>NC_045511.1:68339434-69753184 GCF_009650955.1 Corvus moneduloides
GCGTGCGCTAAGACTAAGAGTCAGACCACTGTAGGTCAGAAGATGGAACATCTGAAAGGGTAGTTGCAGCATCCTCTGGTCTCGGTGCCTTGAAAGAGTGTGGAAGTGTGTTGGCTCCATACCACAGTGCCCTGGTCATCCAGCAAGAACTAGTGTGAGCAACCTAATTTGGAAATCTGCAGACACCGAGAGAATCCGAGAGTGAGTGTATGCGTGCTTGCACTTGCAAGCAGCTCTAGTTAATAAAATGCCAGAGGGACTCTTTACCTTGTAATGACTTACTTAATCAAGGTACAATAAATATTAACAATTAGAACTGTTGCCATCAGTTAGCGTACTTGAAAGGGCCTGTGCAACGAGTGTGATAACTTTGCTGAATTTATATATTCATTAATCCCTCTCAGCAACAAGGAAGATGTTTTGTGGCATGAACTGGATGTCTTCAAAGACTTAATTAATAGGAGAAGGATAATACCTGATACTGTGAGAGAAACGCATGTCCTTAATAACAGGGTCCTTTTTTTCAAATACAGAAACAGGTTAGGAAAAAAAATTAGTTGTCCCACATTAATCACAGAGTGATGGAATAAGAAACGTAATGCTAATGTAAACAGAAATGCTGTTCTAGACCCTTTCAGAATACCTATTTCCAGTAGAGATAAAACACCACAGTGCTGGTGGCGTATCAGTTCTTTTCACAGAAATAAGAATAAAAAGCAGTGACTAGAACTTAACTAGATATTGAGAAGGGTGGCAAAGATACTAAAGGAAATTAAGAAGCCGTAGTATAGAGGCAAGATTTTTTTTTTTTTTTTTTTTCATCTGGCCTCATGGAACCCGCAAAGAAAATTACTTTTCTTTAAATGAAAAGGAGACCAACAGACATGGAAGGGTATAGCCCGCAAACGCGTTCAGGGACAGAAAAACGAATTGTTGACCTCGCAGGTAAAATTTGATCAGTGGAAAGGAACTGGATGAGTCCAGAGGGGCACCTCAGAATGCTTTTACCTGCATTACCTGACCATACCCCACCAAACAGCTTCCAGTGCAAACGCAGGGCTACAGAAAACGCTGGCGTTTGTTGGTTTCTCTGGGCTTGGCTTCCGCAGACCAGCCAAAGCCGCAGCCAAAGCAGCACCTCCGGAGCCGGGAGCCGGCCCTGCCCAGCCCGAGGGGAGCAAGCGAGCCTCGGGGCGGGTTTGGGGGGCCCGCACTCGGCGGCCGGACGCGTCCCCCGGCAGCGAGGGCGGCTGGCTCGGGGCTGGCGGCACCGCCCGCTCGCTCCCGGCGGGTCCCGCCGTGATCCCGGCGCCGGGCAGCGGCGGCAGGAAAGCAGGACGATGCCGTGCGCAGGCGGGGAGCTCCGAGCCTCATCTGCCCTGTCCCCGCTCCGAGCCCCGGCGGGATCCCGGCCCGGGTCTCCCCCCCGCGGGCGGTGGGTGCGGGGCCGGCGGGGCCCCCACCCCG
This sequence comes from Corvus moneduloides, assembly GCF_009650955.1. NCBI lineage: Eukaryota > Metazoa > Chordata > Aves > Passeriformes > Corvidae > Corvus > Corvus moneduloides. The sequence continues at coordinate 68,340,902 of NC_045511.1, forward strand.
CTTTGTGCTGCCGCTCGCACTTTGCAGGCGCGGCGGCACTGGGAATTCCGGGCGCCCGAGGCAGCCTCGCCTCCTCCTCCTTCCCCACCTCCTCCTCCTCCTCCGGAGCGGGGCGCGTGATGGCGGCAGCCGCTGTAGCCGAGGTGAGCAGCGCCGGCAGCAGCAGCACCGATACCTCCAGCACGGGCGAGGAGGAGAGGATGAGGCGGCTCTTCCAGACCTGCGACGGCGATGGGGATGGCTTCATCAGCAGGTAGCGACAGCGAGAGGCGGCTCTTTGCTGCTACGGAGCCGTCTCGTCCTTCCCCCCCGCCTCGCGTGCCCCGGCGCTCAACTTGTGGGCGACTTGGAGCAGTTGCGGGAGCGCAGCCCCGCCGGGCGCTCCGCGGCTCCCGCCCCGCTCCCGCCGCCACCGGGGGCTCCGGCGGGGCCTCGGCACCGAGAGCTTCCCGGGACAGCGGGCGAACGCTGCCCGCAGCACTTCCACGTCCGCCGGGGCTGAAAGGTGACGCCTCCAAACCTGGTTTTTATCAACTCGTGCCCCGGGCAGGTGGTTTTTGCAAGTAAACACACAAAAAGCCGGTCGTAGGTAACCTAGGAGAAAACTCGTACTGTTCTCCCGGATCCTATGATTTGGGTTGTCAGTACGGTTTAATCAATACTCCTGTTACACAGTTTCGTTTAAATTCCTCTGCTGGTCCTCAGAGAGTTTGAGGAGTGTCACCCAGGCTGATATTTTGGTGTGGAAGGGTGAGCATGTACATTGGCAGGAGACAGTCGGAAATAAGCCCCAGTGGAAGGTTGATGTGTTTTGGTCAGGAGTTGGTTTTGTGGCAGTGGTATTTCTGAGCTCTCACGCCATCATTTAAAAAATACCGAACTTCAAAAGGTGGGATTTGCCAGAGGTGCTGGAAACTTGCGTTTTCAAAATGAAACTTACGCTGTTGCATGCCATGAGTAAATGCCTCTAGAGAACTGGGGCAGTGAGGGAATTTCTTAAATTGGCCATTTAACCTGTAACCTAAGAATATGACCCCACAAAAAGGCTAAGTAAACTTGAATCCCCACTGCCATCTCTTTGGAGCCAGAAAGTTGTTGAAAATCTGTAACAACTGGCAGTCACTTTAAAAATAAAGTTCAAGGGTTGTGATATTTCTTATCTAAACATCTCCCTGAACACTTTCCTCCCCTGTCCCCCCCAGCCTAATGATTATTTTGACAGTTGTGGTTTTGAAATATAAACTTTGAAAATGTGTACTTTCCAACCAGTGTGCTAAGACTGCTTCCCTTTCCGTTTGTTTACAGTTTCATGGAATTGATTCTGATATCTGAAAACTTACAACGTTCATGTAAAGTGTGCACTGTCTCCTCAGAGCACACTTGCTGATCTGTACTGTGATGTTTTTCTGCAGTGTAAACTCTCTGTGTATTTATAATTTAAAGACCTTACTCGGGGAATGTTAATGTTGCTGTTCTAGAGTTTCATACAGACGATTGAGAGATGTTACCATGACACAAGCTACTCCTTTCTGATCGACTGATCCACATTCCCTTAGTTTTGTCCCAGATTTGTAGTCTGTGTTCTTCTAAGTAGGTGTTTCAGAGTGTTGCTTGAAGTACAGTGTTGAAAACTCTAGGATGTGTCTGAGTAGGGACACTGGATTTCATGAGGAGATGGAAATAAAGCCCAGGGCCTGGGTGGTGGTTGAAAGTCCTTCAGGAGATGGTGGATTCATTGTTGAAGGTTGCTGATACTTTGCTTCAGGAGGGAGTTTTGCTTTCTACGCAGAACTGGCTTTTATCAGAGAACATGGTGTTACAAATTACTATCTTACTTTAAATCTCTGTATGTGGTGTATTGGTGCGCAAAGCACAGTCCCCAGACACGTATTTCTCTATATGTGTGAGAAAGGAGGGAAAGAATATTTAAGGAATGATCTTTTACATGGCTTTACTTCATTAGATAGCCTGGGTAACGAGCTGTGTAAATGGAATGCCTTTCTTGCTTTCTGTAGTTACTCAATTTTGCTTATAATCTGTTTTATGGCAGTGGCTGATGCAGGAGAAGACTTGTCTAGTCAGATTTGGATGTCTTTATAGTATGTGCCACCATAGTCTTAGAGCCAACTCGGTCTGATTTATGGACTCACTGGCCTTGTCAGAAGTATAGCAGCTGGGGGGTTGTTGTTGTTTAGAGCCCTAATGTTTAGGTAATTGCATCTTTTTTAATGTCACAAATTAAAATAAAGAGAAAAAAGTTACAGCTGCTTTTACACTAAACTTCATCTTGCCACTCTACACATCCTGTTTGTCTTGCTTCTGGGTTTATTCATAGAGGGTTTTTTTGTTTCATACGGGCCAGTTGCTTGGTTTTCCTGTTCCTTCATGCCCTGCTTCCTTGGACTTCCCTTCGCTCATCCTTGTGGCCAACAATTTTTTTGCCTTTCTTGCAGCCCCAGTGGAGTTTGGAGGCTGACTTCTGCATGTCACAAGGTCTTTTACAGCGGGTTAAACAATAAATAAGCAATAAATGCCCAGGCATCTGTATAAAGAGCTGAAGAGATAGAAGCCAGCACTGTAAAATCAGCTCCTTTCTTGTGTACTAGAACTAGACTTCCCTGTGATCTATAACCTATCACTAGCATAAGCTTTTTAAAAAGTAGCTTATTTTCAATGAAATGGGGCTGAAATTTGCAATTTTGCAGCTGCTACTGAGTATAAATTTTATCTTTGAAAATTAGTATCCCTTTGTTTGCAGGGCTGAAGCTTGGTCAGTCATTTCTTTGCCTGGCACATACAGCAGTTTGTTTATAAAATTTCTGTTTCTCCAGCTCCAGAGCTGTTAAGGAAGAGAAGATCTTTATACTTCTTACTACTTATGCCAGCCAAAGCAGGCATTTTGTGTGTGTGTTTATTTAGTTCATATTGCATGGGGAAAAGAGCTATTTGCATTCCTAATGGAATAGCATGGTGTCTCAGCTGTGGAAATGCTTTGTCGTGCATCAAACTGTAATAAACCGCTTCAAATAATAGCAGGGAAGTACAGGCACAGATGGAGAGGAGGAGCATGTCCTGAGATACTGATTAGTGTTCAGGCTCTCACCTGAGATATTGATTAGTTTTCAGGCTCTAAATAGGATGATATCAAAACAATAAAGCCTAATTAAGCATGTACCATTGGTGATTATAATCCAGAAGACACTGAGCTATGGGATATGGAATGCTAAACCAGTGTCTCTGAGTCTTGCATTTACATGTGCATATTGAAATTTTGCAGCATCCAGCTAGAGAAGAGTACTAAGAAAACACCAGAGCTTTAACTTGTTGGCTTGTACTGAAATGGCTTTTGATTCTTTTGGGATTAATATTTATTACTTAATTATTTTAACGTCTTAAAATGTTTGGCATTCTTCTGATACTTCTACAACAAGACGTAATTTCACAAGAAACAACTAACCAACCAACCAGCCAACCAAAAATACTTCCCTGCACCCTCCCCAACTCCTCAGTTGCAAAGCAGTCCACAGTTAAGGCTGGATTCTGAATGCTTGAGATCAGCTGGATGAGCATTGCTGAGAGCAGAAGGCAGCCTTAAACACTGTTCACATCAGAACTTTAGTTTTGCAGCTGTAGCTGGATTCTGTTGTTATTAACAAAGAGCTGTTAACTGAAAAAGCAGTAATTGCTTTTCTTTGTTTTATTCTGTTTGCTTTGAAAAGCTTCAGAATCTGTTGTTACAGTTATAAACATTTTCAATTTCAGAGGGTTGATGTTTTGGGGAGGACACCTGTGCTTTTTTTTCTTTTTTTCTTTTTTTTTTAGGGGGGTGGGGGGGTGGGCTACTGTCTGCATATGTAGTCTTGAATGCTGGGTTTTTCTGGGTGACAGGCTAGATTAATGTCTTCTTCAGAAACCTACTTGCCTTGTAGCTTTATTATATATGGATTGTACTGAAATTCCATTTAGTACATAATGAATTTCATCTTCACTGCAGAAGTCCCTCAATGGGTTTTGGATTACTCCATTCTAACGCTGCAAAGTCTAAAGAAGGTAATTTTGAATTTGCAGGAAATACTTCTGCTTTAAAATTAAGGTATGAGCTGTGGAAATAATGGGTGAAGAAAAAGTTAATTTCATTATTAAGTTACAAATATGCTAGCTTTCCAATTTTAAATTTTGAGCATGGATAAATAATTTTAGGATTGTGAAGGAGAAAGGTAAAGCTAGTGTTTAGTTCAAATAGAACTTTGTCATCATATTAACAATAGTGGAATGAAGTTCTGTTTGTAGAGTTTGTGTGAAAATGATGTTGTCTGTGTACACAATTTTTTTTTATACACTGGGGTGAATGTCTTACAGAAAATCTTGGTAAAAGTAGAGTAAGATGTTAAAAACCCGATAAACGTACTAACTTTGTAATGAGCTTATACAGCCTGTTAAAAGGATGTGCTGAATGACCGTGCCTTCTCGAGCCCTGCACAGAAGCACTTAAAAGAAACTTGTTGGATTTGATTTGTTACCTGAGTGGTTTCAGTGGTACCTTGCTTTAGGAGCTCAAAGCCTTTGCAAGTACAGGCTGATCCTTCCCTTTTTCATGGGTTGTCACAGTAGTAGGACATTCCCAGCTTTCTTGCTGAGTATATTTTGGCACCCCCTCAGTGTTTCTGCATCTAGTGGCTGTGTGCTACTAGAGGAGAAAACCAGTACTATCAAGAAGATAAAGTATGTATCTATTCATTGTGTTTTTAAGGGAGGAGATTTATTCTTCTATGGTCTCTGTTACTCTCCACAGCAGTCCTTACCATTTAGTTTAATATTTTTTTCAAGTGCCTGATTTTGCTAATGTGCTTCAACTTCTGTGCTTAACATTTAAAGAGATGCCTATTGAAGCACAAAAGGACCGATTAAAGGAAGCAGCAAAATCAGTGTGGGTTCTCTGTGACCAGTCAAGTTACCACTGGTGGTAAAACACGTGTTAAATCCATAAGATGACCATTTATGAAGTCAGGCAAACATGTTCAGTCAGGGTCTCTGAGAACTTACTTTGGGCATGAGTTAATATTCTGCAAACAGAGGCTTTCTAGTCTCTGCAGGGTATTCTGTGCTGTTCGACAGCAGTATCAGGCACAAGCTGTTTTGAGTGCTCAAATGTCAGCAGGCTAGGGAGTGGTAAAGCTATTTATCCTACAAGCAAGAGGTTTATGAAAGGTCAACTCTAGCAGAACAGGTGGAAATAAAAAACTGCCTTTGAAGACTTGTGAGAGAAATAATATTTATTTTGCTGCTAGTTTTGCAGCTACTGGGATTTCAAATTTCAAAAGCAGTTTGATCCCAGTACTGTACAGTCCTAAGTCTGGCCTCAGTCCAGCTGTCTAACAAGGAGACATCATTTAGAAGCAGTCTGCAGAATGTCAGCAAGATTGGGGCAAAGCTTTGTTTAGTCCTTGCCTTCAGTCTGGCTCTTCATACAACGGGCTGTTCTTACGACAAAGCTAAAAAAGCTGTTAAGACCTCAGTACAGGATTTTATTCTCACTTGAGGTCTGGAGTATTTGCTCTGTGTTTTCTTTAAACCAACTCAGTTTTAGAAATTCCAGGGGAAAAAACCTCCCAAATCTCCAGAACCCCCAAACTGCTGCCCCTGCCCCTCCCTGCCCCCCCTCCCCACCCCACTTTGGTAAAATGTATTTTGTCCTTGCACGAGTGCTTTAGTTTGTCTTGAAAATAACTTCAGCTTCCAGATCTGTTCCTAGACTTGTTCCTTAAGCTTAGTCTTCAGCCCTCTCCGTTAGGAGGCTGTCACAGTGTTTGTGGTCCATGTTACTGAAGGATTGCTTTTATATGGATACAGCAGAATACTTACTGTATATCGAGTCTAATGGTGACTGGAAGCACTGTGCTGTTTCTCACATGATTGTAGTATGTTTTCTCTGTTTCTCTTGGGACTTGCCTTAGTCAATGATTCCACAGTTTTATAGAATTTTGTGGGGTTTTAGTCCAACTTTGTCTTCCACAGGTCCTCTCAGAGCATCATAAACAAAAAAGGAATAAGCTATGGGGAAAGCCAGGTGGGTGGACATATATGAAAAGCCAGAGAGACATGCTTAGTTTAGGATGAAGAAAAAGGTATCCCTTTTGTTAAATACTGTGTCTAGAAAATACACCAAGAATCAACATTCATTAAGGGATTATGTATTTCAAAGTCTGTATATGTTACAGCTGATACACAGTTGGAGGAATGTATTCCAGCTTGAATTTTCTGAACACATTAAATTTTTTAATTAGTTAGCAGTCCTGTTCTTATGTAAACAGCAGACACCTGAAGGGTGTTTTAGCTGGAGCTGCTACTGTTTTGAAGTTAGTGAAGTTACTTGGTGTGTTTTGTGTAGGCTATTGCTTTTGTCTTTCCTCATAGGCACTAACAGTCTGGTAAAAGGGACTGAAGTATATATCTCAGGCTTGTTGTTACGTGGCATTACTGTATTTTCTTTCTTAGGAGCTTGTTGTCCAGGTAGATTGTACTGTGGAAAGACTGACTGAACAGTAATTCACTTGAAAATACAAATGTCAATTTTTTGGATCCCTTTGAAAGTTACCATCCAGCTGGCTTCCAAGCATTGAAGTTATATGTTATCTTTATTATTTTTAATTGCTTTTTATTTATTTTTTGCTGAGATTGTTGCAAGTACCATGTTATTTGGGTTATTACTGTAAGAGAAGTTAACCTCTCTTTAAAGTCAGTAATTTCTAAGTCATTTACTTCCCTTTTGTGGTGAAAAAAGAAGTAGTTGTTAAACTGGGATGTTTTTGCCTTCTGTTTTCTTGGGTTTCTTGGTGGCAATTCTGAAAGATGAACTTCACAAACATACTCTGTTACTTTCTTCCCAGGGGTGATGGGGAGCAGGGGCCCTCATAGGATGCTTCAGTACTTGGTCTTTCTAGCAAATGCATAGCCCTGGCTTTATAGCAGAGGAACCACTGGTGACTGTTCCAGCGGAATGACTGGGATTATGGTAAATATTTGGTCTTGTTTAGCTCATGTGTGACTGCATCTTCCATTTACAGCAGACAAGGCAGATGGCATCCTCCTTAACCGCTGTTGGTTAACTCGTGTTAGGAGTTGCTAAGGAGCAACTTTCTATATGTTTTCAAATTTAATTTGGCAAAACCTATAGTTTGAAATTCATGGATGGGTTGACTCTGTTGGGAGGCATTTGAATGAGAGAAGAATTGTTCCAGTCAGCTCCTTGTTTTTATTTGTATTTATTGTTTGAGGGTGCCGCATGCAAATACTTTGCTGATAGTTGTGGATGGCTTCTAAAATTATTTAACAGTCCTCTTTGTCTCTGATTGCTGGGGTAGGCTAGAGATTACCTGAAATTGATTGAAGCAACAGGTCATACATGTTCTGATTTGAAGTAAGTAACCTCACAAAATACTTGGGCACCTGGCCTTTCTTGCAAAAAACACACCCCTCAGCTGTGTACCTGCACTCCTTATGCAGTAAACTGGGAGTAGCAAGTAGAGGGTTTCATGATTTTTTAAGTCAGCCTGTTCTGCCAGATGAGTTGTTCTACTGTGCATGGTCCTGAAGTTTCACTCTGTCTGCACTAGAATTTGTTCAAGGAATCACCTTAGCTGTACACTAGCTCAGTAAGAAATATTTCTTTGCAGCATGGCCAGTTTATATTGTGACTTTTTATCTGGCTGTGTGACTTTTAATGTTGGCACAAGATGGTGGAGGCGGGGGGGGAGAAAAGAGCTTCGGGGTTAGTTGTGATCCCTCTGGTTATGTCTGCTTGATTTTTAAACACACTTCACTCCAAATGATCTGAACTAAGAAATCCCTCTAAAAGTGAATTCATTTCCGGAAGTGTAAAAGAACAGCGGAGGTTTTATTGAGACTCTGGTATCTCAGCTGGTAGAGGAAGGGCATTAACAAGGCTCGTGTTGTGCCTAGTTGAGTGTTGTCCAAAGGATGGGCTTCAAATGGCATTTAAAGGAAAAGTTGTGCTGTGGATACGTGGCTTTTCAAATCCACCTTATTTTTACTGTGAACATTCACATGCATCTTTTAGAATAAATAGTACATATATGGAATTCATCCTAGTGCAGTGACTTTTGCATTATTGACCTGTGTTAATTAACATCACTGTAATGCTTAATTGTAATCAGCACATTCAATATCTCCTTTCTTCTGAGGGTTTTTCTGCAGCAGTATTTTTTATATTTAATAGAAAAGAGCAGTATTTATGTAGTATTAGTGGTTATTCGATGAAATCCCTTACGTAATTTTGGAGGCTAAGTCAGGTGGCAGAGACCAGACCATCTCTGAATGAAACCTGTGCTCGTGGTAGTTGCTGACCAAGTCTGTAGGTTGAATTGTTACTGTGTATTAGCAGTATATTTGAAACTAGCGAACAGCACAAAAGAAAGCACAGAATGGGAGAGATTCTATTGACAAACTCCGCTTCTCTGTTGACAGATGGACCTTTGTTTGCCTGCAACAGTTCAGTCTCCAGAGATGAGAGCTTTGGCCACAAAGGGGACACAGGTTGAGAGATGCAGTTTGTGCTATCAGTACGGAGTAGGTGATCAGAGAACAAAGTTAAAGCTATTTGTAGTGAGTAGAATATGCATTTGTTGTGTCATCTGGAAAACACATTTCTGTTCTGGGAAGTACCGGTCGGGGGCTGGCTGTCTTGTCCGTATCTCGTATGAAACGGGGGAGAGACACACACAGACACACCGTGGTGGGGAGGTGGGGAGGGAACCGTGACCTGCTCCCCCAGAGGAAGGAGTGGTGGTATAGGCTGCCCACTTGGAATAGTACTGTGAGAGGTAGCCAAGGCAGGACAGAGCTGTGAAGTAAAAGCTCAGATGGCTGAATTATGAATAAAGCATACAGGGTTTTGGGGCTGGCTGATTGTTAACCCTGTCTTGTATCTGATGATGCTCAGCATTGTGGAACTGGATCAAGTTGCAAGTTAGTTGTGAACAAGCACCTGAACATGCAGAAATTGAAACTAGCAGGGAATTTCAAGTGTGAAGTTGTCCCACAGTATGGAAACAGTTTTGGAAAAGTGACAGAAAAAACAGAGAAAGAGTACCCAAGAGAGGGAGCCAGTGAGCTGCTGCTGACTAATGCTGACAAGTGTGAGTTGTTTTCTCTTTTTTGTTTTGTTTTGCTTTCTACACTGAAAATAACACATATAGTGAGACTGTTTGTGCAAATAGGACTGGTAACAAATACCTTAGATGGTAGAGGGAAGAAAGAATTTGAGGAGTGCTTGGACTTGTTTTAGTTAGTTGTACTTGAAGATCTTTGTGTAATATTCCTAAGGACAGCTTCAGAATTATTTTCCATTCTTTTTTCCTGAGCTCTTCTAAAAGATGGAAGTAACAGAAAATGGGGAAAGATAAAATGCGTTGCTTTTTTTCAAAAATGTGTTGAGATGGGGGTCAGTCTACAGACAACTTGCTGAATATGGATTTGTTAAGAAAAAGTTCAGTCAAACCCATCTAATCTAGATCTAGTGTCAGCAGTTTATGGTGGGAGTGAAACAAGAAATGCCCTTTGTCTTGTCTTTTTTAAGGCTTTTGATGTTGTTTTATGACACTTGTAGGCAAGTCAAGGAACTAGAATAAGAGAGAGTTTGGGTTTTTTTCTGAGCTATACTTGGAGGTCGTTAGACTCCAGTGCTTTGTTTTACCAATAAAATTCTGTATCAAATTGAAATCAGAAGGATGGCCTGGGCATCATTAGGTCAGCATTATTAAGGATTAATGATCTGGGTGACATAATAATGGGTAAACTTTCTTCAATCTGAGATGACACCAAGCTAAGGAAAACTGGAGACTTGCTGGGGGATAAGAGTGACAATTGGTGCTGACAGATGAAGGTATTGCTTGAAAAATTGCTTATCAACTGAGATAAAGTAGGGATAAGTAGACAACAGCACATTTGGTGGTAGACGTACAGGATGTGTGCTTGATGAAACACTTTTGAAATTTATAGTGGTTCTCAAGTTAAATTTGAATTAACAGAGTTGTACTGTTGTAGAACAGGACTTCTGCTTTCAAGTTTTAGTCTCTTTTCAGTGTATGCTTTAAGCTGGTGTCTAGTTCTGTGTGCTGTCATCCATTCAGTTGGTGGATCATTTAGAGAAAGACAAGAGCAGCTTATGTAAGATGATTAGAGATGCAAAAAATGGGGTTCTTTACTCAAAAGAAGGTGAAACATGGGCTTTAAATATATAAAGACTATTTTTCTTATCCACTGTGATGGCAGAAAACAGAGTATTCACTTCCTTTCTGAAGTAGCAATCTGAACTGTATCTGGGAAAACAGAAATTAGGAAAGTTGCAGAAGAGTGAAGTGCTAGGACAGAGCACAAGTGGAGGCTGTGGCATTCTTAAAAAGCAGCTTAGACACCCATCCGTGAGTCATGAGACTTTTTTGAGTCTGGTGTATTTTCTACACTGGGAGGGTTTAATTGCCTGTCTTCCTCTGTATAAGAGTTTGTCTGCTGAGTTATACAATTTGTCTCTTGTGCTTATAATAAGGCAAATGTGCAAGATCCCATTTAGTGCCGTATAGACTTCCACTACACAGAACTCAGTGGTTACAGAATAAATATCCCCTTGTAGGACCGCAGTCTGGTTTAGTAACCTTTTTTTCCCCCATTTGCTTTCAACTTTATGTTTACACTTCGTTTTCATTCCTTCATGTTTGGGAGCAAAAATAGAGAAAAAAATCCTATAAAAGGATCAAATGTCAGTCAATACTCTTATGTCTTCCCAGGTTTTTGTGTAGCATGAAAAAACCCATCTGTGTGAATTCCCTTCCTGATCACAACGAGATGTTAAAACTGAAGCCTCAGTGTGAGTTTTCAGATCCCAGTATCAACAGTACTCCTGCTCAGCATTTTAACAAGTGTGTCCAGCTGATGTGCCTTTTCTGCATCCCATCCTGCCTTACGTTATTTATGCCTTGACAAACACATCAGCTTCACTGAAAATGGCTCATTTACAACTTTTGCCTGGTGCTGACAATATATTTGATACACAGAAAATAGGGAGCATTGGGACAGCCATAAGGGAATGGAACTTTACAATAAAAGTGAACAAAATGGGTTTTACTGCATACCTTATACTTTCATTTAAGAAAGGGTTGATTAATACTACTACATACTCTGGCACTAGGAAGTAAAACCCAAAGAAAATACTCTTTTGTTTAGCAATGCAGAGAGTATTCCAAATATACATGTAAAAATTGTTTACACATCAATTTATGAGTTGTTTCATGTATGAATAGCAGTGATGGTCATGAATGCAGTTTATTAAACTGAGATGAGAACTGCAGGCCTTTATCCTAACAACTGTCAGGCAGAGGTATTGTTGCAGGAAACTTGTAGTTCTTCATTCTTTGACCTTTCGTGAGGACATCCAGGTTGCAGCAGGTGGAAAATTCCAGCATTTCTGAAGCTGTGCTCATTATTCCTTCAGAAGCTGCAATTTCAGTCTTGCCTTGCCACTTCCTTTAAAAGATAATGTGGAAATGCTGACTTAGTCTTATCAGGATGATCTGCACCTGATGAAGTAATAGCTTCTGTATTGTTAAACCGTTACAATTGGTAATAATTGAGGAAATTGGAGAGTTAAAAAAAAAAAACCTTCCTAAAGTATTTGTATGTGACAAGGTCTGTGGAGATACAACTGTTTAGATTATGACAAAGGTAATGAAATCTGTTTCTGAGCCAGAAGATTCTTTTTTGTGTTTGTTGCTTGTTCTAGAAAATATTTCTTTAAGAAAGCAGACTAAGTAAGAGCTGCTGTGGATGTTTGTCCTCTTTCCCAGTCTACTGGACTGCTCTACCTGCTAGTGAACCTCTTCTCTTCTGTAAGGTCAAGACATGTATCAGGCCTTAGGTGGACTACAAAACTACATAAATTCTCTATCCCGCACCCTCACATGTAGGTGACGATACTGTTTTTATTCATGTTTTGCAGACAGCAGTGGACATAGTCTTTTAGTCTGGTGACCTTCAGAAATTCTCTCTGTAGCTGGGTGCTAACCTTGAGATGCTTTTTTTGCCAAAGATCATAGTGTCATACAGAGGGCTTCTGTGATACACACTGTGAAAAACGAGGTTTACTCTCCTGTGAGAATTTAGAGGGTTTAATATAAAGACAATAGGAGACACATAAAATAAAGCAAAGGGATAACGGCCGGGTGCCTTGGCGCTCTGCCAAGAGCACACCTGATGCTCGAGGTGAGTCCTTTTTATACCATTTTTACTGTCCGTTCTCTATTCATATTAAAACTTTTCCAGGAATTGATCTGCATGGCCACTCCTTGGTTCTGCCTTTTTAGAGCATGCGTAGTCTTCGGCCTTGTGGTTTTATTTCTTTTGATTCTTGAGGTTGGGCCCGCTAGGTAAGAGTCGATGGTAGGGGTGGACCTCTTAATTCTCCAGTCAGGGCTGATTGCAGCTTTGGGCCTCTTTGCCCCTCCGGCAGAGCGGTGATAAGGGCTCTCGGACTCTCCTGGCCGCCCGTTCTCCGGGTGGAGTAGCCTTTGGGCCCTTTTGTTCTCTGGACAAAGTGTTGATTAGCAGCTTCTTGGGCCTCATCCTCTGCTCGCTTGGAGGTTATCTTACTTGCTCACACTTGCTAACATTCTTGCTAAAAAGAGAGAAAACTACATCCACACAGCAAAAGCATTTCTAACATTATATAATATCTACCGTAATACTTTGCGAGAAGCCAATACTATAATATATGTTTATAACAACACTCACTGTGGTTTCTGCTTTCTTGGTATTTCAGATGACTTTGGAATTAATTGTGTGTTACTTCTGTTCATCCAGATTGAGAAATAAACATTTTGATACAGCGTGCTTCATGTGATGCTTGGAGCCTCTTACCCAATGATTTCTATCCCCATCTAAAACTCTGTTAAAAGTTTATTCTGAACCAAAGGTGTCACTCTGTGAGCTTTTTGGAATACTCCTGACTGAAGATGAGCACAGTTCTGGGATTGCTGCCAGGATTGTTTGCCTGTGGTTGCTCATAGAAAAGTCAAAGCTAGAGAACTGATGTGATTCTGTGGTTTAAGCAGTCAGGGGCTTGACTTGCTGTGAGAGAGCAAATGGAGCAGCAGGTCCAGGATGCTCTGGAGATTGGTGGCTGCACAAGGGACCTAAACTAAACACCCTCCTACCAAGAGCAAAAGTGATCTGGAGTGATTTCAGTACATCTTTCAGATCGGCAACTTCTTATTGCCTCTGAGCGCTCCGTTAGTCGGTCCTTTTTAGATTAGTCCTTTTAAAAATAATGTTTCAAATAGATTACTGTTTATCTACAGTATTGGTCTAAAAGTGACTCATGACACAACTGCATGGAACAGGTTTTCTTACACTGTTTATTTACTCTACTTGCCTCTAGGTGAATCAGGGGGATGGGAAGCAGGAGAATTAGTTTGTTAGGAACAATGCATCCAGCTTGGTCAGCATACCAGGGCAGGAAGAAAAGATAAGAGACCACTGATAAGGGCAGAGGGAGTCTCAGACAGACATCCTGCGCTCAACCCAAAACTAGCTCAAACCAGTCTCGAAGCTTAAACCCAGGCCAGGGGTACAAAAGAGCATGCATAGGGAAGAAAGGTGAAAAGTTCAGGATGATGAAGACTCCTGACTTCATCAAAAAGACCCTCGGAAGACCCCTACCAAAGCCACCGAACTACGCTGTGCAAGCGCAACGCGGATGTAAATGACTTTTGGGTTCATTATAATACGAAGCGAGGCTGGGCGGGGCTAGGTGATGAATATGTATAGACGTGTTGCGAAACTTAATGAATATGGAACTTGTAACCCTGTAAATACCGAGCTGAATGCAGCTGTCAGCACGCATGATTTTGGAGGAGCGATCCCCCGTGCGTCCCAGCGCTGGAAATAAACATACCTACTTTACTACTTCTTTAGTAGTGGAGTTCTGTCCGCTCTTCATAGGGAACTTGGCTGCATTTATAATTTTGACTTCCCTCTTCAAAGGTGTTTGTGCCCCTAGACTGCAAGTTGCATAAGCAAAGAGTAAATGTTTCCTGGCAAAATGATGGTACCTTTTTACTAGCTGAAAATTTAAATAGTTTTAAGAAAATGTATGGTTTCTCCTTGTTGTTATGTAGTATAACAATTGCCAGATTTCCTTTATAAATCAGTTTGTATTTGTGTAACACCTTTAGACTGTAGGGAACCAGTGCTGAGTTTGGACATGTCCCTATGGGCTGCAGTGAAATAGAGGCTTACAGTTGTCACGAACAGGGCTGTGTAAGGTGTGCTACCAGTGCCGTAGCCTCCTCCCACCACAGTATAGCAGATTAATTCTTCTGGGGCCAGGGCAACAGACCTGTGTCCTGGAATCCCATGGCAAAATCACCCTGCACTGCTTTTCCTCATACTCATTCCAAAATTAGCACACCTCTGCAGAGTCCCTCAATCTGATGGCTATGCCTGATCTGTTCCAAGAGAACAGATACATAGACATAGCTGAATGGTATCTGTCACTCCCCATGTAAAAATCTGAATTTGTTGTCATCCTTACTCTCCTTTGCAACACCCTTGTGAGATGGTATGTGTACTGTTTTAATTTTTAAAAACAGGGAACTGAGCCATGGAGATTATTTATTAGTTGAACAGATTCAAATCTAAGAGCAAAACTCAGATCAAAAATAGAACTGCTATTAATAATAGCTTATATTTGGCCTATGTGATTAATTCTTCTATAATAAAGTTATTTCTTGTCATAAGTAGAGATTTGGTTGCTTTCTGCTATTTTTATTGGGGTTTTTGTTTGTTTGTTTTTATTTTTTAAAACTACATGGTCATGTTGTTATTATCATCATCATTGTTATCGTCATCCTCATCATCATAACCATTACTGTTGTTACTGTTATTATTATCTAATTTTATTGTAAACAACTCTCACAAGAATTCTGTTTCTGCAGCTCTGGAATTCCTGCATAGAAGTGACTTACAGAGATCCATCCAACGTACATCTTTCTGTAGAATAGAATGGGCCTTGATTCTGATAATAAGCTACTTCAGTGAAACTGTTCATGCAAAAACTTTGAATATTTCAATGTATCATGTTTTCATGGAAACCTTCTGAATGCCCTGATATTAGTAATGAAATAATAATATTTCTAAATATGCTAATAATTCACATAATACTAATATTACACATTTCCTTTGCTTTCCTTCTACAGAAAGATTTTGTACAACACAGAAATAAGCCATATGCTTTTAAGCTTCTTAAAAGAAGCCGTAACATAGAAACACACTCATACTATTTGTGGTATAAATTGATGTGGTAGTGCTATGCAATCCAGTTCAAAAAGTGTTTAAGAAAAGGATGGCATGAAAGAAGCAGCGAAATGTGAGAGTAGCAAAGTAGTGGTAAGTTAAAAAAAAAATTTTAATAAGAGAGAATGGGGCACCCAGATTTTGATAGTGTAGAGCAGCTGCTGCTTCAGATCTGGCTGAATTGGTTTGCCCCTATTTTATGTAGAATGTGATTATTTGTAATTTGATGAATATGCATCTGTCATCATTCAGTTCCTGGAGAAATTTTTTCAAGATTTTGTTTTCTTCAGTAGTTGGCTTTTTGGTTTTAAATGTCTGTGCATTAATGCATATCCAGATTAGACTTTTCTTCTAAACTAAGTTGTTGTTTATTTTGTTTTCTCTATTCCCACTTTTCCAATCTTCCCCTGCCCCCATTTTCCCTCTAAAAATATCTTTAGGAATGACTTGCTGATGGTGTGCCGCCAGCTGAATATGGAGGCGTCTGTTGCAGAGATCATGCACCAGCTGGGAGCAGATGAAAATGGAAAAATTTCCTTCCAGGATTTTAGTCAGTGCCGCATGGAACTTGTACAGGAAATCAAGAAGGAGGAAGTGGAGCTTTCTGTGAAATCGGATGACTCTTGTAAAAAGAAAAAGTTAAGGGATAGAGTAGCTTCCTGGCCAACTAGCAGCAATAAGAGTTTAGGTAGGTATGACTTTTAAATGTCTTGTTGGTGTAATTTAACAAAAGGTTAACTCTGGGGTGTTTGTTACTGATTTTACTGGCATTAGGGTTGCCCCTAAAGGACTTTGAATCTGCCTTGGCATAATTTCATCATATGCTAGAGTGCTGTTGTAACTGATGCAGTCTTGTCATCAGAATGTAGACTAGAATGTGTGCAGAGCATCCTCTTCTAAAAGTGCAAGTTGCACAAGAGAACAGACTTCCTTGGAAGGACAAGGGCTGGTAACTGAAGATCCAGGGAGTTCTCTGTTCTCTGTAAAGCCCATACAGATACATAGGTAGAACTGAAAAATGAGGAGAGACATAATCTTGGTTCCAGTCATAATACACTGTAGGGATGGATGTTTCTTGGATGCTTTAACAATCATTCCACTGGATCCAGTGGGAGATCTGAATGCTGGGAGAGCATTAGATTATGGTTTAGAGAATACAAAAATAGTCCTCCATCTGGTTAAAAACCAAACCAAAAAAACCAAAACCACAACCAATCAAACCAAAAGAAACCACCACTACCACCAAAACCAAACCACAACACCCCCCAAAACCCCAAACCAACAAACAAAAAAGTGCTATTCCATCCACAGGAACGTAGGACGTAGGAAGGGATTATCTATGTCGTTGAGCCTGGTCCTTGATAACACTATGACCAGCCAGCATTAGGTCAGCAGTGTTAACACCTGCGGAATGGTTCCTTTCACCCTGTAAAAAATGCAAGAGACTAGAGGACACAGATTCTGGGGTCAAAAATGGCAAAGGGTGCTGCCTTGTGGAGAAAGCTGAGGATGCTGTTCATTCCCCGGCTGCCTACAATATGCAGCAGTGCATACTGGCTAAGCAGGACTGCTGGCTGGGGATATGGAACTGACCTGCATCCATGCTTTGCAAAAATACTATCCGCCTCTGATTGTGTTTAGTTGGAGCTGTGTCTCCTCAGCCTTTTCTTTAGGCTATATGAGCCCACATGTTTTAAAACACTTTTTTAACTAGAAGTCTTCCATTAGTCTTCCTCTATTAGAAAAATAGTTTTTCTTTGCATATGTCCTAAATTAAATTTGGAATATTTTTTGCTGTTGGATGTGCTTTATACTTCTTCTGGACAGTTGTATTCCGGCTTCTCGTGTTAGTGGCCTGTTGTCAGGTGTAACGTTTAACATCAGATTTATTTATTTATTTGAAGGTAGTTGATGGTACGTGGGATTTCTGTTTTAGCACCATGATGCAAAGCATACTGAAAACACAATACAGATACAAGTCACACATAGCAGAAGAGAGCAATTGCAGTGCACAGCTCCATCACAGCACCAGCGTGGTTGAGCCATGTACTCGTGTACCCCACACTCGCCTGGCTAAGTCTGGGAGACATTCACACTCTTACTGAACTCAGGGAGAAACAACAGCACCAGTTGATTCTCTCAGCTGTTTATAGTTTATCTAAAGCAAAACCTATCCTCAGGTTCTCTTGATTGGTGATGAGATCAACTCAGCTTATTTGCAGCAGCTGTGATCAGTCCCAGCCTACATCCTTCCCTGAGCTTCATGGGCACATCACCCCAGCCCATCTCTAATCCTGCTCCCATGGTAGGGCTTTACTGATCAGTCACACCTTGTCTTTATTTCGTCAGTAGTCAGCTTCACAGAAAGTAAAACTGGGCATGTGTTGATTTTGGTGGTTTGGTCCATCTATTAGTTTACTTATTTATTTGCTTTGGAGAGATGGGTTTAGCATCTTCTCTCTTCTAGTCACTTTGCACATGTTTTTGGCTAGTCATCTCGGGAATTAAAATTTTCCTTGTTTACTTTGTATCCTTGGTGAACTCCTTATCTTTTTGCTTTTTGGATGGACTGTACTACTCCTTTATCCCATCATCTCTCTTGCTCCTTGGCTTTTCATTTCAGCTTCTCAGTATAGCAAATCTGTTTCATAGCTCTTTTTATCTTCTGTCTTGTATTTTATGGTTTCCTAGTCATATTTTGCTATAGAGGTACTCTTTTGTTAGTATTTCTTTTGTTTATTCTTCTTCCATATATATTATTGAACTGCAAGACTCTGTAGTTTCTATGCCCATTTCTCCCACCACTTTCTGTATCGAAATCTTCACAAACCTTGTGCTCAGTTGATTTCCAGCCTGTGAATCTGTTTATGGAGCTGTATCAGACAATATTTCAAAGCCCAGATTGTGCCTAATAACTTTTTTTTTTTTTTGGTTTAAGGATATTGTGTGTCCCATTGCTCATACAGTTATTTTGTGTTGCATGCTTTTCCAGTGCTGCCGCAGTTGTATTTTTCTGCAAAACAGAGTTGTTGTTCTGCCCTCAGATGGCTATGCAAAGTTTCTGTTTCCTGACCAGATTTCTGGGTTTTAAAATCTTCTTTCTTAGACAAGCCAGCCTAGTAATTATGATTTGTAATAATCAGAGATGAAAGACAGCTCCTAAACTTTGTAAGAGAAGGACCTACATAATAGTCTCAAAGTTTATCCCACAACGAAATCGTACTAATTTCTGCCAAAAAGTATTCATAGATGAACTTCCAAATTTATTAGTGTATAGAATTCAGTCCCTACTATTTTTTTCCTATTGTCCAATTGCTGTTAGTTTTACAAGAATAATTTAATGCGTTTTTAAAGTTGGTGAGTGAACCCACTTTTCTTTTCCTGTTTTTTCCCCCAAAAGTTAAGTCCAGAAGACTTTAGAATTTCTTGCCTTGATATATGCTGCTGATCAAGTGTGACTGTTTTACTGGACTGTACTTCTAGAGCTATAGGGAACTACGGGATTTGTCCTTTTCCTGCTTTGACTCTTGCAAGAATTCTTAGAGAACATATGGAGATGCTCCCCTGAAAAAAAAGAATGGGAGGAAATACTAAAAATGAGCATTTAGAATGCAACTGCTTTTTATTTGGTTGTAAAAGAGAACCATTGTGGCAGCACTATTCAAAATGTTCTACATAGCTTTCTTTTCAAAGAGTCAAGGGAACACCCCTGCAATATATATTTCTGTGATATAAACTCAGCCTGTGGTATGAACATAATGACAGCTGAAGAATTACACTTGCAGTACAAGCTTGAATTATTATCTGCACACTTCTGTGCCTTTTGTGATCAGAGAACTGATTGTGTTATATTGGCTCCTTGCTGTTGCTTTCTAAGTGTTGTTTAAGACAAGACAAATTCAAATGTGGGCTTGGTGGATTTTTTTTTTTTTGTGTTACCTTTTTTTTTTTCTGGTCAAAGCATACTGTTTTTATTAAGCTTTATTTTCAAAGAGAGTTTACAGGCCTCTTTTTCACGACTAATTTCTACAGAGTATATCAGCTGTTGATAATGTTTGAAAGCTGTTATCATGTATCCATGTGGGGCACATAAATGACAGAATTTCGAAACTCATCTGACTGGTACTGAGTGGCAGGGGTCCTGATGATCTCAAACAAAGGAGTCTAGCCGTTGACATGAATGTTTTTACACTGCAAATTTGTGTGTAGTTGTGCAGCAATTTTGTGCTGCCTTCTTGGAACTGTTCCAAATTCTTAAAAAAAAACCGCAAAAACTTTTATCTAAATACAATATTACCTTTGCTGCCCATAGGTTTTGCTTTTCATTATGAGGAAAATAACTTGAAAAAAAGTTGCAAGAAGTAATTGCATCTAATTTACTATTGAACTTCATCTCATCCATCTTTTTTATCATTGATAAGGTTCTTGTAATAATTTTGCCCAGCTTTGCCCAACAAATATTCACTCCTGTGTTTCCATTTGGGATGCAGAGGTGAGGAAATTGGCTGACTATTTTTATCGAGGTACAAGACTCAGGTTTATTAGTACTCACTCATATACTTGGCTCAGTAAGCCAAACCTGCATCCATATCTACCATCCTGATGAGCAAATGGGTGTATAGATTGTTGGGGTTTTAGTTTAGTTTTAGGTTTTTTCCTGTTAAAAGAATTTTCTCCCATAGGCATGTTGCTAGGGGACAAATAGCTGTACTTAAGAAAGACAAAAAGGGGAGTGGGGCGGGCCTGGCTACTCCTTTGTCTACACCTGGGTGTGGGGTCAGTTCGCTCTGAGCGTCCGGAGAGAGAAGCTGCAGAGAAAGGAGCTGCTGCTTCTTTCTTTTTGGCCGTTCTTTCTTCCTGCTGGAAACAACGCCGGGACCCCAAAAGCCGCTTTCCCTGCCCTGCTGGAGACCGGGCTGTGGCTGCCCTGCCCCGCTGCTGCTTCGAGCTTTCGCTACGCTGTAGCCCTGCTCGCCCTGCCTGCCTGGGCCTCCGTGGGGTTCTCCCATCTGGATACATCTCGCCTGCCACCCGCAATTTGCATTCGCCCCTGCCGCTCCGGCCTGCCGTTCTAGCCTGCTGTTCCAGCCTGCTGTTCCTGAGAGCCCGGGATCGGCTGCCCAGGGGTTTGTGAAGCCTTTGTCCCATCCCTTCCCGGGATCCCAGGCCGCCATTGCCGCGTGCTCCCCGAGCTCGCTCCGGAGCGCCCCCTGCAGCCGCGGGGGAACCATCGCACCTGCCCTGCTCACCGGGAGCCGCCAGCGCCCCTGCCGGCTGCGAGCGGAACTGCACCCGAGGGGAAAGGGCCCGACAGCCGAGAAGGCTGGGGCTGGGTTTGTGCTTCTGTCTGCTGTTACTGCCGCAGTTATTGCTGTTTGTTTGCCTTGTTATACACACATAGATATATAATAGTAAAGAACTGTTATTCCTATTTCCCACATCTTTGCCTAAAGGCCCTTGATTTCAAAATATACTAACTTAGAGGGAAAAGGGGTTATATCTGCCACTTCAAGGGGGGGGCTTCTGCCTTCCTTAGCAGACACCTGTCTTTCAAAACCGAGACAAGATTTAAAAGCTTAATGTTTTATTTAAGTGCACAAAAAAGGAAGTTTTTCAAGTTACTAGAATTAGGCTTTTTGATATTTATTCATCAGCAATTCAAAGCTGATTAATGTGTTGTAGTTCTTACCCTACACTATTAATGTCAGCGGGAGCTTTAACAATAATTTGCAAGTAATAACCAGTTATTATTCTATACGTGAAATGGAATGTAAACTGTTAATGTTCTTCTCTGGCACTTTAAAATGCAATTAAAATTAATGAAATAACTTTTGAGAGTGTTGCTGGAGTCTTGCTGTGACCATATGCAACCCGACTTTTTAATATATCATTTCAGTAGGAAATGCAGGAAGAATGTCAGTTACTGATCAGATCTGTGTGGAGAGTGAGGGCCATGATGGGTACAGTAAATCTGTGTGAATAACATAGTGAGTGATGGAACTGGATTGCTTGGCACATGCAAACTTTTAACACAGCAGAACTGCATCTCTAATATTTAAAGCAGGAAGCTGCCTGAACAGTTAGGGCTTCTGTTAGCTTTTTCAGTGTTGTATAGCTTTGTATGTCTTTTATAAAAGCTAGGATTAGAGTTATTTATATTATGCATTGTATAGATTTGTCTAGCTCTTTACAAGGAGCAAATTACCATTTTTTCCCCGTGATAAAGAATAGCCTGTTTCTAGCACCCATTGACTTGGAGGATGAACAAGAAATGGCACTGCTTATTAGTAAATTCTTTCTTTAGGCAAGTAAATGGTTTCCTGTAACTGCGTGTATTTATTGATCTGATTTCAAATTCTAGATAAACCGTTACGAATACAAGAGTCTTTTACCGTTTTTTGGCTGTAGGTTAGTACTTAGTAATTAATTCATAGCCAACTCCCCTTTCTTTACTGAAAATAAGTCCCTTGAAAATTTGCTATGATAATTTATTTGCATAGTGGATCAAGCATGAGAATTAATCAAAGGAGGAAAGTAGGAATTCAGCTTTAAATTAGCTTATGGGTAAACATGAGAGGCAGACCAGTGGGGCTGAAAAATCATTATTTTTGCTTTACATTAATTCCATGTTTGATCTTACAGCAAATAAATTGCTCTCAAGAAACTGATCCAGTGATTACATTTATTTATGCTGTATTTAATTAAAAACTACAGAACTCATACAGACTCAAAGGCATGCTGCAGATTTTCTTACGATTTATGAGCAAAGTTTCACCCTAAGATATGTTTTTGACTAGAAAAGCTGTGAGTTTCTGCTAGGCCAAATTTAATTACATACAAACTCCTGGTAACTGTAACTGGTTTAATTTATTACTTTTAAAAAATCTTTTGATACCACTTTCTTTGTGCAAAGCAGCAGAATATAGTTTTTTTTTCTTTAAGAAACAGAGAGTATAAGATCTGTGAGCATCATTACAAATGAACCTGAATTTCCAGGGGTTTGTAATTGACAGCTGATGAATCTTATTAAAATCATAATATATAGTATGTGTTAAACACCGATGAATCTACAAAGGATAGAAGTCATCCCTGCAGGGATCTCTGGTGTCTAATAGAAAAACAAATGTAGTTGAAGCCTTCTTCTGGTTTGAATATTTGTAAAATAGAAGAACAGCTCATCTGTATTAGACCAGACTTCATTCTGAAATGGTAACTCTGTCCCTCAGCATGGTGAGAAACAAATGATTAGAGCAGATAGTAGGAATTGAGTGATCATGTAACAATGCTCCCATATTAAATTTCAGCTCAGGGACTTTGAATTAGAGATAGCTGCACTTGCTCACACATACATGGCTTCTCTCCCTCTAACCCTGTCTTACAGGGCTGAGTCTCTGAACACAAGTGAATCTTTAGTATTCACCTGTCCTGCAGCCAGGAGTAGCACAGCTTGCCCTTCCATCGTATGAGTAACAAACTTTTTTTGGATTGCTCAAGTTTCCTGACCACCTCCTTCCATGTGTTTGCAGGGGTTTTTCTCTTTTTTTTTTTTTTTCCTCCTAGTGTATCTAGTCAAGGTTGAGCTTCGCATTGCATTGTATTATCTTCCTCAGTAGGAGCACTAACAGAGTCTGTCACCTCTGTGCCTTCCATAAAAGTTACAGGAATTCAGTGTATTTGACACTTTGACACCCCTTCCCAATGCCCTTGAAATTACCAAATAGCTTAAAACTTTGGGAGGAAAGGGGGAAGACAGACAGCAGAGTGGGTAGAATTGGGGGAAATATAGGAAGCTACTGTTCCTGAGAGCTGCTGCTACCAAGAGTCAATAGAAGGGCTCCCCAGACCAGCTCTGCAGAGCACCACACGTCCAGCTTGTTTCAGGGTAACACTGCTGCTGTCTGTGCTTCTTGGTCAGCTCCAGAGGTAACACCTGGAGCTGTGATTTGGATTTGCCATATGGTGTGGAACTGGATCACGGCATCAGTTCCTCAGTTTTGTTGCAGTTTATGCTTTCCATGCAAATTGTGATCACTTGAGAAACCATAAGGCTGCAGCTGGAATTTTCATGGAAGGCATTTGGTTCAAGATGAGCACTGTCACGCATCCTCCACTTCAGCTTTTGTAAATTGAGGCTTGCCTTTCAGCACATTTCTGCTTTACCTCTCGTGACTTAGGTGATGTGCTCTTCACCTGCCTGCTTCTAATGAGGCTCTGACATGCTATGGTTCATGAGACAGCAACCTAATGAAACTGACAAACTCCGGATGTTTCATTTGTTTGCTTGGGTACATGTGTATTCAAGTCAAATCTAAAGTGAGATTGTCTTGAGTGGAAGATAACCAGGGATGAAGCTGATTATTCACATGTAAATTGCCATGTAAGGAAAGCTAACTTTTTTTAGAAGTACATCGAATACAGTACAAATACTGTACTTGAAAGGTATGTTGGAACCTCACCTAGCTTCTGTATGACTTCAGGTTTTATGTACTCTTTTTCCTTTCACTAGGGGAGTATATATACTCCCCTCTTTACTAGACATTATTAATTTCAGGGTGAAAGGATTGTTTTCTGCCTTACTAGAAACTTCAAATGAAATACTAGATTGAGTTCCTGAGTACAATGGTGTCATTAGCCAGCAGCATTCTGGCAAATTTAGTTTAGGTGCTTAAACAATACTGGGTACTAGGAGACCTTGGTTTCTAGGCTGTTGAGAAGTCATTCCCATCCTCCGTTTCCTGTGTCTGAATAGAGCAAATGGTTGTGTAGTCTCAAGGATAATCTTAAATAGTTGCCGATTCAAGGGCAGGTGTATGAAGGTGTCATGGACAGTGTGCTTTTATTTTTTTCTGTGTTGTTATTTCCTATATGGCCAATGCCAGTCTGCTGGCAAGTACTGAAACCATGATAGTTTACATAGATGCATTTCTCCAGTAATGGAAATAAATTTGAAGAAGGTAAATTGACTGAAATTCCACAAACATTTGTTAATATATGTGGTTTGGACTACTGGTTTAACAAACCCAGCTTCTTCATCCAAAAGCTGTGTTGAAAAACTGGGAAATTGTAATGAGAGAAGCTTCTTTAATTAGGTACATCTCTGTTTCACTTTCTCAAGGCTTTATGAATTACCTTGTCTGTTTTATGGTTTTGCTCTTGGCAAGCTTGCTCACTTATCTGTCCTAATTTTCATGTAGCCATCTGATTTATTTTTCTTAAGATTTGACATAGTTTTTATAACTCATAAAAATCTGCTTATAAAGATATGTCATGGAATGTAAAAAATTAAAACCCAAAATGATAGTATTACTCTGGTAACTAAGAGTGCTGGTTATGTTGCAGACTGTTCTACTTTCAGGGTGCATTTAAGTGTTTCTGAAATTTACACTATAGTTATATCCAGAGTCAGGCAGCACAAAATTGCAGAATTCCTGAATTTTGAATTACCAATATTGAGGATACTTCAGTGCACCCGAAATACAGTTGAGGTTTTGTGATGATTTTGAGAAATATACCAGTAGAAAGTGCAAATGTTATATCATGTAGTTCAGGGACAAGAGGGAGATGATACGTGAGCTGAGAGCAGTCTTTTAGAGCAGAAAGTATCAACGTGGTTCAATTTTCCTCTTAGGTGTGATTTCATAAAAGAGATTTCTCCCATGAGTAAGTTGCCTTAGGTAGGGTGGGGTGTAGCTGTGGTTTCCTTCCCTTGGAGCTTGTTATCCTCACTCCCAAGACTAGTGAGAAAAGGACTGAAAAAACACAGCCTAACATTGTATTTTTGTGCAGTGTTCATCAAACCAGAAAAAGGGCATGGTGGGAAGGACAAGATTTAGACAGTGATCCCATAGATCCTTGTCTTGAGATTCCTTGTTTCCCATAACTACTTCTCCCATAGCAATTATTTCATTCTTGGTCACTGGACAAGTGTTGCAAAAGATTCTGATGTGAAGTATTTCTAGGACTGAAATGTTGAGTTGAGAATACATTTAAAAATTATGCCTTCACAGACTTCCCCCCCTGAATTCTCTTAGAATTTGTAATGGATGTACAGATAGCTTTCTGTATTTAATCAATTCTCACCCAGCTCTGCATGTGAGGATCAGTTATTATCATCATCACTCTGCTGCTGTGCCATTCATAGGTGTCATTCATATTTTTTTTTATCATCTGATGCAAAATAATAAATAGGCGTTAAAGAGCAATTCCTGTTAAATAGGAAAGAATTACTTTCGCGGTCAGGCTACCAGCTGAAGCCAGAACTTTGGTCTTTGATTCCTGTATGGAAGTGTTTTTGTAGAAAACAACGGAAATAGTTGTAATAAGCTCCAAATACAACTATGATTTTCCCTTTTCCAGTCAGGTTGGATTAGTATAAAGTTGATCCTTCTACAGAACATAGCTTCTTTTCAGTTGTTTTGGTTTACTGGTACTTCATATGTTGCTTGAGCAATTGGAGCTCTATTCAGCTCTTAAATTTTCTTTAAAGTGCATTTGGGTTTTGTAATGTTTGCATCAGGTTAGGGGACTTGAATTGTCTGAATGTCCAAAGATTTACTCTCATTCTTTTTTGGCTTCCTGCCCAGGCCCCATTTTTTATAGTTAGACCTACTCCTTGAGGCCCTGACTTGACTAGCAACTGCAAAATGACCATTCTTTGTTAATTTTATACATTTCCCCCTTCATTCAGTGCACTTACCTACAGAGCCATCATTACTGAAGTTGGCTGGGAGCCTTGAAATGGCTAGTACTTTTCACAAATCTCTCTGTTGCCTTCATGAATAATAGTAATTTAAATTTCCAACTCTATGTGATAGGTTATCGCAATGTAACTGTTGAACGAAAGATGAGCAAAAAAAAAGGGATGAAAAATAGCCATTATTCTGGTAATATAATGCAAATAAGTTTAAGTAGCTACATGTCATGGCTACCCCATGGAAGCCAGTGATCAGACACTTTTCATTGAGTGAGGGGAAGCTTTGTGTCCTAGGAGCTGGTTGTGCACTTATATTGTCAGCTGTCTTCATGTTTGCCATTCACAAGCCAGACTCATTTCAGAATCTGCTGGAGGGCTAATCTTACAGTGCCTTGCTTTTCCTGATATCCCAGATCCTTTCAGAAACAAATACATCTTCAGTGGCCTACCATCCTGGTGGTTCATCTTTTCTGCTCTGTGAGCAGTGAAGAAATCACAAGACACTTGGTCCACCAGCATAGCCTGGTGAAATTAGCCTTTACCAAATCAAAAATCCTGGCTATATGGGCAGACTTGTATTTTTGGTAGGCATGTGCTTCTCTGTTGCAGAGTACAAGCCTTCTGAGCAGAAGGTTGTGCTGGTAGATAAGATGAAATGCCATTTTCTTTTGGATCAGAATGCCGGGGTGGCACTAGAACACAGACCAGAGAGGTTTGCAGGTGATAAAGGAGGATTTAGATACCAAGAAGTCTCAGTGCATGTGGACAATTCAGAGTGGCATTTGTCAAGTGAATTGATTAAAGTTGTTTTAAACAGCTTTGGTACAATTTACAAACTGAAACTTTATGTGATTATGGAATCTTTTATGTGCCATCAAACGAAACTGTCCTTTGTTATTCTTAAATGTGCAATGTATTCATTCACTCCAGAAAGTGTTTGTTTAACTTTCTTACTCTGGAATTGAAGTGTTACATAATTTGAAAACAATATATATTACTTCTCTAATACAAATATTGTGCAATGAATTTATTTATTTATGTTTTCTTTCTGTTTAATCATTGTAGCAACACCTATTTCCCAGAATGCTTATTACCTGGGAATTTTTATGATAACTTTGTTTGACTTAGTACAGAAAAGTCATGCTTCTTACTATTCTAAGTGCAGATGAACAGGGAAGAGTTATCATGGGATGTGTTTTGTTCTGTAAAGACTAATCTTAAACACAGATTTATTAGCTATAGGTTTCTATTTCCCAGGTCAGCTATCAGCCATCATACCTAATGTTTCTTTATTTCTAATTACTATTGTAAGAGAAGGAATTGTATGTTAATTACAGCAAGATACAAGAGTTATCTGTTAATTCCTGGTTGAATTTTCAGTTAGAAGTGAAATCTCAGTTTTGGCTCTAGAGTTCCCCTGCAGAGCTGAGATTTGAGAGGTGCATGATCCAGGACAGCATCTTAACAGCCAGAGTTCTGGAATCTGTTGGGAAACTACTGGGCAAATTTAGGGATTAGGGTTAAGCCCAAAATAAAATTCTGGAAATGCCTTTCAGTCATCTCCCTTTCTATTTTTAATATGTATGTTTTAAATTAGGAGTATAGACTTGAACTTTTAAGAAAACTTGGGTTAAAGATACAGTCATAATAGACTAATAAAACCCAAATCTTTCCGGATCCATCTGTGTCTGACAGGTGAATTCTGTGCCAACTGAGTGTTTAAAGTGCTTCCAGTCTGATATCAGGTGGTGCATTCTATGAAGGCCACTTGGGTCCTTCAGCAGAGCTGCTGTTGTTAATTACATGAATATGGAAGCTCTTTTGCAGAACAATGATTTTTGAGTAATAGAAATGTAGTGCACATTCTCTGTAGAAACAGGTGCCTTATTTAGCTCTGTAAAGGGAGGTGTATCTATATGATACAACCCACTCTTGTAATTCTGTGGCTGTGCTTGCCCAGAGAGCGTTGTTTCCCGTGTTCTTTCCAAGCCTGGGAAGTGGCAGAACTGATCCTCTGGCTCCCTTGGGCACCTGAGACATTTCTGTGGCTTCAGGTCTGCGAGCTGCTGATTTTGTTGCTCTGTGGTGTTCTGTAGCCACACGAGGGCAGAGATATCCAACGCTGTGCACAGCCACAGTGTCCTGCCCGCTGCATGAAATACTGCTGGTACCAGTGTCTCAGTGCAAGTCTGTCAGAACTAGATGAAGTACAGTGGTGCATGCTCTTGGTGTGAAAGTCATTGAATTAATCTTTAAGTAATCTCCCTCTACCTGTGCTAAGAAATCATGGTGATTATATTAGTATAAAATGTAATTTTTTTTTTTGTTGTGCATTATTTTCTACTTAGATGTTTCAAGAATAGAATATTTGCGTCGCAGAAAGGCAGGGAAATCAGCTCCAGGTTTCCTAAGTCTGTTTTTCATGCATAACGGCTTTACACGGCGTTAGGGTGTTGACCTGAAACAACAGATCAGTTGCTGCCTTGCAGCCCTTCTGGCTGGTTTTCTGCTTGTACTTTTGCATCTCAAACTTTCTTGGCAAGGGGAAAACATTCTCCTAATAGTCCATTATACAGTTGATTGGTTTTGCCTGGTAACGTACTGAATAAGTAACAACCACTGATTAGTAAGCACTCCCTTAGAATGCTGATTAATATTTGAGAGAGAAAACTAGCTCATAAAAAGGAAAAGCTTTTAAAATAATAGGATAGCATTACATGTAACTACTTATGGTTTGATGATTGCATGTTGGATTTAGAGTTTTGATCTAGTCTGTAGCTCTGGATTCTATTCTGACTTTTCTATTAACCAGAGTGGATTAACCAAACTTGGACAAGTCACTTACTTGTTTTTAATCTTCATTATGCTGTATATGAAATTTTACAGTCCTGCCCAGGGTTATTAAATAATCTAGTGCCTGCTCTGAATTGTTTTGCCGTAAGAAATAGTTGAATCTAAAACTTAACAAGATTTTAATAGGAGTGAGACAGTTGTAAGGGAATCAGGAGTGAGACAGTTGTAAGGGAATCAGAAGCACCCAGGGAGGAAATAGTTACTGACAAAACAAGAACATTTTCATCTACTTTCTTTTATGGTTTAAGCCCATCTCTGTAGCAAATTGGAAGGATTGTTCATGGAGAAACAGGAACCCTACAGCTTCATGATACAGAAACTTTCTCAAAGCATGCGTTGTTTGTCACGTGCCGCAAGATCATATCCTTGAATTGATTTGTAATGAAACACATTGTGATTGATGTGTTTCAAACTTGAATGGAAACAAGCAATCCAGATCTAATAAAAAAGGCAGTGGTAACATAAAAATGATTAACTATACAGCTCAAAGGTAAACTTATTTGTTGGCATTCCGTAAACAAAAAGAGGTGAATTATGTTTTTCTTCCTTTGCTTTTCGGTCTCTGCTGCTTTTCAATCTGATGTAAGTTTCTGGTACTCATTTAGTGGTCCTTAGCTGTTGTAAACTACATTGATTTTGCACTGTACTAAATAACATATGCAAATGCTTCTAGTTCGCCTTCTGAATCATGTAATTTAGTAATTCACCTGTGCACTGAAAATTTTACTGCTTTTTTTTCCTGGTACTACCAGCACGTGCAAGGTGAGCAATAATGGTGGTAGAAGTTTTTGCTTTTTTTCTTTCTGGAATGGCAGGCAAGGTTATTCCTGTGTCAGCAGCGCACCCTGGCAGCCAAAAGGGCTGTGTCCTGGGGTACATCAGCATCATCAGCCAGTCACAGAAGGCGGTGATCCTAATCTGCGCTGCATTGTTGCTACCCCACCTTGACTTCTGTGTGCATTTTTGGGTATTTTCTCAGTACATGAAAGGCATCAAACTATGGGAGTGTGTCCAGAGGGAGACCAAGATGGTGAAAGATCTCAAGGAGCAGCCAAGGTCACTGGGTTTGCTCAGCTTGGAGAAGAGAAGGCTGAGGCCTGACTCCAGAGATGCTGATTTCGTCTCTCTGGTGACCAGTGACAGGACGTGAGGAAAGGGAATGAAGCTGCATCAGGGGAAGTTCACATTGGATGTTAGGGAAAGGTTCCTCACTGGGATGATGGCTGGTCACTGGAGCAGGTTCCCAATGGAAGTGGTCACGGCACCAAGCCTGGCAGAATTCAAGGAGCATGTGGATGATGTTCTTAGCCATGTGGTTTAGGTTTAGGCAGTCCTGTGAGGACCAGGGAGTTGAACTCAGTGATCCTTATGGGTGCCTTCCAACCTGAGTGATTCTGTGTTTTCTTTATACACAGTACATACCAGAATGTTTTTCCATTTCTACATTTTAGGTGCCTTATCAGGAGCCAGAGAAAGCTGGGAATATGATTCAGGAGCGAGAGACCTTCATAGTCCAGACCTTCACAGTCATTTTATGCTACAAAAAGTGTTGGAGTATGGTGGAAGCAACGTGACACAACAGGCTGCTCTGCAAAGACTTCTAGCTCAGGCCTCAAATTTTAGGAACTCTGTTGGAGGAAGCTACTTAGAACTTGCCAACACTGTAAGTGTGTTTTACCATCTGCTTTTAAGTTTTTTAGAAGTTTGTTTGTTTGTTTTTGAAGAAGCGTATTTATTCCAGTCTTAGAGCTCTTATGGAAACAGTTTTACTTTTTTTACCAGAAAACCAATGTGATTTTAGCAATAGTGTAGTGTATAGTATTTCCAAAGCTTGTATAACCAAGTTGTGTCAAAAAATGGAGGAATCTTTGTGTAGTCAAACTGAAGTTCTTAACTGACACAGTTTAACACAAGAAGATTTGTTTATACAAACTTCCTAGCAGTTAGTTTTAAGTGTGATGTCAGATTGCTCGAAAGTGTTGTGCAGCAGAATTCTTCACATGTTATTTCATTACTACCCACTGAATTATTCGGTACTTGCTTTAAGCCCTTGGTGTGCTTTTCTATTTCTACAGGGAAATACTGTTCTCCATTTTAAAAGCCCGCACAACTGTGTGTGCTGGTTTTGACTGGAGAAGGGTGAATTTTCTTCACAGTGACTAGTGTGGATCTGTGTTTTGGATGACACTTTTGAAGGAGTAAGGCATTATTTTTTGCTTCTCCCCCATTTGTATTGGGATCATGTTTGTGTTTTAATTTTAACCCAGGCATCTTATAAAAGATCACCTATTTTGTAGCATGTTTCTGGTTTATGTTGCACAGGTGTTTAAGTGAAGAAGTAAAAGATGCTAAAATAAAAGTGAAAAATTTCTAATTTAAAAAATTACTCTTCATTGTCATGCTTGACCTTGATGAAATAGACTCCTAGTTCATGATATCACAGGATAATTCAAGCTGTAAGGGAACCTCAGGAGGTTGTCTGGTCCAACATCCTACTCAAAATGGAAGTGATTGCTGACAACAGAGGAAAATCAATGTCTTCAAGCCACATTATTTGAAAAGAAAATGATGAAAAGTATTCTGAAAATGTTTCCAAAAGCCTTCTTGGTTTTATCTAAGTTCCTGAACATGAGCTGATATAGGACCTGTTTCCATATGCAGAGTAAAAAAAAAAATGTAGATATTAAAACTTCTCTAAGAGAGAAAAAAATTTAAGAAAATTGATAGTTTCTTAAAGGAATCATGCCCTCATTTTTCCTAGGGAGGACAATAAGAGATCAACTGCGGTCCAGTCATGAACTTGCACAGAAGCATATGGGAACTGTAATGAGCAGAAAAGAAGCAGGCACACATGTATTATAAAAAGGATAGCATGGGGAAATTGAGAGATTATAGGCCATTTAGCAGCTTTGCTTGTATATTCCATTAGTTGTGGGGAAATAAGAGCAATTTTAAGTGAGAAAGAGAGAACATGTAGATTTGTAAAACAATAGCCAAGTCCATCCAGTATAATATCTCCTTTAAGAGAAGATAGAAGACAAACAATACACATGTTTCTCCAGTAAAACATCTGACCCTGCCTTGAGTGACGTTCTCATCATCAAGGCAAGAAAAGTATTTTAAGTGTAACTACAAATGGTTGTACAATGATGGTTCAGAAGTTACGTGCTGTTACACATTTACAGAGATACCATATGAAGCCACAGTGTGCAGTGTTACTCAAGAGTGCTCAGTGTGGTGGCTACTGCATTGCTATGGCATGTAGAAAACTAAAAAATAAAAAGGCTTATAAAAAAATAAGGGTTCCCAGGTTTCATGGCTTTCTGAGTCAGGGGAGGATATCGAGGAAAGGTTTTTCACCCCAGGGTGTTTAAGCACTGGAAAGGCTCCCCTGAGCAGTGGTCGCAGCATCAACCTGACAGAGTTAAGAAGTGTTTACACAATGCTCTTGGGCACATGGTGTGACTCTTGGAGTGTTTTGTGCAGGGCCAGGAGTTCAGCTTAATGATCCTGATGGGTCCCTGCCGACTCAGGATATTCTATGGTTCCATGATCTCTAAATTCTTTCTATGATTACTGTCATGAGAGATGCCTGATCTTTGTTTTGATCTGTTACATTTCTGCTTTTAAGTATTCTTCTATGCTTTTCAAGACCACAGTAGAGTCATCAGTCTCTCATTTATATGTAGATGAATACAATAACATCTTCATTTGACTCCTGCTGAGGACTGGTGTCATGGGTCATATGTAAATTTTTGCTTTGGCTTTGTTAAAATGGAGAAAGAAAAGGGCAGGAGAAAATTGAGAGAATTATTTACTTTGGGTTTCAGTATTTATTCATCTTTCCACAATTTTTAATACTATGGGGCATGCTTACTGCAGTCTAAATTTAGGCTCTTCAAAGAGATAAACAGCCTTCACAGAGCTGAGATTTAATGTAGGTTCTTCCTTCTCTGTCCCTTTCTCAGATCTTTCACTTGGAGCTCCATTTGCCACAATGATAGGCAAGCTGGTCCCTAGCATTCATTCTCAGAAATGACAGATCTCAGCTTTCCCATTTTTATAAGTTGAATTCAGTTAATTAATCAAGTGTCAGTTCTTGTTATTAATGTCCTGATTTACTTTCTGACAGCCTTTTTTTAGCCTTCTTTTGATTTTAAACTGTGCAGTCAGGCTAAAGACCTCCTTGTGGTGATTATGTACTCCTACAGCATAGATTATACCCCTCAGTCAAGGCAGAGGGTCTCCATGCTGTCCTTTAGGTTTTCCATTTGCAAAAGCTAAATGAACATCAGTCCACTTTGCCTAGCTTTTATAAGGGGATTTTTTTTTTAAATGCATTTTCATAATTTTGGGAACATACATCTCTACAGCATTTTGTCAAAACATAATTCCTGCTCTGAAGCATTATTCTTCATCACAGGAGTGATGCAATTTTTAAAACAGCGCTATTTGAAATTTAGCCAGTCATCCTCATTTCATATGTTTCTATCATTGTTCATTTTGCATTGTTTTGCTATAATTTGGTTTATTAACACATGTTCAGGTTCAGCTTTTGTTTTACCTGAATAATATATTCTGTAATCTTTATAGGGTGTTAATCTCTTTCAGTGTTTTCCAGATTTGCATTTTTATTCTTAAATATTAACACGTTCCTCTTTAGAGCTCTTCCCCTTGGTATCAACATTTACGAGTAAAATATTAACGTTTCACATGACTTGTCACCGCTTACTGATGATCTACCTATTTGTGCCAATAGGAGTCCTCATGTGTGGGTGTGTTTGAGAGTTGTAATTAATTTAAATCTTCTTCATGGGCAGAAAAGAATGCAAGCATTTCAAAGGATTTGTTGTGCATGCGGATGTTTGGGAGCAGCCATGGGATCTCAAGTGTGCATCCTACAATGCTACGAGGAGGGATGACATTCTGTTCCAGGAGATGAAGTATTGCTGTTCTCTGAAAACATCATGCAGGCAATATCTCAATATGATAGGCATATTTCACATTAAAATTCCAATGGAGTTTAATAAGCAGAAGCAATAAGACTTGCTTTAATTCCCTTTTCATATTCTCCTTGCATGTGATTAGAATACACTTGAATTTTTCTTAGTAGAACGTGTGCATATAAATGGTAATGCATGTATGTGTGCTTAATGTTGGCTTCTGTTGCTTAAATTTGATGTTAAGATGAATGTATTTATTGTCGGAAGTAACTACATTTACATAAACAAAACCCACTGGTTATGTTTCATTTGCCATGACGATAAGATCTCTGTTCTTTTAGTTGGAAATACATCTGGTTTGCTGAGAAAAGTCTCTGCTTGAAGATCTTCCAGTTTGAAGATGTAATCCCACGTATGTTGATACATGGTGGTCTTTTAACTATCCAGTCCCTGGTCTGGTGGGATCTAGAACCCTTTAATCTCTGATTTTTCCTTCCAAAGACACTCCAGTTGTGTTGGAACCTCCTCCTTGCCAAAGCTTTTTTATTTGGAAACCTTTAGAAAGATTTTATGAGAGTATGGTTGATTTGCAGAGGGGAAGGATACAGCTGTATTTTTGAGATCAGAGTGTGGCAGAATTTCGTTCTGACCGCACTTCAGGAGGCTGTGTTGCTATTTCCTCCTCAAAGCAGCCGTGCCACAGATGTGGTTGTTCTTAGTAAGAGAGAAGGGCTTATTTACAGAGTTGCCAGAATTACTTCCTGCAGCATCTCACTCTTCTGGCCAACCACAGAGTGTGCATAGTCCTGCTTTTTATCTTGTGCAGGGCTGTCAGTGCAAGATGCATGTGTCTAGGTGGGAGGGTATTGGTGCAGACTGCTCCACCTGCCAGATCTGCACTTCTCATCTCAAGAGGAGCTGGTTTTTGGAATGCCTCCATCAAGAACAAACAGAAAACTAGTACAAAAATGTTCTTAATGCATCTTCTTATAACTGCTCTGGTATATGCTCTTTCTTATCTCTTCCTGTCTGATTTGCATGTGTTTGTACCTCATCTGGAGGTACTAAAGACATCATTGGGCTTGAGAATGGACTGTTTGTTTGTGCATCTGTGTGACAAAGTGTGCTTTATGTACAGCAGAATTAAAGCAGCTGAACTGGATTTATTCTGGCTATGGACTCTTCGTATCAAATGCAGATACCATCTCTATTGGGTATGCAACCCAAAGTTTATAAAGTACAAAGTTAAAGTGGAAATACATGTAACAAATCAACTTATAGTTGTGGTAGCAGTAGTTTCTCAGCATGATCACTAGCAGATGAGAACTCAATATCTTTGTTTTAGGAAGCATGATGTTATTTGACAATAGATATTCTTACTGCAATACCTCTTCATTAGTCAGACTTGGTGAATGTTCGCCTTGCTAATTTTTCTTCCTGAAGAGCACTGAGCTGCAAGTTATGACAGACAGAACCACTGTTTTGAGAAAGGCTATTCTTTTTTTAGTTGACGTAGTTTATACTGAGCAACAGTGTTCTGAAAGTCACTATTGCATTTTTCAGGAACACATGACTTTTCATTTCCTACCTGGATCTGCTCCTTAGTCAGGCAAACCTAATTTTCTGTGGTCTACTTACATTAATAGCTTTTGTGTATAAAAGAGCACACTTAGTATTATCATTGTGTTTACATTTATGTCAGGATGTAGTGCAGCTCGTTCTGGATAACTGCTTGAAACAGTATTAATGCCCTGCTTCATCCTGAGTCACAATAAGTATTTATGTGCTCTGAGGCACATGTAAATGTAAATTAAATGATTTACATGTAAATTCCATACTGCTGTCATGTTTTTGAGCATATAATAATTTCTTGTAATGCCTTAATGTTATAAAATGTACTTAGTACTTTAGCAGGAGAGTATCTCAGAGGTGCTTGTTACATGATGTGTGTTCACATGTGATATTCTGTGATGAAACTGAAAGCGCTGAATTTAATCTCTTTGTCTGGTCCTTTCTCTATTACTTCAGGCAATTTGGCAATACATCAATTATTCTGTTACTTCTTACCTTACCTCCTACTTTGACTGCTGGACAGCCAGCTGATATTTCTACTATGCTTTGCCGTGTGACTATCAGGGCATGTGCTTACATAACCAACAGTCTTCCCTTACGAAGACTGAAATTACCAGATTACCTGATGATAAAGGATGTCTGCTTGTTCATCATGTATGTAAGCTTTTATTTGGCACAAGTAAGTGTAATGTTAGTGTATTTAGAGATTAAGCATTATACTGCTTAAAAACGCCATATAACTCACCCTCCCAAAAAATTGTACACCGTGTATGTGTAAACTACATTTTAACTAAGCAAGTAAATGTAGGTTTTAAAATTGACTCCTTAAAAACAGGAAGAATTGTCTGGCTGCCAAAGAAAGCAAAACTACTTTTGCGGGGGATGAGGCAAAAGGGCTTCCTAGAGATTTGTGTCAGTCGAAGCATACTCTTATAGCTGTCCTAAATATGAACCATTTTCTCTGTTGCTAACTTCCAGGCATTAGCTGTAAATTAAATGGGAGTTCTATGGAAATTCTTTTTGGGAAATGATCTTTTAAGGGAAAGTAGCAAGGAAGTCTGACAATAGAACCATACTGTGAGAAAAAGAATTCCATGGTTGGTTTGTAGGCTACTTTTGTTTGCTGTTGCTGTTAATGAGAATCTACTTAAAAATTTCTCATTCAATTTCTGAAGCTTTTATGGTTTTAGAACTCAATATTGGTATGTCCTTTTCTGGCAAAGTCTGCCCCTTTTTATTCTAATCACTCTCTCAAAATCTACTCTGTTTTAAAATAGTTTTACTTTTTCCTTAGTGTGGGAAGCTCTGCTCCTTCAGCTTCCCCACCCCTTCCCTTACAGTTAGGGAAATGGGCCCCAAAGCATCAGGTATCCCATGCTCTCAAGGCACATCTCTTCGAATGGGAGAAGGTAATGCCTTTCTAGCCCTTCTGCATGAGGCTAGTGTGGATACAAAATACTTAGATTTTGTGTATTTTGAGGAATTTATTCAGTACTGTAGGCACTCTGTGGGATGTGTTGGAATTCGGTTGCTTGCGTAGAGATTGATTTTTTGTGAGTTACTTGGCTGAGGACTCTGTTCCGTATTTGGGAACCAGTACGTGCAATAAACCACAGGAGGTGGATCTCTTCCTCTTCTCCCCTTGCAGCCATGTTTTTCCCATATCCTACGTGCAATTTCTTTTTCATGGCAATAAAAACGATTGCTGTAAAAATGTAGCCTAATCATGCCTTCAGTTGAACTGAAATAGGTAGAAAGACCTGAAGTTGAAGATTCCAGTGGTGTGGGCAGTTGAGCCTACTACAAAAGCTTTGTGCCCAGGATAACCTTGTCTTCTGTGCATGTGCTTCCAAACCAAGCGTCATTTCCATTCTGCCAGGCTAAAAATAGACTCCAAGAATGCCATTAAAGCAATAACTGATTATTGGAATATAGATTCAGGAGGTTTGGCTTGTCCGAAAGCAGGACAAAGGCTGACAGACGTTTTTTATGTTTCAGGGTGTGGGAAGCTGTTAGCTCTTTGTCTTTGATCTCAAGCCAGCATTGTAATGGACCTTGTTTGTCTGAAGCACTCATCAGCTGTAATGAGATTATGCATTTTGTTTATACAGACCTGGCTGCTATAGCCCTCTAAAATTGTCCTCAGTTACTAGTTTTTCTCCTAAAATGGACATTCAGGATTAGGTCTGCCAGGACTCCTCTATTTTGTATGAAATGTAGGTTTTTTTTGAATCTCCAGCATTATAACAGACATAGAGGTGAGCAAACGGCAAATTATAGATATACTTTTTTTTTTTTAAATTCTGTTACTATTTCCATCTGCAGACAATCATAGCACAGTGTGATGGGTGTCAGCACAGGTCACATTTGTTCAGGCGGACTATTAATAGATGTTTTTGACTGAGGCTTTTAATTGGATCTTTTACATGACAGTTGAACAATCTCTCTCACAAGCATATGACAAAGTTGAAGTGGAGAGAGTGATGGGTTTTGACCTAGTTCTGCAGTTGCAACTGGATGATGTGAACTGGTATATGGCAATCAGGCACTATAGGAAAGAGGGTCTTAACAAGCCTGTGTAAGCAGATGTTTTGAAGGTCTACAGACCAGGTTTCAAAACTTCTAATTTAACTTAGTTGCAAGGACTTTCAGAAAATGCCTTTATGCATCCCATTTTTTTTGCTGTACTCAAGGAAGCTTTGGCTCCAGTGCAGGTGTTCAGATCTTTTTACTTTTCCAAACTCTTTTTTTTTCCCCAGTTGTCTGAAATGAAGAGCAATTCACCTGGTACAATGGGCCAGCACCACTGCACGCAGCAATACAGAGTACAGTGTTAACACTGTTGTTAGCAGAGGCAAGCTGAGTCCGAGGGCCAGGGTTAGTCTGGTGGAGCATGACTGGATTCTGGTGTGCCAGAAAGATTACCATGTAGCTCTTGCCACAGGGTTCTCTTTTTTACTAGATTTTCTGCCTGCTCTCTGAGTGTGAGCTGCTGACTTGACATAGTTGAAGTTGGCAATGCCAAGCTTCTGTGAATACTCATTTTTTAAAAAGGTGAGGAGATGACTTACTGCCCCTTTTCTTATACATACACTGCACCTTTATGTTCTGGTTACACAGAATACAGGATTTTGGTAATAAAGTGTAAATCTCAACTGTAGTGCACAGTTGAATATGGACTCTTAAGTGCTTTTGCAATTCAGTGCCAGTTTAGTTATAATGGAGTAATCAACTGTTATCTTGCCAACCCAGAGAGGCAAGGCAGGGTTCCCATAGAAACGTGTCAGTGCCACAGTAAAAATTAATCAAGATCCTGTTCCTTGGTGTATTATTTCTCTGCTACTGTCAGCCCTGGGATATTGACCTGAGGCAGTGCAAGATGCTGCCACTGTTAAAACACCCCACTCCTCCTTGTGTTGTGGTGGTTTTTAAATGACTGTGTGGTTGTCAGCACACCTGTTTTGGGGAACTATTTTGGTTCTAGTACTGCCACAATGCAAGGGGAGCACTTATACACATGTGCTCTCTTATGCTTACTGTTCTTACTTTTTGTGGAAAACAGTTTCAGCGGGATTGCTCCATTTTGGGCTAGAAAACCACATTATCACTTCTCATCTGGGAGGCTGTTTATGATAGTAGCTGTGTTGCAGTGAATTGGTAAACTCTACCTTTCTTCCTGGTAGGAAGGAACTGAAGTAAACTTTGTGTTTCAGGAAGGGCAGTGTCCTTCTGTGAAGAGTTCGTAATGAAATAAGTTCACCCCGGAGGTACCCAAGACAGGTTCATGCCTTTAAGCCAAATAGCCATCTGTAATTTCCTACACTGAGTTTTGTATTTGTTTACCTTCTTGAAACTATAAATTTAGAAAAGTGACTGGAGAAAAAGGCGTTGAATCTTTCTAGTCTCTGAATGTTTAAAGAGATTATAAGTGCATATTATTGCTTGAATCTAATTTTTACATAAATATTGATTTTCTGAAATGCGTTATAGAAAAGGAGGGAAAAGTCTTTGTTTCTGTAGCATCTACATGGGTGGAAGGTGTTTTTTCTTAATGATGAAATATCTTGTGCCAGGATTCTGAATTGTGAAGGCAGAACAAACAAGTTTTTTTTTATCCTAGACATGGGGTTGTTTATTTGACTTGGTATAGTTGGTTAATAGAGCCTGACCTGAGAGTAAATGCTAGAAACAGTGAGCAAGTAATTTCTTAACCAAGTAAGGAACTATTCAGATGAGGCCTGGAAGTAAAGAAGATTTTAGTTCTGTAATGATCTGAAGTAAGTGTAAGTGGCTTTAGAAAAATGTCTTGGTATGTAGAACCAAAAGAACATACAAGAACAGGGTTGTCCACTGTCCCTCAAAATGTAAAATGGAACTGACAGATAGGAAGGCTGAAGTAGAAGTGAGTGAGGCAGAGGTAAGGTAGCCTGGAAGATTATGATGAGAAACTTAAATGTAGGAAGATGTAAAGGAAAAAGTCACTGGAGAGATTTAAACTGTGTGTGACAAAGCAGTTAGAAGGGAAAAAATGAATTTTATAGACCAGATCTATATGGAAGGTTAGAATAGAGAGTTTGGATTTTATGTTTAGCCGTCCATGGAGAGAAAAACCCACAGATACCAGATCTTTAGAAAAATTTTAAAAACCTTGTATTTACTGGCTTGTAGGGAGTTGAGAAGTGATCTGTAGACCAACTTGCTGACCTTCATAAGCAGCTGCTAAACTATAGACACAAAATATATCAAATTAATGAAGGTAGATGAGGGCTGCAGGAATTCAGTTACAATAATCATAAAATAGATCTGTTTGAAAACTAGAGGGTTTGATTTACTAAAGTTTTTTGAGAGATGATTTCAGCTCGTGTCATTGTTAAAGTAATTTAGTTATAATTTCTGCCAAAATAAAGCACCCCAAACCTTTAAGTGATCCGTGAAGTTGATATTCTTGTTAAGTGCGCATGCCAACCAGTCTTGTAGAGCTTCAAGCAGGGATCTGTCAGATGCTTGCTTTGCATTTGCCAGAATTCATTTGACTGAAGATATTCCAAGTGGAACATTTCAGTGGATCCAAATATATATAGGTAGATATATGTGTACATATATGTATGAGTGTGTATATATGTGCACACTTTTTTGTGTAAGTATGTGCAGGGTATATGCAAATGTCACACACTGTATGTACACAAATGGGTGAAGTAAGTGTATATATGTATGTGTGTATATACACACGTAGTCAGAAACTATCCAACAGTTCATCTGTTAAACATTCAGAGATCTCGTCCACAGATGGTGAAGTGGGATGCTTGGCTAGGTGGGGGATGAAGTGTCAAAGCACAGTTCTGATGTAATCCAAGGGCCAGGATCCATCCCCTTTCTTCATGGGAACTCACATCAT
Source organism: Corvus moneduloides (assembly GCF_009650955.1). Classification (NCBI taxonomy): domain Eukaryota; kingdom Metazoa; phylum Chordata; class Aves; order Passeriformes; family Corvidae; genus Corvus; species Corvus moneduloides. The sequence goes on from NC_045511.1 coordinate 68,381,721, forward strand.
CATTGATCCGTGGTTCAGGATACTCCAGGTTAGGGAGTTGTGTGTTCAATGTGCCGGTGGTAATGAAAGAGTGGAGAGAAATCTTGGAGTTAGGAAAAATAATTACACAGAGATGTTTTGGTATAGTTTAAGGGCTGCTGAATGTTTGCCGAGGCATGATCATAGCTGTGGAGCAGAAATGAGAACCCGTGAAAGACAAGAATTTCTCTGGAAATGAGAAGCCCATGAAAGACAAGAATACAAAACAAAAGAGAGGTTAGGAGTAAGGAGAGAATGGCGGAAATCTCACTGTTAGAGATTGGGAAAAATAGGAGAGACTTAGCAGGGGAGTCCTGACAAATCTTTCTATAAAAGTGAGAACTTTTGGATGAGATTTAGTTCACGAACAGGAGGAAATAGAAGTTGGCTGCCAAGATTATGGGGACTTGAAGTGAAATGACTGAATTTACCTTGTGGTTAATAACTGGAGGAATGCATAACTGAACTAAGGGAATGATGGACTATGAAGGGAAGCTAAGCAGAAGTATGATGACATGAATTGTAGTTTACAGAATGGCCTCGCTGGTGTTTTTAAGCAAGGAGCAAATAAAGTGATGATAATTAGATGGCCGTGACATAGAAATGGCTGTTGTCTCTCCTTGTCCTCACAGACAAGTCACCAACATAAATAACAGGCACACACTGACTCCTAGTCCTTTTCCTGTCCTGACCTGATGCTGAGGCTCTGTGCGGTCAGAGGGAATAAAAATGAATGTGATAGGTTTGGATGAAATGACAGGAAATGAGAGTGTTTGTTTGACAGGTTGGTGAGTGGCTTCATGGCATGAAATACTGGAGGATGGAAAGAGGGATCAAATGTGAACTCCCAAGGAGACTGGTCAGGTCAAGGACATGACTTTTTAAGTGGATTGAGTAGTTGAGGAAGGGTGAACAGGTGAGAGTAGCTGATTAAAGTGCTGTTTTGAAATTATATTATTCTTGACATGTTATCTGTTTCAGACTAATCGAGATGGTTTGATTGAAGGAACGAAAAAAATATTTGCTCATGTTTTCATCAGAGAGAGTGCTTCATTTTTCAGTGTAAGGTTACTTCCAATTGTTTCAAATGGGTTGGATTGTTTTTTTCTCTCAGCCTAGGTGCATAACCTTTACTGTCACTAATAAGAACAATTTGCATCATGAACCTACCATTCCTTTCAGCCTCTCCCTTTTAAATCATGGTACATTAGTGCTATTGAATAAAGAATTTTCTGGAAACATTATCCAACTACTGTATTGAATTTCTGCTTCCAAGTTTGGCTTTCATGCTAATCTGAGTGCTGTTTTCTCCATGGAAATTTGGGCTTCAGCACTATGCCAGTGTGTTTTGTGCAGGAATGAGAAGGAAAAAAAATTTACATTCTAATGGTTTGTAGTAGATTTGCAATACTTACAGGTGTGATTTATTTATGTGTTGGATTGTGCATAGTGCTGCTCTAACTGTAGGGATGATACTGAAACAAACAGGAACTAAATGCTCAGTGGACTTCAGTTAGTTGCATTTCAATTATAGAGCTAATTAAACAGAATCAACCAAGAAGGTCTTATTTCATACATCCTGGAATTGTGATCAGCTAATGGTGTGTGTTGGATGTAGAGTGAAACTCCTCAGAAAGTGGCACACACTGTGCTGAAGAATATGTGACACATACATATTTAGTAGATAATTGCTTTTGTGCTGTAGTTTTCACTCTACAGCTGTTAAAACAAGGAAGGAATATTCATGTGTGCTAAGTGTCACACCTGCTCTAGTAACTGTAAGTAAATAGCCTGTTGTAATTACTGAGATGTATTATGAGGGAGAGTTTTTACAAAGTAACGACGGTGCTAGTGTTTTGCATATTTTGTGGCAGTTTCAAAAGTACAGGTGAGAAGGGTGACAGAGTTATAACTTGTCCCAAAAGAACCCTTTCATACTAGGTGATAGAGCAAATCTTATTAAATGATTATTCAGGTACAATCAAAAAACTAGAAGTCCTCAGTGAATCTCAGACTCGTGTCAATGATTCTTTTTCTACAGCTTAATGAGAGTAAACAAATGGAATAGATTGGCCATAGGATTATTGGATCAACAATCAGCAAACTGGCCACACTAATGGTTGTTGGTGCATAATTCTGAAATTATCTTGGGAAGAATCTATCAGTGTAAATGCACTAACCACAGTATGTGCATCATGAATGCTTTAGAGGTACATAAGGCAGTAATGGATTAGAAGTGCCGTGCAGTTGAGTGGAACCCCAGGCCAGTATCTCTGTCTCATACAGAAAGTCTATAGTGGATGTTGTTTCTGAAAGCCTCTGTGACAGTCAGGTTCGTCCATCTTCTTGTCACCTGCTTCTTGTTACCGCCTTCACGCCGATGCATCCACTGACCCTGTCATCCTGGGCTAAGAAACATCTGCAGGTTAAGAGATTCCTCTTCCCATTACCAGTCCAACCCCCCCTCCCTGCCCGTAGACGCTAAAAAAGAAGGCAGGAACAAGGCTGAGGGCAAGGAAGCATTGCTGTCCTAGGCAGGGAACTGAGTCACCAAAAGAGGGAATGAACAGTCAGCTGCAAAACAAAAGAGACTGAGTCCAACAGGCCCCTCTCTCACTGGGTCACAGAGTGCTCTGTTCATTTCCTTGCAATGCAAAATTGGCATACTTGAGGTTTTCTTTTGTTTTCTTTGAAGCCTGCCTTTGGCACAAACCAGCAGGAAAATATACTTTGGCTTCAACAAAGTTCTTAGTTCCCTGCTATGGTATTAGGTCACTTACATGTGTTTGGAAGTGGTGAAACAGCCTGCAGACAGCTGGGCAGTTCTATCTGGGAATTTGATTTCATGATGTAACATTTTTCATTCAGTTAGTTAATGGAGAAATGCTTGACAGTAATGACATTTCACAGAGGAACAAGTTCTACATCTTCAGATGTTCAGGATATCTTCTTGATGCTCCTTGATTTAAAAGTGTGATATAACAGTAACTATTTTAGGAAAATTATTACGTTTAGTCTTAGCTAGCCCTGCACAATAAAGAAATGCCTGCAAAGTTTCATCTAAGTATGTTGAAACAAGTGTTGCCAGCTTTTATGGATTAGTTAACACTCGATGCTTTCCCACTGAGAAATGTCTAACCCTGTACCACTCAATGCAGGTATGCAGAGGTTGCAGTGGGAGTCAGCTGTGGTTAAAGTAAAATCATTTTTCATTAGTTTGGTTTAACCATTTCACTCATCCACATGAGTTAAAATTAATTTTTAAATTTTAAACAAACTTTGTTCTGAAAGTACCTGCATGTATCTCCCAGGTTCTTGCACATTTGAAGCTATGGATTCTGATGTTGTTTTCCAGTCAGTATCTCTGTCTCTTTCTCCCATATTACTGCATAGACTAGGAAAAAGGCAGAAAAAAATCCTTTGTAGCATCGGTGTAGAATGCCGAGTGGATCTAGTTCAGATCCTAAAGTGTCCTGCACCATTATGCTTGGGATATAGTACCATGTGCTCTCTCTGGTCTGTCTGATGGCTGGTCTGCCAGAAATGGACAAACAATGGGGAGTTTTGAAGAAAACAAATCAGAACTTTTAATTTCTGAATGCCTGTTCACAGTCAGCAGGGAAGTATTTGGCAATATGGGGATAGAGCATGGGAAGTGCAGTGTATTGAACCCACAATTAATATGGCCTTTCCTTTAGAAAAGGAAAACCTCAGAACTTTATTCTTAGTATTAATACTGAGGCTCATCCCTCTGTTGGTGAACCTATGATAGATGTGATAGAATTTGACGAAGGTAAGATCAGAGCAAATTATAAATGGGAAAAAAAAGTTAATAGGGGTGTTGATACAGAATAGGAAGGACTGTCACCGCCTTGTTTTTGAAGGCGTAATTTTGAAAAGATAAAAACATTTTTGAATGTACTGTGTCAGCTGCAGGAAGTTTTGAATGGAAGTTGTGGGGGTTTTTCCTTATCTGTGAAAAATAAGCTAAGTCACTATACAGCACCTTTGCTTCTGGGTGCAAAACCCCTTTAAAATCACATTCTAATGCACAGGAGATCAGTGTACTACACTGCTGTGGCTATGCTGTTCCTGTGCTGCAGTCTGGAGGAGTCTGCACGCCCCTGGCTCCCTACCCACTGGAGGAGACAGCGCGGTTTGTCCCAGTGCTGCCCTGTGCCATGAGACACCGTCCCTCTGCCAGCAGAGAGCAGTGCAGCCCTTCAGCCGGATTTCAGGGGCCATAACTGAAAACATGTGAGAAACAAAGCAGTTGAGTAAGGAGGAAGATACACAGAAGCACTGAACACAGAGGCAGACCTGAATGTGAAGGTGTGAAGGAGGCACTCGATGGGGAAAACAGCAGAGAGTGGAGGTGAAGCAAGGTGGGCATAAAAAGAGGAAGGGAAACCCCAAAATACAGACTGTGCTAAAGCAAACTGGAGACCTGAAGGATGAAGGTAAAAAATCTTGGAAAGAGATTCTGGCATTCCTGTTACGCTGTGAGCCAGAGGAGTGTTGCAGTTCCTGTTGCTGGGCATGGAGGAAGGACAGGGGCCCAGAAAGTGCGACCAGTCCGTAGTACCATAGAGCAATATATGTGTGCTTTTCTTGGTTCTGGATCTCAGTGCGCTTCTTGTATTGTCATTGGGGTGAATTATCCCTATGTCTGCATGTTGATACTAATCTGCGACTAACAGAGGAGAAAGAAAAACTCACACAATTATTTTCAAAATGCTGCTCTTGGAGTGCATTGTTTCCCGTGAAAATGTTTTTGCCAGAGTGCGAGGACAGAGCCACATCTTGTACAGCATTTATTCCTGATTCTTATATTTGGGGTTTTTTTCTGAACTAATTTGGTGCTTTAATAATACATTGTATTAAGATGATCAGATAAATTCCAGCTGCAGAGGATTGTGTTTCCTACTTCTGATTCAAAAAGTACATCATAATCCAGTCAAAAAGTGTTTGCGCCTGTCACTGTGTTTTAGGGAATGGGGGAAAGGAATCGCCATTTCTTGTAATGAATACAGCATGTCCATAAATCCAGCTTACTAAGGATTTCTTCTAGATTTTTAGCGGAATGTTGAAGGCAAAGGCTTTTTTCTCTCCTTATTCCAGTAGCATCTCCTGAACTCTTTGTAAAATGTCAGTCTGTTATGTAAAATCTGCAGCATTCTAATGGTGCTTTCAGGCTTACTGTGACCTTTTGAAATCATTACAACCCCCACCCGCTAAAGCCCCCCATTTTTCCTTAATTAATTGCACACAGGAATGGGGAAATAGGAATCCAGTTTATTGTTATCCAGGTGGCGTTTCCTGTTACTTAGCTTTATAGTTTTCCGTATAGTAATTAGTATGCAGAAAGCTGGAGAGATGCCTGTAGTTCCAAAATGAACTCTCTGTAGCTCTCTCCCTCCCTCCCACTTGCACTCTCCTTTTGGCACCGCCCCTTCCATGCACCCTTTAGCCAGCAGCAAGACAGCTGTGTTTGATCATAAACCACTTAAACTCCAGGCTCACTGGCAGGGGAAACTTTAGTGTGAAGTGCAGCATTGGTTTCTTTCAGGGAGGGAGCTTTCTTCTCTTTTCCTTTCTCTCTCCACAAATACTGAGAATTGTAGCAGCACTCTCCTTTTAATTTCTCTGTGAACTTATGTGAAGCTCATCAAATTTTTCTGAGTATGTTCAGAGGCATTGGGAGATGCCCTTTAACTGAGTTGTGGAAAAGAGCAGCATAAAGCAGACATCAGAGATGAAGCACGCCTTGTAGATGGACTAAGACAGCCCTGGGATCCTGGTAAGCACTTCATTCCCTGCATTCTCTGAGCACTTCACATTATTAACAAGTCTCTTGCAGCAATGGATGGTCTGTGAAGTCAAAACCAGTTTGGCTCTTTTAGAAGATCTTGCATCATTAACTTAAACTCTCAATGTGGAGTAAAAATGGCTGTCCAGAGCAAAATGTATAAGAGAGAAGAATTTTGGAGAAGAAAGTATTGAACCAGTTGAACAAAGCTTTGAAGCATTAAAATCCGCAGAAATCGTCAAGCCCTGAGAAGTCTAATCATGAATTCTGGAGTTGCTATGAAATATGGAAATGACTCCCCTGCAGAGCTGAGTGAGGTAAGCAGTTTCAGTGCCCTTCTTTACGCTTTAAAAAGAAACATTCCCCATTCAGGCTTTCAGTCTGCGAGCAATGCAATTAAAAATTAATAGAATGTGTATCTTGCTATAACTTGCTGTGCCAGTCAGGAAATGACCTGAACTTTTTTGCTGCTTTGCTCTGAATGTGTGGTGAAAGGCTAACGATTGCAACCATGTAGAGACATTTTTCCTGTTACCCTGCAGCAATTGCCTTCCCTCCGAGAGCTGTGTTTACACCCAACATTCATCTTTGCAGTACGTGAAATATGGAGATCTCAGCTGAGATTAAACAGATGGTGATTAATTTAGGAGGGAAGTGGGGTGAGTGGAAAATGGCAAATATTTATTGGTAAGACAACAACACTGGCAGAAGTTGTGTGTGCTTGTATTTAGCCAAGGTGATACTGTTTGTTTAGGTTAGATGAATTAGGTTACTTTCCTTCCTTGCCTAAAAGAAAACAAGTCATGAGAAAGTTTCTGCTTTTCCACTGGAAACTATACTAAAGCTGTTATTTCGTATAGTTCTGGGTATGTTTTTTGTGTAACATGACTGTGTGTGTATTTAATAAATTTGAAATTAAAGCCATATCAGATGTTATGCAAATCCTTAATAAATATTTTAGAAGTGGCATGCTTTGTCAGCTACTGAAATGTCTTAGATGTGTAATCCTTATGGGCTTTACTGAGAACTGCTAATTTAGTTATGCTATGAAATCCCAATCATTTGATTAAGGTCATTTTATAGGAAATTGAATCTGCAGTCTGTCTTGCCCCAGTTTAACTGAAATGCTTCTCTGTTCCTTTTGCCCATTTCTTTGATACACCTTTTACTGTAACATACCCTTTATACGCTTGGTTTTTTAAGGAATATTAGATAGGATATGCTTGGCAGAATAAGAGAGTTAAGAGTTTCTGGAGTTAACTGCTTAGAGAAAGGAGACACTGAGGTACAGAGTGGAATAATAATATAAATGAAATAAATCACTAGGCTAGTGAGGGAGACAACAATGTCGGGGGAAGCACAGTAAATATGTGAGAGATAAGCAAGTACTGTACCCTGCCATGGAAGAGGACTGTAGGTTTGTGACTGGGAAGTTCTGGTGAAATAAATGTTGTATGTATTACTCCCTAAAGAAAAAAGAGTTCAATTTCATTATTTCTGTGTTACTTTTTTTCAGTTGATTGCTTGGATACTCTATACTGGCAATGGAGCATAAGTGGGGTTCATAAATTCAGTATAAAAGCCTGGGTTACTTTTGGTCAGTTTCTGGCTGTGGTTGTGTTGATGGTGATAACTGCTTTCTATCCCCTCAACATTTAATTTTCAAGACTTTGCAAGATCACATAGATCATGGAGTGTCTCAAAGAGTTGATATTTGAGTCAGTATTTGGAGCAGGTAGTATTTACACAGCTACTTTGAAATTACTTACTCATGTTTACTTCAGGCATCCACTGAGTAAGACTTTAGTTGTATGACATTTTTTTTCTGATGTTTTAGCATGGGAAATATTGAAAGGAGTTGTGACTGTGCACCATGCAATATTTTCATTGTTTAGGTGGGGTTTTTTTTCCCCCAACAAGCTTTCTTTAGTCCTTAGTTCACATTTGTACTCTCGTACCACAGGTGGGTTAGAAATAGGCCCCTTTTTGACTGCAGACATAGCAGAGAAGATCTTACAACTCCTGACTTCCCCAGCTGCTTATCATCATTTGCTTACTGCTCATCTTCATCTTTGCAGTTTGAGCTGCTTGTGTTAGTGAGCCTTAGCCAGAGTCACCAAGAAGGGCTGGGTGAGCTTCAACCGTGATCTTGCATGAAATACTGGGTTTTCAGTGAGATACAGAGGCCTCACAAAAGCATTGTATTCCACCTCTCAGAGGGAAGAAGATGCATAAGTACTCTGAGATGTAGTACATAGCTGCTCGCCCCTAATTGTTAATTCCTCAAACAGTTCTCTGTAGTTTTTATGCTCATATTACACCTTTCCCTGTTGGTGACTGGTACTGTTGAACTTGCTATAATTGAAGGTAAAAAGTCCTGGGTAAAGGTTGTACCTGTGGTTTATGTATCTGTATTTTTCACATCTTTGTCATGCTCTTCTTCTTCCTTTCTGGTTCTGTCTTCTATACACCGTGTTTATTTTTGATCAATAGAGGACAAGAGCCTTGTGTTCATTTAAATGATGGAAAAATGGCTACAATGAGAATTTGATTAAATGACTGCTGCCTTAGTGTGTGTTCACCTGCACCTCTATCTCTACAGACAGCTCAGATTCTGACATTACAGTGGGCTGCTACTGTTGTACATATCTGAATGGCAAATATGATAACAGACCAAGAAATACTATGATTCGCATGATGCACAGTGGGTTTTCGTGTAGGTGCCTTGATCTCTTTATCTCAATATGTGGAGCTCTAGGCATGAAACTGCTGTTATTAAACAGGAAAGCTACAAAACTCTGAACATATAATAAATGCATTCTTGACTGCATACATTAAACAAAAGAGAAAATAAATGTATTGCAATTCATTCCAATTGTATTGGAACTTTCTACTTGAGATTTACATCTCTCTTTGGCAAGAATTAAAGGATATGTTTCTTGTCCAAGACACAGTGTGATTGTAGAAGCTTGTGTATAGTTGATGTTTGCTATTCCTAAATTCTTGTCCAGGTAAACAGAGATCTTGATAGTTTTTGTTTACTCACCTGCCCCCATCCAAAGGTCATGCAGAAAGCAGAAAAAAAAAAAAATCTGATTTTTGTTGTAGGTCAGTCAAACCTCCACGAAACTCATGCTCTGTGGTTCCCTAGCTCCAGGTTTCAAGCTATTTTGCTATTGAAACCTATTGTAACCTTCATGTTACCCCATTTCTTCTGCTCTTCTTTGCTTCTGAGCTTCAAGTCCAAAGAAGGAAAGATTATCCAGTTTGCTGTTTGCATGGTAGGTTTGTCATGTTGTACCTGCTTAGTTAGAAGAAACATTGTTCTTACCTAGCAAGGTGGTGTTAGGCTTGGTGGTTTGTTTGCGGTTTTTTTGGTATATGTAAGATGCAATAAGAGAGGCAACACTGTTGCATGGACTATGATGAGGTATAGATGATGTCTATGATTTAGCTGAGGATCTACAACAGTGTTTGGTACCTTTGTAAATAGGTAACAGTGGCCAAAAAAACTCTGTTCTACTATTCTGAAATGGGCCTTCCCCTGTCCATATTAAGGCTTAACACAATTTGCAGAGCTTGCCTCTAAAGGCTTGATAAAGGAAGGATGTGATTTATATGCATAACCAAGTTATGAAATCTCTCATTGGCTCTCTGCAATTTTTTACTCCTGAAATTCTGAAAAGCTTTGTTGTAAACACAAGGCATATTTTAAAAGCCAACATCATTAACATTACTGAAAACATGTACTGATGCCATGATGATTTTTTGCCTTTTCTTTTAAACCCCTGTTATAACTTTTTACAATTTCTGTATTCTTAGTGCTTTTTGCCTACATTCTTGGACTTGTCTGTCAAGCTAGGAGACTGAACATTTTAGAAGCTTCGTAGTTAGGGATCAGTGTGCCCCAGACGCCAAGGTCCTCTCCAGAACACATTTTGTAAACTGAGATAGAACCATCCAGGGGAAGGTTCCTTGGGGAGGGGGGACGCATTTGAGCCTCTCATTGGGGAATTGTTGATAGATCTGCTAAATGCTATACCAGATCTTTTGTGTGGTAGGCATTGCGGTGGGCATTGAGGTGCATTCGACCTGGACGTGTGCACCTAAGGGTCCTTAAAATAAATACCAAGGTAAAATCCCTTTTTCCCTTCTACCTGTGTTTGACTCTCGATTTTAAGACCAGGAAAAGACATCAGTACAGGTAAACAGCAGGATGCCCACAACTGCAGACCGTTTTGTACATCATTAAAAATGAAGCTTTGTATCAGAATTTAAATGCTTTGTGTACCTATTAAATTGGCTATTTTGCAGAAAGAGATGTTCATCTAGAAGGAGCTGTATTGTCTAATCTGTATTTTCTTCCAAATTCAAAGGTACTACCTGGTTTTAAAACATCTAAAACATTTAAATGTTAATTTTAAAACATTTGAAACATGCTAGTTTTCCAGCATTTTGAGGAGGTATCCCCTACATACTGATCTTACCTGCTCCCCTGGCCATTCGCTGTGGAGATGGTGTGCTGAAATAGGGAGAGCTATGGTCTGACCTGGTACATCTGCTGGACTAAATGGGGCCAGCAGTTACACCCAAGCCTAATGCTGGAACAGCTAAACTTATTAGTGCAGGAATGTGAAAGAAATGTTAAGTGCTGAGCTTAACGATATTTTTCTCAATTGTGTACTTAAGAGATAAATTTTATCCTTGAATTAAAAGCCAAATTATGTTGTTGGCTATCATTTTCATTAAGTGAGCCTTGTGATTTGCTGGTAGTAAGACTGTGCCTAAGAGATTTTGTAATGATATAAGGGCTGGTATTACAGTAACGCAATACATTCAGCATTGCAGTTGATTTGTATGTTACTGTTTATTGTGTTCTTTTAGCACTTGCTGCATGAGTTGATGGTGTTTAACATCTGAAAAGCTTGTATTTTCTGCACAGCAAAATTAGAAGATAGCATGCTGCTTTAGGTGCACACTGTATACCTCCTGCTTCTTTGTGTTTGGATGTCAAGTGTTTAGGATACAAATGTGTATGTGACAACATTAGCTACAGCTTCATATTCTTTAGCCCTTTACATTGACTGGAATAATCAGGTAGGCTGTTTGTCTTGTAAAAATGACTACCTTTTTTTTTGTTTTAACAAGGTACTTAAAATTTGGGGGAGAGGAAGGAGGGACAGACTTCAAAGCTGGTGTTTGTGTAGGAAGCGGAATAATGAGTTCATATGAAGGATTTCACCAAAACCTTACATGTAATACCAAATATAAGGAAATGACCAAGTCTGAAAGGCTTAAATTCTGACTTTTTAGTAATTTTATAGTAGGACTATATTGCACTTTCTTCTCAGATTTGTGTTCTGCTGCTGCTCTACCTATAAACTGAACTCTGATAAGAGCATCATGGAAGGAGAATTGCAGAAGTAAGAGGGGCTGCATGGCTTGAAGTTGTTTACAGAAGTCCAGTGAGTCTGAGGGAGCTCTGGGGTGAGATGGATTACCAGCAGAGAAGCAGGACATCACTCAAAGCCTCCCTGGAGGAGGAAGAGGAAGAGTTCAGCAGTGACCATCCTCACCCTGAGGTACTTTCCCATGTGTGCCTCTGTTCCTTTAGAACAAGCACTAGCTTGTGCTGTCACTGTACGTACATGTGGGGAAAGAGCACTGATGGAATGGGGAAGAGGTTTTTTATGTTTCCAAGGTAGGATTAAGTCCCAAATACTCATTTTATCTTCCTGAGCTTGGTACTCTTCCAACAAAATCAGTGAGTAAATATCATCTTAATACTGCATCTGCTTCCGGAATGGTCTCTGGCCATGCAACAAATGTGCCAGGGTATTTCCAATACCTCTCATGAGCAGGTAAACACCATATTATACTGCAATTCCATTTCTGCTACTGGATATAGCCTTGGCTGTTAGTGTTGAAGCTGTGCAGGTTGTAACACAGAAGGGTGTACTTCTCCTTGCCAACAGAGAAGGTGTGTTTTCCCCAGTCAGGTGGTGTTTTGGGAAATGTGATAAATTATTAATCCTTTGAAATATTGCAGCCTTACAACAGAACAGAGTGGAATGTGGTTATCAAATGGCAAACATGGCATATTTTAAAATTATTTTAACCTTGAAAAAGTTGCGTAACTGATTTTTTTCCTAGCAGCAGACAATCCAAAAAGGTGAACAGTGTGGACTGCTAAAGTGTTAGAAAAGTGAGCGCCGCAACGTGGTATGCTTAAATCAAAATACCTTAAGGAGAAACTTTCTTAAATGATTTCTAGTGGAGAGCTGGGTAAAACTTTCATCTGGAGGTAGCCTTAAAAGAGTGTGCTCAGCTTTAGTGCTTCAGAGATGCTGAGGTAAAGTTTGCAAATCTTTGGATGAACTCTCTCCTCTTTCCTGGTTCAAATGGGCTTTGTGAAGTACTAGTCAGCCTTGCAAACCTGGCATTTTCCCATGCTGTTGTCTTGAGGAGTGTGGAGACATTAGATGTGAAATATAATTACAGATTTTAAAGACTTACTGTGTGTCTCTGTTACACTGATGTATCTACTAATTTAAAGAAAATGCTTCAGTGGTAAACTTTCATGGACATGCTCCTGGATAGTGACTGTCAGTCTGAATGCAGCCTTTAGATTGGGTTCATAGTCAAGCTGAGGGGTGCTCTGGCATGATCAATATATGTAATTCACAGTGTGTGTGGTATTTCCAGTGTTAAAAACATAGTGACTTCAAAGAAAATGGTTTTTTCCTGGATTTGTGTGAGCTGCTTATCAGGCACAGAGTGTGCTCCAGGCTTGGATATTATTAAATTGAAACACTATAAAAAGATTAGTCAAAATGCCCAGACACTGTCAGCACTGATAATGCTCTTCTGCAGCCTCCTAATGAAAAAAATACAAAGATTATGTAATTTATCTGCCTGATATTTTAATATTCCTTGCTCCTGAAAAATAATGTTTGAAAAATGCCTTATATACTGAAAAAGCTGTGAGGACAAATGCTGTGAAAGCACCATTAACAATGTATTGGATTGTCTAACTGCTTTTAGAGACTTGATGTTTCTATTCATAGATTAAAAAGCCAGAGTTCATGCCTGGAAGATTTTTGGAGATAAGGATTATAATCTTTTCCCTCCTTCTCTTCCAACTTGGAAAAGTAAAATGTGGTTTTGCCTTTGATCAGACTTGGACATACGAGAACATGGCTCTGTGTGGGAACAAGTACAAGATTCTTCTTTCAAAAGGTGTTTTTGTGTTCTTCTGCAATCTCTGGATTTGTAGTCTGTAAAGGGACGCGTAAACAAAATGTCCTGAAAGAAGAATCCATAAACTGAAAGGTTAAGGTTTGCAAAGGCAGAAGCTTCTGTGTTGTGTTTGTGTGAAGAGAGGACACAAAGAGAGGCTGTGTCTTTGGATTGGACACGTACAGTGATGTGTCATTACGTTCCTCTTCTGGGGCTCTGAGTAGTTCAATGTAGGACTGAAAAGGAATGTGTTCATGTCGCTTCTGGGTGTTTTCCTTACGTTTAGGTTTTACTGTCTTTATGACGCTGTATGGTGCTTTTAGCTGCAGGTTTTACTTGTGATGAGAATTTCTGCTTCTCAAGTAGCATGGAAAGGGTTAACTGGACTTTCCTGTTACATGTAGTAATACTATACGAATTTTTGGACTCTGTAGGGATATGTGATGGTCTCTGAGCTCAAAGACTCTGAAGGATGGAGGTTTGGTGAGGGATCTGATTCTGGTAGAGAAGCCATTTGGACACTGGTGGAAACCTCCTTTAGTCAGTCCCATGTCGGGATTTCTCATAAAAATTAACTGTCTGTATGAATGATAAATATTTTCTGTAGATTTAGATTTTCACTATCTCTAATGAATAGAAATATTTATTAAGACTCTGGAAATTGGCTTGCATGTTCTCACTCTGTTGTAATTATATATGAAAATTTGTCATTAAAATTAAAATATGGACAGAAATCCTTTCTGTCCTCCTAAACTTAAAGAAATACAGAAAGAAGTATTTTTTCAGTATGCTTAGATTTAGCCCACGTGGTTGTATGTAATATTATTGGTTGCATGCTAAATTTTATAAATTACCCTCAATAACCTTTGTAGAATTTTTTAAATGCTTCAGAAGGTCGTTGCTGGATATTATTGCAGATTATTTGGGTATCACCATCGAATGCATCACAAAATAGAAATTTACATCAGGATTATGGCCATCTCCTGATAACTGAAATGAGGTACTGTTTTAAAACAAGCCATTTATACATTTTAAAATATGAGTCTATTTCAGTGTTTGCTAGAGTCACAACAGCGCCTCTGGTTTCTGATCAGCCAGAGCAACTTTTTGAAATGTTTCCAAAAAAAGTAAATTGTTTGGTTGCAGTGATGGAATTATAATTGTTAACGCAGAACTGTGATTTATGGTTGTGATGACAGAGAAATACAAGATCATTACTATGCTATGTGATAAGTCCAAAACTATTTCAGTGACAACTCAGTGTCCTTTTGAACTGTGTCCACAGAGGTTTGGCTAAAGCTGGTGTTCCTACAAAGCAGCACAGGTGCCTGTCTTGAAAAGTCTACGTTTTGCAAACTGCAGACCCAAAAGTATCATTTGCTTGCAAAGACTTTGTGTTATCTGGCCTTCATCTACAAGTGGCTGTGATAATCCTACCCCAAACTGTGCTGGTCTGCTTCCTATCCTTTGGGTGGCTGAATGCCTCTAGTTTGATAATCTTTTGAAGTTTGTATCCTATCTAAATTGCGCAGGTTGTATACTCTTAAGCTGTTGCCAGGTAGGAGGTGGTAGAATCTACCTGGCTGTTAACTGCAGTTGGGACTGATACTGCTGCTCTTCAAGTGGCTCATCAGCTGAATCTTCCTTCCTTTGCCTGTATTCACGTGCTTGAGATGCGTTTTGCAGCCATGTACCGAAACCAAAGTGGATATTGTCATCTGCAGAAAAGACCAGGTACCCGCTTTAGAATGATGTACCGAGGACTCCTTTGCTGTCATACATGTTTAACTTCTTTTTTTTTTAACATTACATGTAAGATGTTTTATCTTCGTGAGATAAGTTCATTTTTCCATCCCTTAATCTATTTTTTCCCTTTTCTTTTGCACAGCATTATATAGCATAATTTTTTTCAAGTTTCTGATACTGCTCTTGTCTAATTTACTGACTTAGGTGGTTCTTTTTATTTAAACTGATTTGCAGGTGTACTTGGATCTTTTTATTTAAACTCATGCTGGTTGGCCTGTTCATCAGCTGGTTCTTTCTTTTGGTATGTTGTAATCTCTCTCCTGTGGGAAGAGAATTCTCTCATGATGCTTGCTATAGCACAGGTCAGCGATCTGCCAGGTATAACTCACCTGGTGGATGGTCTGGCCCATGCTAAGTAAGAATGCAGTTAATTTCAGTGAAATGTGTAAGTAAAGTAAATCCTTGAGAGAAAAATTTTTGTCTGCCTGAAGCAAATAGCTGCCTGCTGTATGTGAAGGACAAAAATTGTTGACAGTATTTCCAATTACACTTTTCTTCTGTCTTATGAGATGCTGGATTAAAGAGTGGACAGAATCTATTTCTCCTAATGGATAGCTCCCCTGTGGAGCAAAGTAGGAAAAAAGTGTACTGATTCATAACTGTCAAGTCATAATTGCGTGGAGATCTGTATTAATTTAGTTACTTGGTGAGAGAGATCTGGAAAACACAGAACTTTTTTTCCATGCTTTCTAAAACTTACAGATTCTGTCTCACATCCTGCAGGGTTGAATACCTATGAATACCCATAATTATCTTTCTTTGTGAAACTCCATGTGGTTGAATTTCAATACCTACCCTTTCTGGAATGGAAATAAATGTGCTAATTGCTTTTCATGAAGGTAGGCTTTCTCCTTCCTTTGAGAATTTCTTGAACTTCCTATATTTCTGTATTGTGTGTTAGGCTGAATCTCTTTTTATAGCATATTTAAGCACTTCTAAGTGTAATGATTGATGCCAATGAGTTATAGGCAAGTGGCATATCTCATTCAAAATGTTACATAATCATATTCTTCAGTAATGAGATGTCATTTCCCATTATAGAATCACAGAATGGTTGAGGCTGTCAGGGACCTCTGGTTGTCACCTGGTCTAAGCCCCTGCTCATGTGGAGTCAACTAGACCCAAGTGCCCAAGACTGTGAAAAGCTTTTGAATATCTCCGAGGATGGAGACTCCACCACCTCCCTGAGTAACTAGTGCTCGGTCACCCTCACAGGGAAAAGGAGTTTCCTGATGTTCAGCGGGAACCTCCTGTGTTTCAGTGTGTGCCCATCGCCTCTGTGCTGTCACTGGGCACCACTGGAAAGAGCCTGGATCCATCCTCCTTGCACCCTCCCTGCAGGTGTTTATGTACCTTGGTGAGATCCCCTGAGCCTTCTCTTCTCCAGGATGCACAGTCCCAGCTTTCTCAGCCTTTCCCCATCGAAGAGGTGCTGGAGTCCATCTATCATCTTGGTGTCCCAGTATGTCCATATCTGTTTTGTACTGGGGAACCCAGACCTGGACTCAGCTCCACCTGTGGCCTCACCAGTGTTGGGAAGAACAGAAAGCTCACATCTCTGTATCTGCTGTCAGTTCTTTTCCTAATCCAGCCCAGAATACCATCCACCTTCTTTGCAGCAAGAGCATGTTGCTGGCTCACATTCAATTTGGTGTCCACCAGCTTTCATAGGCCTCTTTCATTTCATAAACTTACCCCATGGGACTTTTCCAAGGAGAGGTCTGAGTGAAATCTACAGTTGTGATCTTGATTTTTGACCATCTCTCTCCTCTCTGGATCATAAACTCCACCATCTTATGGTTATGAGAGTGGTCAAATAATATTTCTGTAAGTGCCAAGGACTGTTGTGCCTTTGAAGATAACAGGAGCACGATATATATTGGAACAAAAAAAAAGGTGTTTTTTTTTAGAAACATCAAGGGAACTTTCTGTGAATAAACAAAATATTCACTTGCAGAACATTTATTGAGTTAATTCTGTCAGAAATTTCTCTGTCTTGGAGTGGCAAGAGAGGATAGTATCCTACTATGAATAATTCCATATAAGGAATTAGTAAGCTTCAGAAGCTGTCAATTTATTAAAAATTTAATTTCCTTCTGTTGAATGGTATGATTAGAATTTAGTAGATTTTTTCATTGTTCTGATTTAAAAAAGAAAACCAAGGCAAAGTATTACAATGGATGACCTATAGTGATTTTTAAAAAAGGAAAAAATAGAAGGGGAAAACTTTTCCACTGTTTGTCTTTGTGCCCTTGCTGCTAATTTTTAGAGCAAATTACAGTGGCTTTTCATGGAAGATGTTTTCCTTCCAAGAGAACAAAGGAAGAATTTTGCAGTTTTAGTTCTTACCAGATGTTGACATTATGTATGTTCTGTCTCATATAATGCTGCCTTCATAAGGATCTGAAAAAGCAGGACTACAGAAATAAATCACAGTAGGGAAGTTTAAATTTAGATTTTGTTTTTTAAATACAGTAATGTGGGAGTTTCTAGTGATAATGAGTTTGCTGTTAATCCAGAATCCAGCTCAGTTTGTTCACTTAAATCAGCTTTGAAGTTAAACTTAGATTTCAAAGACACATTCATAGTAAATTCAATCTAAAAAGAATGTGAGTAATTCCTAATGTGGGTATGGATGTCCTGGTTGTTTAGTACTGCACTACGCCAAATCCCTGAAGATGACAGACTTATCTGGTATATCTGCGTGTTACTGTCAGGGACTAATGGGACATCATTTCTGAGAAGCAGGAAATTCTGCAGAGATTAAAATGCATATATGGTCTGGCTCCTTCACAGTGTATAATCACAGCTCCCAATGGATCAAAACAAAGTTAAAAACTAGCGATTCCCTTCCCCATGAGAGGACTGTTTCTTAGCAGCACTCTTCTGTCACGGTCGTGTGAACACTGGTGCTTGGCACAATCAGGATGGAAGCATTCTACAGTGTAGGAAAAGCTGAGAACAGGAATCAGCATCCATTGGGAAAGGGGGAGGGAGAAATAGACAGTTGTCTAGAGGATATACACCTCAGACTTATGGTAAGAAGTTACATGAGTTTCTTACTTGTGAACTTTAGCCATTGCTGATTCATGACTTCAGAGTGTTTCAGGGCATCATTCTGACAACTGAGTCAGCATTCATTTTTTAAATAAGAGCAGAGATTTTACTGAGAAATTAAAATGCTGGATTCATTTGGTCTTTTGGAGTCAATGAAGTAATTCACAGTCCAGTTAGTTCAGTTTTTCAGTGCTTTCTAGATTTTTTCTCCCCTGGGCTTTGTCTAAAGCTGCGCTATTTATTTGTCTGAATGGGAATTGTGAACAGTTGGTAGCCTTAAATTATCAATCTGACTTATCCTGGAATGGTTAAAGGACCATGTTGCCAAGATTTAGTGATTATTATTTATTTAGACCAAGTGTAAAACCCTGTCTTGTGTACAGAAAATATAAATAGAACAACTGATAGAGTAAGCTTTGTGTTAAATTTGAAATGCCAGTAATATGCGGTACCATTGCCATGACAGTGATGCTTTGTACTTTATAGTGCATTTCATTTAAGGAGCTGAAATAAGCTGCACACCATTATTGATGCAGTTCTGTTATTGTAATGTATAAGAACTTACATTTCAATTTATTAATTTCACTATATTACCATGCTTTATCAAAAACGTTATTAATGAAACTAATAATTCAATTGCAGTTGCTTGGCTTGGTCTTGCAAAGAGGAATGTATCTAGCTTGGAGCATGGTTATGAAATTATATTTAAAACCATATTTTTAGAGAAGCAAAGGATTTTAGAGGATTTTATTGATAAGCTGAATTGGTACAGGTTTACTTTTTTTAAGGATGACAGTGTTGTAGGTTTAATGCATATTTGGTGGCATTGCTTGAAGAGATGATGTGCTCTAGTAACTTTGAGAAAATAGATTTTTTGAAAAAGGTGACCGTGACACAGAGAATTTCTAGACCATGGGGTCTTCCAATTTATGTATTTTAAAATAAATTGTTAGAGTCCTTTTTCTCCTGCTTATAATAGTTGTATTTAGAGTCTGGAAGCTCAATCAGCAGATGTTTATTGAGTTTTATAGTTTGCCTCTGGGTAGGCTTTTCTGCTTCTTTGTTTTCTGTGCCTGCAGCTCATTTTCTTCTGTCCTTCTTAGAGCTTCACTAAATGCACTGTGTGTTCTCAGCTTTCATTAGCCTTTTCTTTCAACCCTCTTGCAGCTGCTAATTTATTCTTGCTGCCCTTGATCCCTTTGCCTTTTGCATGTACCAGTCTACCTCTTCCCTGTCTCTGTCTGCTTATTTATGGTTGCACTTCAAGACTGTGCAGGGTCCTCTGGGGTTCCCACTGATACTCTTCAGTAAAGGAAGAAGGAATCCCTCCTCTTGCAGGGGTGACTGTGTCAGGCTTCGAATGCTGGGAGAAAGGGGTTGGTTCTCTTGGCACAAAGGCAAGCTTCAGCCCCGTGATTAATTAGCGTGATGTTGCAGCGAATGAACTGTTGCAATTAAACCAGTGTAGTAACGAAACAATGAGCAACAGCCCTAAGGCTGGCACAGGCAAGGGGAGGCTGATCCCGGGTGGTGTTGGTCCAGCCAAACCACTTTTTTTGACACAAAACCACTCCCGTTGTGTACCCATAGATACAGAGTTCCTGACAATTAAACAGTATTTAAAAGCCTAATGATAAAAGTAAGATTTACGGAGAATTTATGGTTTAAGTTTTTTGCCTTAGGAGTTGTAGTTTTTTGTTGTGGGATACTTTGTTAAGCTTCCTTGACAAACTGGCATTGTGAGAGGGGTTTTCCTGGAGACCTCAAAAGTTGTGATGGCCAGGCCGAGATTTACTGAAATTCCTGTGTCACACTATTATTTTGCAAGAAGCTGGCTCTTCAGATTTTAGGTTTGATTACTACTGACCGTAAGCAATAATAGATCTGATGAGGGTACCTTTACCTTTCCCCTGTGAGCCCTCATGCAATCTCCTGAAATACCTCCTCTTCAGTAACTTTTTTCTGCTGTGGCATTTGTAAGCTGTCTGAATGTAGTTAGTTCTAGTTGTTCTGAGCTATAGTAACTGGCAAATGCCGTGTGCCTAGAAGTTCCCCTACCCCAGTGCCACTACTGTTTCTTCTTGCCTAAAGCCAGTCTTATGGCAGCTTGAAAGGGAAAACAAAATGTTTAAGCAGAGAAGAAAACATTACTGAATGCTTTGGTGCTCTTCTTTCCTTAAAAGAGACTAAATGGCTTTAAAGTTTAACCTATTTCTGTTCCATCTGGTGGTTTACTAACTTCTCTTTGGCATTTTAACTGAAATTAGGAAAAGCAATTGATCTAGATAAACTGAGACCTTTGTGACAGAGCGAAGACATGGACATTTCAGCATTGCTGCACTCTCTCGTGGTATTAACCCAAGTGTTTTGCTTCTGGTGCTGCTGCATTTCATGCATAAAGTTTTATATGCAGAAAGATAAAGACCTGGCAACATCCTAGTAAGTGGTGTGCATTTCATAGGTATATGCCAAGTACATTGATTATGATTATGAACTCATTCCACAATAATAATTTTTCAATATAGATCAAAATCTTCTTCACTTAGTAATTTTAAGCCCCACAAAAACATTGCTTCTCATTGGCCTGAACTAAAATGAACACTGAAGTAAAAAGATACTGCAAAGGACAGAGAGTACAGTTCTTTGCTGGGTCATGTTCCAAGAAGTGTTTTTTTGCAAGCCTGACAATATTTCCAAATTATAATTGAAATGTACCCATTTAAAATTCCATGAACATAAAAATAATACCATTTTTTTTGTTCTTTTTTTTTGGTGAATCTGCTTTTTTGTCAAAGTGATTTTAAAAAAAAAAAAAAAGTGCAGTCCTAAACTACCTGGAAGTTGCAGCTGTACAGCACTGCTGAGAGGGTTCTGTTTGGTTTTAGCAAGTAAAATACTTCTATGTAAGACTGGGTGACAGGAAAGAAGTAACTCATTGACATTGTTGCGTGATAAAGAGTTGCTGCCAAAAAATATTGGTTGTCTTAGTAGTAGACTAATGAAGATTGCATAATTTTATGTTAGTTGGACAAACTAACATTTGAGGATTTAATTAATCTTGCACATGATCAGTGTTTACTGAGGTAGGCCTGCCCATGATTTTAGTGAGTTTTTATACGAAAGCTGAAGTTACTACTATGAAATTGATTTCTGCTTTTATTAAAAAGCTTAGTGCAGATTTAAAAGTAGCATTTTCCAGGTGTTTTGTGGCTGAACGAGAACTGGTATCCTGTGATTCTGTTGAAAAGGTTTTGTGTGTGTCGGGACAGATTGTAAAAAGTATTTTTAACTATTCCAGAAAGTACATGTTTATAATGTGAAAAAAAAAATAAAATTAAGAGCAATTTGATCTCCCACTTCATTGAAGCTCGTGAACTGATTGGTGATGGGTTGATTCCATGCATGGAATAAATAATTAAATTCCTTTAGGAAAAGGAAAATCAGTGGTGAGCCGAACATAAGTAAAAATGCTTTCCTTTTGGGTCACAAATGGCAATGTAGCTGATCTATTACAGAACTTTCTGCTGGGGTAGCTGCAGAACATGAGCAAAAACACATGTGAATTTAGTATCCTTGAGCCTTCTAAAGCTGCAGTATAGTCAGTTGGTTTTTGTGGCATGCAGCTTTTAAGAATTACAGGAGGATTACTTGGACCTTTTTTAACGTGTAAGATTCTTGGCATGAATTCCAGTTGAGGTGAGGCAGAAAGCCATTAGAGACAGCAGAGATTCCAAATGGCTAATTGTTTTAAAAGGAAGAGCAGTAAGTGCATGTAGTGTATTTGTCCCGGGGCAAGAGGAAACTTGGAGATCCTTCCCTTCCCATGCTTAATTTAAGAAGAGTAAAGATACTACTCTCATTTGTATCTATTTATTTACCTTTACAGAGTTGTTCTGAGCAATAGTCAGTGATTTCAGTGTTCTGAAAACACAAAATGCTGTGTATCTACTATGTATTATTCATCCCTTTAAAACATCAGTGGTATTGGGAAAAAGACGGCTGTTTTTCATTTAAGTTAGAAGAAGATAATCTGTAGGGAAAGTATTTGCTGATGGAAAGAACCAGACATTGTTGGAAACTTTTTTCTTATGCTAAATTATTTGCAGAATCATGTTTTGGGAAATGAGGCTGACACATTCTGCTCTGCAAGTATCTGGATTTCATTTTTTCCTTCTTTGCACAATTGATTGGAATCTTTAAAATCTGACCATTTGTTTCTTATAAACTGTTGGTCAGTAATATTCTAGCTTTGTCCTCACCCTGCTGCAGTCTAAAAGGACCGGTGTACTATCATTTTTTGGCTCTTGGGATGTTCTATTTAGAGCTTTATCAGAGTCTCTAAAATATTTCTCCCTCCTCCCTTTCCTTCTGGCTCCAATTTTGAATATATGAGAAATAGAGATGTTTTGAGCAACGCCATGCAGGTTTTCTGTTGCTGTTGTGCCAATATATTTTTCTTTACTAACAGTGTGACATTAAATACTTTTTTCTGTGTTTTTTTTCATGTTTTCCTATTCCTGTAAGCCCAGCTTTCTCTGGCCATGTTCCAGAGAAAAGGATGCTGTTGCCCCAAAGGATTATTTGAATTATATATATAATGTAAAACCTGACAATCTCAAGGTTATTTCTTTATATCAAAATGCTGATCTTAGTCTAAGCATGCTAGAGAATATATCTGAGAGTCTTACAGCCACCATGAAAGTAGACGTGGTGAGAACCCTCTCTTTGCTTTCTAATCATCCTGATTAGTTCTTGGTCCTAATTGAAGATTGACCATTTGACATATTAAATTAATATGCTGTTTTATTGTGGTAGAAATAATAATCTAAAAGTAACTACTTGGGCAGCTGTCTGATATTTTGAAAACCTTTTCTTCTATGATTCGTGGAACTGACTTAGCTGTTACTGAATATCCAGACTGCCTAATGTCCAAAATAGTGTTCTGTCTGCATCTTCTGACCAGAGTATAGGTATCAACAAAGCAAGATAAATGGCAATAATTGTCTTATCTTTGTTATGATATGTCGCTAACAACACAGGTTATGGAAATTAATGGACACCTATTAATGCATCCATTTATGTGTCATGTCTTTAAAGCAGGTGGCAGGCAGTACAGGAGAGTTTTCACTCTTATCATAGATTTTAGCAGATTTTAGGTTTTCCATTTAAAGAATTAGCTCTTCCATAAAACCCCTGTTTCGATGTTTCTATCTGTTTTAAAATACATTGTCTGATCATAGTGTACTTTTGTAGCTTTGGCTGAGGTTCTTGGGATGACAGTCTTTTAACTTCAGGGTACATGGTCTAACATCTCTCCTTGGCACTTGGTTCTCTCAAAGAGTTTGTTCTATTAATGTCTGTTTAATCTCAAATCAATTAAGCATTTATTTTGCATTGGATTTTGTCCAGGTTTTATCTGTTCCTCATGGTTACGTCATACTTTCTTGACTACAGTAAGTTCACTATCTTAATGAAGCAAAGATTTAAGAGAGCTACTCTCCCTTGGTGACTCATCTGCAAAGAATAACAAAAGGGCTTGACATAAGAATAAATTATTCTTAACAGACAGTGATTGGTCTTGATGGAGATGAAAACTGTGGATGAAATAAAACAAGGATGTCATGCTCATTTCATAAAAACTACCCTGGTATAATCAGCATGGCTTTCAAGGGGTCAGAGGTCTGTGCAAGTCATGAGGAATAATAATTTTCAGAAACCACGTCTTTTTGGTCTTATTGACTGTATGTCTCAAGAGCCACAATTATGCAATGCAATTAATCATCAAGGGAGTTTGGGTTTATGGTACATATTTGAAGTAAACTCTTTTTTAATTGCTGGAGCTTTATCTTGTGGACTTTGACTAAGTGCATTAGTAAATGCTTAATTTGAAGGGATTCTGTCACCCTGAAACATATGCCTGTTACAGCTGGTGAGGGTCAGTAGCTCTGACCCAGGAAGAGGTGACCGGTCTGGAGAGATGGTCCCGAAAGGAATTGCCTTCCCGAGGCCCGGTGTCTTCCCTCAGCTGCTGGCAGGAGGGCCCCTGCAGAGGCTGTCGGCTCTTTAGTGATTGTCAGCTCGTGATTTCAGCTCAGCTCTGCAGGGCAGCCTCCAGGCCAAGCCAGACCAGCGAGAGAGACGAGAGGCTCGTGTGGCTGGTTCCGCACAAAGGTAGCTTTATGGTCGGTCCGTACTCCGGCGAAGGGGAAAGCCAGGGATGAGAACTCTCCCTCTCCACAGGGGCAGAGGGCTAGCTTTTATAGGGATACAGGGGATGAGTAAAGGCCAATGGGTTACAAAGGATCTGCATAGGGTCTCCTAAAGGATTGTGGGTCTGTCTTTTCTCGCATGACTAAAGAAGTGGTTGCCTTTCCAGGGAGTCCTGCTGAGCAATTACGCAATCTCCTTATCTCAGCAGACATCCCTCCAGGGCAGGGGCTGGGCATATCCCACATACTCCTATTTAATTTTTTAATTCCTATTTTTTGAGAGGAGTCTATTTAAAGCAACTCCTGTCAATTCCCTTGCCAGCAGTACGATTTCATGGCCACTCTGCTTTTTGCTTTCTTCAAGGTGTTTTTCTTTCCAGCAGTCAGTAAGAAAATTAATTAGTGTAAAATAAACTTCCTAAAATATGCAAAATGCAAAATACATTGAGTTAAGAACTTTTCCCAAGCAGTAATTAATATTGATAAATCTGGTGT
Organism: Corvus moneduloides; assembly: GCF_009650955.1. NCBI lineage: Eukaryota > Metazoa > Chordata > Aves > Passeriformes > Corvidae > Corvus > Corvus moneduloides. The sequence goes on from NC_045511.1 coordinate 68,406,354, forward strand.
TGTAAACTTGTTATTAATACTTTTTTTTTTAATTTAAGGAGTTTCTGAACCTTCTCAGCATTCTGACTATCGATTTTTATGTTACATCCTACTGCATTCAAAAGTTAGCTGAAACTTCAGCTTCACATGTACTGCATGAAGGATCTTGACAGGACAGCTCCTGCCCATCTTGCTGCAGCTGTCTGAGAGGCTGCTGTTTGCCAGCTGTCTGCACCACCTCTATGGGCAGCTGCTGTTCCAACAGGTCCCTCTGCTTTCATTCTAAAGCCCAGCTTCTTTCATTTTAAATCCCTCTTCACCAGAACTACTGTCCTCCCTTTTAGGGCACTGTGGACAATCCAGGTGGGACATCTGGCTGAAATGCAGCCTGGCATTGGTCTGTCATAAACTCCCAACTGAACCTTAGGGTCGTGTTCTTTCTGAAATGATCCTCAGGTTCTCTTTCTTCTGTGCTCTCCCTTTTACAGCCTAATGGATTGTTTACAATGCCTAATTCTGCTCTTCTCTACTTTCTGCCCTTCTTCCCAGAACAATATAGATCCTCCAATACCTGTGTTCATCTTAGTGTTTTCCCTATTTTTTTTTAAATCACAAAACTCGTCTTTAATATTTATATGGGTTTCTGTATCTCTAATTATATTTGTAAATACTTTAATATAAGACATTAAGCAGTACTGCCCAGTGTTGTTTAATTCTTGTTTTGATCTTGAGTATTTCTAGTGTATTGTGTTAGTATTGCTTGCTGTGAACTTGTGACTCGGGAAGTGTCCCTTTCTTTCCTTTTCTAAGTGCCTGTTATTTGATCAGCTGTTTTAACAATGATTTTCCCGTAGTCAGTGGTATAACAATGATTTAGTCTGACAGAGATACAGCAACTAAACATTCTGCAAAATCAGAGGAGTCATCCCATACAGTTTTTTGTTGGTCACAGGTGGTGACTTTGAGGCTCCACAAGCCATTCCAAAGACTTGTATACTGACACATAAATAAAATACTCTGTTCTCTGAGATTTTTGAAGTCTTGGTGAGACAAAATGCTGTGAATTTATTTTGATGCACTTAAGGTTGTAATAGATAAAGTGAAGTTGTCATATTTATGCATCACATTTATATCACTAGTAGGCTAATCTGACACCTTTGAGGATGTAGTATTTTTAGTCAATTATTCTACGACTTCTTGCCAGTTTAACTACAATGATGTCCAAGTTGGTGGTCACAGTTAGGATAGCTAAAAACATGCCTTCACTTTACTGCTGGCTAGGGTAGATGTCCTGTCAAAACTCCTGAAGTGTAGACCTGGTGGGGAGTTCCCATTTATTCCCTCTACCGGAATGAAGAAGGCAAAGTTATGCTCCAATTATACTTTACTTGACAGTGCAGAAAAATACATTGATACCACATGAAAAACCCCTTCAAAGCAGCAGAAATCAGTTTCTGCAACAAAATTCTTCCCTCCCCCTCGCCTTCCCCGGCCCTTTTCCCTTGCATGTAAGGTGTGCTAGCCTTTCTGGAAGTGTTTTCAGAGAGACTGTATATGCTGTGAAAGCTTAGGCTGTGCCAAATGCAAAATCTCTTCTGCTCTTTGAAGTTTTAAGTTTACCATACCTCTGGTCACCTGTTCAAGGATGTGATGGAAGCTTGATAATATGTTTGAGGAAACCAAGCACAAGCAGACTGCCAAAGCAGCAAGTAACTAGGTGCATTTTACCCCTCTTTTTGTACATATTGTCATGCCCAGCAGGATAGGGGTGCAAGGAGAGAAAACCTTCCTTAAATGAAGAGTGAAGCAGACACCTTAGGGAATGTTATGCAAAATGCCTTAAAAACATGAACTGGGTGTGCTTACTATGAAGTGATACCATAAGGACCAGCACAGCTACTCTTAATTCTTGGCATTCCCAAACTGGCTACTTTTTACACATAACTTTTTGTCACTTGTTTTAGAATCCATCTCATATCACCTGGAATGTATTTTTTTTTCACAGTTTCCTCAAATCAGAGTAGAAACGTCTGTCATTGGCTTGAATTGTTATTTTCTCCAGCCAGCCTCTTGCTGGTAGCAGAAGAAAGAGCAATAGAGTATTCCCAGTGCTTTTACTGCTTTGTGGCACCCTTCATGCCAGCCCTTTGCAATACCAGGCATAGAGTCTGTGAATAAGACTGCACATCAGGCCAGGTAGTGCTCTGGAAAGTATCACCCTCTTCAGATCTTTCTCTGAAGAATTAAGTCTTAACACAAAGTGTCATGATTCCAAATGTACTTAGTACTTCATTGCAAGCAAGTCACATTCTAGATGAAAGCCCTCAAACTCATCTGCTGGGTATCTCAACCAGGTGGGGTTTTTGCCTTTGTGTTAACTTACAGGTGTTTTCTTCTGTCAATCTACTCTTGCCACTAGAAATGTCTCAGATCTATTAAAACAGATGAAAAGGAACATTGATAAATAAAATACAGCTAGTAGAACTTGCAAAATTATTATAGAGAAGTAATTTCTAAAATGTATAGAACAATCTGCTTTAAATAAATGTAACTTCATTATACCAACATTTAATAAATAATGTTATTGTTTGGTTGCTTTGTTTTAAACACAGGAATGGCTTCAGTTATGTATATTTTATTCCAGTAGAAAAAGTTGGGTCTGTAACTTTTATTTACTTACTTTTTGCAGTCCAGACATTCCCTGAGCAAGTATGCAGCATTTCTGAAAATAATTTCTTCTAGACTGAAGTGGACTTATTTCAGACTGCTCTGCTGTGTTTAGAACATCCCCCAGTCAGAAGCGGGGTGCTTATAGCACTGAACTAATCCCTGTCTACTGCAGCTTCCTGAGGTTTAGAAGTTAATGGCATGAATAAGGTAATTCTTTTCAGAGTAAATTCCAACTCACCTTATTCTGTGTTTCTGTAATATTTTCACTTCCCGAAGGTAGCGGGAAGATCAGTAGCTCATTGCATTGATGCATTACTTTGAGAATGTTTTCTGAGTAACAGTCAACCTGCTCTATTAACATTATTCCATAGCTTGCATTTTTGCCAAAAAAAGAAAAAAATACAACCAACCCAAACCACAAACCAAAAACCAGATGCGGGAAAAAAAAATGGCAGCGACTGTTTTTCCCTTATGTGTTTTGCCACAAGCTCATCGTGAAAATGGTGAAATCATGAGAAGGTGTCCAGTTGCCTTGGAAGTATCCTCACAGGAGTTGCTATGCTTGTTGTACAGTTGGAGTATCCTGTCCAGTAAAAAATATCCTAAGGTCACATGGCTTTGGATGCTTCTCTGGGATATTTCTTCATTAAATTAACTTCTCAGTATTTCCATTTAATTATGGAGTAATACTGAATGCCATTTTCCAGCTGTTCTGGTTACTGAAATACAAATTTCATTAAAAAGATCACTAAAAGAGTGTTGACTTCAACAGTTGATGCCCTGAGTTGATACTAAGCTCTGGGATTGTCCAGTGCAGCGCACACACAGCCTGCATCTTAATTTTCCTCTGTCTTAATGAGTTAATAACACAGTAAGAAAACCAAAACTGCAGCAGAGCCACATGACAACAATAGTTCTGTCAACTCATTCATCCATCTGGCTTTTTAATTTTAAAACAAATATTAGGAGTTGTTGCATGGCTTGGGAGGTAGTTAAAGTTGTACATCTGTATCCCTACAACGATTTGCTCAGGCTTAGAATGGAACTATTTTATCAAAGTAAAAATACTATTGTATAGTTCATTCATCATAAAATCTATTTTTGAAACTATGAATATATATTTTATTCTCAAATAAGCCCTGAGGAATTGCCTATTTTGGAAATAGTGAAACTTAGCTAAAACATATCAATTATGAAATTATTCCTGGCCTACTAATTTTTGCTGCTCTGAGTTTAGACACTGCTGCCAGTGAGATGCCACGGTCTAATTCTCACCACAGAATCATCATTGGTTCTGTAAATAGCTTTAATCAAATTGTTTAATTTCTGTTTCTGAATTCCCTCTTTTTTAATGGACACGGTATTTTTTTACAGTTGTTTTTTTCTGAAGACACTTACCTTTTATGCTTATATGAAGCATCCAGATGTAATTTTTGTTTGGTTTTTTTTTAAACAGACTTAATTTTAAAATGTAACGGGGGCGTACAGATTAGAAGCAGTAGTGTAGATTGAAAATCAAAACTGCTCATTGAATTAAAGTGTGGGTCCTCTCGGGTTTTTTATTTGTTGCTATTTGTATTTTTCCTGCTAGTAATATGCCACAGAATATGCAAAGTAGATACATGAGAAAACTCCATGAACTCCTGTCTGTGATCACATGAGCCTTTCAAGAAAGTTTAGTGATTTCTGGGTTTCTTTTAATCTGTTGCTTAAGGACGCAGGCACCAGATAGGGTTTAATCAAAAACAAGGGGAATAAAGGAAGAGCAGGACAGATGGAAAGGAAGCTTAGTCCTTTATATATGACGCCTCACCCAAGGTTATGTAGAATTTGTAGAGCTTAATTTCAAGTACTTTGTCTTCCCAGTTTAGGCTTAGATTCATGTAGTCAGGTATATCTGACCTTCAGCCAAGGCCCAGCAAACCGGGCCTTGTGTGATCCTAACCTGTACCTGCAGGTAACAAGATTACTTGTGTTATCTATGGCTGTGATTTAATATCCATCAAGGGCAGCAGTAAGAGCCATAGCACTTCTAAGGAAAATTAATTTGTAATTGGAGGTAGGAGAGAAAGACGTGAGAGTGCAGCATAGATGAACACACTGTCATGGTCTAAATGGGTTTAATTGTTAATACTGTGCTTGAGCCAGCAGCTGATGCAGCAGCAAAAGAGTGGGAGAGACATATAATATTTTATTTATCCTCTTAGAGTTGAGTCTGTTCAGACCTGTGCTGACAAAACTGTAATGCCTTATCTACAGATTATATAGTTTGATTGTTTTTATACATGACCCTCTATTTGGTCTTGAACATGAGTTATACTTATTTACTGTGTGTAGTTCTCCTGCCCTACCCTTGAGGATTTCTGTTAAAAATTATGCACCTACACACCCCCTATTATGGCTCATCTCTCAAACCTCACATCAGTGTGCTGGTTTGCTGCTGTGACTTTTGGCTATTTAGGCTGTGAAAGAAATTGCATATCCTTTGAAAGTACCTGTACCTCAAGTGTTCTTCAAATGCCAAGAAGTACTAGCAGGGCCCTTCCAGACAGGAGTCTCTAGATGCTGTAGTACTGCCTTTTGTAATTTGAAATAAGTGTGGTATCCCTTTATAGATGAGTTTTTTGAATGGGAAATTGTTAGACTATTTGAATACTCCCAATCTGTATTTCAGGAAGTGAATTCCAAGATGTCTCTCCAAATGTCTGCAAGACTGTAATCCTGTCTGAATTGAACTTTATTCACCTTTTATTTTCAGTTTAGAAAAATCCCCTAAGTTTTCTTGTAACATTTCAGAGAGGTACTGGTACAGTCTGATATTAACCTCCACATAAAAACAAACAGGAAAGCTGTTGGTATGTGCTCTACTCTTTTCCATGTAGCAATTAATAGCTACTAAATTATAAGTAGCCAGGGTGCTAATTTGGTGGCCTGAAATACCTGAAGCTAGAAGGCTAAATACAATTTTAATATATGTGTCTAATAAAGTAGTGAAAAACAGTAAATTCAGTTAGCTTCTGTCCTTTTTTGATGTATTTCTTCAGAAAACAGCCTATGCCAATACTTAGCAGAAGACGATCCTCTGAATTCTTTCAGGCTTTCCTTGGTCCTCCCAAATCTGTTTTCTTTGCTTGTCCACATGAAGGATATTTTAACTTCTTGAGCCGCTGATGGTTCAGTATGATACTATTTTGCATCTGAGGTGGACATCCTTATTCTGGTCCAAGTTTTCACCTTCTTCCACAAAGGGTAGTCGTAACTGTAACTGAATTTCTTTATAATTTTAAAAATTTATGTAGATTGCTTCAATACTATGCTTCAGATTGCAAGCAAAGAGGTAAAGTAATACAGTATGCCTTTGCTGTATTTAACTGTATGTTTTTGAAGTCTGTGTCAAATGTATTTACCTCAGAACTTCGCTGGCCATGGTCTGCTCATTTAAAGAGTAACTGAAGCAGTCTTGTTTTTCCATAGTCTCCTGTGTGTGTGGTGTGTTAATTAGTTACTGGTTAATACAATTCTGGATAAATACAAACTAGGACCAAATAAGTCTGCCAAGTAAGTTATACTCAGTAAATTTGGCCTTTAAAACATTTCTCTCATGCTATATAGTTTTCCTGGCTAGACAAGCCTTGAACAGGATAGTAATGGGCTTGTGTCACTGTTTCTTCTGCTTGTTAATACCGTGTTACTATTTCCTTGTGTCTGCTGTCTTCTCACTCTATCGCTGCAGATTTTTTGCTTGTCCAGGAGGCCTTCTTTTGCAAAAGAATTCATATGTACAACAGTAGTGCCACAGTCACTAGAAGTTATTTTAAAAAAAAGGAAACTGAAGTGTACAGAACATATAGCAAAACATGAAATATTCTCTGGCCTATACAATGGAACAATTTTCTCACTGTGAAATTGCCCTGGCTGTAATTCAGGAGTTAAGTGCTCTTCATAAAAAAGACGTCTGGTTTAATGCCTTCTCTCATCTTCTTACTGCAAGACTATTAAAGCCCTCTCCAACGGCATCCAGATGTAAAGATGTACACAGGCACAAACAAATAGAGAAAGAAAGAGCACTTGCCTTGTGAAAGACAACTCTTTGTAAGAGTTGAAATAAATAATTTCCACTTTCATGCCTTCATTGTGAGGAGAAAAGGCCACCTTTGTCCTTTTCCTATGAGTTAGTGGTTTGTACCAGTTAGTTAATGACATTGTAAAGATGAACCAACAGGCAGGTGAAGAAAAACAGGACCACAAGCATTTATGAAGAGTGGGAAATCTCACTGAAATACAAAAAAAAATAATTACAAGTGACAAAGGTTAGTCCAATGGAATAGTATTTGGTTTTCCACTCATTTACTGTTACAAGGTATTACTCGGCACAGGAACCTATCTGAATAACTATATCATTGAAACATATTAAAGGTGGAAAAAAGAAATTAGCAAAACCAGTTAGAAGACTAGAAATTAGTGTTTGTCCAAGGGAACTACATTGCAGCTGAATTTTCACCAAAATTCAGAAGACTTATATAGTGACCTCCCATGGGAACTGGTAAAGATTCCATGACTTGGGAAGCTTACACCTACTGGTAAGGTTGCATTTTCATCAACATTTCTGTAATCTTTCAGTTTGGTGAAAGTGCAAAACCCTCAATTTTTAACTCATTACTGGTTAGTTGGTTTGAAGAGTTGTTTGTTTAAAGGGTAGAACAGTGTATGATAACTGAGGCATTACTTTTGTGAATCGAAACTATGTGTCCTTCATTATTTTGTTGAGGCCAGAGGCTGAAAACCACTTTTTACATGTTTTCATTGTTTTAATGAAAAATTGTCCTAGGACATCTTGAGTTAACCAATACAATTGTAGTTAGTTTTCCCATTTTAGCATTCAAACACTTCGTGTTGTATTATAAAAACAAGTTTCAAAAAGAGGAAGAATGTTCAATTTTGAGTGTTTAACACAGCTAAAACTAGATTTAGCCATAATGTGATGAGCATTTGTGCATGTTACTGATTTCATAGACTCATTTAGGCAGGAAACAACCTTTAAGAACCGAGTCAAACCATTAACCCAGCAGTGCCAAGTCCACCATTAAACCAGGTTCCCATGTCATCTACGCATCTTTTAAATACTTCCAGAGATGGTGACTCTACCACTTCTTTGGGCAACTTGTTCCAGTTCTTGACAACCATTCTGGTGAATAAATTTTTGCTTATTCCCAACCTAAACCTCCCCTTGGGACCATGTCCTGTCATCCTGTTGCTTGTTCCCTGGGAGCAGAGCCCAACCCCCACGTGGCTGCACGTTCCTGTAAGAGAGTTGTGGAGTGTGGAAAGGACCTCCTGAGCCTCCTTTTCTCCAAGCTGAGCCCCCCCAGCTCCCTCAGCTGCTGCTCACTGGACTTGTGCTCCAGCCTCTTCTCCAGTTCCGTTCCCTCCTCTGGACATGCTCCAGCCCCTCAGTGGCCTTCTTGAATTGAGGGGCCCAGAACTGGACACAGCACTCAAGGTGTGACCTCACCAGTGCCCAGCACAGGGGGACGCTCACTGCCCTGCTCCTGCTGCCCCACTATTGCTGACACAGGCCAGGTGCCCTTGGCCTCTTGGCCACCAGGGCACAGCTGGCTGATGTTCAGCTCCTGTTGACCAGCACCTCCAGATCCTTTTCCAACAGGCAGCTTTCCAGACAAATTTTCCCTCAGACCGTAACACTGCAGGGGTTGTTGTGACTCAAGGCAGGACCCAGCACTTGGCCTTGTTGAAACTCAGACCATTGGCCTCATCCCATGGATCCAGCCTGTTCTGATCCCTCTGCAGAGCCTTCCTGCCCTCCAGCAGATCAACACTCCCTCCCAAATCAGTGGCATTTGCAGTATCAATAAAGATATTAAACACTGATCACAACACTGGACCCTGGAACACCACTCTGGTACCCAGCCACCAGCTGGATCTAACCCCTTCACTCATTCAGTGCCACTCCCTGGGTCCAGATGCCCAGACAGTTTTTCACCCAGTGACACTGGACCTGTCCATGCCACAAGCAGCGAGTTTCTCCAGGAGAATGCTGTGGGAGACAGTGCCAAAGGCTTTACTAGAGTCCAGGCAGATAATATCCACAGCATTTCCCTCATCCACCAAGCAGGTCACCTGCTTGTAGAAGAAGAGCAGGATAGTCAAGCAGGACATGCCTTTCATAAACCCATGCTTGTTTATCTTCATAGATGCCAATTCCATGCTTCAAAAGTAAGCATGTTTATTTATTTTTGTTCAGTGCTCCAAGCTCTGATCTGTTATAGGATGTTGGACCTTTCATTATTATTACTGAAAATTATTACATTATTACAAACGTGTGCAAAAACCAGAGTGCAACTCTTTATTCTGCTTACTGCTGCTTACCAAAACTGGTAGAGAAGCCTTACACTGAAACTTAAGAAATTGTCATTCTGACGAAAGCTTTCTGGACTAAAGTAGTATAAACAACTGTTTCTGCCCATGGGGAAACTACCTGTGTTTGAGGAAATAAAACTTCATTTATTTCTTTTTTGTATCATTGTTCAAGTGCAAAATCCTGGATTGGTAATAGAATATGATGTTATCTGTATACTGATGGGGTTTTTTTGTTTTGTTGGTGGTGGGTTTTTGTTTGTTTTTTATATCTCACTGCTCAGTGTGCATACACACATATATTGTCTTACCTCATGGTAATTCCATGCAATGATTTTCAGCAGATTTTTTTCTCTTGATAATTGATTTGATAATTTTTATTCCTTCTGATATTAATCTACCCATTAGCCCTGATGGTAGTCAACTGGAAGAACAGGAAATACTGAAAGAAACTTTTATTTTCTCAGCCCTTGTGATTTTGCTGCTGTTGCTCAAGGGTGTAATTCAAATACAGAGTGCAGAGCAAGTGCAATAAGATTTCCATTCAATTTAACAGTCTAAGAATTTTTCACGTTTTTCTTTATTCCCCCTTAGGACAAATGTGTCACATGCTGCTTTTTGTCCCCTGCTTGTCTCTATGTCTTTTCTTTAGCTATTCTAAATCAGTGTACTTCATGAGAAAGGGGACAGGTCAGTGAGAGAAATGGTTTTCTCAAATTACATACTGCTCGTATGTGGCTGCGTTTGTATTGGATATTATAGTTGTTTTGTTTCAATGACAGGTCTCAATCTAGATTGTTTTATTCAGCCTCTTATCTCCTGTTTTGAGATCACAGTCTTTAGTAAAATAACCCTAATGCAGTAATATATATAGACCTTAAAATCAGTTTATGTTCCTTTCCAGTAATCCAGAGATCTAAAGCCTTTTTTCTCTGGCAAGTATTCTGTTCTTTCCTCTCCTTTTGTTCTGGCTTTCTTGAGTAGAAGCTGGTTCACTCTGCAAGAAAAGAATCTTAAAAATAATTTTAAATCATTTTACAAATAGTACACAGTGGGACTAATAGATAACTATTGGGGATGTTTAATAAAATCTATTTATGCAAATGTTTCAAATGTTCAGTTCAGCCATTAATGATGGTAAAATACATTGTGTTCTGCAGAAGATGTCTCTATTGCAAATCCAGCTGCGGTGAGGCTGGAAGTGGCTTCTGCTTATCCCATACTTCCAAACAAAACAGAAGACACAGCAAACAATTCTCTTTTTCAACCTTTTAGTGCCATTCAGGGTCTTGAATACTTACTTAAACAATGAAGAGATGAGTGGTTATAGATACAGGGTAATTTTTAATGAAAAGAATAATCACAGAGTCAGTGATATCACAGAGTCAGTGATAGCTGGAGGCTTGACTAGATTCTGCCAGGTTCTGTTTCATGGAGCATCTCTTGGCAACCCCATCTGTTGCTTGGCTGTCCTCATAGGGAAAAGGTTGTTCCACACATCTGGCTGGAACTTCTGCTGTTTTGACTTATTTTCATTCTCTCTTGTCCTCCCACCAAGCTGGGAGCATGGCTGTACCTTTTTGCTAACCTCTTCATGGCTACTGGCAGGCTGTATGAGGTTCTCCAAAGCTGCATCTGAAGAAGTTCTCACAGCCTTTCCTCAAGTGCTCAGCACCCTGATCATCATGTTGGCCCTTGGCTAAGCTTGTTCAGGTTCCTGGATGACAGGACAAGGGGGAGTGGCCCTAACATGAAGGAGGGTAGGTTTAGATTATATATTAGGAAGAAATTCTTTTGTCTGAGGGTGGTGAGATGCTGGCACAGGTTGCCCAGAGAGGTTGTGGACTCCCCATCCCTGGAGGTGTTCAAAACCAGGCTGGATTGGTCTCAAAGAAACAGGGTCTAGTGCAAGATTTCCTGCCCTTGGCAGGGGATTTGGAGCTAGATGATCTTTGAAGTCCTTTCCAACTCAAACCATTCCATGACTCTATGATTCAAATGTTGTTCTGGTGCTCTGAGGCCCAAAACTGAACACACACTTCCAAGAGGTGGTCTAAAGAGCACACAGTAAGTGGGAGTATTCTCCTAACTTCATCTGCCATCTGCATTCAGGATACCATTATCCTTATTGTTGTCACTGTCCGCTGTGAGTACCTGTTCAGCCTTTTTTTCTTTTTACCAGCCCCCTTTTAGCAATGGTTTCCAAGTCGGTCAGTCCCTAGCATGGCCTATTGCGAGTTTAGTTCATCTTATCTGCCAGAGATTGCATTTGTCCTTGTTGAATTTAATGAAGTTACTGCTGGCCCACTTCTTCAGCCTGTTTTTTTCCCTCTCAATGGCAATCCTGCCCTTGAGTGTATCACTGAAATGGAGGTTGATTGAGATAATTAATAATGATAACCAATGGTGAATCAAAAAAAGAACAAGATACCATAATCTTTGTATGATACCATCTCCATTAAAAGTAATCAAAATTGTCAGGCACGGTCCTACAATTCAGCAAGCAGCTGTGGAGGGTAAATTGGAGCAAAGTGGATGTACCCCTTTTTCCTCTACTAAGAATAAACACGTGTTTATATTGAGATACGCAGATACTTATCCATTGTATCCATTTGGCTTCTATTCTAGCATTGAACATACTTTGCTGTTGGCTTCTGTCAGTTACTGATTTTATTTTCAACCATCAATTCTTGGATGTAAAGTAATCTGCTACGTAGGAGAAATTGAGTGTGGGTTCCTGCATTATGCTTAATGGAGTGGGCTGGAAGATAAACCTGGTTTTTAACTGCAGATGTAATATGTACTTACGTGTGTGTCATCAAAGCTTTTTTTAATATCTGCCTTCTCTGTCTGAAATAGGAAGTCACAAAATATAATGAGAAATTGAGAAAAGTAGAAAGAATGAAAAGGAATCTGCAATGGGCTATATAAAGCTTCCAGAGAAACTTTCCAGATGTTGCATGTTGGTACTAAATAATAAACTATGCTGTCAAACATAGATAGCTCAATTACAAATTACTGCAACGTGTATTTTCAGGAGACTTGTCTGCAAAAAATGATCTGATAAACTTTTATAGGTAATGGGAAATATTGCTGGGGATAGTTCTCCTAAAGGAACTAAGGGAACCTAAGACTGAAAAACAGGAGCAGCATTTAAGAAGAAGCTTTCTTTTATGCAGGTAGGCTGGGTGCTTATAAAGGTTTCTGAGAAACAAAGGTGTACTCAGTAGTAAATTAAAACCTTGTTATAGGTGAAGTATTGAAAGTATGGCTCAAATATAATTTAATGCTGAAAATAAGAAGCATCAGGAAGATCAAAGTTGGTAGTTTTCCTGAGGGCCTGAGTTATATCCAAGTTACTGATACATATTTAAGTTGAGTAAAAGTGGTTAGGAGGCTTTTGTTGTTGCTGTTAGTTCCTTTGGAAGGATTTTTTTAAATCTTTCATTATATGGATCTTTTTGCATAAAACTTCTTGCCTCCTCTCAAATGCTCTGTATTACTTCTATAATTTCCCCATGTCATATTTGACCCTTTTGTGATACTTCCTTTGAAATCACAGGACTTGAATTCTCTTGCGCAGGAAATGAGTTGGTGGTAGAGGGATCTGTTTGATATAGGATCCAGGGATGTGTTGCAGGATTTTTTCTGTGACCTCCTGTAATGAACCTTTTTCTTCACTGATTAAGTTTCAGTAAAATTTTTGATTTCATTCTAATGCCTCATTTTGGCATCTTAGTCTAGCATTACTTGCTTTTTCTGGCATGCTGCCTTGGTTAATTAGCTTTGAAATGGTTTGCTTACCTCTTATTGTAGTTTGCCCACTAATAGAAATATGATTGTAGAAATGAGCAGTTAATGTCCCAGTGCTAGGCACTGTATGAGCTGTAAATGGTGATTATTGTTAATGAGCAATCAGGAACATTGTATTCATATGGGAAGGAAATTGCCCCATTTCAGGAATTTCCAGAGTAACAGAAAACTGTTAAAAAGAGTAAGAAATTTGCTTTCATAACTTTCTGGGTCTTTGGTGAACACTCAAGATTGTTCTGGTAGGGTAACTATTTTCCATAGACTATTTTCACATTTGATTGGAAGATGTAGTGTTCAGACATTATTTTCAAAAAACAATACATGAAATACTTTTTGCAGAATAAACTAGGTTTGGTCAATTATATTTAAGTATCATTTCATGGTTAATATGGTAAAAAATTTGCCAAAATAAGTAGATAATGCCAGGTCTTCTGCGATTTGATTTTTTTTTCATGAAAACATAGTGAACAATTAAAATTTAAAAATCAACTGATGACAGAAGTTGGATACATAATCCAAGTATAATCTCGGTTTTTTAAATTACTTGAAAAAATACTGTAGTTGAACCTCACTGAAAAGAAAGTCTACCTGAGTGTCATTTGAAATTGTGTGATTGGATGCTTTATTGCTGTTGCAGTGCTAGACATGCTAACTTTATATGAGAATAGTGACGAATTTTGAAACTTCACTAGTCACCTCAAGTTTGCTAGATTAATTGAAGAACTAGGTACAATACTGGTTGATGTGAAGGAGAATATGGCAGAATACTGAAGACTGTGGCTTTTTATGCCTGGATAACTTCTTTAATTCTGTCAATTTGACAGGGCATCATTAGCTTTTCTTGTGTGATTGATGTGGAAGAAGAAGAGAAAGTGTTTTTTTGTTTTCTGAAGAATTACATGTAGTTTCTGGTGCTACCAATGAAAATAAAATATCAAGACAACTAGAGCTTATTAAGCCACTTTAAATGAATGAAGAGTTTGCCTTTTAAAATTTCAGAATTGAACAAGCTTTGCAAAACCTAGTGCCAACTAGAGAGGTGTTTATCATGGATGAGTTCAGACATTATTGGAAATAGATCTCTGACATGTAGTCAGAGATAGCACTGGCATTTTAAGACATGCTGACCAGGTTAAATAATCACAAAGCAGATTTAGACTAGAACATGTATTGAAACTTTCCTAATTACTGATTTAATTCCACTTCTGAATCACAACGTCTCAAGCTGTTCCTTTCAAAGTTACCATCAAGTCAGCAAGGATAGACTGTGCTACGTTATTTAAAGTTTCACAGCTGTCAAGAAAATTTGCCTGGATTTGAGCAGGATTTCCTTCTGGAAATCAGAGTAACAAGGAAGTAGCAAAAGTGGTTAAATGATATTTCATAACGGACTTGGCTGCACAGACGGAATGTTAACAAGTAGAAGTCATATCCTGTAAATGCTCCCATTTCTCACTTTCCAGTAGTTAACAAATTGTAACCAGATACAGCATGCAATGTGGTCAAATGTAGCATTTTAAGAGGAGATTTTAGTAGATTTTGAATGTTTCTGTGTAAAAGTTGGTAGCAAATTGTCTTCTTTAGGTCATTTTGAGACATGTTCCACTGCCTTATTTTGGGAAGAGAATGTGAAGAGAGAAAACGGATAAATAGATAAATGGAAAGAAAGGTATTCACACTTGCAATGTCTCATTCTGTTGGCCATTGATTAAACAATCCTTCTGCTTCTGGTCTCACTTGAGTGCAGTTATTCAGTGTTAGTGGATCATTTCTGCTACCACAGGGTAGAAACTCTCTTAATGATGCAGTGCTCATGTGATGTTTATACTTCTGCTGATCTGCAGACCTACACAGAAGAAGAAAATGTGATTTTTTTTTTTTTTTTTTTTTTTTTTTTTTTTTTTTTTTTTGTGGTCAAAACTTGTCTCGGTCTTGTATGTTTACTAAAGATTTATCTTTCAGTTAACCCACTTTGGGCTGAATTTTGACTGGGGTGTAAAGAGTATTGATTTCAGTGCTTACCCGTCCATGCTAATTAGGTCTCAGTTCAGCTACAATCCTTTCTTCCAGGAGTATTTCTAACAATACCACTCTTATCAGGGCAATCTCATCAACAACCAAAATGTTCCTGATAGCAGGAGCAGTAGTCCTGAGGTCCTGGTTTATTGACTGTGAGCGAAAGCCATTCCACTTTGTCAATAGTTTTCATATCTGTGTTTGTGCTGCTGAGCTACTCTGGAGAATGGCCCATGCAGATTTTTTTCTTTACCTCTTTTGATTAGATTCCCTCTTGCAGCCTTGGTTTCTTTGATTATGGAAAGAAACAGTACCATTCTTGGCATACCAGTAAACATTTTTCTTCTGTAGGCACAAACCTCCCTCTCCCGTGTATGTCTAAAGTGCTCCCCTTGCTGACTGATCACTGATCTCATCACCTGCTTTTTCGGCTGTACTGTGTTAGACTGGCACTGCCATTTTCATAAATAACTTCTCCCCATCTGTTTTCCTCCCCTTTTCCCCTTACTCTGTGTTGTTTCAGATTCTTTCCCTTTCCAACCAGTATTTCCCTAGAGGTTGTTGTTGTTTGTGAAAACAAGTAGTACTGAATATGAGGGGAAGTGAGGTAGCAGGAATTGTTCTTGCTTGCTCAGGCAGCAGTCAAACAAGTGGCACGCAAGCCAAAGGATTTGGCCTGGTGAGGAGGTGGAATGCTCCGGGCAGAAAGCAGGGGCAGGGCCGGCACTCTCATGTCTTGTGAGCAGAGTTTCTGTTTCACTAGTGGCTGCCCTGCCTCTGGAAGCTTTTGCTCGTCTGCCTTCAAGGCACTGTGTCCTATGTGGGCTGAACCAATTGTCTGTGCATACTGTGAGGGTCTGGAAAGACACTTGTGGGAGTGGCACCTGAGAGCTCCAGGTTGAAATGGAATTTCTTTAACAAGGAAAACGAGCTTGGAGGAGTTGCAAAATTTGAAATGATAAATGTGAAGGTAATTTCTTCAGCTGAGTAAGACCTAAACCTATAGGACCTCAGATGAGAAGACAGACTACTGCGTGGTGTGTGTTTCAGACAGTGGCTGAGAATAGATGCTTTGTTCAAAAGTAAGGCAGTGAGGTACTGCTGGGCTCCACCAGATTCCAGCAGAGAAATTTCTGAGCTAGAGCTCAGAAATTTGAGGGTAGGCCATTCTACTTAATGGTTTTTGAAGGCTTTTTCTTGCCTTAATGAAAGAGTTCTTTGAATCCACGTAAACTGCAAATATCAACTCTGTGGTAGGGTGGTGGTCCCAAAAACTGGTGGCATACTGTGCGAAGGTCCTTTTTTGTTTGTATTGAACATGACATCTAATTGTTTTCAGTGTCACAACTTCATTTCTGTATTATGAGATAATGAAGAGTCATTCCTTGATTTTCTTTTCCTTAACAGTCAGGATTTCCTTAACAGTCACATCTTTATTGTATTCTGATTACTTTGCTTGATCTAGCCTTGGATTGTCCTTGCTATTCATCTTTGTTTTATTCTCTGCTCGCTAATGTCTTTGCATACCTGACTGAGCTGTCACTTAATAGCCTCACCCTCAGAATGGCACACTGGGTTTCGTGTATGCTCAGTCATTTTCCCTCAAACATTTTTAAAACAGATTTTCATAATATTTCCTTCTTGTTTTGTTTTACAGTTGAAGGTGTTTTTTCTTGTCTCAGCATGTGATGTGTCCACGTTAATTTTTAATTCTTGAACTGGGCCTGGGTAGGAGGGAGGTATAGCACCTTGTATTGTGGTGTCCTTTAGATCTTTAGTCAAAACAGTGCAGATAACACACATGTTTAGGCTGTTGATGAACAGTGCTTCCTCAGGGTCACGGTTTTTCTGTTTCTTACTCTGCCTTTCCCCAGTGAATCGATATGGTTGGGTACTGATAAGAATTGTTTAATAAGTGAAAAAGTGGAAGAAGAGAGAAGGAAAATAAAATTTAAAAAGCAATGTAAAGTCATTGTCTCACCACC
Organism: Corvus moneduloides; assembly: GCF_009650955.1. NCBI lineage: Eukaryota > Metazoa > Chordata > Aves > Passeriformes > Corvidae > Corvus > Corvus moneduloides. Next base: position 68,423,192 of record NC_045511.1, read on the forward strand.
TCCTGCAAGCAGACTAATGCCCAGCCACTATAAAGACTTAAAAAAGGTGATGCATATTGGATGCATATTAACCTGAGTAGTTGCTGCTTTTACCATCAGTAGTGATTTTACCAGACACTACTGGGAATGTTGTAAATGAGAACTACATAGCAATAAAAGAAAATAACAATACAGCTTAATTTTGGCAAAGAGCTGTAGAAAAACTATTTGTTTTCCAAACTCAGGATGTAATGTTGTTCAGGTGAAGGATAGTAGTAGCAGGGGAGCATGATTCTGTAAATGTTTGTTTATTAAAATACTCTGAAGTAAGGTTAATGTGACTGCTTATTGAAGTAAATGTGTTCAGGAGCTAGGGTATGTGTAAGTGTTTAATGGACGTGCAGACAAACCTATTTTACGTGCATGGAAGTACTGAAATAATTCTGTGAAAAGCTTTGACACAATGTAAGAGGAAAATCATTGGGGAAATTTCTCTGTAGCAGTAATTGTACTCATGCAACAGCGTAAAAGAGAATAGTTTTGTGACACCTGTGAGAAATCGGCTCTAAAGTGGGGCTATTTGTAATGGGAAAATCTTTTTGCAGTAATAGTTTTGGGTGACAAATTACTGGCTTCAATTTAGGCTTAAATTTAGCCTAGAATCCATTTCCTCTGCGATACTTGTACAACGGGAATATAAGTGATCTGGAAGAGGTACAGAAGCTCTCAGGATCATTCTTTGCAGTAAATGTAGTAAATAAGGAGTGTAAGGGTCACATTTGATACTGAAAAATGCAACTGCAAAATTTACTTAATTATTTTATTATCTCACACCTGAGCAGACCATGTGATTGCTGTTATGTATATGCATACACATATATAACAGCAATATATCTGCATATATCTGCACATAGAGCATGTGAACCTCTTAGGGGAAAGGCAAAAGTATTTAAAAAGGTATTATTTTGAGCTCACAGTCATGCTCTCAGACAGAGTGAGCGTTTATGGTTGAGACTGTCCAGCTGCTGTTGCTGCCTTTGTGAGGTTGCTGTTGGCTGTAAGAGGTCGGGCTCAGCTGGACATTCAATGAACTTGTCAGCCGCATCGTTTGCATTGTTACACAGTGATGCAGCCGGGAACCAGGAGTGACTCGTGCCGATGGCTGTGAGCTGCAATGGCTCATGAAGAGCTTTGTACTCTGGAGGTAATAGGAGAAGTCGGCTCGGGGGAAGGGCTGCCTGAGCTGCACCGCCTCACTTTCTGGGAATGTGAGTCAGGGCCACTGGCCATGCCTCCTGCCCTCCTTTCACAGCTCAGAACGGATGTAGTGGCAAGTTTTGTTATGAGAAGTGTTTTTTTATTTCAGTACAGATTCCTAAAGGACAGGAGACAAGGCTGTTTTTCACAACAGCTGAGCTAAACCCCTGCAATCATTTGCTGTGATCCACATTACCTGATTTATCCTGTGATAAATAAAACATTGAGCGAGAGAGTTGTTACATGCCAAGTTTTCTGAACACCAAAAGATTTCCTTTTTGTGGTTAAAGTGGAGATACTGACATCCACACAAGCATGCTATTTCAACCATGCATCTATTTAAAACTTTTTCTCCATCTGAAATGTGGAAAACACTGTGATGTCATTGATTTATGAAGTCAGTACAACTTAAAAGTATTTAAAAAATGAGAAGCTAGAAGAATACTTGGATAACATTTTACAACTAGATTGGTGACCTATGATCAGAATATTTTGATGGAAACTTCTCTCTCAAGCCTTATTGCCTGTTCGCCCATAAAACCAATTCTCTGTTTGCTTAAGGATTACATGCTTTTGTATGCTCTCTCTGTATTTTTATATAAAAATTGAAATGATGGAAACAGTATTCCTGCACAAAAAAAAAAAGCCACCAGTGTTTTCCCCAAAGGATTAATGTGTTTGGAAAAGAACAAACACAACAGTCATCTTTAGTTTATAACCTTGTAAGTATTACACACGTACAAGTTAAGTATGTCTCTGGTAAATGCTGAAAATGTTCTTCAAAAAGTTGTGGACTGAATTATTTGATGTTGAACAGGAATTAAGCAGAAATGTTCCCAGAACACAAAGACCTGAAATACCATGTCCCTCAATGTGAGGGTTCTCAGGTTGGAAACTGCCAAAAAACCCTATACCTACACATCAATAATATAAGAAAAGCCGTTGTATTTTGTTAAGGGTTTTGTCTTTGCAGTTTCGTATCAATATTAAACATCCAGACCATACCTGTAACTCAAAAAGAAAACCTGTGGTGTAAAAGGCAGTTGGTGGTTTCATTCTGTGTCTTGCAGAAATACTTCTGCTTTTAGAACTTGACTGGTGGTTTTATTTGTGATAAATAAGGCAGAACTGAATACAGTAGATAACTTACAAGTCATATAGCAACAGGGGGGAAAAAAGGATAGAAAACCAGTTCAGCTGTTGTTGACTGAGGAGGCAGAAGAAGAAGGTGCAGTGTTGAAAGGTGCAGTTACAGCACTGTGGGTTTTCTAATGCTGATTGTGCTTCAGAAATTCTGCCTGCACATTCCAAAGAATTTGTAGTGCAGCAGGTTCTTCCAAACAGTTTCTACTCTATGCAGTGACAGGGAAGACAGGCAAGGTATACAAAAGCTTTCTGTGTAGTGCTTGATCTGCTGATTACTACTGCAAAGGCAGGACGGAGAAGTAACTTGAAGACAGATTTCTGAGGTAGACCACTTTGTTTATTTTCTTTTGGTATGACTTGTGATAAATACTGAAGGAGTGAATCCTGAGCACAGAACTTACGCAGATAGCAGGCAGAAGTTATTGTTTTTCTGGAATTTTCTCATTTGAATGCCCATGGATGGGTATTGGAAACATACTAAAAAAAAAAAAAAATCATGTAGGTTTGTAAAATATAATAATTAATTGGAAAATCCTGTGTTCCAAAGAAAACAAGAGTTTAAAACTATTTTAAGTAATTTTTCTGTATATGGGTTCAGGCTGTCGAACAAATTGGTTGAAATAATCATATAAAAGTTCAAGTATGTAGAACCCCAAATTTAAAGAAGAATATGAAAACTCAAAGTAATTTGAACTTGTCAATCTAATTGGTTTTGTCTCTGAAAAAAAAAATAATGTCTTTCTACTTAAAAAACATGCCTGCAACATAAAACTTATTACAATGTTTGTATTGAAAAGGTAGGTGTCTGCTAGTTAATCTGAATAATTTAACCGACAATGACAAAACCAATTAGAAGCTGAATAAATGTTTTGTGTGGGTTGTTTCATTTAGGTGTTACTACTTTGGGATACCTTGCTGTTACCAGGCTTGTGGAAGCCAGGGAAGTCGTGCCAGGGAACTATCCCGGGTCATTCCCAGGGTTTCATTCTGAGGTGGGGTGCAAATCCCTGAGCTGAATCAGGGCACTGGGCGCTCTGTGCTGCCTGGAGAGCTGCTGGATTGGTGTTTGTGTGTGTTGGTGCTGATGCTTGGGTGTTGCTTCCAGTGGGTGCTCTCCACAAGGCTCTGGATGGGCAATGACGCCACTGTAGATTGAGTTAATCCAGCTGCTTTATGCAAGCAGGGACTGCCTTGTCAGCACAGAATGGGTTGGTTACATGAGCCACTAATCTCTGGATCCAGAAGAGGACATCCCCTTGTCTTCTGGGAATTGTTTGGGAGGCGCAGGACCTGCCTTGTCACTGTTGTACTGGGGACAGCGAGAATAACAACATAGAGTTTAAGTCCGGAAGAATAGAATAGGATAGGATAGGATAGAATAGAATAGAATAGAATAGAATAGAATCCTTTATTAACTTACAGACTCATTTATATAACTTGGTTTGCTAGAATGGCTAAGGCTATTGGTCCTCTGACCATCCACCTCTCAGAGCGATTGGCTAACCCTTACAATACCCATTTCAAAATATTTTCTCCAGTGTACCATAACAAGACTCTGCTTGTGTTAGATAAAGTCCTGGTTTACAAAAACCTCAAACTGTTTTCAGTTAGCCTGTGTGAGAAAACAAGACTTTCACAGGATGCAGGAAAGCTGGAAAATTTCTCTGCTAAAAGCTTTTCAGTATCCACACTGCCTGATGCAGCATGTGTCAAATTAGCATTGTAGGTGAATGTTTCAAAATGGATCTGGCAAAACCAGTGTTGGTGAGTTACCATATCAAACTTGTCACAGAGGCAGGTAATTGCTAGGTGGGGTGATACAGCCTGTGTGTTATGCAGGAGGTCAGATTAGATCATCACTGTTTCTTCTGGTTTTGAATTCTGTGACTCTACTGCAACCAGTTGTTCCATGCAATCACTGTCCATACTTGTTTATCACCGACACACCCAAATCATCTTGCACCTATATGTGGCTGACAGTGTAATAGAGCTGCCTGTTTTCCAGGCATGAGGGCATGAGGAGATCTCCCATAGATCAATGTGGTAAGGAAAATGGGACTTTAAAAGTTATATACTTGCATGACATGGAATTGAATCAGTGGGGGGTGAAAGGGGTTTAGAAAATACAGAATTTTGTGTTAGAAATTCAAGTATTCCTGACTAACTTAAGCTACATTGGTAGAACCTGTTTTAAACTGAGGTAGCACTTCAGTCAGGTTTGGAAATAGGAATAATAAAAACACAGTGCAAAATTGTGTGTTATGCAGAATTATGTTATTATTATTATGTATTGTGTATGCTGTATATTACATGTATTACAACTTGCAACATGTTGTTACTATTATATATTATTGTGTTCTTAATACAGAATTAAGAACAAAGTAGATGGGTCACCTTGAAGTAAACTGCAGCTGCTTGAAAGCCTTTTCTATGATGCTAGTTGTGTTAGTCTGTTTTCATTGCTGGGAGTATAGGATTGGCCAAAAGATTAGTTTTATCAGATGTATTTAGTGTTATTGAAAATAAGGCCTTTTTGTAGTTCAGGAACATGTAAGTAGCCCTATATTTGTTTTGGTAAACCTTCATGCTCCCTTTATTTTTACAAGGCTGGTTGCAGGCATAAATTTACCTTGTTTACCTTTACATTGTTAGGCCAAATCTGGAGGCCTGAGTAGCAGAAGTTTAGCCCTGTTTGTATGACAGTTACTTAGAGAGTGATAAAAGGCTAAGTTTTCAGACAGTTTGCATGCACAAAATATGTAAAAACTGTTACATAATTATAGGGATATAAAAATACAAAAAAAACCCCTAATTGTTGAGAAAAAGATTTTTTTTTAGCTTACATGAATATGATTTAAGTTTTAGTCCTGCAGATTAAAATCTGCTGAACAGGTTAACATTACTGCAGTGCTGTCTGCCATGTTTGTGAGAGAGAAGGCTCTCCTCTCCCTGTGTTTGTGGCCTCCCAAAAATAACTGATTTGCCAGGCACATTTCTTTCCAAGAAGGAAGGGAAGACATTATTTTCAAAGAAGGACAAGACCGAGATGGATGCATTTTAGAGCACTGTTACCATTTTAATAAGGTTTCCGTGAGCATCACTCTATTCAGTTATTTACTGCCCTGCTTCAATTTATCTGTCTCTTAGAATGCCTAATTTTATTTGGAAAAATTCAAATGGTAGAGTTGCTGTGGGTAGAGTGATTGTCATGCAATATTAATTAGTAACTAGTAGATTTTCCTCCTTTTTTGCAGGGTCTGGGGTAGAAAGATGAGTCTGTTGGGTGTTTTGCTTAGTCAAACAAATAATGCATTTGAGATGGTATATAAATTTTCCTCAACAAAGCTTATTAAAAATTACTGCAAAGACTTACTTTTAATAGCAATAATTAATAAACTCTGCACTCGCTATTACCTTTTATATATTCCAAACATTTTTAAAATGTCTTTCTGACAGATGGTCTGCATAGCTCTTCTTTGGAATCAGCTATGCCCATTAAAAGGGGGAACATAAATAGGTCAGATGAAGCTGCTAACTGTTCTAATATAATTCAGGAGCACTGGGCATAACACAGGTTTTTGGTACAGTGGCACATCTTTCTGATTATTATTCAGATTATTGTATTCCAATTATGAGGAATATGTTGCAATCCATACAATGAAACTTTGTGTATAGAGCTATTGCTATTATTTTGTTTTTCTCTGACACCCTTTGCTGGTTCTGTCTGTATGGTTTAGCCGGATGTTTGGGGTGGTTTGGATGGATATTAATTTAGTTTCTCTGAAACAATAGTACAGTTTTAAAAAGTAATGATTAAAAAACATGTTTGAAATTCAGTTTGCACTTAGAAGAATAGGAAAGAGGCTTAAAGGCCAAAAGTAAAAATGAAAATTTGCTATAGAGGCTATTTTTGATCTTACCCCTTTTGCAAGATGCCCGAGGATTACTGTGGTATTACAGTTTTACTTATTTGTTAGCTATAAACACATACATTTTGGGTAAGTGGGGAAGTGGTTACAGCTACTTATAGCTTTTAGAGTTACCATTACTGGTTGGCAGGACGCCTCAGTGTGTCACATGTCAAGTGTTTTCCAAACCTGAGCGCTTCAGAGGCTGTTCTGCCATAACCCACACACTCACATGCTCATTGGCTTTTGCTCTTTCATTCTACTGTTAATGTGAAGTTTTAACCATTTCTCTTCAGAAGTTCCTTCTGATAGTGGGAGAATTGATTGTTCCTGGTGGTGTGAACCAGAAGATTCAGTTTTGCTTCTTTCAAAACACGTTTGTTAAAGTGGTTTCATGATGTCAGCATGCTGGCCAGAACCTTGTTTCGTTGAGGATACACTTAAACAAGGATATCAGGGAGTGTTTTTCACTTCAGGTATTAGGAAGCAGTTTAAGCACCTCTATTCAGCTGTTTTGTTTATTACTTATTTATAGCACAAAAATAGGCAGGAAAAATCAGAAGGAAGTTTCTGAGCATGCAAGTGTCTGAAGCAAGTAAATCCTGAGAAGTTGCACATGATCTAAACCATCTTTTAAAATACCACAGTTTGATGATGGAACCAGAAGAGCTCTTCGGGGTTACAGGGAAATGCTACTTTCAATTATGAAGAAGGGAATTGGAAATACACTTGGCATGCATGACACATGCACAGCTCAGTCATGGTATGGCACTTGGGGTAGGGGGCAGGGTCTAAGTAAGCTTTGGGACAGAGCAGTTACAGAGAAATGATGAAGGATAGACTAGAATGGCTACCAGTACCACCCACCTGGTGGTAAGGTTATAAGCTCTAAACCCAGTCTGTCTGAGGAGGCTCTGTGTCTCTCAAGACAGCCAGCAGCTATTATTTATGGAAGTATTGTCAAATAATTGAGTTTTGTTTACATATGTTGCTTATCTTGAAGTAATGAACAGAATTCCTTTTTTATAGTGTTCAATCAAATTTCCAAATTACTTCTTATAACAGGAACAAAAGTACAAAAGTATCCATATGCTCCAGCATTTAACTCCATATTTGCAAGCGTATGTATTTAGGGAATTCAGTGTTCAGTAAAATAGGTCAGGACTCAAACTTGTCTTTCATGTTCAAACCAAACTTGTGGTGAAATTTATCATCCAGCCACACAGGGCTAATTCATGCAGATTTTTTATGATGATTTGCACACAAGATGGCCATTCTCATGCAAATTCTTGACTCCTTTGGAATAGTTTCCTTCCATAAGAAAGAGCTTTGTAATGGTTTTGTACTAAACCATCGGGAAAGAGACAATAATAGTAATTGCCTTACTAGACAAAGGCTTGCGGAGCAGTCAAAAATAACATGCATTTTCAGATATAAAGGATCATACACAACATGCTTAAGTTGGCTGTGTTCTTAGGATTTGCAACCCGAACTGTGTTCAGAATGGATTTTAATGTGGTGACATTTGTAAGCTGACTAATGGCAATGATATATGTTCATTTTATTGGTCTTCTGTTGCTAAGTTTTAGGATCCTCATGTATATATCACATATTCACAGTTTCTTATTTTTGCATTAATGATGGTTACAACTATAGATTTAGGGTGAAGAACTCAAATGCTTTGTAGAAAAGGAGAGCATCTTCCTGTGGGCATTGACACTTCTTTTAGTATGTTCTGGATGCCCCTTGAAATGGAAGAATCCTGTGGCTTAATTTGCCTCATTAAATATTGTAGCACTGTTTTGTCAAAGTGATACTTAGCACTGCAAAAACTGGTTAATATGCATGTTTTTAGATTGAAATAATAGTTTCCTTTTCTCCTGTTTCTAACCTGTGACTTCTAACCTTACGCTGAACTGTAGAGTGCTTTGTTCTCTGTTGCTGCATATGCCTGTTTATTATTGTAGGTTTGTTACTTGGAAATTTACTACAAATGTGAGCACCTGCAAATAAATCTTTTGCTAATATGGAAATGTGATATGCAACGGGAACACTCTCCAGCCTCCAGATAAGGTCTGCAAAGTACCATTGAGACGTAAAGTAATCTGTGGATTGGGTCATTCTGAAAGCTCTTATTGATATGAGATGAGTCTCAATGGAGAAGTCCTGCTGTCACATGTTCATCATGTACTGATTGAGAGCAGGGGGACAGACTCAGCTGAGGTATTTCCTGTGCTGCAGAGACTGAGGGTGTGAAAGGAGCTAGTGCTTCATTAAGCTTCACTGATTAAAAAATAGCAGATCTTGTTAGACATAAGATGCTCTGTTCACTGCTAATGGGACAAGTTATCAGTGTATTAAGGTAAGGGCATTGTTCTCCAGCAGCAGATATGAGAAGCTTTGTTTATTGTCTGTGTGGGGGGTTTTAAAGTGCAGTTTGCTGCTTTGCTATTGAAAAAAAATTGGCTGCTCTGTAACACATAGCCTTGTCAGAGAAACAACTGGAATGCAGAAACGCCTTTGAACTCAGGATGGATTTGTTTTTGCTTCCCAGGCAGTCAGCATCAGTGTTTTTAACAAAAAGGAGGAGGCTGATTACCACAAGGTTTCCTGTTCATGTGGATAAGGAGCTTTCATAAAGAAACAGGAAAACAGAAGGTCTCACAAATAATCAGTATTCTGCTGCATTTTGTGGCATTCTTTACAAATTTTAAGTGAAGGAGAAATAGGTATCTGGAGAAAACAGAGGCTATGCGTAAGGTACTGAGAGAAAAGAATGTCCCGAAAGAAGTAGATTCATGCAAAATGCCTCTCCAGTATTGGACTTAGGTGCTTGCAGACACTTGATGAGAGGGTGTTGATGGCTGTTCTTGCTGGGCCCTGCAGGGGCTGTGGGGTAACCTGAGGGTCGTAGATGGAGGGGGTAGAGTGCAAGGTTTTCCTCCTGTTTGAAAAAGGCAACTTCGCAGCTCTTTGGGGAGCACAACACTTTCTCAGGCTGCACTTGAAGGAGCAGTTGTTGGGTCGGGTCGGCCACTCCTCTCTTCCCAGGGCATGTAGCTCTTGCCCCTTCCTCTCCCAGGTATGTACACATACATGCACACACACATTCCTAAACAAGGAAGGCTTTCCAGAAAGGAAGGGCTTTCACAGTTACTGAAACAACTAGCTGCGAGGATTTTGGCAGGAGAGGATTTTAGTGGGGTCTGAGGGCTGGCAGGCTTGGAGGGGGCTCCTGCGGGCAGGGCGTCTGTCGCCCACCCATCTCCTCTTCCCGTTGAGGACAACTGAACACCCACAGGCAGAAATACACCCCGGGGTTAAAGAAGGGTCTGTTCCGGGTGAGTTTATCGGTTTGTTTTTCGCCCGAAAGTGGAACAGCGCAGTTGTTGTGTCCCATGGCGAGGGCAGAACACGAAAGCATCTTTGCTCCCGCCAGCCTGCGGTCTCCGCCTCCCACAACTTTATCTGTCTCGGGTGCTGCGTCCCAGCCGGCATCGCGCCTTTCCTGACCCGCGGCTCTGGCTTTGTGGCCGTGGGGAGCCCGGCCGGGCCGGGGGAAGGGCGAGGCAGGGAAGGAGGCGGGCAGGGGGAAGTTGGCGGGGGGAGCCGGGGGCGGCCGCGGGGCCTGAGGGGAGCGGGCGCGGCGGCCTCGGAGCGTCGGTCCCGGAGCGTCCTCGCTGCTCGGCGAGGATGAGAGACCCAGGTAAGGCTCCAGGAGACCAGACGGATGGTGTCCGTGTGCGGCTCTTATGCCCCCGCCATTTTCTGCGACTAAGCTTTTTTTCCCTTTCTAACAGGACAGGTATCTAGGGGGACTCACACAGGTGCCAGGTGTGAACAAAACATAACTTTTTTTAACCTAAGTTACAGCATAAGAGCGCTTGGCTTCGGATAATAAGTCATCCCATCCTGCATGTTTAACCTCTGTATGATCTTAACTGGGAGGATCAACAACTTAAAACATGAGTTGTCTGTATTTCTTTCTTTCCTGCGCTGTAAATACGTTTATCTTTATGTGAGCATGGGAGTGCATAATTAGCTGGCTGATTTTCTGGGAGCAGAGTTATAAACCATAAACCCTCTGTGTCAGCCGTCCGCTGGGATTGCCACCTCGTGTGTCAGAGGTAGATGAAGGTAACATGGAGAAGTGCTGGTGATGCTGGGTCGTAATTAAGCGGCCTCAATGCAAGTATTTCAGACAAGTGAGATCTTGGGAGTGGGAGCTCCAGCCAAAAGAACAATGAGATCACATACAGGATGTACAGGTGAGATGAATTAAATGACTGAGCTGACCATTGAAACTTTAAAAATGAGAAATAATTTGACTTACTAGGAAGGATAAATCAGTGAAGGATCTAGAGAGTTACAGGGAAACTTTGTGGTCTTAAAAAATAAACCAAACAAAACCTTATGTACTAGTAAATCTGTTCTTTCCTTTGATCTGAAAGTTTCTCCATAGCTTTTAGTCGCCTCCATCCCCACAACTAATACAAGGGAAACAATAGCAAGCTTATTTCATAGAAAATGTTCAGAATATTTCTACACCAGTTCTGTAGTAGAAATAAAGACAGCATCTTGAACTCCTTAATTTAAAATGTCTTATTTGTAAAGTAATCATTTAACAAATAATTATTGGCGCTTTTGTTAAAGTACCAGTTGCAGCAAATAGGGTGTGAGCAATCTTTCAAAAAGGCTTATTTCTGAATTTTACTGAGTACAAAGAAATTATACCACTGTATTTTGATCTGCATTATAATTTCATTGCCAGCTGGAAACATGGCAGAGGTCAGCTGCAAGAACAGACCTGTTTTCAGTTATCAGTCCTTTTAATTCACATCAGTACATTTATGGTAATGCCAAATACAGGATGGTTGTGAATGGTGTTTTGATGTGAACCTACCTGATAGAACAGAAGAGCTAGAGACAAATAAAAAATATGAGATAATACTTTATCACAATAACCATGAGCATTTAGACCACACATCTGAATACACTTTATTTGAGGGAAACAGTTTCTGCATATTCTAATCTAGAATTAGATGAGACTACATATGTGTTTTCTGTGTGTGGCAGGGCCTGTGCAAAATGTTCTGTCACCACAGGTAACAGTAATAAAGTTCTCTGGTAAAAAATATTTTAAATATTTTTTCAACGAACAGTTCCTCTTTAGTTCTCAATCATAGCATAACAGCTATTCTTAACAGCCTTAACATGCTTCTGCATCTTTGCATATATTAGATTCTTTTACTAGAAAACAAAGCAAACTTCACCAGTCTGCCCTTGTGCATGTTAGTACAGGTCAGCCCCAGCAGCCTGTAATGCATTTGATTTATTTCCATCTTAGGAGTAACAGTACAAAGGCCAATGGTGAAAAATCCTGAAACCCTCTCTTAGTGCTGCTGTGACAGATTGTACACAATCTGCTCAAACAGGTAAAAATCTTGCTGCCAAGTCCACAATAAAGAAGGGAGAAATGGGCAGTGCATTTCACTCTTACCTTTTGTCAGTATGATGGGAGTAAGGAAACGTGCCCATGCTACATCCAGGATTAGTTCTGGATGGATTAGATCTCAGCTTCAGAGGTCCAGCCTTTGAGCTGGCCAGTGCTTCTGAAGAATGCTGCAAACACAACCTCCGTTTTGTGAAATAGTTGTTACTTGCTTTGGGAGGCTGAGTCACGGCCAAAAAAGATTTAGAGTATAGGATTCTCTTCTTCCTCTTCTTCCCTGTGGCTTAGCTACTTTCCTGTTGCTGAGGAAGTTGGGAGGGAGCTGTGTTCCAAAGCATGCTCTTGGGAAATCAGAATAATCTTTTCTTTTCCAAAGATATCTCTGTTTTGGTTTGGTTTCGGGTTTGTTTTTGGTTTTTCTTTTTTCAATCTTTGGCCTTGTTCTTACATTTGAAGGCTTTTTAGTAGTTACAGTAAGAGAAAAATGTACCACAGTGGACTCCTTCATTATAGATTTCCTTGGCATCGTGTAAGTAACGTTGCAAACACCTCTTGCTTTGTTTTGTATCTAGCTTGCTGTTTTATTGGTGCAGGCCTTTCAGAATGTCTGAACTTGTTTGTTTGGGGTTTTCTTCACAGTTCCTTTTGGAAGTGTGTGGGCTGGTTTACACTAGCACTGTATCCATCCTGTATGAATCAGTATAAACTAAAACTTCACACCTAGAGAAGAAGCCACCACCTGTCTTTTTGTTTCCTCCTGTTAAAGGAGGGTTTTTCAAACTCAGAATTAGTGTGGGAGGTGTGATGAGTACAGTACTCTTTGCCACTCTGGACCTAGAGAAGTCACACTCACCATTTGCCACTCAGGATATTATTAAGTAAGTTCTCCACCTTACTGCAGCAGTGACAGCAGTTCAGAAGCATTATTCACTTCCTTCATTGCTATCACAAGGACAGCTGTTGCACAGATGGGACACAGGTGTTCGTATTTTTATCAGTACATTGTCTAATCCTGGTCAATATTAGATTATGTGGTACTGGTTCCCTCAGCCCAGTTACAGCAGGGACTAAGGAATAGTTTTAATCTTCCATTCAGAGTATTTAATTGACTGTATAAAGTTTACTGTTCTTCTTTCCTCTCAAGTGCAGGGTTTTAATCAATGCTAAACGCCTCAGGTTGCTTTTCTGCTCCAGTGTGGTAAATTCTCTACTTCCAGCCAAAATATACAAATTATTGTTGCTCTTGGAGACCTCCATTTCCGCCCCTTTGTCATTGTGTAATTCTATAGTAGAGTGAACAGTGAGAGCTACTATGTGCTGCCTAAAGGTTCAGCCATGTCCGCAGACTTTCCCCTTGTGCATTCTTCCTCTTTCTTTTGTGAACTCTGCATGTTTTACAGCTGTCACAGGGACACTGTGCCTGGAGAGGCTGGCATGCACATCTTCACACTCTTGCTTGCTCTCATGCTCCCTCTGACTCTCTTTCATTAACACCCCCAACTCAGTTATTAACGTAGTCTGGGACTCAGGGGATAAATTTCACCTCCCTATGGGCGGGATACTCTGGGAAGCATAAGCAGTCATCTGGAGGCCAAGAGTGACAGATCACAGCCCTAGTAGCAGACTTGCTCTTTTCTGACTAGGATCCACATTCAGCTTTTCAGAATTTGGGTACACTGTGTTTATTTTTACAATGTAAATTTTCAGACTGAATTTTGGGGAAATCTGTTATAGCCCTACCCACGTGATCACTTTTTTCCTTCCTCTAGGGTATGGCTTCAGTAGTTAAAAAAACAGGCAAAAATGAATCCTTCCCTGTGGAACTCTCTACCTGAATAAAACATCTGTGAAGACAGTACCAAAATATTCACCACAGAGACAGTGGAGATGTTCTGAGAGGTGGTGCAGGCTAGGATGTGAAGACAACAGGGTTTTTCTATGCTGGTTTAAGTATCCTGGGGGAATTAGGGGAACAGTCTAGGTGATAAAGGTACAAAGCAGGTCTTTAACACTAATGAAAGGTGCTGGAGAGAAACTTCAGGAAGAATCTCGCTGTGAAGCAAGCAGAGTGAGACCTTCTGTCTTGCTGATGAGTGTTGCCAAAAGGATGGTTCTACCTTTCCCACTCCAGGAGAGATAGAGTTCAGGCAAAGAGAGAGATTGTGGGTACATTCCTGGTGAGTGACGTGGACAGAAGGCACAGGTGGGCAGTTCTGTGTCTGACTTACTCCAAACACAATGCAGGTGGGAGCTAGCAGCACAGAAGTATGAGAGTATGTGGAGGAGGTGGTGATAACGAGGAAGTCTGCTTAAACTGTGACCCACTGATTTTCCATGGAACTCATAAAGGATGGTCATGAGGACTGACAAAATACGTGTTTCATTGAAGTATCTCAGTTGAGACAGTCCCATTCTGGAAAAGCCTTTCAGAAGGAGAAAGATGCTGTCATTCTCTGACAGTGGTGACAGCATTCCTGCTTTGCTCTGGGGACATGCTCCACTGATTCAGGACAGTTACGACTTGGTCAAGAACCAAGGTTTGTGCTCATATAGTCTCCAGGGCTTGCTTCCAAAGCAGACTTTGCTTGGCTTCCTCTATGGTTTGGCAGTTAGCTTTGCTTTCGGTTTTGCCCTGCATTAGTGTTTTTTCTTCATTAGAGCTCCCATAAAAATACAGAGGTTTAATTGTAAAGAATCTGGGAGAAATTTGTCAGTTTTGTCTATGATAGAAAGAGTGTTTTGGATGAGCTAAAACTGACTTCAGATGAGTTCTAAAAATCTAGAAGTGTGACCCCCGTGTGCTATACTCATAAGTAATTTTGTGTTCTGACCATTACAGAATAAAGGAGCAGGCTGATATCTATGCTTTTCAAATTCACTTTTCTCTCTGAAATTAGTTGTGCATTAGCCAGACCTGCGAAGACAAACCTTTTTCTTGCTCAGCTGGATTACAGCCAGCATGAAAGCAGAAAAGTCACAATCACTCATTTGGAAGTGAACTCCCTCGTTTTTTAAAAACTATTTTTAGATGATTGTTGAAGTTTCTTCCTCTGGCACAGAATGTTTTTCTGTACTTCGCTGAGTTATATAACATCTCACTTAGGTTTTGGAAAGTTCATTTTGACATGCTTGATTATCACATATTTTCAGTTCTTAAATTTAGGTAGGTTTTAAAAAACCCAACTAGACTTTGTTACTTCCTGCTTTTACTTAGTCCTTTGTCCCTTTTGTTATTCTTGCTGTAATCACATACTAACATGAAGTTAGTCTTTTGAGTGTATTTGAAAGAAGGGAGAGGGTCAGAGTGCTCAAAGTGCACTCTGGTGGATTCTCTCACCTGGGAATGTTCTGTGCTGCTCAGTGCTGTAGGGCACTGCTGTGGGTTGAACCCCTCTGGCAGCCAAGCCCGATCTGGTTGCTCACCTCTTTCCCCACAGTAGGAAAGGAAGAGGATAGAAGGGCAGGCATTCAGAGGGTGTCTTCATGGTGAGCCAGAATAATGCCAACCTAAAGCAACATTCTAAGAATGACAGTCAAAACTGTACTAGGCTATCCGATTAATGGATTTACAGGCTTTCCTGTGGTGTTGCTCATTTATGATGAGTGTGACTCTTCTAAAGAATTCAGGCACAATTCTTTTATTCTTACCAGAGATATGTTTGAAGAGAAGCTCTTAATTTATGTGTAAGAAGTAGTAATACCGTAATGAAGATCTGTTGGTATAAATCAGGTTGTGCTGAGAAGTTCTTTTTGCTCGAAATTTAGGTTGTATTTTTTAAGGATTTTAGGGAAAGAATAATTCCATACTTTGCTTTGTGTTAGGCTTTTTTTTTTTTTTTCTTTTCTTCTATTTTCAGATATACTTTTATGTTCCAAAGACAAGAGATGAAGAGGACTAAATGCAAGAACAGGTTTAAAGTTTTCATAGAACACTAGTGGTGCAGAGATTATTTGCTTGGCTGTCACTGTTAGAGCAGGATTTCTCTCTGTTCTAGTCCTAACACTACTGGTTTGGTGTACCTTATGTGTATCTTTGTTTACTACTACCGTGTAGTATTTCAGAACATTTTGCAACTCTTCGACATGTCTTAGATTGTGGAAACTCTAAAATGTCTCTTGGGAGATTGCTGAACTGAACGCAGTTACACAGTCAGGAAAAAATCATACTTTCCTTTCTTACTCCCCTGTATTTAAGTTCTTGTTACCCAAAATGCATTTTCACACTGGGTGCATACCCTGGAATTAGCTGCTCATGCTCCTTGCCGCTTACCCAGATTATTCATCTCAACTTCACATACCTCAAAAGTGTACAAATCTGTAGTGATGAAAATAGCACTTGAGAGTAGGTAGATGGTCATGCAAAGCAGCCTGGTCAGTGGCTTTGTGCTGCTCATTGTACTTTTCTGAATTTCCCTCAGTATCTCCTTCTGTGTTGATACTCCATTTCTCAGGACTGAGTGGATTATTCCAGATGGCTTCTTACCTGAGCTGCACACAAGACCTGTCATCTTACTGATTGCAAACATGACTCCTTTCATAAATGCACAGTTCTTTCTCCTGCTGCTTCACTTTCCCTCTGTGCCTCCCTCAGGGCCCTCCTGCAGCTTAGCTCACTTCTAGTGTGGTATCATCCTGTCTTATATTATCTGGCCTTCTACCAAAATTCACTTTAATTTCCAAACCATCTTTGTCAGACTTTCATACTGTTTCTCATCCTTCACTGATATTTCCAGCACCATCCTGTTCACTCTTACTTACAGATATCATTCGTTCAGTTTAGTTCTTCTCTTTTATACGTATTGAAGTAAGGTAAGGTGGCCCTCACCAGTTAATGCCTCTGCACAGCTTAGTACCATTTTTGCTTACTGTATGGTGTCATTGTGTATGTCTGACTGTAAGTTAATTAAACTTGAAATTTAAGTATTCCCAAGACACTTGAAGCTTTTACTTAAATGGAATATATTCTGTAGTTACCACATCCATTCTCCATCCATGGAGGTTTTCAAGACCCAGCTGTGCAAAAAGTCCTAAGTAACCCTGACTCTACTGTGAGTATGAGGTTGGGCTAGAGATCAACCATCCAGCCTGAGTAATTTCTCAGTTCTGGAGCATTCATCAGCCTTACACCACTCCTGATCCTTCATGTCTCAGGCTTTGCTTCCTGTTTAAATAACATTAGGTACATTGGATTAGCACAAGTTTCATAGGTTTTTTAAAATACAGGTTGCATTTCCAAACATACCTCTTACGTACAGTGACAGATGTATCTTTATCAATTGATAAGTTCTTTGTAAAGAACTAATTTGGTCACCTTTGAAAATGAGGGTAAGAATTCTGTTCGTCAGCTGGTCTGGTATTTCCATGATGTCTGACAGCAGAGCACATTACTATGATTAATTTATAAAAGAAAACAGGGTGTTCTGAAATTACTGCAGGGCATGGCTTCCATGAAATGTGAACAAGTTTGAACTAAAATAAGCTGTATCTAATATTTCAATTCCCATCTGGGGTCCTGCTTTCTTAACTATAAATAATGTACAGCTCCCTTCTACATACACTTCTGGACACTAGTGCTCAGTGTAGCTTGTAGATATCTCTGTTTCTTTTTAGTTTTCTTTCTCCTGTACACTAGCTGCTGCATTAAAGTATTTTAAGATGTGGAATGATGATCTATAAAGCCTTTTTTGTTGGTTTCTGGTGGAGGGGGGGGCTGCATAAGCTCTTCTTGTTCCTCTGCTCAGTGAGGACAGATTGAAGTACCTTGACTTTAATACCTACTACGCATTTTCCAAAACCGTGTTACTAAATTTTAATGTTTACAACAGGTAAAAAGATTGTTTCCATATTCATTGCAGTACAACAATAAAAACTTTTCTTCCATTCCCTCTGTGGTTTTGCTTCAGAGAGATAAAATCACTAGTGCATTTGTGGTTTTATGTGAATGAAATGTCTCTTCTCAATTACTGTTTCAAAACAAGCTTTCTAATTTCTATTGTCCTAATTTAAAAAATGAATTATTTGTCACTAGAAACCTGGCAATGTCACCCCACTTTTGATTAGAAAAAAAAGTGATTTCAGAGTTTTATTAGTTTCTGAAACTACCATTTTTTTTGTATCACTACTGTAGTGTATAATTCATGCACATAGAATAGGATAGTAAGCAGAGTTAACATTATAGTGTGCCCACCAAAATATGTTCATAAAATTCACTGGGGTCAGGATGGTTGGATGATGGGACCACTGGTCTGGGAAATGAAACACCTGGCTTCCAGTGCCAGGTCTGCCATTCTCTGATGTCTGGGGAAAAAAAAAAAAAAAGGCAGTCTCATTTATTGTTGTCTGTGGAAAGACATATCATTACCCACTTCTGTAAAGTGCTTATATGGTACCTTAATTTTCACTCCAAGATTTTTTAAGTATTAGAAGTTTTACGTTCTCACTTTGCTTAGGAAATCCCAAGGATCCTTAACCAGCAGCATGTGGTGTTTTCAGGCTTTAATTTGGAAGAGTTGATACTAATGAGCCTCCCAAATCTTTCTTTCACTGTGCTGCAGGAATTTCTGGATCTTCTGCTATTGCTGATGTTATTTGGACTCTAGGGGTATGAAATTGTTTGGGTTTTGTTATTGTTTGGGGGGGGATTCTTTGGTTTGTTGGGGTTTGTTTTAGCCTAATTCTGTAAGTGTCCTAATTCTGTTGAGCTACAATGTTATTTTGTTTCAGCTGGCTGAGAGACTTAAGTAAAAGTGACTGAGGACTTTTTAAAAAATCTCTGCCCATGTAAGCATTTTTTTACTTGTTTGAAAGGGCACAGCGTAATTCTGTTACACTAGGTATGGAAGAGTCTTGTCTTCCCATTATCTGTGGGGAGTGTGGAGGAGAGGAAGATGTAATAGTTTCAAAATGGATGATTCAGACTTGTGGGAGGAACAGCTCTGTCCCACGTGTAAGGATTAGAAACCCAAAATCAGCTCGGATAAAATTAAGCTACAATGTGTAAGGTCTTTTGGGATTTCCGAGGTCTGGGGTGTTCCCATCTGCCTTCATTCTGCTGGTGGCTGAGAAGTGGGTTGAACAGACAGAATGGTTGATTCTCAGAGTTTGCATAATTTTGGTTGGCAGTTCAAACTTGTCCATTGATAGTCACATAGCTGAATATATAAAACAAACCCTGATTTTCCCTTGGCTGATTGTGCTGCATTTGTATCTCATGAAGTGTATAGTTCTGGGATATGGAATAGCACTGGAACTGTTGAGTCGGTAACGCTGTAAAAATGTACATGAGTTGTGCAGAGAGATGTTTATGTTTAAGTGTAATGGTCTTGCCTAGAGACATCTGGTTTATACTGTCTTTGAATTCTTTTCCAGATCTCTGTCTTGTTTTCTGATTTTGTAATGTAATGGAACATTTGCTATTAATTAGAAAAGCCCTTAATGTCCTTGCTTAAGAAAAGCAGCTAACTCAAATCTCAGGAAACTCAAGTATATTAGTTCAAAGCAGGGTTGTCTAATTCACAGCACCATTTACTGACCAAGTCCACACAGCCTGCCATCACAACATTTGGGAAAAGTTGGGGGTGACTACAAGGAAAGCACGTGTAAGCCCTACAACTGCGCCTGTCCCAGGGTACACAAATCTGATATTGTATGAAAAACAAGGGAAGGCGGAACTGATGATTCCAGAGTATGGCTGGTCTGTAGCACTGAACTATACAACCAGCTCTGCGCTTCAGGTAGAAGTACTTGCAAGGAGGGCTGTAAAATGGGTGATACAAACCTTCTCTCACCACCAAAGACTTTGGACCACTGTGCCTCCAAAACTTGGCTAGTCACAAGACTTGAGCATCCCTGCTCTGTTTTCTAGCAGCAGCCCAAACTGGTATTGGTAAAATCCAAACTGGGATTTATTCTCATCTGAATATGGAAAAGGGGGAAAGATTAGAAAGATAAGGCTGCCCTGTGGTATCCCACATGCTGCAGTCTTGCAGACTTACTCTGAATCTCGTGCTTTTGCTGGGCAGTGGAACTGACCTCAGCAAAATATCTTAACCAGGTTAATACAAATCCAGTTTTGACCCACAGCACCTGAGGAGATCGTGTAATATTCTGCTGGTGCAGTGGGGACTGCTTCAGTCTCGTTATACATTTATAAATGGAACTTGAATGAAGGTTTTTGAGTGTGCACGAGCTGTGCATGATCAGAGCTCAGAGAAGCAGATTATAAATTTCTCTCGTTCTCTGTTGAGACTGGGCAAATGGGAAATCTTGGTAACAGGATTAAAGAGCACTACAAATTACATTTACAGAAATACTCTACTGGAGTTATTTGAGAAGATAAATGTGAGAATCTCATATAGCTGGTGCACACAATCTCAGGAAACATTTCTTCCTTTCCTGCCTCTCACCTCCTTTCCTTCAAAAATACCTACACTTAAATTTGACTGGATGTGGATATATGGTGTGTTAGGAACATGAAAAATTACACTAAAATTTACATATCATAGGCAGCTAAACCACACTATACATGTAATTATGTGTTTGTTATTACAGTTTCATTGAAATGGAAGGGAACAGTAGGACTGAGTCTTGTTTTATTTACACTGTGGTAGTTTCATGGAATACGTTTTTTATAAACTTTCTGTCTTCACTCTTTCAGAGAGTCCTGGGAGAGGTTGACACCTTTTTATTCTAAAATATACAGTATATATCACTATGTTTTTATTCAGATACACTTTCTGGTTCTGGAATCTTAAGACAAGAAAATAAATCACTTTCCCTCATTTTCTGGGTCAAATCCAATTTTAGTTTTTCCTCTTTGTTATAGTGGACATTTGGATTCCTGCACAGTCAAATTGGCAGGAAGATATCCCATTGTGTGTCTCAAGAAAGAGCAAATTCATGGTGGTGTCTGTAGTTCTTTTACCCTTCCAGTTGTTGGGACTACAAGGGTATTTTGCAGAGTGCTTCAGTGGCTGACATCAGACGGTGATAACTTCAGGTCACGAGGTAGGGAGGGATTCTTTCTTCGGAAGAAAACTGCTTGCTTTTAGTTTGTTCCCCAGCCCTAACCCCCTCAGAAATTTCAACATCTGTGTGGCTAGAAGAGCCCCAAACTCAGTCCTAGGTTCACTTAGGGAGTAAACATTTAATAAACAGTTAAGCATATGTTACAGAATCAGCTGTGCAGTGCTGAGGGTTTGTTCTGCAGGTCCCAGGTTCTGCAGTCAGATTTCCTGCAGTGTGGAAGTCGTTGGGCCTCTGGTGAGATTAGAGGAAGAGGAAACAAAATAGTGATGGGGAAGGTCTGTTGCTAGGACAGCAACCCTTGTACCAAGCACAGAACACTCTTTTGTGGCTGTTCCCAGGAGTTTGGGGAGAGAAGGAAGAGGAATGCGTTTGGCTGATCCGGGTCAGGTTTGCAGGCCCTGAGAGGTTGCTACTTCTGCCCAAGTAGCCATTTCCAGCTTTGCTGCCTGAACTTCACTGAGAGCTGTGCAACTTGTTTCAAGCCTGGCTATTTTGTAAGAATAATTTTCTGTAAAATGCAGTCTGGGTCCATTTAATAACAAATTTAACTTCTAGGACTTGGGTGAGATGCCTGAGGCAGAGAGCTGTCTGTGAAAGGAAGCCTTCAATACCTTCTTGTGTCGGTTCTTCGAGCAGATAAAATACTTTGTTACTTGAAAATGGACTGAGACAGCTGGGGACTGTGGTTGGGAGGAAGAGGAACACGCACCTTCTTATACTGCAGCGTAAAAATATCCTTGTGAAAACAACCAATGTTAATTTTCTACAACCACCACTTCTTTTAAAAAGCCGGTTTATCTCAACAAGATTTTAAAAGTTTGTTTTTCAAGATATATTCCCAAATACTCTGGCACATGGAGCAGTGAGGTGCATTTCAGCAAAGAAATATCATATCATAAAGAATTCCAGTCTTTTGAGAAGGGTAAAAAAAACCACAGCAAATCAAACACAAAACCATAAAGAAATAACAGGTTACTTTGTTAAGTGGCTGCTTTTTTCCCAGCAATAACATCTTTTAAAACTTGACCCTTGCTGTTGTAAATCTGATCCCTGCCACAAAGTCTCTTTTAAAATATCTGTTTATCGACCTTAATTTCTAGAAAGAGTCTTTGAGCTGTTCCGTTCTGGGGCCTGGGTACCTGTGGCAGCTGAGTATGCTGCTGCATACTCAGCATTGCAGCTGAAAGAGGCAGGAATGCTGACTGCAAATAGAGACGGTACTAATTGCTCCCTGCACTTAGTTAAATAGCTGCATCGATGCATAACAGCAGGAGGGAGAGGGTTACTGAGGGGCTAATTCCATCCTGAGAGGAACCACAGGGCTGAATGGAAACAGCTGCTGCACAGGGAGTTGCTGGCAGCTTTGGTGAAGGGAGGGAACAGGAGAAGAATGGTATGTGGGGAAAGGATAAACAATCCAGAATAAAAAGAACATATAAAAATATCTTATGTCAGTACCCCAGGGAGAGAAATCACAACAGGCAGGAGTGAAGGAAGGAAGAGTTCAGGCTGGAATTGCAGACCGGAGGAGTGGGTGCAGCCACCTGCATGCCCTTGACCTCCCTCTGTGAACATCAAGGCTTACAACTAAGTCAACATGGCACAGTGTAAGTGTAGCTTGGCTATTGAAGCAGCATAGCTGTGTAAATGCTTAGCTGAGCTAGTGGGCTCTGTTGGAAGGTGTGGAGATGTTGCTTGGAATGGATACTGCATGTATGTGGTAGTGGTTCACCAAAACTGCACATTTCTGATGGTATTTGTCAAAATACAAATATGTAAGTAGAAGTTTGGTTCACTGAAGTCAGCCACTCAAGAGTGAAGTTATCCACAGCTCTGTAGAATATGAATAATTTGGGTAATTGCCATCTCTGGTACATGCCATGATGTCATCACTTGAAAGTTGCCTTCTTTCATAAAGTTGCCTTCTGTCAAACCCCTGTCATGTGCACAGACATGTCTTGTGTTCCTGCTTGCATACCAGCAGCTGTTACCAGCATTCATACAAATAAATCCCCAGAAGTGCTGTAGCTAAAGACACAGCCTGCCTACTTTGTGGAGGGGCAACTGCTAATGTCCTTCCCACTGCTTTCTCCTAAAGACCTGTGTTTTTCCCTGCAATTGGTACAGTTACCTGAGCTGGGGGTGTCAAGGAGGACAGCCAACTTTGAAATTCTCAGCGCACAGAACCATGGAATGTACCCAGGAGAAGTACTTGAGAACACAAGGATTGCTTATGTGCAGGCTAGATCGTTAATGTAGTGGAGGCAGTGATGTAACGTATGCACAGACTGAGGTTGCTGACAGCAAAAAATCAGCGTGGCCAGCTGTGCAGCCCGGCACTGTCGCACACGGCTGTGGTGTGTTGAGCACCAGAACTGTAAAACCAAAGCAGTCCCAAGAAAGGCACCAGGGGGGATCAAAAGTGGAAGAGCATCTCCTGTTAAATAGATTTGGGCATGTCAGCCTCAGATGGTAAGGGAGAAAAAGGGGTATATGTTTTGAGAGAGCATTATAAATTCACAAGTGATTCAAAGAAGATCAAAAGGGGCAAAAGTTATCCTTGAGGTACAGAACATGCAAAGCAATACCAGGGAAGCTTTACAAATGTGTGCCCAGTTCTTATGCTTGTTCTTCAGTTTCTCTGATTTGCCACTCTCAGAGGCAGGATGGTGGACTGTCAGCCTGTGGTCTGGTCTGATAGAACACTTCTTTAGTATGCTCTTTGAACCAGGAGTCTTGCTTTAAGATGGGAAAAATACGATTTTTTTTTCCCACCGATGTTTCTTCAGTTACATTACAGTGATTACTGTTTCATTCTTAAAATTACATTAATGATAATATTTCTTAATATGTCAAGATTTTAGACCCCACAGAAACAATTGTTGAGAATGTAAATGAAATAAAATAAAAAAACCCCAATGCACCGATGTAACTCTTCACCTGAAGGGTGAAGTATTCTGTTATACAGATGGTGAAGCCATGAAAAATGAAAAAAGTAACTTCTACTTTCATTCTACCAGATTATGTGAGTAATATGTCACATGCCGTATAAAGATTCAAACTAGAATGCTGAATGAATGAGATACAATTTTTACGAAGAATTAACACAGAATAGCTTTTTAACTTTGGAATCAGCAAGTTTTTTGCCCTGTGTGATGTTCAGGGGTGAAAAATAAGCCATGTGTTAAATGGAATAATGCAGTGTTGATCCTTTTCTGTCAGGACAATTAACATGAGTAAAGTATTTGCCCTACTTTAAACAGATAAGGAGGTACTGTATTGTGTTCCTCTTAATGTTTCTGTATCGGCAGCAGAGAGCACAAGATTTATTTGTTGAGCCTTATGTAGATTTACAGCTGTGCCAGTTACTGCTTGAAAGCTCTTTATCTGTCATGCTCACAATGAGTCTTTTTGTGTGGGTGAATGTTACTGAAAGTGGTCCTAAGAAGGGTACAGACATTTTAAGGTGTTAAGTGGAATGTGTGACACATAGAATGCCTTTAAATTATAATTTTTTTTCTTGGCATGACCTCCAATTTCTTTTTGTCATATGTGCATATGTGGGCATACGTTTATGTGATATAAACATAAAAAATGTGTTTTATCAAGATGCTGTAGAAGCAACTTTCTGTGCTATCCTGACTTCCTTAGAGAATTAGTAATGTTTTTTCTGTTATTATTTGATGATTGAAAGCAAAGAAAATTACACTCAAGCAGAGAACAACAGTCTCAGGGGATGTGCACTTTCCATGGAACCATGCTCTGGACTCATAAATATCTCTGCAACTCCTGTTTATTTAATAGGATTGCATGGGTGAAATACAGGGTTGAATTTGGCATTCAGAGTGGAGTCCAAGATAAGGAGTGAATCTGCCTTGGGCTTGGTAGAGACAGGCACAGAATGGTGGAAATACTGTGTAAATCTCAAAATGTTAGAGCAATTGCTACTTTTGTGTTTGACTGAAGCTTGCAAGTTTAATAATTATAAGCACCTGTAATTTCAGTAAGTGTGCTTAAATTTTGAGCATGTGTATATACAAGTGAAGATTAATTGTCTAATAGACACTTGAATCTTCACTTTTCTTTTTCAGAAAAATTGCAGGGAAAAATTCGTATCAAATGAGTAATCTTAACCAGAATATGAAGTAGTGTGGTTAGGAAATGGCTTTTCATTTGCAGAAGTTTTTGACATTTAAGAAAATTGTTGTACACTTCTTCTTGTTGAAAAGGTGAAAAAGAAAATGGAGACATCCTCACTTGAAGAAAAACTGAAGTTCATCTGTCAAGCCTCTGTGTCTGAACCTATAGTAAAAAAGGAAAGAAAATGAGGTCATTGTGGGAGACAGGTTAAGAGAAAAACATTTAATCCTGTACCAGGGTTTTCCAGACACCTTTTTCTTCCCATGAGTTTTTCACACAGAGTTTTGAATTGGGCTGAAATTCTAACCATTGCATTCATGAACACTTGGAGAAGCTTCAGGTTCATAATTACTGTCTGTGTCTCTGAAATACTTTTGATCCCATCTTAACAAGTTGCTGTCACCAGTTGACTCAAATGCTCTAGTCTGGTTTTGTCATGCTACAGACACTTGATTCTCTGCAAATTTTACAGCTACTTGCTTTTGTATTGGGAGAAGCCTGCTAAACAAATGGCTGAAAAAGTATGAAGCCACTTGAACAAAATGCTGTGCCTGATGCTACAGACAGAGATATCATTTTGGGTTCTTAGTCCAGTGACAAAAGAAAAATATTTCTCCTGAATGGAGTAATATCTCCAGGTGTTACTGAAATACTAAAAACTTTTCTATATAAATACTTATTCAGTAAGCATGTTGAGGACTGCCAGCTGTGCAGATTTGTCTGTGTTAGTGCATTGATTATAAACATTTATCAATATTTATTTTTGTCTTCATAGTTTGTGCACTGGAGGTTCTGTTGCTTAAGGTCTAAACCATACGACTGGAAAAGAACAATATATTCATGCAACTGAGTTTTTTTAAACAGCTCTGGTTCATGAATGGCGTATTTTTATGCTGTCTGCTTCCTTCCAAAGGTAGTTGCCATCAGAAAGGAGTTTGAGGCATCATGCAGAAATCTTGTCTAAGGTTTTCTGGTATCTAGCACTAGTTAGGAGCATTCAAGTAACTGGTATCAGTTGGAGGATGAAAGATGGTGGAGGGCATTTTCAGTTTCTTGGTTCTCTGACACTTGCCAGGAAAAAATCCCAAAACAACCTCTAGTGGTTTTTTTCAGTAAGAGATTTATTTCAAAAGAGTTATGCCGTAGAGAGCAAGAATTTTATTTGAATAGGGCTATGGACTGTTTTTAGAAAAGGGGGGGCAGTTTGTTAGGGTAGAGCATACCAATTGTGCTTGAGACTTTTCTTTATTCAGTGTACTTTGATTAAGAATCTTCATACAAATGTAAAAAAACTTACTGATGTCTTGAAATCCCGATAAGCAGATGCTTTTAAAAGTTTTTTCTGTTGTAAACAAACTCCTCTAGCAGTGTTGTAGTAACAGTTGATGCACTCACTTCTTTGTAACATACTCACTGTTAGAGATGATTCATCACAGAGCCTTATCGGGCTGTGTTTTGCAACACTAATTGTTTTGTATCCAATTTGTTAAAATTATTATTCAAGTAATAACAGCCAGTTCAATGGAAAACCTCAGCAGGAAGTAATGTTAACTGCTCGTGCAGTTTGCCGTCCATTTGCAAAGCTTTCAGTAAAATTAAGCTTTTCCCTGGTGTATTGAGCAGTTAATAAGAAAGAAGAGGCAGTGAAAAATGCAGGACTTGTGATTGAAAATGTCAGAAATGTACTGGGTGTTTCTTAAGAGAGAAATACTCAAAGATATCTCACACAAAGGTTTATGACATGGAGCTAGAGGGAAATTGTGGAAACTTCCTGCAGCAGCTGAAGTTACAGTAGTGTAAGTAATTTTCCTGCCTAGGATTTGTATTGAGTCTGAAGAAATTAACTGCCCTTGAAGAAGTTGTGCGTCCAGTTTTGAACTGGTTGGCTTGTGAAGATTACTGGGCAAAAGAACTGACTTCTGCCAAAAATGGCAGCTTCTGGTCTAGGAGACAGTTGTTTATGCTAAGAATTAACATGCAATAGTGAGACAGTGACCATGGACTAGTCTGAGATTCACAGCCAGGAGTGTAAAGGTGGTTGATACTTAAACCCTGTAACCCTTTATAGTATGTTTTCTTTCTAAAAGCATTTTAAAAACCACTGCTTCATTGTAGGCTGTGAGGTCACTGGAGACCTCAACTTCTCCACTACTTCACTCTGGAGAGGCTTTGGTGGGTGCAGTTATGGATATAGGGGCTCCTGGGAGGAGTGGCCCTCAGAAGAGGGAAGAGGGAATAGCTGCTGGCTGGAGCTTAAAGGAGCCAGGGAAGGGGATATGAAGGTCTGAGAGGTGCAGCTAACCTTGGGAAGGTGAAATAATTAAGAACTGTACTGAATGTGTTTTGTTAAGCATGCATATGCTCATCCAGAGAATTTTGCTGTCCCATCTGGGAGCTATGAAGTTGATTAGCTGCTTCTAAAAATATTTTTAGAGCTATACTTTTGGGAGTTACATAATGTACGTTCTAATGTAAAGTTCTTTAGGGTGTGAGCTGCTTGAGGAAAGCTGGGAAGATGTTTTCTTTCTGTCAGTTTCAAAGTGCTTAGAGGTTTTGGTGGGGTTTTTTGTTTGTTTTCTGGGTTGGGCTGGTTTTGGTTTGGTGTTTTTTTATGGCTTATGGTGGAAACAAAGTGTTGATTGGACCTGGCAATACAGATCTTATTTCTCTAAATTTGTGGTGACAGCAGATCACATGGGTCATGCTGGAGACAGAGATCCTTGTATCATTTTAAGTACAGCTTTATTGCTATTCCATTGTCCTATCTTTGGAAATCAGAAGTTATTTTCCGTTTGAGAAGTTTTTGGAAAGAACTCAAGAACTATGGGATGCTTTAATAAATTATGATTAAATTAGCATAACAAGTAGTGTCTAATTCTTGAGTGGTTCTTGAACGGTGATCTCTGTTTTGAAAGATCTGGATTATTGTCAGAAAAAATGAGGCTGAAGGAGCAAGTTAAAGTTTTACAAAAAATGGCAGGGCCCTTGGAAAACAAGCCAATGTGGATGAGCTTACACCCTGTCTGGAATGCTGCAGCCACACTAGACTGTGGGCCACAATAATGCTAAATGCAAAGGATTGAATTATATGCATTCTTGGGGTTAGTTTTCCACACCTTTCATTCCTAAGGGAAAAAGAGTGTGTCCATCACCTCAATAAACTGGAAAATAATAGAGGAAAGGAGTTTGGGATCCTGAGATTTCAAGGGAAAAGGACATGTGCTGAACCCTGCTGTTTTTCTCCTCAGTTAATTTTCTCTGGTGATGTTGGGCAGACCTGGAGATAGGAGAAAATAAGTCTGTTCCTCTTTCCATTAGTTCAGTGAAAAAGAGATAATGGGCCTTACTTACATTATGTTGAGAGTAAGTGTAAGGAGAGCAAGAATGCTAAATGAGTTCACTGCAGTGGGATAAAATCCTTCCAAGAATGGACCTAATGGACTCTTCCTAGCTCATAATTTTGTTATAATTTTTTAAATAATTATTTTTAGTTAAAGAAAGGTTGTGATTGCAGATGGTATGTTGAGAAATGAAGACAGTATTTTGTTCTAAGCTTGGTCTTCCCACAACCCCGTTTTCATACCCTGCATTACTGTTGCTTTGCTCCCTCACTGGGAGTGGGAATAGCAGCAGGTTCCTCCTCTGGAAGGTAAAAGCAAGGCTGACCTTTCCTGCACAGTGTAAATGCCAGTTGAGTGTGGACATGTGGGCTGCCCTGCAGTGCCTCAGGTAAGGTTCTTAAGAATCCCAAACAAGTGAACTTCCCAACATGTAGTTGTTTTGTTCAGTCCCCAGATTCAGGTGTTTGTCTCCTTTTGTTATTTTTAGGTCTCAGTATTTGGCTTTTTTTCTTATGTCACCTCAAATTTTCTTTTCCATGATAGTGTAAACATCTGTTTTAATAGAAGTAGAGCCATTAGTCTAGGCCTTGGGCATACTCAGAAGTACAATTAGCACCATGGTCCATTCATCAAGTATGAATTGCCAGATGAATTTTTCAAAGGAAAATTTTCCATGATTACTTCCTTTAACATGTTCTAAAACTGATCCTGCTTACCAGAATAGCATTAGTTTACTTCTTCTGTGTATTTTTTAAACAATCTGTAGTGTATTTTCTTTATGAAGCGTTTTTTTTACTTTGATGAAGTTGGAATAGTTTTTGGTTTGTTTTAAGAAAGATTTCAAAATATTCACAAGTGCCTGCAAATGTTAATTTTCAGTTAAAAAAAAACAAAACCAAGCAACTTCAGTTGAAATTGTTTAGAAATATTACAAACAGATTGAAAACATCTTCTGCAGATTTTTCGAATTATAACTGTGTCTTACAAAAATTTGGTCTTTGTTTTTCTAGAATTTGAATGGCTCCATCCTGGCTAGTGTTGGCACATTATTTGTTTAGTATTGCACAAGAATATGAAGTAACTGTCTAATGTTTAATATGACAATAATTGCTTCAGAAGCACAGTCACAAAATGTCCGTTTTGTATGTCACTTTGAAAATTTGTAAGCTTTTTATTAGTATGTAAAAGTTGTTTCAGACATAAAGTTTTAGGGCGTATTTGTAGGCATATCCCGCAATTCAGTGGTACCACTTTTTTTAGTAATTTTGATTTTGTCTTGGGGAATTACTTATAGGGCTGTTGACTGTGGTATTTCAGGGCTGCACTCTAGAGATCATACAACTGAAAACATTTGGGGAGTATCAATCTGTCATGTCACTGTTTCTGGGATATGGTTGTTCTTCTATGTTTTTCCCTTCTATTTTGTCATTAAATTCACAGAAACGGATTTTGATTACATTTATTTCATCACTTGGACCATAGAAAATGCACCTTTTATGGACCATGGTTAGAAAGCAGGTGGCATGAAAATTGTGTAGGACAGAGAAGAAAAATGGTTGAGAGTAGCTACACATTTATGTAACGATCACTTTAGGTACGTGTTGTTTGTAAGTAGTGCTGATCTCTGCTCCTGATGAAATGTAAACTTGACAATGCCTTGGAGTTTCAGCTATAACAAATGTCTGTAACATGAGTTTCATATCTTTAACTTCTCTCTTAGAAAGGTTTTTAAGCTTTGCCTCGACTTTTCTTTGTTTTGTTTTGTTTGGGTTTTTTTCCTGGTTGTGTGAACCAGTGCCGTGATTTCTTTCACACTTACTGTTCAGTGTAATTTTTTCCTCTGTAACTTGTTCATATGTCTTCAATATATCTGCCATGCCTTAGCATGAAAGGTTCTCATTCACCTCAGCAGGTAAGTGCCAGCCTCGTCTGTGCCTTCCCTGCACCAGCCCCAATACTGTTCTGTACTGCCATTTATGAAAGTTAGCAATCCACAGCACAACCCCAGCCCTGAGATTGCTGTTCTGCATCTTAAGATGTGTTTTTCACTATGAACTTACATTACTAGCCTTTTCATTCCTTGACTGCAATCCCTCTTTCCCTTGAAGAGGAAAGGTGTCAGAAAATACAGTGGGTAGACATTTGCTGTTTTGCCCGTTCTGCACTGTTAGCTGGAGTTCTGACTGTATTTTCCATGTTGTTCTCTACACCTACCATCTCTCATGTTACAAAGCAGCTTGGGTTTTCAAATCAAGTGTGGTGTCCAGTTTAATTTGATAACAAAAAAATTGGAAAGTTTTCAGAGAAGAGGCAACATTCTTAGTATTTAATCAGATGTTTTTATGTGTACTGCCTGTCATTAAGTAGATGCAATACACAGAAAATATCCATATTGTGGATTAATTACACTAAACTATGCCAAATGCCAGTGGGAAATAAAAAAAGAGGAGAGAATGTCAGAGCCCAGTACTCTCTGATCGGGTTCTTTTAGACAGTCCACATGTGGAAGGTGTGATGTCTAACATATTTATTTGAAAGTAGTTGATGGTACATGGGATTTCTGTTTCAGCACCATGATGCAAAGCATACTGAAAACACAGTACAGATACAAGTCACACACAGCAGAAGAGAGCAATTGCAGTGCACAGCTCCATCACAGCACCAGCGTGGTTCCCAGCCTCTATCTTATGTAATTGCCATCACCACCCTGGGCATCCCTGGCCTTGTGAGGATTAAATGTGTGAATTGAAACTGGCTCAAGCTTATTACTCTCTTTGAAATTCTGTCAGTTGATTATGTTTTTATGGTTTTTATTTTGGGCTGAGCTGTGTATATAGGTACCCCACACTGGCCTGGCTAACTCAGGGAGACATTTGCACTCTTAATGAGCTTGGGGACCAATACACACCAGCTGATTCTCTCAGCTGGTGATAGCTGTTTATGTAAAGCAAAACCCATGCTCAGGTCCTCTTGGTGTTGAGATCAAGCCAGCTTTTTTGCAACAGCTGTGATCAGTCCCACCCAGCCACATTCTTCCTGAGCTTCATGGACACATCACCCTGGCCCATCTCTGATCCTTCTCCCATGGTAGGGCTTTACTGATCAGCTACAGAGGACACACAGAGAACAAATTAATTGGTCTTTTGGTGTTTGGCTGCTTTGTATTGGTATATAGTTTGGTATGATTTTATGGGTCCCTGGTTATGTCACAGATTGCTTTTCTGAACATCTGTTCCGAAACCGGTGCGGAGCAGTACTGTGGCTGACGAATACAGGAAAAAAGAGGATAAAGATAAGATTAGTACTTTAGTTTCACAGAAAATTATGTGCATAGTTCCTTCTTTTGATTTCTCTGTTGAAAATAGCAAACATGTGCAGTGAGTACAACTGGTTTTAGCAATACGGTTTAATTAGCCTGGTTCCAGGCTGAGGGAATGAAAAATGTGGATCAGATTTAGTGGTGGGGATCACATTTCACAACGGCTGGGAAAAATGCTGGGTGTAATAGTAATTTCACTGCTTTTCAGGGCTTTAACCTTACTTTTTCAGCACCCTCCTTCATTGCTCTTTGTGTCTTTCTCTTGGTTTGTTCTTGGCTTCAGAACATTTCCAGCAGTGTGTACAACAGTACAGTAGTCACCTGCTTCCTTGGCATTTGTCTCACTGTCCCATCCACTTCTGTATTTGTTTCCCACAAAATTCTTCAGAAACCCGACTGCCCACAAATGTTGTTCCTAATTGTACCTGCATAGAATATTTCACAGCACCAAAAGCAGTCTTCAAAATATGCATCACAAATCACTTCTGCAGTATTGTATGAAATGCTACTAGAACAGGTGGATAATGAGAAGAAACTGCACTCATAAAGGAGGCTTGATCAGAGGTCAGGAAGTTGCTTTTCCTAAGCTTGTTCTTCTGTTTTTATAATTATGGTACCTTTAAAAACTTAGCTGTACATTGGTTTGCATTTTAACAAGAGCATACTATGCCATTTTTAAATTTTATATTAATAATATCTTAATAATAATAAATAATTGTTACTGTATATTTAATATATAAAATTTAATAGATAAAAACCTGACAGGATAATATTGAGTATAACACGTGGTGTGTATACATTTCAGTAATGCGACCTGCTGTTGTTACGGCAATAAAAATTCAAGGAAATTGTAGCTTCTAAGTTAAGATAGGTAACTAATTTTTTATACCATGCATCTAATGTATTTTCTAATTTTCTTGGATGATGGTAGAGAAGCATATTGGTTGGCTAGTCTGATCTTTATGTTTGTTCTCACATGTTGACCGTGTGTGTCCTGTTGGACAGTTTGGGTGCATCAGCATCACAACAGTGGTTTCTTTCTTGGTGGAATTCAAGGAGCTGTATTGGATCAATACAAAGTTTATGAATAACACAGGCTTTGTCAGTTGACTGTTTTCTCTGTATGAGGTAGGTCTCTCTGCAGTCTGTTGCTTAAAGGTTCAGACCACTGTCTTGTGGGAATATTTGTGCTGTCTGTGTTAATTTTGCACACTGCTGAGTTTTTGATCTGTTTCATAATCTCGTGTCATTTAAGAGGCAGCCCACCTTGAACTATAAATGTCTGGCATGAATGTTAGTCATAGTGATTCTGCCTTATCTGCCACTGTTTGCTGAGGAGAGAAAAACAGTATGCCGTGTGTTTTCTCTCTTTCCCCCATTCTCTTTTTCTCATTTGTCACCATCCTGTAGCAGTTCAGTGCTGCAGAGTTAGAGTTGTGGGGGACTTGCTGGTTGAGATTTTTAAGTGGAGTCTTTCCCACTTTAATAGTGTGGATGATTAAACTTGACTTTTAAACATTAATTTCTCCCTCCCCTCCCCCCCCCCGCCCGCCCGAATGACTTCTGCATGGACTGTAGCTCTTTGCTCAGATATTTCCTTTTATGAGTTCCAGCAACATCCAAAGATCCATATTCCAGTTCCCACCTCCCTTGTGACAAACAAGCGCACTAGGAAGCATGGTCTGTGGGAACACTCACACCTTAAGGGAAAGTGCAACAATAGTTTGTAACACCTTTTAAATTAATTCTGGAGGAGAGCTTGACTCTGCCAAGAATACACAGCTACGCTGGCTGTGTTAACCTTTTGTATTGCAGTAGTAGCTGGAAACATTACTTGCACTTCAAAGTAGAGTATGTCAAGTAGCCCTCCTCTGTTATGATAGTTGCCTTTTGCCTAGTCCGCCCTTTCAGTAAATTTCTTCTTTTTATTTATTCTTTTATTAGCATATGGAAACTGAAGCAGTCCAATTAATGAAAGGATAATTTTGGATGGTGAAAGATGCAACAAGCTTTCCTTGTCATTAATAAAGCCGTGCTGTGGTTACTTGGACAAGAGAAGCAGTATTGAACACATAGGTGGATTCAGGATCCCCGTGCTTGGCAGGGGCTGCCAGGCCAGGCAGCAGGGTTGCTGTAAAACCAGGCACCATTCACGTTGTTTGTTACCCAGGTTGCAGTGACTGCAGAGGGTGAAGAGGACAAAGACAAATCCATTGGAAGTCTGCCTCGTTAATTCCGCTGTTCAGAGAACAAGTTGTTTTTCATTGAGATTTTCAAATTAATGTTGTCCTTTTATGTTACGAGGCCATGTGTATGGACATTGTTAGTCTTGAATTTAATCAAAACCACAGCTGGTGATCATTTAATTACAGTGTATGAAAGGGAATGATACTTGACTATGTAGCATTGTTTTATTCAATTTGGAGAATTGTAGCCATTTTTCATGTACTGTTTGAAGGATGCACATTCTGGTGAACAAACTTGAGACCTTCATTGCAATAATTCCACTGTTATGGGAACAAGGTGAAGCAGTGGCTTAAAAATTCACCAGCTTTCCTGCAAATTGGAAACAAGTTATGAGCAGATTGGTACAATTGGTCTGGTTCTTTTTTCTCCACACTGTAAATGGAGTGCATAGTTTCCTGTGGTAGGAAGGAAGGCCTTCTGCTGAGGGCCAAAAATACTTAAAGGTATTTAAAATGTTTCTGGGTTTTAAGAGGTTTCAGTGTATATACTTCATAGAAGCTGTGTAGGATATGCCCATAGCAAGCCAGAATTACTGTGTTTTTACATGAAAAATTAAGGCTGCTTTGACAATCTTAAATGTTCTGCAATGTATAGTTGTGCATGTGTTTATTTGTACTGGAAAAAATAACTTCATGTGTGCAAGGTATTTTTGTAGCTGACATAATAAAAAATACTGTCAACTGAACTCACAAATGAGGATGCCCAGGGAATAACTAGTTAAGCAGCATTTAAAAAGGCAGAATTCACATCCAAATATCTTTTAAAATTTATCTTTTCTGTCTTGAAGGCAGAATTTTTTTTATTAACAGTGGGAATACTGTATGTGAAGAAGCTGTTGCCAGATGATCTGGTCTCTCTGCTGTCAGGCAGCTGCTCTCACACATCACTATGGGAAAACGTGGTTTTTCTGGCTTCCAGTACTGTAAAGGTAGAATTTATATAGGTGACCCGCCCAATAGAATATCAGAGTGAGGGACTGCAAGTGGGTGGAGGATTAGAGGCAGGGTTTTTATTTCAGCCTGAATCTTGGCAGCAGCAGTGTTTGCTGTGTTGCTTGGTCTAGTGTGAAAGGTCACTTCTGTTTTCATACCCAATATAACTTGAAGCTGTTTCTTTACTACTACAAAGAAAGACTTCAGTGCTAGTGACTGGTTTTCCTCCTGGACTTTTCAGTTGCAGTTGTCAGTACTTAGTGTTGAATTCTGGCTGTTGCCTGTAGTGAAACGATGAATGGGATATTTAAGGACAAGAAGAAAGTGTGAAAAATTAAAATTCTTTTAAGAACTGTTCTTGGTTTCTAAGTTGTGTAGCTAACCTAATTTCAATGTCGTGAGTTATCCTAGCCTGATACATAGTTCCACATGCTATCAGTTAAGTGTAGAAAGTATCTTTCATCAAAAGGATCTACTACAGAAAGAAAAACAGTTCGGGTTCTTCATG
Source organism: Corvus moneduloides (assembly GCF_009650955.1). NCBI lineage: Eukaryota > Metazoa > Chordata > Aves > Passeriformes > Corvidae > Corvus > Corvus moneduloides. The sequence goes on from NC_045511.1 coordinate 68,458,448, forward strand.
TGTGGGTTATTAGATAAAAATCACTGAAACTCACTGGCATGGGACTGAGGAGAGCAACAACTGCAGAAGAGTAGCTCACGGTGGAGTAAGCATTGGTTGCAAAATAAAACCAAATCCTGTGCATGGAGTTACCCACTTTCACCAAACTGATAACCTCTGTATGTCTAAAGGCATCAAAACGTGGTACACCTCATTCTATAATGCAAATCTTAGTCAGCATTTAATGTAATGTTTTATAGAGCAAGACTCAGGCTACCTCTTAATAAACTAGTGTTAGAACTAATCTACACATTTCTAGCTGAATTATTCCTCATTGTATTTATCCTTATAAAGGATATGGTGAAGGAATGTGTGTGCTGCCTGGAGAGAAAAATTAATGGTAAAATTAGTAGTTAAATTTTTAGTTGCATGTGGATTTCTTTTAGACTTCGTTCTACTAACGTTCCTATTAACTGCTACAGAAATCCATCATTACTATAGCTGCTGTCCTATGCCGTCTTTTCTCTGAAACACTAGTGCTACATGGCTTGTGACTTAGTTAATTTGTTTCTTTCCTTTTTGTTGTCCAGCTTCATTTAGCAGCCCTGGCTTCATTAAAGGGAGACATCGTGGAGCTTAATAAGCGTCTACAACAAACAGAAAAGGAGCGTGACCTGTTGGAAAAGAAATTGGCAAAAGCGCAGGTGGGCAACAGTAGTAGGACTATTTGAAGATGGTCCTTGGTTTTGTGTAGTCCATGTTCCTCAGAGAGAGAATAATGTCACAAGTCAAAAGAATTTTAAGACTGCGTGACACATAGTTGCCATGGATTATACCTTTTATGTGTCGAAGACATTCTTCTAAAGCAAAACCCCAAGAATTAATTAGATTAATTTTGGTTTGAAGTCAATATAAGCAACAAGTGCTTTGAAATATTGTAGAATATAAGAATTACAGCATGCTCTCAGCGGATTGGGTAACTGGTTGCAGAGCCTTGCACTCCTGGGTCATATTTAAACACTGCACAAATTAACAGTGATCAAAAGTTATTGCTAATTTTCAGTGCTTTGCTGTTATGTAAGAAATTACTTATTATCTCAGTCTAGCTTCCAGTAAGGCAGTTGGAATTGTGGAAAATACAGCCAGTGGAAAGCCAAGGGGTTAAACAACAATAAAGTCAGAACTCTGATGCTTTCACAGGTCTTACAGAGAGGCAAATGCAAACATGGAAAATTGAACTATTGTTCTTAATATTTCTCTCTTCTATAAAAGGCCTTTGTTTTCAGATACTGTCATTGTATCAAATACCTTTTATAAGTAGTTAAAATTTCAAAACTAATTCAAAATACTTGGCTAGAGATAATCAAAGCAATTTGGCCTGTAAAGTATGGCACCTTTTTGTTGCTCAGAGAAGTTGTACAATCTCCAACCTTGGAAGTACTCAAGGCACCTGGACCTGGTCTGGGGTTGGGTAGGGGACTGAGTGAGTAACTTGCAGGGGTCCCTGTCAGCCTTGGCCATTCTGTGATTTTGCAGATTTAGAGTTTTCAATATTTGGTGCATTTTGATGAGACCTTTTATCTGTGTTACTTAAACTCAAGCCAAATGTAGAAGTCTCAATTTTCAGGCTCTTTCTTCAGTCCTCCCTTATTTTCGCCTTTGCGTGAATTCCCTAATGGTTTTTTCAGCTGCCTTTTAAGGTTTGTGGTCTTGTAAGTGATACTGTTATTGCAGACCATCAATGTAACATTCAGAAATAAAAATCACTTTTGTGTTTTTATTCCTCTCAATATGTGAGCCAGAGCCACACTGGGAGTTAACATGGTTTATCAGCTATAATCCTGAGAGCCTTTTCTAATTTCTATGGCATTCTTGGGATAGAGTCCTCTTTCTGGCTTACAGTTTGATATGAGGCTGCATTTGGCAATCATTAAACTCCCACATGGATTCACTGTATCCAAATGATCCACATCATGCTGCATGACTGCACTGACTTTGTTGTTATTTATAACTCTGGAGGGTCTGGTGCTAACCACAGGTTTTTTTTAGTGTTTTATTTTTTTTCTGGGTCGTTATCTAAAAATACATATATTATCTCTAAGCCAGTGAAGAGTGCCCTATAGGTGCTCCCATACAGTGGCGGATCTACATTGCTGGTGACTGGGATTAAGGATCAGTACTTAATCCAAATTAACGTGTACTCTGTTAGCACAAGATTGTTTGGTGTTTCCTTTGATGGGTTACCAATGATGCAAGCGTATATAGTGCTCAGTTTGTAATGCTGGGGGTTTTTACTTGATACTGAGCCGTGTGAGCACAAACATAGTGATTACTGCCACCTGACCTGTGAATAGCACAAAACTGGAGTATCTGAAAGGCAGGGTGGTAGCTAGATTTCAGATAAACAATATGTATTTTTTAATGAACAGTTTCTAAAAAGGATTACTGATTTATCTCTTTTCAGTTAATTTTTTTCTAAAGCCCTCAAGAGGATAGAATTTAGTGTGTATTAAATAAAACACAAATCTTTCTTACGGAATTTCAACCATTAAACAAACACAACTAATATATTGAGTGTGTTGGCAGTGTTTGAGTACTGAGACATACACTGGTGAAACCACTGCACCTTGTCTTCTTTTTCTGACTGCATCACTTCCAAGTAGAGGTGCCACTTAACATAAGTTTTTGGACTTTTCTTCCCACTCCACAGAGATTCGTTCATTATTCTTTCCTCTACAGCCTCTGTCTAATGTGAATCAGAGGTTCAGGAGGCATAAATTAAATAGGAGGTGTTTGGGGTTCTGCATAACCATATTCAGATGCTAGTGGATCAGTATTAAATCTCTGTTCTGCATCTGGAGACTGCACTTAAAAAGGCAGCACATTTAATTTTAGGTGATGTAGCAAATGCTCTCTGGAACAAATAGCTCTTAAAATGCATCTTTGGTAATACCTCTCCCATCATTTCATGAGGCATGTGAGGCATTTGGAAGAAAGGATTAGTGATTAGCAGAGTGGAGATGATTTGGGGAACCACAGCTCAAGTAATAGATGACAAATGGTGAAGAAAGCTAGTTGGACAGCCTGGGCTTAAGATTTGTGATGTAATTGATTAGTGGTTGTTGTAGCATACTCACTTCCAAATCTGCAGCCTCTGGAGACCAGCTATAGCATTTCTCTACATGCTTTTATTTTTTCAGTAACACAGCAGATCTCTGTGTTTTGTCAGTGTACAATTTGGCAGTAAAGTGATCTCTCGAATGAAATTTGCTGTAAAACACTGGTCAACCACAACTAATGTCTTCTTCCAGAAATGTTTCTGTGATTATGAGAATTGTAGTGCTTTCTACTGGCTCTATGTGGCACAGCATCCTGGCTTTGATAAACAGTGGGAGTCTGAAGGGAGAGCATAAGAACTGCACATAGAGAATTGTCCTCCTTCGTACTCCACCACCTTTCCGCCAACATCTGTGAGCAGGAGGCCACATCGCATTTTATAGTCCTCTATGGTCCTATCCTCCATGGATTTATATGATCTTCTTTCTAATCCATCAACATTCTTGGCATTTCCGATATTCTGTGACATTGAATTCTGCAGTTTTGTGATTGAGCATGGGATTTAATAACATGCTGAATGTTTCAGCAAATACAGCAAGAAGAGATCATTCATGTACTATATTTTTCCTATAATTTCATCTCCTTTCACAAGATTGTCCTGCTCTCTCATTCTTTATGCTTAGTCATTGTTATTTTGGATTTTTATAATAGCTCTAGACAAAGAATATGCTGTATTGTTCTTAATCCTGTGTCACAGCAGTAAGTCTCATTACTGCAGTAATAATTCTTTGCCATCCTCTTGATCATTCAGAATATAGGGAGCAACAGCAGAGTTTAAGAGAAAAGTAAAACCAACGCTCTGTAGACATACAAGAACAGAAGCAACACTCTCTGTAGACATGTAAGAACATGTGAACTTCACAGGAAGGCTTCAGTTTCTCATTTAACAGAGAAACTTGAAGTAGAAATGTGTGGTGTTCAGATGAACGTTGAAATTACTTGTTCTGCTGTGTGATGTCTATATCTGACATGGATTAATTCTGTGTGCTTATATACATCTTCCACATTAAGTATAGAACGTACCACAGAACAATTAATTCTGACCATGCATGCTTTTGTGATTGAGAATTTAGCACAATAGACTTGTTTTTATACTTAAATTTAGATTAATGGATTGCCGCTTTTAAATCTGCCACTCCCCTCAAATTAAAACACTGTATTAGTTGAGCAAAGGTTTTTAGCTTCTGTAATCCTGTTAGACAGGTTTATGACTGCGGCTTGTTCAGGTGATGACTTGTGTTCTTCGTGAGTAACACCACAGTCAGTGTTTGTCTCTGCAGGACCTGAGGCACTGGGGCATCTCTTAATGAGCACTGCTGCCAGTAGGTCTTTTTTTTTTGTGCTCTGATTGAACGCTTCAAATTCAATATAAAGGTTAAAATAATTTAACACATTGTTAGTGTTTCTTTCGCTAGGAATTTGTGTACATTAATAGGCAATAGAATCATCTGTTCAGACAATAAGCTTGAATTAAAATGTTTTCTCTTATCCTCCTTCTCCCTCATACACTTTTTGCTCTTATTGTTGTTTCCCAGCATCAAGGGATCAGACAGTGGTGTTTCGAACCATTGTTAATTTATATTGTAAATGAAATAACCTTTTTAATCTGTACCAAAAACCAGCCAAGAGTTCTCAACTTAGAGTGAGAACTGTGCTGGAAACTTCTCTCCTGACCCCAACAATTAATTGCTCATCTTTTGCAGCCTCTCAGTAGGTTATCCCTGTGTTTGCTTTCTCATAGAATTAGACCTCTTAAGGGTTTTGAGGCTGAAGCTCTCAAGTATGAGGCTGAAAGAGAGATGAGGAAAAGGGTATAAGGTATTTATTGTGTGACTGACATGCAAATAAATTGTAAGAGCTGAGTGTGTACACCTTGGAAGGAAGTAGGGATTGGTGGTAGATCGCTGTTCTGAAACTCAAAGCATAAAGAAACTAAGGAGGATGGTGAACAGTCACAGTATCCCAGAGAAAAACTTCAGCAGTGGGTAGGAAAACATGCATTTGTTTCTATTCCTTTCTAAATTTTCAGATAAATGTTCTATAATAAAGAGCAATCCTGAATAACCAGAAGAATTTTCCATTGCTGCATTTTGGGATTCATATTGAATCATGCTTCCATTGCTTGGATGCTTTTGCCATTTTCACTTGAGGCTTGTCATGGATAACCAGAATGTAGGAGATGTAATACTGTTCCCCTCCTCCAAGAGAGAGCAGTCCTTAGCATCATGCCCTTTCTTTCACAGAGGTTTCCTTTTGGCCTTTTCCAGTTGCTTTTACCTAAGATAATTCAAGAGCTCTTTTAAAAAATCAAATGTGAAGCTGTTGTCTTATATTGCCAGACTGCTGGTTGTTCACAAAGTACATCTGTCACTGAACGATGTTATCCTGAAAAATGATGACTGAGAAATGGCTGGAGAAAACAGAAATCAAGTCATAATGTGGCTGAGATCCATTAGCAAAAGACCATATATCTTCAGTCAAGATAAACAAATTCTGCTTTTCAGTGGATAGCTTAGAAAGACAAAAATCGTTGTGATAGGGGTTTTATTTATTGTCTGGAAACAATTACTATACACTCTATCTGAAACATCCCTTTGGTTTAAAAAACCCACCAGTGTACGTAACAGATTGATCTGGATAATGCTGAGGTAGCGTTTGTGGGCATATATGTGTGTCTGAGGAAATTTAGGTTTAGAAAGGCTGAAGAAGCAACTCTTTATTGCCCCTAAATCTGCTCTAGAGCTTTTGTGAAGCATTTTCTCTGTGTTATTTCTGCACTTTGAAAGCTATGGTAGTTCTTCAGAAAGATAAAGATGTGGAAATGTGAGAAATAAGTTGTGGAATGATCCTATAACAAAGAGTCATTGTAATATACATGTACAGCCGTATCAGCTGCCAACATGAAGTCTTACAAGTGCGGTGAACATTATCAGTCTTCTGAAATGTGTCCGTTTGCTCTCCTCTGCAGTGTGATGATATGATCTGTTTTTCTTAGTGTAGGTGAAAGTGGTTTTTACTACAGCAGATGGTAGAAACTATTTTGTTGTATGCTGTGGGAGAGTACTCTGATGTCTGGGCTACTTCTCAGTGTGCATATTCATGGAAGTTAAAAACTGTGGAATAAATTGTATTTAAAGTTCAAAATAAAAATGTTATTGAAGCTCAATGTAAACTTTAATTTTCAAGCAGTCTTTTATGTAAATGATGTTCTCAAGCTGTGAATGGAAGCGGCCAAAAATATGGGAGCAAATTATGAAAATTCTGGCACATCTACTACTTTGGGTATATTATTATTATTTGTGGCAAAGGGTTTAGGGAGTTAGCTTGTATTAGAGTGTTTACTTGATTTGAAAAAAAGGGGTTGATTCAGGAATTTTGGAGGACCTCCAACATTACCATCAATTTTGGCCCTTAGAAATGCTAGGAATCTACATTGCATGTCATCATTTAAGGAGTGTGGGTTTTATACTCTTAAATGGCTTGTGAATTTTCTTTTTTTGACAGCATAGTACTCAGCATTGTGTGATTGCAAGGAGGCTTGACTGAAGGGGGTCAGAAGCAAAATGTTAGAAGCCTTACTCTTGCCAGCCACTGCCAAGCAAACTTCAATCAGCATGCACTGCTGGTTTGTAATTGCAGTGGTTTGTAATGGTTTGCTGTAATTGAAATAGACTGTTTGCTGGCCTGAAGAGTAAGCCAGGGAGACTACATTTAAAAATCTGTGGGAAGGAAAAAGGATTTTGTGACATTTATAAATAACAAGCAGTCATGTAGCTCTGTAATTGTTCAAATCATAAGATTTTTTGGAGAGTATGAACATAATAAAAATAAGCTGTATTATCTCTAAGGGTTAGTAAAAGTGGTAACTTACACTAGAGAAGAAGTTACAACCTCAAACTGTGATTACTTTATAATAGTGTGGTTTCTGCTATAGGATTTTTTCTAATTCAGACCACATTGGGAAGATCCTAGGATTCAAAGATTGTATATTTATAGCTATTTTGAGATGCAACTGGTGGGTTTTTTTCAAGCAGCAACAGCAACTTCTGCTCTTTAGGAAGACAGACAAAATAATAAAAGTACACTGCATAGTCTGTCAGTTCCTCAACTATGTAACTATCTACCTTTGTGTACCTGTCGGTGTTTTGCATCTGTCCTTTTCTCTTGCTAAGGCATTGTTGGTTTGGTGAGTAAGAAGATGATAGTGCTGCACACTTGTGCCTCATGCCAGATCTCCCTGTTGTTGTCCATAATGCCCTGTCTGTTTTCTTCCTTCTCTGCTTCAGTGTGAGCAGTCCCACTTGATGAGAGAGCATGAAGATGTGCAGGAGCGAACAACGCTGCGCTACGAGGAGCGGATCACGGAGCTGCACAGCATCATTGCGGAGCTCAACAAGAAAATCAACCGACTGCAGGGAGCAACAATAAGGTACAGCAGCTTCCTGGAAATTCTGGGCCAGGGCGAGACTGGTGCAAGACATGGTGTGAATTATACTCTAAATGTAATACGATGACGACTTTAAGGCTTGTCATGACAGGTACTAAATAGCTGCCCTTAATTAAGGTGTGTGCTCTGCAGCGTATCATCCCAAGCACCTGAGAAGTGCTACGTTCTCTCTGGCAAAGCTACACTTTGCAAAACCTGACAAGCACTGCAAAACATGCACTGTGACATCTAAATATTCCCTTTTGTAATGTGCCAGGGTGCCATGTAAGTGACAGCAGTGGTGTGTAAAGGAAGGTGAAGACACCCGACCTGAACCTCTGCTTTTAACTTTATTTTGTGGCCTCCTGTAGATCACCTAAATGAAATCATTTGTGGGAGAGATATAGCTCAAATAGATGTCAATAGGTTTTGCCTCTTCTTGTGCTGACTTTTTTGACAAAACACAATGGTACAAATGATGTTGTTGCCTGTTTCTGGAGCAGCAAAGTTTGGGATATTACACCAGGTTGTAACTGTGTTAAAACAGACTTTACATTTGACTCCACGGAAACATTTTTCCTCACTTGTTTTTTTTACATATTATTTTCAACGTAGAAAACTTGGACTAGAATGCAGAAGGAATTTCTTAAAAGTTTATCTAGTGAGGATGCAACTATATGCCAGAATCAGTGGATTTTCTAGACAATATCAAGATAGATTTGATGCATTTGTGGGTAATGTTAATATGGTGCTCTAGCCATGTAGCCAATTTTCGGTTTTCCTTTATCTGTTAGCTGCACTTTTTTTGGTAATTGCTTCATTTCTTCTTCCTTGTAAATATTTCTGCTAGCACAAGGCAATGTTGTTGCTACTACTCACTTAATCTTTCATGAAAATATTAGTATGCAAAAAGAAGACTGGTGTACCATAAATAAGAGGGAATATCATCACATATATTTATCACTACTAAAGGAGTGTTAGAATCACATGTTCATGTTATTTAAGAACATAAATATTGTTGCCTATGAGATGATCATAACCATGGTCGTGGTGAGATTTTTCAGGTATTTTCTCTGCTGGTAGTACTTCTCTGAAAAAAATCCCAATGACTCCCTTGTTCATTTATGCTTGACACCTCTGCAGACAAACTTTTCATTTGTCTTTTGAAAAGACCAGTTGAAAAGCAAAATCTGAGAAAGCATGAGAGCTGCACTGATTGTTTTTTTTCCTTGAGTGACAGAAAAGCTCTATGACATTTAAGAAAAATATTACACAGAATTCATAAAAATGGTGTGTTTGGAGTCCTCGTGGCAAAGCAAATGCCAAGTGGTGTTCAATTACAAAATACTGGAATCAGGTGGATACTCTGAATGTTTAACCATGTCCATAAATGAGTCAGCTGCAAGATGCACAGGAAGGTGAGGTGTGAAAACCAAGCCTGATGAGATGTACATGTTGCTTCTCATGAAAAATGCAATTTTTCTGTCCTTTTGGGGGGGTTCTGGCCTTTAATGGCATTAGAAAAATACTTCTGCAACAGGTGCCACACCACTGTCATGCCCCTCCAGTTTAATTCAGTCATATGAGAGCTTGTTTTGCTCAGACAGCTGGAATGCCTCATCTGGTTTTATTTGTTTTGGTTTTATTAATAAAAACAAAACCTGTTTGTTAAGTTAGTGGCTCTTTTTATTTCTTTCAATGATGGAAATAGCTTGTTTTCTTTGGCAGGCCAATAATTTGGTGTTTGGGGAACAGAGGAGTAATATCCATCCTAAAAATGGCAGCTGAAGGGATTCCACGGGGTTTGTAAAGCCAAGTGAAAGAAGGAAAACTGATGTACCACTTTCTGTGAATCCACTCTGAGATCCACGTGTCGTTCTTGAGAAGCTGTCTGTGCATCCCACAGAGCAAGGCCGGTGCAGTTGCTGTCCTTGCTGGAACAGCTGTGACTCACAGCACTCCACCTTTGGCTCTGGGGACTGTTGATGCCGGGAGCTCGAACAGAACAGTCCTAAGAGAAAGTGTTCTGGGAGCATGGCCCTGCTGGAGCCTCAGCAATTATACTTTCCTCTAAAACAGAAGGATTTTAATTTTGATTTGTCTCTTTGAAACCTGCAGGTAGTACTGAGCAGAGGCTTTACTTGTCACAAAATTTGGGCTGTCTTTCTGGAAGCAGAGTTTACATTAATTGCATAACAGACGAATGTTTCCCCAGTGCTGATACAGCAACTCTTGAGTTTTTTCACATATTGATTTTAGATTGTAAAAATAAATTAACATGTAGCTTCATGTACCTCTACTCTATTGATGCCTTTTCCTGGTCTTAAAATCAACAGTCAAACACAGGTAGAAGGGAAAAAGGGATTTTACCTTGGTATTTATTATAAGGACCCTTAGGTGCACACGTCCAGGTCGAATGCACCTCAATGCCCACCGCAATGCCTACCACACAAAAGATCTGGAATAACATTATAGGTTTTACTAATTAGCAGATCTATCAAAGATTCCCCAATGAGAGGCTCAAATGAGCTCCCCCCCCCCAAGGAACCTTCCCCTGGATGGTTCTATCTCAGTTTACAAAATGTGTTCTGGAGAGGACCTTGGGGTCTGGGGCACGCTGATCTCTAGCTACGAAGCTTCTAAAGTATTCAGTCTCCTAGCTGAACAAACAAGTCCAAGAATGTAGGCAAAAAGCACTGAGAATACAGAAGTTGGAAAAAAGGTATAAAAGGGGTATAAAAGAAAAGGTAAAAAATCATCATGGCATCACTATGACATTCTTTATAGTTCTTAAACCCAAAAATATTTTGGAAACAATTAGAAGAAACCAGTTATTTCATGGAAGGTATTTGATTATCCTCTTTAAATTGTATTATCTTTGTGTGAATGTGAACAGTACCCTCAGAAAGTAGGACAGAAAGTAAGCAGATACCGTGTTTAAATCTAAATAAGGTGTTGCAACAGTTTTAGGAGGAGTGTTGGCAGGCTGTATAAGTTGGTTAATATTCTCCATTCTGAGAATTTTTGTCTCTGGTTTTTGGTATGTTGGGGGTTTTCTGCCTTTGCAGTGTCAGCATTTAGAAGTGTAATGTGGCTTAGTAATGCCAGCTCTAGAATCATGGCATGGTTTGGGTTGGAAGGTACTTTAAAGACCATCTAGTTCCAGCCCCCTGCCATGGGGAGGGACACTTTCCGCAAGACCAGGTGGCTCAGGGCCCTGTCCAGCTTGGCCTTGGATGCTTCCAGGAATGGGGCAGCCACAGCTTTTTTGGGAAAGGAGAGAACTTAAGTCACATGTCAGTGCATGTGTCTCTTCCCAGGTGTGTCTGATATGCTGATCCCAGTAGCAGTAGTGTTACAGGAATATTTTTAGAAGTTTACTGGATTTTTCTAGGTTTGCTAGCCATTTCTTGGGTACAACAAGTTTTCCATGTGTGTGGCCCCATGAATTTAGCTGCAGCTCTTGCATTACATACTTCCAGCATTCCCAGAGGAAAATTACTTCACCATGCTTGGGGGTAGCAAGCCAGCATTCATCTGCAATTGTCTCATCTCCCTACTGCTGGTGCACTGCATAGCCCAGCTGGTTTGGAAGCACCTCAAAAAAAAAAAAAAAAGGTGAAAAAAGTGAGTTCCAATACTCAAATACTCACGTGCAAGTATATGAGCCTCTGTGTTGCCAAGGTTCTCTGTCCTTTGACAAGGTGCATGCCTACTGCAATTTTCTCTCAAAGTGTGTACAACTTAGAAGATAGGAAAACCAATCAAATGGATCTTCCCAGTCAGAGTTATATTGTAAATACTTGGACATAAAGGGTATACCCAGTAACTCTGAAGCACGAAAAGCATTTAGAAATTATACAGTAGGGTACTAAAATGTAATTATGTCTACATTTAGGGTGAATATTTCTGACTTCAGAAGTTTTTAGTATTGCCTTAGATTCATTCAAACTTGACTCTTTTTTTTTCTTAATCATTTCTTTGGCTGTCAAAATCAACTGTAACTTCAGCATGTGACTGACAGTTTTTCTTAGATGTCAGATTGAGGTTCAAGAAAAAGAAAAGAGAGATGTCTAATTGCTTTTAGCTCTAAACCAGTGGCTGTTTGGGTACATCTCTGCAATTCTAAAAATAGTGTGCAGCTATAACAATACCAGACAGAAATATACTCTGTTCAGTGTTGGTGCCTGCTAAGGATTACTTGAAACAGTTGTCAAGAAGCTTATAACCCATTACTGTAAAATTATTTGTTCAGACAATACATTTAGGAGGTGTTGGAAGTTAATGGAGAAGAGGGGTAGTGAAGAGACATCACAAGAAATAACACATGGCACTTACAGTCACTTTTAAACAGTGACCTGGAGGTCTAATTCTAGCTTCTAAATATGGGCTAGGTGGAAGTAAGCACATACTGGATTCAGTTCAAGTGGCAATGTGGGTGTGGTAATGTTGGTTCAGCACACAGTGCCCAGCTTCACTTGCCCTCAGTGATTAATTTCCATGCTGTCTCAAGCGTGTCACTATGTCACAATGAACTAGTTCAGAGGGACCTCAAGTGTTTGTACACAGAGTGCAGTCAATCTTGGTGCACACACACCTGTAGTATTTTCTATTTGACGGTCTTAGAGGGTTTTATAGTTATTTAAATAAAATGATGAAAAACTGCTGGCACCTGGAGTACAAAGCTACTGACTGTTTGCGGCCATGAACAGAACGCACACCTAGCCAATGTTCTGTGGTGTGAAAGGATGCTGAAAAATGTGCCATTTTGCTCAGTGTTTTAACAAGTTTTTCTCAGTGTCTGTGCAGCACTCTGATCCTTGGTTGCACCTGGTCATGAAGAAAGATATTAGTGCAGAAGTACCTGAAAACCACGGGTTTTTTCCTCCAATGTTTATCCCATGCCCTCTGTGTCTAGAATGGCTTGATCTGGTTTTAACTGCCCCCAAGTCACCATGACATTCCAGCAAGTGGGATCATCAGGGCCCATAACAAAACAGAAGCCTGCTTTTTACAACCAGGCGGTCACTGATGGCAGCAATAAGGAAGTTGCAGTGCCTTCACCTTCTGGGTGGTGTGGCAGGAGTCCAGTGGCTGATCATTGTCAGCTGTCGTGCACCTTGCATTTCCAGTGCCACTGGAGGACTCTTCCTTCTGTTTTGGGGAAAGGAAAATCTCAAGCAATCTTTTGTTACTGCCAGCATCAGTTTTAAAGGCAGAATTTATATTTGTGATGTATCACTGCCCTTGAATTCCCCCTTATTCTTGCCCTCAGTCTGTGCCCAGTTGGGCTGGTGGTGGACCTGGCTGCCATTTTATCAGAAGTGGGTTTCTGATCTTTCTGGACAGATTTTAAAAGCATTAATTCATTTGGAAATTGACTTCTGGCTTGAGTCATCAGAAGGGTGTGAGTCCTGCTACGTGACATAGTTTTCAACTGCCCCAAGATAGTGAGGGGCACTTAAACTGAGAAACCCAGAACAAGTGCCAGCTAGATGAGGCTGTGTTGTATTTGGAACAGAAAAATCCATGCAAGAAGAGCCCAAAGAAGAGTGATGAGAAATCATTATTGTGTGTGCTGTTGCTTTAGGGCCAATAGAGCTTCTTATCCATTTGTGGAGGTAATTCAGGTTTTAAAAATGTAGGACTAATTGTTTCATAAATGAAAAAAATCAGTTACCTTCAGATGAGAAACTACAACTGTTTGAGTGCTTGGTAATTGTTTTTGTCTAAAGCTAATTACTAGTGGCTTTTTTGGTGGCTAATAACAAACTGGTTCATGGAACATTAACTGACGTTTATGTGTCTTCCTTACGCTGTTTAAACTCTTGCTATTCATTATTCCGTTCTAACACTGTCTTAAACAGGTATTGCATGGTACCTCAAAGACCTTTCTTTGATGTAAATCTCAGTGTTAAGCAGCTGGCCTGCATTTTGTGTAGTAATAGTGGTCACCAAGTGCTTCTGCTAAGGTGACATTTTCTTTGCACTGAAGCAAATGTGAGGGCTAGAAGAGCATGGTAGAAATAATGTCTTGGTACCTTGGGAAACCCTGCTTGGCAAGCAAGCTGGAAGTCCTTTTTTGAGTTTTATTGAGGTTTCTAAGTTGTCACCTCTGCAGCTCTGAAAGCAGACTTTACTTCTGTCATTGATACCTGTATGTATGGGCCACTTTGTCTGCTATTTTCCCTGACAAATTGAGACACACCTCCAGGCTGAATCCTGCAGGAAGCTCTCGTCACTGTGTTGCACACACACAGCAGACCTAACATTACAGATTACCCTCCCAGATGCAGATCCCCAGATAGGTCTTTGCTGTTTCTCATTTTTTCCAAAGCCAGACAGTTCCATTCTCACACTTTTCTGCTGAATCTGCAGCAAAATTAATCTCTGCATGTGATCTAGTGAGCAACAAAATGATGGCTGTTTGTTTTCTATCAGAGGGGCCCTGCGCCTGGATAAACTGGTGTTTTTCCAGTGCTTAAAATAGATACTTTAATGTTAAGACAGTCACTACAAAAGTAAAAAAAAAAAATTGAGTCAAATCAGCAAATGGATCAAAAGAAAAGTGTTTACAAATGTTCTAAAGCAAAGCTATTATTCATTTACTTATCTTCTTTCCCAGTGCTTTGAACTCTTTGTGTGGAGACAGAAGGGAAAAGCCCTAATTTTTAAGCTCATTAGCTTTAGCTAAAGTATTCTGTGTCCTCAGTTATTTTAGTTGAACCAGCTTGACAAATAAATTAAAACCTAGGTAACTGAGGCTTTTTCTTTTCCACTAACTTCAGCAGTTCAGTGCAATACTCGCTTATCTGTTCCTCTCTCTTTTGGGAGGAGAAATTAAAAAACCTACCAGTCTCCAAGAACATTGTGATTTACATGTGCAGGTACAAGCATGTGCATGCTTGCTTTGCACATGAGATGGTGACATCCTTGAACTGAGAAACAGACCAAAACCAGTTACTTCTAATCCACTTTGGGATCAAAGCCACTTGTGCTGATTTGTGTGAATTACCAGCTGGGGAGTCACTGCAGAGCAATGAATGTCCTTGCACACATCCTTGCTAACACTCAGTTCTACCCATTGCTTCCTTCTTCAGTGGCCAGGAGAAATAATGAAGTTGGGAATAAAGAAATGGAAACCAGGCACTGGCAGCTGCAAGTGGGTGTTATGGACATGGCACAGTTGCTTTGCAATGAAGGGTGTAAAGTCATCTCTACTGACTGGACAAAACACTTGTGTGAATTGGATCCTGTTGCTCAGCTTAAGGAGTCTGAAATGCGTGTCATGAAGATGCACATTTCCTCAGAGGATTTAATTTCTGCCTTTGCTCTCTCTGCCAGGGAGGAGGATGAGTACTCAGAGCTGCGGTCGGAGCTGAGCCAAAGCCAGCAGGAGGTGAATGAAGATTCACGCAGCATGGACCAGAACTCTGTCTCAGTGCCAGAGAACCAGTCCACCATGGTCACTGCAGACGTGGGTGAGTTGTGTTCTCAGCAGAATTGATGCCTTTCCACAGCAAAAAGGTATCACAGCTTTTGAAATGAAAATCTGAGCATTTGGTGAGGAAATGAATTAATGTAGGCTTAATTTAATTACATTAATGTAATTAAATGAATTAATCACAATTGATGCTGAGCTTGTACACAACTGTGAACTTACATGTGAAGTAACCTCTCTGCCTTGATTGTAGAATCATATAATGGTTAAGTTTGGGAAAATATCTCTGAGATCATTGAGTCCAGCCATCAACCCAGCACTGCCACCAAGTTCGCCATTAAACCATGTCCTCAGATGCAGTATCCACATGGTTGGGTGAACACTTTCAGGGATGGTGATTCCAGAATTCCCCTAGGCAGTCTAATCCAATGCTTTACAGCCCTGTCCATGAACATGTTTTTTCTAATCTACAATTTAAACCTCCCCTGGTGCAGCTTGAGGCTGTTTGCTCTTGTCTGGTCACTTTTTAGCTGCGAAAAGAGTCCAACCCTCACCTCACTGCAACCTCTCAGGTAGTGGTAGAGAGCGGTAAGGTCTCCCCTGAGCCTCCATTTCTCCAGAAGCAGACCTTCCTAGCAGAATTCTGGTGTAATCCTCACTATGACAGATTTCCAGAATTCTCTTCAGGACACTATTGCTGTTTTCTGGACTATATTGTTCATAAATGCAAGACCTGCAACAGCACATTTGTATTTACATGTTTGTGATTTCTAGAAACATCGGTACAACAGTATTAATAATGTGACTACAAAGTATCTGACCTAGGGAATTCAAAATACTTAATAGAAGTTTTTATAGTTATAGAAAATTAATGTTTTACTCAAAAATGTTAATGTTTACTGTTAAGTTCCTACTTGAACAGATTCTAGTATGAGGACTTTTTTTTCCCTAATTTTCTTCTTACCCAGAAG
Organism: Corvus moneduloides; assembly: GCF_009650955.1. Classification (NCBI taxonomy): domain Eukaryota; kingdom Metazoa; phylum Chordata; class Aves; order Passeriformes; family Corvidae; genus Corvus; species Corvus moneduloides. The sequence goes on from NC_045511.1 coordinate 68,474,382, forward strand.
AAAAAAAAAAAAACCAAAAACAAATTCGCTTTTCAGTATTTATTTTGTCTTCATGAAGTGGAGCTGAACCAGGGTTTGTGGACATAAACAGCAAGTTGTCCGTTTAAGTTTGGTCTAACAATGAAAAACACAGCAATAGAATGATGTACAATGTAGAGACCTAGAAGATAAGGGGGCAGATGTGTCTGCCTCAAAAACCAACAGACAGATAGCTCTGGAGCCAGCCAAGGATTGTTGGTAGTAACAGCGAAGGATTGTTGATAATAACACGCTGTGAGGAGGAACAGGATGTAGCTGGAGAAGGGAGCCATGCAGAGGTACAGGCAGCACTTTTCAGGGACAGATGTCCTTGTTTAGTTAAGCACAACACAGCACACAGCAAGTGCAAGGATGAGGCTGAAAAGTGGGCATGGGCTGTAGAGGGGAATCCTGACCACCTAAGACCCCAGAAGCCCTCCCAACCATTTCTAGAAAGGTCTGAAAGAACAGATTGCCCAGGATAACTAATTTGCATAGAAAGTGAGGAACCTATTGTAGGAACCCAGAGTGCCGAGAATATTCCTCTGCCTGTTTTTAAGGGTTCTTACCCCCCTGAACAACACTGTTTTAGCTTCAAACCTTGGGAAAAACTACCAACGATCAGACAAGAACTAGAAAATACAGTGGTGTGAATTAGGTGATAGACTACTATGTAAGATTGTCACAGGGTGAAAATTTAGAGGTGTTGGGCTTCTCTTTGTAGTAAATAGATAAGAGTAAAAAATATCAAAATGGAGGACTGTGGTTGTTCTCTAAACCTTCTTCTCCTTCTTCTACTACTCCGTATTCTGCAGTAAAAGTAGTTTGGAATGACTGGATAGAGAATTCTGCAGTTCCTGCCCATGTTACTGAATAATTGGTAGGAAAGTGAAAATAATATACATTTTTAATGACTATTGGTTAAATTATCTTTAAAAGGCTGTGTAAATCTTGACAATTAGACTTCACTCCTGCTTTCTGTGTTCTATCTGTACCTGGGTCACGCTGGTGGCTCTGTTCCTCTGATAAGACTTAATAAACAACTATCCGGCAGCATTGAAACTCCAGCAAAAGTCTCAGTTTATCTTTGAAACTCCTTGCAAGGACTTTTAGAAAATTCTCTCCCATCTGGAGGGATTTGATTTATGGCATGGTTCAGTGTCACCTATCTCCAGAGCAGGGAAAACTTACCTATAAACAGGTACCTCCACGCAGCCCAGTGTGCTTGTGCATGTGCAGCCCAGCGCCCTGAACAGCTGGACCATACCAGAGCCAGGACTGGGTTCTTCTCTCTTCTTCTCTGTGTCTCTCGCCCGTCTCCTTCTCTCTCTTCACTTTCCCACTTTATCCAGAAGCCGCTGCCATGTGCTTATATAGTAGGTCAGGGCCTAACCTGACCCAATTTCCATGCCAGGTGTGTATTTATGAGCTTTCGTGGATCCTCTGACTTCTGTCATTCCTTTGACCACAAGAAGCTGCAAATCTTGGGTGCTTCCTTTTCCTTAACGGTGGGACTTACAGATAGCAATGGACAAAATAAGAATGTTATCTGTAGGGATTCCTGCATTGTTTCCATATTTTCCTTCTATCCATAGACTGTCGTTTTTGGGTGTTATTTCCATATTGCTATGAAAATAAATCTCACACACACACATATAGATACAGGAATATGTATGATTTTAAGTCCTGCTAGATATAGGTATATGGGGATAAAAAACCATGCTGTATAAGCCATGTGCATGACTTGCTTACTGCCCTAATGGAGTGAGCATCAGTGACTTAGTAAAACCAGTAATACCTCATGACACATTAATGCGTGTGGATCTGTTGCTCTGTTATTGCTACAGGCAATAAAACACCTGGAGTTAGAACTGTGAATGCTCTCCAGTGCGTCTTGCAGAGCTTGTGATTGGGCTGTGATGGTTTTCTGTCAGAAATGGGGTTCTCACATTGTAAACCACTTATTTTATGGGGGAAATGTCACAGTTGAAACAAATCCCAGCAGACAAGGTCTTGTGAAGGTTGTTTAAAAATACAAAATGTTCATTACAGAAGATGTTATGGAAAAAAACAAAACACAAGGTTTTTACAAGTAAGCATACTGCTTGCTATATCCTGCTTGTGAGTGAGTGGTGGTATTATTATAAAGGGCATTTTTTTGTGTTACTATAACACATGGGTGGCTGTTAATCAGGAATTAGTGGAATGACTTCCCAGAAAAAACTTTTATATATTGACCATTCAAATTTTTCATGCAATGTTGCAACATCATTCTAAACTCTTCTTTTTGGTCAGCAGTAGGTTTGTGTTTATGTGTATTAGGCGGTGGAGTTAGAGTTACGATAATGAGTTTGCAGTTTTTTACTTCTTTTCCTGTCATTCCTTCATCCAGCAGCTCTCAGTCTTCCCTTGCATAGGGAGATTTCAAGGCAGTGTGCAATAATCCGGTGACTCGTGTCTGTTAAAATTCAGACCCAGTTCAATGCACTGCTTTAGTGCCTACAAAAGAGCCTCACAGCTGTGAGGCTACCACAAAATTCTGACCATGGTGAGGCTCTTACAGTGGCAGTACAGGAATCACAACTTCCACCAAGAATGCCTGCCACTGTTCTTAGTGGGATAGAGGAGCTGTGGCTGTGCTGCCGCCTCATAGTGCACCCCTTGTGTGCTCTGCTGTGGGTAGGTACTGCCAGCTCTTACCTAGCGAGCCAGAAGTACTGACTGGCACATCCAGGAGACAGCACAGGGGTGAATTCTGCCACACGTCTGCCTTAGGAACTGCCACTGTTCATCACCAGAGGTGAACCTAAGAAAAACAAAAATAATTTTTGAAGTGAGCTAGCAAGCTACAGAGACCCACTTGTTTTCAGATAGGTGGAGGATGCTATGGCAGTGGGCGCTAGAAGAGGTTTGCCTAAAGACAGGAAAGGAAATAATTCTCTGTGATAGTTTATAATTAAAATAACTTTGTTGTACAAGCTGGTAATATGGCTGTAGTATGGGACATAACAAGCTGTGGTGTTATGATCCCTGAATATTCTGCAGTTTCATTTGAAGGACTAGCTATTAAGATAAAACACAGGCTCTAAGATAGTTGGTAGGGATCATTTCTGTAAACACCATGATTTTTTAGGCAGAACCTAAGTACAACCACAAAAATTCCTCTGAAAAACATCAAGTTAAAACATCACTGAATGTACCAGACAGAAAAATGTTTTTACAGAGACAAAGATATGACATTAACAAAATCAGGATAATAGGCCTTAAATGACCAAAAGAACAACATAAAGAAATGTCACAGAATGTAAGCTTGTAATATCTTAAAATGTTCTTCAGAAAAGAGGGGGTTTTGAAGAAAGAATGAACACTTGAGATAAGCTGTGGGGCTGTTATTTGTTGGATGAGAGGTAGCTCATTATTTCAGTTGATGTGATTATGGTTTTTAAGCCTATCAGTTGTCGAGGAAGAAGTGGCAGAGTGCAAGGACATTGTTTGAACAGTATCCAGTCCTGGCTGTTCTGCAGCAGGCGCTTCCGGGTTAGGGTTTGTTTTTTCACTGAGTCACTAATTGCTATGATGTTTGTTTTGTTTTGTTTTGCTTTCTTTTAGATAACTGTAGTGACTTGAATTCAGAACTGCAGAGAGTGCTGACAGGTCTGGAAAATGTTGTCTGTGGGAGGAAGAAAAGCAGCTGCAGTTTATCGGTGGCAGAAGTGGACAGACACATTGAGCAACTCACTACTGCCAGCGAACACTGTGATTTAGCCATTAAGGTAATGGTAACATTAGGCTCTAAAATGCTGTGTGCTCATTGACTCAGACACCTGGTCACTTCTGCAGTAATCACACTTTGCTGTCAAAGGTGTTAAAAGTACTTCTTCACAGGAGTCAACTCGTGTTCAGACTGTGTGTTTGGTAAGTAGCAGCACACCTGTTCTACACCTTCTACGGTCCAGGAGGAGCTACTTTGACCTCAAAACAGAAATATATTTGTCTTATGCTCTTTTCAAAGATAAGAGAAGTGGGGATACTCAACATTTAATTTACTTTCTTAAGCAAGTTTGCTTGTCCAGCAAACAAGTTGTCACCTGCCCAAGGTCCTACAGGTAATCATTGACCAGTGAGTGAAAACACCATGTGTATGCCTAGGTTGTGATTTGGCTGTCTTAAAATCTAAAGCCGTCCTAGTTCCAGCCAGGAGTGGGTTAATTTTTGCAGTAGCCAGGAGGGGGCATGGCCAGGTTATCTTGTATCCCTCATTTTCCAGGAAGAGGGGAAGGGGTCCCTTCCTGGTTGTGTATTCTTGGGGGTGAGAGCTCTTCTTCAAATTGTACACTTCTTGTACACTCCATTATTAGTATTTTTGCTGTTACTGTTCACTTTCTTACCTCATTCCCGTTTCCAGTAAATAGTTCTTATCTCAACTCCTGATCTTTGCCTTTTGTGCCTCTGATTTCCCTTTCCATCCCACCATAGGGGATTGGAGAGTGAGTGAGCAGGGCGTGGTTTGGAGTTTCAGTGGGAACACTAAATTGGGGAGCACCACTCCTAAACCACAACAAAAGCTAATTTAACACAAAGCATTTGTTGTGCATTTGCTCAAATGAGATAACTCAGACTCAGAACAAATAATTCAAGTGCTATCTGTATGTGTTGCATTTATTGTGAATGTAACAGAACAAGGAAAGGGATGTTTCGTGGCAGGTGTAACAAAAGGCATTGCAATTCAGAGCCTGAAAGCAAGGGAGCCACAGAGAATCTTCCTATATACAGGGGAAAACATGAGAAAGTTTTTTGTGTCAGGTGGAAAGGTGTCAGTGACTCATTTATACAAGAAAAATTGTATTGACAGTTTGCTCTACAAGTGGGGAGGTCTGTGACCACTCTAGATGGCTTTGACAGCCCTTTGTCTTACTACTGGGAGAAGTTCCTTCTGTACCTGGAGGTGTCTGAGAAATATAACAAAATATAAAGAAATTAATGTTGAGTAGTAATTTGAAGAATGTGTGTATATTTGACTTCTGGTCTCTTGGGATCAGTATTAAAGCAGTTTATTTGAATATCTCAGAGGATTAGGACCAGTGCTTTGAATGTTGCCAAGTACTATTTGGAGTTTTAGGGTTAACTGTTTTCAGAAGTCACTGTTCGCCAAAAGAGAGACTGTGGATTCTGGGAAATAGGTAGAGATGAGCCTGTGTGAGGCCCACAGAGGTATCTGAAGTGAGATGTGTTTAATATAGCAAAACCTACATGTAGAGCCTCTCTCTACCATTCCGCTGCAGGTCATTTCTGCTTTCCTGTTTCTTCAGAGAAAAAACGGAGAGATTTTTTAAGTGGGTGGAATCGTGAATTGGAAACCTGAAATATTCTGACTATCTTTTGCCTTGACTATTGACTTCTTTCTTCACCAGCAGACTAATGCATTTAAGTGGTTTAAATCCTTCAGCTTTGGTGGTTAAATTTCACTAGGTTCCTTTTAATGCAGTTGCTGCTGATTTTTTTTTTTTTTGCTTTTTTATACAAATCATGTGACCCTGGCTAACTCAATTGTTTCTGTCCCACAAAAACTGAAAAGACCTTGAAATTAAATTTATCAGACTGTCTTTCAAACTGAACGGTTACAAAAGCATCCTTTAAGAAAATTTACACAAAATAATCTGGTTAATGTTTCATTTATTTTGGAGAACACAGCAGTAACAGATACCTAACCACTAAAATTTTTCTGATTAAAAAAGCTGTAAATACTTCCAAGCATGAAACATTTAGAACGTGAGAACAGCTGTACTGGGTTGGACCAAAAGTCCATCTGCCTAGTGGCAGATGCTAATGGAAAGACAGCATCAAAAATGACATGCATAGTATGTTCTTCCCCTTCCTTCAAAGGTGCTTCCAGCAAAGTGGGTCTGCAGGGACTTGAACCAAAGATGATGTCTTTGTGTTTAATTGTAATGGATGGAGTTTTCTTCCTTATTTATATCTACTGTGTTTTAAAACCTGTCTAAATTTTTGGCTTCCATAAATTCTCTTAGGAGTAAATTCTGCCATTGAGTTACACCATTTGAAGAAGTACTGCTTTTTGGTTCTTTTAAACCTGATACTTGCTGATTTAATCTGATACCATGTCTGTAACACAACACTTCTTTTAAAGAAAATAAGGCAGAGAGCACTGATGGCAGTGTCAGAGACAAGACTGGAATTACCATGATATGACATCCTGTTGCCCTGTGCTCGGAACACGACATTATCATTCAATCCTACACTCTTTGAAATTATACCTGAATTATCTGCTGTGCAGCAACACATCAGATAAAACTGCTCTGTAATGCTGCTTTGAAGAAAACTAATCAACGTTATTTTACACAGCTGTATCTATGTACAGTGTTTATGTTTCATTTTCCATAGAGGATGGTTGGTAGCATATTGGACTCCGGAGAATTGCTGTAGTAGTAGTGCTCTGAGGAGAAGCAGTGGCTTAGGAAGGGGAGGGGTTGGGAAAATAGCAACACTGGAGCATGGGGAATAAGGAGGAAGGAGGCAGCGGCAGAACTTCGCATTACAGGGGTGAGAAAACAGCAGGGGAAGTTCAGATGGGTGGCGGAGGGAAGAAGGGAGAGAAGAAATCAGCAACAAAGAGGCACTGTTTAAAATAAAGCTGGCATCCTCAAAAGAGAATGCTCCTGCCATTACAGAGCTTCTCTTTACATCATGTGATTAACCACCCTGTGCTTATTCAGAACTTGAACTCATCCTCATGCTGTGTTGAAATAATTTACCTTGGCATAATTTCAGACCTATGGGTCCAAGTGAAGCTAATACAAGGGAGAGCTGTGGCTTCTTTCATCTCAGAGGTGCTGCAAGGCTCTGCTTTTTCAGAAAAGTCATTTCAGTTTCCTATCAAATCTGTAAGCAGAATTACAGTGTAGATACTCTGTCAATAGTGTTTCATAATTGTGGGTCTAGATGTATTGCAGTTTTATGTAAGAGAGACATGAAATACAATTCAAAAGGATAAACTGAACAAATAATAAAATTTCATTGATACCTCAAAGTCACAGGGTGCTGAAAACACTGGGAAGATTTCTTGCAGAAAAAAAAAAGTTGTGCCTCTAACTAGGTTTGTAATTTTCAGCTGTGCTCTAGTTGGTTCTTTTGGTCCCTCCCAATTTAAAGAAATAAACAAGGTAGCAATTTTTGTTATATAGAGAATCAGAGGTTCATAGAATATGCTGAATTGGAAGGGACCCATCAGGATGTAAATGTTCTTTTGAATAAAACAATTAAATAGATTATTATTAACGTTGGTGCATGAGTTCTCTTCCATATTAGATGTAAAAGTATAGGCTTTAGCTATAACTTTTTTTTTGTATTAGGCAGTGAAATGAAACTTTCTGCATTGCCAGTGATGTCAAATATTCTTTTGTTTTCCATGTTTCTTCCAATCATTTTAATACACACTGCTCTCCAGGGAGATTCAAAAGCTTATGGGCAACATTTGGAGTGGTTTTGCTTGTTGCAGGTATCTTCCAAAGCTGAAGAAACGGAACACAGGCACAGCACAGACTGGGTAGTAGATTCCAAACTGCACGTTGAGTGTTACGATGTGTTTCAGGATGTTGGGTGGCCAGTCTGACAGTCAGTTCAGGCATGGCAGTATTCCCTTGCTGCTGGTGGGTGCTTGTAGTTTAGTTTCACCCACTGGAAGTTCCTTAATATCCCTCATACCAAACAGTGCCTACAAGGCGCAGCTCTGAGCACAGAGGTGGGACGGGAAGTGCTGAATGTCATTGTGTCCCAGAGAAACCCAGCCTTTTTTTAGGCACTGGAAAGGCTGTAACATCCCCTGTAAGCCTAGCCAAGGCCAGAGTTCTTTCTTTTATTTTGCTGTCACCTCAAGGAAAGAACATACTCAGGGACATGGGAAAGAAGAGCCCTCTTTTAATCCTCTCCCACTCTTTTCCTTGCCCTTTTCTGGCATTGGTCTAGCAATAAATAAGGCCCCATGCCATGCACGTTCACAGGCTGCTCATTTCTGCCTGTTACTCAGCAGGGAAACAATAAATACAGTGCTCGCCCATGACAAGCAGTCATTAATTTGTTCTAAAGTATTCCAAGATTAAACTACCAGGATTGCTGGCATTCACAGGTGACATGTTTTATTTGCGTGTATTTGTCTTTTTTGGTGTTTGTCAGTATGAAATGTTTTAATGAAATGGTCAAACTGTCAAAGAAAATAAGTAATAATTTTGTTTGCTATTACTTGGCAAACAAAAGAAACAAACAAATGGTGTTGAGAGGCTAGGAGTGTATATATATAAGTGTGTAGAGTTGCCTGTTAACACGTATTTCTGTCCCATCTACCCATTAGTCCTGCTCAATTGTCTTTGCTCCTTTCTGTTTGTTGATGACTCTGTTTTTGCAGACCGTGGAGGAGATAGAGGGTGTGCTGGGACGTGACCTTTATCCAAACCTGTCTGAGGAGAGGTCTCGGTGGGAGAAGGAGCTGGCTGGCCTGCGGGAAGAGAATGAGAGCCTCACAGCCATGCTGTGCAGCAAAGAGGAGGAGCTCAACAGGACCAAGGCCACCATGAACGCTGTCCGTGAAGAGAGGGACAGACTGCGGAGAAGGGTAAGGCTGCTGCACAGATGATGCCGCCTTCTTCCTCCAGCCTGTGTGATTTTGTCACCAGAACAGGCTTCTCTTTAATCTCACTTCCTGTGCTGGCTGTAGGGCTTTTTGTTTTTCCAAAGCTGGGCTATACAAATGACAAAATTAGGACAGAACTGAACATAATTGAAAAAGAGTGTGTGACAAACAGCCAACGTGCACAACAACCTGATTTCAGAAATTGTGTGTTAACAGAAAAACTGATATTCATCTTCAAGGAAGCATATGTAACTTGGCTATAGAGAAAGCAGATGTTCGTCTAGTGAACTTTCCTATGAGGCTCTTTTTTCCTGTAAACAACAAATATTTCTTTGTTTTTTGATGGGAATTCAGTTTGTGACTAGGAGAAAGAAAAAGACCAGGACTCCTGTCAGTGGGTAATAATTCACCCACTGAACAATAAGAAGTTCCAGCCATGTCCTGCTTCCCTATCTACATTTTATGATGCTTTAAGGTCAGATGAAGGTTTTGTGCTTTGTGTGGAGTCCAAAGTAAAAAAAAAAGGGGGGGAGAAATTTGTTCACAAAAAAAGATGAAAGATCCAAGAGAATGTGACCTCAATCTCAGTTACTTTTAAAATCTGTTAACTTTGTACCTGTTAAATTTGCAGAGTTTTGGCTAGATATGAAGTATCTTTGTTTTTGAAACAGGCAGTTTAGGGTTCATGTTCAGTCTGAATGACAAGTCAGACCACCATATCATGGTAAATTATTGCAAGTATTACTCTTTACCAACTGGCAGCAGATGAAGTTTTTTTGGTGTTCTAAACCAACACTGTTCTGCAGTGACGGTGCCATTTTAGTGTGAACCTGCATTGTGTGAGATTTCCAGTCTTCAGATAAGAAGCCACAAATTACCTTTTCAAAACTGTCTATCCTCTCCTAACAATAAAAAGGCATGTGTGATGAGGCAAGAATAGTAATCTCCTATTGTATAAAGCAAGACCACTTCAACTTTTCCTTTGTAAATTTTTGTCTTATTATATACCATAGGCTGTTTTCAGTCCTGGAATTTTTGGACTGATTTTATAGTGACAATTTTTTTTAGCGGAGGCAATACTACCCCTTGAGCTACAGAAGTAGCATTGGTGGACTGGCTGGATTGTTGCCAAATTGAGGGGGTGGACACCAACACAAGCAGGCAGAAAATAGAAGCGTGTGCTTGAGAAATTTGCTTACACAAATGCAGATATTGACACTACAGGTGATACAGATCAATACCTAGATACCCAACAAGAAAAAGATAGCTGACCTTGAGCACAGAAAAAGATTCATGTTTTGAGAAGTATGGCATGCAAGCTAAGGGGCTTGAAAGAATGGTCACAAGAATTTATGCTGACAGCTCCTCAGTTCAGGAACAGAAAAGGGGAGAGAGTTGGTGTTGTACCCTCAGGGATCAGCATGGCTGAGCCATGGTGGCAAATTCAGTTCGATGAGGTACCAGTAGAGACTGGAAAAACTGTATAAAGAGTAGCAAGATCTGATCTGGAATGTTATATGTCATTCTTATCTCTTATGCATGTAAAGATGCAGTTTAATTTGGCAGAAAATGATGTACACAATGGTCAGAGAAATGGGCATTATCTGTGGAGAAGGGACTTGTCCTGTTCAGCATGGCGAAATAAAATCTTAGTTTGTTTTCTCTTTACAAGTGCTAGAGAAATAAAATAAAGATGGGAGTAATGGCCCTCTAAACTTAGGGACAAAACTGGAGCAAGAACAGATTAATATGAACCACTTGTGGTTATATGAGGCCAGAAGTTAGACTGTGAAGTGTCTAAGAGGCAGGAAGATCGTGGTTCTGAAGAAACAGTAAGGAGTAAGGCTACCGACTAACTACTTTCTAAATGGAGCTTTAAAATATTAAAGTTATGTTTGTATAATATACGACCTGTTAAAACCAGGATCATTATATTAGGATTGTATCCGAAGGAAAGCAGAAAAAGCCAGATTAACACAGCTGCAATAATGCTAGAGCCAGCCTTAGCATCTTTTCACAATTCTGCTATGTTTTGTCTGGCTGCCAGCAGTGCCAGTTCTCTATTACGGGAGCACCTCTGGTGGAAACAGAATCAAGGTCATCAACTTGTTTCAGTTGTTTGCAGCTACAGAGGACTTTACTGAAATCTGGTAATTAATATGATCCTTATGCAGAACAACTGATTTATTGCCCCCACCAGAGAAGCTAGTTCATGACATATGACCCTGTCTGCACACTATGTAATTGTTGCACTGGAGACCGTATTTGCATTTTTAATGTAGCTTCATGTCCATACTGGCAACAAAATAAATGTTTTCTGTGACCTATGAAATATTTTCTCTATGCCATCTGAACTCAAGAGTCACTTCAAATTATTTCCCTGGAGAGTGGGAAAGGAGGTTCAACTAAAACTTAGTTATTGTCTTTCTCAAATTAAATTGGGTGAACAAGCTTGAAGTTGACCAGATCAATAGGTCTGTTTCTTCAGACCAATGCCCATAATCAAGCAGAGTGCTTTCAATACATTTTTTCTCAGGCTTGTTGGAGATTTAATTTAATTAGGTATTTACTGCACTCAGTTAACAGATTGAACTGCTCTCTGGAACAGAAGCTAAGAAACAACATACATTCAGGTTTGTTTCCCACAGGTCATTAGTGAATGAGGTAATTGCTTACTTCTGTAGGTTGTCTGCAGTGTAACAGCTAATTTCATAGTGCAGAGGTTTACTTTACCTCTGTATTACATTGCTGCATTGAAAATAAAATCTGCTTAGGTCCGGGCTGGTCAGTGCCCCTAGAAACTGCTTACGCATAGCTGACCATAATCCTGAGTCCAGTAATACAGATAAGATGGTGGGGAACTTCTGTACCAGTTTGTGGGATTAATATTGTTATTATGTGAGAATAAGGTTGTAATCAGGTCAGCACTATTTACAACTGCTGTATAGAGTAACAGGCTTAAGTAGTAGAAGAAAAGGTACTATTTGTGTTCTTACACAAAAGCCCATGTATTCAGCAGGGGATTCAAATGAGCAGCTGTGAAACAGCATATAAATTCCATTGTGACTGCAAAGTAAAAATTGTGGGTTTTTTAGTTACTGCCTGTGAAAGTTGCCAGATGAGTGGTACCTCAGCACAGTCCGAAGGAGCTGGTTAGCATAAGAAGCAGCAGATGTGGGCAGCATTCAGGCTTCCTTGAGGCTGTTCTGAAGAACTAAGTCTGAAGTGAAAAGGCAGTTCCAGCGCTGGAAGTCTGTTAAGTCTGTTCTCTTCATGAGCCATATGTCAGCTTGTTCGGTTAATCCCATGCTTCTAGTTGTGAGGATTGTTCTGTACCTGCTTCAAATCAGCTGAAATTGCCAAACTGACCAGAACAAAAACATTTCATTAGCTGTCTTCAACTAAGACCCTAAATAAAACATAATCTGTGGAGCAGTGGAAAATTAGCATTTTCTGTGTGATCCCATCAGCTGCCCACATTTTCCACTCCAGAAAACTTTGATTTTAGCAGAGGGCTCCCACAAAATACGTGGTTCTTGTGGGGAGTTGAAACCTACCCCTACCACAGCAGGACTCAGATCCTTCGCCTTACAGGTATTCTTGGGCCCACACTGTTCTCAGGTGACACAAAGCTGGCAGGATCTGCTGGTCTCTCTTTGTTTTGTTGTCATTCCTGTTGGGATCAGAAGGTATTGTTCCAGATTGCTGGAGAACACTGATGCATTACGGGCCTTTAGAGATTATTATCTGCTTGCACAGCTGAAAGTGATCCTGGAGCTGTTCTGTTCCTTGTCCCTTGATGAGCACCAGAAACCTGAGGTAGCAGCCCAAAGCTATTTCCATTCTCTGCCTCCTTCAGTTGCATGGTATTTGCTTATGCAGCAGCATCTCCTCTTGGGTGTCAACAATGTAGAGTTTTACTTCTGTTTACAAGCTTGCATGCAGATACTCAGTGTTTAGTGAACCTTACAGATACCAGAAAAGATTTCTTTACCATACTCAGTCGATCACAACAGACAATACAGGAACTCAGACTTTGTTTGCTCTGGTGCTCGTGATATAGGAGAGGCTAAAAATTATCTGCCTGAAAGTAGTCACCACTAGGACTGAATGAAAGGTAAGGGGTTCTTTTGGCTGGAAAGGATCCTCGCCACTCAGAGCAGCTTGAATTGTTACACTCGTGTTTGATTTGGCATCTTCTCCTCCACAGATCTGCAGTATGCATGAATAAATTAGAAAGTGGGAGAGGTTCACTCCCTGTGGTTTGTTGTACTTCATCTTCCTCCTCTGTATAATAGGGGAAAGGAAATGAAGCAGCATTAAAATGCTGGGGGGAAAAGTGCTGTTACTTGAAGGGTTCAAAGGTACTGTTTGATTAAACAGGTCACAAGTAGGGTAGAACAAAAAGAATCTCAGGCATGTCCCTCATTTGAAACTGGTTTAGGAAAAAAAGCAGCAGGTGTCCTTTGAATGTGGAAATCAGTGACAAAAACAGGCAGTTTGTAGCTGTGGTGTTTTATTTAGGTTATGTTAATGAATCATGTAGTTGTCACTATGTGTGTGTAAAATAAAAAACCTAAAAACATGCTTCTCAGAGTCATGGTTACAAATAATAAAAGTATTCCACTGAGGTATTTTTCTGTAGCCCATGATACCTTTGGACAAACATGTCTGTGGCACCTGTTAATAGCTTATTATGTCTTTCATAAATTGAACATTGCTGTAGTGTGTCAGCCCTTTTCTCCTCTATCCTTGCTTGCTCTTTATTTAGTTCTTAAGATGGTAAGAAATTACCCTTAATTTTTCACTATTGCTTACTCCAATTCTCAGCATTCAAAGGAAAAAAACTAGAAATGCAGCTAAACAATTGGTTCAATTGCAAAACATCAAATATTAATAAGTGATATTTCCAGTTACTTATGTTTATATCAGTAGCTTGAGAACATCTGTTTGCATCTGACTTTTTTTTGGTATCTAGGCTGTCCATTGCTCTGAAACCTAATAGCTCTGTTGCCTTGTGTCTCACTTAATGCACCTGTTCCTGCTCTTTCCAGGTTCCAGCACTTTTTTACTTCTTTAGTTTCTTGGACTTCCTCCAACCATTTAGAAGATTTTTCTTTTTTTACTGATTTCACAGACATTTCTCTGGATTTCTCCTTTTTCCCTCCATTCTCAACTCCTTTTTTTTTCTGATCATGTAATAAGATCTGCTTGCCAGACAGTTTCCACCTCATTTTAGTGCTTCAGGAGTTTATGGCAATTTTTATACCCTTCTGCATGTTTCTGTTTTTAAACTAGTATGATACAAGGATTCAGTAAATTTTTCTTTAAATCCTTCCTAGTTATTCCTCCTCCCAAACACAGAAATCAACACTTTTCCTGTCTTCTAATGTAACTTTTTTTGGGTTTGTTTCTGTACTTGTCTTTACCCATTGCATTTTGCCAATTTTGTCATCGATTTCCTGTAAGATATTCCCTTCCTCTCTCCCCCATTTCCAAGAGGTTTTTTTGTGTCTCATGTGCAGTACTGCAGTTTACCTTCATTCTACGAGTTAACCTTTACAATAATTTATATTATGTTGGTAATGATGCTCAGGACTGTTTATACAGGGGGTCAGACAATTTTTAATCATGCATTTTAAAACCAGTCTTTTCATAACCCATGCATTCACCAAACCAGAGAAGAAAATGGTTCTTCCAGATTCTGGTTTGTGTTTGGGATATTTTTCTTTTCTTTGGTCATTCTTTATTTTTTCTGTAGAATAGCTACCAGTGTGGAAAAATAAATTTTGAGGAGATGCTGCATACTGCTCTTTTTACAATGGAAGTTTTAGTGACCAGAGATAGTTACCTAAGGTATCTCTGGGCAGTGTGGTAGGTGGGCAGCCCAGTCATGAGATGCTCGGTGAATGTGTGAATTGTGAGATGGGTGATTTTACAGGTCAGACAAACTTGCCCTGTTATCCTGCTCAGAATTACCATCTAGTACTCAGTGTTGCTAAAATTAGCACAGTTATTTGTAGCAGTCAATTCAGCATGTAATTTCACAAATGAAGGCCTGAATTAGTAAATATGTCAAGAAGCATAGATAAGCAGACAGCTTCTTCAAGTTGTGGTTGCTTCTACGATACGATATTAAAGCAGTGAGTTGCATAGATTAACAACTGTGCTGTGCTCTGAGTTTTCTTCTAGAAATGCTTTCCTGAGCAAAGCTTTACCTGACTACAGTCCTAGCCGTGTTCGTTTTTCTGTCTGTTGCCATTGTTGTTTTACAGATCTGTATGAATAATTAGCTTTGTAATCCTGGCCAATAGTCACTGCCCAGTAAGAAAACACACAGTAAAGGAAACCTATCTGCATTAGAGTTTTGTGTGATACAGTCTTTGCATAAGGTAGTTTTAAACTTCAGAGTCTACCAACACTTGGCATTTAAGCAACTTTACCACTCTCTTTCCTGGTTGCACTTAAATTAGGAATGTTACTTGCTTTTGGACTGGAATCTTTCAGGACTGGCTTCTGAGCGTAGGTGAATATTTTAGCGATTTTTAAGTTGGACATGGAAGCTTTATTTTATAAAGAATGCATCTCAATAGTCTTCCTTTTTGTTTGCTTTTAAACAGTGCTGTAAAATAAGCACTTAGAGAATTCAATTTGGAACAGCCTGGGTAAAAAAAAAAGTAATAAATGGCAATTTTGACTTAATGAAGTTCTGGGTTTGCTTTTTTTATTTTTTTTTCAGTGTTAATGCCACAGTACAAATCCTATCTGCACTGACATTCCACATCTGCAAGCAAAAATATGCACGCATGGTTTATTTCAGCTTTATGCATATCAACAGGCTGAAATTACTGGTTTGCACCAGTAGAGCACTTCTGTCCTTAAGGTTTGCATTAGTGCAGCTGTACCCATGTTGAAGCTAAATATGTCAGTATTTAGAACAAAGGAGGCTTCAGCTGCAAATTTGTAGAAGACACTTGGTATGAATGTGCACTTCGTACACTCTGCTCAGTTAACTTCATGGTATAATTACAGTTAAAATGTATAATTCTGGGTCAAGCACCCATATCCATTTTTCAACAAGTTACTTTAAACATTGGGGAATTTGATTTTGAGGTTTTGTGTACTTTAGTTGTTTGGAATAATTTTGTTCAAGGTGTAATGTTCCTCCACAACTGAACAGGGAACTTAGGAGTGCAGTTTGACTTTTATGTGCTTTTAATGTTGCTTTTTAAAAATACCATCTTATGTAAAACACACAGGGTTTTTTTCTTTTTTTTTTTGTAATTTGCAAATACTTAAAAATTCTTTTGACACTAAGTGCACAGGCAGTCTGTCTTTCAGTTTGTATGTGACAGAGGGAGAGGCAGGAATACTCTTCAGGAAATAGAAGCAGGCTGTAGAGGATGGTAGGTGGCATAAGATACTGCTTTGGTGACTGGAGAACACTCCAACTTGAACTCTTTCCTCTGTGCAGTAGGTTGAAGCATCTGTTGTGCAGAGAACACATGACTGCTGCTGCTGCTGCTTCAAGCAGAGATTGATAAAACATTGTCCAGATGCACCTCCACCTAAGAAAGTCTAAGCTTTATTGCAGCTCTAATTTTGGGGTTTTTTGACTAAGGGGCTTCAGCTTGCTTAGTTAGTTCCTTGTATAAATGTATTTAGTATAAAATCCCACCTTGCTTTAGAAAATAGGAATCACAGTTGCATTTCATGCTACATACATGGGAAGATGCAAAATAGGCTGAACTTCACTTGACTGGACTTCTGATCAAATTTTACCAGTTCTGTTTTGTAGAGGGACTGTTCCAATGAAATCACATAGAAACCTCTGTTTTTAAGGAAAATTGTGTTCAGGGCAACTTCCTCTTTAGGTGGTTTCCTTCGCCTTCTCCCATCTCACACTCTGAGATCTGTGGGAAAAGTGAGCTCTGTCTCTTTACCTTGTGTCATAACTGTTGTGTTAAGCAGACCATTTATTCCTTATCTATTAAGAATTATTCCAAGGTAAACACTATAATCTTTAGCACAGCTGTAGTTTGGCTCCTGCAGACCTTTCTTTCTTTTTTTTTTTTTTAACCTTTTAAACTGAAAATCTTTTGACTTCAGTTCTGTAAGTACCTGATGTGTTACGAGGACCATGCAGTGTTTGCAGTGTACATTTACAGAGAGCTTTTGCAGACTGTTGGTTGAGTTCTTTGCTGGTTTGGGTTTTGTTTTTTTTTTTCCTGTACGTTGCTCACTAAATGGTAGTTTTACTTGACTGTAGTTCTGAAGCATGATTAATGTTTGAATTTCTTTAACCTTTAAATATGACCAAGTCATCATGTGATTTATTTATGTCAAGAGGGTTTTTCAGCACTGGAGTTTTCTATTAACAGGAGGATTGTTATTTGATTTGTTTAGCCATCATTATCTTAGGCTGGAGCATTAGCTTTACCCCAGAGAGAATAACTCCTATACCTATAGTACATCTGAAACTTTGAGTAATTATTCTTCAGTGTTATGTTTGCATATTTCCACATTGCAAATAGTTCAAAAAACTGACAGCAGTGGGATTTTAAAATAGCCTTCACTCATCTGCTCCCCACGTGAAAATTTCACGGCCACCACAGTACAAAAATGTAACTTCTGTGCTGAAGCCAGAAGCAATTAGACGTGGCTAGACAATGAGAAAATCTCCAGACTATTTAAACCATAAGAGTGGAAAAATCAGAATGTTATGTTTTATTGCAGGTTCGGGAGCTGCAGACTCGTTTGCAGAGCGTGCAGGCCACGGGCCCGTCCAGCCCGAGCCGTCTCACTCCTGCCAACCGCCCCGTTAACCCCAGCACCGGAGAGCTGAGCACCAGCAGCAGCAGCAACGACATTCCCATCGCCAAGGTGGGGATTTTTTGTTTGTAACCCTCCTCATGACCTGGGGAAAGCAGGCTTCATTTTGTGCTGTGCAAATGTGGGAGATGTTAACTGGGAGATGTCCAAGGGAGTCCTAAGCAGGTCTGTGAACTTGAGCTGTGGAAAGGAATTAAACATTATTGATTGTAGTTCTCTCGGTTACAACACAGGACTCAATTCTCTGGTAGTTTGCTTCAGCTTTGCAAGTGTAACTAGAGAATACATGGGTTTTGTGTGATCTTTATGGGGTGTGTGCTGCTGTGTAACCTGTGCAGCATTCTGCCTTACAGATTGCTGAAAGAGTGAAGTTGTCAAAGACAAGATCAGAGTCTTCATCATCTGATAGACCTGTCTTAGGATCAGAAATTAGCAGCATGGGGGTAAGGACTAAAAACTGTGTGCATGCATGATCCATGTTCCAATAAAAGCATTGTTTTCTTAATAAAATTAATATATGAACTACCTGAAAATACTTTAAAAGCTAATTTGAGGAAAATATTTCAACAAACAATATTTCACCCAGTATTAAGATCTCATTTTCTCGTAACTAGTGGATAGAAATCTCTCTCCTGAGTGACTTCAAGAGGAAAATTTTGGAGTCAGTTCCTCCAAAATACTCTTCAAGAAGACTCTCCAGTTGCATTTCACAACTTTCAACCAACAGCAAACTGGATTCTGCTTTTGAAATCCAATGTAAATCAGTAATGCTGTTGTTACTGTGTGTTAGTATTTGTTTTACTGAAGAACTTGGCTCTAACCCTTTGCTATGCTCTCAAGAACATAAATAACTTGCATAGTAGGCTTTTTAAAAGTATAATGAAATAATGGACTTCACCCTTGGTTAGTAGAATTTTAGAACAAAATGGCTTCTAAAAATGGAATCTTGTAAATATTCTATTCAATGTAAAATTCATAACAAAAACTGAATAATGAATGCCTTGAAGGGAGTGCATGCAAGCAAATGCAGTTCTCAATGCAGAAAGTATCTGGGAGAAATCCAGTGGGTATCCATTCACAATGATCTGTTAACTGCCCTGTGCAGGTGTCTAGTACCGTGGCTGAACATTTGGCACATTCCCTCCAAGACTGCTCAAACATTCAGGAAATCTTCCAGACCCTCTATTCACATGGATCTGCTATCTCTGAAAGTAAAATCCGAGAGTTTGAAGTGGAGACGGAGAGATTAAATAGGTGAGCTGGAAAGTTAGATGTGCTCACACGTTGTCTTCTGTTAGCTTTGTTAAAGTTGGCTGCTTTTTTACCCTTTTGGAACATTTCTTAGTTCAGTTTCAGCTCAGCTGTGGCAGCTGCAGATAAACATGGAATGTGGTTGCTGAAGAGGAGATTGAATTGTGTGCTAATGATTCTTTCCATGAGTATGAGTTTGTTCTTTATTAGATCAGCATGGCACCTTCCCTTGTCTGAACTGTGGAGTGTCCCTTCTCTGTGCCTGACCAAGTAGTCATGGTATCAGTTTTCATAAGACACATCACTCCTTGAAATAAGGACTCCCATAACTTAGTCTGAATCATTCTGGAATTATCTCGCTTTGTTTTGTCCTGAGGAAACAGAAGAATAGCATTTAACCGTCTCGATAAATGTACTGATACGTGGTGGTGTTGCATATATACCAGGAAATAGGTTTCTGTCTGTAGAAGAGAGATTGCAGCTTTCTGATTGCAGTTAAAATACTGCTGGGGTTACCCTTCAGCAAGCTCTATCAAAACCAGTGTTTTGTGTCTTTTTTGGCACATAAAATCAAAACTGTGGATCACGAACGTGAGAATCATGTCTCAGCGTGCCTCTATCCAAATTCTGTCTTCCCCACACCTCGCTCAAATTTAGTCTGATCAGTACAATATCCCTTTATTTATAGCTCATGTTTTTGTAGTGCTGCAAAACGTGATCCTTGTTTTCTTTTTTTTTTTTTTTTTTCTTTTCTTCTGCACACTGCACAATTATGCTTTGACAGCATGTATCATAGAAGATGTCAAGATACAGAAAGTGACGAGTTGTAGCAGCTAGAAAAGTCAGGGCTTTATTCTGGTAACTGAACAAATGGTATACTAGCCATTCTCATTGTTCTTTTTCAAGAAGTCAGTGATTTTAGAGTCCTGGATGGCATGGATTTCTTCATTAGCTACCTGTGCAAGGTTTCAAATTGTTGGTCTCTCTCATTTTGGTATATATCCAGTTTTTACAGTTAGGCATAGTACATCTCAGTTGTCAGCAGAGAGAATAAACAGTAATACTGGTATTCTGAATCTTCATTTTCATGTTCACAGTTAATCTCATTGAGAAGGTTATTGTGGTTAAGCTTCTGTTTGACTGTTGCCTGAACATTTGAAGATTACATTGCCCCACTGAAACCTCATTCGTAGTTCAGAAGTTCGCTCTCTAATCACAACCCAAACACAACTTCAGGTGGAATGGTTACTCTGGATGTTCAGAAGAAAGGAGGCATTTATGCAACTGCATGATCCCTGCACACACCCACAGTCACACTAATGAATATGCCATTTAACAGAAGTTGCAAATGTGGCAGCAGAAAGTGAGGAATGAAGGCAGAAAAATTGAGCAAAAGGTTAATATGAAACTCTCCTATGCAGCAGTCTTGTGGCTGCACAACAAGGGTACAGCTTTCTGCTTGCTGCTGCTGCATGGGGTTATGACTACATTTTACAAGAAGGAGAGGAGGAGAGGATGAGCTAAGAGAAATTTCTATCCTCTTGGCTTTTGATAAGGGATACAGAACTGATGTATTTTGCCATCTTCATTAAAAAACACTTCCATAGACTAAAAAATTTTTGTTGCTTCACAGTATGATTGTCCTAGAATTTTCAGGACAGTGACTGCAAGTTAAGCTTGAGGGTTGCAAATGACTTTTTTTTTTGCAGCCGTATTGAGCACCTGAAATCCCAGAACGACTTGCTGACGATAACACTGGAAGAGTGCAAGAGCAATGCAGAGAGGATGAGCATGCTTGTGGGCAAGTACGAGTCCAATGCCACAGCCCTCAGGCTGGCACTGCAGTACAGGTATGTAGCTACACAAGGAGCTCAGCCGGGAAGAGAGAGCTGGGGGAGACTTGGTAGAAGTGTTCAAGAGTGAAGTTGTTAGTGTGCCATAGTAATACTGTTTAATTTTTGTTTCCTTCCTGAAAAAGCACCCCTTTGGTCAAACTACTTGACAAACTACCTAACTGAAGTTATTGCGACAGTGTATTTCAACTCTAGTTGACCAGCATCTAACAGGAATGTAGAGGTTTATCTTTTCATTCTTAAGTACTGAATTAACATTTGAATTGGGGGTTGTGTGTAGGCTCAGACTTGTCTTGCTGAATCCAACCTTAAGATACAGTTTCTCTGTACCTTTCCGGAGAGCAGTGGACCAGGAAATGTTATACTCCACTCATACTCACAACTCAGAATGACTTTGTATTGCATCAGTTGGGATTGTGGATTAATGGTTTGATATTTGGTAATAAGTATGTAAATTTGCTTCAAACTGTTTGCAGAAATATCGCGTCACTTAACACCTTCAACTGCAACTAATTTAGGACAAGCAGGTTTGGTCTTGGGACAACTTGTATGCCTTTTAAAGAATGTATTCTTTTACTGTCAGCCTTGAGCAAGTTGCAAGGAAGTGTAAATTGCTGATAGTATATTAGTATATTAGTACAGTTAATAGTATAATAGTGCATTAGTATGTATTTTTTAAAGCATTAAAATGCAACAGGGAATGTGTGACTCACAGCTGGAAGCTGTTCCATTTTAAGGAGGAAGATCTTACAGCCAGTACAGAGCAAGAAGTATTTTTCTTGCATCTTCTTTTCTTCTTACAACACTTTGTGTAGTATAATTATATTGTAAAGAATACTGTATTTTGTATAGTAAGAAAGTCTGGGAAAAGTTTCTCGGAAGGATCACGTTGACCACTGTTTGTATTGTCATCTGTTTAAAACATACTTCTGGAGCTTCCTTTATTTTAGGTCGCTCTCTTCTCTTTTGTCTTTTTACATTACTTGAGGCCAATCTGGCACTGTTATAAGAATGAGGAGACTACTGAATGCTTGTGATAGGTTATGTGTATAATGTTATTTAATATCCCTGCTGCTAGACAAGTAGTAGAGAGTCATGAAATTAATCAGCTATCTCCTTTTTTGTTGTTGCTGTTGCAGGTATTGCTCCCCTTTAAATTGCAGTTAATATTTTGTGTGATTTTTGTTTTCCCTTTCAGTGAACAGTGCATAGAAGCATATGAGCTGCTGTTGGCATTGGCAGAAAGTGAGCAGAGTCTCATTCTTGGGCAATTCAGAGCTGCAGGTGTTGGTTCTGTTGGTAAGATGTCAATGAATCACTTAATTTTTTTTGGCATGTCAGTTAGCATTAAAATTGGTTGTAATGGTGAATCATGTCATGACCCATTACTTAAGAATGTTCTCCAGTCTTTTTTTGTTTTTAAGTGTCTAAATTATTTTACACACCCCAAAAATAAGGGGAAAATACAAGAGAGCAATTTAAATTCACCTGTATATGCTATCACGAGGAGATGCCTCTTCTGGCAGGGGTGAGACTGTTGTAGGCATGCTGCTGTACAGAGTGGAATAATTAAACAATACTTGTGAGCACAGGTATCTTAGGGCCATACAGCTGTGGTAATTCCAAATCCAGATTCAGTAAGATTGACTCCCCAGAAACTGAGTCTAATCTATGAAAAACTGGGATTAAAACAATACAAAGGTAGTACTGAATAGTTACAAATAAAAATTTTTTTAAATGCTCTGAAATTTTAAAACATTTTATATCCTGTTTAGCCTGTATGTTACGGATTTTTCTTATTTTGTGGTTAGTTAATCCTGTGGCTAAGTGTTGTTTTTTAATATGCTGCCTGCTAAGTAGTGGAGCAAGCCACTATCGTAGGTACAGTACAGTTCAGAAATTTGGAGCTTGACTTTGCTGCTGGCTCCATTCTTCTGATAGAAAGAGGTGATTACACAATGAAATTCCAGTGTTATTAATCCCATTCCTTTTACTGATAGGAGAAGGCAGCCACAGTAATCTTCAAGTAGAAAGAAGGGAAACATTCAGAGAGAGAATAGCTCTTCCTACTGTGCTGAGGCACAGCAAGTGCCTGGTGTGTTAGGAGCACTGGCTTCTCAGTAGAGGGGAAGTCTGAGATTTTCTTCCACCTTTCTCCCAAACTCTGTTCATTCCTTTCCACAATGTGCTAGGGAACTTCTCCCAGCTGGCACAGATCATTGAGTAGCAAAATTGAATTTAGGCTTGGATTTTCTACTCCTGTACGTGGTTGAAAGGAATCTTAGAAGAGAGAAATACTTTGGGTTTGAGTAGGGTTTCGTCTGACATGGGTTTTATGGAAGAGATTGTAGTTAAATTTTTCTGTAGGTGTCTGTCTACAGCTCTTAATTATGGTATTATCAGTTACAGCCCTGAGACAGAAACAGTGCAAATCTCCCATTACACAGTACAGCATGGAGGAAGTTGTGTATGGTTTTATGTACCTTTACTTCACCATGAAATTTGATTAACACACCTAGATAAAATAACAGATTATTGGTTTGAAGATCAGTCAAGCTTTATATCAACATCTGTGAGTGGAGAATTCATGGGAGTTGCATCACTTAAAGCTGAGCATATCCAGCTTCTCTTAACAGAACATTCACCCTTCCTTTCTTCCTCATAAATGTTACTTCTAGTCCATGCACTTCACTCAGCAAGTGTGAAGTACAGGTAATTGACTTGAACAAGGATTAAATGGAAATCTAACACAGAGCAAGCTGTTGGGTTTTGGTAAAGTATGAATATTATGTAGCTTAATATACAAATGCATTTGTAGATTTTCTGTGTAGCCAGTAACAGTCTTAATTTAATGACTTGATTGCAGCTGGAAGATTGTAGGAGTAGTGACAATGGTGGTTTCAGTCCTGCTTCTCCTGAAGCTTACCAGCTACACAGGTGCTGTATAACCACTAAAAATTAGAGCAATTTAGTAAACCAGTGCTGGTTTTCTTTTGGCTTAGTATGCGTGACTGTAAACTGTGAGAGGCTGCTTCTGAGCACAGAGCAATTCTGTCTGGCCAGATGGCCTGTGAGAAGGTGTCCTGGCAAACCATCAGGCTTGAGATCAAGGTGCCTGTGAGAAGAAGCTCTGGAAATGACTACACTGTGACACCACACTGCACTGACTGCAGTAAGAGTTGTAATTGAGGCTGAGGCTTTCCCACTGTGTTCATAATTTGAGCATCCAAACATAATATTAATGCAGAATGCAAAGCATTACAAACAGACAAGCTAAAATCATACATCACTTAAGACATATTGCCTGGAGCCACAAGTACCTGGAGCTTGTGACTGGGAGAGGGGTGCATTCAGGCCAGTATCCCAGCTACCTCTGATGCTCACACAGAAGTGAAGTTGCTTTTACCTGACAGATTGGTAATTTATTGTCGTTGTCTTGGTATAAACTGAGAGCGAGTAGAAGGATCTCTACTCTTGCCTTAATTTCTGTCTGAAACATTGTTTGAACACTAGGGGACCAGACAGGTGATGAAAATGTCACCCAGATGCTTAAGAGGGCTCATGACTGCAGGAAGACAGCTGAGAATGCAGCAAAAGCCTTGCTGATGAAACTGGATGGGAGCTGCGGGGGAGCCTATGCAGTCACAGGTTGTAGTGTGCAGCCCTGGGAAAGCCTCTCCTCCAACAGCCACACCAGGTAACTGAAACTCTTCTGCTACCCTAATCTCCTAACCTTTGATTTCAGACCAAAAATTATGTTCTATTGTGTTTGCTGAGCTACCTCTCCTCACCCCAGTCCTCTAGCTTCTGTGCTTTGATTTATAAGTCACCATGCCTCAGTGGTCTAATTGTCTTTGGACTTTGAGCAGCTCCAGCCAAGAAGGGTTTTGTATAAATTTGTTTCAAATGGGTGACTCAGAACTTTGATCTTCCTCATAAAGGGCAAAACCATTACATTTGTTTTAATACAGTGACTTTCTTGCTGTTTTATTGGAACTGATATCATGCACCTGTTACTCATACCTATTGTATGCAGACAGCACAGATGTGTAGTGAACGAGAGATCTGAAACAGGCTTTCACTGGCATTTTGGAGTGCTCAAGGATTGTCTTCAAAATGTTGCAAATCTAGCCATTCTGTTTTAAACCATTGTCTCTCCCTTCTCCTTACCCTTTGCCCCCCTCCAAATTCTTCTTCCCATCCTGTTCTTTTCACTCGTGGAGTGGAATAGAGTGGGTTTTTCCAGGAAAGACTGGAAAAAAAGCACTTTTTCTGAAGACCTATAAAATAATGATACTTAGATGAGCTATTATTGCAGAAGTGTTCCAGCTCAAATATATCTGCCAGCAGCTTCATTTTGAGTTTTTGCCCGCCTGTGGTATAATTGTACTCTGCAGTGAATATGTGTGCTTGTGTATGGATACAAATTTGGCAAATGTCCTGGATAAATATAGATGAACATTTTTCTCTTTAAAAGTTATTTTCGTTTCTCAGATTTGCACTAAAACTTCATTTTAATTCAGTTTTCTAGCCAATTCTTTATTCAAATGCTGTCATTTTTTTGACACTTCAGAAGTTTATTTTAGTACTATATCATTTCTTTTTCTTGCTGATGCCTCCTCCAAAGGATCTTATTTCCTGCCATATGACTGGCATGGAATAGCTAAAAAGTGAGCAAAAAGGTAATCTGAGGGAACAGGGTCCTAATGTGAGGTGAATTTTAATGTTTTATTCAGAGAAGTTTTCTGGTGCGCTCTCAGTCCAAGAAAGCTGTGTCTTTATATAGAAATTATTGTGGCAGCACCTGTGCTAGTAGTACACTGATCACACTTTGTAACAGAAGCATTTACCAGCCTTGGAAAGAAATAACATAAAGCTGTTTCAAGCACTTGGCTTGCTGTGTCTTAGGCTGTATCTACACCTGTATGTGAATGTGTTGTCTGTCTACACGTAGTAACACATCTACCTAAGCGAAGCTCGTTTTCCATTCTATTGTTTGAAAGGATCATTTTCAGTTTTTCATAACTACCTCAGTGGTTTTTTTCCTTGTGAGGTATCTGGCGTGTAGTCAAGGCATAGTAATTTTTTTTTTCTTGAAAACAGTTCAGGTATTTTTCAGTACTGACAGGGAAGAACTAGGGGGGGGGAGGGGGGAAGGGGTTGTTCTTGTTTTAGTGTTTGCTTTCCTAGCCTTTCACTGAAAGTGTTTGGTAGGAATATAGTATCTACAGCTCTTGCTTGCTTTAACAGAATTTTTGGGAGGCTAAGAGAGGGAGGATAAGAGTCTGTGTGTCTGTGTTCGTTGGTGGTCAGCTGGACCTGTGTGTGTGTGTGTCCGAGTGAAGTATTGGCT
Source organism: Corvus moneduloides (assembly GCF_009650955.1). Taxonomy (NCBI): domain Eukaryota; kingdom Metazoa; phylum Chordata; class Aves; order Passeriformes; family Corvidae; genus Corvus; species Corvus moneduloides. The sequence goes on from NC_045511.1 coordinate 68,500,333, forward strand.
CAGTGGATAAAGTTTCAGCAGAGCATGTTTAAAGTGGCAATGGATTTAAAATTTCATCAGGACGAACTATGTCATGAATGTGAAAATGCAATTATGACTGTTCTTATATGAAAGAGACATTTTAGCTTGAGCCATTATCACTATAGTATTTTTAGTTCTGGTGTGGAGAAAGATACTGTGCTGAATGAGGTAACTTTTACAGGTTTTTTTTTAAATATGTGGAATATAGGAGATGAAAGCTCTTGTCACTCACCCAGAGGGCACACACAGGGAATTTGTGACATGGGCATCCTGATCTGATTGTCACTTACACATTGTTGTCCTTCTCCCCTCCCCCCATGCCCAAAGTAATTTATCTTTGCCTAAGCATACATATCAATGAAAACATTTTTGAAACTTCAGCTTCTCCAGAAAATATAAATCTTCTCTTCTTTCCTTCTGTTCTGTTCAAGTGACATGTGGTTAGAGGTGTTTTTAGATTTTTTTTCTTCCTGTGGATCCTGACTCAAAAGAGAGGAATCATTCCCCTCTTCAGCTTACAGACACATGACATTGTGCCAGCCCATTGATGGAAAGCCTGTCTTTATCCAAAAGGCGCATGCTTTTCTATATTTGTATCACAGCACCACAGAATCATCAAGTTTGGAAGAGACCTTCAAGGTCATCCAGTCCAACCATCACCCCAGCACCACCATAACCACCCCTAAACCTTATCCACAAGTGCCACATCCAGACTCGTCTTGAACACTTCCAGAGGTGGTGACTCCACTGACTATCTCAGCAGCTTAATCCAATGCCTGACCACTCTTTCAGTGAAAATTTTTTTCCAGTATCTAATCTGAACCTGCCCTGGCACAATTTAAGGTCATTTCCTCTCACCTCCAGTGAGTGCTGTGTGAGCCACCCGCCACTTGGGGACCACTGCAAGAATACTTTTACAGTATTTGATTGAAACATTCTTTGAATCTGCAAAATTTATTTTTCTTGCCTTAGATGTTTTAGTGTGGCAGGCTTTTAGTTGCAGATATGTATTGCTACCTTTTCCCTTTGAAACTAAATGAATAAAGCAGTAGTAGGATGATGAAAACTGTCCTTTGCTGACACTTGTGAAAAATGACCAATTCTTCCTGTTGTTTGAAATCCTGTAGCATATGGAGTTACAGTGGAATTGTTGACCCATCTTGGGCTTTGAAATTTCAAATGAGATTCTGAATGTCAAATCATTGGACGCATTACTGAGAGTAAATGCTTCGTGACCTACTAGTGACAAGTGGTTAAAGACTGTAAAAGAGAGCAACTGAAATGAAAATAAATGAAATGCAATGAAAGAGCATCTAAATAATGCTAAAAAAGCAGTACCACAATAATGTTGCCAATTCAGATTTTGAAAATAGAAATTGGTTTGCAATATAGTTGGAAGTCATAATTACTTTAAATGGACAGAAGCTAGGTATAGAACATACACTGCCAACAAGGTTTGACTGATTGCACCTTTGGAAGGAAACAAAAGGGAAGAAGCCCAGTTGTAACACTGACTGAAAATATGGTGTATTTTATTCCCTGCTGTGCTAGTAAGCCCAACCTTACATCTGGGTTCATGGCAGGACAGATTTGGTCCATTACATGCAAAGGCAGTTCTTTTCAGTATTATGCAGTGTCACAAAATATCTGAACTCAATCAAGTGTAGGAATATATATCTCCTCAGAACCATCTTAGGTTTCAGATAAGTTGGTGACAGACAAGATTATCTTAGCTGAGGCATGCAAATAAGTTATTTAGAAATGTCCAAACAGTTATCTTAGTGTTATCTGTGTAACACTGTTGCTGGACTGAAGCAGTCTCAGAAGGAAGCAGGGCAGTTTACCAAAGGTTTTGATTTTAGCTGTTGTTTGTCCTTTCCCTGGTTGGGGTATTTTTCAGTTTGTCAGGAGGTTACTACCTTCTGGCATTTTGCTGTTTCAGATCTCAAGCTACAATGTTCAGCCAGAAAGAAGGTGTTTGGGCTGTGTATACTGCGGATCAAGGGTATTCTTCAAAGCATTAGGCCATGTGCAGGTATTCAAGCAAGTTCCTGGATTCAGTTCTGACAGTGTTAATATCAGTTCTGCCAAGTGTATTATCCACACCATTGCTGAATTGCAGATTTATTTACTTATTGACTTCATTTTTAACAGATAAAATGATGCTCATATAGGGTTTTTTGGACAAATTTTTGTAGTGTACAGAAACTACTCACAGAGAAGCACTGCTGAAAGCATCCTTTATATCCGTCCGCTGCATTTTATACACACACACTCATGCCAGAAAATAAGACTGACATTGTGCTGTACCAGCCCACATATTTTCCACAAATTGTATATGAAAATTAATTTGCCGTCACCCAGGCATGACATCATCATAAAAGACTTGAGGGATGAAGCAAGTGTGAAGAACATTTCTCCTTGCTTGTTCTGATACAGCATCAGTGAGAATGGGCAGATTGATGTTGTATTCCCTCCAGCTGTGATGAAACTGTGATCCTTTCTCTGTCCTCACCTAAACACTTGAGAAATGAGAAACTGCACATCTTTTGCAACAGTTTCCTGTGTGTTTTGGATGGATGCATTATACTATAAACGTTTTCCTTTGTCCAGATTGCTGTTCAGAAGGGAGGGAATATCAGAAATTCAGGATGAAGTGCTCACCAGCTGTCATCCCTTAAAGAGAGCAGCACTGAACCTGCACTGTGGCTGTGGAGAGCTGTTAGGTGGGGCTTTTGGGGGAGCACACCCTGGCAGAGTTGCTGGGGAGATCAGAAACACTGCAGTGTAGTTTCTGTCCCTTCCTCCCCAGTTGCTTCCAGTCTTCTGGGTGGGGACATGCTGCTAAATGCAGGGGGAGAGTGAAGGTTCTTGTCCTCTTGTGTGCTGGCTGAGAAACAAGTTCCTTGCTGAGCTCCCCTCAACTTCTTAAAAAAAAACCAAAAAAAAAACCGAGAAGAAGAGCAGCTTGCTAGCAATTCACCAGAGGAGCCAACTCAGCTGCAGACAGGCAGGCAGCCAGCCAGGACTGAAGTAAAAGCAGCCTCAGTATCACTGGCAACAGCCCAGACTGCCTTCCTCAGTTTGGACTGCACTCCCCTAACATATATGTGCATAGCTGTGAGTCTTTAAGGGCCAAAGTCTGTGAGTATGCACAGTGAATGAGGTCCAGCTCCACATAACAAACTTTCAGCGTTTTTTTGCTCAGGTTTCATTTGCAGCAGGAGGGCTGGGTTTTCTTTCCTTTGCAAGCAAAAACTGAGATGAGGTCTTTGTGCCCCAGGATTTGAAGCCTTTAAAAGTTATCCTTCCTCCAACAACAGCTGTTTTACATTTAATCCAGAAAAGCTCTGCAATTGCAGTCTTTGGGTGCTGAGGAAGAAACTTGCTGTATGACTTCAGTACAGCATTAAATATTTTCACATTGTCTATCCTCATTATTTTTATATAAATATCTACTTCAGCAAGATGCCTTTAGGCTCAGTAAAGCAAGATTTCAAGGTTTTCTAATAAAGAAACAATATGAACAAAAATTTGTTTCAGTTTGAGAGGGTTTCTATGTATAGGTACTGAGTGCTCTTAAGCTTTGCTGCTGAAGGACATGGATGAAAACAAAAGCAAAGACCAATTTACAGTTGCGTCGACTGTGGCAGGCACCTCTTATCCCTCAGAAAACGAGAGAATAATGTGAAATTAACACAGAACTGTAATAAAGAGCTGTAATGTCATATTTCATGAGGAGGAAGGATTTTGAGAAATCTTTGTAGACCTGCCAATTCTCTATCTTCTCCAAGGCTGTGCTTGGAATTTGTGGGAAGATGGGCAATTATTTGAAGCACTTCAAAATCAGTGTAGCTTTAACTGAAGAAAAACCAAAGGAAAGATAAAATTCAAGCCTTTCTTGGTAGGCTTCCCCTTTGCACATGCATAATATTTTAGGACATCATCATGGCTCTCATAGCATCTAGCGGGTGGGACTTTTCCTCTTAGTACAAAAATGTTGAACAGCAGTGCAATTTGATACAGAAAGTGATTTATTCCCCTGCTGATAACTGAGATCATCTAGCATTCCAGACAGCCGCAGTTAATGGATGACTTATCCCTCACCCAGCAGCTGATTACAGGACCTCAGGAGACAGCAGGCAGCTTTGAGTGACGCTCTAGAAACAACATAGCATTTTATTTTCCTTTCAGTGTTATTGCAAATACATTCAGCCCCAGAATACTACAGCTGTGTCAGTCTGGGCCCCCTGCAGCACTGGCGTGCAAGGAGGTGGGTAGGCAGCACTCAGCCACCATTGCTCTAAAGACGTTATTACCCCGTTCTGCAATCTCTGTGTAAACACTTGTGGGGCAGAGCATTGGGCCCTCATTTGTTCAGAAGATCCACCAAGTCTTTTATGATGACTTTTTATTAGAATTCCTGCTACTCTATGGGTTTGTTTTAAATCACTCTAGCCCTGAAGGAGTGTCAGTATGCTGAGGAGTACACCTTCACATGAACTGAATGATGCTATCTCCCAGCAACTGCCAGTGGAATTTTGCTCAGGTTGATTCCTAACAGTATCCATTAAAATATCCGAGGTGGTAACTGGTATGATCATCAGCAGAGATAAATCAAGTCTGGGTTGATTCTTTTTTCCTGCTTCTCAAAAAAGATGAAGACTCAGTGTCTGAGCAGCTTGCTATGCTAGGTTATTGCTAAGAAGTCTTAAGTAGCTTTTTTTTCTTCCTTTTTAATTAAACAAAAAATACTTTTTTTCAGAAGACACCATTTCAGAAAAAGTACTTCAGTTACACATCACTAAATATCTGATTTGCAGAGAAGTTGTCACATGATTTAATTTTCTCATGCAGCTTAGAAAATTTCTTTTCTGAATTTGTCACATCTCACATTGCAATGTCTGGTCCATACGTTTGTGTCCTTTCTGTAAACTTCTGAGTAAGACTCAGATGCATTGATGAAGTATTTGGAGGGTGTTTGATGTAAAAATTAAGATTTTGTTCCAAATGTGTATTTTTTTAATGCCATTCTTTCTCTTTCCAGTACTACCAGCTCAACCGCAAGCAGTTGTGACACAGAATTTACGAAGGAGGATGAGCAGCGGCTGAAGGATTACATCCAGCAGCTGAAAAACGACAGGGCAGCAGTGAAGCTGACAATGCTGGAGCTGGAAAGCATCCACATTGATCCCCTTAGTTATGACGTTAAGCCACGTGGAGACAGCCAGAGGCTGGACCTGGAAAATGCAGTCTTGATGCAGGAACTCATGGCAATGAAGGTATTTTATTCATAACCAAGAGGGGAGCTGCTCTGCTGTCAATGCCCCTGTGCCACTAAACATGCTCAGTCACACACGTGGGAGGCTTTTGTCATGGTCACTGGGTAATAAAGGGTAACTTTGTTGAAACACGTAATCTGGACTGAAAGTAGTCAGAAAGTGACAGAAGGCAGTGCATTAACAGTGATGAGCTATGTGTGTTTTGAATTAGGCAAGGACTTCATCTGTGTCTGTAAACTTGGAATGTTCTTCTTGACAAACCAGATGCTCTGTCTCTAAGAGATATGGCAGCTGAATTGCTCAAGGATGACCAAAAACCATGATTCAGCACTTCCCAAGAGACAGTTCATTACTTACGAGCTTGCAAATGTGTGCATCATGAATATTTGTGAACTGAAGCAGAACAAACTCAGTTCCTTTTAATATTGCTGTGGGAGGAGGAATGATCAAATGTCCTCCCTAATGCTCTCTGGCAGTTGGTCACAAGTCCTGAGCTGTTCTAGGCACCGTGTTGCAATCTGTAGCTCAGTCCAGAGTCTGAGCAAAGAGTAGGGTGTGTAATGAGTTGCATTAACTCAGGGTTTTGGAGAAAACCCTGGTTATATGTCCCGTTCTAAAGATGTGATCTAGAAAAGCTGATCTTTATTGACCAGGTGTAGAGCTTACATCATTTTAAATCTGTCTTCTGTGTTGATTTTGAGAGGTGAACTAAAACATAGGAACATATCAAAGGCAATAAAAGTATACGTCTGCATTCAGAATTTGTCTAGTTTTGGTTCAGTTTAAGTAAGTTTAATTTCTGCGTTTTAGCAAGTGCTAATTTAGCCAACTAATTGCAGAAATGTCAGGTGATGGTATTGAGTGGGACAGCAAATCCTAACAGTTTCATAAGCTTCTAAAGTTACAGATTTTTGTTCAGACGTGCTGCTTCTGGCTCAGTGGTAGCCTGGTAATGATAATTATGTTCTTAGTGGTGCTGCTTTTCCATGACAACAGATACAGTTTTGCAATAATGCATTCATTATTTGCAGTTAGGAAAAGATTGCTTCCTAGCTAGATTTAAAAATTATATTAGTTGTTTGAATACATTGTGGCCAACAGCAATGTATTCCCCACAACTAAAGCATGCAAGATGTACTGGAAGATGTTGGTAGATAAATAGAAGTGTATTTCAGATATCACACTTCCTTCTCCTTTTTTTGCATCCAGATCTTCCCTGAAATCTTTTGTACACCATTCTTACATCTATTTTTAAATTTTAAATTACTTTATTTTCATAATTTTATTTTAATTTAAAGGTAAGGGCAAACTGTAGAGCTGTATCCCTTGTAAGTAGTGCCCTTGCCTTCTTGAACACCAGCAGATGCTTATCATTGCAACTATTGAGTGCTGGTAGTCCTTTTGTTCACACAACAATCATTTAACTTGTTCTTGATACACAGCATCCATTTGGCTGGACCTGGCACATTGGGTTTTCACTGCAGGAATTGCCTCAAGAAGAGGAACATTTTCTTCTTGATTGGGTTGTGTGTAGTGCATACAGAATAGACACATTTTGCATAGGTGTCTGAAGTTACCTTCAGCCCTTTGCAGTGCAGAGAAACTGACAGTTGTGTTATTCATTGTAGTTTCTTGCACTTTGCTAGAATTCACAACTGCAGGAAAACCTTATGTTTCTGAAAGAGACATTGTGGAAACTCAGATTTGTCAAATGTGTTACCTGTCAGCTTCCGTGGTTGTTGCTTGGGTCTGCGTTGTACCTTCTTTTCTGTTTGTCAAGCTAGAACAGAGTTGAACCTAAGGTCAGGACTCATTTTGGCTTTCTGAGTATGTTTGTTGTATCAATTATTTGAAACATGTACCTTACACAGAATAGCATGTGTGTCTGCCTCCTTCTGAGACAAACTAGAATTTAAGTTTCCTTATGGTATTTTATTTAACTTGAAGCAGATGGACTGCAGAAGACTTCACTGCTTAGCATTTTTAATTTGTTCCCTCCCTTCCACATTTTTAGCAAGGATGATACAGCCGGACCAAGCTACTCAACGACTTCGTGCACTGCTGGGTCTTACAATCTCTTACTGTCTCCCAGAACTTGGTTCTGTGTTGGAATATCTTCCATTTTTGATTCCCTGTAAAAACTGATCACCACAGTTTGGAAATACCTTTACAACACTAGTTCTTCATTATTAATTAGAAAAACGGTTTGAGGGTGATTGTTGCCCTGTTTATTACTATTTTTTTACTGATCCAGAGTGTAAGACACAGTTGTCTGCCAGTACTCGTGTAAAATTCAATTCTTTGCTTCAAGCAATAATTAACCGTGTTTCCAAATACATTCACGTCCCTGGTTTGTCATCATTCAGTGGTCTTGCTTTGAGGGCAGTTGTTGTCATGCCCCAGTTAGCAAGGAGATTACTTCTGATGGGTGTAAATAGTTCTTGGTTTACAGCCCTTCTGCATTTCAAAGGACTTAATCTAGATAAGAAGTCTCAGCTTTCTACACCGATAATTTTTCCTCTTTTGTGTACAGGTGTTGATAATGTTGTTCATTATGTGCTTTGAGACTACAGTCTCTTGGTGGAAAATGTTAAGAATTCCATTGTCCACCTTTGTTACAGCACTTCATGCTCCTACAGATTTATGTAGTGAAATACAGTTAACTAGAGCATGACATTTGTCTGCTCTGATGTTTGTTTTAATTCTGAAGGCTGGTATGTCCCACCTTGGTTACTGTGGTCCTCGTGGAGTCAAGACTTTTTGTGACTTTTAGAACTTTTTGCCACATTAGAGTCCTACATGACCAAATCGAATACAAGTTTTGATTTTGAGAATTCCCTGGTGTTTCTGATCATTTTGAATCAGGAGTTTTTAATTTTCATTCAAGTTTTTGCCCAAATTCAGAATTACAATATGACTGCAAGTACAAAAGACCCCTCAGTATTCAATTAATTAGTCCCAAAATAACTGTTGGATTTGACACTTAAAACTTGTGAATTTGCATGGATTGCCTAAGTCTGCAATCCGCTAGAAGAGGGACCACTTGCTACCTCCTCCTTCAGGGTTTCATTTAGTAAATGCCACTTGTGCTTACACTGAAGAGTCAGGTGTGTTAAACTGCAAAATGCTTCACAGCAACCTGTAGCTGGAAGAGAAGGGAAATAGTAATTATACAAAGGTGACACTGTCATTTCAATTAAATTTAGATGCCATTTTTGGAAAACATATTTTCATGGAAAAAATTGCTGCATATGTAAAGACTCTTTAAGTAAACCTGAATTACTTGAATTTTCCCACATGAGATGTGGCTGCTGCCACTCTGTCTCACACATTGTATGGGTCCTTACAATCCTCAACTGCAGTTTTAATTTTTAACTATCTTCAACCTTTCCATGCCCTCCTGCTCATTCCCTGGGTGCCTCTGTAAGACCCTGGCTGACAGCTTTTTAACTTTTCCCCTGCTTTGTATTTGCTTCTTTACTTCCAAGTCACACTGTTTTGACTTGAGAAAACTAACATAATGGGTGGTGCGTGATATGTCTTGTGGGACAGGATACAAACTGCTGAATTCATACATATGGTGATCTAGGCTTACTGTCTTCAAAGGAGTTAAACATTGATCCTCAAATGTATTTTGAGCTTGTATATGTTAAAATAAGTTAAAATTATGAAAATAAAACAAGCTGAAATCTTTACATCTTTAAATCTTACAATCTTTACATGAGAAAAACCAGTTCCACAGATTCATTGTTATAGTGGATAAATTCACCTTTTTATTTTAGGAAATAAATGTCCCTTATTTCTGGACTGAATTTGCCTAGCTTCAGCTTCCAGTCAGGAAAGATTTGTCCTGACCATCCCACACAGACACCCAAAAGCATCTTTTATTCATAAAAGTGCCAAAATACTCTGTTCAAATTACTTCTCAGCTTTCACTAAGAAGGCGAAATAGATTAATGGCTTTAGAAGTAGAGGCTTAAGAAGTTAAATGCATACACCTGAGTATATCAGACCATCCAGTTCAACTCCTATAACAAAATTTGCCCATCATTATTTATCAGTATTATTTACACTTTCTGTTGACAAAGGAAATTAATGTAAGTTCACATAACAACTATATTTGTGTACATCACATTGAGTGAAACTGGTTGTGCTTCTAACCTTCAGTTCACGAACAAGCAGATGAATAAATTGATGACTTAAAAGCTCATACAAACCTTTCCAAGCCCCTCAGGGTTTTTAAGATATGGATTTTATTCTTTCATGGCTGGTGGTTCCGAATAAGCCATTGATTACCTGTGATGGTTGTAACTGTGATACACCTGTGTGCACTGTTTATACTTAATCCAGACAGCAGATTTTTGGTAGGAACATAGATTCCCTTCTGCATAAAAAGTTAGTCTAAATATGTGTCGACATTTATTTTTGTATAACCTTGCTAATAATGGCTATAATATAAAAGGCATTATTTTTTTAATTATAAGGGAAGATACCTCTGTTATTTTTGTGATTTAAGTATTTTTTTTGTTTGTTAAAAAAAAAAAAAATAGTGACTTTTCCTAGGCTGGCCACATAAGAAACTTCTGTCTTTCAGAGGTGTCTACACAGTGAACAATTCTGGAACCAAACTGTAATACAGAAAATGTCTGCATGAACTCAGTATTCACCCATCAGGTGACCTAGGGCAAAACAAGCTAAACAGTGGGAACATTAATCTAGGTGGGGGGGGGGGGGGTTTGTCAGTCTTTTGTTTGTTTAGTGGTGATTTTAAGCACATAACATAAATTATGTCTTAGTACCATCTCTTCAAAAGTTTTGTGGATACTAGGTTTTTCTGGGTGTAGAAAATAACGAGGCATTTTGTTCAAGAAACTTTTCTGAAGTGTTGTTAATCACAAAGAGCCTTCTGGTTCAGAAATAAGCCATCATTTGCTTTTCATGGGAGTCTGGGAGCACATGCTGAAAGAAGGATCACTGCACTCATGCCCTGCACTTAAACTTCTGCCCAGCCACTGTCAGACAGATGTTAAAACATAGATCTGTCCCCAAACAGCAGATGTTGTGTTAACAATAGGTGACAGCCCTGTCAGAAGCCTCAGAGCAGCAGAAGAATTGCACATAAGAAGGAGCTCTCTGAGCTGAGCTTCTTTCTGTTAAGTACCAGTGTCCATCCTCTGTGAATCATATTTAGGGAAGAATATGAGCGAGTGCATTTTTCTATCAAACTCAGGTTGTGTGTACTTGGGATTATGGCCATTTAGAGGAGGGAAATTATAAATGGACATCTGATGGTGCCATACTCAGTTGCTCTTTTTGACTTAACTCATTCTACCACAGAGGCTGGTATTAAAAGGCAGGAGTATGTGACCTCTGAGTGCTGTCCTGGTCTCTCAAATCCCTTCCACTGCAATAAGACAAATTCTTACATATCAATGAGAAACTGAAATCTTGCTTTTAGGGAGGCATTTGACAAAGTCATACACTTCTAGTTTTAAGAAAATGGTCTCTGAAGGACAAAGTAGAACCAAAAAAATTGCAGCAGCAGTGGCAACCCTCTCAGATCCCTGATAGTCTAATTCTAATTCTGCTGCTGAGCTTATTTCTGAAGATCATAAAAGGGTGGCACAGATCTTTGACAAATATGCAGTGTGATTATAAAAAGTCATCTGAGTGCTGGTAGTGTTCTTTGTTAACAGAACCCTTTGGTTACAGGAGTGGATGGAAATCTCGTTTAACCTCATCTTCCTTTAGGTACCTAGTCCCATGAAGCAGCATGCTGATAATAAAATGTTTCTTCAACAGGAAGAGATGGCAGAGCTCAAGGCACAGCTTTACCTGCTGGAGAAGGAGAAGAAGGCATTGGAATTGAAGCTGAGCACTCGAGAGGCCCAGGAGCAGGCCTACCTCGTCCATATTGAGCACTTGAAGTCTGAAGTGGAAGAACAAAAAGAGCAGAGAATGAGGTCTCTCAGCTCAACCAGCAGCGGAAGCAAAGACAAACTGGGCAAGGTCGGGAGTCACACTACATTTCCAAAGTTACAAACTTGATTAATTAAACCCTTCCTGTCCCTATTGCAGTCTTTAGCATGTTCATAATTCTCCTCTTTTGTCTGTATGCAGATGTGTTCTCTCTTCCCTAGTTGTTAGGTGGTTCCTTCCATGCTGTGATTTAAGAGGACTTTGCAGAATTGGTGTTAAGCCTGAGCTAAAATAAGGGTATTCTGAGGAGTACCACAAGGCCAGTCTTGCCAAACATACAAGTTGCTGGGATTGAGGGTGTTTTGCCTGTTGTCACTCATTGGGAACACTGGAAGGGAGTCTAGTCAAAATGCGATTCTCCCCTAAACACAAAATATGAAAAAATTAACGCTCATTTCTAGGAAGCATTCAGAGCATTGAATGACAATCTCTTTCTACAAGTTAGATTGTAATAATTTGAGAATGAAGACTTTTCTTCCCTTATTGCAAAATAATGCAAGATAATGCAAGATAAGCAGATTTTTGCATTTGCAGTAATAATTTGCATTAAGAAATAAATACCTTTGAAAACTTCAATTTGTCTTATTTTAGTGCTGTGTCCCCAGAAAATTTCAATAATATGTTTAAAAACTAAAACCAAGAGGTACATCTTTCTTACTTGTTCCTGGCCATCATCTGAATTTTTTGATCCCAGTGCTGCTTTGTTTCAAGTGTGGTGTCAAAAGAAATACAAGGAAGGCACCAGCAGTTTTGCGCACTGTAGCAGAATTCTGCAAGTCAGTGAGCTGTGGTGGTTTAAAAAGCATTCAGAGGCACTTGTGAAGTATTAATCTGTTCATTCCTTGGTATGTTGGTACACTGCCATGTTGCTGTAGTGTTGTTTTCTTTATTTCACCTTCATTTTAAAAGTAACTGTGAACTAAGAGGCTTTCAGAATTTTCCTATTAAGATGGTCAGTAACTTCTAATTAGGTGGCTTTTCCTCCTTTCCCAGGAATGCAGTGATGGCACTGCAACACCGCTAACACTCGCTGAGCTGAGACCATACAATGAGAGTGAACTGACTGCTGAGCTGACAAATGCACTCAGGAGGTAAGCACAGCTTCCCTCACCAGGGACAGGACTTGTCCTGTAAGTCCAGGGAAAGGTTTATTTCTGAGCCTTCACGCTAACCCTCAGGTGGTTTGAAGAGTGATCACAGATTTGTCCTGTGAAAAGAAAAATGATCAAAGTCCTTCTAATTTTCCCCTCCCTTCTGCTGTTGTTCTTTAGCTGGTGGAAGTCTTCACGTGGTGCTCAACTCCATTCTCCTGGAGGTTTTCTAAAATTCAGTTGAATTTTAGAAATAAAAGAAACCTTCAAAATGGCAGTTAATTACCATATTCAGGCAAGAGTATGAGACATAAAACAGTGACAAGACTTCCTCGTGTGCATAAAAAAAGCCTTCAGTGAAGACAGGATTTGAAGTGTGATCTTTGGTTAAGAAGGTTGGCCTCAGGTTAGAACTTCGGTAGGAGTTACGGGAGTGGGAATTGCAGGCATTTTGATGACTCAGATGCTTCATTTGCCTCCTGAGTGTGTAAGTGGAGCCACAGTTCAATTACAAATGACATTGTGTGAGGCATTAGCTTTCCAATGGGAGAGAAAATTGATGTCTTGACAAACAGCTTTTAGCAACAGCCAGATTTTAAGCCTAAGCTTTCAGTACAGTTATACATTAGCTAGATATTTGTTTGTGCAGCAGTTTTTCATGCACCAGCTATGTGGTAAACTTCATGACAAAGAAATTCACAGTTTCGATAATGGTTTCAGTACTTGTTCCACCTTTTCCTAGAAATGGCTGTCTGATACCTAATCTGGTTTTTACATTTAGTACCTGTCCAAAATGCTGCTAAGAATTTTGGCTGGGAGGAGTGTGTTTTACGGTAATGGTGTTTCCACCCTCTTTGAGGGTGGAATGTCCTTTCAGGCAGCTGTGGTGTTTCATTCCTGAGGTGCTTTTTCTCATAGGTGCAATGTGTGGTGTGCCTAGGGACACTTAAGCCTGAAAGGCATTATGTAAAAATGTAAGATCATTACCACTGCAGAATGAATGCATTTCATACCATTTGCTTAGTAGTCTGGCAGTCGCTGAGTACTTAGTTTGCATGATGCAGGAAACAAAATTCCGTGGGTAAAATAATCAAAACTGTCACTTGTGTGTGGGTGGATAAAACCCATCGACGAAGTAATTTACATTAACACTGCAGAGAGCCATTGGCCTCCCCCGGATCCCCACCCTGCAGCCCTGGTGTGAGCTGCTCCACCCTTCACTCAAGCTGCTGCTTCTTCCTGCTCTTGTTATTTGCTCCTGGATGTCGAGAAGATGCCAGTGCCCTTAGTTAGCAGAGGTTTGAGTATAGTCATGAAACGGGGTTTGCTGACAGCACAGAGAAAACAACTTTGCTTTATGTACTAGGCCTTAAATTGATTAGCATGGATTTCCAGCCAAGGGCCTCGCAAGTACAGTTTGTCAGGCAGAAATGGAGAGGAAAAATAATCGGATTAAACTGTACATAAATTGTGAAGGCTCTCTGTGTAATGGAAATACGATGGTACTAAATGTGATTGCTGCTGCCAGTGGGGCTCAAGCACAGTTCCCGCAAGCTGTGTGGGCAGGGTATTTTTCTCCCTAATCAGTGTACCAGCCAAATCAGGCTGAATGGTTAGCCCTTCTTGCCCTAAAGTCTTGTCTCTGCAAGTCAGTTGAAGGTCTATCTAGCACATGGAAAAAGCTTACTGCAACCTGTTTAGCCACAGCTGTCTAAAAAATACCAGCAGTCCCTAACTGCTGTTCTGGGTAAATGGGCTCTCAAATATCAGAATGACATTTATACCATCACAAATCCACAAAAGAGTTCTAATAATGATCAAAAGTCCTTTTTCCTCTGCAGGTGTATCCCACTCACCTGCCAAAGTAGGACCAGAATACAAAATTAAAAGTGTTTGTCCCAATAGCTGTGTTTGCTTAGGGGTGAGGGGAAGATGTGAAACAAGTGCATATCATGGCAGTATTTAAATGCCAATGTTCAGTAGTGTTTTCAGGCTGAAACACTGTTTCAATGGTGTTTCAAGGTTACAATTCGTTCATGAATCCAGCAATTGGTCCTACCTGTTGTTTCTCCCGACAGTAGACACTGGTGCAGGGGACAGCAAGCTGCAAGGATAGGGGCAAAAATCCATTTGTTTTTGAGCCTGTTTGTCAGAGCATGTGATACCAATCAGCAGCCCTGCTTCCTGTCCCCTCCTCATCCTGTCATTACAGAGATTAAAGTTCTGGCTGCTTCCCCCTCTACTACTTTCCAATTCTGTCCTTCTGTTGCTGTTAAATTGTCAGGTTCTTCTCAGTTAATTGAAACAGAGTGAAACCCAAGTAAAACAGCATGACATAGTTACGGTTTGGGTTTTGGTGTAGTTTGGAAGCATTTATTTGCTCAGTCTGCAAATGGTCGTGCAGCAGAACAGTCTCATCCACAGAGCCAGGCTAGCTTCTCTCTGCAGATGTGGATTTTTTTGTAAATCTGGAATCCAGCAGTGTGTTGTGAAGCTTTTGTTGGTAGTGCCCATCACCAGAAATTCAAGGCAGAAGCAGTTCTTCATCTATTGTGTCATAACGTACTTGTTCTACATCAGCTCAGGATTTCCTGTGTAGTGCTCAGCATTAAAACCCATCTTTTTACAGAATTCAGTTTTCTTTTACATGGTCGCTATGCTAACTTGAAGAAACGTAAATTACCTCTGCTGTTAAAGTTATATCTAGCTTAACTGATTTCTGGTATTGCAGGCTAAGCTCACTAATTTAGAGACACATCCTGTTCCAGCAAACAGTAATGTAAACACTTTCTGCCAGAGCCTTTAACAGTTTTATTTTCCCCTCTCTCTTTTCTTGATGGAATGATGAAGTGCTTTAATGGACACGAAGCCTCTTCTTTCTTGAGTTTGACACATCCATAAACAAGCTTCTTGGCAGTAAATACCTTATTCTTGTGAGGGCAGAAACGTGTTCTCAGCAGCCTCATGGCCTGGTGCTGACACCTTGATGATTGTGCCAGAGGCCAGTTTTGTGAGACAAGATCTGGTTGAATACCCCAAAATCAGACACGTGACACAGTCTCCTAGGGGAGACCTTAAAACAGTCTCTTCTTGCTGGTTTGTTCTGCTCTGCTGGGGCAGGGGAGTGAGAGCTGTACATGATGAGTTTGTAACTTAGTATGCACATATCAGGTTATGCATTAATGCAGGTAAATGCATTAGAGGTGGCAGGAAGGAGCTAGTAGTAATTCCATCCTGCTTTACGAGGGTTATGATAACGGTGATAGAACTGATCGTTTCTTCTGCTGAGTTCTTTCATTTTGTGAAAAATGGCCAAGCTGGAAAGCCTGAAACTTCTCCCTCTCCCTAGGCCCTGCTACAAATGCTTTGATTGTTGAGGTCCTCCTGTGGTCTCTCCTTGTATTTCCAGCTGCTGATACCTTTTCTGTCTACATAGGATTGTATTTTATTCATGTATTTAGAGAATCATTTATAAATAATTTAAATACTTGGTCAGGAGGGGTCTAGCAGTACTAGGCATGGACCATGGCAGGCAAAACACTTTGTAACTAGACTGACTGTTCAGACCTCAGCTGCATCATCATTTGGCACAAAATTATGATCCTTGATGGCTGTGCAGGGTTACATGAATTGCATCAGTCTAGACATGTTTCAGTATACCCCTCACAAAAGCGTGACTTTCTATCTGGCAGCACTACAAAGGAGCTTTATATTTACCATGCCTGATGTCTTCTAAGCTGAGAGATAACATAGTGAGTGATGCTACTAATTGTGAAGTTGCTTCGGAGAGAGGAAATGAGCAGTAATCAGTAGGGTTGGCAAACAGGTCTTTAAATGTTAACAAAAAGTACGTTTTGCACAGAGCTGTGGTCCCACCTCTCTGGAGTAGAAGCTGCAGGTATTTCTAGTAGGACATAAAAAATGCATTCTGTTGCAGTAACTTCCTTGTGTCTGTTGAGACAGAGCAATGTTTGTTGCAGTCTTAGGTCCTTATCCCTGTCTGAAGACCGCAACCATGTTTTGTGCCAAAAATTCTGTTCAGAGAGCAAACATTTCAGTAGAAAGCTGGGCCAAGGCATGGCAGTGACTGTTTCCTGACACAGTGTCAGTGAGAGAGAAATCAAGCCACCTTCCTTTATTTTGAATTTCCATAAACTTCATGTGATGGCATCTTAGCTTGGCACGTTTTCAAGGGCCGACCTTTGTTTCATGATGATAGGTGTCAGTAAAAGCATCACTGAAATTCAGGCCTATCCTGAGCATCAGGCTGTCTCAGAAACGGAAATAGAAAGGTCTAGAACACGTCATACTATAATCATTCAGATTTGAAATTACTCTTTAGACTTCTACTGATTTGTAAAAGCCTCTTCTTTTTTGACCAAGGTACAGGGCAAACATGCAGTAGGTAAAAGGGGGCGGGGAGGGAGGCAGGGGTTTGTGTTCTGGACCTACTGATGCATCCTCAGCTGCTTTCTGTCAGTGTTTGCA
Organism: Corvus moneduloides; assembly: GCF_009650955.1. Classification (NCBI taxonomy): domain Eukaryota; kingdom Metazoa; phylum Chordata; class Aves; order Passeriformes; family Corvidae; genus Corvus; species Corvus moneduloides. The sequence goes on from NC_045511.1 coordinate 68,517,194, forward strand.
TATTTCTGTTCTCCAGTTATCACATCAATGAAATGAGGAAATCAGCGACTCTGAGGCAGTTGAAAGCCAGACACTAGCATGGACTACAGTCATTGCAAGTTTCAGAGACATCTTTTTTTTGTGACTGTGCAATATCCTGCTGTGTTTTCCCCTTGGCTGCCTGGGGGCTTCGGGAGGTATGGCCTATCTCTGGAAATCCCTCTGGAGAGTCCCATGAGAGAAACCTTCTCACAAGAAGAGAAGTGACTCATGCTGATATCAGGGACAGATTCCTTAGAAGCAGCTTGAGTAACTATTCTTACCATATGTTTTACAGACAACCATAATTTGTCTTTTTCTCCATTTTTTACATGGAGCAAGTAGTTCTTCTTACCACCATGTGGTTATCTGAACTGCTAAGCTGCTGTGCACTTGGATATAATCATCACAGGGAGCTCCAAATAGCTCCAGGTCTGGAGAGCTTCCAGGCTGGGCTGGCAAAGCTGGGTGGGAGGTTTGAGCAGTGAGTGTGGCAGGCATGCTGCTGCCTCCTCCAGGGCTGTTCTCCCTTTTTTCTGCCAGTATGTTGTTTCCAGGACCACACCTGGCCTGTCTCCCCGCTGCAGGTGGTGTAACACATGCCTGTGGTACTGTCTGGTTTTTGAGATCTGTTCTGAACATCTTGACAATCAGCAAAAAAATCAGTACAGTATTTTACACTAGCAAAGTGGTTTTTAAAGCACCCTCTGTCACCTCTGCAGTCAGGAAAGGCCTCCTGTGCACAGGTAGCTGGCAGCACAGGTGGTGCTTCAGCAGGTGAGCCAGGAAGGCATGGCACTGGAGGACGGTGGCTCTCTTGGCATTTGTGTAGTGTTGCTTTGTTGCCTCTTTAAAACATTTATTACATTCTGGTTGTTTTCCTTAGCAGGCCAAGCCAGACCAGTGAGGCAAGCATGCATTTGAATTAGCTTGGGGATTCTGCATGCCAGCCTGATGTAAGATGTTAAACTGCTGATGAAAAGAAAATTTATCTGCATTCCTTTTAAATGTCCAGCTGTTATCTCCTGAGAGGAGTCCAGATCCCTAGGAAAAAACAATCATGTGTCACCCTGTTCAACTGGAAAAGTCAGAGGGGAGTGAGGGATGGTGCCAGGCTCACTACAGCAGGAGGGTATCAGGGGAGGAGTGGAGTGTGGGATGTGCCTTCCCTTCAAAGCAGGGGTCCCGAAGATAGCTACAGACCATGCAGGAGGTGCCTTCCCTCCCTCCCCTTCCCCACCCCCAGTGGCCTGGGGCTGCCCTGCTGGCATGGATAGCTCTGCCAGGGATCTTCGTGCCTTTGTCCCCCTGGGCTAGCTGCTCCTGGTGCTGCTGTGTCAGGGCTTTGAGCCTGCTGAGCTGAACCTGGTCATACCACTCCTCAGGGGAATGCAGGATTTGAAGGGATCTGCCTGTAGCAGATCTCTTCTGATGGGTAAGAGGATGTGCCTTAGGGATGGCAAGACTCCTCTGCCTGGCTGTGGGAAAGGTTCTCACCTCTTCATTTGGAGACAACTCATTGTTCCCCTTTTGCTTCAGATTTGGCAAGAGCTGTGGTGCTCTTGACCCCAGGGCAGAGGGGTGGTAGCTGGTGCTTTCATAAGAAGGGGAGTTAGCTGGTTGCACTCCAAGCCAGGGGCAGAAAAATCAACTTCTGTGTGCCAGAGAAGAGCAGCTTCCTGTTTGCAGCACCGGGGAATTTTCAATGAAATCAGCAAGAGCAGGAAAATCCAGGAAGACTTCTAGAAGCACATGAAACCTGAACATGTCTGGAAAAGCCCAGACTGCAGGGAAAATATAAAGGTGCTCATGACCTTGCTTACATTACTATGTGCCAAACATGGTGTGTGTGGAGGCCAAATTCACATAAACACAGTTTCCTTTATGGCCCTGGCAGAATTCCCCACTCTCTGAACTGGTAGCATTGAAACCAGAGAACACCAGTTAGCCCCTTCCTATTCAGCCATCCTGAAACAAAAAGCCCTTGAAAACCACTATGCAACTGCCCACTGAGTGTTTTGATTGTGAAAATACCAAACAAAAGCCTTTATTACCAGCATATTAGGCATTTCACTGAAAATAGTGTTTTTAGCAGATGTTGTAGGCTGTAGGCCTTTGAATACACTCATTCTGAGCTTTTCCCTGGGAAGGGAGCAGTCAGGGATTTCCCCATCTGACTCCTCAGCAGCAGAGAGCCCTTGTGCTGAAGGGAGCCAATGCCCCCAGATCATAGACTCGTTCCCTCTTCTGGGAATACTTGCTCATTCTCTCTGTACACATGAAGTGTTGTGGCTGTGTTTTCTGAAGCTGCAACTTGCAGTAGCCACTTGGAGGAGGAACTGTTGGGATAAAAATCTCTGTTGACTTCTGCAGTCCAATAGACTTGTGAGTCAGGGGCTCACAGAAGCTGTGTTCTCTGAAAAATACTTGCTTCTCCTTTCCTCTTCACATCAAAATACATAGATAAATGCTTTCTTGGGATACACTGAGGTCCATAGTACTGCCCTGGGGCACAATAGCTGAGTTTGGTGTGTATGCTTCCATGGGAGTTTGGACCTCAGACTGGAAGACTGGCAGCAGCAGGCTGTGCCTTTATCAGTAGGATGTTCCGTGTATCTGTCACATCACACGCAGTTCCATCCCTGGTTTGCAACTCTGGCGTGCTCTCATTGTGGACACATGCTTCATATGCAAGATTGAAAATACTCTGCCATATTAAGCCTGTAGTGGCTGATTTTCCACATCCTGCAGTCAGGAAAGTACTGTGGTGCTGGAAATCCCCTTAGGACAGCACCTCAGGATTCAGTACCACTCCTGTTCACTGCCTAACTAAGCGATCAGTTTTGAAGAGAAATAAGTAAGGACAACTCTTTCTGACCAAACTGAGGTGATCAGTGATAGAAACTGAGGGAAGCAGGAGTCAGCATTGCGAGGCTTGGGGTTCTTACTAGCCCGTGAGGTACAGGTCTGAGCTCTCTCATCTGCTACTCAAACAGAAGATGCAGCACTCTGGGGGAAACCTTACATGTTTTTAGTGTGTAATAGTCATTAACCAAGTGCATTTTCATTTCCCCAGAGTAAACCAAGATGTTTGCTCTGCCTTTGCTGTTGCTGCTGTGTCTGGCTACTCAGGTGTGACTTGTTCTATGAAATGTCTCCTGAAGTGAGGATATTTAAATAGGCAGTTTTAAAATTAGGAACAGGTGTAAAGGTAGATCTCTATGGATTGTTTTTTCAGATTTTTTGGGACATTTCAGCACATGCAATCAAACCAGCAATTGTTTTCCATGAGATTAAGGTTGAGTAGGTATTATCTAGTGCTGTTTCACTGACTTCAAGACATCATGAAAAGCCAAAAGAAATACATGTATTTTACTGGTGCCAATGTAAATTTGAGTCATCTATAGATTAGAAGTATTACCCACTGTTTCCTATTTGGCTAGAATGTTCAGAACTGGCATCTCAAAAGATCTTTAAGTAGCTTAAACAGGGTGCTTACCACTCCGTTGGCTCTGTGTCTTTGACAAGCAGCAAGACAAGGATGTTGTAGACCAAATGTAAAGAAATACAGCTCAGGCTGAACAGGGCTGGTTGAAAGGTGTGTGTGAAAAACAGACAAAAGGTGATATCATTGTTTTATCGGGTAACAGTCACCATAGCAACCAAACTTTACCACGCATGAAGAGTTCCTCAAAGTCTTTCCACTGTGTTTCTTTTCCACGCAGCTCTTATTACAGCAGTTGTGTGAAGGACCTCAGCTGCAGTGAACTGTGGCTCTACTGGGCTCTTTCCCGTGAGACTGTGTGCAGTGTTTTCACAGCTATACCTTTTCTTGCGCATGATGTCAAATCAGCCTCATGTGGTTTTGAGATTTCTCTGCCCATCCAAACACTGTGGATGTTTATTCTACTGGATTTGCTGTTCACCCTAGGTCATCGTGCTGGGAATGGTGCTACTGAGCCTTCCCCAGAGCCCCTGGCAGTGGCAACCTTTGGAGCAGAGAAGTACCAAATTTACCCTACTCTGTTCTGGCTCATCAGTAATGCAACAAATGCATTAGGTCTGGCCACTGCCACGTCTCTTTCTTGTTTATGTTCTGGGTCTTTTTCTTCCCGTTTTCACTGCAGAACACAGATTTTGGCTGTAGACTGTGCTGAGCATTTCTGACGGCTGAGATAGGCTATAAAAATTAAGATTTACATTTGGGGTGGATGGCAGTGAACTTTTAACTGAGAGGAGAAGGATTGTGTTACTGGAAAGCAGAGAGCATGTTCCTTCGATGAAAGGACATACAAAGAATACCGATGATCCTTCATCAACAAGGGCCCTCTTACGTCCTTTTTAATCTGGCTGGTAAACCAACGCCTGAGTGTGTTGGGATAGACTGCTAACTTGGAATATTTCCCTGGCTGACTTTGTGAAAGCCCTTCCGTTGCTGCTGGAGCCAGCGCTGTCCTTCTCTCCGGTGATAAAAGCCTGCCGTACCCAGGTCTTCCTGGGAACTGCAGGCTGCTGAGCTGGGATTTCAGGAGGATCTGTGTGGTCTCTGCAGAGCTGGGGAAGCTTTCGCAAACTTCAGGGTATTCATTCCCGTTGGGCTTATATGGGAGCTGGCAGTCGTCTCATTATTGAGATGAAAACAAGTGTACTCATGTAGTAGCACTGCAACGAAGCAGGAGGGAGAGCTGGATCACTGCAAAGTGGTTGTAGGCAGCAAAGCACAGACTCCATGTAAACACACAAAGTTCCCAAGTGTAAGGTTTGATGCTGCAAAATCTATGTTCCAGTTGAGCCCAGCCCCACGTCATTCTTAAAACACTTTTTTTTTTTTCTTTTCCCCCCCTTCTTCCAAATCTTACTTTTTTTTTTTCCTCTGGGCTATCTATGCTGAGAGTTTGGGTCACAGAGAAAAGCTCCTGCAACGGTCCCGTGTGTGTAGGAGTGGGCTGAGCAGGCAGCAGGCATCAGCCATCAGCTCTGCAACAGGGAGCTCCACAGGAAGAAGCACCTGCCCTATGCCACATGCTTACCTGGGAAATGCTTTTTAAACCCAGCTTAATCCCCAAGCTGTAATGCTTGCTCCTGCCCAGAATTTCTGTCTTGTTCACTTTTTCTTTCTCTCATAGACATACTTGTAATGTGAAAATATTGTAAGGTACCTTATTTCCATTTTGTCACACTTCATGTAATTAGCTTTTGGTGCAGAGTTGATAAGTAAGTACTGATAACTATATTAGCATTTTGTGTATCTTTGTGCTTATTTCTTAGTGTGATTCAATGCATTACAAGACCATGATCTGCCAGAGAAGTTTGTTTACTCTTTTATCTGCTCTGTCTCCGATCTTGAATTCTAAAATGGTGAATGTTACAAATACCAATTGGAAAAGTTTAATGTTAAGAACTACCTCCTGTATTATCCTAGTAGTAGTATGGAAAATATTTTCAGCATGTCAACCCAGCACAAGACAACTACTGATGCACTTCCAAGCTGAAAGGTTATTTCTGTTTTGAAAATAGTTTTCTACCTCTTTTTGTCCTGATCCAGGGAGAAGAAACTGAAAGCAAGAGTGCAGGAGTTAGTAAGTGCTTTGGAGAGACTCACAAAGAGCAGTGAAATCAGACATCAGCAGTCTGCAGAATTTGTTAATGACCTTAAAAGGGCAAACAGGTAAAAGATCTACCAGCAGATGGATGCACCACTGATTTTTTCTTCGCTGTGTTCTTGCAAAGCATTGTAATAGTCCCCTTAGCTTAATGAGAAGTTTCTGGATCCTCACATTCCATCCATATGTTGACACTCTAGGGTTATCGTTAAGAGATGGGAGAGGCATAAACCTCCCATGTAGGCCACTGGCAACTACATAGTTTCAAACAGAAAGCAGGGAAATAGGTTAATCTTAAGGGAGTTACTACTAGTGATTGCACAATTTAAAAAGGAAACAAAAGAAAATATTTATGAATCTGTTACTCTGTTTGAAACTGCTCCCTTTTCTTTGGCTTCAGCCTCTTCATTAATAACCTGTCTTGGATAATCACACCTAAGTTCTGTTGCTCACTCAGGGCATTTTACTTGCACTGTGTTTGGATGGCCTAGGACCATGGTGCAAGGCAGCTGCCTTTTGTGCAAGCAGCCTGTCATTCACAATGTAGTTTTCCTTAACGTATATTTGAAAGCCTTTGTGGTGAGAAGCAGCACCCTTCTCGAGCTTTCCAACACAGTCAAGGCAGAGGCACAGAAGCTACTCAGCAGCTAGCAAATTAGCACAAGATGCCATCCTCCAAATGTAAATCTGTATTTTTAAAGTAAAAAATGCAAAATCAGTTCTGGGTTTTCTAAGCCGATTCTGGCCATGCAATGTTTTTATAAATCATGTTTAATGTTGTGGTATCTTGACTCACAAACAGTGCTATGAGAGGTCATCAACAGCAACCTCCATTTGCCTCTTTGAACCATGTTTTGTTTTCTTTACCAGTTTATTGGTAAAGGTGTGTACTTTCCCCAGGAAAGACACGGACATTAGCATTCATCTGGGTTTGGATCAAAAGGTTTGGATCTAATCCATTTTAAAGCACTGGTTAATTTTGGGAAGGTGATCAGTACCCAACCTTTGGAGTTCCTTGAAGGTGGGGCTTTGGGGTAGATTTTTTGTAGCACTTGCTCTGAACAAGCCAGTTTGAATTACCTTGTATGCCTTGTGTTTTTAACAGCAACTTGGTAGCAGCTTATGAAAAAGCAAAGAAAAAGCATCAAAATAAGCTGAAGAAACTGGAATCACAAATGATGGCCATGGTGGAGAGACATGAAACCCAAGTAAGAATGCTCAAACAAAGAATAGCTTTACTGGAAGAAGAGAACTCCAGACCACACACCAATGAAACTTCACTTTAAATGCATCTCTTTAAAGGATGTTTAGTGCCATTACAACTTACTTTCTTTTGGAGGTTGACTTTTAGGTAGCTTCAAATGCTAAAAGCTCTGATTGTCAATGTTGACAAAACTTAAAAGCACCTGCTCTGGGATCCCAGAGAGGTGTCATGGGGATAATAAAAATGTTAACCTTAAGGACTGTTTCATAATGTAAAATGGCAGTGCCTGAATCATGCTACAATTGTCTACATTGTGTTGTTATGTCTGTATTCATACAGCTTCGCGTCCATTTTATCGATGTCCTGTGAGTGACAGTGTCACATAGCAGAACAATTCATGTTAAAGGTTTTCATTTGGGTAGTTTGGAGATCATATGAGAGTTTTCCCAGTCCTGGAGCTCCCTCTGCTCACAAGTCCATACTGTAGCCTCAAGACTTGCTGTTGTGGTTATACCACCAAACAGGCAGCTGCACAGTGGGGAGATGACAGGCTGGCTGGCTTTTTTTTTGCACCCTGCTTGCAGTTCTGCTGCTCACAGTGCAGATCAGGTAGGAGAACTCCTGTTGATTTGGGAAAAAACCAAGAAAGCGTAGTTGCATCTCTGAAAATTATGATAAAGGTGTATCTCTTACAGTGTGTAAGAGGGCCAAAGGCTGTGGGTTTCACCATGCCACACAGCCTGTGCCAAGAATGGGTAAGAAATTACAGGAGACCTCTTGGTACTCACATTGCATGGTGTTTGCAACTACTTAGTAAAAAAATTTGGTTTTTCTTGCTATATACACTATATCCAAGGTTTTCCTTAAGAAGCTGGGCCATTTTCGTCATGTGTATTGTGCTTATTACAGCTTACTGTGATCAAGAGGTAGAATGTCTTCTTTTGATACTTTTTTTTTTTGACCAAAAAAGGTACTTATAAGGAATGTACCTGTTTAATATTGAATACACAGGCACAAAACTAGAAATGTGTAGATGTATGGATATCCAGCCACAAACAGAATGTGAATGGTGAAGTCTTACAGCTTCTTAGGTTAGTTTTTGTTACTGCTAACATTCTCTTGTTAAAATCACATATTACTGTATTATCAAACTGACTGAAGTGCAAATTTTGGCTTGTTAGGTTAATGAACATTAAGCAACTTATGGGGATCAGGTTGATTTCTGTAGGGGTCCAAATACAGGAGTCTGCCATAGCACCTGTTATATTCAGAATTTGCTTATTTTTGACAGAGTATGTAAAACAGCTTTATGTGTGTTTTAAAAAGCCAAGGTAGAGTTCCTTCACTGTGTTAGCTTGCTGCTGTGTTATGCCTCTGCTTTGCATTTTCCAGGCTGATTTCCAGTGAATCTGATTTCAGGAGATGTTTATCCTTTTTGCTTTACACATTGAGAGTTGCACCTCAAGTTTTTTACTAGCGTATTTAGAGTTATGATAACTTCTCTCATTTATTCCTCCCATTACTAGTACTAAGGAAATACTTTTAGAGGACTTTTTTTTGCCCACTGTTGGGTTAGGTCAAGCAGACAACACAGTTGTGGGAATTTGTGTTCAGAATATGGCACTGTTATTAAGTCTTGGTTACGTCTGGAACTGTAGCAGGTTGATTTTCACATCTCTTACTAGTGTAGCTGCTGTTGTCTTCTATCCTTAGTCATTCCTACTTCTCTGGAGTCTGATACATCATCCACAAAGCCAGCATCACATGTGATTGATTGCAACAGCAAATTAAAACAATGCTGATTTCAAAATTTTTAGGTAGTGATGTTCTGGTTTTGATCAGTCCTCTTTCTCAAAATAATTGCACTTCTTAATTTATAATGTGAATAGAAATTTTTGCAAATGAGTCTCTTGAGGAAGGAGGCACATTGATTTCTTCTGTCTTTGTGGTTCTGCTTAGCATCTCTTTATGATGTTTCACTTTTTTGGCCCAATTTTCTGACCCCCAGGAGGATGGTGGTTTGCCATCAGCTTCGGTGGTAGCTGAGCACACTCGTTCTGAAGAAACACAAAGAAAAGTGTCCACCTTGTGCTGTGGCAAAAATGCAGTTACACTTTTGTCTTGGGCATCTGCAGCACCCATGTCACATGAGGTCACCTCAAATTCCATGTGAAATACCTTTCACTGAAGAGGACCAGAAACCACTACTGCACTGGGCTGCCTCTTAGGCTTTTTTTTTTTCTCCCCCTATCTAGAATAATAGAATCACAGAATGGTTTGGCTTGGAAGGGACCTTAAAAAGCATCTTGTTACAACCCCCTTCTCTGGGCAGGGACATCATTCACTGGATGAGGTTGCTCCAAGCCCTATCCAACCTGAACTTGAACACTTTCAGGGATGGGGCAGCCACAACTTTTCTGGGTAACCTGTGCCAGTGCCTCAGCACCCTCACAGTAAAGAGTTTCTTCCATAAAAAAAAATCAGATACTCTTACACAGAGGCATAAAAAGCTGCATCCTCAGTGCCTTTTTCCAGGCCCAACAATTTGCTGATTCTGTTTCACTATATGTAGCATGTATCTTCCCTGCCAACTATGTTCTAGAAGTTCTTCAGAATAAATTACAAATCATGAGTAAATGTAAACCACTCCCATTTTTTTCCCTAAAAGGGTTGTAGATGAAAAAGCAGCACTGGTACCATCCAGGCTCAGCAGTAGCCATATTTTGCCAGACCACCAGTTCAGTTATTTGCCTCAGCAAGCAGCTATTGCATCATTGGTTGGCATATTGGAAAAGATCAACAGGAAAGTGGTCACAGGTTTAATGTTATTGTGAAAACTGTTCAAAAGTGATAACCAGCTGCAGCTCCAGTGTACCCCATTAAAATGGCACCAACCCTCAGAAAAAATGCCAAAAAAACCCAAACTCCTTTCATGCAACTCTGAAGTAGCAGCACACCAGAAACCTGAGTGTTTATCAGTTACAACAGTTACAGCAACTTAAGTCTCTTAACACTTGTTGCAGAAATAATAAATTTGCAAAGCAGGAAAGAGGTGGTTCTTGCCAACCTAACTCCATTCATGAATTAATGATTGGACTTTTTAAAATTTTCTTAAGTCACCAGAGTGCATGAAACTTTGTATTTCACAGAGTGCTCAGAAAAAACATTTGCTTTTTTTCTAATTCTGTGACATTTAAATCTTCACCAGCTTGAATGTACTGTTAGCTATTGCAAAGCACATGTGACTAAGTTTGCATTCATGTCATGTTCTACTGGTTTTATTAGAATTTTCTCCTCCTTTAATACTACACCATGAATTGTAACTTTAGAAACTTTTCACCTTACTGAATTAGCTTTAAATGTTTGCTATCTTTTAGTTTCCTAGCAGCTGTAAAATAGCTATTTTGTGTTCATTTGATATAGAATTGTAAAAACTGCATTTATTTATACAGAGGCATTTATAATACTTATTTTACAAATGTTCTTATATTCTGAATAAATTTCTAATGCTGTTGCTTTGCCTTGGGAGTTGTTTCACCATGGCTTGTCACCTTACCGTTGAATGGGACAACCTTGGCACAAAGGTATCTCATTTCCAAGAAAAGTTACTGAGGGAGATAGTTTGACATTGTCAGGAAAGTTCACATGGTAGAGCCATGAAAAGTTAAGAACTCAGATCCAGCCACAGGTTTTAGCTGGGCTCAAGAACATCAGTACTTCTTCCCACAAACCCTCTACAGCTTCAATGAACACTTTATAGAAATGGAAGGGCACATGTGAAACTGTTTCCACACATCCAGTTCTTTTAATAACAAGTTATATGTATCAAAACAAAAGCAAAATACTCAATATTACATAAATATTCTAAAATCACTGATTGAAGTTCACATACTTCCTTTCTCCAGTATGTATAATTTTGAGTTCTTTTTTCCATTGTGTTGAATGGGCTCCTCATCCACCTTTACAACTGACTTTAAAAAAATACTCCTTTCCTGGCACTGCCTATAATCACTGCTGCTGACTGGCTTAAGGCAACACATAAACATTCTACAGTGAAAGAAGAACCTGTACCAGCAGCACAGGCTTCACATTTCACAATGACCAGCAATCCTTATATTCATACTTCAGTACTTCAGTAAGTTTATTTATAAAGTAATTTAATTTTACAGAGGAAAAAATAACAATATAGAAGAAAATGCCAACTTAGTTGTAGTCTCTTAAATGGTGTGCTTCAGTTTCTGAATCAATTCATAACAAACAAAATCACCATCGTCAGTACAGCGGATGTTACAGGTAGTTACAGGTTTTATTTAATACAATTGAAGAGCTGACTAATGCAAACTTTCTTCAAAAGGACATAATGGAAGTTGAATAAAATCTGTAATGATTTTAACCCTTTAGCTGTACGTACTTTCTGCTTAATCAGCACTGATGTGCCACATACACACAGAGGAAAACAGATTGAGTTCTTGAGCTTTAAACAAATGGGAAGACATCACCCTTCATGCATGAGCCATACCACAGATCACTGGCTCCTGTTTTCTGCAAGGCATGCAGTGCTCCCCTGTAAAGTGTCATCGTTTGGAAGCAATACCCACATCTGGGTCCTGGAACGTGAACACCAGTCGAGCATTCTGCCTGAATTAATAACCCCACACCTTCTTACGGGGCGGGGGGGCGGTCTGTTTTGCTTTTTAATGGTAAAAGTGCCTTGCAAACCCAGCTACACTGCTCCTCGGGGATGAAGTTCAACTTCCATATAGTGCACTGCCATGCAGACACAGTAAACTTCTGTTGCAAGTATTGGCATGAGAAGTATTTGCTAGGAGTTCTTAATCATGCAGTTTTCCATACTTTTTCTGCATAACAAAATTACGTAACTCACCAGTAAGATAAAAATCTCCACAGTTTAGTAATTTTGATCAAACAGGCTTAAAAAAATTTGCAAAGTTTTTCTCATCACTGTTGGAAATGTGTCATAGAGAACTCTGTTTGCAGGATGTGTTTTCTTTAAAAGCTATGAATGCCTTATTTTAAAATGATTATTGCTCCAAGAGCTGTAATCATTTTCTTAAAAGTACTGAACTGTAACCCATACTGGAAACAAGAAGCTAGTTCTTTTGATCAACAATATAAATGCTTAGAAATGACAAAATACTCTGTTTTCAATAAAATCCATAGAGACCTTTTCAAATTTAAACATTCTGTACTGTGAAATGTTTACAGTTACTTAAAAGGAAGCGCTTTTTTTCCTGGAAGAACTGAAGGAGGACTTGAAGACACTTTTGACTTCCCAGAAGCATCTAGAGCTGAGAACAATTTAAAGATAAGGACTTCTGTAAAGCTGAATTTGTACAAAAAAGTTAAGTCTCACTGAACCTAACATTTTCAATGGAAAGACAAGTTAAACCCCAAGCATTCTGTTTTATTGTACTGCTACCAATCTGGCATAGTTCCTCTGATACAATCCTGAATATGGCCAGTGTAATTGTTGTTTATGTTGACTTCCTTTTAAGTTCACAACCTACATGAAAAAGTGAAATGCACACACAGCACAAATCCTACTGCATCTATCAGTGCTTACATACGGGATTAAGAACAGTGCAAATACTAGCATTTAGCCTACTTCCATTCTTGAACTACACTATTGCTATAAATGCATAAGAACAAAAACCTATTTTGGAAGTTTCTAAGTCTAATTTACTGTAAAAGCACCTTCAGTTAGTTTGTATAAATTTATCATATCTTAAATAATTTTGGTTGTTTCAAAAGCTGAAATACTGTAATAACAAAAACAATTTGAAATTATGAAGTCATGTATAAGCACCAGATTATTTAACATTTACAGTGCAAGACTTAAAATCAGTTTATTTACAGAAATTAAATCAAGAAGAGAGACTATTCTACTAATTCTCAATAACTATGAGCTTCCTAACACATTTAGAATATAACCTCCTAACTTAAAACATGAAGGCACCTGGCTTTACCTCTGGAAGAGAAACCTGTTGCTCAGAATTTGTAACAAAACCCCAGGTATCTGAGGATTAAGCAGCCCACTGACCTCACAACTGGACAGCCAGTTACCCCTGGAGCAGCAGTGCTGTCTTGCACCACAGGATAGTGGAGTTTGGATTCTTAATGTAGACTCTTTGCTCTTCACACCATAATGGCATGAGTGCAAAAGCAAATCACTACATTAAGTAAAGGTTGGAAGAACTCTGTTCTTATCTGAAATTACAATCTGAGAGCAAGTATGTTAGAAGTAGCCAGACCTGAAGCCTGCCTTGTTTTCAAAAGTAACTGTTACATCTGTAACAGCCGCAGGTAGGTAAAAACACTAAGTATTGTTCTCAAATCACCAAATTAGTTCAGGAAGGTTGGAGCACAGCACAGAAGCCTGCAACAGTGATTAGGCCCAAAATTTCATTAGAAACTATTTACGCATGTTTGGTCTAAAGAATTTATATTGTGTTTAAAAATAATACCTTGATTGTGCAATAAATAAAGCTATTTCCCCCTCTCCTTCCCAGAACCACTGTTGCCAGACTTCAAACTGTGCAATACAGTTACTTCCAAAACCTGGATGATTGATGTACATCAGGGAGCTGAAGTCAGCAGCACTTCAGTCACTTAACTGGGCAGGCCACTCCTCAGTTCAAGGTCAAAGTATAGAAGCATTCTGAGAAGGAGAGATGCTAAAAACCTCATGCTAAAGCAGGGAGTTGATGTAGTACTAGAAACTGCACACTAGTACCAGATTCCTAGCACAACACAGCTGTAGGTTTTTCTGCTAAATGTTCGTTTACTCTGTAAATTGATTCCAAGAACACTGACCGTTCATAATCTGAATAACCCCTAACATGGCAGCATTCTCAAATTGACAGTGTTTGTTTTTCAAGTATCTCGACACCAGCTCTCGGGTCTGACATGCAAACAGTTCCTATTTCCCTGTGTCTAGCTCCTGTAAAGTAAAAACTCACAGAACTAAAGCCTGTATCTCACTTGCTATTTCTTCACTGCTTTATGGAAGATAATGTAAACAGTACTTCTAAACTTAGAAATACAATTATAAAAGGATGATGAAATAAGAACACAAAAAATAGTAAACAAAACGTTCACTGCGCAGGGCATGACGGAGCCCACCAAGTGGATCACATGCCACCACACTTACATAGTTTTAGAATAAAGCAGAAAGCAGAAAGCAATGCTACTACAGGAAATGGTACCCTTATACAAAGAAGTAAGTTATTGCATATTTATCACATTTATTTGCAACTCACATTAAGGCTAGGTTTACTAAAATCATGACATATGTATAAGCTTCACTTTGGGTTGCTTAATGAAGCAACCAATGTCTCTTATACTAAACCAACCTTTCACTAAGAAGAAAAAAATGACACAGTAAACAGAGGGCAGCCAGCATCTCCTATTCATAGAACATGCTTCAATTGTTCTAAAGACTTCCTCTTGCCTGGGACAGGACTTCCCAAACAGATGACAGATGCTCCAAGTTCACTGTTTCATCAACATCCCCATTATTTCACAGAGCACTAAATGATCTATAAGTAATTTATCTGAAGAGTCAACTTATTTATAAAAAGATTTCCACAGCCTGTTATTTAATTATGCCTTAGGAGAGTCCTGTTAACTCCACAGGCAGTAGCAGCCTCAGGATATGATACAAACTTCTGCCTCACCATGAGTAAAGGCACTTTTGCTGGGAAATCAACTAAAAAAGCACTAAAGAAGTAACTGAAGATTAGTTTTCACCTGAAGCTGAATAATGTAACCTCCTCCAGCATTATCCTACCTTCTCAATTACTCTTCGTCATTGTATGGCCTTTGGATACATTTAAGAAAAAAAAAAAGAAAATAAAAGTGAGTCAAAGCTAGATTGAGCTATTTCACAATTTGGTCTTGAAAAACAAGGCCCTCAGAACCCTTGTCCTCCAGAAGGAGGAAATGCTGTAGTCCATTTCTCCTGTTGACTGATACAGAAGTTGAACACTCCCATGGCCAAAATTTTTACAGCATTAGAGTTCCAAATCACCTGGTGTCAAGCAGGTGAATAAACCAGGAGAAAGTTCTAAAGCTATTTCTGAGCAAAACACTAGGTAACAGATCAGGTAGGGTAGATGAAGTAGGGTGGTTGAAGGAAGACCAGGATTTTGGTTTTGGATGACATATATGAGTTGCATAAAAACTCAGTGCATGTACATACACTACAAGGGCGTAGCTCATTCAACCTATGAAGTTATCAATCACCTCTATTCTAGAGAAAGGTCCATTTTTAAATCTGGGACATGCTCGCTATCACAAGCTGCTGTGACAAATTATTTCAGTGCATTTCTCTCCACTGCAAAGCACGTGCTCAAAACCCACTGACTTGAAGGTGATGTAACAGCTCATCACCTCAACTCTTACAGGTTTTTTTGTTCCTCCCCTCCATCCCCACCCCATCTTTCATGTTTTTCCTAAGAAAGCACTGTAGCTGAAAATGAGGCTAGATCATTTATATGCTAACTGCAAGTGCAATTCAATACTACTGGATATATACACAGCAGATACACTACACAAGAGATCTGAGGACAACAGCACAGAATACAATACTGAACACCCTTGGAATAGTTATTGGAAGCCTGATTAAGCTGTTCAGTGTCACACAATGCCTCTATTATCCATGCACCTGCCTTCCTCCTCAGCGAGATCTACAGTGGCTTATTTACATTCAGTATAAATTCTACACAAGTAACCTCTCACAGACAAGTTTAAGCTTTTCTTCTTTTGCAAGCAGCTGCTTTGTAACTTCTTATGCAGCTGTGGGCAGTGCACAAGAGTTTAGACACTTTGAAGGGCTGAGTTCTACCCAGTTTGAGTGTCGTTATCGAAGACCAAGGAAGAGGAGGTACAAAAAGTCAACATGCTATAGATTTGACTCAAGTACTAGTGATTGCCAGCCAACAAAAACTATCAGTGTTAAGGAGGGAAGGTATGTGGGGCAAACAATCAGTACAGAGAAAGGATGACAGGCTGAGGCTAGGTTTGAAATGTGCAACTTGGTTTCAAAATCACTAGGACAGAGGTGTCCTCTGAGAATTAATTTCATTGCCACTGCTTAATATTGCAATGTCCTACAAAATAATGACTAACAAGTCCAATAATTTACATCAGAACAATTAAAAGGTTAGCAAGCTGGTACACTCCAACAGTTAAAAAAAAAAGTCAATGACATTCTACAAAACACACGGCAAGTTAAAATAAAAAAAAAATTTAAACCACAAAAAATAAAACACAAGTAAAAAGAATGCCCTCTAATGCACAGCTAGGAACAAGTGAACTGAACATTGGAAAGGTACTTTTGTGGACAAAGGCTAGACTGCATTTAAAGTGCAACACTTGACTATGCCACTCCCATACTGCAAAGAGAACAAACCCTTCCAAACCAGCAGTCAGTCCCTGCATTGCATTTAAAAACAAACAAACAAAACAAAATAAAAAACTCCTGAGAAAGAGTAAGGCTGGATAAGAAACCCCCTCAACTGCAACAGGCAAGTCTGATTCTTATTCCTAGTAAGTTTGCTGTCAGAGGTCAAAACTTTTCATTATGGCATCATGGTCAAACTTGAAACTCAAGAAAGCTCTTGATGAAAAAGCAAATTTGTAATGGCCATTGCATGCCATAGAATGTCCCTCTACATGTTCTGGCAGTGGGTCTTCACTGGAGCAACACATCTCATATGCTGCTTCTGCTTAAAGAGAAAAAAGCATGAAAAATTTTAAATGGGTAGTTGCCAATAAAAGTATCAATAACAACACAAAGCCATACCTCAAACATATATTCAATTAATATTTATACCCAATCCTGTATGTTTGGTCATAAACAGAAGAAGAGTCAAACAGCCATATTTACACGTTATCTAGAGGCTAGAATAAATCTTAAAAGTCACTGCAATCTGGAAACACTTTCAATAGCCAGTTTTACACATATAATATTGTTTCACGAGCCATTTCTTAATAAGGAGGAAAAACATTGGCACTATTTTCTGAGCAGTGAGTAAAAAACTGTGTGCACTCTGCTGCAGCTTATTACTAGCAGGACAGAAAGCCTTGAAAAAACACTCAATTACCAGCGCTGTGTTGACTCAGATGCTATTTTCCTAAACTAGCTTTTAGTTACTTTTTTACTCAGCCACCTGGTATATCAGTCAGGCTTTATAATTAAGGAGAAAAATTACAAAACCAACATGAAACAGTATCTTTTCCATTAAAAAACAAACAAAACCTCAGACTACCTTGGAAAAACATGGCTTTATAAGATTTGGTAGCTTGGCATGAGGAAAAACCCTCAACCACCATTATTCGGGTGCCTTCAGCCTGCAGCACAGGGCAGCGGATGAAAATTCTGACTGCACTTGCCTGTTTCAAAGTTATCTTGAAGTCTTCTTGGATTAAGCCTTTTTTCACATTTCTGGTGAAGAGAATGACCATAGATTACACATTTTATGATTAAGAAATTACATTGTATTTTTCAGGGGTATAGTTTAAGCATCATCTACCTAAAAAGGTATGCTGGTTATATTTGCTTTGACACACCTCATGTATTTTACCTCTAATCCAGCATGAATTCTGTCATGTTACTTTATGTAGCAAGCATGCTTCAAGTCCACAAGTCTTTCAGAAGCATGCAACCTTTTAACAGTCAACAAAACATTTTTAAAATGCAGACTTTTATGGGAAAATTTTGAGTACTTTCTAACTGTTTTAAGAGGGAAGGGTCTTGCATATGATGGTGTGGAATCAAAGTTGTACATGCATAAGCCCACTCTTCAATCAGCTTGTCCCAAAAAAGGCAAGGGGAATGTATTTGCAAACATGCTGCTACTGCCAATTAAACTAACATGCTTTAGAGACACAAACTTAGAACTCTCCAGGGAAAAGTTGTTTTAGGCCCAGGTATTGCTGCTGTAAGTACACAAATACAGAAAAAACATGGCCCTTTGCACTCTCTGCAAATTAAGAGTTTCCTGGCCTTCAAATTACATCAGAAAATTATCACTGGGACACAAAATATTGAAACTTCAAAAGACTGACAATCATGAAAACGCAAGTGAAACAGAGAAAGAGAAATATTTAGAAACATCTGTGAAGAACCTACAAAGTAACTGTGAGGCATTAACAATTCCACTTGTTTCCATGAAGATCCTACAGATTACCATTACAGTTTTCCCTATCCATCCAAATTTCTGGCCAGTAAATTCATTCTTCTACACTCAGACTCAAACATAACTAATCATTTCTTGCTGCAGTGAGGATTTTACAGGACGAATTTATGGTTTTTGTATGTTTACATGAGTAAGAGAAAGAAGGCAATAACCACAAGCCAGAATGGGAAGAATCTAGTTTAAAGCCTGTAAACAAGAAAAACTAAAGCCTGGACAAGCCAGCTGAGCTGCATAGAGAATTGGGGGCTCACTGCTGCACAAGAGCCAACAAAGTATACGGAAGAGCCATAAAAAACAGGGAATCAAAAGAACTTTCTACTATAAAAGGGAGCACAGCCCAGTGAGTCTTCTCCCATTGAGAAGAACTGGACAAACACAATTAGTTACTGCAAAGGAATGTAACAAGCAAAGTGTGTGATACTGGAATTTACGAACTCCTGTAAACAGCTCTACTGTATGGTTAAAAAATTACATGAGATTCTGGCATCCAAGCCAAGTCTGCATCTCAGCGTTTTTGCTGCAGAGAAGGGAAATAAATAAGCATTTGCACTACCACGTTTTAAGTGTTGCATAACAAAACCCCATGTTTACAGTAAGACATCATACATGAATAAATAAGACATGTACTACACTGAGTTATTACTGCACCCTACAGAAGGCTTTTACATGACTGGAAGCTGGAAAGCTTCAGGATTGTGTACTGAAGCAGCTGACAAATTTTCAACAGCTAGCATTACTTCTAAAATGCAAACTTTGAAACTTAGTATGCTTGTCTATAGATGCGTATGTATACAAGGTAAGATATGTTACACATCTACAAACACGTATCAAATACTCTGATCAAATATATTCTTGATAGATATGCACTCTACTTTGTTTCAGCAGGACATTGTCCTGGACATTCGTTAAGCACTACTGGAACTTACTAATGACACAGCCACTGCATGTTTCTTACCAAGGTATGGTTTTGCTTAACTGGTTGACTGTGCAGTCCATTTGTTCGCTTCTTTTGGCTGGAAGCGTCTTGACTTTGCTTTCTGCCATTGTTCCTCAGGCTCTGACTCTAATGTTAAGTCCAAAATAAGTAGAGGGAAGAGTTTAAATGGCAGAATTGGACATCATTGCACTGACACTTCCTACTTCCTAACTAAAACTTCCCTCCAAGTAACTTCAAAATATGTGAACAGCTTCCTCTGCAGACAAAGTAAAGCCCACTGAAATTAACCAAACATATTCAAGCCACAGAGCCGTCAGATGTTATTCATTCTCTCTTACACTATGACAGAATTATTATACAATAAATTCAGTTAAGTGAGTTCCCATGCAGTGATGCAGATACACTGTGGCCCAGGTATTGCTGCTGTAAGTACAAAAATACAGAAGAAACATGGTGTTATCTCACTAGAGATAACACCAAAATGGCAAGTACTAATTACTATCTGTACATGAAACAACACAATTACTACCTGATACCACCACCTCTAGTGTGAGATAAATCAGAGGATTCCCAAGAGTATTCCCCCATTCCATGCTTCTATTTTTGCATACTGTGGTGATGAAATTTACTATTTCTGTCCTAGAGAGGAAACCGGTATGAACAAAGACATCTGTTTTAAATAGTCTAGATACATATGTTTGCGTTAAGAAACAACCTACCTTTATTTTCAAAACTTCAGACACCTCAGGATGATTGTATGGCTTCTGTGGCTGTTTTGGCTTCACCCACTGCTCTCCTGAAAAGCCATCTGTAAACACCTGTTGACTACAGCGAAGTTTGGATCTAGTACAAAACAGAGACAGTTTACAACACAACTTCAGATCTACTGACAGCAGAAGACAAATAGGAAAGATTTTTCTACTTTTTGAGAACAATCTGGAAGACAAGCTTAAGTAATCTAGTATGGAAACTCTAATAATGCTCACTGCCATTTGTATTCTCCACAGACAAAGGCCAAGTCCACATTAACATCTGTCGTGTTGTTCCCAGTGTTGGTGTTGCCCTGGCTCAAAATACTGGAGCCCTTTCATAGGGACTACAGGTTTTAAGGTTTGCTCTACCACTTTTCACTCAGCTGAATCTAAAGCCAGCAGCACTTGTTCCCCTACTGATCCCCACAGGTTTTATCTAGCTAGCCACTTCTTACAGTACTTTACAGTCCTACTGTAGAGAGCCCTACTTTTCCTGTGCAGAAGTGCCGAAAATATTGAACTTGAAACAGTGGAAGTTATCTACTTGCTTTAGCTTCTGGTTTTTTTGATTCCCATAGACAGGACTGAGGAAATCATCTCAGTTCTGTCACCTGTGTATCATGACATTAATTAAGTTCTCACCTTATTTATCCTATGATACAAGTCTACATTTGTATTTTTTTTTATTAACCTATTCTATGACTGGAACATGAATACTTAGAGAAAGAGAAAAGGACAAGCAGCTTTGTATGACCAGTGTTTTATAAGAAAGAACATAGAAGTGTTAAACTGACCTGGTTCTTACCTAGCTTTTTCCAAGTTGGGCTTAGAGGGTGTGCTCCCTGCAGATGAAAAGCCATTGTCACTGTCTGAGGAGTCTCCATTCCTTCGGGAAATCCACTCCCTCAACGGCCTGTGAACAAGGAGAAGTACAACAAGATCTACTTACCGAAACAAATCTAAAGAATTTAAAGTTGTCTGAAAGACCTTGGCCTAGCATTTGCCTCATCTCAAACATACCTGATGAAGGGAATTGCCATAAAAAATTTGTTAGGTGCCAAACCCAGCTTGGATTTTGGGGTCATGTCATTTCTATGGCATGGTAATTTGTCGATGGAAAACCACTCAATATTCTAGAAAGACAAGAAATAAAATCAAAATACCCTCTATTGCAGCCTTAGCAGAATGTTATAAACTTGTATCAGCCACAATTATTTCCTTAATTAAAAAATTACCATGGAAGACTTAAATTAACGGGCCACAACATCGTTTTTCACAAAAGGTTAATTAACTCTTCCGACTGCCACTACAGTAGCAGATGGTACAGCACAAACTCATTGCATGAAATCGCACCTAAAATATGAAAGGTATTAAATCAGCAACTAAATTCTGAATAAGAGTTTCATAAACAAACCAACCAAACCACTGCACAAGGACTGCCATAAATAAATGTACAGACTTTTAAAAATTTTCAGTAACTTTTTACTTAAAATGCCATCAATACTGGAGCACCAATACTCATTTAAAAGTAAAAAGGGTGTTTAGTTTGACAGCAAGTTTCAAGTTTTGTTATAAAAGAAAAAAAACATGGGGATAGGAAAGGACTTGTGTTACTGTTAATACATTATAGTTTTAATAGTTAAATAGTACACTTTGCAGACTGGGGACCAAAATCAGGAATTCTGACCACAGACAGCGTAGAAGAATCCACATCAGATCTTCTATCACGGAATCTACTCCCAAAGCCCCAGGTCCAGACAAGATGCAAATTATAGAAATAAGTTACAAACTGAACAAGTTTTCAATATAGTTCTACAGGGAATACAAAACCAGCCTGCCTGGCTGCATTAGATCAGATGAAGACAAAGCTTCAAAACTCTGTCACTGCAGGAACTCTTCAACATTCCCACGCATAGAGTCACTGTTCTACAAAGGGGAATATTTACTGTACATTTAAAAAAACCCTCAAATGTCATTTTATTTCATATTTTGAAAAACAGGTCTCTAATGCAAAAAATTAAGTCCTGTCCAGTCAACTACTTTCCCTATTTAGAAAGCAAGATGCCTAGTTCAGTGACACCATCTGCATGGAAATATAGCTGTTTTAAACTGAACGCCGTACAAGAAAAAAAATATTCAAACTTCAAAGACTACAGACACTGGGGACAAAGGTTCCAAAGTGTTGCTACCTGAGCCTTTGCCTTTCCCTTTCACAATACCTTTTAAAAGCCTAATGGTACACGATACATCCAAAACAGCCCCCTTTTTCTGTCCCCTTCCTAACCTCCTCCTTAAAATATACTATTTTTTAAATCTGGACAGTATTAGCCATAAAAGAGAGAAAACAACCCTTAGTTTGTCCTTCTGATATGCAGGCTTTTGCATATCCCCAATTAATTACAACTTGATAGTATATAGTTACATAAGCATCTGTAACTAGGAATAATATGAAATTATTAATATATACACCACTATGAGAAAAGGAGAATTACATTTTGGCAGCATGCTCTATTGTGTTTTCATGATGAATGCAGATGTCAGACAGATGGTCAAGTATCAGACTTGCAGGTGAGCTGCAAGAAGTCAGCACAAAACCCTACAATGCAGAGATGCCACTCGTACCTAGCATTTGAGGCATTCATTGTGCTTAGAGGGTTCATTACTTTACACACTTCTGGCTTTAAAAATCAGGCTCTGCAAAGTTCCTATCGATTCAAACAAGGTTAACACATACCCGAATTTCCCTTCTAGTTTTGGGGTAGAATTTCGTGTTCTTGGGAACTCCTGGAATGATGTACAGCCGTGCTAACTGATCATTAATTCGCAGCTCAATGTAGTCCTCTTTGCAGATATAATCTTTTATGTCAAACCCAGTTTCTTCAAACACCTGAAAAGTAGTCAGATGAAATTAGTGTCTGTGTATTCAGAGTTATCCTTTCACAACCTATTATCACAAGCAAAGGAATGACTATTTTTCAGATATATCCATTAAAGCTGCTGGGAAAAACAAGCCTTTACACATAGATGTTTAGAAACAGAAAAAGTATCTACATGCTTTATATTTCTCTAAGACAGCAGACCTGTAATGCAAGTTGAAACAACTCTATTACACCTTCATATAGCAATTTATTAATATGGATGAGGTTAGTCCTCCTCAACTTCTGAAACACTATTGAACTGTGTAGGCACTGCCAAGTGAAGATCTCTTCAGTTAGACTTTACACAGATGCAGCTTATGGTTTCAGACCTGCGCTGACTTCAGTGAAAGCAGTTGAAAGACTTATTTCACATACTACAGACATCCCAATTCCTGGCCACGGGTAAGCCTTGAAGAATTTGTCAGTCTATCCACAATAACAATCTAATTTGATGGAAAAAAGATCATAGCAACAGTGCTGTTCACTAGTGAAATCTAAATCAATTTTTCAAATTAACACCACCATCAAAGATTTTTTTTCCCCCACTATAACTGTGCCCCCTTTAATGCTTTTGCTGGCATAACTTGAAGTAAAGAGGAAGACATACTTCATGTCATTCCTTCTTGAAGCAGCTATGTCTAGTTCATCCTTGGCAGGTTATTTCAAACAAACAAACAAACAAACAAAACAAACAAACCAAAACCCTGTGATTTCTCACGTACTGATTCAATCCAATTGAAGAACACTAAATGCACCATACTACTTTCCCTCACCTTAATTTTCTCTCTCAAACACTCGGGATGTATTACGTTGAATGAACACTGAGTTTGTACCAGTAATACTCTTTTACAGGCCATTTCTAATATGTAGCTTCACTACATATCTAGGTCTCCAGGAGCAATAAATACCACAGATCATTTTATTTTTCAGATTTTATTTGCCACATACATTGATTCTTGTTCCTGCATAACTGAAAAATAGAAAAGTAAAGTTCTTCACAATTTTTACATAAAATTCTACAGCCTCCAACTCAGCTCCTTAGCCTCTTTATACAGACCAGTGTACACAGGCTAAATTCGCATTCCTCACTTTTTTACAGTTATGGTGACCCTTGAAATTAATATGCCAAAAGCCATAAATTACGTAAGACTTTCCAAGCACCATGAGTAATACCGAAAAGTAAATTCACAGTTCAGCAGAGAACTTTAAAAATAGTACTCACTTCATTTAGCACATTAGTGCAAAACAATTTGAAACATAAAGCAGTTTGGGTTTTTTTAATTATATGTAGCCATAACCTTAATTACTATTCTGGAAATCAGAAAGGCATCAGAAGGTACATAAGAAGATGACTGCAAGAACAGACTATTTATTCATGTGATTTCAATAAAGAGATTACCTAAGTAAAGTGCCTTTTCATCCAACACATACATCCTGATTTCAGCAAAATTTCACTTATCTTAAAGGAGTTGATATAACTTACCTCTCTAGCAGCACAGTCATGAGGTGCTTCTTCTTTATTTACTTTCCCTTTTGGAAATCCCCAACCAGATTTTGCTAAATAGCCCTGAACCAAAAGAACCTACAAAATACAAGGGAATGCAACTGTCACACATGCAGGTGTTCTACCCAATTTTATTAAATATCTTCCCTCCACCATCCCCTTGTTCTCCAAAAGGATACCTTAGCCTGAAGGAAGGAAACCATTAGGTTTGCTGTGCTCTAGCAAGAGCTGTGAATTTTCTTATTGAATCATGTAACTCAGAATAAAAAAATAAAAAAAAATCTGAGAAGGAAAGCAAGCAGAAGTGTGTTTTCTGTCTCACATATTGTATTTCTGTACACAGACACCAATATGAAGTAACTGTCAGATCTCTGCAAATCTGACAGTGAATGTAAATTTCTCCAGAAGAAAAATGTAAACAACAAAGAATTACTTCTGCCAGCATATGCCATCCTTCCCTCTAGACAGTCCTTCACGACTATTTCCATACTTACATTTTCAAGTGTCTCATCAAGAATAATTGCACCATAGGTTGGCACTCCCATTTTGTATTCTTTCCACTCAACTAAAACCTTCTGTACATCTTCACCTTGAGGCAGTAAAAAAGGGCAATGATTGAAGAGTACAGCAGCATGTTAAGGAAGATAAACTCAAGCCAGTTCCAAATCACATACTGAATACAAAAGATATTCACTCAAAATCTAGAATAAACATTCCCTCCCCTAAGTGCTTTCAAGATACATTCTTTTGGAAGTAAAAAATATTATGAATAATCAATTACCAAACACTAAAAGTCAGAGCACATCAAGTAATTTGGCAATTCCTATACAAACCAATTTTAAAAAATGAAAAAAAAAAAAAAAGAAGACAAGAAAAAAGATTGCACTTGTTTGAAGGAAAGTCTCCCTAATTCTGAAAAAAAGTAACCCTGTAACAGTTACTCTGAGTATGTATTATTTGTAAACACATTTTCTTAGTTTTGAGTGAGCGACACAGAAAAAAATTCAGTTCCCTGTGCTTGAAATAACTGGGAGTAAATTTTTCCCACAAACATTTGTTAAGATTATGGCACAGAATCCTATCTTCAGTATTTATGATGCAAAAAAATTTATTTTGAAAGGCATACAGTTACAGAAATCTAAATTCTAATACATTTTATCAAAACTCACCATGCAGAGAAAACATAAGCAACCTCTGTAACTCTAACATTTTGAGAGAAAATCTGCAAATCCTTAATAAAAGTATTAATATTATATATTACACATATTATACTACCAATAAAGAATACTCCACAGCAGAATACTTAAAAATATGACACTGCAGAAGTAATATTTGTGGCAAATATGGGCTAGAAAGGGATAGAAGTAATGAACATATAACATCTATTACGCTGCATTTTTTCTGCACTGCCTACAATTACTAGGAGACTTTTGCTTGTCTGAAAATACATTTATAATCAAAAGCATATATAAAATAACAGCATAACATCGACCAACAGAATATTACCGTATTTTTACAGTTTACTGTTAAAATAAAAGCTGTGGTATTTCGAAGTAGATCTATATTATGAAACTAACAGAGATAAGTATGTTAGGTAGTGAAACCATAGATAATACTATTCTCAAAGTTAGAAGCAATATTCCAATCTCTCATTAAGAACATATGGAAAAAGGTTAAAACTAAAACACTTGCTGGATGAAAGCCAGAAAGTTTCCTCTAGCAAGGACTAGATAGTACACATTCCAGCAGCCCTTGCAAACAACAAAAAAAGCAGAGGCCAACCATTTGAATTCAGTAAAAATGCATCCTCTACCCTACAAACAGAGACTTCCAACAAATGCATACCACTGCCCATGGGGGAACACATACCACCTTCAACTACTTCAACATTTAGGTCACTATTTTCTTGAAACTTAATTAAACTGTGGAGTTCAGTTTGAAGAGCCCCAATAGCTCATCCTTGAAACCTACCTAGCATGCAAAGTGCAACCATGAGGAAAAATCCTCAAATATCAGAAACTGACATTTTCCATAGCTCTGTAGCAGTCCAAGAAGAAGCGGTCCAGAACCACTCTTTTGTGGGTGCCACAAAATTATGGAAGCAGTGAACCCAGTAACATCACATACCTAGCAATATTAACTTTTAATCATTAACACATGAATTGACATTATCATACTATGAAATACCGTTAACAATATTCAGTTTGCACTTTACCACTGAGACAGAAAATAATCCCAGTAATAAAAAGGATATCAGCTTTAGCGAAGTCTCTTATCCCACACTGAGGTAATCCTGGTGTGTTTTGCATGTAGAAATCCAAATAAAACCAATGGGCAAGTTCAATCTGAAAACACACTCTGATTGCATTGTCTCTCTCTTCACTTGGAATGTGCAAAATAAATCGGCTGCCGGGAAAGAAAAAGAGGAAGATTAGCCAAATCTATTATTAAATACAGCTAACAATAAAAACATTGCAACATTACACTTCTTAATACGTTAGCATATACCAGCAGACCACCAGATCCTCCTCATGTTCCACTGGGACAGTAAAAAGTTTTCACAAAGTAAAACACAACTTTTAAAGTCAAGAAGGAAAATGGATTATGATGTTCCTTCAGAAACATCAGTTACACTACGCTAAGTACATTAACTGTTGTGAAAACAGGGAGCGTGAAGACAACCTACTTAAATGGCTGTATTACAAAAATGAAAGCATTTTTACAAGTCCATTAAAGAACATCTGCAAATTCTGATAAGAGATTTCAGTGCATTTTTTTTTTTTAGGATGTAAGTTAAACATAGTTATGTATTTTCACTTAAAACCACAGTAAACTAATAATTTATGTAGATCTTAAAATTCAATATGATCCTACTAATTTTCTCAGTCTGAAACAGAACATGGACAATTGGGTTATTTGTCAAGTGTACTTAATGCTTTAGCCCAGACACAGATAGAGTCACTGAGATAAAAGTTTAAGCAGCACCATGTGATAGCTCATTTTACTTCAGCAGAAGAAGATTTATTTATTTTTTTATATTAAAAGCAGAACTTCCTTTTTAGAAATTTAAGGTCATACACCCCACTAAACTTAAATCATATGACGGAGATCTTTTGCATTCAGCTCCTGAGTGCCACCACCTAAATTCTAAAAGTGCCTAATACTATTGCTCAAACCAGAAATACTGTATCTTTACTTGAAACCTGACAAGTATGAATTGTTATAGTATCTCAGAACTCTCTGAGGCACTCTGGCCAAGGACAGAGGCAGAAGGTCCCTGGTGCAATCACACGCTTGACACTCTCCAGGCTCACAGGCACATTCACAGGTCCCCAAGTACCAGCACAGGTCTCCCTTTCCACCCAACAGCCCTGCCCAGATCCCAGACCACCACACCCATCACATAGGTCCCTGCCCCGCCACATGGTCCTGTTTGAAGTTTGCTAGTGAGCAGACATACACAACAGGTCTGGGGAAGACGCTTGTTCCCCCACCAACCCAGCCCATGGGCTGTGACCCACAGCACAGCCCTGTTGCAGCTGCCAGTGCTCTGCCTCTCACTCACACCATTTCCCCCACGGAAGCTGGTTTCCAGGACACTCATCATTGCCACCCCAGACACCGGGAGCTGAGACCCCCCCTCCTTGTGAGTGGCTGGCACTGAGATCTGCTCCCTCACTCCAGTAGCTGACACCTCACTCACACACAGCTGCCATCAGTAGCTGGCACTTCATCCTTGCAGGACGCATAGACAGGGAGTAGAGAGTGGAATTACCCAATAAAGAAAAAATAGAGAAAAAATAAACATTTACTAAGAAGATGTCTGATAGGACACTCTGTGACACTTGGGCAGAAGGCTCAGACATAGAAGTGTACCAATTTGCCCAGTTTTACAACCCACCTCTTTTATACCCTTTCCTACCTACCCTTACTTTGTCCCTCCCTGCTTTCCTTTTCCTGTGGCACTCCTCCCAGTCCAGTGGGATACCCTCAAGTCTAAAGCCCTACCAGATGCAAAGGCCAGGCTGAGTGATGCCTGTGGTTTCTTGACAGCTCATCAATTAGTGCAATTAACAGGTTTGTTTCTTGTCACTGTGTCCACTTCTGATTTCTTTCTACTTTTTCATTCTGATTTCCTCACTTCTTCCCTGTTTTCCAGGAGCAGGTCCTTACTCAGATAAACGTGCTGGAATGAACCTTCCTATACCCCCCTCATCAATCAGTGGCCAGGTTTGGTTTTCATCACTGCCTTCCTTATCATTCCTCTGTTGGGTCTGTAGCCTTGTACGCTTTATTCACAGATTTCTCATCTTCTTACCCAATTTTCATACTGAAAAAGGTCCTTGGACAGATACCTTTAAAGACCTTGGCAGGCTTGATAGGGGGGCTTGTGTGAACCTCATGACATTCAACAAGGCCAAGTACAAGGTCCTACGCCTGGGTTGGGACAATCCCAAACACAACATAAACAAAGGCTGGGCAGAGAATGGATGGAGAGCAGCTCTGGGGAGGAGGATGTGGCGTGTTGGTGGATGAGAATCTTGACATGAGCTGACACTGTGAGCTCCCAGCCCATTCTTTTGATGGAACACAGTGTGCACAGCAGCTTGAGGGAGGTGATTCTCACCCTCTACTCTGCTCTGGTGAGACCTCACCTGAAGTGCTGTGTCCAGCTATTGGAACCCAAATAAAAGAGGATGGGGACCTGCTGGAGCAAATCTTCATTGAGGCCTTCCAGTACCTAAAGGGGGCTAACGAGAGAGCTGGACAGGGGCTTTTTACAAGGACATGTTGTGACAGGACAAGAAGGAATGGCTTTAAAGAGAAAAAGGGCAGGTTTAGATAATAGGAAAAACTTCCTCACTGTGAGCATGGTGAGGCACTAGAACACATTGCCCAGAGAAGTTATGGATGCCCTGTTCCTGGAAGTGTTCCGGAGGAACCTGGTCTAGAAGGTATCCCTGCTCATGGCATGGCAGGGGGAGCTGGGATAAGATGATCTTTAAGATTCCTTCAACTCAAAGCACTCTATGATTCTGTGATTCTCCTTTGCATAAACAACCCCATTCACTTCAACATTTTACCACTTCCCAATCTTCAGTTGGCAGCACCACTCCCAATTTCTTTTGAAGGCTTTATTCTGAGTACTGAAAAGATCTCTTATCTCTAAAGCTGCTGTAACTAAAATATAAAAACTTAAAGGTCTATTTTACATCTAGTTGATGATATTTTCTTGCCCCAGAACTGCAGATGAACGCAAATCTAAAGAAAAAAAATGCAGTAGTAAGAGCAGTAAGAACATGCCAGGCACTAGGCTTAGAGAACAAGAGCAAAGCCAAGTAGAATGCTACTTATTAATCAAAAAGTTAACTTCTAAGTCACTTGGAGTGACTGAAATGCTGACAACAGACATCTCTAGGTTGTTCTAGGTGCAGGTGCCAGGTTCTGGCAGTGAGGGGCTTATGGTGGACACACTGTGGAACACAGCTGAAGGCAGCAGCTGAGATGGTGGTGCCTCTAGGGAAGTGTATTCAGGGACAAAAATACCAGACACGCAGAGGAAGTGAAAAAAAGAGCATGAAACAGCAGGGAATGAGCATGAAAGATCATGAAACAACAGTACAAACACCAGCGTTGGAGAAGAAGGGAGCAGAGGAGATGTCCACCCTACAGCCTGTGGAGGATCACGTGCTGGAGCAGAGGGATATGTCCTGAAGGAGCCTCAACCCATAGAAGTGATCCCACACTAGAGCAGGGGCAAAGCATAAGAGGGAAGGAGCAGCAGAGAGGATGTGTTACGAACTGACCACAATTCCCGTTCCACATGCCCCTGAGCTACTCACAGGAGAGGAGGTAGAGGAGCAGGGAATGAAGGGATGAAGCTGACATGAAGTTTCCCTGGGAGGAACAAGGATGTAGAAATAGCTGCTGTTCAAATGTTTTTTTGAAGAGGGCGAGTGTGTGGCTAAGCGAGCATCTGGCTACTGAGCTAGATGAACCAATCACAGTCCTGAAGTCAAAAGATGGGGTAACAGCACTTGTTTATAAGACAAAGGGAGTATTAAGAAGCCGCAAAACCTACATTAACTCTCTGCACCTCCACTTCTTTACTCAGTAAAGGACAACTCTGTAGCACAAGGCAGCATGACAAAAACTGACATGGATATCTGAGACTTGTTATTTAACAATACCCAGTAACTGAGGAGGAAAAATCACTTGTCACTTTCTACCAAAATTCCCACTAATATCATATACAGATTGAAGAATGTAGGGAATTACAGATATTTTTATAACCCATTATAACATTAACACAATTATAATATAAAACAACATTTTGAAGCTAGGAGGTGACAGTATCTCAAAAAAACACAGTAAGACAGTGGGACTGACCCTATTACAATGTAAGATTCAAATACTCATGTGCCCTTCTATCAGTCGCCCCATGGAAGTGACACTAACAGGCTGTATCAGTTTTGTAATCACTGCAATTCCCCTCTGGATTTTCTGAAGAAGTCTTAAACCCTGTGTCATATGTGAGCAGGGATCTGAAAGGCAAGTTCCTCTCTCTGCAGGGAGCCCAAAGGAGACACAATGGAAACACAAGCATGCTTCAGAGGCCAGATCTAGGAAATTGAAAATTTACATGCCTATCACAAACTCTGACTCTTGCATTTAGTGCAAAACAATACCAAGCAGAGCAGTTCTGCTTCTTCTTCCTGTGGCATTCTCTAAACATTCTCACTTATTTGAAACTTCTAAATATTTTCACTCATTTGAAAACAGTAATTACAGTAAGTGGTGTATCTTCCCTCTTCAATAACCTTTCCCTCTTTTACATAAATACGTCATAAGAAGTCCCTCGAAGGTGGTAAGACAGAAGGATTATTTCACACCAAATATCACATGCAGTTTGTGTCATCACATTCTGGGGATAACAGACAAATTACAGAGTTTGAAGGGCTGCACCACAGATGATCAGAGGTTGAGACCATAACGGGAAAATGCAACTCCCCCTTTCAAGAACACAGAATCCATGCTTTATGAAAATTCAAACGCAAAACCCCTGGAACAAGAAAAGTATTTGACTGTGAAAGAAGCGACAAGCAGGAGAGGGCAGCTTCAGACCGAAGGGTGTCCCTGTGGCTCTTCCCTTTCCGTCCGCTGGCACGTTCCCTTCCAGCAGAGGTAACTCAGCAGAAGGGACTCCCTGCCACCCCTTCCAAATGAAACCAGACCTCCGAGCAGCAAGTACCACATCAGTGCTCGGCTACACGTCACGCCAGCCCCACGCTCCCAGCTCTTCTTTCACCTGCGCAAACATCGCCGACGCAGTTTTACCTTTTCCGGCCCAAACCCTGCAAGAAATCCCTACAATGTTCTCTCACTTCCCCCGCGCACTCGGCTCCTGGCCCGCCGCCGGAGCAGCCCCATACCAGGTCCAGAGGGTGCCCCGGGCAGCCTTCCCGCCCTTCCAGGACGGATTCCATCGGGAGGGCGGAGCCTCGGGCACGGGGGAAACGGGGCGAGCCCCTTCCTTCCGCTTCCCGGCCGCCGCGGGACGGCCGAAGCCGCCCCTCGGCCCGGGTGGCCCCGCACCCCCTCAGTGTCCCGAGCATCCCGGGCCCCGCGACGCACCGAGCGGAGGCAGGCGCCCTCCCCGCCCTCCGGCACCAGCAGAACGGCAGCCCCGGGGCTGCCCCCGCCCCACGGCCATACCTGCATAGGTCGTCCAGGACGCTGCTGGGGATCTCGGCCCGTTTGGTCTCCATGGGGAAGCGCGGCTCATCCCGACGCGGCGGAGGCCGGGGCGCAGGGAAGCGGCGGGGCGGGGCCGCGCTGCGGGGAGGCGGCGGAGCGGCGGCTCCCAGGGCCAATGGGCGCGCGCCGGCGGTGGAGCGGCGGCCAATGGGGCGGGGCGCAGGGCGGGACCGGAGCGCTCAGGTGATCGCGGGCGGCCAATGGGGGACGCGGGGCGGGGTTGCCGCGAGCGCGCTGATAACGCCGCGCGCCGCGACACGGGCCGGGACGCGGAACACGGCGGGGGACACGGCACGGCTGAGACAGAGGGAGGGGAGCCTGCCGCTCTGCCCGGCCCTAGTGAGGCACAGCTGGGGTGCTGTGTCCAGCTCTGGGCTCCTCAGCACAGAGACACGGAGCCGCGGGAGTGGGTGCAGCAGAAGCCGTGAAGATGATGATGGTGTGGAGCGTCTCTGCCTTGTGAGAAGAGGCAGCGGGAGCTGGGCGCGTTTAGTCTGGAGAAGACTGAGAGGGGATCTCATTAATGCATATAAATATCTCGAAGGCGGGTGCCAACAGATACTAACAGACTCTTTTCGGTGATGCCCAGCGACAGGACGAGGAGCGATGGCCATAAACTAAAACACAAGAAGTTCCACCGGAATATGAGGAAGAACTTCTTCACGCTGAGGAGTGGCAGAGCTTTGGAACCGCTGCCTAGGGGAGGTCGTGGAGTCTCCCCCTCTGGAGACATTCAAACCCAGCTGGATTCATTCCTGTGTCACCTGCTCCAGGTGACCATGCCCTCGTGGCGGGGAGATTGGAGGGGATCATCTCCGAGTGGGAGCAATTCTGTGATTCTGACTCCGGGTGGCATTCCCCGAGGAGCCTCCCTGCCGGCAGAGGGTATCGCTGCTCTCTCCGCGGCAGCTGCTGCTGGCATTGCAGCCTCTGATTTCAATTAGCAGCGAGTATTTAATGCACTTGCCCTCCTGTTCTTCCCCTCCCCTTCCTCGCCAAACTGCGTGAGCTCCCTCTGGCTGCCCTTTCCCTCAGCGGGATCGGGGAGAGAACCAGCAAAATGAGAAAACTCGTTGGTTGAGATAAAGACTAAATTGTCCAGTAAGTTAGTAGTATTGCCTATTAAACTATAGGGAATGCAAAAGCTGCACACACAATAAATCAAAACAAGAAATTAATTCACTGTTTCCCATGACCAGGCAGGTGTTCAGCCATCTCTAGAACAGGGTTCCATCATGTGTAACAGTGACTTGGGGAGACAAATGCCATCACTCTGAATGTCCCCCCTTTTCTTCTCCCCACAGCTTTGTATCCTGATAATGATGCTATGTGGTATGGAATATAATCAACACTGTTTTCAGCACAAATCCAAATAGCTCAATACTAGCTAAAGAAAATTAACTCTGCCTCAGCCAAGACCAGCACACACAAACACCAGTCCAGCGTTACCCTGAAGACACAAGAAGTATGTTCATTCACAACTCAGTGATTGACTGTTAGGCATAGAAGTTGAGAGATGTATCCTTTGCCTCCTTTCCAAAGTTATAACAAAGCACAGGAGACTCCATGGTAGCTCCAGAAGTATAAGGGAAGGGCATTCAGCCAGGTATGGAAAGAGCAATATTGTAAGGAGACTTTGGAGCCCAGTCTTAGTAGGAGCAGCGTATTTACAGATATTGGCGCCTTGCTCGTAAGCAAACTCCACAAAGTGGTATTTGATAGTGACATTTGCTCCACTCCCTTTATTGCTGTGATGTTTGAGGTGATGGGTGTTAACATTGACTTACAGAAGTACTTTGGTAGAGAAAGTAAAGTCCACTAACAGTACTATTGGTATGTCTAGACAGAGGGACAGCTGGAAGGGTCCAAGTGCAAATTGATCAATCCTGTTGCTCAGAGATCCAAAAAGTTCCATTTTTACCAGGAAGAGTAGATGTAGGAGGTTCTTTAAAAGTTGTATGATCTGGATTATTTCAGGTATCAGGATACTCTTGCTGCTACTGTTTTTCCCTGGTCTGCTACATTCACGAACTGCGCCCATGCCCCAGTCCCCATCGCTCATGTGGATTTGGTACCAGGAACTCCTACAATTAATAAAGAGGAAATAAGTGGCTTAGAAAATGCACTTTGACATCTCATGCCATCTATGGTACTATTAGCCCCTTCATGGTTTCTGAAAAATACCCAATGATACAATGAAGAAGCAAATATGTCAAATATTACCTAAGTTACAAATCACCCTTGGATAACACAACTCCTTAACATAAGAGAAGTGTACTGCCTGAAGAACACAAAGAAAGTTTGTAGACAGTGTTCCAGGACAGGGGAGAGAGGAGAGACAATGTTTGAACAGTTCTGCTTGCTCAGTTTTGGAGACATTGCTGGAAGACTAGGTTAGCCAGAACATGGACATAAGAAAAAATACATTCATAAGTAGGATTTGGAGCTGTGTATCATTGTAGTTTCTTTTTCTTGATTGAGTTTCTCATTTCTTTGATAAACTAACATGCACTCCTTTCACCCATTAGCTCACAGAAAGCAAGCTTAGTTAAAGTTGACACATTCAGGTTATATTTCCCTAATGATAAATCCTCCAGAGAACTTGCATGCACTGGTGGCAAAGTTGGAAATAGCTCTTGTCAAGCTCCAAGGGCAATTAGGAGAGTAGGAAGGCCAGGCATAACACTGAGAAGCTTACCACACCACCTCACAGCTCCAAGCAGTGTGCAGAATCACCCAATGATGTAGTCAAACTGGTTTTTAATCACTGCTTATCAGCCAGCCTTGGCAGTCAGAAAGGCAACAATAAGGTATTTGGAGAAGAATGTTGTTGTCTGTTTGCACTGGGCAAGGAGAGAAGGTGGCAGAAAATAAAAAAGGGGCCAGCCATTTGCACATTCAGAAAGGGATCTCAGAAGAGGAGCTGGATTGCACAGGACAAGCAGCAGCTAGGGATGGAGAAAGTTTTGCTTGGAGCTCACCAAAGTGAGAATTTCGTTGGCTATGAGGACACTCTCAGATGCCAAGAACTCGATAAACATTTATTTGCAGCTTATGTGAATTAAAATAAAGACTGAGGCAGAGCCTGGAGAGTCTGCAATCAAGAGATAGCAGACTTCAGCTTGCCTAAGTCATCAGAAAAAGGCATCAGGTCCACTCAGCCCTTCAATAAACATACTCTATACTAAAATCTCCAACAAAGGATGGAGGTAGCAGGTAAGTGGACTGAAAAGCAATACCTTCTGTAAGTAGTATGAGCTTGGCACCCTCAGTTGCTCCAAGTTGGTATTTTGGGTCAAGTTTGCATATATAAGGAGACAATGCAAGCACTACTCCCCTGCTTTGCTCCGTGTGTTACATGGTGAAAGAGATGAGTGAAGAGCTGGCACAGGCCATCATGAGGATGGTGGATATACTATAGAACCAATACCATATAACCCACATGGAGGAATATAAACAGTTAAAATACTTTGAAGCAAGTTTTAGGTGTAGAAAATTGCCCACACAAAAGTTAATGACAATTTAGGCTTAAATCTGTGTTCATCTCAGTTCCCTGATTGTAAAGGGAAGAGAACCATAAAGATCTGGAAATAATCTGGAAGAGTTTTTATTAAGTGAGAAACACCATAGAAAGGGCTGCACTTGTGATGCACAAGACATTATAATAAGATGCATTCAGTAGTAGATTTGGATGAAGTATGGTACCTAAACCCTGGAGAGGTTCTCTGAACTTCGCAGAGGAGAGAGGAAACACAGATAAAAAGATAAGCCAGTGATCATTGGTTACTTTTGTGGTGAGCCTGTTCAGAAAACTCTGTGCTGGGCTTTTCTTAACATTACAGTGCTTTCCTCAAATAATTTATGATCTAAGAGTTTGCAGGTAATCATTAATTTAATGGCAATAGCATGTATATTGTTTTACATACATGACAGCACATGCTATAGGTCAAGACAGCAGGGTTTGTTTAGGCAACACTGATCTCAAACAGGCTTAACCAGCTGGTCCAGGTAACACACACATCCCTTGGGTGTGATCACCCACTCAAACTCCAAGTCAAGCAGACTGTTGGAGGAAGTCCAGCTCTGGGGCCCCCAATATCAGGAGGACATGGACCTGCTGGAGGGAGTCCAGAGGATCATGAGGATGATGAGGGGGCTGGAGCACCTCTCCTGGGGAGACAGGTTGAGAGAGACAGGGTTGTTCAGCCTGGAGAAGAGAAGGTTCCAGGGAGAGCTTACAGCACCTTCATGTACCTAAAGGGAACCTACAAGAAAGATGGGGAAGACTTTTTGCAAAGGCATGTAATGACAGGACAAGGGGAAATGATTTTAAACAAAGAGAGTAGGTTTAGATTAGATTTTGTGAAAAACTCTTTACTCTGAGGGTGGTGATGCCCTGGCACAGGTTGCCTAAAGAAGCTGTGGATGCCCCATCCCTGGAAGCGTTCAAGGCCAGGTTGGACAGGGCTCTGAACAAGCTGGGATAGTGGAAGGTGTCCCTGCCCATGGCAGGGGAGTTGGATCGAGATGAGCTTTAGGGTCCCTTCCAACCCAAACCATTCTGTGAGTCCATGAAGTATGTACCTGTGCTAAAGCCACAAGCTGACCTTTAACTCTGGATTGATTATAGAAGTGGACCACAGCTCAGGGTGAAAAGACGTTTCACTCTGAAGAAGAGTGTTGCAGACAGTTAAAGAAGTAAGAGAGCTTATCTAGTCACTAGTCTAATCCTAAAATCAGATTAAATGGCTTAAAACATCAAAGTGAAAAAGATACAGATTTGTATTAACTGGAAAATAAAGGTAGAGAAAAAAATAGGATACAAAAAGGGAAAATGAAGAATGGAGGATCATGAAAAGGCCATAACCCTGTAATATGCTGTTTTCTATTAGCTTGTTTCATAGCACAACCTTCAGCAAGCAGGATAGGCAGCCTGCCATTCTGCATGTGGTCAAAGGGTGCAATTCCTCTCCTAGCCCAGGTGTGTCCTGTAGCCTGTGACTTTAGATGTCAGCTCTGGTATTTCATGGTAACCTACAGTTGGGTAGCCTGGACAGATGGGCTACTGCTGCATGTGCTTTGATTCTGGTGTTCAAGACACCAGTACTTTCAAATCTTTCAAGGAAAGGCACTTATCCTCCTAGTCCTCCATGGGTAGATCTGGTGCATTCTTCTGGTCTTCTTCCTCTCCTGCAGAAGCTCCTTGAGCAGGTCATGCAATCCTCCTTTAGCCTTCCTCTCCAGATCTTTCAGGTTACAATATTCCTTCCCTGTTCATATTTTCAGGTTTTTCTGGGAACATGAAAGAGAAATGCCCAATACAGCATGTTGTCCACATTGAGCTGGAAGACTGTTGTTATTTTTAGTACAGTACCCTACCTTTATTTCTATTTGACTTTCCAATTTCTTTCTTCTAAAAACTCATTTTTCTCTTGCCCTGTAACATAGGTATCTTAAGCCAAACAGTTATGCACCTTACTGCTATAAAGAGTTTACAGAGCACACTGTACTGCACTGAAAACATTTGTCTAGCACAGATCAGCTGGGGGAGCTACTAATGCCATGTTTTATAGTTTAGTTTTAAATAGAAAAAAAAAAACCAAAGACAGTGAGTTATTATGAAAACTCAGCAGGAATTTTGTTGCTTTTAACATTTTTATTAAATTCCCTTTTCTATAAAACTTTTGTGTCTTATCTGCTCTCCTCCTCAGTCCTTCAGTCTTACAGGTATGACGAAAAACCCCCAAATTTTTAGATGGACTTTACGAAGTGCAAAGAGAGTGAACATGGGAGAGAAAACAAAAACCAAAAGACCAGATAGTTTCCATGAAGCTTCTTGCACTCCTGCAAACCATGATCCAAGTCTGCAAATCTTCAGTTTGAGAATTGCTCATTTAGAATTCAGCAGGTCTTGTACTTTCTCCACATCTCAGCATAACCACAAGTAATCTGAGAGTGACACTGCTTTCTGCAACCTTTGATGCTTACCTTGTTTCACTGTTAACCCTTACGCACATCAGAACATTAAAGTATTCTTATAAGATGGGAATTTCTACACAGCAATGTCTTTATGCTTGACAAAAAGGAAATCTCAGTAAAGTTGCTAACATTTTTAATATTGCTATATTTTAAATTAAAGTGTAGGATTTTGCTCTGCTTGCTGCCAAGAGTTAAATCTCTCACGGATCTTGTCAAGGACCCTTTCTTACTGATATCTGGCCCTGTTAATAGTCTTTATTAATTTGAAAGCATCGGCATCCCATCATGCTGTGTAATTCCAGTCCCAAGAGTCCTCCACATTCTCTGTAAAACCCAAGACATATCAGATGGATCCAGCAGACAAAGAAAGGAAAAGGAGGGGGCTGGAACACATGGCATACAAGGAAGGTCAAGGATCTGGGATGGTTGTGCTTCTTCTCAGAAGTGAAGGCTAAGTGGGGATATCGATTGCTACCTTCAGCTCTCTGTTTGGATGTTAAAGTGAACTAGACCCTCCTCAGAAGTATAAAAAATCAGGGCAAAGGACAAGATGAAACAGTCACATGTGACATCAAAGGACATCTCAATTTCAAACATGAGTGGAAAAAGATCTCTGTGGTTGCAGTTAAGCACAGTGAAGGGCTGTCCAAGGAGGCTGCAGAATTTCCATCCATGAACATTTTCAGACCCTAGGGGTCCAAATCCTCAGCATCAGATCTAGCTTTAGCATTAGCCATACTTTGAGCAGAAGACTACATTGGACTGCATAACTTCCAAAGATCACTTTTAACTCTATTTTTAAATTCCATTTAAAAAACCTGAAACCTTTTATCACGAAAAAAAAAAAAAAAAAAAAAAAAAAAAAAAAAAAAAAAAAGTTAAAATTACAGGACAAACCTTTTAACCAGGGTTATGGACTAAATATTATTCTCCCTCCTCTCCTCACCTCTGCTTTAATAAGACAGTTACTGGAAAGAAATATGTATTTCAGCAATTAAATTTAAATTCTTTGCAAGATGCCTTCCCCCAAAACATTGAAAGCTCCAAAGCACAATGTGATGTTTACATTTAATTTTTTTTTAGGTGACGGTAAGACATACACAAAAGAAGACTGATTAATCTTTTCTGGCAAACTCAGGAGCAACACAGATTTGAAGAAGGCATAAAGAATCCCAGGACTGGTTGTAATGCTGAGTCAGACGCAGAGAAATTGCTGTGAAGGGTCAGCCCAGCCGAGGAAGTTTCCAGGACTACAACACAGCCAACAAATTATATTTAGTTGGCAAGAACATTGCGCACACCATAAATTCCAGGTTACAGTTACTGCAAGGCGCTGATGCCCTCGGCGTGGTCACACACGCCTTTTGGGTACCCGTGCAGTAGATTGTCATAACCTTTCTTCTACATCACGTCAGTGCCTACCATCTGTTTCTGACTTTTGCTCACCGTGTCTGAAATCGTTGGTATCACGCACTGATTTTGGGGGTGGGGGAAATTCTAGCAG
This sequence comes from Corvus moneduloides, assembly GCF_009650955.1. Classification (NCBI taxonomy): domain Eukaryota; kingdom Metazoa; phylum Chordata; class Aves; order Passeriformes; family Corvidae; genus Corvus; species Corvus moneduloides. The sequence continues at coordinate 68,556,593 of NC_045511.1, forward strand.
TTGTGGGGAATTAGAGCCGGCTACGATCGTGGCCTCTTTCTCCTTGCCATCTTTGACACAGGGGACTCGCTATTTGATTACCTGAACAAGGCGCACCATCCTTGCAGGGATCTATGTCCCTAGCTCCCCGCCTAAGATTAAAAATCTGTCCCTGCCGCCGGGGCACGGAGAGCGGGAGGCCGCGGGGGGACATCGGCTGCGCGCACCGCGCCCGGTGCCGCACCCAGCCCTGTGCCCGGAGCCCACCAAAACCACCGGGGACCGGGTCTGCGCCGGCGGGGCGCGCCCCCAGACCTCCATTTCGCGCAGGGGCGGGCTCGGAGCGGGCCCGCAGCCGGCGGAAGATGGTTCCCCGCCGCTCGCCACCGCCCCCGGGCGCGGCGCCACGGGGACGGGCGCTGGGGGCCGGGGCGGCGCCTGCGCTCGGCCGCGGGGAGCGCGGGGTTGCGGCGCGGCGCGGAGCGAGCGGCACCGGCACCATGACCGCGGCGATGCGACAGCGGTTCGACCGCTTCCTACACGAGAAGAACTGCATGACCGCCGTGCTCGAGCGGATCGAGAGCAAGACCGGCGTCAGCCGCACCTACATCGCCACTGGTGAGCCCCGGCTGCCGCTGCGCCGGCTCCCCCCGGGGGCCGCGCCCTGCCCGCGCCTCCTCGTCCCGCTCTCTCGGGCGCTGACGGCTCTCTCCTCTCTCCTCAGGCATCCTCGGGGTCGTGGCCGTGTACCTGGTGGTGGGATACGGCGCGTCCTTGCTCTGCAACATCATCGGCTTCGCCTACCCCGCCTACGTCTCGTGAGTGTCGCGCCTCTTGCTCCTCTCCATCGATGGTTCCGGGTGCCACTCGCCGACGTTGCTGCAAAATCATATTTCTTGCGCCGGTGCCGAGGCTGTCAGGGGTGGCATTCCGGGACCGTGCTCCCAAGCGTTGTTTTTGCCGCGCACCCCTTTCCTTTAGCAGGTACAGGTGCCAGGTGCCAAGTGAAGAACGAGGCTTCTCCCATATGGCGAGTGCTACGTCAGGAGTTACAGATGGGAGACGCTGGGTGGTTACCACACTTGACAGCCGGTTCCTGTAGCGGGTTATGCTTTGGGTTTGGGTTCCAGCTTTGTCATCTCCAGCGGGAAGCTGGATCTTACTGGCTGCTGGTAACGGGAGGGAGGATCGCTGCTTTGGGGGTGTTTGTTAAAGCTCGCGCTGATGGCTTGAGCGGGGGGCAGGAAGGCGCTGGTGCATCGTCAGCGTGTGCCTGATACAGGGTACTGGGTACTGTAACGGGCTGGAGACAGAGGTGCATTAAGGAGTGCTGTTTACTCCAAACCCGCCTCGCTGATGAGGGGAGGAAAGGAAAACACCGTAACTCCTCCCGAGTGTGAAAGACTTTTAAATACTTCCTTTTTCAAAGGAAGGTCTCCTTAGATATTCTTAAAAACAGAGCAACTGTTAACGTTTCATGTGCCTTTAGACCAAAATGCCTTTCCTGTTAGGCAGGACCACAGTCGAGTATGTTCCAAAAGACTGCAGAAACATACTAAATAAAAGCTTCTGTGTAACCTAATACATTCATAAAATGGAAGTCCTTCCCAACAGGACTGCTATATTGTTGAAACACAGTGCTTGCCTTTTATATAACTCTATTTAAATACAGTCAGAAGCTTAAAAAAATATGTTCTCTGTAATTGGCTCCTGGGCAATACAAAGTCGGTTCTTTTTTTTTTTTTTTTTTTTTTTTTTCAGAGATGTGAGAGATTGACTCAGTTTTAGACTCTTGAAACATCCTATGGTTATGATGCTTAAGACCAAGCAGCATTTTTTCTAAATGCTGTTCCTGGTGTTTGCTAATTTCAGAGATTATAAAACAGGACCTCTGAAGAAGCTTAGGTTTTGTTTCCTAAATGATAATCTTTAGTGAAAAGCTTAGCTTAAAAGTATTCTTTCATTAAAATCTGAAAAGGGAAATATCATCCAACAAACCTTTAAAACATTGAAATGGTTGTGTAGGAATTATGTGTATGTAATATTTTGTGTCTGACTTCGGTCACTTTTAAAGTAATGTAATTACTTTCTACAATCCTGTTTAAATTTTTAAATTTGTTTTTAAACTGGTTTGGGACTATATTTTAAACCTTCCATTATGCAATGATGGTGAATAAATTGATAATACAAACTCTTAGAACTGCAGTAGTAAGGCAGTAGCAAATCAAATATGAATAATAAGGTTTCATTACTAATTTTTTTCTTTCAAATCTGGATTTTTTAAAAAATCTTTTGGTAGAGTGTCTACCCTTTTTCATGTCAAAATGGGGTTTTAAATGTGTCTTAATATGAAAAGTTACCTCCCAGATGTTAGTACTGTGGTGTGTTTCAGGTTTTTTACTTTTTTTTTTTTAAATAATGGGAGCATTGTCCGTGCCTACAAGTTTTACTTAAACAAGAAAGCATGCTGAGCAATATGCACAATGCCAGTTCTGTTTTTCTTCCAGTTCACGATCAGGTAATGCTTTTCCTTTAGCTGCCTTTTTAATGCTGGATGACATTTATAGTAGAAAAGTATAATCTTAGGTGAAAATCTAATTTAAAACGCGTGCGGTGTGCTGCATGCCAGTGTCTTTCAGTGACAGCCTGCTGACAGCACAGGTGGGCTCGATCCCCTCCCAAGTCCAGATCTGGTATGTAGAGTTTTTCCACATTTTGCTCTGCCTGCTTTTGTTTTTGCTGCTCTGGATCATGTACTGTAGTCAGGGTGCTGAGTACCATCCCCCACACTTACAAAGCATAGAGACCCAAAGCATAAAGAACACTAGCCAGAGTGGTTTGTTTATTCCTTTCTGCTATTTGGTCTGTCCCCCTTGGAAAGGCAGATGAAGAGCTTGCTGTATGAACTGACAGTAGTGAATTTGCTTCCTAGCATTGAACAGAAAAGAGTTTTCAGCTGTTTTCATCAGCTGCACACACCCTCAAATGCCTTTTGCTCTAAAAGCTGTGGCTTCTGGAAGAGGTCAGGAGCTGTAAATGGAATGTATTGTGCAGGGTGTTAGTTTGATGTTTACACAGGTGTTTCAACAATGGACCCAAGCCTGAAATGTCTCAGAAAGGTACTGAAAGAGAAAAAGCAGATTACTTTTCCTCAGTTAACTTACTTTCTTCTTTTGTAAAGTAGGTCAGTGTATCATTTCTCCATTGTCGGTAACTGAATTACTTAAGTGAAAAACAAGCAGTGGTTTGGGTTGAAAGGAACCTTGAAGGTCATGTAGTTGCAGCCACTCTGCTGTGGCAGGGGACAAAGTAGTGGGTCAGGCTCGTCGTCAGCAGAAAAGGCACTCAGAGGGGTGAAGGAGTGGGACAGATGTCTGTGCTCTGCAAGGGACATCAACTCCTGTCCTTACAGTTGTCTAAAACGGCAAAGAGGCTGCCTCATGTGTGACCCTCAGGCATGTTCCAAATCTGTTTTAGTGGGATTTCAGTTCTGGGTTACTTTAATCGTGTTAATTACTGTTCATCTCTATGTTTCCTAAAGAAAATATATTGGAGTCATAGCAAACCCAGAGACCCTCAGCTCAGATTTAAATCTGTTCACACATGCAACCAGGACAGTTCTGTGCAGATATCTGCCTGTCAGGCCTTGTATAATTCTGCAGTTTGTTTTCTTTGGTCTCTGTCATTCCCTGTATTCACTGTCAGTGTGTGCAGTGCAGCAGGTGTGATTTCAGTGGAGAAATGCTGGAGGCTGTAGCTGCTAGACCAAGCAGGTGGTGTGAAGTGGTGCAGCTGCACTGCTGCCTACTTTCTCATCACTGTGGTGCAAACCAGTGCCAGGGGAGGGGGCACCTCCCTGGTTAATGCCTGATACAGCTTCAGGCAGGCACAGCTGTTTCCCTTCTCATTCTCCCTTGTTCACCTTCAGCTTTGCCTTGGGGAAATCTTTAGTGGTTTTATACATGGAGGAGTTTCTTCTTTGGCAATACAGAATCTTCCCATAAATCCAAGTCTGTGACATGTCACAGCACGGACCCACCTGAGTCTCTTAACATAGGCAAAATGAAGCAGTAGTTTTCTGGCTGTTTCCCAGTAAGTTGGACAATCTCTAGTCTTATTCCCTAGAATTCTGTAAAGTGCTATGTGATGAAAAAGAGTAAATAATTTTAAGTTGAAATGTAATGCTTGATTTACAGGCTTTTGTGGTTGCAGTAGACCAGCACTGAAAAGTTTGCCACAGATGACAGAAACAACTTTTTAAACTTCTAGCGAGCTTTAACTGCACAAGGCAGTAATCAGGCTAGAGATGGAAAAAGTGAGTGTTGGCAAGTATGTTAATACCATTGCCAGCATTTTCACTGCTTCTCTAAACTTTCCAGAGCTAGAGTGTTCAAATGTAGCTCCACCCATAGTTAGTGGTGGTTAACTGCCTCAAAAAAATTAGAGTGCGAGCAGGAAGGGAGCCTTTGATGACTAAGAAATGCGTGCAAAGGATTGGAAATTTCTTAAGTGCTGTCATGCTTGGTTTAAAAATTGCAAAGATGAAAATGGCTTTGGGCAGTAAAATGTCTGAACTTGTTACTAGTGTCTTCAAGGAGGAAAAGCAATATAGTACAATAATGCCTCTCTCTACTTTGGCTAATTTTATGCTGTTGCTTCAGTTCAGCTGTTTTTGCTATGTAAAGGTTGCTCGTGACACTTTACTAGCAGGAAACAATCTGGATTGATTGTAGAGAAGTATAAACACTCAATTCAAGTTCTAATTTGAGTATTGTCACGGTGTCTCGAATCTGTCTTGTATTTCCTTTTCCTCTTTCAGTGTACCTTTAAAACAGGAACACTGCTTTTCTTTGCTCACAGTTATTTAGAAAAGGTAAAATTGTTCCTGTATTTCTTGAGAACTAGGGCAGCAAATTTCCTTTCTCCTAAGACGTTTTAAGGCAAATGCTTACTTTTTTCCTTCATGAAAGATGATGCATGATGTGCTAAGGTTCAGAAGTAATGCTCTGCTGCTGTTTTATGAATACGATTTGAGAGAGCTGATGTATCTAACCAGATTCACAATGCCCAGTATAAACATAAGTAGAAAATGTTCAAATCTGTCTGCATGTGTGCTGTTTTCTCTCATTCCTGATAATCTTTTCATGGGGATTCAGACACTAAAAAGGGTATTTTGTTGTTTGTTTTTTTTAATATGTCCTGCCAAATTAGTTCCTCGAAGCATACTAACGTTTTGGTTTCTAGGTTTTAGTGTGCCGTGTTTAAAAGCCATCTTAGCAGTTGCTTGGATAAATTATGTGCTTTTCTTTCTAAAGAAAGCAAGTGTTTGGGTGCAGGGAGTCTAATACTATGATAGCAGTAAGAAACTTCTAATTTTACTTCTGCATTTTACATTTAGGTTAAAAATATAAAGGTGTTTGTTATACAAATGGGTCTAGTCTGAAGTGAGGCACTAAGGCATCTTAATCTCAGCAGAAACGCCAGCATATGTGTGGGACTGTGTTTTGGGGAAGCTGGTTTTGACCTGAGTCAGAACTGGGGAACTGACTTATTGGTTAGCCTTACAAATACTTGTTCCAGGAGAGAAGGGGCCAAGAATGAGCAGAGAGCAGTGAAATGAGAGGATTCCTGCTTTTTTTTCCATTTTGTTTCAGGATTTCAGCTTTGTGGTGAGTTAACATGTAGGCTGTAAGACTCCATGGGTGGGCAAAATGGCATGTGCTCCTTTTGCTGCCATTTTGCTCCACTTCCTTTTAAAACACACTCTTAGAACCCTTTGTACTACTGCCATGTAGCTTTTTGGTGTGTTCTAATAATATCTGTCTATGCATGGACAGATGACAGTGAAACCCTCCCTTGCTATCCTTCATGAGTTTTTCTGCTAGATACACAAAATTTTGAGAGAAGGGTACTGGTAGACTTAAATCATAGCAGTTGTGTAAGTGCAGTTGGCAGGAAAATCTTTTCTATATCTGCAAATGCATGATTCTGCTGTTGCAGTCAGTGAGGAGGAAGAAAGATGGAAAGCAGAAGGCTTTTAGCTGATGGATGGAAATGTAGAAGCCAAAATGATAAAGCAAATCCAAGTGCACAGGTACTTGTTTCACTGAAATGACGTGAGATGTCAGGGAGGCAGCCTGCCAGGGTGAGTCTGACATGAGGATGACAGGGAGGCACCAAGCTAAAGAAGTCTCTGGTGCAGTGGAGTGTTGATTCTATGTGGGTATCTGGATACATAGCTAGACGTAAGTTATTTTACTGTAAAGTAAAGAGTAGGGGCAGACCAGTAGGCATAAGCTCTATAGAAGTATAGGTAATTTCATGGGTTTTTAAGTTAAATGACAAAAAAAACCCCAAATTTACATTTGGATTAGGGTGTGACAAATATGCCTGCCTACTCACTTTGTGTAGCACTGACCAGAAAACTGAAGGAAGGATGCATGAAATGGTCCAGTCCTTCCCAGCTACAACAGGATCACTGGGTTTAAGGGTTCATCTTCTGCCTTAAACTTGTAACTTTATTTATACAAGAATCCTCAGGTACACCTGAGGGATTGCAGGGATAAGGGTGATCACTTCACATGAGACCACAGCAATAAAATTTGGCATTTCCTTATTTTTGGTTCCCACATCTGGACTCAGCTCAAAAAAACCCCCACCCCAAGCTTGTAACTTAGCTAGTGAGTACTATATGTGTGAATTTACTGTAACAAATGATTTGTTATGCCAGAGCTAATTGAGAAGCAACAGTCTCTTCTTGGAAAAGAGATGATTTTTTTTTTTTTTAAATGAGTCAGAAGCTCTACGTGAAGAACTCCACTTGGCAACTTACTAAAATTAGACCAGTATCTGTTACTATCAGTAACAGGATAAGTAACCACACTTGATCTAGGGTTCAGTTTGATTTTAGGATGAACAGGGTCAAAGTTGAGCCAGTGCTCTGATACTGTAGCTATACAGCAGATGGGAGCCCTGGGCTGCTACAGAATGTGACAGCCTCCACTCTTCCCCCTTGGCACAACCAGCTAGCAGGGCTACTGGGGAACAGATCTGGCTGAAAACGAAGTTTTTCTTGGCTCCCCATCCATCACAGTGCTGGCCCACAGTGGGTCATTTTCACTCTTGGACAGGCAGCTGTTTCTGAAATAACTGAGCTGTGATATTTACTATCCAGACTACTGTAGCTGCTCCTAGTGACTGCTTTTACCTTCAAGGTGCAGAACTACTGTAAGTGGTTGTTTGAGGCTCTCTTTGAAGTCCTCTACAGTTAGTATTTAAGCAGTATAAAAAATCCTTTGGGATATGTAATTACTACACTTAACTAACATGGAATTTAGTCAAATCGTGGAATTTTGTCAAATCAGACAAAACAGTATCATTTTTTAAAATCTGAAGCTATAGTCTTTGGATGGTCCTTCATGTGTTAGAAAATCTTAATATTATGTGTTAATGAGACTGACTTATTTGCTCTTGCAACACAGAAATAAGTTATAAGAAGGCAATCCTGAAGTAGGACGTAGTGTCAGTGTCTCTTGGTCTGCAACTTTTCATGTACTGATGGAGATTGCGTTTTGAATTTCAGCCTGCTTGATTGGTGACTTAACGTGGAGAAGAACGAGGTGTTCTTAGCTTGAAGCAGCTTCGATGTCTCTCCTAAGTTTAATTGTACAGGGCATTACACCAGGATAATACCTGTAGAATAACTTGGAAGACTTAAGTTTAATTAGAGTGTGATTCTCACGTTGAAAAGAGTGTAGTTAAAAATGGATAAAAAACCCCTCTGTGTTCAGGTATTCTATATAACTTACTGTGCTTGTTCTTTGACAAGTACTATTTTCTGTGACTTGCTATTGAAATAGTGTGTGAGTAGCAAGAGATTGAGGCAGGTTCCACCCTTTTATTTAACAGGGACATTTTATACTGGATTTCCCTGTCTCATCCGAGGGACGTACTCCCCATTCCAAAGCAGAATATTTATAAAATACTTGCCTTTCCTTGACTTCAGTTAAAGCTTTCATTCACTGATGGCCCTGCTGTATCCTGCTTTTCTCCCTCCCTCTCTCCCCAGCTGGGACTGGAGTTAGGGCCAGCAGGAGCAGTTTGAGCTGACATGGCTGTTGCCTGCTGGGTGTGGTAGAGGGCTGCCCCTGAACTTGCCCACTTAGATCAGACCACTGCAGAAGGAGGGGAGATGTGCTGTTCCCTACAGTGTGTAAGAGAACAACCACGTGTGGATTTAATGCTGCGTACATCAGCTAGCTAAATCAGACAGGGCTTTCACTACTTGTAGTGCTGCTGCTTGTGACTGTCTGACAATAAAAGTGTGTTTTTCATGTATCCCCCAAGGAACTAGAGCAGCAGATGGTGAACGTTCAAAGGGAGCACACCCATGGCACTGTATTTAGGAGCTCTCAAAGGCCATTTGTTTCTAGAGGAGAGAAGATAATAGAGCGTGGCCCATTAACACAGTGATATGCCATCTGCCCTTTGCCACAACATTGGAGATTCTAAGCTTTTTTTTCTTAATGAAAGTTGATTTTTGTAATTGCCGAGATGACTTTATAATGTTTATAAAAAATGAAACAATGATCCCTTAAATACATGTATGACTTCAGATTGGTGACTGGAAAACAGCAAGACTGCTGGCAGTTTCACTGCAAAGTTTTCTCACAAATACCAAGCTAGGATGCTTATTGCAGTAAAATAAGCCTTCCCCTCTATGCCTCTAATTGAGAAATTGTCAGCAGAACTAAAGAAATTCACATGGTGAGCCTCTACAGCAAGTTTTCCTTAACAGTGAGAACCTTTGCAATTGGTTCCTTTCTCTGCTCCATTTATCCACCACTCTAACATCCCTGCTAGTAAGGTATACTTTTTTCTTTCCCTCCAGGAGTGCAGTTTCACACATTGAAAATAGCTCTATAGCCTTCTTCCTTAACTCCTGTGGTGTTCAGGGGCTGTTTCTGTACAGCCCCCTCACCTGTTCTCACTAGAATTCTTCAGAGGTGTGGGCATAGGAAGGATGTGGTTTACAGTGGGAGCAGGAGCAGCTGGAGTTGTCACTGCCTTTGAACAGACTGCTTGGACTAGGACTGCCTGTGTTGTTAGGAGCAGCAAGAATTAGACCTGCTGTTGCCAGCCTGTGGAAAACCTGTTCTTCCAGTTGTGCTGGTGCATATGCCTTGGTAAGATCCCCCTATTGATGGGGTATGGCAAGGGCTGCTGCTTTTCCCACTGCAGGACATTGCTGGCCCGCCTCAAACTCCAGTAGAAATAATGCATGAATTAAGTATCAGATCCTTGTATTGCATATCAAAGTAATTCAATCCAGCAGCTGTGCCAGCTCCCTCTGCATGTGGTGGGTTTGCCAATGCTTTTGCTAAAACATATGGCATGTCACAGGAATTATTTCCCCCAACTCTCCCTGCTCCCCTGTGACTTACAGAACTAGGAAGTGACGGAATCCACAGCATTTCTCAATCCACAGTCCACGAAATGGACTTGCAGCCGACTCTCTGGTTTCTGTATTGTAAACCTCCCTAACTCTGCCTTTTCTGTGGAACTAACAGAAAACGTGGCACCTCTAGTACATCTCACACATGCTGCTTCAGAAACAATATAGCTGATATTAAAGGAGTAAGTGATAGAAGAATTCAAACTAAATTCGTTAAACTGAGTCTTACAGATTTTGATCTTGCAGCGTGAGTGGACAAATGCTTTCTAACACTCTTAAGCTGGAAATTATCAGGCTTAGATTTGCTAGCATTTTCTTTTTAAACTTCTTACAGTGTTAAACTGGAATTTTATGGCTCCAGAAACTCCACTCCACTACTTCTACTGAAAGACCACATGGAGCATCTTTTAATTTCTGATTTTTAGAACTGTGTAAACTTGAACTGCATTCGCACAGCAGATGGAGAACAAAAGCCCATTAAAAGCCCATTAATCATTATGCAGAAAGCCCAGTACTTTAGTAGAGGTTGTTTCACCTTGTTCTTAATAGTTTAGTCTACATTAGACTTTGCAAGTCCTGTAGGAATTAATTTATAGAGTAATACAGTGGGTGATGCAGATATGTGTTCTTCAGCATATGGATCTGGATCCTCTCTGCTTATGTAGACCAAGGGCTTCTAAGGACTTAGAGCAAATCTTATAGATAAATTTACCTTTTCAAAGAGGAATCTAGTGCATGTATATATGAGTGCAGTTAAAATGCTATTTATTGGGCATAACTATGTAAAAAACCTGGGGAATAGTACAGTCAGTCTTTTACCCCTGGTGGTGCTAGGAACCCCAAGCTGTGCAGTGCTGAATGAATTTCTGATCCACACATAGCACACTGTGCAGGCCTTGTCTGGAGGCAAGGTTACCCCATTTTGATAACTTAAGGTATTGTAGGATTTTTCATCCAAGACAACAACTCTGTTCATCATTCCTTTCTGATGGCCAGAGGAGGATGGTCACTGTTGGTTGTAGGCAAGGCCGGGCAGGTGCTGTGATCACTGGTATCCTGTGCCTCACAAGACTGGGCTCACTCAGATTATCTGTTTTGAGGATCAGTAATGCTCTGATGTACAGTAGCCTTCTTGTCAGGATTACCACAATGCCTCCAGAACTGGAACTATGGCCAAAGATTATCCCCTCCCTTTCTTGTCCCTCAAAATGTTTCGTGAACAAGGTCAGAATGCTCACTGGTTTTGTTTGGTTTTTTTTTTTCCTCCTTGTAATCACAGAGCTAGAAATAGCTTGAGTATCTTTTAGATTTGAAGTGTGATATGTAGGGAAAAACTTTGCTGTTCAAAGATCTTGACACACTGTCTGTATGATAAATATCAATTAGTTTTTGTGGAGCAAATCAATTATGAAGATTCACATATAACAACAAATCTGAGTCATAAAACCTTCATCATTACAGATGAGACTGATGCTGCTATTCTGCTCACTTGATTTGTTTTCCTTGCAGAATCAAGGCCATTGAAAGTCCCAACAAAGATGATGACACACAGTGGCTGACTTACTGGGTTGTGTATGGCATTTTCAGCATAGCTGAATTCTTCTCTGACATCTTTCTGTCCTGGTTCCCTTTCTACTACATGTTAAAGGTATGTTAGTTCATGTGACCCCTCTCCTAAAATGAGACCTTTGATATAACTGGTCTAATGTCTCCAAGAATGGGTAGATGGCAGCATTCCCTGGAATCATTCCAGGGTCACACCTGTTTTTTAGATGCAGGTTATGTGTAATTTAGTACTGTGGAAGTGATCTGTTTACAGCTGATGTTTTGTGAAGCAAGAGGGGAAGTTGGGATAGGTGGAAGGGAAAGGTCTGCTGTGTTTTAGGAAAAAAAAGACAGTGTAACTGTCCCATAAAAAAAACCCCAAAGAGTTCTTTCTCTTGGTGTTCAGGTAAATTTGGACAAATGACAGACATGGTAAACCCCACAGAGTGGCTCTATTTTTGCTTTAGTGCAAAAAGTGCATTAGTAAAAGTGGAGAGTAAAATCACAAAGGCTGTTGAAGGAGGTAATAACATCTGTGCTATTGGAGCAAAGAAGGAAATTGGAACACGAGAATAGTTTGAGTCCTACAGCTTTAATATTTAATTAAGCTCAGTTTCCTGAAAGGAGTTGGTGGGTATCAGAGGAGATGGTTGCTTATGTGCAGCTGTTAGCGTGATTTGAGTACCAGCAATGATTTGGTTGATATGCAGAAATTGACTGTGACAGTTGGTTTACACCTCTGCATTTTTCCTTTTCAGTCTTTAACAGGCTTCAACTGTGACTATTGTTTGGATACCTTGTAGTTCAGTAGAATTATGACTTCTATCCATAATCTGCAGTGGCATATACTCACAGTTCTGAACTCATACAGTGTATTTTCAGAGCTTCTTTTCTAAATTCTTAGTGGAAAAAGATGTGGCAATGGTTTCTTCATGCCACCACAGCTATCCTTCTGAAGAGCACACGATTGAAATTCAGGTTGACTTTGCAAATAAAGACCACAAATGGCTCTGATACTCTGGTTATCAGGAGTGCCACAGTTACACGTGGTGCTGGAATCAAGGGAAAGGCACTTTTCTCAGTTCTGCAAAAGCAAACACAAGGAGTTATGTCAATACACAGCTTTCTACAATGGCTGCAGAAGGCACACGGAAGTCAAGTGTTTGCCCTCAGTAGTGGTTGGTAGGAGAGGTTTACTTTTTTTGTACAAAGGCAGACAGGTGTTGGCTGAGAATCAGAAAGCGTTGCTGAATGGATGGAAGTTATTCCATAGGGGGAGAAGGAGGAATTAGGCAGCTGCCACACTTCATTCCATCCATGAACTAAAACCTCTTGTAGGGTAGTTATGATGTCTCCATATCTCTTTTAGGAAGTGGAAGCACAGATACATCATCCATGAAAATTTCGAGCTTGCTTTCATTTTCAAAACGTGCTAAATTCGCATATTCACATCTGTTCGATACAGCTTGCAGCTTCCACTCCAGACTGAGTTTTAGATGCTCAGTATTTTGAAACACCTTCGGTTGCATGGCTGAGACATTGGGCACAGCTGCCCCCAGAGTCCCCAAAGTCCAGAGTTTAGACTCTGTGACATTGAAGTTTTCAGCAGACTGGAAGATTTTACAGGTGGGAGAAAGGCATGTTGAAGAACTCCTTTAAAGATGTTAAAATGTTTGTATATACTTTCTGTTCTCCAGATGGCATTTCTTGGATTTTGTGGACCTTTTTTTTTTGGTAATGCCCATTTCTTATGTATCTGTTTGGGTTTTTTTTATCTGTGAAGCACAGGATGTGCAGGCAACTCATAATTTCATGTGCATATGATTTGTTTTTAAATACTTCTGTTCAAGATCTAAAAACTTCAGTGTCATCCAGGTACTGGAGAACAGTAGCCAGTGAAAGTAGCAGAGTTTATCATTCTATGAGTATTTTTGGTGGTCGGAATGAGAGAGGCTCCTTACTCCACTAATGGCTCTGCCTTGGAATTCTGTAATGCTATTTCTGAACAAAATTGGTGCTGCCAGGGCAAAAACAGCTTCTAGGAGCAGGTCCAAGCGAGTCACACTGAGCTCAGATGAATTCCACTCCCTCCTCTGGTCTGGAGGGTTGCAAAGAATATATTCTGGGTTTGGGCTTTTTTTTTTTCCAGTTAACTATTTAACCACTCTGAGCTTGCTGGTCCTTCTTACAACCCTCTTTATTTGCAATAGCCTATGCTGGTTCAGTTTCATGGGAGACAAGGGGAAAATAAACTAAGTTAGCAGCCTAACATTCTCAAGCTTTGAAAAGAATGAGAATCTCAGCTTTGGTACATGTCCAATAGAAAATGCATATGAACATCTGCTTCAGTACAATTCAAAAGTAATAGGTATTTGAGAACAAATCTGTAATTATCTTTTTCTTGACTAGACTGGGACAAAGCTGTCAAATCAAAATTACTGATTTTTTTCTTAGGCAGGGAAAGGGAAATTTCAATTTCTTTTCATTTCAGAGGAAGTTGGACTCACATCTGAGGGATTTTCTAAAACAAAGGAGAACTACCTTTTTTGTTTATTGGGAGAAGTTGAATAACTCTCAGTAACTGATGAGATATTCTTGAACATGAAATATAGGCAGTGTACTTTTCAGCTTTTAATGAAAGATAACAACATAAGATAGCACCATGTATTCTTTCTGTTATATTAAGTTCCAAATAATTGAAGCTTTTGAAAATTGATATTTATATTGATAAAGGCACTTTTTGCCTTTATTTTCTCTGACCGTACTTAATAATTCATTAGCTGCTACTTACTGGTGCCAGATTGTATTGCCTGTTGAATTATTTGTTTTAATTCATTGGAATGTTCCTAGTGGGCCAATCTCTATGGTGTACTCTTTACTTTAAAAAACATTTCTTTGTCTTCTGGTCAAACACTCCTTTAAGTCATTCTGTTTTTACACCATGATCAAATAGTTTAAAGAAGAAAGCTTAATGCTTACCCAAAAGGATGGTAAATTGCACTGCAGAGAAGACAAAGCCAAGATTTTACAGATGTGGAGAGCAGAACCTACGGAACATCCAGTCTCAGTATACCTTATTGGAAAGAACAGAGGGGACATATTCCAAAATATTTTGAAGGCTTGCTTGAAGAAGACTGTGTGTTTTGTTCCCATTCTACCCAGAAATGTGTGGAAATCCTCAAAAATGGAATACTGTCCAACATGAAGACAAAGCATGTTTTGACTGAGGCTGGGGTGGTTTTGTTTTGTGTTTCAGGAAAGGGTAGTCTGAGAAAAGCTGTTATGCCTTCATTTTCTGGAGAGGCTTTTGACATGGAATATAGTGTACAGAAAGAACTGTACAAATGCTGAGAAAATGTACTTCATTTTGTTGCAGTTTTCTCCTGTAAAATAATTTTATATATATTTTCATAGCTCAAGTGGATTTATTTATGGCACTCCCTTGAATGTTTCATCTTGTTCTGCATAGCTGTCTCTGTGTGCTGTATGGCAGTGAAACTGAAGCCAGATAAAATTGCTTCAGTGGTAAAGACAGGGATTTGTAGTACATGTAATAACTGTCTTTCCAGTCCCCTTTTGTACGATGCAGAAACATGACCCCACACTGTGGTCTTTGATTTTTCTAGAGAACAGATGGTGCTCTAAAAGCCATACCTAAACTGTAATCCAGAAGCATTACCCTTGTTTGTGCACTGTGCGTAGCTTGGGTTTGTCTCTCCTCCTTGTCACTTTACTTCTGGGGTGCACACAGCCCTGTTCTTTCCCCCACTGTGTTTCAGAGCCGGGAGGCAGAGAGGACAGGGATGTGTTTTGGCTGAATTGAAGTCATATAGAGACTTAGACTTTTAGTCAGGCCTGTGCCCTATGTTTTAGAAATATTGAGAGACAGATGTTTGCATAACCAGGTTTTATAGTTCTTCCTTAAAGAGAAAAAAAACCAACATGTAATCTTGATCCACCTAACACCAGGTTATATTTACTGCTGCAGCCCTCCTCCTTTATCCTTATACTATCCATGAAATTATTCCAGTATAAATATTCACTGTGTGTAGCTGTCCTGGTGTGTGCTCTCATTGAACCCTGACCACACAGGGGATGACTCACTGTTCTAAATGTGCTCAGTTCTGTGGCACTTAGGAAAGGCACCTTGTCTCCTACTCAGGATTCCTTCTACTGAGGCTGATGTTCTTGTTCTCACAGTGTGGCTTCCTGCTGTGGTGCATGGCTCCAAGCCCTTCCAACGGGGCAGAGTTTCTCTACCACCGGATTATACGTCCTTTCTTCCTGAAGCACGAGGCCCAGCTCGACAGCGTTGTGCAGGACCTGAAAGACAAGGCTGCAGAGACTGCAGACACCATAACTAAAGAGGGTAGGCAAAAGGGTGTTCACTGGTCACATTAAGTAGAGGGAATTTCACTGGGGAGCTCTTATTATTGCACTTCGTATTCACCACTCGGAGGAAACAAAAATAAATTGTAAGAAGACGATGTGAATTATAATGGAGAAGTTAAATTTGGGAAATGGGGATTGCAGTGAGTCGTGCTTCCTAGAATTGCACTTAGGCTAGAATGAGTGGAAGAAATTGTATCATTTGTGTGTCTTCCCACCGTAAACACCACTAAAAACATTTTCTCTAGAGGCAGGTCCAGACACTCCTTTCATAAATACAGTTACTGTTTCAGTGCATCCTCCTATCTCCCAAAATATTCCCTCAAATACTCCCTGCAAGTGTAGAGGGGTTCCCAGTTGTGCAATAAAGCAATTAACAGCAATAAACAGCAACATGGGAAGCACAGTTTTCCCATCTATATGTTTTTGTACTTTTCCTTCCTCTGGAGGTAAAAGGATTCCTCACTCTTAAAGGAACTACTTACGTTTTATTTTTGTGCATTATCACAGACTGTAGATTGCTTAAGGTTTTTCTTTTATTTCCTTGCATTCTATAGTGAACCCTTGCACTCTAAAATATCTGATGATGGCTTTATTAATAAGAGAAGGAAGTGTATTAAGTAGCTAAAATAAAGGTTTATTCAAGTTTCGTTTGAAAGGAATTTTATTGGTATGCTATTTCAAAGCATCTTAATTCTTCTTTCCACCAAACAGTGCACGCAGTCTCATTTCATCTTGCCAACTTCAGCAGTTCTCCTGTCTGCTTAAAAGATCTGCTTTTCTCAACTATTCTTGGAAATTTTGCTGCAAGACTCTTCCTGAGTCTTTATTGTTAGGCATGTATCTTAATTAATATCCTTCCATGTTGCATATGGGATTTTTCTGTCTTCATTTCATCACTTACTCTTTCTTTTTCCTATATTTATATATATAGAGATTTCTACCAAAAAAAAACACAACCAAAAAACTAACAAAACAAACAAACAACACCACCCCCCCCCAAAAAAAAAAAGCCAACAACAATAAAAACCCCAGGCATTATTTTTAAGAAACCATGCACACACATATACATGTACACAAATATTAGCATTACTACAAGCCTGTTTTATCATTATGGTATATTTCTTGCTGCAAACCTGAATGTCCTTAACACTATGAGCAGCCCTGCTTTAACAATACCATAGTTATATATATGTCAGTCTTTAATGTTTATTGTACTGTTTCTTGCTTGCTTTTTAAAATCTTTTCATGATCAATTTTACTGATGTATTTATGTCTATGTATATACAAAAGCTATGATTTTCTTCTGTGTTCTTTCTCTTGTGAGTAAAAGGAAAAATTTTTGTATGCTGCTCGAGAACACTGGACAACCCAGAGATAACCTCTGTTCCCGATAACAGAGATAACCCTTTGACTGTTGGCCTATGACTGAACTTGATTTTATTTTCCTGCAGCCAAGAAAGCAACAGTGAACTTGCTGGGTGAAGAAAAGAAGAGCACTTAAACTGGATAAGTTTCCCTACCACCTCTTTCGTGCAGCGTGAGGTTACTGGGGACTGTGGTGTAGGTTCAATAATATTGCCTTGGAAACATTTTGATATATTAAAGGAATGTGCTGTAAGTTTACTTACTACTTTGCTGTGACTGATAGAGAGTATGCATTTTTATTTAAAAGCAATGCAGTGGGCAGCATTTGAAGCTTAATGAAAATATTTTATTCATCTACATGCAGAAGTCTTTCAGTAATCTCTTTCTGCAGTAACATAAAAAAAAGTATATATCCCTCAGGCTCTGCACTTTAGTTGTCTCTTTGTCTATGAAATTACTCTTAATACTTTGATTGTGGTACATATGGTAGCACAAAGCTATTTTATAGGGAAAATTCCAAATGGATTTTGAATATACAGGGAATTATTGTGAGAGATGGCATAATGGATGTATTCCCCACCAGTAAAACTGTAAATTGTGAAATTACGTGTTCTAGGCACCTGAATATAGAGATTATTCACTGTTGCATGTTTTGTTGTAACACAGTATTTGGTTCAGTGTGTGTATTCTTAAATGGATAGATACTAAATATAGGAAAGAATAACTTCCTTGGAGTAATCAAGCTTATATTGGCCTGAAGTAATTTGCTAGAAATGGATGCATTAAATCACAAAAGATTAACACAACATGACTAAAGTATAACTTCTTCCCTATTCTTGCTAAAACAAGGTGTTATCCAAAATTGTTAATAGCGTGCTTTTCAAGATCACACTCAAAAGCACAAGCCACCTCTTGCTAAGGAGCGGTACCATTACAAGCACTTCTTCCTGAATTCCTTTAAAAGTATCAACTGCCTTGGATGTCAGTCCTCAGAACTACATCATTAAGGGGACAGACTACAGCTCTCATGAGGTTTTTTCTGCTCATAAAAATCTGCAGTCTCTTCTGACTATACTAAGAACAACTTTGTGTGAGCACTTAAACTTCCTGAGTGGAGATGCTCTTGTTGTTACTTGGTATATTCCTGACCAATCAGTAAGAGTGCAACCAAAGTTGCTAAGAGAAAAAAGGAATTTTTTACAATCAATGTAAAAGAATATGGTTTTTTTTTTAGATTTGCATCTGTACTCTTTGACACTGCAGTATTTTCAACAAAAATAATTACATGAATTAATTAAGCATGAATTACTGAAATCTTCCTGTTTTCGTCTCCATGCTGACATTTCTTTAAGCCTAGAGTAATGGTATGGCAGTTCTGAGCTCACAGAATGTGCAGAAAGGAAGCTTAAGCTTTTGATTGGGTAAAAAATTATTTCCAGCCCACAATCTTGAATCCCAAAGACTTAATCTTAAAATAAAGTTTTGAGGACTTCAGGGTTTCTGCAACAAATTGTTGTATAAAGATTCATTGTAAATTTTCAGATGTAAGAACTGCAAAAGAGTGAAGCACACAGTGCAACTCAGCAGGTTACTTTTAACCTGGAGAGATACATTTTATAGGAGGGGATGTAAAAGTGTCTTAAGAGAAAGCATTTCAAGCTTTAAGCTGGAAAACATAGCCCTTAGGGCTGGCAACTTGGATAGGGAAATACGAGACCTGCTGTATCTCGTGTTCTGTAGGACAGCATGCAGTTTGTCATTTGAAGAAAAAATACAAAATTTCACAGCTACTCATTCCATGACAACTTTTTGTTAGGAGAGGATATGTTGAAGAGGATAAAGTTTACAGCAAAGTTCTGGACTGTAAGCAAGTAAAAAGTTTGAAGTGAGTCACCATTTAATTGGTTTAATTTCTTGTCTTAACTTCTGTTGTAAACCCACTGGATTTCTTTGTAAGCCTTACTAAATCTTAGTCCTGTGTTTTAAACTCTATCAGCTGTATGTAAAGCACTCATGTGGCCACTGTAATTTAGTTTCACTTCTTGAGATTAGAAGTAATTAGATAAAAATAAATGAAGATTCTTAATAGACTATTTGATTTCAGTGCAAAGTACTACATAACTTACTTATCTAAAAGCTTATGGTAAATTTTAGACTTCACGAGCCTAATGATGTCTGTAGTAGAGACAGGATTTACTTTTCATTTCTTATGCTACTCAGCAGTTTTTCCACTGTTATTAATGGGGATAAAACATTCTAGGTAGATGTTAGATAAGTGTTAAAACAGTCCCTTGCATCTCTCTCAAAACTTGAAAGGCTTTAAATCAACTTCTTGTCTTTACAACTTGATATTACCAGCACATACAATCAGTGCTCTTTTGTCAGATTTCTATTTGAATTAGAACTACAGTCTGTTGTTAACAGAAGTTTGCCTTGGTTTTTTACCTTGTTGCAAGTAGAAATGACTGAATTTCTGCAGCAAGTTATCCTTTCCTGCAAGTAACTCCACTGGGCTGGCCCCACAGATCAGTGCTTTTCTTTGTTTCTTCACAACATTTATGTGCAAATGTTGGTACAGACATCTGCTCCATGTCTTTGCTGAAGCTGTAATGTGCTAAATAAAAATGGACACAAATAAAGAGATTCTTATGGGACTGGTATAATGCCTCAGTGTTTCTTAAGAACCTTATACCTCAACAGTGAAAACTTGGCTACTTTTGGAAGCTCTTTACAGGGTATTCACTTTTTTTGCCCCCCCCCCAGATTTCATTACTGTGGAACCAGTAGAAACCTCTCAAAGTCCAAAGGAAGTGCCTCTGCTTCATGACAATCTGAGGGTGCAGCCAGGAAGAGCATCAGGCCCTTAGAGAAGAGTTTGGAATGCATATCTCTTCCCAACGGTGAGCACCATGAGCATCTTTCTAGGCTTCATAGCCTGGCTTACCTGAGGAATCATCAAGATTTAGTGTTCTCTAGAAGCACTGAGGGGAAAAACTGCAGGGGTTTGGAAGTTTTTCCTCTCCCATGGGTTTCCTGGTGTTCCGTAAATGACCTCAACAAATAATGCTGAATAGTTATTGGCAGTGGTGTTACACTTACTTAAGACTTCTGTTGCCATGGTTTATAGGACATTTCATCTGCTTTATCTGGCTCCTTTCCAAACTCAGCAAAAAGGAAAATAAGTTCAAGAAAACACAATCTCCCCCACAATGATAACATCACCACTAGAGTTAAAATAATGAAAACTCTTCAAACCAGAGCAAGACAATTAACAAAGCATAGAAGTTCTTGTAAGTAGTGAAAGGTGTAACTAGTATTTGTTAGGTCAAACCCTCACTACTTTTAATTTGACAAATAAAAGAAAGTTTCTTGAGTTTGTACTTCAGTATTGCCAACTCTTTCTACATAATCTGAGAATCAGCTAAAATTATGACTAATTCCTTAGTCACCTTCCACCCCCACTTCAAATTCCATAAACAATAGTTTCCTTATGCAAAGGAGGAAGAATGGAGTTTTAAAAAACAAAACCACAAATCCTTGTAGGTCATGAGAGACTCTCAGTGTTTTCTGTAAAGGGCACCTGACAAATATGATGAGTATCAATCTTGTCTTCTAGAGAACTTCTATATCCAGCATGATGGAATGAAACAGTACTTGAGGAATGACAACCCAGGGCTACTAAGGAGGTCCTCAGTTGTACAACCACGTTGTCATAACTTCTTGAAAATTATGTTTCCTACTAGTACATAAACCATTAAGAGATTCTGGAGCAAAACAATCTTCAGATGACCACATGAACTCATGAACTTATCATGTAAATACAATTGAAGATGAACTTTGAATTTAGCAGACTTTGGAATGTGATGTAGTTGACACCTTTGCTGAGGCTACGGAATTCCACAAAACTTTTCGTTTTGTATTACTGCATCTTTGCAGGAGAAGAATACTTAAAGACTTCAATTAGACATGTCTGAGTTCTGATACTTGAAAAGCAAGCAGACAAAACCCAAAAAACTACGCCCCAAAAACCCCCCAAAGCCTGACAGATGAAAAGAGGCACACATGCTGTTTCAGAGGAAATAGCACTACTATTAGCACTACTCAGTTCCTACCTGGAGTATCCCCTGCTCTTTCCCAGGTCCCAAACTACCAAAGACTTGTCGTCTGTTTCTTCCCATCTCCCTTACACAGCCACTATGGCAAGGGGTACTTAATTATTCATTATTATTAATTATTCTATAATAACATCTAATTATTTAATAATTATAATTAATTATATTTTTATTTAGGGGAAAAGAACCCATTTGAAAAGGGTATCCCTTATCCTAAGGGAGAAAATAACCCCACAAAGGCCAGTCTGTAACAGGAAGAAGTTAAATAACTGGTGTCCAGTGACAGAACCTGTGGGCATTATTCGAAGCTGTGTCAGGGGAAGTTCAGATTTGACATTGGGAAGCATTTCTTTACCAGGAGGGTGGTCAGATTCTGGAACAGGCTTCCCAGAGAGAGTGGTCGATGCCCCAAGCCTGTCAGTGTTAAGAGGCATTGGGACAATACCCTTAATAGTGTGCTTTAACTGTTGGTAAGCCTTGAAGTGGTCAGGCAGTTGGATTGGATGATCATTTTTGGTCTCTTCCAACTGAAATAGTACATTCTATTCCATTCTATTCCATTCCATTCCATTCCATTCCATTCCATTCCATTCCATTCCATTCCACTGCATGTGTAGCTCCAGGTACATCTGCAGCTCCAGAGAAGGAATCAAGGGAGCTGTATCCTCTCTCATGCTCCCAAGTAGAGGACATACAAATATCCCACAGGTGTATGTGCCCCAAAAGGAAGTTCTGGCAAAAAGGCTCTCTCAAACACACACAAGGAACAGGATGTATACACAGGCAAGTTTTTTAAGACCAGCTGTTTTTTGCAGAGCTGGTCTTTGATTTACTTCATGGCTGAAGGCTGACAACTGCATATGGTCACTTCCCAAGTTAAAACACATTTCAAAATAACCTTTTAAAACTCCCACTGTTTACATTAAGAATTGAGTAATTATGGTTGTTCTTCTGCTATAGTAGCTACATGCTATAATCTGGATGAATAAACCACCTATCTCAGTAGTGCTGATTTCTCATTTTCAGTCATTCTGTTACTGATTGCCTGCATCATCACACCTCTCTGATGCTCAGCATCAATGTTACCATCCATTCCTGACACAGAAATTGTTACAAGATTGTTATAAGGATTTTGAGCTCATATGTCCATTTCAAATGTTTAATCTTTGTTTAGGTACCCAGAAAACTGTATAGGGAAATAACAGGCATGTACTTCTAAAGAGCTAGACCGGGACACTAGTTCAATACCCATACTCCTTCTGTCCTGGATGCTGCGTAAATTCCCACTCATGGATGCATGCCTTCCTTTGTTACTGTTGCCACCTACAGGAAACCACGGACCACAGTGCCTTTTTAGCAATGATGCTGCATAAGTAAATTTTCACAGAAAACTGTAAAAGCAAGGCAGGTGGAATAGAAGGACATTCATTGTCACCCAATTCCCCCTTAAAAAAAAAAAAAATTAATATCTTTGAGACTAAAAATTGCAGTATTACTGTATTTTTGTGGAAGCTTTGTCTCCACTCCCAGTCCCACAATGGTCTGTAAGCATCTCCCTGTTCCCAGAAATGAGGCATGATCAGTTGACTGAGGAAGAACCGAGCTGGTCCTGACCTGCTTGTTTTCAATCCTCTAAGGAGCCCAGTTTATTAAAATGAGGCAATACAGAAATGAAAGTCTGGTTTAACTCTGTCAGGAAAAGGGGAGGTGTGTTTAACTTTGTGCTGCCTCATTTAGAACAAATATTGCTCACATGTACTAAGTGTAAAGCCAGAAATAATAAAAAGCAAACCAGTCCCATTAAAAGATGGGAGAATAAGTAGGCAGGAGTTAGGAAACTCAGTCTTCAACTTCCTCTTGGTAGTGGTCGTCTGATTTCCTAGTAGGGCTTTGAAAAAATAAAGTCAGCTTTACCCAAAATACCCACAAAGCTTTCTTTGTTAGTTTGACTAATTTACAGTTTTATATATTTGAACTCAATATTACCCTTTTCAGAAATATTTCCTAGTCTTTGTTTATAAGACCCCTAGACTTACAAAAGTTAAACATAACATGATCAAACTTGGCTGGAGTCATCCTCCTTCAGTTTACATCATGAAGATGAGTTACCTTGTACCAGTCAATTTTCACAGAGCTCTCACTTTATTTAAAGTTTCAGAAAAATTACTCAGCACTCAGCAAAATGCAGGAGTAATTTGAACCGAACAATCTGTGCACAATGGATGTGAAACATGCAGTGTGATTAAGCCATGCAGACAAAGCCCCTCTGGTATGGAGGATGATGGCTGAAATGTCAATATAGCCAGGCAGCTTGAGTGTATCAGTCTCCCAAATACACCAAGGCAAGTGCCCTGTGCTCACAGTGGGGGGATCAACCACCAGATGGCTGGAAACTCCCTTTGTGCCACACTACTTCCTGAAACACTCTCCTGGGCCTTGAAAAGCAGGTCTTATGGGGACACAATACACCAGAAATAATAGAGTCAGACCACGGGGTTCATTTCCAAAGCAACCTCATACACACTTGGGCCAAAGAACATGGCACTGAGTGGGACTATCACATTCCCTCTCATGCATCAGCCTCTGGAAAGATCAAATGATGCAATGGATGGTAAAAGACCACAATGAGAGCAGTAGGTGGTGGGACCATCAAACCCTGAGGTGCACGTTTAGCGAAGGCCACCTGGTCAGTTAACACCCAGGGATTGCCCACTGGCCTGGTGCAGCCCCATCTAAACTTTTGCTTATTGAAGAAGGGGATGAAGTTCCTGCACTGAACATTAAAAACATGCTGGGGAAAAGTCTGGGTTATCCCTACCTCAGGCAAAGGTAAACCCATCCCTGGGATTGCTTTTGCTCAAGGACCTGGATGCACTTCGCATGTGCTGCAAGAAGATGGAGAAGTCCAGTGTGCGTCTCAGATTTGATTGGGGGTAAGAACAGACAATGAATTAAATTAATTACTGTGTAACACTGTGAATTATCACTTCTGTGATGGTTCTATGCCCATCACCACATTGGGCACCCCATGGTGCCTGTCTGTGCCACACTGGATTTGGGGTTCTGACCCCGACTTCCTTTTGATCCCACATTAATGAAGAATGAACTTTGATGGAACCATGAACACAGAGGTGATGGATTCAGAACTGGTTTCCACATGCAACAGCCTAACAGCACACACCTTCTTTCCTGCCTGAAAAACAGTTCTGACAGATGGAGCCCAAGGTCATGCACTCAGTGATCTCAATGGGCTTTTGTAGGTCCATAATTTAAGGGAGTATTAACTGTGTGTGTATCTGTACCAAAAGAGAGGAAAGTGATGGGGTTTTGGGAAGTGGGACCTGGCATTATAGAAATTATATGGAATAAGGGGTGTCTGCTGTCCTGATTTCAACTGCAATCCAGTGAATTTTCTTCCCAGCAGCTGTTAGTGCTGTATTTTGGATTCAGTGTGAGAATGATGCTGATAACACAGTAGTGTTCTGCTTGTTCATGAGCAGTGCTTATATTAAATCCAAGACTTTTCTGTGCCTCACGCTCTACCAGTGAGGAGGTGTAGCAAGAAGCCAGGACAGGTGACCCAACCTGGCCAAAGGGATATACCATATCATAGATTAGCATGTCCAGTATATAAACAGGGGGGAATTGGCCAGGAGGTGCTGACCACTGCTGGGGGTGGGCTGGGCATCAGTCAGCAGGTGGTGTGTAATTGTATTGTGCATCACTTGTTTTGATTTCCCCCCCGCCTTAAATAAAACCCCTGTAATGATAATTATATTTTATTATAATCACTGTCACTTGCATTACTGAATTTATTTAGTTTAAATTATTAAACTCTTCTTACCTACACCCACAATCTTTTTCTTTCCTGATTATCCTTCCCTGCATCCCATCTGGGGAGTAAGGGCGAGGTTGGATGGCACATAGCTGCCAGCTGGCAACTGAAGACACAATAACCAGCTTGCTCGAAGTCCCATCCAGCCTGGGCTTGAACACTTCCAGGCATGGGGCATCCACAAATTGTCTGCACAACCTGTGCCTCACTACCCTCACAGAGAAGAATTTCATCCTGATACAGAATAGCATAGAATTATGACAATTGCTTCACTATCACAAATAAATGGTTTACTAAGGCAACCAGATTTCAGAAGGTGCATATTTCTTTTGGAAAAAAATAATTCTCCCAACCATCCCATTTGCTTATGTTCTTCTGCTTTTAACGTGGGTGCTAACATCAGACTTGCAGGTTATGTGTGAAAAGAGATTTATTGTTACACAGATGCAAGGCAGTTACATGCATTCCAGTTCCGGGAAAAGCAGGCAGTTCTACTCAGCTTCACCTCTTCTTTTCTTGCTCCTATCTTCACTTCAAAGTTGCCGAAAGGTGTCCATTTGCACTTGTTGTAACGTTGCGATGTAATGACAATTCCAGATGTCAGCTTATTTCTTTTTCTTTCCTTTACCTTTCTTGCCTCCCTCTCCCTGCTGAAGGCTTTGATCACTACTTCCCATCTTTTGAGTTCTTGTTTTCAGTTTTGGAATGGTTTCTGCAGCATACAGCATCACTGATTTACCTAAAATACAAGGAGAGATCAATGCATGTCTACTAAGTTAAGAACAGATGTAAAGCCTAGGAGATCTGCTTCCTTCGCCTGTACAGCAAGCAGCTTGTGAATAATTCTTGGGGGAAAAAACCCAAAAGTGCAGAACTGATAAATGTCACAATAGACTGGAAAAGCCACGTAACCTGACAATCTCCAAAGTGTCTACATCTTTCCTGCTACTCTTTCCCTTCACCTCCTACTGGCCCTAAACACTTCGGACAGAACGATCAGGCAAAAGCTACATGCATTTTTAGAAAGGCACTGCTTCCATCCTGCAGGAATCTGGTTTTAAATCATCTCCCTCTGTCAGCACTCATGCTACTGTACACTCTTCTAGCTCTTCCCTTAAGATATATACTGTTTCCCTTTTACACAGGGATTCACCTTCAGAAAAAATGCAAAAGATGAAATTATTTGTCATTCAAGATGAGTAATTCCTATTAATCTTTAAAGGACAGCTGCTTCATTGTAATTTACATAAATGGCCAGCAGAAAACTCAGCTGAACTCAGTACTGTGTTTTATCCATTTGGCATCTACTCAGATGATGTATGTATCCTAAGAAAATGTTGGAATTTAGTCATTTAAGCACTAAACATTCTATTTTAAATGTCAACAAAGCAGTAACCCAAAACTGAATAGATGCTTTGTTCAATACAGCAACCACGCAATGTAGCCATTGCAGAAGCAGCAGAATCAAAGGCAACAGCATTTTACAAACTTTACTCAATGCTCACAACTTGATTTTGTTGACTTATACAGGCAACAAGATTTAATGTAAAACTATAGGATTTATAATAGTTAAAACTAATTAAACAGGCTGATAACATAAAATAAACGAAGTCTTTCTGGTTTATTAACAGGTGAAGTGCCTAAACCCAGGCACTCTACTCACGTGTTGGAAACTGAGGTAAACACGGGTTGCCATCATCTTGCTTGAGCTGGATTCGTACCCTACCTCTGTACTGCACGTCTCTGTTCCACTCTCTGGGATACATCTTGTTTTTCTGTCATACAAAAGGAGAAATGTATTATAATATGCATTGGAAGACACAACTGTTTCAGAGGCACTGCTGAAAACAATTCCTGGTACTTGAGCAATTTTGTGAGTAAACTGCAAGAGGGACCATTTTACATGCCCAGCGGTCTGGACTACAGGGGCACGGGTTTTTGTTTTATCTCCACTGCTACAAACCCTTCTAGACACCTAGGGACAGCAAGTGATAGGTCACAGTCACTGCTTTTGGCTAATTACAGCCTTCGTTCTTGATGAAACATCACAGGTTTCTCAGTGCAGCTGGTGTGCACTGTCCAACTACTTCTGAAAAGCAGAGTGATTTTGTACCAGGCTTTGGGTACCAGTCACACTTCTAGATGAGAACCTATATTCTTCTTAGAAAAATCAACACTGCTCTAAATTAATAACTAATTATAAGTTAATAATTACTTCAGGAAATGACCTCTGGTGAAGTTACCTCTCTAGAAATCCAGACTCAATCCCTAAGAAAAAAGTAACCAACAAACTATTTAAAGAGTAAGGATGTACTGCAATAAAAAGCTAACATTCTTTGGCTGAAACATGACTCCAAAGGACTATGAATATTCCAACTATCAGAATCCTATTCCTATAAAACTCATTGCAAAGGTCATCATTTTTCATTAAAAACATTCCTTTCCAAAAGCTTAATTTGCAGAGTTGCAGCTTGCAAAAGTAGCTTTTATTCTGACACACTTTTAAGCATCCAGGACAGTCTTCTAAGAAGGATGGTAAAACAGAAGTAATCTTTTTATAAGATTAAAAGTGACATTGTCTGAGAGATCTGAGGTATTCCTGACTTACATCAGTTTTCCAACATTTACTTCATGACTATGGTCAGTTATCACTCAAAGCAAGCACAGCTAATAACAAAACTTCTCAACTGCAAGTTATAAAAAAAGACATAATGAAAGAACAGAGACGCATAACTAATTTGGGGGTTTTTTGTATGTGGGGACTTTTTTTTTAATTACCTCTAATAACACATTGAATCCTACTGCTGCACACACATCTTGGATTTCTGTAGATGTGGGGTTTTCAACAGCCTGTTGAAACAATGCGTTAAAATTAATTAGTTTTCAACCATGACCTGTCTATACAAAAATAGTTACCAGTTTCCCACACTATACTCTGTAACGAGGAAAAGCTGATGGGGAAAGTGAAGGTAGTGACAAATCTAGTGTAGAAGTCATCTGTCAGTGCTGCTGTGGTCTACAGAACATTTAAAAAGAAAAAAAAGAAGAGCTGAAACATCAGGAAAAAGATGAGACCAAATTCATTAGGACACGAGAGCAAGGTAAAGAATTGCTTAGGAAAAGTAATTGAAATTAATTAACAGTTATCGTATATACAGAGATATCAAAAGCTGTGTATCAGGAACAGCAAACATACAGCAAAGGCTGACGGAGGAAAAAACCAGAAAATTTCTAGCCACAGAGCAGCAGATTTCTCCCATACGTAGACCTTTGATTGGCAACTTGCATCCTCAAGAAATATTTTATTTTTAACTGTTATCAAGAAAAAACCAAACCCTAACCAGTGAGGAAAGCCCTTTATACTCCCAGAACTGCTTGCTAAAATTATTACAAGTGAGTGAGATGATGAAGAACTATTTCTGGACAGATTTGAAGTAACAATAATTACCGTATCTGTGAGTCACATGCACAGGACACAGAATATATGCTCATATAGTCAGTCACCAGAACCCAGTAAGTAGCTAGCTACTCTTTCCTGCACTGCTTTCAGATTCTGCAAACTTGTGTAGGCAGTGGAGTGCATGAAGTTCCTCATTACTTTACCTGCTTGTCCAAGGTGCTGCTCAGACAAAAGCAAACACTTCAGCCCAGGGCTCTTCTACTAAATTCACATGCTGGCACTAGGTTACCTCCAAATACACTGTAATTTCCAGTTACTGAGCGAATTGCCATGGGGGAATGGAAAGGTCAGAGAGATGTATTTTCCAGCTCTTTATACACTGCTACCTAGCAAAAAACCCCATCCCTCCCACCCATAAAATCACCTTATCTATAGGTATCCTTCTTCCTTCTGCTATTGTCTTCTTGTTATTCAAATAAGCTGGATAAATGCAGATGAATCTAAGAAGAGAAAACAGTGAGTTTAAGCAAGCTGTATCAACTCCTTAATGCTTATGCAGTATTTTCCTAGTAAAACAAAAAACAAGCGTCATGGCTACAAACACAGAAGTTCCCACAGCAGTTTAGAACAACCATTTATTTTCCCTAGACTGCTTAGTAAAATGCTGCAAAATCCCACTTTGAGTTATCATGGACACTACATGACACCACTTTTTGCGGCACTATTTGTACAAGGGATGGCACTACCCATTCTGAAAAAAAAAAAAGGAGGCTGAAATAGAACTTTCTGACCTATTTTTTTGGACCTATTTCTTGCATGCTTGCAACCTCGAAGGGAACACACATATTTCCCTGAAAAGAATTAAAGAACGTTTCCTGAAAAGGTTTTATTACACTAATAGCTAACTAAGTCCTGTGTTTGTTTTGTTTATTTTAATTCACACACAAATCAACCCAGATTTGGATACATTTATAAAAGCCACTGAAAAACTGTGCTTCGAAACTTGCTTAAGACTTTTCAGTAGATTTACACCCATCAAGCACAAGGGGATCAGCGCGACAGAACCTCAATTATACTTCTTAATTATAAAAAATAACTAGCTGCGACCAAGGAGAGGGGGAAGAAGGCCTGCATTGATTTGAATGAGGACCTATGAGAGCATAAGAAAATAAGGAAAATGAGTAAAACATATGGTGCAGACAGATTGCAATTAGCTGAATGACAAGAGTGACAAGGATCACGTTCCTTGCCGCTTCTAAAACCAGCCGAAATCACCTCAACTCCTACTACTTTCTCCTCCCTTCCAGAGGTTTTCTCCACTCTTTGCTACTGCCGTCTTTACGAGCCGACTAGGTCTGGGTTCAGCACGGGAATTCCAGTCTCCTTACTGACTTCCCAACCAGGCAAGTGTCACCACCACCCTTTGTTCCACAGGGATTTAATTTCAGACACCACCACCCTTTTCTCCACACGCATTTAAACGACCAGTCCTTGCTCCGCTCGCGTTTTCTTCTCCGCCAGCCCTCAATGACACATAAACAAACGAACCCACGGAAGACCCGACCCCAAACAAGCCGTGCCCACGGTACCTCTCCTTGTCTGCCGGGGACGCGGCGCCGGCGGCGGCGGCCATGACAGCAGCGCCTCCCCCGCCCCGCCCCGCGCCACGGCGGGGGAGGGCCCGCCCCCAACGGACCGATGCGCGATTCCATTGGTCAGCGGGACTGTCTGTCAAGTACCTCAGCCTGTGAGGAGGCGCAACGTCGCCGGGGCCGCGCGCGCGGCGTCTGCCAGGCTGAGTGAGCGGGGGGCCGGCAATGGCGGCGGGAAGGGCCGGGCAGGTTCGGGGATGTGCGGAAACGCCGTGACACACAGCCTTTAACATTGGGCTGCAGGCGCCGATGAAACGCGATCCCAGAGGGTGGCGGTGGGCGACGCAAAATGTGTTTCGGAGGCCGCCAAGCCGCCGCGTGGTGCCCTTCACTCACAGAGCTCTAGCGGTTGTTTGAATCATGGAACAGTCCGTCTAAGAAGTGCCAGGAAATGGTTATTTGGTATTACCACAGCTCCATGTACAACTACATGAAAAAAAAATAAGCTAAAGTTTAAGGAAAAATTATGGGGTCGGTACTGAGTCCAATCCTGTGTCACATCATCATCATTAATGCTCCGGATCATGGGGCAGCTGCGCTCCCAGCGAGGTTGCTGGTGACACTGAGCTGTGAGGAGGGGCTGATACACCAGAGGGTCGTGGTGCCGTCCAGAGGGACCCCGACAGGCTGGAGAAAGGGACTGACAGGAACCTCAAGCAGTTCAGCATGGGAAGAGCCAAGTCCTGCAGCCAGGGAGGAACAACCCCAGACACCAGCACGGGCTGGGAATGCACAGCTGGGAAGCAGTTTGTCAGGAGAGGCATCGGGGTC
Organism: Corvus moneduloides; assembly: GCF_009650955.1. Taxonomy (NCBI): domain Eukaryota; kingdom Metazoa; phylum Chordata; class Aves; order Passeriformes; family Corvidae; genus Corvus; species Corvus moneduloides. The sequence goes on from NC_045511.1 coordinate 68,587,098, forward strand.
CTGCTGGACACCGATCTGAACATGAGCCAGCGATGTGTCCCAGTGACAAGGCCAGTGGTGTCTGGGCCGCACCACGAGAAGTGCTGTCAACGGGGCAGGGCAGGTGATCCTGCCCCTCAGTATTGGGGAGGCCACACCAGGAGTGCCAGCTCCAGCCCCAGGACAAGATGGACACGGGCACACTGGAGAGAGCCCAGTGAGTGGTCACTAAGGCCGTAGAGGGACTGGAGCAGCTCATCCTGGAGAAGAGAAGGCTCAGGGGATCTCACCAAGGTACATAAACACCTGCAGGGAGGGTGCAAGGAGGATGGATCCAGGCTCTTTCCAGTGGTGCCCAGTGACAGCACAGAGGCGATGGGCACACACTGAAACACAGGAGGTTCCCGCTGAACATCAGGAAACTCCTTTTCCCTGTGAGGGTGACCGAGCACTGGCACAGGTTGCCCAGAGAGGTAGTGGCGTCTCCATCCTTCGAGATACTGAAAAGCTGTATGGGAATGACAGCTCTTGGTGGCCCTGCTGGAGCAGTGGTTGGACCAGATGACACCCAGAGGTCCCTGACAGTCTCAACCATTCAGTCACCCTGTCAATTTGACAGGTCATATTTTGTGCACCGTTACCATCTTCATACAGCAGTTATGTACCACGACAAAGAACTGAAGGTATCTATTCAGTATTTATCTGTGGTGGTGTCTTTTTTTATTTTCTGCTCCACCAACACATGCAGCTGGCAGTGAAATATTGAAGAGGGGGGTGCTAAGAGCCAGTGCAACACAGTGGTATCCCCAGGGGAGAACTGCAAGTACCATTCATGAAAACTTACAAGAGTTAACAGTTACGGAGAAGCTTCAGAAAGAATCAGGGTGGCACAGATGAAAAAGTTATTGTCTATTCACCCTGTTGAATGATGAGGAGTTTTGTTGTCTTCTGTCTTTGCTCTCATTCTGTCAGAAGTGAGCGCACTGCACAAAGTACTGCAGAAAACACGAACAGCACAACTGTGTGGCATCAGCAGGAGCAAGCAGCTTTTGGAAATGCGACTGCAGCTGTCTGGGACCAACTCAGCGACTTGGCAGCTCGTCACAAACATGACTCAACAAGCTCCTCAGCTGACAAACAAGGTTATGTAAATGAGGTGTGCCAGTTATGAAGAAAGTTTTTGATGCAATAGTTGTCCAGTGCTAAAGACAGGTTTTTTGAGGGTTATCTTCAGATTACCATCAAACTGACTGATAGAGAGTCAAGTGTAGTTTTCTAAGAGGTAATCCATTACAAATAATTTCTTTGATATTTTGTTGCTTAGCAACAAAATGTTCTCATATTGTCAACAGTAGCTTGATAATGGATTTGCTGTGTTTTCCTTTCTTTGCACAGTGTTTTTATTTTAAATCTCCATTGCTTGCACACACTTGTCTTTCTATTAAATGACTTTTTATTGAGATCCCTACCACCTAAAAAGTGTCAAGAGCTGCCATTACCTTGGGAGTTGTCCTGTTGTCTGGGTTGTCACTGCTTAAATCTGTGCATCAGCCAACATGGACAGAAGCTTCTTCTGTCCACTGCTGTCACTTGCTTTTAGCAAGACAGATGTGGGCTGTCGGGGAGGAGAGGGGTCTTAGTGCACAGTGTGAATGGTGGACTGACCAGGGTGCAATACATTCATTGTCTCTGTGCAGGCATGAGATGTGCAGGGCGTGGTAATGGTCAGACCATTGCATGAAACATGGTCATCATAAACCTTGTTACAAACTATGCTTACTGCCATTTAGGTTTGAACAATACACATTGCCCTTTGCTTCTGGGACACACAGGTCTGAACCCACCAAAAGGGTATAAACATAAATCTCCCTCTGCAGGACAATGCTCTAGCAGTGTTGGAATCAAAGAACAATCTAATAAAATCTTTTAGGAAGTAATGCTAAGAAATATTTATTTGGCATCACCACAGCTTCATTTTTTAAAATTTAAAAACAGGCTAAAACTTAATGAAAATATATTAAAATTTACTTCGTACTGTTCCCTTAGATTTCTGTAGTGGTTTTAGTTTCTCAGTTTGTAAAGCAATTTCTGGTGCATTACCTTGAGAAACACTGCTCTGACAGTATGTTAAAGGCAGTGAACACAGCTGCAGTTTGTGAGTACCTTCATTGCATATTAAAATTGCTCTCAGTCAGTCCACCTAATTCAGGGCACTGAGAAAGGTTTTGTGTTGTTTAATGTTCTTTTATTTGACAGTTGCATGTTATTTTTTTCTCTTCCAATTCATGTAACTTTTTAATAGCAATGTATTAATGGCTTATCTTGTAAACCAATATTTAAATTTACTGTTACAAAAGATACATAGCCTGTATCAGTATTTGTGAAATACAAAGGGTACAAAGACAAAAATTATTTTCCACATCTATTTCAGATGGAAGAATAACTGAAAGATTGCCAGAAATGGAGTTTGTGGAATTACAGACTGGATCATGTGGCAAACATAACTGACCACACAGGGGAAACTTTTTTTTCCCCTCCAGATCTTCTTATTACTTACCAATCTCCTTTATAGGTGCTAGAATTTGCAATGTCTTAAAACCAGGATGCCTAAAATTAAGCAGTGAGTAGAGACATGTCAGTTTAATCCTCATCATCACTGTAGAATGACTTCATTGAGTATATGGTATCCAATCACTGCATTTGTTCTAGTGCCATAAGAAATAAATTTCAAAGTTGAATTCTGCATATTTCCAGCCTGAGGAATTCAGAGACAGAAGTAGGTCACAAAGCTCAGGCACGCTATAGCTGCATGCACTTCCCGAGTATCTGCTGGCCCTGGACTCAGAAACGGAATGAAGCACTCAACACCTGATAGCTTTTAAACAATTTAAAGCAGTATGAAGAGAAGGTACAATTGCTGGTGAGGATAGGACTTGTGCACGTCTGAGCAAAACATGAAGATTGCAAATAATGCCTTTGGATAGCAGAAGGGATACAGGTCTTGGAAAGCTGTGTATAACTTGGTGAGGTTATTCCATCTGCTGCCACTGCAGTGGAAGGGGAACAGGCAGGCAATGAGAATTATACTACAAGCCCCTAAAGCAGAGAATTCCCTCTCTGTATACACTTATCAGCAAGTCAGGTGTCCTTATTGAGACTCTATTTTCACTGTTAACGGTGTTTGGAGAAGAAAAATAACAAAAAAATCCCCAACAAAAAACCCCTCAAACCCCAAATAAAACACACCCCTGAACAAAACAACCCAGCAACAAGAGCCCTGTACAAATATGAAATACAAATTCAAAGTGGTTGTGATAGGTTGCTGCAATTCACCTGGGGTAAATGAAAATAACTGGAAGTGGGAGCCCAAGAAAATGGAGATGATTTGAGGTGACACAGTTTGTCTGTGACAGTGTTTTACTGAAGTGTCACATACTCTTTCTTATTCAGACCTTGCATCCATGTTTTCTTCTCACTTGAGGCTACATTCCATAGTCTAAACATGCTAAGAATACCTATATTATAATAGGACTAGTGAACTTGTTCAGGAGATGGTCGATTTTCAGTGGGATTTGTGGAACAGCTCTGTAGTGGACTGCAAATAAAATGCTGAATGGGGATGTAGAGGGAAATCTTGATTTGTTCAATGTTCACTGAAGGGAAGGGGGAAACATGAGAAGGATTTTCTTCACAATTTTTGTAAATGAGAATTCCAAAAAGATATTTTTAGGTAAAATATAAGGGCTGGGAAAAAAACGCAACTTTCATTGTGGAAAATGTTTCATTAAATATGACTCAAGTTGGAAAGTAACAGGCAGTATGAACTAGGTCTGTCCAACAGTGAATTTTCAACAGCATAGAGAGAAAATGATGCTCTTTCATTTAGTTTCATTTTACTGGTATTTACTTACCATGAAACTTGAACATGCAGAATTAATCACACTAATCTCAGTACGTGCCACTCTTAAAAGACTGTATGCGCCATTTTCCCAAAGCAAGAGGTGTCCCTACCCATGGCAGGGTTCCAGCCTGGAACTGGATGGTTTTTAAGGTCACTTTCCTGCTCAAACCATTCTGTGGTTCTGTGATTTTAAATCCAACAGACTACCTTTCAGTTTTAACAATCCAGAATCCTGTCTGCTACATAAGTGTTTTCAGAAGAGGCACTACCTCATGCCCATCCTACAGAGAACACCAACACAGCATTCTTTATGAATCAGCAGAAGTACCACTTCTGTTCATGGTAGAGGACTATAAACATCGTCAATAGCTTATTTAAGGAGCGTGGGATGTTCTAAAGCCACTTGAGGCTTAAACGTTTCAATCTGTGTAAGTGCTGCACTGCAAGAGCAGCTGACAAGTGGCCTTGAAACAGCCAGCCTGACTTGTATGGTGTTTGGAGCTAAAAGTCTTTTGGATTATGTCACCTAGACCCAAACCTTGACTTGCATGAATTTATGTATGAAGTACAGCAGACTATGTATACAGTGTTTCGCTGAGGTACAGGGGAAAATGCTGGGCACCACACTGCCAAGATTGTAGCCAAATCCCTATTAGCTGGCCACAAGGGGACTTGCAAAGTGGAAAAACATGGATTTCTACCCATCTCTCATTCCTTCTGATTGCAAAGATTGTATCTCTTAAGTACAGAGCTCAGTTTTACACCCATTCTTTGTCCTTCTGTTTTAGCCTTGTAAAGCAGCTGACAGCTGTGTAAATTCACAGCTGTGTACAGCCAGCTTCTAAGATCAGAAGAAACCATCAGTCATATATGTGTGACACAGTAATACAGTATTTACACTGAATTCATAGCTTTCATTTAAAGCTAGATTTTCACTTCTAAGAAGTCCAAATGATTTGTGTTCTGGTTTTGGTTGGGATAGTTAATTTTCCTTCTAGTAAACAGTATAGTACTGTGTTTAGAATTTAGTATGACAATGCTGAAAATGCACTGATGTTTTTGTTGCTAAAGTTTCTCATGTCCTTCCAGGAAGAGAGCTGAGGGGCACAAGAAGTTGAGGGGAGGACACATAAACTGGCCAAAGGGATATCCCAAACCTTATGGTATCATGCTGAGGATATACCTGTGGAGAAAGTGGGCTGGAGGCTCATGCTCAGGGATTGCCTAGGAATCAGTCAGCAAGTGGTGAGCAACTGTACTGTCCATCACTTGTTTTGTATATTCTCGATTGTTATAATTATCATGATCATCATCATAATCACAATTTTCTTCTGTTGTTCAAGTGTCTTTATCTGAATCTGTAAGTTTCCTCACTTCTTAGTCTTCTGATTGTCTCCCCCATGCCACTAGAGGGGAGTGAGTGGCTGGGTAGTGCTTGGTTGCCAGCTATGGTTAAACAATGACACTTAAAACACTTAGAAGTGTCAAATAATCCATCACCGTTGTTCAGCTGCTCAGTGTAGTAAGAAAAAAAGGATGCCAACTTCTTTTCATCACCCAATAGGATAACAAAATACTACTACAAAAAATAATAAAAATTGGGAGTTTTCTTGTAACTCATATTATGGCTTAATTTTTACACCTGTTTTTGTGTTCTTCCAGTTACTTCCAAAGTGAATGAGTGCCATCCCAGACCTTAGCAAGAGTCAGGTAAGGTGCACAACTAACAATGTGCTTTTTGTACAGAGCATTTTTAGGGAAAAAAGGGCAGAATTAGGCTTAGCCTACCTTCATTTTTATTTAATATAATGATGACTCTAAATCTCCTTGTTTTCATGATCCCTACTGACTTTAAATGGCAGGTGATAGTTTATAATGCTTTTAAAAATTATTATTCTTAATAAAACATTTAAATTTCTAGCAAGACAATTTCCTTTTCTGCATATAAAGCAAGACTTAAGTGCATTTTTTTTCTAGAACTTAAAAATAAGATACCAGCTAATCAATCCTCAAACTAGAACTCAATATGAAAGAGTGGTACAACTATTAGAAAACAAGGGATCTTAGTAATCAGCAATAATGCCCTTTTTTTAGTTTAAATGCTTTTGTCAAAGTCTAAAGTGAATAGGGGAGTGTAAAATACGTATGTAAATATATATATATGTGTGTGTGTGTGTGTATGTGTGTTGGGAGTTAATCACCTTAGGTCCCTTAATAGTCTAATCAGGGACTAAAGAATTATTCATTATGGGAAAGAAAGATTTTGTAATTAATAGTCTCTGCTATGCTTATGACTGTTAATGAAATAAGCCTTGTGAAACTTTCGTAAGTAACAGAGAGATTATGGGATTACATTATGTCAGAACTAGATATTGTTTTGAGTAGTTCCTTCTAAGGTGAAACACAGAAGAGAACAGAGAACTCTACTGGTGAACCAGGTCTTTAAGCTTCTTTTTTACACTATTTATCTGAAATGTGAGTATCACCAAAAATTAAAACGCATGGGTTTTTTTAGAGTGTTTGTTCTGATATACTGAATTACTGAAGTATCTTAACAACAAATTCCTTTTTAAATGAAATCATGTTTCTAATACAGTGGAGAGACACCTAACTTTCAGCAGTAGCCAAGAAAACAATTCCACTCTGACAGGGTGCAATCAGGAGGAAATTTTATATAACACTGCAAGTAATAAATAAATTATGCATAGCAAGACTAAATTCAGAATAAGTATACTGTGAAACAAAATACATTAGAATAATTGAAGAAAGAATTAATTACAGAGTTAGGATATAAACAGTAATGCATCTCAGGCAGAAGCAAACAACAAAACTGAAGGAAAGATAATTGTGGGCCGAGTTTGTTCAAGAGAAACAACATTTACAGGTGGGAAAATTCATCTGATCTCACAGGATGACAGTTTACTTGCAGAGAACCAGCACAAGCTTTATTCATGTTAGATCCCACCAAAAAGGATGGCATTAGATATACTTTTTGTATGTATGGCTTGAGCTCTGGACAGAAGTGCATTTTGCTGAGTGAACCAGCTCCCTCTACATATTCCTGATACCCTAATTGCAATTCTACAGCCACTCAAGCAAAGGATGTTTTCACAAACAGCAAAATTCAAATAATTTCTTTAAATCTTGAAGTGGCAGAAATTCACTAATGCATAAGCCTGTAATTATGTGGAAATTTCATAAGAAAGGTAAATTGCAATCTATGTTAGGGAGGTGTTACCCAATCTTAGAGTAAGTAAACAGCACATCTGGTAAACTGAAACTTGACAGCAGAAAATTCATCTTGGCATCACAAGTTAATTGACACCTGCATTAATTATGTTGTGAACTCTTAAAGCTCTTCTGCACCACACCAAATTCCCTTGCACTTCCAATATGTAACCAAACACAACACGTAAGCAGTTAACTTACCATTCTGACTAAAAACTCAACCTTAGCTACGTAACATTTTCTATAAACACATTTACAGATACAATTCTGCATATAGGAAACTATGATGCAGGAATCTTATTTCTACATGTGATCTGAAATGAAATTAAATGTGGGCATCTCTTCTGGTTAAATGTAAAAGTGCAAAGGAGATGGCTGTGGAACCAGAGAGTGAATACACTTGGGTAATTTGGTATCAAGGTCCTCGGAGTTTTAAACATGTGGAGAAAGTCATGCTTTACATTAACTGACACTTCACTTCTGATTCACAGCTTCATCCAAATCACACATCTCATCAAGAACAAAGCTGTCGCACAGGTGGATCCAACTTTGCAAGGCATTACAGTAGATGTATGAAGTTATGTTTAGGTGGAAGTCTACACATGATCATTAGTGACGCTCTTATGGCTGTTCATACTATTTCATGAAAGCTAGATGAGAAAAGACATTTGGGAGGCATCTAGTAACAATAGAAGAGCTTGTAAGAAGAGTCTACCTAAACATTTTCCAGATTATCCCTACAATACTGACCTCATTAAGAAAGGGAGATGCGATCTCCCTCTTCAAGCCTCTTCTAGAAAACAAATAGATGCAGTAAATATTTTTACTGGAAGGATTTACTGCATTGAATTTAATATTGCAAGTCTAAAAACTGTCTCCCAGAAGTTTATATATGGTAGACTTTTTTTGGGGGGGGGTGGGAGGAGGGTATTTTTGATGAAGAAATATGTTTTCCACATCTGTACATTGATGTAATACTTCTGAAGTTAGTTGTCAGAATTTCCAGGATAAAGGACTTACCCAAACACAAGGTACTTAAATGCAAAGCACTAGAGGCCGTTAGGCAAAAATTCAGTTACAAAAAAAAAATCCTATTTTAATTTGCTTTTGCTACGTCAAAAGGGGTGAAGGTCTGAAACTTAGCATATTGGCTTAAAATTGCCTGTAATGGCTCAATCCAGTGACCACCCATAAAGGAAACCATCCCAACCTCTTTCAACCAGCACTAGCTGTTTTATTTATTTTTTTTTTTTTTTGCTGGCTCAGGTGGCACTTGTAAAACTGTGCACTGAGCAAATCCAGCATAGTAATGCAGCACTAATCCTACTACCTCCATCAGGGGAGCAGGTAAGAGGTGAGCAAGTCCATTGAAAGGTCACATAAGAGCCAGGATTCACAGCCAGGAGCATGGAATGGAGAAGAAAACTTCTTTCAACAGCACATGCCATTTCTTCAATTCTGGAAATTGTATGGATCTTTATCCTTAAGAAGAAAGAGGAAGCTAATACACTGTTACCTTCTTGGTAATACCAGCTTCTATTAGGGGGAGCAAAGAGATGGACAGCTATGAAGTACTCCAAAGTAGACATCAAATAATTCCATTTTCAGATTAACAAACAAAGGTTCTGCAGTTCTGTGGTCTACTGGTATACTTCAAAATAAAACCTCATTAATTTGTGCACAAGCTGTTCTCTCTCTGGTGCAGCTTATGTAAATTACTGAGGAAGAAAGAAAAGTACATCCCTAGGACAACATGACTGTCTCTGAAATTGTTCCTTTTCTCTCCCTCCTCCTTTACCAAAAAAGACAGAGCAGCTAACTTCCCAAAGCCATCAAAGGCTCTAGTCTATGTTGAAGAATACTGCAGCTTACTGACATTTATAGCATAAACTATACTTGTATTCTGCAGCCAAATCCTGCTTGAAACAATATTCCAGTCTCATCAGGAAACTGTGGCAAGGCTTTCAATTTTCAAGCTGTCGTATCTGACAGAATTATGAGCGTTATCTTTAATCTTTCTGGGGAAAATACTCTTGATAGAGAACTGCACATGAAAAATAGAAATAGATTAGTTCCCCTTTAAAGATTGCAATATTTAGTCAGAAGAGCTTTCACAGAAATTGAGCAGAAACCTTAATTGCAGCACACTGCAAGAAATTAAAATGGAAGCACATTTTAAAAAGTAAACTAATTAAAAATTGTGGGGAGGTCAGATCTCTGCTTTTTACATCAAGAGGACAAAGCTAGACAGTCTGAAATGAGCTTTATGAGTTATTTTTCAGTATAAACTGATTTTTAAGTATAAGTTTGGTATGCACTAGGTACGATAAGCTAGTTCAATGACAAATAAAGGTCTGAGCACAAAAAAAATTCTACCAATATTGGTAGAAAGAAAGGCAGTGCATCCCAGAAGAACAATAAATTGAGTCTTGGTTTCCTTAGCTCCTTGCTATTCTTTGTTGTGCCTTGACATAAATAATGTCCTCTTACCAGCTGTGGCAACTTCATACTAATGAAACCAAGGAATGAGAGGTTATCTTTAGCAGCATAAATCAAATCTGACTATCATGTATCTAGACATCATTAACAAAATCCAAGACCAAATATACTTATTGCAACCAGTTTTCATGTTTCTGATTTTATGTTTCTGGGATCTGTTTTTTAGTTAAGCTTATAGAATATAACTTTATATCCCCATCATAAATCAAACATCATGGATGTCTTTAAATATTCTGAAAGGCTCTTAGTGGATACTAAGTATTTTAGATAAAGAATCAGAGAAATGTAGATCTGGAAGAGATTTGAAAAGATCACCCATCTCTGCACACAGGCAATATGAAATATACTACAGTCCATCCCTATGAGATGTTTCATAAACCTCTTCTTAAAACTTCTATAATGGAAATTTAACAACTCCCATGGGAAGCATATTTTAGTGTATCACTACCCTTATAGTTGGAAAGTTTCTCTAGCCTGTCTTTGCTACAAATATAGGTTTACTTAAGAGGATACTAAGAGAAACTTTCCAATTATAATGATCATGAAGTATCCCCAAGTCTATATCGAGAAGCCACTGCAATTTTCAAAGACATTCTGGTGTTTGATACGCATACAATTATAGTTTTTTTTATCTTCTGATTAAAAAACTGATTCCAGTCATTTTTCAGTTACAGAACTGAAATCAGAATTTCTTTTCTGCGACTGAGTTTAATTCTTAAATTGACAGGACAAATACGTAATGCCGGTGTTAAACAACTACTGTGGATTATGTAGTATATTTTTCTATCAGTTGTTAAAAACCCAGCAGAAAATAATAATTTAAAAAAGAAATAAAAAGAATCACAACATTCACAACAAAAGTGGTCTTTCATTTAAAACTCAAGAATGGAGTTCTGTATTCTACTCCAGCAGGAGTCCTGACTTTGAACACGACATAATCCGTTTTTTTTCATCTTTAAAAGGACACTAATATTAATTCATATTAGAAGTTCAATGAAGATACTATATGTAAGATATTTCAAATGCTAACATGAGGAGTGCTGCTTCTTAATAGGTTCACCAGGTGATGCAGGAACATGGCATGTCTCTAAGCAAATCTGACAGGAAGCAAGGAACAAAAGAGCAAATAAGATACCACTTCTGCCAAACAGGTATTTTTGGTAGTGGCTTTTATATAAATTGACTTCTGTCTTCTGATAGTGTCTCGATTGTGTTTGTACATCAGAACATGATCTATAATGAGTTCAACTGAATCATTTCAGGATCAGAAGTACAAAAGCCACAGAAGTGATACACTCTGCAACTGTGTTAAAGCTACCATAAAGGTAAGTTGCTCTATTTCAGGGCTTCCTGAAATCAGGACATTCTGACACATCAGTTATTTAGAAAGCTACTTTAGAACAGGCCAGTTGAGATACAACAAAACTGATCTACCATTTCATTTCATGGTTTGTTCAAACATGCACAGAATGGTTCATGTTCTGTTCTCTCATGTTTCTACTGTGAAGTAATCCTCATCTAAATCCAGACTATATTTATATTTTTAAAGCACAAATCTGCTTTTTTCAGCATTGTTCAAGCACAATCTATATTTGCATCAAAAAGGCTTGAGGCAGCAAATGTCATGTTTTGCATAAAATTATTTTTCTACTATAGTAACAAATTTCCTGCTGCCATGGGATTCTTGCGATACTTTTCCCTTCATAATTTTTAAAAAATAAATTAAAAAAAAGCACAGAGAGCGCAAATAGAAGCAAAATTTCATCTTATAGTCACTATTTCACATTCTACATTATATCCCCAATCAAAAAATGCTTTGTTTTACAAATATTATTTGTATAGATACAACATTGTTTCAGGCTTGCAGTCATGAGAACAATTATACTGCGTGGCTACTGGAAATACCCTGCCTTTAGCCTTGTTATGCACCTGAGATGTGTGAAACTGTCTCAATTACAAATATATTACAGAAGATCTAGGGCCTGATCCTGCAATGTTAAAAGCATCCTACAACAGCCACTTGCCAGTGATAAGGAAGAACTGATATTTGAAGGTGCAGGATTATCCCAGATCAGGCCTTAAGTGTTAAGTGCATACAACCCCATTATACGGTGACATCACAAAGTAAAATCCTGTATTTTTATGCAATGCAGAAGTAACACACACAACTTACATATAGTAATAATTTATTCTGAAATGTTCATTTTAGTCTCTGTTGAGACATCACCCACGTCTCATTAATAAAAGAGCAGCCATCTCACCTCAAATACCAGAATATACAACAAGTTACAGCATAGCAAAAAAATTCTACCTACTTTAAGATAAAATCTAATTCAGGTAAAATAATTTTGTTCAAGGTTTTACAGTTACACAGTTGTTTTTTTGTTTTTTTTTTCTTTTTCAGAGCACAAAGATAGTGTAAATTGTTACACCATAACTATCTATGCACATTATGTGACCACAGAAATGTTAATCGTTACTTCATAAAATGAACCATCAGTTCCATTCATGCAGAAAAGCAGGCTAGGAAAGCTTGTTCAGAGGAAACCATATTACTGTGAATTTCACAGCCACATGATTAATTATTGGGTTAGATGAACTCACAAATACTAAACATGAGTATATTTTTTTGCATAAATAATACCAATTCTTCCCTGATGTAGTTTAGTTGGTCTGTAATCTAGAAATTATTGATAAAGCAATATGACTGCATCATTTCCATCAGTGCTATTCCATGATTTCAATGACATGCAATATTTAAAGGATAATGGGATGGGATGCACATTAAACATGGGAATACATGTTAAACATACTGTACAAATACACTTGCGTTAGCAATTTTATTCCAAACTGTCAGTCAGGTATTCCTGCAAAATATCACCAGTGGAGACAAAGTATACTATCAAATATGGCTTCCAGAACAAGGACCATCTAACAAGAATCAAAGCTATTTACAACAAATAAAAACAACAACAAAAAAAAAATCAATCCCCATTTTTTTTTTTGTTTCATTTGAAACAAAGTTTCTAAGTAGCTGCTGTATATAATACATCAGTTTTATTTATTTTTTTGTTGCACTTAAACAGAAGTTACCAGGTAAGAGCCAGAGTGACGTTTAGGGCTTTGTGTTCCACTGGAGTCAGTGTTTTCAGACTTAGTGTCGCGTTTCTTGGTGCTGTTATTCACCGGTGTTGGAATCTGTGATGGCCGAGCAGAACTATTGTCCACGCTGCTCTTCCTGCGGCTCGGGTTGTAGTTGAAAGGAGTGACCCTTGCTGCCACAGCACCGATGGGGGAGCTGTGCTTGCTTGAGCTACTAGAACTGAATGGAGTACGCTCACTTACAGTACTTTCGTTAATTTCTGGTGCAGGAACAGGATTATTCTGCAGAGGCTTTGTTTCGGTGCCTTTCTTGTCTGGACTGTCTATCTGAAAGAAAGAGTTCAGACGGTTTTCTAAGCCAACAGTACGAACAGAAACACCTCCATTCCCTGGGGTTTGCTTTTCTTGAATCTCTTTAGGATCTTTACCATTCATACCGCCTTTCTCTGAAACACTGTCAATAACAGGGGGAGTATTTCCAGTTGGGGACCTTCCAGATCGAGGGTTGTTAATTGGGCAGTCCTCTATCCTCACCCACACATCCTCTGTCTTAGAGACAGCTGGAGCCATCTGATAGATGAGGGTTTTGGAATCAGAGCCATTTGTGGCAGCCGAAGAAGAATGCTGAGGATCATTCATTATCTGAGGAATTTCATTTTCTTTTATTTTTCTCCAAGTACCTTTTGCTGGTGCTTGGCTTTCTTTACTTTGCTTGTGTCCAGAAAGAGAACCTCCATGCTGCTTTTCATCTTCACTTTTTGCCTTTTCACTGGATTCTGAAGAAGCTGACAGGATTGAGGAGGAACTTCCAGTTCTTCGCCAAGTGCTTACACGAGGAAGTGATGAGGAATGCTTACTGTGTTCACGCTTCCATGTTCCTGATCTATTGATCAGCAACCTAGAGGGACTCTCAGAATGGGAACGAGCTATGTCATGACGCTTTGCTGGTCTTCCATCATATTCTATAGTAGGGCTCTGATTAGGGGCTAATTTTCGCCAACCACAACTCTGGGCAGGTGAATGAGTGGATAACGACATATCAGGAAGAGATGGACTTAAAACTGGGGTCTGTAGTTGGGACCTTGTGGGAGAGTCTGGCCTGGAAGGTGACAGAGATTCAAATGAAGCTGACTCTTCTAATTTCCGTCTCAGAGTTGGGCTTGGAGCTTCTTTAATAAAAGTTGACTGACGAACAAGAGCAGGTCTCTCAGATCTGTCAGATTCACTTCCACTAGACTTTGTGGATGACATTCTGGATAGGTCAGTCTTTTTGTTTGATCCACCAGTGCTGAGAGCTTGGTTTAACCCCTTTGAAGCAGACTCACTTCGTGGAATGCTACTGGTACTCTTAGGTAAGGCAGTTTGCTTTGTAAGGTTTTGCTGGCTCATCTGCCTGCCTGGTGGTGTGTATGACATTCTACCTGAACTTGAGGATTTAGTTGAAGCTGTACTAGGAGATGATGTTCTTGGCAACTGTGACAGTTTGTTGGGAGGACTGATACCATTTCTTCCTGGGGAAATTGAGTTTCGTCCAGGAGATTGCAGAGGCCTACTTAATGGCTGCTGCTGAGGTCTAGAAGGCGTGGAGTCTCTAGATCCTGATCGAGAAGGCCCTTTACTTGATCCACTCTGGTTCAACCCTGATGGCTGCCTAGTCACAGGAGCTGGCTCAGGTTTCACTGATGATTTGGCTCCTCTTGGAGAACTAGTCAAACTTTGGCCTTCACTGGGACTCTTGGAGTTCATGTTTTTGAGTGGGGGTCCTTTTTTGGCAACAGGACTAGTACTTGAAGAACTATTTCGAACTCCTGGAATATGGATCATTGTTCTACCACGTGAAATTGAAGGCACACTTGTCTGTTGTGGTTGCTTCAAACTTGAGACTTCTGAATTGGAGCGAGCTTTTCCTGTGATCATACTTTTATACACTTTCTTCCCTCCTTTGATTCCCCTACTTTCTGATTCTACTTTTTTACACTCCAGTGTACTCTTCTCTCCTGGCTTAATAATTCTTGGACCTTTATTACTAGTGAAAGGTTTTTCTTCTTGGTCTGGGGTTAGATGAAATGGTGACCCTAGAGAAATACCAGATTTTAATGAAAGGATAGAGTCAGAGTCTGATGAAGCTTGTCTAGACAGTGATGCAGCAGCTGCAGCTTGATGCAAGCTACTAACTATAGAATTTGCACCTTCTTGTATAGCTTTCCAATCAAAGTTCTCCGAATCAGGTGAAAAACCATGTTCTGAATCTGGTCTCTGTATCTCTCTCAAATCCAGTGTTAAATCTTCTGCTAGTATACCACCTGTATTTCTGGAATTATTTTTTTCACCATCACTCTTCATTCTTGAGGGCTTTTTCTTTTTAGGCATAGCAGAACTAATGCATTCCTGCAGAAGGTCATCTTCTGAGTCAATGCTAAGAGAACTCAGAGAGCTGTTTCTAGAGAAGCATACAGGAGTATCTTCAACATGAAATGATTTAGGTGCATAACCAGAAGTCTGTGGTCTGTTGGATTCCACCTGTGGCTCAGGAGCCTCTGGACGTTTTGCAGGTTCCCCTTCTTTGTTGTTATTGTTTTCTTGATCAATATCACTGAGGGAGCTAAGAGACGAATTGCGAGAAAAACAAACAGGCGTGTTTTCAATAGCAAAATTCTGCATTTTCTCATCTGTAGCTGCTCCTCTGTCTGGAATATCTTTAGTTGACTGAGAGAAAGTTTTTGTCTGGCTTCTGCCCGCTGGGTGTTTTTGACAGACTTGTGTCCTGCTACTTGGCTGCTGATTTGGAGACTGTTCGGCATTAGAGCTGTCTTTACTTTCCGTTTCCTTGCCTTCTTTTCCTTTTCTTAATTCTGCCTTCTCCCTTGAAAGGTCAACATCATCATCATCAAAATCTAAAGAACTCAGGGAATCATTCCGTGAAAAACAATAAGGAGTTCCCTCAATAGGTGTGTAATGATGAGGGGAATCAAATGCAAAGCCTCCTCTTACACGCTCTTCATTATTTGGCAATTTGTCATGAAAATCTCTTGAATTATTTTTAACGTTCTGTTTCTTTGCATCTCTGTTCTCTGGATAGCCTCTTTCATTACTAGCATTGCTTTTAGGCTCTGTGCTTTTTCGCACACGTGCTCTGTACTCATTGTTTTGGGAAACAGGCTTTACCGGTGATGTTGGCTTCTTTTTCTCACCTTCTGGTTGGTTTTTGTTACTTGGAGATGAAGATGCTTGTTGAATTTGATCCATTATCTTCTTCACTCTGAAAGGTTTGTGACTTTTTCCTTTTGGCATAGCTGAGTTAATGCACTCAGCCAAAATATCACCCTCTTCTGTTTTGTCATCATCCAGGCCCAGGGAAGTCACAGCTGAGCTTTTTGCTCTCTGAGAATCGTCAGTACTTCTGCCTTCTGTAGGAATGGTGTCCCGCTTTTCAAACTCCCCCGACTCTGCTCCCACACCCACATTGTCTGCATTGGCCAACTCACTTGGTGGGGATTCTATGGTCAGGTCACTCAGAGATGTAGCTGTTGAAAAATTTATTGGTGTACCCTCAACACAATATACTCGTGGCATATCATCTCCTGGAGTAAAAGTCACATGCTTTTGTGATTGCAGTCTGCTTTGTGAAGGCAAAAGTTTGTAAACTGGCAACTGGCTGGGCTTTCTGGCTACAGGAGGAGGTATTTTTGGAGCAGATGCTTGAGAAGGCTTTTTGGCTTTACGTGAAGACTTTGTTGGCATTGCAGAAATAATACACGCTTCCAGTATTTCAATATCATCATCAGAATCATCCAGAATGTCTTTTTCTGCTTCAGCTGGCTTCTCTGCCTTCTTCTCCTGGTTATCCTTTGTATCATCTGACTGTTCAGGTTCTGTTTCATTTCCATGCTCATTTTCATGAACTGGAGGCATAATTCTTAACTCCGCATCTTTCTGTATAAATGGCTCATCAAGGCTCAGAGCACTCAGGCTAGAAGAGCAAGAAAACCCATCCGGTGTGCTTTCTGTGGCAAAATGTAGTAGGGTATCAGCATCTGGCAGTACCTGAACTCTTTGAACAGCTGCATTTACAGCTGCCTGTCTAGGACCAGGCTCTCTCTTCTCAGTAGTAGGTGCTTTTCCTTTAGGTACCTCTCTTTTTACTTGAACTCCTTGAGCAGGTGGGGGTGTTTTACTTCTGCTTGGAGGCATTGTTTGTCCAGGGCTGTCTGGAAGGTCACTGGGACTTATAATACCACTTACTATTCCACTGCAAGGCTCACTTTGAACTGAACTAGCAATTGAACGGCTTTCAAAACTATCCAGGGAACTTACAGAAGTACATCTGCTAAACATGAGTGGGGTTTCCTGTACATAATGTTCTGGTGGACTCTTAGGAGTTTGGGCACCACTCTTTGAGGGAGATTTGGCACCTGAAGAAAATTCAACAGCTTTATGTCTAGAGGAGTCAGAAGGAGACAAGCTAGAAGTCTGAAGTCTAGTGGATTTTGTTCTGATGTGTTGTGCTGTTGATGCAATTTCACTTGCTGTACTTTCTGTAGGCAGAGTCCCACTGTTTTCCTTCAGTTCTGCAATCTGCAGTGTATTACTGGCATCTGTGCCACGTGTGGATTGATCACGTCCTATTTCATCTTCAGCTGATGACAAGGATGACAAAGAGCTGCACCTTGAAAAACATATTGGGGTATCTTCCACGCAGTAAGTTTGTATAGTTTCCTGATTAATAGAGGGAGTCTTACAGGAGGCATTCTTCTGTGAATGGCCACTTCTACTTTGTGCAGAGCTTGGGTGAAGCTGGTTCTGCCTCTTTGATCCAGCTGAGGGGGCTGATGTGCTCCCACTGCTTGGGGGAATATGGTCAGTTTTATTGAGCTGCACTGAAGAAGTCTTTGGAAAAGTGAAAGATGGCTTCTGAGAAGGTGCTGGAACTTCTGTCGAATATTTTAAACTATAATCAATAGGCTGATCGACATGATGTTCCTCTTCATTGTACTTTATGCTGTAATTAGTTGGTCTGTCTTCCTCTTCATGTTGTTCCTCCTCAGAATAACGTTCACTATAGTTGGTTGGCTTATCATCATCATAATCATCAACCTGGCACAAGGACTGGTTTACTTTCTGATTCATTCCGAGAGCTGGGCCTACTCTGTTCTGATCTGAGCCACTGGATCCTCTTGATCTAAAGGAAGAAACACACTCCTGCTGTCCAAAAGGTGTCTGATATTTCATGTGTTTTTCATCTCCACTTTCAGTGTACACAGGGTAGGTTGCATTTTGGTTCCTTGGCTGTCTTTGCTCATTTTGTTTCATTTCATCATCTATTATATGCTTAGGCCTTGCCCATCTTTCATTCTGGGAGGGACTTTGCCTTCCAGAATTTAACTGCTCATCTGAGTATTTAAGACTATAATTAATAGGAGTGTCTAGTTCTCCATCATTGTCATCCATGTGATTTGCACTATGAATCTTGTGTGCCAAGTCAGCTGGATATTGGCCGTAACTACAGAATTTACTTTCATCATCCTCAGAGTAAGACTCAATGGAAGGCTTCATTTGGCCTCTTTTACCATAGCCGTCACTGCTGCTGACACTATTTAAACTATCATTTGAAGCTCTTTTGTATTCCATTTTTGTATAAGGCACAGGACATGTCCTGTTCGAGTTCTCAGACTTAGGAAAGTATGTATTTGAGTGAGTATGGGCAGAGGCAGATCTCCTCTGGGCGTTTCTGTCTTCTGTCAAACAGTGTAGTTCAGAAGTGGAACCAGAACTTCTGTCTTCTTGTGGAATGTGCATGCTTGTGACTTCTTCCATAACTTTGGCAATCTGAGCTGCAGCAGTAGAAATCTGCATTCCTATTCTCTTAGAGGAGTTCCCAGTATTCTCTGCAGCTTGATGATAGGTATTTAAAGCTACTGTTCTATCCCTTTCAACACTCCTGTCTTTCTCAGATCGAGAATTTTCTGTGTTTCCTCTACTGGAAGAGGAGGAGCCAGGCAATACCGTAGTATTTACATATGGTGAGAGCACAGTCATATTGCCAGCATTAAAGCTCTCCGACCTGCACACCCCATCGTCATGGCAGGTGCCATCCAGGACATACTCACTGTATATATTTTGCTTATGTCTCTGCTTATTGCGGTGAGATGCTTTTGGGCTTAAGTTATCAATGTTGTCAAAAGTCTCTGATAAATGCTGAGCATCTAATTCTGCTTCCAGTGCCTTTTGCTTTCTGACATGGAGAGATGGAAGGCTTGATCCTGGAGACATAATGTTGGCATCCTTGTACTTTGCCGGCCTGTTTGCCATGAGGTTCCGTAGAGCGGCAGCACTACCCATGGCTATCATTTTGTGTTTTGAGTGAATCAGGTTTTTCAGCATGCTCACGGCTCCCATGTCCCACAGTGCCTCCTGATCCTTCGCATTTCGAGCAGAGAGGTTCCATAGGGTCCCACATGCGTTACTAACTATTGTCAAACTGTGTGACTTCAAGTGTTGTAATAAGGTTTGTAAGCAGCTGTTCTCTCGCAAGATTTGCCTGGTGTTGAGTAATTGAAAACAAACATCTGTAAGTGGCATTTCAAAAGGGTAAGAGACAAAGCAAAACAGAAACCTATTACTCTAGAAACAAGTTCTGCCTTTAGAAAGGATAATCAAGAATTCTCCAGTGTAAATAACTCGTATTTCCACTAGCTTTCATCTGAATGCTAACCAAATCCTATTACAAATATGAATAGTTAGCTTTTAGTACAGTTCATCATTAACAAGCAGCAGCTGTTAATCTGTTTGCATATTCCTGTTATGTAAGTGAAATACCCAGCTTATCAAATGTACTACAAATTAACTGTTTTTAATTACGAAATACATGCATTTATATTAAGGCTTGATCAAAGAAAACTGTCTATTAAATATACATATGGAACTGCTAAAAATTGTCAGAAATGTACCTACCTGTGGTCCTCATTAGTAGCAATTAGGCTAGAAACATTTCTTAGTATTCCTCCTCCACTTTCTATGATGGCTAAAGTGTTTGTTTGGCTCCGGTATGTCAGCGTGCCGACCAGAAATGCAAGAGCACCATCAACAGCACATATGTCAGCTTTGTTCCCAGTGCAGTGTGCTGACAAATTCCATAAGGCACTCAGAACGCTTTTCAGGGTGGATTCCTAGGAAAACAGCAACAGGAGAAGTTTTCAGCTATTGACCTGACGCTCTCAGAAACACATTAAGTTCGCTTCAGAGCTGTGTACATTCCAATTCTGCGCTCTGGGGTAGTAAGCTGGGTGCAGGGAGCAGTGCACACATATTTTGTTCACTTTGCTCCTTCCTTCAGCTATGGATTTGGTACTGCCTGCCCCAGAGGTTTCAGAAACACGTGCCACAATACTTGTTTGCTGCCACAATGATAGAAAGGGCTTGAAGACCAGTTGGCAGGAGACTCTGGAATGGAATATACTTCCATCTACACAACAAAGTGGTATCTCTAACTAACTGAAAAGAACTTTATTAAATGACAAAATTATAAGAAAGACTATTTCAACAGCACAGCTCATGAAACTGAAAACCAAAAGTGGTCAACCCTCATAAATAAAATTAGACCACTACTAGCTTTGGAGGTGTCATTGCTCCACTGTGGTCTGCTGCTATGTTAAATCAAACTCTTCTTCAAAGCAAGTTACCTGAACACCATCAACTGTTTTACTAATTGCTGCTATCAAAAATGGTCAAACAATATTAGTGCTTTGTGTAAAATAAATGCAATCTCTCAAAAATTCGATTTCATCACTTATAGACGATACCTTCTTAACTTCTAATGCACATTCCATCAATGCTTTCACACTTCCAACTTCTCTTAGAGTCTTTTTACTGTTTACATCTGCTCGCCAGGACAAGTTCCTCAACACACTTGCAATGACCTGCAAAATGTGAAAGAAAAATAACACGTTTCAAGATAAGATACTTCTTTAGCAGGTTATCAGACTTTCCTCCTGGACTTATCAAATGCTATGAATAATTAACAGTGGTCATGTTCAGTTACTGAACTAAAATTTGCTAACACCTGCTTTTTGTTGTGTTAGACTGCTCTAACGTTTCAGCATCAAGTTGATCAAAGGTACTGGCTTTTGTGTGCTGGTACCTAAACCAGAGACCTGAAATCAGGTTCCCTGCTTCCCACAGCAGTAGAAAATTTGGTCAAAAAATACAGATTTTTCTCTACTCTCATGTCTGTTCTAGAGTTATGTCATCTCAGGGGAGAGATTAATATAATATTTTTCTCAGCTTCCCCACTTAGAAAATAGAACAATAATACTTGTCTGTCTGTCAGACGGTATGATTATTTTGGTATTTATAAAGCTCTTTAAAGTATTTTAAAAATACACTGTGCCTTTTATAAGCAGAATAGTTATGTCCAGAAGATGTCCTTGTACTTGGCAGCATTTAGACTGAGGTAGGTTGTCACTGTAGTGGGCAGTCATTACACATTAAACTCCATCCACTCACAAGCTGCTGTAAGCATGCATATCCCTCATGAAATGAATTTTAATAGAAAACTTTTAGCTGTGAATGTTCTCATGGCCACAGAAGTGCATAAACTTTTCACGTTACGTAGTGAATGCTCCCTTGCTCACAGCCACAGTGGAGCATGGAGATCCAGCGGCAGATGGAAGAGCCCAGGAACACCACAAGAGCCACCAGCCTGTCAGAGCCCACCTCAACACAGCCAGAGGAGCACAGGAGCCCAAAGACAGGTGGGAACTGTGCCCTGTCCACGCTCTTCCCAGGACTCTCCCAGTGGACCCACTGCCCCGTGGCCCAGGTGTGACATTCAGGGGAGTCAAACGGAGCAGCTCTCTGCCCCTTTTGGACTGAGGCAGCTCAATCCACAACTCCTGGCCTGGAGATGTGGGACACTTTATGGGATCCAGGGGAAGAGCATTCTGGAATTGTAGAACACTTACTGCAGGATGGCAGGACGCAAAAGTTTCAAAGGCAGGAAAACAGATGGATCAAGGTCATCTTTCAGCACAGGGGACAGAAAGGCACAGTGACATCTGAACAGCTGACAGGCTTTTTCAATTGTGTGGATATGCCTTTTGAGTACAGACAGTCCCATATTCTTACTAAATCCGATTTATAACTTGTCCTGAGTGAAGGACTTCCTGCTGTGTGTCTGTGTGTGGTGTCTAGGTGCCAGTAGCTGGAGGCACCCCAGGGGTCAGAGGGCCCATGGGGCTGTGATTCCCTTTTCAAGAATACTCAATACCTGTCCTAAAACCACATCACAGAGCTTATCCAATAACCCCTATTGTAATTCTAATATTTTCCTCAATTGTAACTAGAAAGCTCTTCCTGTAAAGGAGAGAATATTTTGTAACCAGCATTTTAAGAGATAAGGTCGATTTTATTTAAAATTGTTCTTTTATCTCGTGATTCACTCAGACTGCAAAGGAAAACAGTGGTTTCCTTTCAAAGAGCTGTTCCACTTTGTATACAATAAGCATTAAAGTTGACTATAATTTAATATTTAATAATTTTACACAAGTTCCAACAGTTCTGCTCTTGCAGTTCTGAGGATTACCCTAAGCACTTCCTAAAGACTTTATTTTCAGGCTGTTGCCCTTACACAGCAGGACCCATTAGAACAGACACTAATAGATCAGGGTCATTAAAATAAGATTAACAGCCCATGCATTATGATTAAAAAAAAAAAAAACAAACCACAAAAAATTCCCAGAACATGACCCCAAAGATAAGAATATTTTACAAGAAGAATGTACTTCCTAATTAATGAAATGAGTACAAGAAAAATTTCACATCACAGTTAAGGCAGACAAGACAATAAAAGAAGCATTTAATGTCAAAAGAGCATTACCTGCTGTAAGTCTTCACTTTCAGATTTCAGCTGGGCTACAAGAGCTCTCATGCAGCCCTTCATGGAACATAATGTAGCCTGGTAGGAATCAAGAGAATAAAGAAAGTGAGCAGTACTAAACAGCAGGTTAGATGGCCGCTTCTGCACAATGTTTTGATGTTTTAAGCAAATCATATCTGAAGTTCAATAAAAACTTAATAAATATATTGTCTACAATAAACACTTGGTTTAAAACTACTAAAAAGTTCAGCATAGCTATCAGTTTCAATACGTAAGTGGTAAAATTGTGCTAAATTTTTGTATTTTTTACAGCAGTTCTGGAACATTACTACTTTAGAAGCCTTCTTTGCTTTGCACCATATAAAAACCCCTGTGAGCTAGCAATGTGTTGTTACCTACTGCCTAGAACAAAACCCAAGTTCTCTGAAGCCTGTTATTTCCATCTGCTCCTGAAAAGTCTTCCCTCTGGAGCAGAAAGGTCTTTTCAGTATGGAGTTATTTTAAGATCCATAGGCTGGCTAACTTTGGGGCAAAAATCTATTGGAAGTTTCTAGCCTTTGAAAGAAATGTCCTTGTCAGAAGTAAGGGGAACCAATTTCCTCTTATAATGACTGAAGTAGTGCCCAGTTTGATCCCGATATGCTCCAAATATTTAAAAGCAAGCTCTAGCCTGAAGAGGTTTGAAAAATTTCATTAGACAGTAATTGTTAAATAACTGACGACTTCAGAAAATTTGACCCAATTCCAAATTTTAGTTGAACATTCTCAGAAACAATCAGTTGCTATATAATCACTAGCATGCCATACTAACATAGTTCTCATTAAAAAATCAGGCCAATAGATAAAATCCTTGCTTTCAGTGACAAAAATGATTTGAGAGCCAATATCATACTTGTATGATGCAAAATTCAGTTTGTGGTGCTCTCTGTCAGCAACTGGATGGAATGAGAGAGGTATTTGGAACTCCTGCCTTGAGTTCAAACTCAGAATCTTATCCTGGAGATTTTTATCACCTGTGTTGAGAGCTGTAATTCCAACAGCTATGAACTGAAATTACTGCAGGTTTACAGTTCTGCTCTCACCTTGTTTGCCACATCTCCGAAAGTCAGGTTTGTCAGAGCCATGCCAGCATACCTCCTTAGTGTAACACTATAGTGATCACTTGTGAGTCCATACATTTCACAATCCACTTGCAGCAGTTCAGCAATGGCCTGCAAACCTCCTTTAAAAAAAATCCAAGTAAGAAAAAAAAGAATATCTGTACTCTAATATTTTATGGACAGGACATATACCAAGGAACAAACTCCATTTTTACATACAGAACAAACCTCAAATATCTGAAAACCACAATGCTCAGAAAGGCATATAAATTGTTAAAACTGCATGTGTGGAATTTACTGAGCATGGACGAAAAATTCAGGCTGTCAAACAGGAACCAATGCAGGATGAAAAAGCCCCACTAAAACACCAACCAAAACCTCTTATCCCAGGAAGTAGTCTCCATTTTAAGTCCAATACTTGTAAAATTGCAAATATTTCCATAATACTACTACCCTTGCAAAATTCACAATTCATGCCAGAAAAAACAGTAACTGACATAATAATTTATCCACTGGGAAATGGTGTGGTTAATTTCAACTGCTTTTATCGCTTAGGGGACAACAACTGGCACAAATGAACTGTTGTTAATAGTTTAAACTATTATTAAAAAAAGGCATATATGCAGTGACATGCACAAGGAGTGCCATGGTTTCTAGCAAGCTTCTCAGAGGAAGTCAGTGAAATACATCTGATCTTACCAAGCTCATTCATTGCATGTCTGTGTTCTTCATCAAATGAAAGTTTCATCAAAACACACACTGCAGGACAAATCTGATGATCCACTGGAGCAGGCACTGATCCAGAAACAGGTAACAATTAGTACCTCCCAGGTGATTTTGTCTAGATCATAAGTTTTCCAGAGCAAATCTAATCTTAAAAATAAATCAGCTGCAGTTTTGGTCAGGTTTGTATCTTCCTAGTTATCCATGAACATACAATTAGTTTACTATTACTAAAAAAAGTGTCTACTATAAATACATTTGATGCTTAAAAACAAATCAGGGGCAATCCTGAATGCATGTGTTGAGTAAGAAATATGACTTAGAGTACAAAAATATTACCATATTACTCTTAGACATTAATAATCTTTGTGAAACAATATGGTCCAATATTCTGGTGGGATTAAATAATACGCTGTTTCTTTGGGTGCTATATCCCTATGAATGGTTAATTAAACCCTTTGTTTCATAACCTAGAAGTTTTTAAATTCATACTTTTGTGAGCTAGGTTCTGGGTTATGCAGAAATGGTACCGATACAGCTTGTGCAGAGCCCAGTCCTGCTGAACTGCATCAGGCGCAAGGCAGTCCTGATTTCAGTCACACCATGGACATGGACCAACTGCCATGGACACCTACAGGCTGCACTCATGGGATGCTCTCAATTCAGAGAAGCAGCTAAGCAACCAAGAAGGTTAATCTATTTTTCTAACTGATTTTCCTGAGAAAAATCCTATTAATTTACATTTCTCATATACAACATTATAAATAACGGTTCATTTTCTATTGATAGATTGAGATTATTTAATTTGTGCTCTCTGCCCCTCTCCCAAATTGAATGTGCTATCTCCTGAACATCTGCATGAAAAGCAATTTGGGATTGTTTATCTGTAAAAATGTAAAACAGAATGAGTACACATTCAGTATTATTTTACAAATTACAAATATAAGCCACTAGAAGTACTATCTGGAAAGCACACCAAAGTCTAAGATTTAAATAAAAAGTTTGTAAGTAGGGTATAACATCTGTGACACATACTATTTCCTAACACTAGCTGAACTTAAAGAAGAAACCACACACACACACATGTATGTATATAAGAAAACTTGCATACATTCAACAAGAAGTCAGATTGAAGTTGTACTTTCTGTAAATTCACTCTTTTTAATATATCCTCGAAACGTTTTTATATGGCTTGCAGAACCTACTTGGGTTTTTGTCTTGGTCCATGCCTTGTTCATGTGCTTCCTGCCATTCCCAACACGTTTCACAGTAAGCACGGATCTGCTCCAAGAGATGGAGCACACGGATTTCCCGTCTGCCTCGCTTATCATCGGGCTGGGAGTGAATGATGTTGTGCAGTGCTGCGCTGGCTCTGGCACGGGCCTCTTTACTACCACGGGAGTTTCCTAACAACACAGAGTCCTTATCGTTGCCATGTAAAAGCTGGATGAGGAGAGGAAGACATCCAGACTGACGCATGGCTATGCAGCTGTCCTGGGAGCTAGACATTGCTAGCAATGTTCTTGACATGTCATCTTTATCATGAGTACCAAGCATTGATAACAATGAATACACCATTTCCACCTGCAGGTCAAATGATTTTAAAAATACAGTTACGTTTTAAAAACACACATCAAATTGAAATGAAATTTGAATGGTACATATGAGCAAAGATCCTCCTCATTTCATGGCAAAAAAATTGTGCTATTTAAAAATAATTAAATACTATTACCCCATCAGCATTCATAATCTTAATAAATTTCACTTAGTGTTTAAATGGCTGTAAGTGGGGCGGTAGCTGTGTGTAACTGTATTAATCTACAAAACCAATAGCAAAGACTTTCAGATTTCCATTGTACAAAAAAATTAAACAAATGTATAATGAAAGTGTTTCACTCTGGGAAACCAAAATACCTTTAAAATTAAATCTGTCTTTAAAAAATTATATTCTGTGTGAATTAATTACACTTTATTTAAAGATGTTCTTCAGTGAAAAACTATGCTATGTTGTATTAAATACAATTATTCTAAGACAAAGGGTAAGAATTATTACAGAAACTTTTAGTCTACATCGTGTTGAAAAAAATCTGACATCCATGTATTTTAAAGTTTTCCTTTAAAATACTTCAAATTAACTGATAATTTTTTGTTATGATGACTGGCTTCTATATGGACCAGATTATTCAGCTCAAATGCAAAACTAAAGAGTTAAATTAATACTTTTTCAAGTTTACAGGCATAAAAACAGTAAAGCAAACAAATGCTTATTTAGTAGATATAAAGTACTGAGTGTTTGTCAAATTAACTCAAGCCACGAATACCCAACATTACACCCATTTAACTTGGAGTAACCAGATTTTTCACTAAAAATCGCAAATTTTGAGTGATTTCCTTGGCTTTTGTGTAATATTGTGGTTAATGCACTATTTGGTTTGTACTCTCACTCTTCAGTAACAGCTTTCAATCAAGAAATGCATTTGATTCTTCTAATCAACTTTTAGTAAAATAACAGGCTGTAGAGGATGATCTTAGATACTATATAAAAACTCCAAACTCCTAAAGCCAAGATAAACAGGAACATTCAAAGTCAAAGCACAATATAAAGAAACTATCAAAGGGAATTATAAAGTAGCAGCGTGTGTGTTTCTCTAGAATATAGTCATTAAGGAAGAAATAAGAATTTGGACCATTAGACAAAATTTCCTACTAATAATTAGATATTTGCACTGGTTACCCTACCAGTGAATGATTTTATTTGGTGTCTTCAGTGACCACTGCAATGTGCCTGAAGATTAATTCACATACTGAGTTTAAAAAAAAATGAACAGCAGCAGGCAAACTAAGCAGCAAGTCTGGACTTCTCTAAACACTACAGGATTGCTGAGGCAATACAAATCTTAGAGTCTGTGAAACTGTATGGTCACATGGCAAAACCCATTGAAATAGAAGCCACTTCTAGGACAGTCTAGCATCCCAGTTTGGAGATCCTGTCTTCCTGGTCTGGGAAACCCCAAATGCAGCATTTAAACAAACTACTTTGATTCTTAAAGGAGAGTGAATTTAATCTGCTTTATGCATATCTCTTTGCACGTATTTCAACTGGCAGCTATAATCCAGTGTCACTTGGATTTGGAAGGTAAAGGTTTTGCCAGAGAATAAACCTGAAGAAGCCACCAAATCAGGCCTCCAAGTTGCAGCTCATGTATTATAGGAAAAACAAAAAAATCTATTTGTCTCTCTTGTTTACACACACTGCTCACAGACTCATCTCTTTCTGCACCTGTAAATGCACTCCTCCATTTAGAATTTCTACCATTTTCCCTTCTCAGGCATTAATATTAATAATTTCCTACCCCACAGCACACTCAGTTCAACCTGTGTCTTTGCCTGCATCCTTCCACACCCACTCCTGTTCCCTGCCTTCAGGGCTTCCCCACTGTTTTTAATTTTGGGGAGTTCTACAGTTTGTGGTGAAAACTGGCAGACAGACAAACAGCTGATGCCACCTCCATTTAGGAGGCGCACACAGTGTGCGACTGAAACGACAATATTGTAACACTGACTCAAGTCCTAAAATCATTGACACTACGCAAAATTAATAGGTCCAGCTTTCCAGAGGACTGTGCTCAGTACAGCACCCACAGCATCCATACTGCTGCCAATTTCAGAGGCAGTATGAGATCCAGTGGCTCATGAATTTGCCCTTTTCTTCCCCTCTCTTTTTATGCTACACATGTATTTTCAACTGCAGTCTTCTGTCTGCAGATACTATGAATGAAGGGCTTACATTATTTTCTTGTCTGTTTAATTTCTTGGCAACTGTCTGTTTTGTGGATTTGGATTCTGCAAAAGTATCGAAAAAGTACTCTTAAAAAGGTTAATTTTCATCACTGATTATAAAGCAAAATCACAAGGTTTTTAGATATTCCAGTAACTTCTAGGAATTGCTTGCTCCTTACTGTAACAACTCTTAACTCATCGTCAAGTTAAAAAAAAATTTTTTTCTCTGCATATATTTTCCAAGTTGAAAAAATATACAAAAATTTTAACTTCATAAAAATTACTCTGTATGGACAAGACTGTTCAGATAATATTAGTACTATTGGCAGAAACAATGAGGTTATTGTATTAGTAAAAATGTAGCATTAACGACCTGTGGTTTGTAATCTTCGGTTACCTTGGTACCCAGATGACTTGTCAGTCTGCGAGGAACAGAATAGTTACTACCAGAGCTCATAACACTGGCTGTCTCGTGGTCCATTCGAGCAGCAGAACCCTACAGATTTAAACAACAACTCATATAAAAGAAAGTCAGAGGGAAAGAACAACACTGGCTAATTCAGTTTCAGCACTGGATGATGCAGTTGTGCTGATAGCAATGAACTGCCAACCTGCTTCTGTTAAGTCAAGCCCTGACACAACTTAGAGGTCACTGTTAAACCTGGTTTTATTAACCCTTTTTCCTGAGATTTAGTCTCAATAGAACTGTATTTTCAACTGAATGAAATTATAATTACTATTTTCACCAAGAAGAAGTGGACTTCGCATCAAACCAATTAATAATAATGACAGAGTGAAAAAACCAGCCTCCACTTTTATAGATTTTGTACTGCATGGGAATAGGCCTGTACTTCTTCAGAATACAACCAAGTATGCAAGAAATCACCAGTAACAAGAGACTGATCTGGGCAATGAATGACCCTACTTGAATTTGTTCATTTCTAAAGCAAATTATGAGTGGTTGAGTAGTTTTTTATATATAGAAAACTATAAAATAATGCTGACACTACTTGATGTAATTTTCCTAAAATCAAGGTATGGTCCTACCTGTATTATCAAGACTCAATTATTAGCCTTTTTTTCCTCTTTTAATTTATTTTGTGTATTTTTATTTTTCCTTCTTCTGCCATTTTTTATCCACTCATACTCTTTACTTTTTAAATTTGCTGTTTTCTTTCTATCTGTGAAGTTTCCCTTACTATGTCATTCCCTTCCCATTTGCTTTGGGAAATTAAAAAATATATTTGTTTAAAGAACACTTTTAGTATCAGTTAAGTGTTTTTCTGAAGTAGTCACCAGTCTTTCTTTGATCCTCTAAAAAAGCTAAGATCTGTCAATGTAATTATTAGCTTAATTTGCAAAATGTTTTCAAACTATCTGGATCAATGAATATATTTTTTTTTCAATAAAAATAGGTAACACACTGAAGAAAACTCCATGAAAGACACTTTGAAATAATGTTTATGTTTCTTCTAAGTGCACCACAAAGAAAGAAGAATTTTGCAGTTCATGCAGTTCAACACCTTAAATGTGAAGTTAAAAGAGACTTGTAAGTACAAGGTAGGAGTAACTTAATGAAGCGTTTGTATAGACAGAAAAGAATCTAGTTATACTGGAATATTTAAACACATAGACATTATTATACTCATTTCACTCTTGCATTTGAATCCAGAAAATGTGATACATGTTCCAGAAGAAGTATTTTATGATGCAAGAGTATAACTGGAATGATTTATATTAGCACCATTTATTCCAATGTATATTTCCTATGTAAACAAGCCCTTATTTTCTCTGTTGACTACAGGGGAAAAAATCAAAATCTGAAACCTTAGGAAGAAAATCACACTACATTTCCTCCATTATTCACTGAAATAATGTTCAGTGCTAGGAATATGGGGATGAATTCCCAGATTTTTACACTGCAATCCCTTCATATTTCCTTAACCTCAAACTACATTCAGAGGATTACAGGTTCCACATAATGTACGTACCAAAATGCTCCATTATTAAGCTCAGTATGATTGTTTCATCCAAGAAGGTAAACATGACATAAGTTTGGGGCACTACTAAGATTCACCATGGTGTAAACAGAAATAGCAAAATTTTTCTGTTGTTTCTCTTAAACTGTATCAACCTCAATTCAGGTAACCAAATCCTTCAGAGCCATCACATGGCCGTGCTACCTGGGGGACAGCAGGATGCTCAACTGCAGTGTAACTGCATTTCTCACTGGATGGTAAAGACTAATGCCAAGGAACTCATGTCAGGTGAGTACCCATTCATCCAAGAAAACGGGAAATGACAAGGAAATGCTACGCAGACCCTTCCTGCATAGAACCTCCTCCTTCAAAATCTTTTCCTGTCTCGTTCATCTGGTTTCCTTCTTTTATACTTTATTGTCTTTCACTTACTGTTTTACCCTGCTATTTACCCTGCCAGCTGAGTACTTTTCCCTGTTTTGTGACATATTTTCTTAACAAGATGGGAAATCTCAACAGTTCCTTTATAGAACTTGCAAAACAAAGCTATGAACAAAGTTTTACTTCAGTGGGAGAACAGAGTGCAATGGAAAAGAAAAGACATCTGAAAGATGGTGCTGAAAAGGACATACTTGAATAGTGAAAAATCCTGGGTTCAATTGGCAGTGTTTCAATTAACACTGACTACAGAAACAATTAGAACCAAATAATTTGGTGAAAACTTTTTTTCTTTTACTCCACTGAATGGTGACTGCTCTAAGTATACTGAGCTGGTTTATCAGAAATAAGCATTATGCCCAATCCATTAAACCTTCTCCGTCTGGACTTGCACTGAAAGCAAATAATCCCCAGATGGCTGTTTTAACACAGATACAGTGCCCTGGCTCTATTCCCCACCAGGAGGAAGGAATATCCATGTTTTATACATTTTTACAAGGCAAAGGTCACAATGGCACAAATCCTCAATGTTAAGGCCCCAACTGAAGTATGAATGGATCTTTCATTTGCTTAAGTCTGCCAAGACATGACAATCCCTTCTTCCTTCCTTCCTCCTCTGTAAAATACATTGTCCAAGAAAAACTCCTAATTCATACTCCAAAGATGGATGACATAGCAACAATGCATCAATTATTTAAATACATTATGGTTTCAGCCACAAAGCAGCACTGAACTGTTTTCTTCCCAAACAATAAAGCTGCCATAAGAATTAAAGAATCAGAACCTCAGTAAGATATGGATGATAGAATTTAATTCCAAATGGTGATCAAATGTATTTCAAAAGCAAAATGATGGGCTGTGCTTAATGTTTAATCTAGTGAAATATTCCAGCTAAACCACAATTCTTTCTGATAAATCTTCTACAAGACACTTTAGGAAATATTTAAATAATTCTACTTCCCTGGAGTAGCAAAAATATCCTATATATGAATTCAGCTATTAAATCTGTAGTGTGAAGTTCTAAGAACCCAAATTACTAGTGGGAATGTCTCAGCTACAGTTGGAAACCATGAAGAGAATATAATCAGTAAAAAAAAAAGTATTTTTAGCCGAAGAGAGAAGTCATAAATATTGACAAATACTGGTTTTAAAAGACAAGTACAGAATTTAATGTATATAAATATTCAAACAAATGTATCAAAATATTCCACTAACGTATTTCACTAATAAAAGGAGGAACAGCAATGAAAGATTTTTAGAAGCATTTAAATAACCCTTCAGCCAACTTTCAAGAGATTACCTCTTTGATACTTCAGTTTCAAAGCTTTAGATAATACAATATTAAAGAAACATTAATGATAAACCTGTAAGTTGGTTCTCTCCTTTTTTTAAAAATCACTGATATCTCAGTGGTAATTTCTAAAATGAAAATTTGAACAATTTCCCATAATTTAGTAACACTTCTTATATTACAATTCACCTACAATAAAAGATGTTTTCTGTAGTCATTCTTGCTATCTCCTTCACACCATTAGGCTCATTAATCATTTAAACAAAAGAAAAATCCTCCCTGCATTATTGAGTATTTCTACTTCCCTTTATTAAAACACTTCCTTCCAGTAAATACAAGAAATTTCCCAGACAGAGATGGAAAGAAGAAAAACATACTTTTTTTTAAATGAGATACTTTTTTTTAAATGAGTAGGCATGCAAACACAGTAAGGTAAATACCAACATGTAAGCATCATATGTCTCAAATGTTTAATTATATTAAAACAAGCAAAATACTCTATTTACCTGACCAGTATTGCTGGTTGCCACGCTGATTTCTGCTGCTCCTTGACCTTCATTCTGCCTCTCTGTATCATGGGAACCTGCCTCATGCTTGCTTTGAGGTACTCTCTGTTAATACAAGAATTTATGAAATTACAAAGAGAAATGAGGTACAATTTACCATTCAAAGCTTTCTCAGCTGTGAGTGCATCAATACTGCATCCTCAGGAAGCCACTGAGCAGCACTTTGCATTTCATAACCCCGAGCCTCAAAAATTAAGAGCCAAGACCGAGCGTCTTCAAAAAACTGTGAGATGAAAGCGAAGAATTTCCTCTGAGGATTACAGCCCTGCAAGACAAAGGATCTGCTGTGACACACAGCAGCACCATTTTCCATCAGCTGTGCTCACATCCCTATCAGAAATGTAACAGAACTGGAGCAAACAACTGTCTGCTCTGCTCGGCCACGTGATCCCTGCTTTTACTGGAGACCACGGTCAGTGCTGTTCAATTAAGCCTCACATTCAAAGATGAATAATTTCTGCTTGAACAGAAGGATATCTGTATTATAAGAATCCTTCTAAGTGTCAAGGACAAACAGTGCAGGAATTGCCACTTTGACAGAAAAGAAATTTATATAGCCCGATACTGATCCATCTAGTATTTTGTCAAAATAAATTTAACTGATGCGGCAAGCTGGTACAGACAGGTTTCAGTTCCTTTAGGAAAACAGACTTTTATACATCTACACAAAAATTAAATTGGTCTCCCTGCCGCTGATAGGCATTTAAATGAGCAGTTAGGAAATATGTCAAGTATCAATCGTCATCTATTAATGTGTTTAAAACATTTCAGATTTCCAGAAAGACATGAATAATCCATGGAAATGGCTGAAGTCTGGAGTTAAAAGCAAGACTATTTTTTAAGCATTGTTTTTGTTGCCAGGCTTCATTTCACAGACTGAGAGGCTACTACCTAACAGACAACACAATTTCAATTAATTTGTTTAGCCACATGTGGTATATGTCATGCAGTTTCTGTGTGGCTCTGCAGTGTTCTTGAGCAGCAGAGCCTATGACAGCACAGTCTGCCTCATCTTGTTTTAAGGATATTTATCTCTGACTTTTAGCAATACCTCTCTTCAATGCACACCCTGAAACATCTTTAGTTACTCTCAGTGATCAAATTCATACAGTATCATTGGCATAAATAACTGTTTTGTTCATCTAAGACAGAAGAGTCTCACTTAACATTGAGCAGAATTTCAGAAATCAGTAATCAACCATAATACATGTGAAATGGTAATTTAGGGATAAATTTAAAAGTAAAACCTGTAGCTTAAGTAAAGGAATAAGGTATGTAAAAAATGCAGGCATATTACACCGACTAATAATACGAGAAAATTGGAAACAACTACAGGTAACAAATTTCTTGATATGTTCACTTACAGAAAAGGAGTAAACCACAAAGCAAATCTCAAAGTATTTTAGGACACACAGTGTTACTATTCTTTTAAATCTGATCTGTAATTTTTCACCATCTCTGTCACTGTGTATGAAATGAAACTGCTATTGATGTTCCTACAGTAACTAAAGAAACTCTGGTCCCCAGTACAAGAGTGGTGCACCCAGTCAAGATCAGGCCTTGCTCTACATGTGGTGAACACAGTATAATGCTGAATCCCTGTCTCACAATACATTCAGTCTTGAAAAAAGTATAACTATGAGTTTGATAAAATCTACATGTAAGCCTCCAGTGCAACTCAAGATAGAATTTTCCAGTCATTAAATGACTTTTTGAACCGCACGAAGAAAGCAGTACTGAACATGCCTAGAGGTAAAAATCTGAATGGTTCATTAGCAGAGCTCTGACCCACTGGGTCACCTGAGAGGGAGTAATACTTCTCTTCCAAGAACACTCCTGGGGTTGGGGCAGGGTGGTGACGATGGTGTGTTGGTATTAAATAGCTCTGCTGCATCCAGAGCACAGACACAGAGATATTTCATTCCCTCACAGGAGAAGTTTCTGCTCTCCTTTAACACTCTCTGCTCATGTTAACATACATTTGTTTGCTACATGCTATTTATGAATGAAGTGCCTTCCCATTTCCCCTAAGCACTCTCAAGACTATGCCAATACAAAAAGTAGTCAACGCATGAATTAATTTGCAAGGCAGTTTTTAACAGTTACTGGCAGGGTTTATCTAATTTGAAATGCAGAATGTGCTCTCAATGTGCAAACTTGTTACTGTCACATGAGTTATCAGCTGCACTTGAACATCAAATCTGTGAGTTCTCAGTGAAGACTTCCTACCCCTTCAGCCACTGAAGTAATTTGAAGTGAGATGTTCTCTTCAATCAGACTGGCACAAAGGAGTTAATAACAACACAGGGCAGCAGATACCAGGTTATTAGTTGAAAACTGAGTATTTATATAAATACTTATTATACATATACATTATTAATTTAAACACATCTATGTATTATATATGAAAATAGCATGTATCCATACATGGATAATGTAAATATATTTTTTTATAGATACAGTGTTACTGTAAATAAATATTCCTCTGACAGATTGCAGATTAATGGTTGGAAAGGCAATATAACCACTGGAAGTATGTCCCCTCTTCATGGTACCTTTCAACACTGAACACAGGACCTGTGGAAGAAAATACAGAATCTACCAACCACATCATTAAAGAACAAGAGCATGTGAACAGCAGCAGGCTCTGTAAGCCCTACATGAGGCACAGCTTCCAGAGAATGGCACCCAGGTTCCCTGGGTTAAACTGCACCACCTGTTTTGAGGCATGACTTTTGAGGAGGTGTAAGCTGGGTTTGTAGCCACTGTCATTGCTGAATTCTGGCATCAGACCATAAAAGTCAGTTTGACAGAGTTCACTTGTTTGCTCTTGCAGCAAAACGGTGGGAGATGGCATGTGCTGATTACAGGGACGTGGAGCTCCTTCTATTGCATTTGCCACAATTTTCTAAGTGCTTCTGAAGTCAACAATAACTATCATTACCAATTAATTTCCATGTATTTATCAGTAGAAAATTATAAACTCTAGCTAGCATAGTAGACCTTGACTATTTCTGCTAAGAAAGCCAATTACAGATAATTTTACCTAATATTTTGTCAACCTGAGTTGCCAAAGCAGACACTTATATATTCATTAGAAATTGCCATTACGTCATATTAAACACAATATACATACATGTATAAGTAAGATATAGATAAGAAAATGGAAAATGCAACAAATGAAATTAAGAAACTGTAAGAAATAATTTTGCTACAGTTGATTCAAAGACAGAAGAAAGTCTGGTGAGTCAAATCCTTGAAAATGCTCCTGTCCATCATAGTTTAAAACCTGCTGAGCACAATCTCAGGAAGAAAAATATCCTTTACATTTTATGTACAGCAACACTGCCTAACGGAAGTACTTCACATATACAACAGCCAAAAGTTCTTTCTGGACAGCTCTAATCCTACAGCAGATGAAGATACCACCACCTGCAGGTAAATGACTCCAAATTTTTCTAGAATCATTCACAAGACTTAGCAATTTGCCAAACTTTAAAAGTGTGATAAAACGTATGTCAGAATTTTCTCTGCTCATTGATTTCCAAAAGCTGATTTTATGTTGTAGCGTTATATTTGGTCTTATTCTTCAAGACCTATTGCACTTGGATTCCACAGTGACTGGCATCACCACAGGGCCTACTGTATCAGTAGACAAGCTGTGTTATTCATTATTGTTGTTACGA
The DNA here is from genome assembly GCF_009650955.1 of Corvus moneduloides. Classification (NCBI taxonomy): domain Eukaryota; kingdom Metazoa; phylum Chordata; class Aves; order Passeriformes; family Corvidae; genus Corvus; species Corvus moneduloides. The sequence continues at coordinate 68,623,244 of NC_045511.1, forward strand.
GATCTTTATAACATAAGGAGCACATTCAATTTGGGTATTGGCACTGAAAAAGGGGAAATAAACTCTTTAACCTATTTCCCAGGTTAGAAAGCCAACTTTTCTTTATTAGCAGTGCTGGATGCATGGGGAATTCTCCCTGAAGCATGCTCAGTAACAGACTAACAGACTGGGTTATATTCCTGAAACTAATACATATTCATCACATTGCCTGACTACATGCATATATGCTAATTATCCCCATGCATTTATCTGGATACGGTTCAGATCTTCTGATGAATCTTTTCTCCTTCAGTGTATCTCAAATATGGTCAGGTCATAATGTACTTCTCTTATCATTCTTTGTTGTCACACCCAATCCTTGTTCTCAACTAAGATATCAGCTAGTACATATTACTTACTGATATAAGTAAATAAGGAAGCATTAGTTAGAATGCAACTTATTAGTCACAGATGTAGGGAGTTAACAGAAGGCCACGCTAATCTCTGGCATTTCTGCTAAGCACTGTATGGTACAAAACTAACCATTAACCACAAATACAGGGATCAAACACTATTGTGCTAAGGTTAAAAGAATTTTCCAGCATTTTCCCACTGCCACATAGACTTCTTGAAGAAATATACTTGTTCAGTAACAGTATCAGGCATAGGATAAAAATATAAAAAATGTCTCATGTTTGTATTTTTCAGTTATATGGACTTTGCAGTGTGACTGCACCACCAAACAATTTCAGAATTAGATCTAGCTGTTCTCTGTAGGAGATGGTCATCACCTGGAAATGATTAAAACACACTACAAAGTATTAGGGTGTGTGTAGTGACTGCCTCCTTTACCACCATCAGCACCCTGGTAACTGTCCTAAAACATGTAACTATGCAACCAGATACTGAAACACTTTCCAGATAAAACACACCATACCAAAATTTCAATATATTGGAACTTCAGTGTATGAGGCAGCCAAATAATTTGGTGACAGGAGTGAAAAACTAAGACAAAACCTTTTGTCTATAGTTGCATCTCAATGCTGATTGAGAAGTAAGTTCAAAATACTGGGGTTTTTCTCCTACCAGAGTAAAAGATAAACACTCTGGGGACAGGATCTATCTGGCTACACAGGGCAAAAATATCCGTTGAGAGGCCGGTCAACCAGGTAAGGAGAACTTTACACCAGAAATGACAGGGACAGAGGGGTAGGGCTGGCAAGGCAGGAGCCCTGGCTGGTGGGAACACAAGGGCAATGCACACCGAGATAAGAGGAATGTCCTTGAGCACAGGCACGCAAGGAAGAACAAGGAGAATCTTGCTGGGAAAGCTCCCAAGCCTGTGCTGGGCCATGGGCGCAGCTGGGTGTCTCTGTCTGGCATGTCCCTGCACTGCTGCTTGGGGAGCAAACAGGAGGATGAGTGCAGGGATGCGGACTGAAAATTGCTGGACTAGCTGGGAATCAGAGGGCTGCAATCTGTAGCACAAAGTACAGCTGGAGGCAAGCCAGAGTTAATACTGAGACCAGTACTGTTCAACACCTGCATGCTGGGACACAGTGCACCCTCCCTGAGTTAGAGAAGCTGATATAGCTCAGCTCAGCTGCCTTCCACAGGACCTGGACAGGTGGGAGGAACGGGCTGAAGGGAAGCTCATGCTGCTCAAGAAAGGGAGTGCAAAGTCTTATGCCTGTGAGGGAACAACTCCAGGCACCAGCACAGGCTGTGCAGCTGGGAAGCACCTGGAGGTTCTGGTGGGCCATCCTTTTAAAGGCCCTTGTGGCAAAAAGTCCAATACTATATTGTGCTGCAGTGAGGGGTGTATTGGCAGCAGGGCCACGGAGGTAACCCTTCCTCTCTACTCAGCACCCAAAGTCCTGTTCAGGCCTCCCCAGCATAGTACAGCTGCATTTACAATGGAATCACTGAAACAAGTCCTGTACAGGCTACAGCAGTCCTTAGGTCCTGAGTATCTCTCACACACAGAGAGGCTGAGAGAACTGCGACTGTTCAGCTGGAGAAGGAGAAGGCTCAGGGAGATCTTGTCACTATCTATAAACACCTGGACTGACTCATGTCAATAGATCAGGCAACTTTAATTTCACACGCTATTGTCTGCATCACTTAAAAAAATTTATTTTCCCCCAAATCCTGGAACTATGAAACCAGCATTTTACAAAATGGAAAAATATATATCCTTTATCATTTAGTGATCCAAATGATGCTCTGAGCTTTTCCTGTAGTTATTTTGGGTGAAGACAAGTCATAAAATATTCATGTCAAACACACAATTTAATTTACCAGTACAAGAAATGGAGTTGACATTCTATGTGAATTTCCACTACAAGAGCAGTTCCTGCTAATGGCAATTACTGCTATGGACTTTGTAATTTACAGGAAGCATCCTGCATTTCTTAATATAGAACCCTGTACTTAAACACTAAAAATATATTAGGCTTTTATAATGAAGTCTGACAGAAGCTCTATTCATGCTTGTTTTACATCTTGTCTCTTTCAAAAGACAAGCAAACCATGAAGGTGCTTATCAGAGATTCATTAGAAAGGCATATACAACCGATTGTTTTAATTATTTGTAAAACCAAGACTCAGCCTTTATAAGCACATTGCACATTGAAATTTTTACTGAAATTTCAAGCTAAACTTTTAACTGATACATGATTATTGATTAAGCTCCACAGTAGTATGAAGACTAATCCAAGCATTCCATCCTCAGTTCATTGGAAAGAGAGCAAGTAACAGTCTAAGAATATTGTCTACCTGATTAATTGTGACATCAACAGCTGATGGGAATAATCCTGCCTACCACTTTATTCCAAAAATTTGGGATTTTAGAGAAAATATACATACCACAATAAAAAAGGCAAGTCATTGCTCACTAACCTCTGCTTCAGCTGCTTGTGATTGCAGGAGCTGTCGTATACGAAGAATGTCCTTTTCTATTTGCTGAATTCTGGCCACCCTTGCCTGAAATGAATGGATTTTCACGTTTGATTTTGTTCAGAAACTCCTTTTACTTACTGTATAGAGTGACAGTATGAAGAGTTCTTGGCAAATACTGCTGACTACAAAACAAACCTACTTCAGTAGGTGCATGCAGCAGGTACTACATGCAGTAATTCAAGTGTTCTTCATAATGAAAGGAATGACTGCAAGCATTCAAAACATAAGTGAGTAGCTGGGATTTTAATAACACTGATACTCATTTGGATGTAATAGGTCATCACACGGCACACATTTAGCTATAACAAAACGCTCCCCTTAACTTGCACAATATTCCTGCATCTGAAACTGACATTTTATGCAGATCTTTAGCAAATTATTTCACTTTAATCTCAAATATCAGAATTTTACATGCCTTACAGAGATCTGAGAGATATTTTTATTTGCAGAGTGTCTTGAAGGTATGAGACCCTGACAGATTTCTATTATATTCAATTGCTATATTGATTTGGGAGTTTTGCTTATGCCTAACCTCTGAAATTTTCTGCCCCTACAAATCTCAAAGAATTTAACAGGTTACCTATTAAAAAAAAAAAAAATCTACATACTGCTTCTTTGGTTTATCTGGGATTTTACAGACATCTCTGAATCAGTCTTTTACAGGCATATTGCTACTCATTTCCCACTGCAACCATTCTGTGGTTAGAAAATGGAATGTTAAGAGACTCCAAATGTAACAGGATACACGTACTCCGCAAATTGTACAGTGAAGCACAGGATGCATTATGAGTCTGTGAAACAGTAAGTGCATGATCTTGATAATTTAATAAATTGACATTATTTGACTTTAAATGTGGGCAGAACACCAAACTGATTAAACAGGTTTTTTGGGGTTTTTTTGTGCCATGAATAGATTAATAAAATGGACATACTGAAAAAAATTCTGATGCTTTTACTTGATTAATTTACTTGATTACTTGATGTTTTCTAGTGCTATACTAGAAAAGCAATCTAGTGGACACTGCAAGGATCAGCATTATAACCAACCTTATTTGACATGTTTACAAACTGAAAATGGAAGTAAGATGAACTTTTAAAAGGTGCTAATACCAAAAGATGCACATGCAATAGAGAAACAATGCTGTCTAGAAAATTCAGAAATACAAAAGAAAATGTAACCACAAATACAATTAATTACTGAAACACACCAGAAGCAGCTGTGGAAAATGTACCACAGCATCAACATTTAGTAGAGTTGGAAGCTACATTAAGCTATAAATTTGATTTGATTTTGTAAAGCAAATTATTGGAAACACATAAAAGCTTCAGCATAGAGGCAAACAGATAATTCATCCCACCCTTTGCTCCTGGTTCAAGAAATTTTTAAGTATTAGAAATTTAATAAAAAATATTTCTGGGAATATCTATGCATTGGTGACATGATGCGTGACAGTGAAAATATGTCTCTCATTGTCCTTAAGAATTACTTGAATTTTATATAATTATAGAATAGTCTGGGTTGAAAGGGATCTTGGAAGGTCATCTATTCCAAACTCCCTGCCAAGGGCAGGGACATCTTTGAGTAAATCAGGTTGCTGAAAGCCCTGTCTGACCTTGAATGTTTCCAGGGATGGGGCCCCTGCTGCCTCTTGGCAACCTCTTCCAGTGTTTCATCACTCTCATTGCAGAACATTTCTTTCTTGTACCTAATCTGAATCAACTCTCCATAAATTTAAAGCCATTACCTCTTCTCCTATCACTATTCCCTGCTAAAAAAGTTTCTTATAGGTTCCCTTGAAGTACTCAAAAGACACGTCTCCCCAAAATTTCCCATAAATTGTGTTTCTTTCTGTGTAACCAGCAATTTACCCAATAAAGGGCATCAACAAAATCCAAGTATCTTTATAAACACACCTAGACATTGCAAAAAAATTTTTGTGCAGATGAAAACAATTAAACACTGCATGACTTGCCAAGTATTACTGAGTCCTCCAAAGGGACAGGAATTCTATCCACCCTTTCCAATTTTAGTCCAGAGATTTAAACATCAGACCATTCTTCTAACTAATTTTTTTTCTATTACAGGGAAACTGGGGAGTTCTACTAATCAGGAGTGTATTTTGTGCCAAACACTGTAGAAGCAGAAAAAAAGAACACATCTCTTGCCACAAGTAGAACCTAATGGCAAATGGGCAGAAGTCTGAGAAACACAATGGAACAAGCACTAGGAATGTTTTTAACTTTAGAACCTATTTAAGAAATATCACCTTTGATTTCTATTTGTTCATACTACATGCCCACTTATTGTTATATTTACTTGTAATTTTTGTTAACATAAAATAGCTCTATAAAGTAACTTTACATTTGAAGTTACACATTATTTGGCTTTCACTGCCTCAGTGAGGCATCTAACAAAACAAAAATAAAATTCCTCCACATTCATAGTGACAGAAAAATAATCACTATATAGCAAGTAAAAACAGGAATAACATTTTGTTTTAAAATGCTGTCTGGCTTTTTTGTTTGGTTGGGGTTTTTTCCAAAATAAACATATATAATGGACAAATTTATTAATGGCTTGGTCTACATACAAGACCACTGTATAAATATAACAGTGCTGAAATGTTTATCTGTCTAAGACTCCAGAATCTAAATTTTCTTGTATCTTTTGTCGTCTGCTATTTTAGCAAACTCTTAAGAGATCTTGGGATAAATTCTTGTAGGAATGGTAATTTCATGTAAGATTTTAAGGAACTCTTGACCTTAAAAAAATTAGATCCTTTTTGTTCTGACATGAAGGAAAAATAAATTCTATGTGAACATGAATTCAGTCTCAGAATTGAAGTTTTTTTAATGTATCTTACAGAAATTACGTTTGCTTTTACTTACTACTAAGTATATTGGCTACAACCTTTGAACAGTAAAAATAAAACATTGCTAAGAGTGTTTTGCTTTTTTTCAAGTAAGCACTTCTGTGTGAAATTATCAGCTTCAGAGAATAGTACAAGTTAGTGCAAATCATTAAACAAGCTGAAATAAATTGCCAACAGGCTTCTTATACATCTTTCTGAACAACTGCTGGGCACGTGCTTGTGAACAATCTTCATAGAAGACAGCTACAGTGAGCTGCTCTGAGTTAAATTGCTTCAGAAGGAAACAAAGCCCAATTATGCCAGACAAAAAATGGGAGAAATCCATTATTTTCAAGGTCCACAAGAAAGGGCAACTACAGAAAAGTGCAATGTCTACTTGGGCAACTGCAGGTTACCAGCTCTCTAACAGAATAATCTTTGGGACTCTTAATTCAGAGATGTCTGCAATGCTGGCCTTTATGTAGCTGAAATGTTCTTTCCCTTCAGCCTCCATTTTGCATAGTATTGTGTATTCCAATCAGTTTGGGTGGAAGGAAAATACTGAGCAGAAAGAAAGTGGAAAAACTACCAAGTTGAATATCCCTGCCAAATACAAATGTTTCGTTTTGCATTTAAACATCACAGTGAAGTAACACAGGAATTGCTCTTATGTACTTGTACACCAATGAGCTTCTACACATTTTTGGCACTGGTCCTTGGCAGAATGAAACCAAGGGGAATTACCAGTTAAATTCACAAGAAGCACATGCAGAAGTAGTTGTTTTGTATTCAATAATCTTCATATAATCACAATAGGCACTGTAATTCCTGCAAGCATGTAAGTGTTACACAGATGCAGAGAGAGAATAAAACAGCTGTGACAAACCTCATGTCAAACATTAACTCAGAAACCCACGAAATGTTTCAACATCATCTTGGCAGCATTTTTCCCCCCACCAAATTTTAAAACCCCCCAACAATCAGGGAAGAAGCAAATTCAGCATCAGCTTGATTACTTCCATATAGTGATATAACTTATAGCCAAGTTGTGTGTCTGAATAATTGCTTTTGATCCCTGCCTGAGTGCATTTAGAACGTTTCCAGCAGCCTAGCTTGGCTATTTTGCTTAATTCACCTTCCTCTAGCTTAAGCCTGTTAACAGCAGGAGAACTTTCCAGGAGTTTTGCTGTGCAGAACCTTCACTGGGGGCAGGCTGACACAAACTGCACAGCTGAATTCATAGAGGGCATCATCCCTGCTGATAAACCTCGGTAACAGCCCTACAGCTCCCAGATCAGAGCCAGTGACTCTCCACGCAGACTAAACTTGGGCCTGTCTGAGAACATCAGCACAGACAAATACCTGCACAGCCTTGCACACATAACCCAACAGCTGCAGGATATCTGTTTGGCTAAATACCTTTAACTGTACGAATTTTCTGAAAAGTCCTGCTAGATTACTCACTTTAAAATTTAAAGCAGCTACTCTGATTACCTCTTGCAATTAGAACAGCTGCTTTAGCTTAATGTAAAACCAAATGAGAAATGTTTCTCATGTTTTTTGTGTTGAGACAACTTAGTGAGGGAAAGAAAGACTAAAGAGACTTTGTATTGAAAATACTGATTATTGTCTCATTCGCCATAAAACCCCCAAATCTTACTAATCTTACTATGTCTAGAAATAAACGGTAATAAATAATTCATATTGTTGCTTTCCTACTATGGGGGATTACTTTTTATAGCCAGCAACCAACTGACTATTTAATTTATGGTTTGCATATGATTATATTCTGATTTATACTTCCAAATGGGTGTGTCATGTGGTTAGATATGTACATATCCTCATCATGAATGCAAAACAACTCTTGGTGAGAGCAAACAACTTTCAGATATGTTTGTGAATTACATTTTACTTGAACACCTTGTTTGAAAAGATTATTCCCTGATACATGTTTTCTGGCTAAGGAAACTTAAGAACGGTAGCTGGATTTTATTTTAAACTTAAAAGCATGAAGAAATCCAGCAAAAAGATGCAAAATAAAGCAGTTGCAAATACATGGGCCTTTTTGAAGCTGAAATGGTAGTAAATTGTAGGGAAATTATCATTAAAAATATTTTCTCTTGAATAAATTGTCTACATCTGCTGAATCAAAAGGCTTATTTCCAACAAGCAGATGTTTTTGCTGAGCAATAATTTTATATGTCCTGATTCCTACTTTTCTATTGGAAAGGCTAATGTCTTTACACACAGTTTAAAGATACAATTCCAGTAATTTAATAGAAATGCAGGGAAAGCTTTTCCCTTCCTTTCAAACACAAACTCTACCTGTGCCCGCTTTTCCATGTCCTGACAAGTGCCCAGTTGTTCTTCCATTGCAGCTCTGATTTGCCTGGCCTCATACTCCAGCTGCCTTCTGGTCATATCTGTTTGCAAGGAGAACTGAAACCAGAGTACAGGGAAGGCATTTTAGCAAACAGCATTTATGTAAACACTGTATTTCCTGGAACAAAAAGCAGAACCATTACTTTTCTACAACTAACTTCATAAACAAACAAAACTTAGTAATACATTCTTAAAACACAACTGCATTATGAAAAACAAGAACACAATGATGTTCAACCCGCAGACTACCCCTGAGTTTTGTCAAATGACTAAATATAATAAACGAGCATTGAGAAAGTATCATTCCTTACAAGAACATCTGGCAAACAAAATTGTGATATGTGCCATCTGAATTGGCATTTTCAAAAATATTCAGAAGCATTAAGCTACTGCACATAGTGATGGTATTCATACAGCTGCTATCTACCTTATTTCTAACTACCCTGTTAAACCCAGGAGCAACAATACAGCCTAAGGGAAGACTTTCGAACTAAAAGAATTTTCAAGGCCAGAGCAAAGCTCTTCATTGGCTTTGGACAATTACTCAGTCTGTAAATAAATGAGTCTCCAAGAGCACTCCTTTCAGAAGACTTCACCAAGGTCAATTCAGAAAGTCAAAACAAGACAATCATCTGCAAGCACCAAATGGGATCTGTCATTTTGCTGTGTCTGGACTAAGTAGTAAGGGATATAAACTGCCACAAAAGGCCTTTAGTGTAGATGTTAAGTAATGCTTTCTAATCCTAAGAGCAGCTAAGTGAATTCATTATCTATGAAACAGGGGAGACAACCTTAAAACCTACGATAGCGCGACACAGATACAGTTGACAGTGCTTTGAGAATGGGTTGCACTTCCTCAAAGTCTTTTTCAGGCCCTCTCCCTTGGTTCTGGTGCTCTGCTAAGCTCAGCCACGACTCAGTGTTACTTCTGCCAGTCCTGAAGTGTTTCTTTGGTCGATTTCCAGAAGGCTGGCTGACCCTTCATCAGGTGTGACTCTCTCAACCGTACCTTCCCAATTCTGTATGTGTGAAGGAATGCACTGCAAATACATCTAAACTGCTGAGATCTAACAGGAAATCCTGCATTATCTGGGATATCACACATCTTTATTATCCCAGATAATGGTGAGTCGACTGTAAACAGTTTAGAGGTGCCAAGGTAAAAGCTTACAGCAACACCTGCATAAGCTACAGAATCACTTTACTGACCGTTATGAAATAACAGCTCTTGTGTACATTGTCTTATGCTAATATTACTCTCAAAACTAGAAAAATCCACTGAACAAAAAACCAGGGGGAAACAAGAGTTAAGGAAGCGTAGTGACATGCAATTCATCTGTCATAATGACTTCTCAATGCTGCTCTGTTTTCACTGACATTTATATTGATATGTATGAATTTTAATGTGTAAAATTCTATGTGGAAAAAAGGGCATTATTTATGCTAAGTTATCTTTACATGATAACTGAACGAAAAAGAAAAAAAAAGAACTGAAGTGATAGTAAAGAATGCCGCCAAATTAATAAAATACACACAGCATCTAAACAGAGACCATAGCACCAGACAGCTCACCAAGCACTCAGAGGTACTTACATTTTCAGTAAGGGGGAGACTATCAATCCTTTTAGTCAGGTTCTGAAGCTGGGCATAATACCAGTCCTTTTCCTTCTCTTCCTTCTCAAGCTCCGCAAGCAACAGAGATCTATTAAAAGCAGAAAGAGGAAGCGTCTCACCATTAACACCTCATTTCCATCTGGAGGTTTGAGGAGGGCCTAAGGAAACATTTGAGTTCAGTTCCCTGGCCCTGGCTAAACAACTTTTTCACTCCTCTGTGCTAAGCATATCTATGAGAGAAAAATATACATATTTCTCTAAAAAACCCACTTCAAAATGCAAAGCTAAGAGACCTTTTGTGAAAGCAAACCCGGTTGTTAGGGGTGTGTTACCTTGTACCCTACTTCTTTCAAAAATATACTTTGTATAGTGCAAACTGCATTTAACAAAATGTCTGAATGTCACAGCTGCAAGTACAACCCTCAATCCTGTTACTGAATTGAGAATTGTCTTCACATTTGCACTGTCGTTTTACTCATTTTGTCACCTATAGCTAAACTATGGGTAAAGCACACAAAGCAAGGGATTTCTATGACTGTCTAAATACTTTAAAACAGTATGTTCCACCAAATGTTATAGACAAGATACATTTGCAGCTTTTAAAAACATTATAAATGGGTATCATAAGCACACTGCACACCTGAGTAATAAATGAGAAAGACAGAATGAGTAGTATATGCAGACTACCAAGGAAAAAAAAATCCACTGGAAATTTTACATACTATTTTATCAATCCTTCACGAACTGAATTTTATATACTTCTAAATCTTATGTATATAGTGAAATAGTGTTCATGGCTATAGTATTTCTCAAAATATGTATTAAAATTTTCCATCAAAATCTGGCTAGTAGGAATAAACAGAAAAACCACTCTTCTTTTCTTTTTAAATACAAGTTTACTATTTTCTTTCTAATGCTTTCTGTGAGTACTGTTCTTCTTTCTGATGTTTTAATATTGCTTATTAACAGAAATGACAAAATTAATACTTAGCCAGAAGACAGAAAGCTGCATACATGTTTGCCCAGAATTATTTCCCACCCCTTAACTTTTGCATTGCTCTCTGGCTATGGCTTGAGCAAGAGCATATGAACCTTTATAAAGCACATTGTATTATGGACAATTACTGTAAGTCATTAAGGAACAATTACACACCATACAACAATAGTACAAATTTCCCCTGACTATTTTGATAACGCATCCCAGTCACGATTTGAGAAGGTAATCCATATTCCACACAAAATAAAAATGAAAGAATTAAAAAAATTGTATTTCACAGAATCTGTTTGACTTCTTTCCTGCTTTAAAATATGTTTCAACCTAATTTTGATGATTTAACATTTATTCCATATTCAATACCAGTGACTTGGCCTGTCTTCAAATGGAAAATTAAAAGAGAGGATCCCTCCCTTCAATGTGAGACTGAAAAACTACACACATCTAAGAGTGCTAATGTTTGTAAACATGAAAAAATGACATAAATTTCCAGATTCAATCCAACAGTTATGTTGAAATAGATTTGTTTTAAGGATGCCACGGCTACACATTAAGTCATTTACTGTACAGCTTTAACATCAGGCAGGTTTACAACCAAAATGATTTGAAAAGAAGTGACAAACGATTACCATAATTTGGCAGGTAACTTGAGCAGTATCACAGTACAGCAGTAATTTTTCAGTCACAAGGATGGGGCTGGCAGAAATTCCTAAAGCCCTTTAGACAGACTGAAGGAAAAACTAATAGATGGTGCTTGGGGAAAGCTTGTTGAGAAATTTTTTTTGTCTCCCACCTGCCCATTCTCTTGTAACACAGCCCTGGTGCCTAAACTCTGGACACACAGGAATTCTGCGCAGCTTCCCTTTTTACCACACTGAGTGCCCAGGCACCAGTTGTGTCCAGGCTGTGAAATAAAATTTGCAAAAGCACAATTAATGTGATCCTTATAAAAAGTACTTTTACCACATGAGGACTTGCAAATGTGAAAGGACTGACTAATTCTGCCTCTGGATGTCAAAGAACTGGTAGCAGAAATTGGAGGGATTACTTTCAGTTAAGTAAATATGTGATTAAGTTCCTCTTACGAAATGTAGGGTATTCAGTTTGTGAGACAGTGTGTCATTCAATCTGTTTTGACATGCACAATGGATGCTAGAAGCAAGAAAATAACTTAGGAACCATCAGTGCTGCGTAAACAACATAATGCATGACCTGAGGGCAGCTTGTTTGATTTAATATTGTCATTTTTTCTTCTGAAGTGATGCTTCATTTGGGATTACTAGTTTGGTATCACTGCTCTGTGAGAACTCAGGTTTTAACAGTCTTTAAGTTCTCTCAGCACAAAACCTGAAGGGTCACTACAACTACAGCAGGCTGCACACCAGTTTCCTTGAAAATAAGCAGCAATAAGCAGCAGGTCTCTGTAGATGTGTCTGATAAGCTGTTCCCTACATTTAACTTTACTCTCAGATACTATTCCAACCAGAAGTACAGCTCCTTCTCAGCCTCCTGCAGCTTCTTGGGGTTAGGAGATGACTTGAAGTGGAAGAGCTGCTACTGGTCATGAAAAGCAAGATGGAAAAAACCAGTGCAGTTATTCCATCTTTTTTATACCCCAACTTTTACATTAGGACTTTCACAGCATCAGAGAAAATTCTGTTCTCTGTCATACCCTGTCAAGTTCAGTGAGAATGCAACAAAGCAAACAGAGAAAGCTTCTGGAACTTCACACTATTTTTATGAGTTAACAAAAGTTTTCAATTTGAGCTGTTCTTCTGGAGGGTGGTTTTTTTGAAAGACTTCTCTCATGCAGTACTTTTGAAGCTCCCAGCAACAGAGGAAGCTGAATGAATGCAGGAAACTGTTTTTTTCTTTTGGAAGTTTTTCTGCATAATTATGTCAATATTACTCCTGGCTAAAAGGGAGAAGGGAAACAAACTATATGCTACCCTACTCACAGTACGTAAGTTACGACTATAATTAATACTTTCACTTCAATTTCTAAAAAATAAAACAAAATCTTGAAAAGCAGTGCTGATGCTGTGAAGTCTGAGGTAAGTTGTACCAGCCAGGCAAAAGGAGAAAAGCATAATGGAAGAAAGAAGTAATGAGACAGAAAATGCTCCAAATCAACATTAAAGAAATAAAAAAGGAATGGCATAAACCAGAAGGAATAAACAAGGCACACAAATATTTTCATATAAAATTCCTCAGAAGACTGTCATCTTTACTGGCAAATAACAGAATTTAAAAAGGTGAGATTATTAAATTTGCTAAATTGCCAAGGGAAAACAAACACAAAAATTAACCGGCAGTGTACTCTGAAAAATTTTGTTGCTGATACAATGCTCTTACCAAGTATACCTCGAAACAGCCAAAGAAAGGAGGAGATATTTAATGATTAGAATATTCTAAACTGGCAATTTAAAAGCATAGTGCTGCCACTGCCCCTATTTCTCTTTGCTTTTTTTTTTAAACTTTGGAATTAGAGGAGAGCCAAACAAATGAGATACAGGCCAGTAATTTCATCTTTATTCTGGCAGGCAAATTAGTTGATAAATTTTCTTCCCCTCAGAAGTTCACTTTCAGCCAAATGTGGTGGGTTGACCCTGATTGGATGCCAGGTGCCCACCAAACTGCTCTAAATATTTAAATATTTCATTTAATCCTTCCACAAACACTGTTGCCCATGAGCAGCATATATGGTGCCAGTGTGTTAAAATACTGAGTGGAAATGGTCTCCTGCTGCAGATTTCCGAAAAGTGTTACTTTATTCTAAATTATTTTAGGCTTGTCAAACTCCACAAGTTCTTGAAAGACTGTTTAAGTGCCAAAGTCCAAAATCTATTAGCAAATATATACGTTTAGATATACAGAAATTTAGTAAATAAGCCAAACAAGTTTAGACACAAGACATAGGAAAATAAGTTGTTAGTTTTCTTTTAGAAATGGTAGTGGTTTTAGATGCACAGTCCTATACCCCCCCCCAAGTTTTGATTCATTTGGCTACCCAGGGTTCTCATCAATGCCCTACATACTTCCACATGTAACCTGAAACAGCTTAAAGAACAGAGCAGTTTCAGATTATCCATCATTTCACTAATAATGAAGCCAGATGTGATCTGGCCATGCTGCCACAGATCCATCTTCTCCACAGCACAAATATTTATTCCATCAGCTGTGACAGCTGCCTAAGCTACTCGGAAATTAAAACATCCTTATCCCTTTTCTCCAGTGTTATTTGGAACACAGACTGGTTCACTACCTAAGCTATCTTTATTGGCAAGAAGTCCAAAGAACTATCACCTCAGAATCCACGAGGGTGGGAAAGGATCATAGATCATAAATCAGAGGTGCTAATCACCTTAAAGAGCTCTGGCTGCTATAAATGCTCCTTGTTCCAAGGGAGCAGAAGTTCACTTAAACCACACTGAAAGCCTCAACTGTGTTTAAAGATTTTAGTATCATATGTAGTAAAACACAGCAGTGGAAGAATACAAACAAATGCACAATTTGTTAAGATGGTGAATGACAGACACATTAGACTCTTGAACATGGAGACAAAGCAAGTGGATAGATTCCCAAATTCCTAAATATTCTTATACAGCTCCCCAGGAATCTACATTTTCTGCAACAGAACAAATACCATTAATGGTTGTCCTGGCTAGGAGAAGGAAAAAAATAGAGTGGCTGCTAGAACATGCTCAGTATGGACCCATGGGAAGTTACTGGTAAGACCAGAAAAAGGGACCTAGACATAATATCATGGAAGTATACTCCTTTCAGGTCTCGGCTGCAAAAATTTTGCTGAACAGCAGAAAACATTCTTTAGAGGAGGGGTTTCTAGAGGGCTGTCCACAACCCACTCATTACCCACAGAACTTTTCTATTACAACTTCAAAATGGATTTTTTTGCTTGTTAATGTCTACTAGGCATAAAAATACTGTGTTGCAGTTTATTTGGTTTTGTAGCCCCCAGCCTGATATCCCATCCACTAAATAGGATCAAATCTTTAGGAAACCCTGTCTTGCAGATGGGCTTCTGAAAACACCTGGTATTTCAGTCAGGTTCATTTTAAGAAATAAAGATGGCTTCAGTGGAAACAGATGCGTGTCTTTTACTTTGCCTTTCCTTTGTAAGTGACTGATAAAGTGCTACAATTCTGTATTATGACCTGAAAGTATGTTCTTCCTATTAAATGGGTACCACTGCCTTTCAAGAAAAGAAATTTCAGGGTTTTGTCAATACAAAGCATCTGATGGGAACAACATCTTAAAGATAAGAACAGGTATTTTGTTTAGCTGACATATTTGCTGACAGAGTAGAGTTGCTAGGTAAACGTCTGCTAATAGCAAATAATTGATAAACCAGTTATGGCACTTAATAACCAATTGCAAAAGAGAGAAAGAGATTGCACCATCACATTGTTAAAGCTTCAGCATTTATCAAGAGTGGTGAGGAGATATGGAGGTGGTTAGAATGCTCCACCCTCACTGTTTAAATATATTTCAGACAGTGATAACCTGCTTATGAAAATAAAAACAACCTTCAGCCAACAAAGAATAACAATAAAATGCATGTATGAAGAAGCAGTAGAAACTGAATGATATTTTACAATTTTTAAAAAATATTTTGTGTGCGTGCATCTAAATAAAACATAGATTCCTGGTTTCTTACCTATCAAGGTAAAAGACAGGTAAATACACTACTGATCAAAACCATATTCATGATAGCTAAATAGTAGGTGTGGCAGTAAACTTCCATGTTAAAATGAGAAGTCAGTCCATACTGGAGGAATAAACAAATAAAGTTACCTCTCTTTTTCTAGCTCTTCTAAGTAACCAGTGCTTTCTCTACTTCCATTCATAAAGCCTCTTCTTGGAAATGACCCCATAGGGACTGGGCTGCACTCCCCCGAGCGGCTCGACACAGACCCTTCCCGGCTCCCATAGGAACGCACGGACACCTTTGGCCTTAACTTCACTCCAGGGAAGCTGGTACTTTCCAAATTCAGTTCTGCATAATAAACAGCAAACATTTTTCAGAGCTGAAGGTTCAGCAGCACAAAGTTAAAAGATCATTTCTATCTTAATTTCTTACTTCCTGAGCAAATCCATGGGGGTTTTTTATGGAAACATTTTGCACAGAAATGCAGCGAAAATGCTGTGAACAAAAACAATGGATATGGTAGACTTGGAGAACAGCAGTTTTCTGAGCAGATGGCCTAACTGCAATCCCAGCAATCAGAATAGCATCCCCACACAAAGCCTGCCTGCCTCTTTCCCAAAGGACTTAAGAAATGGGCAGAGTTTTGCATAAACATCATGTGAATTACTTTGTGGCTCACTTCCTAACAATTTCTTTTCCAGAGATCCTGCAGATGCTTCACCATCATGTAACAGATGACTACTCTGTCCGTCACAGGGCTCTTAAATGTAGACACCCCTATGAAATTTCTGGGTCAGTGGCAGGGATAATGGATGTATACAGGGAGTTAGTGGTCTGGGCTTGCTTGGCACTTCCCATACAACGGGATGATACACATTCCAGCACATGCTTTAGGGAAGGGGGCCATCAATTTACAGCATGACAGAAAAAATTCCAGTAATACAACGTGGAGAGGGCAGGACATGTAAACAAGTTTAGAAAATTGGTGGAACTACACCAACATTAACTTATTTTTTTCTGAAGAATGAAATGCGAGTTATATCAAAAGCAATTAATATGAAGTCCTTGAGCAACAGTAACAGAAGTATAAAAGGAGCAGTGGGGTTTGTTCATATGTTTTTGTTGTTTTGTTGTTGTTTTTTGGGGGGTTTTTTTGAGAATGTGTCTTTAAATGTTTAGCAAAAATGCTTTGGCACTGAGACTATGCCTCATCATCATGGTCCACACTGGAAAGAAGATGCAAATGACTTCAAAGATTTTATCCCAAATTAAAAACAACGGAGAAAAAAATGAACCTACTTAAAACATAATTCTATATTTACCTTTAAGTCGTTCCAGTAAGTCAATTTGTCCAGAAGATGCCATTGCCTCATCTTCAATACTTCCTTGTAGCTGTTTCAGTACCTCCTACAAGAAATTAAGCTTGATTAAGAAATCCTTACAATAATAACCCACAGGGTAAATACATCCTATCTTACCCTAAAGTGCACACTCATGTAACAGCTGCTGAGACACTGATGTAAATTATATTTCATGTGAGCAGTGATCAAGTGTCATAATTTTAATTCCCATCAGATATATTCTACAGTGTTTCCCCCAGCACTGTCATGATGTAAAGTATGTGCTACATAGTTCAACCTATCTGGCAGTTCAATCTATTGGAATTCACTCTATTTGGAAGTTCTCCTCAAAGTGAATACCAGGTATTTTGAATTAAGAGATGGATAAATCAGTCAGTCTCGTAAAAATAAATTTTTTAATGAACTAACAGAAAAGTATCTTGAATAGAAGCAATCCCCAGGACTTGTTTTCTTTGAGGCCTTAGCACCACTGTAAACCAGCAAGAAGAATCATGTTATTCTTACTAGAAATGCTACCATTACCATGCCTGGGAGCAAAAGATTAAGGTTTCCTTCACGGCATCTATTATTTGTATTACTACTACCTCTATTACGATCACCACCAGGCCTACAAGAAAGTGGCAGCTGAAGCTTCATGCAGCTGAAGCTTCAAACCCAAGAATACTGCCCTGTCCTATTGAAACCATCTACGATAAAATTACACAGCTGAAGGAACACAGTTCTGATGCACAAAAAAAATTATAGTAAACAATGACTGTTACACTAAAGGGTCCTGTAAGCCCCCAGGACCCAAATGCTCAGTGGCTTAAATTCAGGTAGAAAATTAAATGCAAGTTAGTGAAAGTCTTTTCAATATCCTCATGACAGATTTGTCTATAGCAAGAACAAATAAAAAAGACTGGCTACAACACAAAAAGCCCTTACTGGAATTTAAAGTATCATTTTTCATACTGTGGCACAGAAAATATTTTTAGAAGCAACCATAGTCAGGAGATGAAAGCAATTCTGAATAATGGAAGGTACTCCATAATTTTCATACATAGACTCTGCACACAGGATTGTACTTTTGTTCAGACATGAAAACCAATGAATTTTAGACAATTTAAAAAGATGTCCATACCAATGTTTTCATCTTTTAAGAGTCTAGCATACCTTAAAGTCAGTATTGATGGGTTTTGCAAATTACACAGAAGGTACAGAAAAAAGCATTTTTCTCTTTTCAAAAGAAAAAACATGGCATCTACAAAAAGTCAAGATATTCTTTAAGCAGCAGGGTGATGAGCTTTTCTGTACTCAAAGTGTTCTTCCTTGTAATAAAAAAAAAAAGTAGCGTAAAAGAATTTTGAGTACAGAACTGTGCAGAGTTCTGAGGAAATAATCTCAAGCCCTAGACTCAGACCAAATGTTAGCAGCCCAGTTGCTGCAGCCTCTGCCATGCTGCTCTGGGAAGAATAATTCTGAGTACAGCCAGCCAAATTTCCAGTTTACTGATGGAGTCAAGGTGTTTGCCCACATTCACGTCTTAGTTTGGACCAGTTTGATGCCAGACTTCCATCTGCCCACACCAGGTGTACCTGGATTCCCACCACAAGTATCTTGGAGCATGAACCAAATTCCTTTTGGATCAAGCCAAACCAGCAGCTACACACAGGTCTGCTGATGGGCATTCACTCCATGGGATCAGGCTGAAGCTAGTCCAGAGACAAAATACCCTGAAATATATATTGTGTGTGTGCTGGGTCCTCAACACAACTCACCTACAGATCTGCTCCTACTGCACTGCCTGTAAATATCAGCTTTGCCTTTAGGATCAAGTCTGGGGTGATAAAATCTGTACTCTTGGAGAGATATCTTCCCTGTGCTTGTGCTTTTAAGTACGTTCAAGGACACCCTCATCAGCCATATGGCCCAGCCATCTCTATATATAATACCTGCCTTGTCAGCAAAGGCAGACAAAAAACTGATGTGGTGTTTTTCGAAGAAGGGCTCCTGCATTGTCTGATGCAAGCGCAAATCTGCAGACAGCAGCTTAAAGTCTAAAAGGGCAGTGTGGATACATGGAATGGTCCTGAGAGAGTTTTGCAGGCTTACTGGAAACCTGACAACTCAGATAAATTTAGAAATAACTACTGAATCATTTTTCTCCAAAAACAGCACTGTTTTACAACGTAAGAACCCCAAATCCCACCTCTCCTTCCATTCCCTTTTTAGAAGGCACTCTGTCACACGTGTGGCACATCTGCTGTTTCAGCATGTTCAGGATACTTCTCTATGTAATGAATCTTCCTGCTCCAAGAGCCTATATGAAAAGCTAAGTGGAACTACCATCAACTTTCCCTGCCCTACCAAATTACATGACTGGGGTGTCCAGACAGCAAGGGACTGCTCTTTCTAAATACTGGCAACCGTTAAACATTAGCCTACTGGATCACCTTGCTCAAATTTTCTATTCCAATTCATTAAGTTTTAACTTCTAGTTTTTGTATGATCCCATTTTCCCCCCAACAGCATGTGCATTTTTTTCAAGTTACCTTTTCTGTATTTTTTGTATGTTTATTTTCTATAGTGTCATTGCTAAGGCAACAATGCCATTATGAGGCTATGACATCAACTTCAAACTCCATCACAGCACACTTCAAAATCTAAGCTGACAATTCAACAGGCAGTAAAATAAAGGAGACAAAGGTTAGAGAAGGAGATGCAGCCCCTGGGCCAGGTAGTGGTGGAAAATGAGGCTGTACTACAATGACAGCTTAGGGAATTTGCAATTTTACTTGAATAAGGAACAGAGAACTTTTCTGCAATAATCCTGGGGGAAACATGGCAAGTTATCTGCTACTGTGCTAATGAAAATTTTTGTTTATTCACGACTTATAATCCAGGATTCAACACTAATGCTGTTTACATGCATACAGTTCTTTGAAAAAGTACTTTTCTGTGTTAAGTTTATACTAAATTTGATATTATGTCCGCTAAAGCATAAAATAGGCTCCAAGGTTCAATTGGTATTTTTAGTTACGCAAATTTAAGTAAGTATACTAGTAGTGGTTTACAGCATTATTCTAAGCAAATTCTTTACTGACTTAGCAGTGATTTACTGAAAAAAACCACAAATATAAGTCTATAAGAACAGGGTTTTTTCTGTTCTTTGAAAAAATGCAAGTCAAATTATTTTAATGGACCCTTAGTATAACCTAATTTATTTTGTCCTGTGCAGAAGTACAAAAGAATGCTTTTGGAAATGGAGCGGGCCCTATGACTCATCATCATTTAAAAGGGTTTCTGTCTTCACAGTCTCTGGCCTGTGAAGTACTGAAACATTGTCAATTTTTTGTTTGGTTGGTTGGGGTTTTTTTGTTTGGACTCTGTGAATATAATCCTGACATAAAACCTACTTTATGAATAATTAAATAAAAGAAATCAGATCCGTCAGTATGTAACTGCACAACTATTGTAAATAAAAGCACTTTAACTAGCAGTACATGCACCCAGCTAAGATGAGCTATTTATCTTGTAAACAAAATGGTTTAAAGGCTGTGAATTTACTCAAGCTGCTAATACAGAAAGGAACCACAGAGGAATAATGCTTACAATGGCAGATTCAAAATCCCACAGAGTTAAGACTTAAAGTGTATTCAGTTTTTGAGAACTCTATGTATAAATATTAATATTTAGGAACATTTCAAAATATGGTATATGTAAAAAGACATTTTGATGACAATTCAAGTATGTTTGGTCTTCTGTAAATACTATTCTCCCCTTCTCCCCCCGCCCCCCTTTAAACATTAAGCTTCATTACTTGTATTCACTTTTGTCATAGTTACGTGTATTCAGTGAAGGCCAAAATATAAGAAAATCATAATGAAAATTAAATATACGAAATTCCTGGATGCAGCACACCAGATATACTTACAGGCCAGTTATGTTGGTTACCACTCTATTTACAACATGTGAGTATAAAACCACGTTTAATCACACAAATACAGAAAGCATTCACAATTTCAGAGAGCAATCCAACATCTGTTAGCACCACACAGAACGGGAATGTGCAGATTGTACTAAGAAATCATGGTTAACCAAGTCAGCATTATTTTAAAATTACAGTATTTCTGACAGCATTTATATTCATGCTTTTAACCTGGTATGCTGAAAACATAACACAAAATTTCTAAATTAAAAATAATTTTTGACCTCCAGTGGAGCTGAATGTTGTTTCAAATATTATTTAGAAGGGCAGAAAAAAGGTAACATATACTAAAAGAATATCACTCAAATTCCACAAAATCATTAAATGTCAGAACCATGGAGGGGACAGACACCAGAATACTATTTTTCTATGTTTTCAGAGATAGTAGAAACTTAAGTTCAAAGTCTTAAATTACCTGATCATAACTATATGAACTTGACAGTGATTTAATTCTGTCATACGTGGCACAACATTCACAGGGGCTGAGGGAGTGCTTGGAAGGAGCTCTTTGCTCCTACACATTTTGGTGAATTATGCTACTGCTTAACCAGGCTTGATGGGAGCCCTTCTAATTGCCCCAAGTGTCAAGCACTGCTCTGGCTGCTCAACCCTGTAACCAGGTCCAAATGATAACAGCAACAATGACAGCACTGCTGACTGAGGTGGAACACTGGGGCAACTCAACTTTCAACCTTGAAGAAACAGGAAAGCATTTCTTATGTGAAATGATGTTCACTTTACTTTCCAACAATGTCATTTTCTAAAAGAAAAATATTCACCTGGTGCCACCATGCTCAGGAGCTGTCACTTGCTGTAACCACTTACAGAAGACAGCACCAAATTTTCAGTGCAAGCACACTGTCAGGTCAACTAAAGTTATCTGATTTTATGCTCAGAAATAGGGTTGTCTAAAGTAATGGCATTAACTACATATATCACCAGCTCAATTTCCCCTAAATTCTAAAAAAAAAAGTTAGCAAATATTTTCTGCAATTTTCCAGCCAATTTGGATCCTGGTAGAAATTTTAAAATTGCAAAGATCTAAAAACATTACTTACTGTAAAATCATAAAAAGACACAAAACCCCAACAATATAATGCCACAGCTGCTTCTTTGCATATTAAATAGATTCACTGATATTTTAAATATCTGCATTTCGTAGGATGCTAATGACTTTATACCCACACTTTTAGTTCAGGTGAAGTTAAAAAGATGACTGACTGCATTAGTTGTGCATCACTGAATTATTTCCTAGATTCCCAGAACTTCCCAGAATTCATCACGTGACACATTTTGTAAGAATCAGTTCAGCTTATGACAATTTCCTCCACTTACACATTAAAATTTATCAAATGATCAATACACGTAATTTTCAAAATTACTTCTATTTTTGGAGGATCTAACCATTGTGCTATCCCCTGCATTATCTACCATGCTACCAGTGTTTCAATTCCCTGTGTCACTATCTTGATGTGACAGTCTCCTTTGTGTACCTTAAAAACAACATCAGCTCTTCCCTCCTGAAAGGCTGTAGTGCATGGGGCACCACACAAAACATTCTGCAGATCCAAAATCCAACTAAAAACAAGCAAATTAATTCAAGACTGAAGATGCTGGCTCACATTAGAGGGGGAAAAAAAAAAAAAAAAACCATACAAGGTTTCCTGTGATTACTGTTCTCCCTTGCAAGACTTCAAAAGTTCAAGTGCTTACGTGCTGGGAAACGATGTGCTGAAAGTAAATGGAAACCAGGCAGATATTAAAAGGAAAACACTGCATGAATGCACATAGCACGAGTTATAGAAGCTGAGAATTTAGCACCTATTTCACAAATACTAACACAGGCAAGGAATGCTACTGCTGAATCAATGCCTTTCCTCCCTACTTGTTCACCAAACAATGCATTTACTAAAAAAAAAAAAAGAAAAATCATTTCACTCTCAGACAAGACCAGCTATTATGTACAGTAAGGCTGTTCATACACGCAGTTAAATATAGCAAATGTGAAAAAATCAGAAAGCTAGAATGGCTACTCAAAGAACAAAACTAGGTAACACCATATTCTGTCCATTTTTATGACACTTGTGCTGAACGGGATGAATTCAAAGGTAGAAGAGGCTCCCACTGAGAGCAGGGTATATGTGCAAGTGCCTGTATGGCCAACACATTGGAAGAGGACCTGGCTTTTAAAGCGCCAGATAGCTGGCTACTCCTACGTTTTCAACATTCTCCCTTAATAAACAGATAAAACGTTAAATTTCTATAGCTAGCCGATTCACAGCTAACGTACTAATCTTCTAAAATCTGTATTATTTCAGAATACAAAACACAATTCGGTTACACTGAAAGCAAAATATTTTGGTACCTTGTACTGAAGTGTCTTGGGGTGACTATGATGTGTATCCCCTGTTGCTGCCCCATGCCCAGGAATTAATTTTGTGCTTTTCTATGCCTTTAAACTGAGCCTGAGAGGGGGGAGGAAAAACTGCGCAAAACTTTTTCAAAGCAGTTTGCAGCTTGTTCAAGGTCACACAGAGATAGCGACTTTTTTTTTTTTCCAACTGCGGCAGGAGAGCGAGAGGGAAGGGAAGCACCCGGCTTGCTTTTCTTTCCAGCCAGCTTTCGGCAGTTTTTTTTTTCCTCAGCTCCTTTTCCTTCGGAGATATGAACTTTTGTTTTCCTAGGACTTGGTCTTTTTCCCTTTTTCCCTGCTGGACTGTTTCAACATCAGAATACATCGGGAGGACTTTCCACCAAGGCCTTGGCCCTGGAGGTGGGCCCACCACCCCATCCCAGCTCCAAGGAGGGACAGAGAGAGATCTACGGAAGGACTCTGAAATTTCCCAGGTTTCTCTCAGCAGAGTGGGAGGTTTTATCATTTAGCATTATTATCCCTTTTCCTGTGTGTTTGTTAAATAAATAGTTTTTATCTTTCACTTTCCTTCGAAGAAAATTTTTTTTTTCCCAAACCTGGTGGGGGAGGGGTGGTTGTAGGCTGCCTTCTCCCAGGGGATGTATTTCCAAATCTGCCCAAATCGGAACATGAATGTAACTGGATTTTGAGCACTGTCTTTTCAGTGCTGTCTGAGGTGTGTATCTCACAATTCTCACTTAATTGTCCCATACTAGCTTGGCTGTCCAAAGACAGTGTTTCTGATGGGGATCACAGCTGTGCAATTTCCAGGAGGTATGTGACCAACTCATAATGAGATCACAGTCATTCAAAGAGACAGTTATCCAGCTGACAGAAGAAGATGGAGTTTTAGTTTACTTTCAATACTGTGAAAAAAAAAAAGTATTTTTCAGTAAAAAAAGTTCCATTCTTCCTGCAGAAACAATTTCTATTAAGGAATAACTTTCAAGAGAAGTACTTCACTCGTTACACAACACTAACTGCCCGAAAATATGGATTTAAAACTTCCTTTGTAGAAGTAAATTAGAAAACAACACTATGTTATACAGGTATATATTTTCATCCATACTGGGAGCATTGAGCCTGCTGACTTTGGAAGATTTTTTTGTAGAATAGGTAAAATTGTATTATAGGATGTACAGACCAACTGGCAAAATCAGGATGGCATCATCTGCCTGAAACCTGTCATTTCCTTAATGTTTTAATCTGCAAACCCAAATAAAATGCATTTTTTAGTCTTCATTTGTTGCATGGGGTTGGTTTGTTTGTTTTCTTATTATGTGTGGGTTTTTTGTTGTTGTTCTTGTTTTTTGTTTTGTTTTGGAGGTTGCTTGTTTTGTTTTTTGTTGTTGTTTTTGGATATTTTGTTTGGTTTGGGTTTTTTTAAGTCTAAAAATGAGAAAGAGTAAAAATAAACTCAGTTGCGCAAATTACTAAGGGTTTCTTTTGTAGTTCATCTCAAACACAAAGTTTGTTCTTGATAAAAGCAAAGAACAGATCTGGTGGTCAAATTCACTGCAGCTGATACAAACACAAATTGCAAATAAATTGTATTAATTTATGCTTTTGATTCATTGATTCCCTCATATAGCTTCCTTCTCCAAAGCACTGAACTTGTTACACAAACTCCTCATTTGTTACTGCGTCTTTAGCTGCTCTTCAAAGCACTTCCAAATCCTTCTACCTTTCCCTTTAATGATGGCTGGAATTTATGTTCCTGCTTCATGCTCTTCAAAAGGGAACAACAAAATTCAGTGAAGTATCAGAGAAATCAAGACAAAGCACCTCCTGTGTACCAGACAGCGTATGGATCAAAACATGTTTTTAAAAAGCTGTAAGTTTAGAGAAGAAAAACAAGCTCCGTTAAGACAGCAGAGCCTGCAATACCATATAAACAACTCCTAAGAGCCAGGAGTACAAAAGTGTTAAAAAAACCCAAACCCCCCAACTTTGGCCACATCAGCCAGAATGCTGAAAAATCAGTCAGACAAAATGAAGTTGACTCACTAGAGTTGGCTGGAAGCTGCATGGAAACAATGCCAGGACAAGGACAGATTCAACAACAGGCACCACTTTCTGAGGTACACTCCTTGCATAGCAATGAGCAAATGAAGAGCGTGCTAGAAGGTTCTCATCACTTGGTGACAAAAAGGCCAATTAAGGAGGGAAAATTTATGTTCAACTGCTTCAAGTAGGAAGTGAAAAAAAGAAGTTTATTTCACTACAGCCTGTATCCAGGTAAACAGGATTCGTCTCTGTAAAGCTGTAAGCCAGGCATGCACAGACAGAACTAGGATGATAGGAAACAAATAAATGCCAGAACTGAAGGAGGCAGTAGAAGTGGTAATGTGTCTGCAATCTCAGAGCAGCATAGTACTGACATCACAGGATGATCACAGAATCATTGAATCACTTAGGCTGGGAAAAATCTTAAACCCACCATTGGGTTAGTCCTACACTAAACCATGTCCCTCAGTGCCACATCTACACGTCCTTTAAATACCTCCAGGGACGGTGACTCCACCACTGCCCTTGGCAGCCTGTTCCTGGGCTTGACAACTCCTCCAGTGAAGAAATTTTCCATAATGTCCAATCTAAACCTCCCCAGTACTTGAGGCCATTTCCTCTTAGCCTGTTGCTTGTTATTTGGGAAAAGGGACCCACCCCCAGCTTGCTGCAACCTCCTGTGAGGAAATTGTAGAGAGTGAGAAGGTCCCACATTGAGCCTCGTTTTTTCCAGGCTGAGATCCCCCAGCTTCCTCAGCTGCTCCTCATATGACCTGTGCTCTAGGCAAGAACCAAGAACAGAATCAAGAGCAAACACCATCCTTAACACTGAGACAGACCAAACATCTTGCCAAACCAACCTCCCTCCTCTCCAACAGCAGAAATAGTGAGGATACATGAACTGAACCTACTGTTCATTTCTCTTGCATGTCCTCTCCCCAGCTTCCCTCTGGCCTTGACTTGCAGACTTCCTGAAACTGTATCTCCAGTGTTCCTACCTCCCATGGCAAACATGATACGAAACAAGCTTTGTTTTGTTTGTTTTCCACTAGCTATCTCACGATGTTATTTGATGTCCTTAAATCTGGTATTCAGGAAAACAATTAATTCTCTAATAACTCTCCTCATGACACTTACAATCTTTTATTAGAGCTCAACAATCTTCTTCCCATCCTGTCCCTCTCTTTTTCCCATCTCTTCACCCGAAAAGTTACATTTTATTAAATCACAGCACTTAAGGAAGATTTTCAGATCACTTAAATCTTTTTGGCACCTAATGTGAATTCTACTAGGTCCTTCCTGAGGAAGTTCATCAGAACAGAACACAATACACGTTTTCTGGATCAGCACGTGTCCATGCTGACACAATTATAACTGTTTTGTTTCCCTCTTTATGCCCAGTAATTCCCAGTATCAGACTAACTTTGAGGAACCAAACTAAGCACTAATCTGACACTACATGGAATTTTATTTTTCAGGTATTTAGAGTATCTCTAATATCTCTTTCTATGCTGTTGCCATATTAATTCAGACTTCATGGTGTACATAAAGTTAAGGCTATTTTCTAGAAGTCATGATTCTTCTGCTCTTTGGAACATGGAGTTTTATTTGCCATGTATTCAATTCACTCACTCAATACCACAAGATTCTTCTGCAACTATTCACACTCCTCTGTTCATTTTTACCACCATGAAAAGCATCAGTCAAACTCTTGTACCTCCCTCTTTTTTTCCAAATGACTTAAAAATACGTTGAAAAGAAATACAGGTAATGGCAGAAATCTCACTAGGATACTATGGGTTTACTAAAGAAAAAGAAAGACTATTTATTTTGCCCTTCATTTTCTACCTTTAAGTTGAATAATCATTAAAGAACCAAGAACCCTCTTAAATCAACTTGGGCTCTTCAAGAGGCTTTATTGAGGGACATTATTGAACTCATTTTAGGAAAACAAGCAGAGTCCCCAGTGCCAAAACTGCTTACTTCCTACTCAGCGATTCCCCCAGAGAATTCTTATTTGTGACCTACATTTCTCCCTAAAAAAGAAAGGTTAACTCTTTACCCACAAGTAAGTCCATTCTTTACTGCGGTTTCTGGTATGTCGATTACAAATTCAAATTTGCAGGTCAGTAGATCAGCAGCTTTTCCTGAATTCTTTTTTCTTAAAAAGTAACACAGTCTCACACCTGCCATCTTGTGCAATTTGCACGATGAGATGCTGAGGCCATTTCAAAATGAATCTTGATCACAAAATCTTGATCTTTTTCTGACAATCACAACTGGTTGTTTATAACCAGCAGGCCTTAAACATGTAAAGAATCCTAAAGAGAAGAAATACAGGTGTCTGTCTCGTGGAAGAGCAAAAAAAGTATGTCACTGGACTTTCTTCAGTTTGAATTCTGTAATTTGACAGCGTATCATTACATCCAGCAGACACCAAATAAAGGACAACGCCTAAGGAAGCAAGTGGAAGAGTGCTGGTGAAGAATCTCAGAGTCCAGGGGGAATCTAACAGATCTCCAACTAAGAGATCTCTCTCCAGCAGAAACGCTGACACAGTGTGGAATATACGGAAGAGAAACTTTGACTATGAAGCAAAATTTGCAGAATTGCTGCAAGTAGAGAACTTCCCACTGAGGAACCACATGATTCAAGAAACGACAAGATACTACTGGCTGACAAACTAACAAAGACTTTTGTCAGAAGGGAAATAATTTGCATGACCACTATTTAAAGTATAGTGGTCTAAAGATCACTCAAGCAAATGACTTCTCTTCCTTCGGCTGTAGTTTGCTTTCTTTAAAGCCAGATGGGTCACACCTCAACTTTCCCAACTGCTTAAGAGAAGGTGAAAAAGGTCATAACTTACAACCAACAGTTCAGAGATTTCATAATCAGGTTGCTTTTGAACACTTGGGTAAATATAATTTGTTTCTGATATGTCACTGTATGTGTTTTACCCCTTTGTTCACTAAGTTTTATTGTTGATACTTAAAATTTAGAGACAGGGCCACTGAGATGTTCTCAGTATAGTAGGGAAATACCTTCAAGTTCTGTATGACCAGTTGCTGTGGAGATACCACAACACTCGTTTTAGTCCATGAAGCAACTATAATCCACTATGTTGTATCTGACTTGACCTCTCAGCAGCAATAACAACATACCAGATAACTCAGATCACTCAGAAATCAGATTCTGGAATCTAGTTCTGGAAATAACGCTAATACTCTAACGTGCAACAGGATACAACAAGAAATGTGTATTGCACTACATTCAAGATTCAAATGAAACACCAAGTTATCCTGTAGTTTAGTTACTATGTGTAGCCTACTCACTAATAGCAATTCCAGATCAAGTATATCTATTTTAGCATACTTTAACATTCTCTTCTGACTGCTTTGCTTTCACAGTTAACTTAATTTTTCAGCTGTGTTTTTTTATATATGCCTTGGTGAAACATTTCACTGTATGTGATGCCAACCAAAAATCTTTTCTCTAAAGATAAAATGAAAAAAGGAAAAGGCAGGATGCAGCTAGAAACACTCTCCTTTTACACAGAGATGGAAAAGTGATGTTATCTGACACAGTAAGTATCCCCAGCAAAATGCATAATTGCTGGTACCTTAGAAGAAAAACTGTTGTTAGATTTCAGAAGATGCTATTGCAAACCTGGATATCTCTCAAATGTATTCATCTACCACCTGCTTGAGGAAGCACACACATAGACAGATGCACACTGCATGTGTATATAGCACATGACAATATGTTAACCTGTGTGTATCAGAGGTCTCTGTGAATATGTTGGGCTTCAAATTCTAATTTGCAAGCACGTGGCTTACCACAATACATTGAGCCAAAAATTGCTGTGCCAATTAGAGTATCTCCAACACCTTTTATGGCTTACCACAAAGATCAATAAACACTGATGATCAGAGACAGCTCATCAGAACAAAGCAGGTTTTCAAGGTTAAATACTAAAAAGTGGTGGCTAAGCAGACTGTAAGGCCATGAAGTGTGGTTTGTCAATTTAAAAGAAAATGGGATCACCTGCTTACCTGATCAGGGAGACATCTGATAAGAGCAGTTACTCATTCCTAAAGAGAGAATTGCTCAGGAGACATTTAAAAGGAAATATTGAAATTTAGTCAAGGGGGATAACGGGTACAAATGGTACCTGAAATCTAACTCCTAAAAAGGCTGTGATTAAGCCATGAGTATACCTGATGTAAAGGATCAGCACTTAAAAAAAAAATTTTCTTTAACTCTTATGACTTATAGATCACAAAGTGCAACTTCCATGTCAAAACACTGCAAGACAGTTAAGTTAGTTTCTGGAACATTCTGAACATCAATCTTCTGTTTATACAGACAAACATAGGCTAACAAGCTCCAATCTGCAAACAGCACGTTTTTCAGAGACCCTTCCTCATTTTAAAATGAGACAAACAAGCTACTGTAGCTGATAAGTTGCTAACTTGCCGGTCAATCTGCTATTCCTGATAAGGATTTGTATATTCATCCTTTCCAATAGTCAAAAAAAGATATAATGGGAAGTTGAATTTGCAGATAAAATAAAATGCAATTTAATCATATTTAGTTATAAAAGTACACTTTAGTTCTAATATGATGTAAACTTTCTCACAATTTTTACAAAGCCATCATGACAGAAAGGAGATGAAAACTGGGCACCATGGCATCTTCTTTAGCATAGTTTTTACCTTTAATTCTGGTAATTTGAGTATGAATTCATCATCACAAAGTATGTACACCACTGCAATAAATCTGGGATATTATATGCTAGAGACTTAATATTCCTTTTGCTACCACATTAAATTACCATAGCTTGATACTTTAGAAACGCATTCAAAATAAAAATCCTCAAAATAAAATACCTTCATTCTTGCTTTTTTATTTAGTGAAAATATTTTTCAATCCAACATAATAGCATAACAAGTTTTATTGCCCTGCTATCTAATTAGCAGAAGAAACTCACAAACACCATCAACGTCAAAAATAAATCACTCTCTGGATCTGCAATGGATGTGATAGTAATGAGCTCTCTAGGACTTCGTCTTTTAAACATTAATTCCTTCAAACACACAAACCAAATAAAAACAAATAAAACCCGCAGAAAATTATTAAAACTAAAACGTTTATATGAAGAAAATGATCTGCCAAAACACCACCCTCCACAACACATGAATGAACAGCTCATGATTTTCTGGTAAGAATTTAACCGTTACTGTGTTTCTTTGGTGTATATTTATCTGGTTAGAACACATCTCAAAAAAATCAAGAAATCTGAATCACTTCTAGTGATAGTCTTCCTATTTTATTTTTGAAACATGTGGACACAGTACAGAAGACATTGAATAAACTGAAAAGTCATATGTAGACTAAAATTTTAAGTGCACTTTATAAAAATAGAAGAGACAATGTTTTGCTCACAGAGCATCACATATACTAAAAATGGCTTTCTTACACAAGATATCATGTATTACTGATTTACTATAAAATCAAAGCACTCAAACAGTGGGTGTGGAAATGAAGCATGATGTCACTCTTACGCTACTTCTAGAGTTCTGGAGTTTAAGTTAAGTATACCTGTTTCCCCCATATTTTATATGGGGAAAAATGCTGATACTAATTAGCTATGACATTAAAAAAAAAAAAAAAAAAAAAAAAATATATATATATATGTATATATATATATGCCATCCTTAAAGAGAAAAATACTTGTCTTTTACAAGAACCAGGCAGGAAAGTCTCACAAAGTCTTCCACAAATGTGGGAGACATGTAAGTATATGCACAAAGTAGTATGGCTGACATTGGATTACTTTTTGTCTCTTCATGAATTTTACAGGTTTTGAATTCTGATAAAACTGTTCATAGTTTTCTAAATTTGTCCATAGCCTGTGGTTTATGCAATTACTCTTACATCTAGACACTGACACCATTTTTTTTTATTTATGAGCCAACATTGTTATTTCATCGATCATCAAACAGCGTATTTGTTGACTTAAAGAGAACATTTTATCATACCAAACTGCTGTATTTCATCTGACAGCAAGCCAATAAAAACAAATGAATTTCCCAAGTTAGTCATAGTACTCTGAGGGATTTCTTTTGTTTGAACAGTTAATCCCTAGGACAACACAAATTAAAAAACAAAGTGGAGATTGTTTTACTAATCATTTTGGCACCCCCCTTTATCACATTTCTCTTTGTTTATCCATCGTGTTGTTTTCTGGTCAGTAAATGGAGTCCTCACTTTTAAGTAAGAGATTTAGCTTTAAACAGGAAGCAGTCAGACCTTGTTCTTATATAGGTCAGTATTAGTTTATAATAAATACATGTGCAAGATGAGCTCATGTCAAGCTTTTAATTCCCATATGATTACCTTACAATTCTGAAATGAAGGGATTATAAAGATGGGGCATACTTACACAACGTTTTAACACTACTACTTCCAAAATCAAGTCCTTTAAATATTGTCTTTAAAATGCCCTCCCTAACTACTCCCCTCTACAGCTGATTACAGAATATAAGGAAATGAGGAGACAGGCAGAGCAGCAGTCCAAAGAATCACTGTGAGATGTCCCTGCACTGGGCCACAGACCAAAATTCACATTGCAAGAGCAGTGATGTTTGCCATGGAACCCACAGCTTGTTTTCCCCACTGCTTCTCCCCTTCTTCCGCTAATATTTAGGATTTTACTTGGCAGGACGGGTTACAATGGCTCTGTGACACTTCTGTGCTCCCAAAGGATCATTTTTTCCAAGACATTCAGGAAATCTTTGACTGCATATATATGGTAGCCAAAGGGCTTTCGAACTTGACTGCTCTGGCTCTGCTAATGACTTTGCTTGTAATCGTCCCTAACTATGGCACGGGGACCATACAAACCATGCAGTTTCGTTTAGTGCAACAAAGCCAACACACACTTTCTCCAAAAGCCTGCGAAACTAAAATTATCTCCCAATTTAAGAGAATCCTGCAATGATCCCCATCAAACTTCACCCACAGACTCCAATCCGACCCCAGGATCATTCCCATACCATCCTTCAGGTTTGACTCAAATTAAAACTATGTTGTGATACTTTCCAAAGAAAAGGGTCTGAAACAAACAAGGCAATGACATGACTGTGGTTCACGAGCAGGTGCAAATACACCTGAGGAATCAATGATTTTCCAATAGAACGTGAATTAAACAACAAAAACCATCAAATTAATCTGAACAATCTCTTCTCCATCCATCCCCCAAAGTGAAACATACTGAATTTGATATTTGAGGTGGAGGTTTTTCTGGGTTACATTCCGTAAATCTAGAAGGGAACTTGGGACAGAAAAAAAATGAGACCTCTACTTTGGGCATGTTCATAATCACAGAGGAGTGCAATGGAGCCACTTTCTGTTCGGTAGTCTGCCAGATTTAAAGTAAGAACACAAAGCCATTCCACACCCCAAATTAATGCCCTAGAGACCAGCTTGTACACCTGGACTGTCTCTAGGTCACTGGAAATTTAATTATCTACACAAAAGCTAGAAAAACCTCCACCAAACGACCAAAAACCAAAACACTTGTATGTGGATGAAGAAGAGAAAAAAAGACATTTTTACTCTTTTATTGTAAAACTAGCAGGAAGATCATCTGTCCGGTTCTTCCCTTCCTTATTTTAGACTGCAATGACAGGCAGTGGAGGGAGTTACTGACAAATTTGTTGCAATATTTTCTTAAGAAAAATAATATAAATGACAGAATTAGTTTAAAGACACATAACTCAGCAAACAAGCATTTTTTCTGCAGCTGCTAATGACAACAACCATTTCAAGTAGCTGGTGTAAAGGACTATAATTTCCTTTTAATTTAGACAGCAAAGCCATTTACATTTTACACTGCAACATAAGGACTAAAAATATCTGAAAAATCTGTGCTTTTTTTCAAATGTTGTAACTAGTGTTTCCAAAAGCAGAATTTTTCTTCTTATAGTGAATATACAGTCTACATGCTGGAGGAGAAGAAAATTCAGTTCAAATATTTTTAATTGCTATATTAATCACATTACTGTATTTTAAAAGTTAAAGACTGGTTGTAAAGGAACAGTAAGTCTGTGATATGAAGATCGGGAAGCAAGTAGATGGAGAAAATAATGTTGCTTAATATTTAGAATATGCCTACCCTGTACAGGAGTATACACAGAAATACCAACAATTTCTGAGCTCTTCTAACTGAGGTACCAAAAGCAGACTGGTTTTGCTGCCTGCTAGCAAAAAGCAGCAGGATTTGTCAGCTTAGGAAGAGCACCACATTAATGCAGCTCTAAGGCTTGCAAAATTCTGCCTTCTTCTGCCAGTATCATGGATCAGACAGATACAGATGATGGTGTATCTTCCTACTGATTAAAATCCATCTAAATTCCACTTGAGCCTAGTGTTTGCTCTTAGACAGGTGGCTCTGAAGGCTTAGCCAACAAACTTAGCCAACAAACACCAGCAGGACAGATCTGGGTGAAATTTTTAAGTATTAATTTAAGCTTTGGGAGAGATTGGAGAACTTGTGGTCTTACGTTAAAAGGAACTTCTGTTGAGATCTTAAATATTGTAATTATAGCAAACCCTCAAATTTTTAAAATTACCTGAAAACACTGAAAAACTCCAGTGTTTCCCATGTTTTCAAGAGGTGAACAATACTTGCTTTGTCAACCTGTGTCAACACTCTGGACTTCCTGCTGGGAAGTACAGCTGTGCTAAAATGGTAATGCTTATCACAGCACACTGGGAGCTGTTTCTAGAAAACAGTTTTGAAATTAAAAAATAATAATAAATAAATATAGCTGATAGTTTTTCCCTTACATGGCCTGGAAAAGGACTTCCATAGGAGTCTAAAAGTACACAAAACTCACTCAGCAATTCCCAGTCCATGACACAAAGGGCAGTGACAGAAACCCCACATAGGCACAGAGCTTGCAATACCTTCATATTGGACGCCTCGGTTTCCAGTTTTGTGAGGTGATTTGAGTTATCCTCTAGCTCTTGCCGAAGGTTGGAGTTCTCCATCTTTAATGCCTCAACTTGCTTTAACAATTGATCATATGAAGCTGCGGCCATCCTGGGCTACCCTCAGCCCTTAAAAAAGTAAGAGAAAATATTAAATTTAAGCATTTCAGAAAAAAATCTTTCACTACCCCAATGTATCTAACCACAAAATCATCTCTTTCTCCCATTTACCACATGACTTTCTAAACATTTAATTTAAATCCATTAAACCAAACTGTTAATGCCTAGAACTAATGCCAATTCAAGACTTTTTTCCTGTGGGCCTCCATTTGATGTGCATGATTAAGAGAAGGAAAAAAGTTCATTGTCAATTGCATCAGATATTAGGGGAAGCTAGAATACACAGAAGAAAATCACTGCATCATACAAAAGCATCCTTATACTGGCACTACAGTTTCAACATGGAGAAATTGCAGCTAATAGACCATATATAGAATTTTTATATAGACAACAAGCATCTTCACACATATTGAAAAGACGCTGACTACCTACTTATTTTAGGAAACAACTCATAGTCACAGATGTTCAATGTTCCTAGGAACAGCACACACTCTGAAGGAGATGCTATATGAAAGGAAAGCAGTAAATACTGGGGAATTTTAACTGAAAAAAACTCCTTATCATCAAATGTAGTAAATATGTAGATATTTTTTAAAAGTATCCTTCAAGGCACAAGATTATAACAAATTTCTTTCACATGAAGTAGTCATACTGCACCATGGAATTTAAAGATGAAAAGCTACTCTTGATATCAAGGGATCCCATACTGCTTTCAGTAAAACGGTAACACAGTCCCAGAATGCCATCACAACTACTCAGCCATTATAAAGGAGAAAGAAACAAATACTTCGATTTCAATTATAAAGCACAAATTGTTCCCC
This sequence comes from Corvus moneduloides, assembly GCF_009650955.1. Taxonomy (NCBI): domain Eukaryota; kingdom Metazoa; phylum Chordata; class Aves; order Passeriformes; family Corvidae; genus Corvus; species Corvus moneduloides. Next base: position 68,658,384 of record NC_045511.1, read on the forward strand.
ACTTTCCAAACCAAAAGCCAGCAGAGTTGTTCACCTAACAATGTAAGTTAACTAAAACATGGCTAATGAATATTTGCAACTCTTTAGAACTAACGCTATCAATTTTGATTTCATCAGCCATTCCAGAGAATAAAAGGAAGCCTAGCACTTCACATAACACAAGCTATCCCTTCCAATGTCACTGGAGACACTTCTTAAGTATATGGCCTGTAACTTAGAGGAAAAAGAAAATTTAAAACTTACAGGGCAACATTCCCTTTCATTACTGCAGTTACTTTGGAAAAGATGAAACAATTAAAAGCTCTTATTTAGCATTTCCATTGTAACCTCTGACCAAACCTTTGTCCTTACGGCTTGTGTAATCCATTATAAAATCAAGTTTCCTCTTCCTGATGAAACTCAATTGAATTATCCAGTCTACTAAAAATTAGGTTAAATTATTAAAAAATGTTGTTGTTCCTCAGTGCAAATTTTGAAAATTGTGTTTAACCTTTCTAAATTTAAACCAAACGAAATGTAAAGAAGAGTGTACACCACTGAAGACAGGAACAATAACAAAAGCTGTAGTGCATTTGATATGACTGGTTTATTTCCTTTCCAAGCACCTGTCACCATCAAAGACAGGAGAAGGAAGACACCTGGCACTCATGAAACTGTGACTTCCATGAGCAAAAAGAATCTGTAATATTTCTTTTTCAAAATTTGGTCATGCTTTATTGAAGACCTTGTTTTTAGAGAAATAAAGGCAATCTGAAATAACTACTCTACAATGTGAATTCTGGGGTATCATCAGGCTGTTTCTCCTAAAAGGTTGAGTCTAGTCAAGGAGAGTTGTAGCAAAAACAAAACACACAAACAAACACCAAAAAATCAGTAAGGGCAGACTGCATCTGTTACATTTCACGTATGCTTTTATCTAATAAGTAACAATTTCCATTACTATTAAGAAAATTAACAGCTATAGTTCGCATTTCAGAACAGACTGCATGCACAAACCCAAGGAAAGAAACACAGAAGTTAAGAAGAATGGAAACTTCTTCCCATTAGTTGCCATGAATTAGGACTATATTGTAATACTGGTAGAATGTGTTGTTTTTACTGAAGTATATCATACATTTATTCATCTACATGTGATTTACAGAAGCTGCTCTGTGCCATGTAGGACATGCATTTTGTTTCTTGATAGAGTACCTTTTTCTCCCATTGCTATAATTCATTATTAATATGAAAGGACAGGTAATGACAAAAAAAGTATCCAGTTTTTCCATTTCCTGTCCATTTTTAGGAATTCTAATTTACAGATTTGAAATTTAGATCAATCAGCCCCATGAACAAGATGTACACACACAACAAAGGAAATGGAGAAAAATGGATGAGGAGGAGCTATGGTACAAAGACATAAACTGCATAGCTCTGGTATTTTATATGCAAAACATATTTTTGCTAAATGATTAAGGATCCTGAAGGGGAGATTTGGTTTGCCTTTCCACCCTTCTGATCTAGGTTTCTCAGCTTCCTTTATTCTTATAACATGAAAGTAGGACATCACCACTAAGAGACAATATTCTACCTCAGACTAGAAGTCACTTCCTGATTTATTCAAATGTCAAGCTTTGTGGATTTTCAGATAAAAAAGAAATTAGTTAGCTGATCACCACAACCTGAGTAACCCAAAACATTTTTTTTTCTGCTAAATAGATGCCCAAAGGAGAAATAAGCAACAGCGTCACCACAGCTGATATAGAGATTAACAGAAAAACTGTACATGGGTAAGGAGCAGTTCAAAGACATCAAGATGACACAGGGCAGTGCTGAAAGCCAAATTATTGGGCTGGAGGCAGGCTGTCAGCAAAATTCCCCCAAAACTAGACTGTGACGGGCATTTTTAAATGTTTTGTTACTGACTCTGGCACAAGAAGTAGCATCAAAACTTGCTCCCATAAATTCAAGAGGTTGCACAAGGTCAGAGGACTCGATGTCATACACAATGAATTCGATGAACTGAGAAATAAAGCAGCAGAAACAGGACGGAATTAAAGAGCATAGCGACATAGAGTCACTCACATAGGAATGTCAACCTGGAGCAGTGAAGCCTCTCAGCAGCCAGCCTGCAGGGCACTGTGTGCTGCCAACGAGACTGGCACAAGGAGACCAAACACAATCCCCAGAGTTATCAAATCATTTTACAAAGACATGGGTAAGAAAAGTGAATTCAAGTGGGTGCAGAGAAAGATGCAAAGTGATCAGGGGATGAGAGAGTATCTCAGAAGAGATTAGACAAGCACACCTTGGCTGCCTCAGCACATCAAAGACTGGAATGACACAGCTATACTAAAGAGCAGAAAACACTGAAGAGGGAGAATAATAGATATGTTAAAACACAATACTGACACAGAACAAATGGGTGTAAATCGGTCATTTATCAACCTAGGCTGGCAACATCAACTAGAACTTGTAGTTCAGAGGGATCCTTGCCAAGCATACTACACAAGAAGGAGCCAGACTTCATGGCTCAAGACATCTAATCTTGTATTCCTAAACTTCAATACAGACAAATGCTGCACTTATTTTTGGCACCTTCAAGATATTTGTTTCTTCTTCTTCTGAAATAATGAAATGCCGAAATATTTCACAAAAGACACCATTAATTAGTTTTAAAATGCGGGAAACTGACTCAGGTAATATATGACCACGAAGCAGCTTAGGCTTTCTGATGCTGAACACTGTGTCATCTCTCAGGCACGTGATTTGAAGAGTGAAATCACAGGGCTCCATTACACATAAGTGGTTCCATGTATGAGATAAACCCCTCACAATTAAAATCTGTTTCTCTTCTGAAAGTACATTTATACCAACTGCTTGAAACTAGACAGAGCAGATCAGAATTCAGGTCCCAAAACAATCCTTGGATTTATGTTCTGGGTAAAAAAAATTACTTATAAATACTTTATAAATTATATATTATAGCTTTATTAAACACAGAACTGTCGGCATCAACAGAAACTGACTGTACCACTTCACCCCCTTCTCGTAGTTTCTCAGTGGTTACATTACTTGCCTTGAGGAAAGAGCTAAACTCTGGACCTTCTTGGCCAGACAGGTTTCGCAGCCACATCCCACCTCATTCAGCCCAAGGGAAAGCAAGGAATACCTCAGACATGGCCTGTTAGTCTGCAGCTGTACCACTGCACATGCAAACATATTCAACACCGCTGGGTCAGAATCAGCTGGATCAAGAACAACTAACTCTTCTTTCCCCCTGTAGGAAACCACTACGGTGGGGGAGGATGCAGGAGAAGGGAAGAACTCTGACCTCCAGAATCCATTTCACATTTCACCCAGCCCAAGGGAAAACACATCATGAATGCAACACAACTCACCTTTGTGAAATTCACTATTATGCTTCAAGTCAAGCAAGCTCCCTTTTACACTCTAGCATTGTTTCTTTCCAAAGTGGTCATCAAAGGCAAGAATAGATACAGATTTTTCCAGATTTACTCCGAAAAATAAGCCTCATGGAATATAGAAACTTTGAAATTCCATATCCTCACATGAGAGACACCCAAAATCTAGCTCTCCTACTTCCCTGACCCATATTTCTCATCATTAAGAAGCTTCTTCTCCATCTCCTACCAAAGTAAGGTGAAATTATGACAAGAAATTTCACGCTTTACTGAATCAGCACTTTGCATGAATATACATATCAAAGAGGAATTTCAAGCTGGATAGAACTCTTTTATGCACTAAAATCAAAATTAATGAGAAGCTTAAATTTATGCAAACACACTGTTAAGATTTAGATATGCATTTTTTATATTAAGAAAACTGTACCAGTAGCCACTGCCCGGACAGGAATTTACATGCACCCATTTTGATCTCAAATCCCAAGTGATAGGAAAAAATGTATGTAGCCTGAAAATTTAGAACTTTTTAATTGACCAGAGCCTTTTTCTTTGAAATCAGTAAGCATATATACTCAATATGTCCTGAAGAGGTTCTACTTAAGAACCATAACAATTTGTCATATATTAAAGCTCCTTATGAAAATATTTCAGACTTCCATTATTGCTTTTATCCATAAAATCTATCATCACTACTATTGCATTCTACTACCACTGGCAAGCACATTTACTTCTACACTCTGTAACTCAGGTTTTTCACAATGTTTCTCTTATTATTATATAAAATTTAACTCTATGTGTAGATACAATGTACCTGCATTTTATAAATTTTGATATGTTTAATCTTTGTTTCCATATTTTGAAATTTTTTGTATCTATATTTAATACTGATTCTATCTAAAGTTCATGAATATAATTTAGTAAGTCTGGGAAGGCACATCAGCTCTGCAACTCTTCAGTGCTGAGCCCAGTATCTCATCCTTGTTATTCTTTACCACTCTGTCAATTTTTGTCATTCATTCATAGGAATGTGTCTAATGGGGAATTGTTTCTTCAAGGGCACACCACACTGAATTCAGGGAGGAAGTGCTGACACAGCCATGACATTTTCCCAATTAGTTTATCTAAACTACCTTTAAAAACAGATTATTTTTAAGCACCAGGCCTACGGGTTCTGACTCACAGTGGTTGTGGCCAACGGTGGGGTGGCCGGGAGGGCTCTGCCGGTGCCTCCCCAGCTGTCTGCCCCACCCATCTCTGCACGATTCCCACCCAGGGAAGTGGGGAAGGGCTCAGCTGCTCAAGTGGCAGCTGCTAAACCACTGCAGATTACTGCCCGACTGCCAAGGTAATCTGAAATAGGTGTCAGTTTAAGTTTACTGTGCTGGGTCATTAACCACGATGCTTCAGCAGCTGTTGCACAGCTATTTCCAAAAGAGGGGCAAGGCTGACAGGTAGGGGCAAAAAATCCAGCACAGCTGTTCCAAGGTAAGTGAGCTCCATTTTAGTAACTTCAGCTCTAAGTGGACCATTTTCATACAGCTTCCTTATCAATGCACTCATAAGAAAGAAGTGTGGGGGGGTTTGCTGTTCTTATTTTGAACATATCAAACCATGCCAATTTGCACTACTTTAATTTCTCTGTTGACTGAATCCTGTATTGAATTTTCCATTACTTCGTTTGAAGCCAGCCTTCAGGTTTTCAGCTCTGGCAAAATACCAGCACTCCAATTGCTGTCTTCAAGAACTTACCCAAACTGAGTATTACTGTGTCAGGGACTGTCTTATCCATTTCAGTTTGGGCAAGCTTTCAAGGTTTGCCAATTTAAAAATGTTTATCCTTCACTGGCATTGTCCAATTCTCTCCTTCCTTACTCACTGAAAAATACTCCACTGGACTCAATTTGTAAAAGTCCATTATCCTGATTTCTCCAAATAGCAGAAAAAACATTTCTGCCTTCTCCAGTATCACACCAAACAACTATGTTATTTCCACCTGGTGATAAATCTATGCTTTACTAAAATGGCCTTTGGTGCCAGCTTATTTCATCTTCCTATCCCCACCCCAATTTAAGAACAATCCCCAAAACTTCTAGCCAGGAGCAGCTGAAAGGGAAGCCATTTTGTTTGGGCTCTCTTCAACTGGGCTATGCAGGCACACAAAAAAAATTAGCTGTCTGAAAGTGGCTTTGCGTGCGGTTAGAGACAACTAAGAAAATACTCAGCCCACAATGAGAACTGCCCATGAGTGAACAGCAGATCTGCTCATGTTCTAATCTGCTCTGCTCTAGCACACTTAGGTCATCAGAGATGAAGGAAGGAATATAAAAAACAATCATCACAGAAAACTGCTCTTCCTCCAGTTTCTTTTAGCAACAAGGGCTTTGATAACAGAAAATTAATTGCAAGTTATATAACACTACTCTTTTTAATACATTTGAAAATGATGACATTCAAAAAAATTGATAACAAATCATACCAAATTATAATATCTAGATTGGGCATGCTATGGATTCCTGGGGTTTTCAACCATGTAAAAAAAACTGCAAAGGCCAGATGAAGAACCATTACTGTTATCAGTTATTCTAACACAATTTGTGAAAGCCTTAGTCCCTTTAAAAGAAGACCACACAATTTTCTCTAAACCTTGGTTGCATTAAGTTTTTCTTTTTGGGTTTTCTATCCACTTCTGCATGAAGGCTATCTTTGTGGACAGCAGACTAAAACACTCAAATGTTATTATACCTGGCCTTCCTAAATCCTTCTGAGTGGGGATTGGGTAAAGACTGGGTTTTTGTGTTTTGTTCTTTCAGAAATTAATTTATTACTTGGCAAGACCTTTCAATCCATCTTTATATTTTGGGATACTACCGTAAATTCCATACTTGCCTGTACTCGCCAACCATGAACAGAAGCATCATCTGTCCATCTTAACCAAAAGTGGTAAGTGATCCATGTTCTCAGCATTCCTTAAAAGACCGTGAGGAGAAGGAATAAGAACATCATGGTCTGAACTTTTGTGTGCCTCATTACATGTCAAGTATGATAAAGGTCAAGTGTATGTTTGTGTGAGAAACAAATAATTTAATGTTTGGACTTTTACTAAAGAATGCTAACAATGAAAAAAACATTCCTAATTCAAAAGTAGTAAAATCAAGAAGTCATACATTTCAGGCTATAAACTGTCAAGTTCAGCTTCTATTACACTGTCAAGAAAATTCCCACTTCTTCATTTATAACTCTGGGTTGGGAAGTTCCTTAGCTGGTTAGTCATGCTGTATGCAGAATATGACTATGAAAATTCGAAACGTGATTTGCATTTAAATACTATATTGAACACAAACCACTCTAGACATCATTTAGATCATAACTTATATTGGATCAGGAATGATTCACAAGCCTGAACACTCATCCTTCAAGATGATCATGTTTGTTATTCATGACTAATTGTGTATGCCCTCACTGCACGTGACTTGCTCCTGTTTACTTTTATATTTCTCGTAATCTTTAAGGATTCAATTCTAGAAAGTTTAAGGTATTAAAAAGTCTGAGAAAGGTATTTCCTTTCCTATTTTACCTTAAAACACAAACTCAAAACAACCAACATGAAATAAATCAGCTGTAATAAAAAAAAATTATACATACTATAAAAATTTTCTATTATATATTATAAAAATAATTTACAATAAATATGTATTTCTCCATCTTGGGTGACCTATCAGGGCCATCTTCAAGGTTCTCTTCAGCACTTATAAGCCCATTTGTCTTGCAGGAAATGTATCAGCACCTGATCACACAGGTGCATGGATTTTGGAAAACCATTAGTGGAAATTAGGTCTTTGCTGACAATAATTTACCGTCACAGCACAACATTAGTAGTATAGCTTATTTTAAACACGATTTTGCTACACTGATAATAAAAGAATTTACCAGATATCATCAACATAAATATTTTACCAACTAAATTAAGATGCATATTGAAATCCAACATAAGAATTTAGAGATCAAGGGAACCAATTGTAGCCACATGCATTTCCAACTTGTGCTGTATTATTCCATACTGATATAACAACAGCACATTATGACAAGATGTATCAGAACATTCATCATAACCAAGTATTTTGTATTTCAGGGGTGATGTTTAGAAAAATCTGCACCATAAATATTTTAAAGTCTTATATTTAGAAGTGATCTTTTATTCAAGCTACCATTTTAAGAGTGTGACTTACAGAACTATTACAGTGGTTACACAGAATACTACTAAGACTTTCTTTTTAAGAGTTAAAAAGGTACAGGAAGAAGCATCACCATAATAATCATAATAATCACTACTGTGCTTTTGTCACCCTTTTTCCTTTTAGAAAAAAAGGGATGAAAACACCTCTGCATCTTCTGTTTCTTTTAACATTTAAGCGACTATAATGAAGACTCAAAATGCCAAAGCAGAAATATGTAGTATGACCAATTTACCCTTTGAAACCAGTTATTCCAAATATTAAGTTCTCACATGATGTTTTAAAATTTAGTATTATCCAAAGCCTCTCATACTCATAAGACAGGAGATTTAAGACTCTAAAAATAGTGGTATATATATAAAATGTTTTGAGGGGATATATAAAGAAGGTATTTAAACTGAGACTTTTCTTCATCAAACCTTTTTTTGCGCATCACTGTATTTGACAGAACTGAGAAAGAGAAGAGCATTTTAACAGTTACTTCACGTCTCCTTAAAAATACAGAAGAGTCTGGTTCTAGAAAACGGCTTTCAGTATATATGCCTATGCGTATTTTCAAAGAACTATAATCCTGGCAAAATACTCATAAATCTGTTACCTGCATTAGATAACAGAAAAAATTAACCAAACAGTAAAAAGACAGTGAAAAAAAACCCACTGAGAAGCATTTTCAACGGAACAAACAGCAAAGGGTGAAAGAAGTACTTAAAAACAGAAATAGATCTATATTGTGCTATTCACGTATGCACTAAAATTTACTGAAAATACTTCTATGCACGCTAAGAAGCTGTGTATTTTTTGCGACGCCTTTAAAAGGCATTTTTCAGGGTATGACTCTCCAAATCAAGTCAAAACCGGGCCGTACTGGTCCTCTGAAGAAAATCCTATCAAACGAAAAATACCCCTTACAGCCCAAAGACAAGGTCCTCCATGGGAGTCAACAGGAAGAATATTGTATCTTGACACAAAACCTGAATAGGATGAAATAATTTGGCAGCATATGTGTCCTCCAAAAATCGCCACATATTTTAGCAAAAGCAAGGAGAACTCTGCTAGCAGTGACCTAATTACTAGCATAAAAGCTACGTATCTGACAAAGGGGAAGAAAGGACCCACTGCTTCATACATAATTTATTAAGATTTCCCACAGCATTCAGGTTAAGTCACGGACCCAAGCACCTCTTTGTGATGTTAAATAAATCTGTGAGAAGTCAGCGGATCCCAGGGGCGCGCCGAGGGCGCAGCGCTGCCCCCCGAGCGCTCCCGCCGGCCGCCCACCCGCGCGTCCCCCGCGCTGCGGCAGCGGAGGCGCCGCCGCCGCCCGTCCCTAACAAAGCCGGGCCGGTGCCACCCCCGGGCAGCGCCTCGTCGCCCCGCGAGGGGCACCTCCGCGGCTCTGCCCGCCCCGAGACCCCTGCGCGCCGCCGCTCCCCCTCCTCCTCCCGCTCCTCCCGGCCCCGGAGCCCGCGCAGGAGCTCCGCAGGGCTTTGTGCCCCCGGCCGGCGCGGCGGGCTGCGCTCGGTCCCGCCCGTGGCGGCTCCCCGCCGTGCCCTCCCGCCCATCCCCGCGGCTGCGGGGCTCCCCTCCCCGCCGCGCGACAGCCCCTTCTAGCACCCCACGTTTTGAGGGTTTTTTTTTTTCGTTTTCGGGGGATTTTTTTGTTGTTTGGTTTGTTGGGTTTTTTTTAAGCCGCGAAACCGCTTCCTCCTCCCTGCCCCTGCCCATCCCGGGCGCGGGGAGCCTCGGCCGCCGCGCCTCACCCGCGCGGGAAGAAGCCGCCACCGCCGCCGCACTCACCCCATGGCCGCGGCCGCCGCGCCTCCATCCCCGCGCCAGCGCCAGCGCCCGGCCCCGCCCGCGCCACCGGCTGCGCCAGCGCCGCGCGCACGGCGCGGCCCCACGGGTCACGTGCGGCGCAGCCAATGGGGCGCGCGGCCGCCCCCGCCCCGCCCCGCCCCGGGCGGAGCTCCGCGCGCGGCCCCGGGCGCGGCCCCGGCGCTGGGCGAGCGGCCGGACATGGAGCCCGCGCTGCGCAAAGCAGCCCCGCGGCCACTCACCCGCCCGCCCGCCCGCCCGTCACAGGACGTTTGACACTGTTCATGTAAGAATGAAACGAGGTTCTGCGTGTGCTAGAATTAAAGCTGCTACAGCTCACCTAGAAATACACGGAGACATTGCTTATTAAAAGGGCAGCAGGAAGCGTGTCCTTCAAGAGCATCTCAGATTTCTCTGCGGTTCAGTAAAATGCTGTTTTCATCTGCTTTTCAGATATGGAGTTGTTACTGCTAGTTGGTAGCTTAATAACAAATTAAATATACATACATTTAAGCTATGTTAAATTAGAACAATAAGTACCAGTTGGAAAAAATCTAAAAGGCAAATGAATTTATGAAAGAAAATCAATTTATGAAACTATTTTATAATCTCCTTTCAGAAATGCTCTCTCTCCAAGGGTAAGGATGTAACAACGTATTCATGAAGATGATTTAAAACCTCACAGAAGCACACTACTGAAATCCAAGAGACAGCAGAAATTAAGCCATATTTCAGCTGTTTGTATTTGTAGTCCATATTTTCACTTTAAAAAACAATTATCTGTGTAACAGCTACTATAAGAACCTTCTAAAAAGCTCTGATATAAAAGTCAGCTTTGCAGAAACAGCACAATACTAAATCTTTTAAATCCCCTAGAATGATTAAAGAATAAATCTATGGACAGTGCAACCCATCTCAACAAAATAGGGCACAATAGAAGACATCTGAAAAGGTAGAATGGTTCCTCACCTAGAGCAAAACAACGCCCTTCCCTGTGGTAGGTTACATAAATTACGGAGTTATATGCTTCTACAATGGAACATAAAGATAGATAACTTATTAAAAACATATATCCTGATATGCCTGCTAATAATACTTCATTCTGCCTATAATACTTTATTTGCATGGGACAAGCAGACATGTAGTACCTCGTTGTTGGGATGAGATGAAATCAAAGGCACTGCAGGCCTGTGCATGCATGTGAGCAATTGTACCACACATTACTTAAACGCTACTAATTTCATTTCAGCTGTTTCCTCATACCTCCTTTTTCCAGTCAGAGAAGGCAACAGTCCATACTCAGAAAATATGCTCTTTACCAGATAACCTTCTATCAAACATCTTCATGATCAAAATGATGTGTGACATACCATCTGCTACCTTCAAGATAGTTTTGCACAAAATCCTCTCCGACTTCACCACTAAGGCTAACTGCAGAGATACTGTCACTTCAGCTGTTATGGTAAAACACTTTAAACCAAAGTTAAGTGGGCCATTAGTCAAGGGTGTTCCAAGGCTTTATGATTTTTTTGCTATAAAGCTTCTATTAATTACAGTAATTGTTTGCATCCTATGGTTTATGGTGTTTTATGATCCACTTGATTCCATTTCACAGCGACCAAGTTCATCCTCCCTCAGCTGTAAAAAATTGTCACAGTACTCTTAACAGGTTCGAAGCTTAGAACCTCGCTAGGCACTAGACCTAAAGCCATCTTACTTGATATCTTAGTGATATACACCCTTGCTCCATCCCTCAGAAAAGCAAACCAAAATGCTCCCAGTTGTTACTGTGAAGTTGTCTCCATCCTAAAATTATTTACATTGGTGTAAATGTATATTCAAATAAATACAGACATGGCTCAACATCTGCATTATCAGTTGGCAAGTTGTTGCAACAGGAGTTGTAGCTTAAAACCAAACCAGGTTGTTCCAGTAATAGTTTTGAACTTGAAGAATTGGAAGTGTTCAGAAGTGGCAAGTGCTACACAGCCTGGAATGACTACTTTAAGTGTGCAAAGATGACACCAGAGAACCAAAGAAACTGAAACACTATGTACTTTAAAGCTAAATTCCACACTTAAAAGTGAAAAACTAAGCTTTGAGAAGTACAGTTAATTTTCTAGAACCCAAACCAGCTGTATTAAAAGATGGAAGGCTACATAATGTATTAATTTACACACACCATTCTGCATTTCCTGCAACTTTGTAACACTAACTGTAGTTTTCACTGTGTGAAAACTGTCTTGCTACTCCTGGTACTGGTTAATCCTTTCTGAGGCTGGGAGTCACAATCTGAGCAAATTCACTGCTCTGCAGCCTGAAGTCCCACATTAATTTGCAGAACAAGCAGAAGCAAAAATTCTTTAATGATTCCTGCCAAGATGACAGCTGAGTGGGAGGGAAAAAGCTTTCCCCTCCTCATTCATAGTAATGCCCATTCTGTTATGATTTCATAAACATGGCTGCTTATGGTCTGTGTCTGTGTCACATGCACTTGTCTCTGCAGCAAAATCCAGTAATAAGTGAAATTCAGTTTAACAAACAGTATGCTTTGACCCTTCCCATATTGCATCTTCCAGTGGTGTTAAACCATTGCTATACAGCCAAACAGGTGAATATCTTCCCTCAAAACTGTTTTCTGTCTGCAGTACAGGATTTTTCTAATAAAACTGATGCCAGTGAAACACTGTTTGAGAGAGAGAAAAAAAAAAAGGTCAGGCTGTCAGGAACAAAGAAAGGAATTGTACATGAAAAAGTCTTCTTTAGACTAAGTTTATTTTTGGCTAGTTATTTTCTATCTGGCAGATGGAACAAGATGGCTTTTTCATTCTTTGAAAGAAACCACTACCAAGACAGGCTTAGCAATACCTGCAAGATATTACATAAACCTACCCTTTAAAATCTATTAGAAGACCCAAATCTCTGCATGAATCCATGTAAGCTATCAAATCCAAAAGACAGAAAATTTTAGTATTGAAAGATACCTGTTCAGTTTCAAACTACTTCTATTATTTTGGACAAGATTGCTGCAGTCTACTCAGCACAGCATTCTCAAACAGTCAGATGGGAATTTGGGTTCAGGAATGGAATTGGCAATATTTTTTATGCAATTTTTGATGCAACCTATGCACCAAGTGTTTCCCATTGCATTTATAAAAATCCATTTTGAGACCAAATATAATAGTCATTAACTGTTATACCCCACTACTAAGTAGTGCTAATTAGAATCTCTGCATAGATTAAGATGTAAATTTTTAAAAACATAAGGTACATTCCCCAAAGTATCTATTTGCTTCATAAAACCATGACTATTATAAGAGGAAATGCAAGAGGTTTTCTGGTTTTAGACAGCTGGCTCATAAATGGGACAGTTCTCTCAACCTTTGCAACCTCACCTACTGCAGCAATACTCTTCTCCCTATGAGCTTTTCACCATTAAATATATTTAAAGTGATTGATATTTCATTATTAGTCATTGGACATGCACAGAACTACCTACCTCAGAGACCCGGCACAGGGAGTGGTTGGATAATGAGCTAAATTCTCTCTCTGGTGCCAGGCACTACGGTTGGCGTTACTTGCAAATGTGAAAAAATAGTGCTGCTGAGATCTTGCCTTCAGAACTTTCTAATGCAAGATTTAGGCATTGAGTTGTATCAGACTGCACTTTTTAGAAAGGTCATACTTCACAGATTTCATTAACAAAATAAACTGAAGACCTTTCACATCTGTTTTACATAGACAAAAATTTCATCTCAACATGGGACTTGACGACCTATTTTAGCAGCTGCTGTAACCAAAGGTTGTCTTGTGCCTTTCAACTTTACATGGGAAAAAAACCCAATGAAACTAAACATGCTCTTTGTTTCTTATTTTCTTTAGTACTGTCAAGGTACATTCACATCTCTCACTACCACACAAAGACCAGGTTTCCTCTGAGGCCTGTCCTTACCATGTGACCAGGACCAGTGAAAGTTTGTATATACACACTTGAGAAAACTCCTAACTTGCTCCCATTGGCATCATATCACTGTTTTGGCCATTAAGAGCTATAGCCCTACTTTCTCCATCAAAAGTCTCTCAGAAATATTGCATATTATTTCCCCAACTATGGGAACTTCCAACTATGAGCACTACAAAGGTCATCAGAAAAAGGTTTCCTGAGGATCAAGAACCTAAAGGACTGCCTTTCTCATGCAAATGAAGAAACAATGAAGAACTCTGCCACTGTTCACAATGCATCATCCAGAACACAGGCAGTAGTCCTACAAAAACAGACAGGAATTTTCTGTACTTAGAACAGATTTTTACTAATGTACTAAATTCCACTTTTTTTTTTCTTTCCAGAAAGTTGTGCTACCAGTTCCTGAACTTGAGAAGATTTTTCCACAAGAAATGACAAGGTCTGTCTTTCACAGGGGTCAATTAACTACCCCACAGACATGTAACATAAGCTAAATGAGAAAAGCAGAGAAATGCATGCTGTTTAGTTATTTCATAACTAAGTCAGAGGCACAGAAATACATCATTTGCTCTTTAAATCCTTTACTATTTAATGCTCTCTACTGTTTGCCAGTTCCTTACTTTTGTCCAGAAGCAGTCTGCTCTCTGGGGCATCTCCCACTCATACCTTCTTCCCTCTCACTAAATTTTTCCATCTGCACGAACCTTTCTTGCTTGAAATTTAAAAAAAAAAAAAAAAAAAAAAAATCAAGAAAAAATACTGCTTCCTTCCTCACATCTGTTAGCTCTAGTGTGGAGCCATGGCCCAATCTGCAATATTAGTCACATTCTCTAAAAGCAGTAAAAGCAATAATGAAGGTAGTTTGTTTAGAAAACTGTTATCCAATAAATTTCACCATCCATTCTTCTATCTCAACTATATAATAAGCACCACCTGACACAACTTTGTGTCACACTACCTACGATTTCCTCATCCTCTAATTAAGAACATCACACTATCCTGGCATTATATCACTTCATTTCCTCTGCTATAGCTCTTTCAGGCTTCTTAGGTAGTTTACTGTATCTGCATATTGTAATTTTCACTTCTTGCATCATGGATGGTGCTTATTCAATCCGCTAAAGGGCTCGACCTTTAAAGAAATTTGGAAGCAGATTTTAGAGATGTGAGCTAGGAATCTTGTCATTTTTCTGTAAGGTACAGAAAGTGAGTTCACAGTGATCAGATAAAGAGTTGACTTTCAAGTGTAGTTTACCCCACTGACGGCTGTGTTGGTATGTGCCAACCTGCTCACTCCAAACCTCCAGCCAAATAAAGGCTTATCCACACTTTTGAAAATGTAATTGCACCTTTTAGCCCATTTGGAATTCTGTTTCAGTAGTCTGTTAACAGTATTGAAGGCTGAACGTCTCCAATATAAAAGCCCTTGGTTAGTATACCTCAGGGATTCTCTGGTGATTTTTTTTCAGAAGAGAAGTTATTCCTAGAGGACTTTTTTCATTAATACGTACTTTTTCTCTTTTCCCCGTTTGGGCCATAGACTAGAAAAATATGTTTAAAGAAAGATAAAAAATGGTATATTTTCCCATGTTTCTTGGGAAGTGTCAGATTCTGGATCTGTCTGATGGCAGATCTGCACTGAGTACACACTTGGAACACCTGCAGCGGCCTGAGTTACAAGATAAAGCCCTATTTTGCTGCTTCTTCATACTCAGCATCACCCATAAGAAATCACAGTACTCACATGACACATGGATGACTGCACGTGCAAGTGGATGGTCAGATTCAGTTTCTTGTTACACTGTGGTTGACAGAGGTCCCTGCTAAAAGAGATGGATGCTACATGGTTATATAAGCTTTATAGTGCCCAGGAGCACATCCAGAATTCTACACCACTCTGACAAATGGAAGCTCTATCTTTGGGATATTTACCTTTTTCTGCACAATCCTCCTTTCAGTCCTCCCTTTGTTTGGTTTGAACCAGATGTTCTTAATGCAAGAGCTGATTTCTTGTAAGCATTCTGACATTTTAGTAGTAATAAATCAGTTAGCTGAAGGTCATCTGTTTAGCTAAAGGTCATCGACATGTTTTTTGCCAATGGTATTGAAAAGGAGAGAAAGTTAATTTTTGTGGAATCCTGTAAGCAATGACCTTTTCCAGAAAACGTAGGTTAACCATGACCATTCTCCAAGTCTGCTAAGACTTAAAAAGTTCCAGCTAGAGACAAGTTTCTTAAAACACACTGCATTAAGAAAGGCTGTGACAAGGTCTAGAAAGACAAGGATCTTGCTAAGTCATGGCTGTGAGTTCTCTCACCATAATTACAATTTTTTGAACACTTAAAATTTAGGCTCAAGCCATAGAGGCTCTTAGCTACAACAGGACAACTGCATCAAATCAATCTAGAAAAACTATAATTTACAAGATAAAGTGTTGGCAAGGAATCTGAGGACACATATATCATCCTCAAAAATATAAAAAATTCCACATTTCAGTACATAAAAGTAATTGCTAAGGAGTTTGAAGAAAGACCACAAATAAAAATGGCTTGTCAAGGAAGATTTATGCTGTGTGGTTTAAGGAGTACAACTTAGTCGGTTTAGCAAAAGGTAGGCTGTTTTTTATCACTGTATACTGAAATTATTTTTAAGTGTCACACGTTTAAAGAGATCCGTCAGCACAGATTGGACAAACTGGAAATGAATTTCCTAACATTGCTGCGGTTAATCAAATTACAGAAGTTCAGTAGGAATTGAGCCCACAAGTTGAGACAAGGTATTTCAAAAATTACCAACTTTTGCCGTTCTACAGCCTCTAATGTAAGGGTCACGCTGAATAGTGCTGGGGTCCAGGACTGAACTACATGAAAGCTTACAATTCAGTTAATGCTGCAAGAATTTAATTCCTTGCAGTGTGCATACTGGTTTTGCAACAATTATAATCAAGTCTCACACCATCAAGACTGAGCTGATTGCTTGGCAAGGTTAAGAAGAAAATCCTCCAGCTCATTTCTCAGGACCAGTATAGAACTTCACCATTAACTGATTAATTGATTTCTGTGTATGCAGAAATGAGCTGATGTGGGAGGCAGCACTCCTGCAGAAGGAAGAAAATTAACTATATCTCAGCTGAAAACCAAGATGAGGACAAGAATGGACTTGTGCTCTCAGGTAGCACAACCCTCCAAGACACCTGGCCAACACACAGTTTTTCAGCTCACTGCCATATTAATCACTATGAATAATGAGTCATGTTGTATTTTTCAGTTAGCTTTTGTTTTGGAAGCGTTCTTACTATCTTCAGCTTATTTATTCACCATAAAAATATGTCATTGGATGATTTGGGTCTCAGTCCCCTAGGGAATTGCTGTTACACAAGGTTCTAGGTGATAGTGGCATATTGATTTTTTTCCCTCCTCTTCTGGCACACAGTTTAGTCAGTTTATTGGAAGTTAAAAGTATACAGCCTCAATTCAAAATATATGTTGCTGATGTGAGTGCTAGGAGTTACATTTTTCTTCTGTGGTTTTGAATGAATAACATCTTTAAATCTTAATTTCAGTAACACTAGTGAGGTGGAAAAACCTTTTTTTCTTTCATTGGAGAGGGTATTGTTTTTATAAAAGCCTCAGAAATCTATTATATGATATATTCGCCTAATAAAGAAGGTCCAGCTTACTGAATAGCCAACAGGTGATAAAAATTCAAGCATAAGCTTCTCTGCCCAGTATTCAAGCAGCATGAATACTTTTTTTAATTGATCTACCTGCAGAGTAGAAGAGGAATACAAATTTGAAATATCCATTATATTTCTAGACAAGTTGCTTCCAGCGCCAAGGTCTACAAATTTAGCAACAGTGCCCTATGATCCATATTTTTAGGAGTCACACAAAATTGGCCTTTCTTTGGGCCATTCATCATCTTGGAAATCACCATGCATCTTCAAAGTAACAAAACCAGCATCTGAGACAGCTACTACTGAAAATTTACCACTACCCAAGTCACTTCAGTAAAGTACTGGGAAAAAGCAGCTGAAGAAAAGGACTGATATCCAAGCCCAGAACAAATAAAGCATCAATGGAGTAATAGAGCAGAAAAAACCACATTTAAGTCTGTCAAAAACTGAGAAGGCAGGAATTCCTTGATCTAGGTAGAATACATATTTCAGTGCCAGCTTCTCCTCCCAGCTTTAATCCAAGGTCACCAGCTTCTCAACCAAAATACCTGAATTGCATGCACTAAATGTGAACTAAATGAAGCATGATAGACTTGCATGACTGAAGTATATAATGTTGCAGCTCTATAGAAACACTCAGGTTAAGATGTAACAATAAAAAAGCTAGGATGACTGGTGTACTTTGCATCTTAGATTCCAATCCATACAGACACGGGAAGGGAAAATTCTAATTAATCACAGCAATACTTATAAAAGCTCTCCATCACTAAGCGTACTAGAAGAATATTTCTTCTCCTAACATGTAACCCTAATACTTCAGCCTTAAAAGAAAAGATTGTATTTTCAAAAGCTTCCAGTGCAAGTCAGATAGAACACTAGCCCTTAGTCATATTTAACACAAATATTCCTTCTCAGCATGGATTTGCATTTCATTTATCCATTACTCTTTTATAAATGTATATATTTCTAATCAAGTACTGAATCCCTTGCTAGAAGTAATTTTTAATGTTTTAATGTTAAAACTCAAACTATTCAAGTTTAAAGTTTGCCTGGCAAACCCAAGTAAACGGAGCAATCCCAAGTGAACTCTGGCAAACAAACACAATACATTCCTTCTACATGAACAAAAATTCCAAATAGAGTAGTCTTGCAGGGAAGCTTAATGCCTGAAAATTAAGGTAAGCTGAGAGCTCAAGAATTTTAAGTATTTCCCACAACATTGAAGGAGTTAATTTTGCAAGCTAATTACCCCAGGTGGCAAAAGAAAGGCAGAAATGTTCACAGTAGGTAATACTTGTTCTAACAAGGAAGAAACAATAGGAGAGATCCCATGCCATTGACAAAGTCCCTTCTGTCACTTGAACAGAAAACCAAAGTCCTTCTCCAGAAGCACACTAGGCAGTAATTGAAATTTTCTTATTCAAGACTATGAATGAGCTGTTCTCCAGTCTCACTTCTTTATTTTTTTTGCTTTACTTGATGTTTTTTTGCTCCATCTTGTGACCAGACACTTGGGAATTTCGTGCAACACTCACGTTGTGGCACTTACTCATCATGTTATCACACGCATGTGACTAAAGTCGTCCGGATGAGTGACTTGACCAGAAGTGCCCCTGTGTGCCCAGATGTGCACCCACCATGCAGAAGGGTGGCACAGTGTGACAGGACACGGCCACTCCACCATGTCCAAGCACTTCCAGGAAAGTCTGGAGTCACAGCATGACTTCACTAAGTGATCTACAAGAGCAGGGGTATTCTAATCTACACCTGGCTGATACTTTTCCTGCTTTTCTCGTATTTACTATTTTTTTCCCTTCCTTTCCCAAAGAGCAAATGCTGGCAAGTGCTGGTAGTGAGGCTCATGACAGCCTTATTGCCCAGTCCAAGTGCCTGGTAGTGTTCTGCACTGCAGGCCATGAGCAGCAGAATTGCTTTAGCACAAAAGTCATGTCTTTTAAAGGATTTGAGGTTTCCACAACATAAAGCAATTCTGAAGCTTATGGAACTTCTAGAGAAGAGAAGCCAATATAATTATATTTAGAACTTAGAAAATGCAGAACAGAGACAAGAATGATGAAAAGCACTACCCATCCATGTTCAGAAATGGTACAGTAAACTTAAAGGAACACAGACTGAATAAAATAGACAATTCCTCTTCAAACAGTGAACCAGGTGGCAAACTGCCCACACAAACTTGGCATTTTAAAGAACTCCATCTCTTGTATGTCACTAGTCAGAAAATTTTAAAACAGTAGACACTGGCTAAGGAAGTAACAGATAAGTACCTTCCAAAGCTCCCTATATTCAGAGCAGTTGACTTTTAAGACAAGAGTTAATATACTGGCAGAGAGCAAAAGTAAAACAGCCAGCACCTGCACCTTGAAGGTAGACACATCTTTCCAGCATTTTCCTGAACAAGTTAAAACATTCTAAATCACCTGAGACTTCAAAATGAAAAAACAGTGAATTACAACCAGGCTTTGTCATTACAACTAGTTTCAACAGCAAATCTTCCTTGCTGCACGCATACCAGACTGTCACAGGGACTCTTCAGTAGCTTGACATCATTCTGGGCACTATTTCACTTGTGAAAAAAAAAGACCTGGACATCTTGCTCACAAGTAAAATTGAGAGAGTGATTTGGAACAGTATAAAGACAGTCATGTACAGACAACTACTCTTTCATGGAAACAAAGCAATACACAAATCCACTGGTTTTAGAGGAAGACAAGCTCTCTTTCTCCATTCAATTAATTCTTTTCAGCTTCCAGCACTTGAAACATTTTTTTGGGAAAAGCTTTATGAATCAAGTCTAGTTCTCAAGGTCTTAATGACATTTAGACATTTAATTAGCAAGCCATCACTTGGACTGGCGTCTAAACCTTTTGTCAGGGACCTAATACCATGCCAATTCAAACATCCCATTAGTCTTATATTAACTAAAAAGAAGCCCCATAATATTCTGGCTACTTGCTTGAACTGGCATGGATTAACACAACAGTGGAATGAATCCAACCAAATGCAAGGATATAGATTTACAGTGTATACTTGTTAAATTAACAAAGATATTCTAGGACAAAAATATAATAACCATATATGTGTATGAAATAGTACTCAGGCATGCTTTGTGCTTCCTGGTACCCTGCATGACATGTCAGAGACATTCAAGTGAAAAAAAAGGGGAAAAAAGCAAAAAGATTGACCTAATTAAAACTATTCCATTGATTCCAAGCTATGCCCTGCTCTTAAAACTTTCTAGAACTCATTCTGAACAATATTTAGACACTTATACATGTGAATTAAGTATTATTATTCTATGTTGTCATTTCTCCCCCAAGACATGTTCAGTACACCAGATTTTTAAAAAGTCATTAACATATATAATGATACATATGAATAAATATGCTATATTTGGAACCAAAGAAAAGTTACAATAGCAACTGCCGTTTTTCATCTCATATTTCTAATTTAGACCTGTAGTTTTCACTGAAATAACAAAACACAATATAGAAAAATGCTAGAGCAAATGCTAGAAATCATTTGCATGCATTCCTTGCTTTTGTGGAAACAGAGTCACTACTTCACTAGACTGGACTAAAATTAGAGTCCTATACAATGAAATGCTTGTAGTTGAACAATTTGAATACCATGGAACAAAATCTTAATAGAGTAATTCCCCTGAAATACAGGGGAGAAGGAAGACTGGTACCAAGAACAATTAAAGAAACATGTATGTAAGGAAATTGAGAAGTATTCAGTTGTCTTTAATCCTGGTATTTATAAAGTCTGTAAACAAATATTTTAGTCTGTAACTAAATACGGTAATAACTGTCTTATTAAAAAAAAAATCAATTTAGCTCTATGTTAAAAAAGCGACTGTGAGGAAGGATACTTGGTCATATATTGGATTCTGCTAACCTTGGAATCTCATGTACCTCAGCACTGCCTGCTGACACCATCTTCTCAGCAATGACACGTGACAATTGTAGCATCAGGGTTACTGGCACTGAAGCTTTTAGTCTACATGTGCTGACAAATAGGCTTTTAATGCCAGAAGCAAGTAGATTGTAACATAATTTCAGCTTTTTTTTAAAATTAGTCTAGATCCTAACTTATAGCAGGTGCTATACAGCAATGATTTTTGTTGTACAGCACCTGCCAACAGCCATCAATTTTACCCAAACTTCATTCCACATCCAAGTCTTTTGTGACTAATACAGAATAATCAAGGAGACTTTACTTGAGCCCTTGGACTGCAAATTCTGTGGGAAACAGATTAGAAGGAGCAGAGATCTTAAATGTAGATCCTTCTGAGCAGAAAATACAGACATTGCAAACAATCTCAGTGAGAGGAGGCAGGCATTTAACTCCAGAAATCCCATTATTCAAGGTGTATACAGCTTTTTCTTTGAAGAATGTCTAACTGAAATACCTGCATCTCTCCCCCCACAACACAGCTGAATTTTAAAAGACACAACCAAAAAACCCAAAACCCACCAAAAAAAGAAAGTATTGAGGAGTTCAAGATGACTTTGGTCTTGCATCCCTTCTACTATAGTAGAAGAAGCATAGCTACTTAGCCCTTTACAACCTATGCTTTGCACATCATAAATGGGAATTTTTCACTCAAAGAATTCCTAAACTTGAGGGTAAGAGACACTCTTTCCTTCAGGCAAGCATTAGGGGCACTGGAAGGGCATTGGTGCAGGCCTGAAAGTACAAACTTTTCTTTTGGAATGAAAGCTGATTTCCCTTTGTCATGAAAATTAAGTGTCTACTTATGTACTTGAAGCTTTTACTGAACAGCAAAACGGTTGATGGCTGGCATTTTCACTGAAATAAGCAAGTTGCTACAGAATACTAAAATTTCAAACCAGGAACTACATCAGCTACGGGAAAAGTATTTTTTACTAAATAGGCAAGAGTAGTGCAAAGGTCACCCACTTGGACCCTTAAAAGACAATAAATACATGGCCTTCTGACAATGTTTCAATGCATTGGGCACTAGAACTCACCATTTAATTACATGAAAAAGCTAAGAAATGAAGGCATGCCAAATTTCTGGTCCTACAAACAAGCTTAAGTTTTTTCAATAGTTAAGACCAACATGACCAACCATCAAGATCAATATGATACCAAAAGACTTTGCGACACAAAAAATAATTTGAAATGTACTTTCAAAACACATCAAATATTAGCACAGTGTTTTGGAAACAAGTAACCATGGAAAAGACATATGAAATCTGAGCAGCACTAACCAAGATGGACAGTAGCAGTATGACACTAAGATGTCAGCAACTTGAGACAAAGTGGAAGTTCTTTGCAGGACTTGCATCTGAATTTAGAACTACAAAGACAGCACAACTATGACCTGTGTACAAGAGGAGCAGCTGAGGAACTCAGGATTTTTATTCAGACATTGTACTTACAATATACAACTTAATAAAATTAAGAGCTTGTTTGATCAAATTACTTCACTCCATTTCCAAAAGAAATGTCTTGTTTCACAGTTTGAAACTTGCTTAGCCTGTTCCAAAGGATGTCAGACTTAAAAAAGCAATGGAGGTAACTGTTGATGACTGAAATGACAGTCAACACTGCTGCGGTCAAAAAATGTTGCACTATCCAACAACCTCTTTACAGATGGTTCAAGCAGGCAAGGAATGGATTGCATTACTAAACTAGATGAAAGAAATTAGGCAACTTTTACTCCACTGTTTATTTAATAAAGAGGCATTTTAAATGTTTCAATTATCAATGAAATGGAATGTTTCAATGTTTCCATTAAAAGTAAAATGAAAATAAAAGCTGTTGCTACATTACACTAGTAGAAGAAACCTTGACCATCTATGAGGATAACAAGTAGCATGACTGCTTCTTGCAGAGCATGAACATATCTGCTCAAATTCTTATACCAAAGCCTCACAAAACACTCTTCCTGTAGCTAGGGAATTACAGAACAGACCTGTTACCATGTCTGTTTCCAAACAAAGTTGTTTTTTTTTTAAAAGAGTCTATGTAGCAATGGGGGGAAATGTTGGAAAATTCTCTTAACCTTAAAACAATAGCATTTGATCCCTATCCATGACTAATACTTAGTTTTGTACCATATAGTGCTTAGTTAATGATATAACTTTCTCAATAACTTTTCTAAATAATTCTTCTAATTAACTTTTCTAATTTATTGTTTTAATTAATCACAATCAGTGTATATTTCTGCTCTGTCATCTGTCAATGTAGCCAGCACTTAGCAAGGTTTGTCACAGCCTGCTATTGTGGGAACACAGTTTGGGAAAATTACTGAAACTTTGTTAAACCAACTCCAATCAACTTTGATATGCTCCAGTGATCTCAGACCTAAGAGCAGGTTAACAAAGCCTGGGAGAGAGATCTATTGCTGAAACTGGACACAAGGAATGCAGAATTTATGGACCACAAGGACATTTTGAAGAAACAAGAAAGTAACAAAGACAATTCAGTAATTGTATTGAAACCCTCTCTATCTAGGATAAAGATAATAAAAGGAGTGAAAATGTGGAGTAATTAGGATGAGAAGCAAGAAATCAATAACCAATAGAAGATGGAATACTAATTAATGAAGATAATTATCCAATTCATAGACAATGAACATTAATTTCTTTGTTTGCCACAATGCATAGTGAAAAGTTCTGACAGTGGGTGTGGATATTGGGTGGAGGTACCCCATGCATTCAGCAAACTGAGTAACATCAACTTCCTAGCCTAACAAACTGGTTGGAGTTTATTTCAGTGTTGTGTCTGAAACAAAAAACATTTCTAAAAAAATTACAAGCTGAAGGAGTGTATTCTCAAAGCTACTAAATTCCAGTGCCCCTAAGTAGGTATCAACATGGTAGATTTCTTTCCTATTCCATCCGACATATGCTCCCAAACATAGCCAAAGAAAAGTTCATTAATGTTAACTACGTAGCAGGACTTTCCAAAACGTATGTTCAGCATATAAATAGTTTGTACTTTAAAAAATAGTAATACTGTCTCTGAAAAAAAATATTATCCTCCTGCATAAAGAGCCTACATACCTGTGAAAAAAGCCATTCTGACAGGCAGTCCTTTTGTAATAGCATATACTACTACTTTTTAAGAGACTGTGTAAGCTTGATCTTCAGGTCTGTGCTGCAAGCAATAACAAAACCTTCCCCTTCTCCTCCTTGCAAACAAAACCACTGAAATACAGGTCCAGTTATAAACTCACCTCAATTTTACCTCTCTCTGCAGCACACACTTTTTTGTAGTTGTGTGTTGTAATTAAGAGAAACCAAGGAGAGGCATGAAAAGCAGCATTACTTTCATCAAACTCTCCTGGCAAATGAATAATTTCTGAGAACAAAGATCAGTTTCAAGCAAGAACTTTCTATGCACACTGAGAAACAGCTACCCATAGCAAGCAGGAAAACCATCTTTACAATGTCTTGTCTAATGAATTGTAGAGCAGAAAAGAATCTACAACTCTATCCCAATGGAGAAGGACACAAATTATTACAAAACTACTTATAAAAAACTATTAATTATAAAACCCAAAAGCAAGAAACACTTGTCACAACAAAAATCTCTGCACACTACATGCCATGTTTCTTTGTTTTTAATAACACACTGGAATTTCCATGAAATTATTCCAACACAAAGCCACATGACATACAACGAGCAGATTTGACAAATTCCTTATAGTAATTCTGATGTAGTAACACTTTGCTCCTATCTCTTTGAAGTTTATTCTGTTTCTCCAAGCATAACACAAGCAGCAACATGGGATACAGATCCATTCCGTCTATATCTGAACAGGGAGGCCAGGGAGCAGATTGCATCTGTGACCAAAGATAGTCACACAACTTTTGCACAGAAAAAAGTCTTGCAAAGACACTGATGGGTAATTTCCACTGAGGTTACAGGAATACATTTAATGTTACAGTACTTTTTATTTTCACCTCTATGTTTGAACCT
Source organism: Corvus moneduloides (assembly GCF_009650955.1). Taxonomy (NCBI): domain Eukaryota; kingdom Metazoa; phylum Chordata; class Aves; order Passeriformes; family Corvidae; genus Corvus; species Corvus moneduloides. Next base: position 68,683,452 of record NC_045511.1, read on the forward strand.
CATTTCTTATTTATATAACCAGTCTATATTATATTTTTATTCACAGTCTTACTTTTCCATATTCCCAAAACCAGTTACAAAATAATACAAAAACACAAAACCCAAAACCAAACAATTCATCCATTACAAGACAAACCAAAATAAGGAGCAGGAATCCACTTCAGCATATACAGCGACAGCTGTAAGTTCTATCCTGACATGCTTACCCAGGCATTCAAATAATTTTTTTAGAATCAAAGAATCATTTAGATTGGAAAAGACCTTGAAGATCATCAACACCAATAACACTGCCAAGCCACCACTAAATAATGTCCATAAGTGCCACAACTACACATCTTTTAAGTACCTCCAGGAACTTAGAAATTATAATTTTTTTTACCACTTTGTGATATTCCATTACTTCCCTTGGCAGCCTGTTCCAATGCTGGATGACCCTTTTGGTGAAGAAATTTTCCTTGTTATTCAACCTAATCTCACCTCACCCACTGATCCTCTCTGTTCTGATCCCTCTGCAGATCTTTCCTGCTCTCTGGCAGGTCAACACTCCTGCCCAACTTAGTGTTGTCTGCAGACTGACTGAGGGAACACTCCATTAAACAGGACTGGCCCCAACACTGGACCCTGGAACACCACTCTGGTACCCAGCCACCAGCTGGATCTAACCCCTCCACTCATTCAGTGCCACTCCCTGGGTCCAGATGCCCAGACAGTTTTTTCACCCAGTGACACTGGACCTGTCCATGCCACAAGCAGCGAGTTTCTCCAGGAGAATGCTGTGGGAGACAGTGCCAAAGGCTTTACTAGAGTCCAGGCAGATAATATCCACAGCATTTCCCTCATCCACCAAGCAGGTCACATTGTCACAGAAGACCAGGCTGGTCAAACTGGACCTGACTTTCATAAATCCTCACTGGCTAGGCCTGATTCCCCTGATAATCCTGCACGTGCCCCAGGATGGCATTCTGCACAATCTGCTCCCTGGCCTGCCCTGGCACCAAGGTCAGGTTGGCAGACCTGAATCAGAAGTCACCTCACTACCTACACAGAGCCCACAGCCCACAAACTCCAGTACAGTCTGAAACGGAACAAGCCAGTGGGAGCTCGAGGGAAGTGTTTCTCATTGATCAACTTCTCATTGATTTCAACTTACAGTAAGCAAATAAATTTAAATCTTACTCCAAGAAATAGCGAAGTACAATCCAGTATTATATCGAGTTTTATGACTTACTTTACTTGAAGTGAGAGAACAGTGAGACAAAATAGACATATTTGACTAATACAACTAAATTTCTGTTAAAAATGTGTTAAATCAGAATTTATAACATGCTCTATAAGAAAAAATATTGCTTAATTCTAAAGACATTCTTGGCTGAGGTTCTTTAAATAGAAGAGCAGCAGCAATGTGGACTCTCCATAGCAGGGGCTTTGGAAAAGAGAAAAAGCTCATGTGATCCTGAGAAACTTTTTCCATTAATAAAGGGAGAGCCAACTCACACAATTTATGCTTTCATGATTTCTTTGCACCCTTGTCACACAACAATGAGAAGTCCTAGTTTCCTTCCAGTTCCCTCCACATGCCAGTTACTACAAAAAAAGGCCAGTCTACTAACAGCCAAACTCAGCTTTGTGAAACTCAGCACCTTTCAGAATCTATTTAAAGCAGCCAACAATCATACCATTAACAGCACAAATAAGAGCTTTTTATTGATACCTGATTTCCAGAAAAATAAGCAACTTTCACTTCAAGAATTTAACCTATATGTGAAAAGCTAAGTCTTAAGTAATGTTTGACTATGTTACCAGAATTCTATTATAGGGTAAGAATATAAAGTTCATATCTTAGAAAAAAAAAAAAATCCCTGAATTAAGAGCGGCATCATTATACTATTTCACACAGCCTAAATTCTTTTTATTTTGAAAATAAAGTCTACATGAATAGGTCTCTTCTTCCATTACAGATTAATATTCTATCAGTGTGTGGTTAAAATGCACCCCTGAAGAGTAACACTACACTTATGAAAGCTGTATCAAAATGCTATTGATACTTAAACTTCAATGTTTTAATTTAACATTTCCATAGAGAAATCAAACTGCTTGTCGTCTAACACAACTGTATTTACTTATTCAGAAGATATTCTTGTCTACTGAATTTTATGTCTTATCTTCTGAAAATCCATGTGGAAGTAATGGCAAAATGAATTCCCTCTGATCTCAAAAAGCATTAATGTTTTCAAAATTTCTTATTTCCACTAGTGAGGACTAATATTTAATAAAGAACTACTACTTTAAGACACAAATGAACCCAATTAATCTTTGGCAGTCGGTTCAAATTAGCATATACTATCTTAGTGACCATCACCAGCAAGCAATATCAGAGGTACTGTTACAGTAGCACATGGAGATACCAAATCCAAACAAGCTTTCTTGTTCTTCAGCCTTTCTTTCAACCACCTACCTCTCCCCTCTCCTTCACTGACACATCCCGGTTAAATTGAGGTACAATATTGAGCAAATGCTCACTGCCCAGTAGCTTTATCACCCAGCTACAACTGATGTAACTCAATGCTACCTTTCAACTAAAACTGAATGGCAATCATGCAACAACTCACATTCTACAACAGCACACTATTACTGTGATGGTTATAAAATAACCATCACAGTTATTTTTAACACTATTTTAACCAAAGTTATACTTGCAGTCATAATTCAAGTTGGTTAGGACCAAATCCCAAGTGTGAGGTATTGAAATATTTTAAGTTGGGTATGAAGGGTGTCAAAGGTATGATTATGAAGTAAAAGTGGTTTTGCTTCGCCAGTACTGGTAAAAAATGGATGATGAAAACAATATGAGCTTGAACAGCAAACAATTAGAAGATTCGTTTAAAAATCAGTTACAACTATTTCCCAGCTGAGTTCACATACATTCATTCAGTGTGTTTAATACATGCATTTTTAAACTTAGAATGGAAATTTCCAAATATACTTCAGTGATGATAAAATAATCCTGCTACACTTTTTTGTTTGAACGTTCATAATATTGATAGTTCCATTAAAATGCAAAATATTCAAAAGTCTGTATTTTATTAACCAAGCTTATTACGTACATAATTTCAGCCCATTAAATGATTGCTTATTCCATCAATATCCTATAAGCTAGAAAACCACACTGTGAAAACATAGTAATGTGATATAAAATGACCACATATTGCTATCTAATGTCGAAATTGTACTGAGACAACTCACAGAACAATGAGGCACAATAAAAAACCCAAAGGATTTTTACACTGAGTTTCAGGTAAGTGTGAGAGAAGATCACAGAATTAACAGATTTCTACTGTACAACGCTACGAAACAATTTCTAAGAAGTTGTAGAAGTAGAAACAAGATGCACGCTATCCTAAATCAGTGCTGTGCTTTCACTTCCCACTCACAGGATGTGTAAAGGTAGAAGGGACACAGTTGCTCATCTGGTCCCACCTCTACTCAAGCAGGGTCATCTCAGAGAACATCGCTCAGGATTGTGTCTAGGTTCTGGAATATCTCCAGTGGGGGAGACTCCATAGCCTCTCTGGGAAATCTCTCCCAGTGTGTGAACATCTGCACAGTAAAGAAGATCTTCCTCATATTCTGGTGGAACCTCCTGTGAATCACCTTCTGCCCATTGCTCTTTTCCTATTAGTCAGCACCACGGAGAAGAGTCTGGCTCCATTCTCTTGACAACCTCCCTTCAAATACTTGCAGACACTGATAAAATTCTGAGGCTCTTCTTCTCCAGACTAAACAGGCCCTGCTCATTCAGGCTTTCCTCCATGGCATTTTATGCACACATGATACTTCAGAATAGCTTGTTAATATTTCCAGAAGCATACATCCAACACCTGGGTGAATAATTCTGTTTATTGTTACTGAGCTGCTTGAAACACACTAGAAAAGTTAACTATTAAAAACCAATTCAACCTATTCTGCTTATGCAGAAAGAAGGAATTTTCAGAGTTTAGCCAAGATAAAATGAACAAAATAAAAATTTTCTTTTTTTTAATTATGACAGGATTAAGGAAGATTTACAGTTAACTAAGCTTTTTAGTTTTAAATACAGTGACAGAGAGCTATAACTGCCTTACTCTTACTTCCTATCTAAATAGAAAAGATTTTAGAAATAACCTAAAAGTATTTATGAAAAATAAATACATAAATATAAAATATTCCTATTTGTGTATAAAGCATACACAAGGTACTGTAAATACACAACACTGGTGTTTGTTAGGGCCAACAGCTACTAGTTTAGCATTAATACAAATCAGAACAGCATCAGAAACTCACTGGACACAGTGGCACCGCACACTGTTGATGGTATTTGTTGTATGTTCTAAAGAAACTGTATTTGTGATGTCAGTCACGTGGGGAATATTTTGTGCAACAGATGCCTGGGTACCAACACTTGACATACCTGAGCATGGGTTTCATTGCATGGGGAATATGCAAAAACAAGGCAGGCTGTAATACATGTTTTATGCTCAACAGAGTTTCCTATTGTATTTCTTAGCAATAAAAAATAATTCAATACCTATATCACCACATGGATGTCCACAATTTTTTTCTCCTTTATGCAACCAAGTATATGTACACTTTTCACTAAATATTGTATTTTTTTGACCCCTAAGGCATCTGAGGAGAGCAAGTACTTGCAAGGCCTTTGTCAACAGAAAGAACTATGCTATAAATAGTCTTTACTGTAACTAAAGGAAAAAAACATATCAAAGAAGCTGAAGCATAACAATGGTCTCATGATGTTCACTTCAATATTTCTTGCGTGCTTAGGATTGGATGAACACATCTGGCATAAATTTTTTTTCAAAGCCAGCATAAAAATGTAATATTACGGCACCTGGAGAGGAAAAAGTTCAGTTTCTCTGCATTTCAAGTAATGACCTAATCTCACTTAACTCTTGATGTAAACTTAATTTACCAAATTGTTAGTACTCCTGAAGCAAAGTTTTCACACCTGCACTTCTCCACCTGTACATAGAACTATCTCCTCTTGTTCAACCACTATCTGGTAGAAGCACGTACATGAAAACAGATTCTGCAGAACCACATTTTATTTTTTTCAGAAAGTCAGAAGTTTCTGTGACAGCCTTACCAAAAGGCTTGTCTTCACAGCTGTACAGGCCAGCACCATTATATTGTTTATAGCTGGGGGGGACACACGAGGCAGCAGCAAACAAGTCAGATAGTTTAGTACACCTGCATCTTCATTTCCCTGCACTTACTCAATGAAGTCTGATGTTTACATAAATCTGAACTACTTTGCTTTATATCCAGTCAATTCCGAAGCTGTGAACAGCCGCAGAAGCTAAAATTACTGAGGCTGTGGTCACAGACACCTGTACACACCCACCCCTCATCACCACAGGTCAGAGGGCATGTAACAGAAGAAACAAAGCCTCCTAACACAGAGTTTCGAGATAAATGACTCGTTTAATAGTGGAGCTTTTAACTAAGTTTTTGTAGGTCAAGGCCTTCAAATATATTTTCACAGGAGACAGCGGCTCAGCGCTTCCTAAGACACAGCTTTCGTATTCCAGTGGTATTCTAGCTATGGAGTACCTGAATGCTTTCAGACTTATTTTGAAGAGCCAAACCACTAAGTGGCGTCAAATTACGTTGCGCTACCGCAAAATAAATAATAATAAAAAAGGAAAGCAAAGCGGCTGCACGGGCTTTGAGTGACACGCACTGGACCGGGCGGGGGCAGCGCCCCGAGGGCTCATCCCGGTCCCGGCACTCACCTGTCAGCCTTCCTCTGCCCCCGCCAGCGCCGCCGCGGCTCCTCCGACGCCTCCGCCAGGCCGCCGAGCTGCGCCCCGACCCCGGGGCGGTGAGGGGCGGCGGGCAGCCGCGCATACGGGGCAGCCCCGCTCCCTCCTCACCGGCTCCCTGCCCCGGCTCCCCTGCTCCTCATCCCTGCCGCGGAGCTCCGGGGAACCCCCGGCCGCCTCCTCCCCAGCCCCTGCCGCTGTCCCTGCCCGGCAGCCGCCTCCCCTCAGCCACGACGCCGGGACCGCGTCCACCCCCTTCCCTCACTCGCCACCCCCGATCGATGCCCCCGCGGCCGCCATCTTGCCCGGGAGGGGAGAGGGGTGCGCGCAGGCGCGGCCGCGGCGATACCGGGCCCTCAGCGGCAGCCGCGCGCACGCGCGGGGGCGCGCCTCGCCCCGCCCCGTGAGCGCGCACCTGCCGCCGCAGGCCGGGGCCTGGGGGGTTGTCCGGCACCTGGGACCGGTCCTTAGGCGTCGGTCACTGGGGGTCGGTCATCCAGGGTCACTCACCCCTGGAGGGTCAGTCACCCGGAGTTGATCACCCTCACAGGGCCCGTCACCCCGTGGAGAGTCAGTCACTCAGGGTCAGTCACCCGGGGTCTGTCACCTACAGAGCGTCGGTCACCGTCGAAGAGTCGGTCAACCCTGGAGGGCCGGTCAGTCACCCGGTCGCTCGGGGTTAGTGTCCTGAGGCTGCAGCTGCGCTGCCCTGGCAAAGGAGGTGGGCGACGTGGCATGGTCCGAGTGGCGGGCAGTGAGAGCCCGAGGCTGCCGAGGGGTCACAGCAAACACAGGTCCGTGCCGAGAGGTGGGTGCTCTCAGGTGTAGGAGGGCCGAGATGCCAGCGGAAAGCTCAGAGTGCCCACGGGCACTGTGGAAGCTGAAGGAAAACACGGGATGGACCCTTGTGATGTGTTTCTTGAGACCGTCGCCCCGCAGGCAGTCGGGCAGTTTCCCTTTTAAAGATCACAGATTCACGGGATGGGCCAGGTTGGAAGAGACTAGGCTCATCTGGTCCAGCCTCCCTGCTCAAGCCGAGTCACCTGAGTGGCACAGTATTGTGTCCAGCCAGTTCTGGAGTATCTCCAGTGAGGGAGACTCCGTAACCTCTCTGGGCAGCCTTTCACTGGTCACACGTGGATACAATCTTCCCTGTCAACCCCTGTTTGTCCGTGCACTCAGTGAGCTTTTCCACAAGTAGTTCAGCTTCACAACGGACAAGGTCAGCCTCTCCAGTCTCTCCCTCTCAAGCTGGGCTCTGTCATGACCGGGGTTGGCAGTGATGCTTTGGTGGCCACCTCCCAATCATGAGGATGGGTTCTATGCCACAACCAGTAGTTCCACAGTTTGGTAGCTGAGGTCTCTCATCACTTGTACCTCAACATCACCTAGTTTGGATGAGTTTCTTCACTTCCAGGTGAAATATTTGCACAGCCTGTATTTCACTTCCCTATTTAGGCTCATATTTCCTGTAAAGTTACTTCAAGTTGACATAGATCCTGTCCTCCTCAGTGGGAGGCACGTGTGGTGTCATGAATCCCCAGCATCTCCAAATGCAGCCTGGGGCAGACAAGTCTTTGAGCTTCTCTGTGCTAGCTTTGCCATCCCTGACAACTCCCTCCCACCCCCTCCCTCAGTTAAGACTTTTGTTTTTAACCCATCTCATGAATTTTGTATCTACCTTCTTTGTTTTGATGTATGTAAAGACCTTTTTACTACCAGTTTGAGCATCCTTTGCAAGGTATTCTTCAAATTCTTTTCTAATCCTCATTTCCTGCCTTGATGTGATCTAGACAAGTTCTGCCCCCTCATTATCAAAGAAATTGCCTTGGATAGGGATCACACTAGAGCCTGTCAGAAGCAGCTGTCAAACTACAAGTGTTTGTGAGTGTTAAACACATATTTAGGAAAGCTGGTACATACTGATGAATAGATGTGTCTGTGCATTTTAAGGTTTTTTTATTATTTGTTCTGCTTAATTTAGCTATGACATTTTCCTGGGATTCAAATATAATTTTTTAATTGCAATTTCTGTCATTGCCACGTCATGATTATCCGTTTCAAGTGTCATAAAATTGTATCCTACAAACCATGATCACAAATAGCTAAATACAAGCTGATACAAATTTGACCAATATTGTGAAAACTGGCAGAGTTAAATATATGGAAAAAATTCTTTACTATGAGGGTGTTGAGGTACTGGCACAGGTTCCCCAGAGAAGATGTGGCCATCACATCCCTGGAAGTGTTCAAAGCTAGGTCCAGACTGGATGGGACTTTGAGCCACCTGGTCTAATGGGAGGTGTCCCATTATAGGGGATTTGGAACTGGACGATCTTTATAAGGTCCTTTCCAAACCATTCAATGGTTGTGTGATTCAGCTGTTACGAATGGTATCTTTTACAGAGTCATATGATGTATCACACTGATTATGGCTTTTTAAAAGACGATACTTCTCGGTAACATTTTTGTAAATTGAATCACCTTTAGTTTTGCTAGCATAGTGCCTAAAAGTTGAAGGATGAGAATCATAATAATTTTATATTCTAAGGAGTTTGGATTAAATCAAAGAATGTTCAGCTGTGTGACAGTCTAAATAAAGACAATTTGAAATGTATCTGTGGTACACACAATAACCTTTCACTTCATAAAAAGAGAGAAAGCTTCATTTCTTGAATCCAATTTATGAGAATCTGTCTTCAAACAGATTTCCTCCTGACTAACATAGTAGCCCTCTATAGTGGAGTAACTGTATCAGTGGACAAGGAAGACCTATGGATGCCATCTAACTGGGCTTCTGTAAAACTCTTGGTACAGTCCCCCACAACGTTCTTATGTCTAAACTGGAGAGACTGATCTTGATAGATGGACTGTAGGATGGAGAAGGAAGTGCCTGGGTGGCCACATCCCGAGAGTCAAGTGGAAACCAGTAATGAGTGGTGTCTCTCGAGAGACTAATACTATTTAATAGCTTTATCAATGACATAGCAGGAGTGAGTACACTCTCAGCAAGCTGACAGATGGCAGCAACCTGAGTGATGAAGTTGATCTGCTTGAGAGAAGAGATGTCACCTGGGGAGACCTTGACAGGCTTGAGGAATGGTCCCATGTGAACCTTATGAAGTTGAACAAGACCAAGTCCAAGGTCCTGCACCCGGGTTGGGGAAATCACAACTATTAACACAGGCAAGGGAATGAATGGATTGAGAGCAGAGAGAAAGGACTTGGGGGTACTGGTGGATGAAAAATTGGACATGAGCCGGCCATGGGCACTCCCAGCCCAGAAAGCCACGTGTGCATCCAAGGCTGCATCCAAAGCTTTGTGGGCAGCAGGGGAGGGAGAGGATTCTGCCCCTCTGCCCCCTCTGGTGACACCCCACCTGCAGAGCTGCCTCCAGCTCTGAGGTCCCAGCATGCTCCCAGAAAGGACATGGTCCTGTTGGAGTGAGCCCAGAGAAGGGCCAGGGAGCTGCTCACAGGGTTGGAGCACCTACCTCTCTTATGATGAAAGGCTGAGGGACCTTACCCAGAAAAATATAGGAAAGAAAACTACAGCAGTAGTCATTCAAGATTTGCAGTCCCGTGGTTCCTTAAGGTAATAAAGTGAACATATGCCTTTGACTATGAGCTGCACCTTTGTGCTGAAGTGCAGCACGAAGTTGCCTCAGGTAAAAAAAAGAGAATGTATCTGCCCCAGCAGTATGAGCCAGCTCACAGGTATGCTGAGAGCACTTCAAGCAGCTGCTGCAGAGCTTTTGCAGCTATAGCTCCTCCCTGGCCCCTGTGGCTGAACACCTGTAGCTGAACTGCTAGGGAAGAAAGAAACTTTGGCTAATACACCATCTGTCTTCATGAAAAGGGAGAGTAAGGCACCCTCAAGCTAACCTGACTCATAGGGGACAAAGACATACAAGAGAGGTAGAAAAACAATAACTAGTTAGGATTCTCAAGGGACCTGGCTGTAACTGCTATAAACTGTGGCATAAGGAAGCATATGCCATTAGAAATCAGTAGGAATTTGCCCTAGCTATGACCTTTCCTTTCCCTCCCATTGTGCATTCTGCTGCTGAGTACCTATTCCAGAAGTAAACACAGGATTTGCCTGTGTGCTGGATAGGGAATTCACTGAAAAAAGGTGAATGGTATACTGTGGTAGCATAAAAGTTGTGGACTAGAATACGTTTCTCAAAATAGTCTTTGGAACAGTCTGCTTTCTTGTCTTTTCAGCTTGCTGGCTAGTCACTCAACTGATGATGATAACCTCTTGTAGTTTAGTTTTTAAGACAATGTTCAAACGCTGATCAGATTAATATTCCATTGCACTTAAATGTTTGATACATGTACATAACTCAATTTCTGCCCTCAATCAGTAAATATAAGAACATATGCCAGAAAAAGCCCAGAACCTACTGAACAATATAAAGTGACAGCAGCTCTAATTCAGTAATTTGACAGTTGAACAAGATGATCATACTGAAGATTCACTCTGAAAAGTTATAGTTTGTTCCAAGTGGAATTTGCCCACCAAGAAAAGTTCTCTTGCTGTTGGCCCATATCTTCATATGTTTGTCTTAAGATGGATGTTTTCAGAAGTGCTTTCAGGGGGGCACTTCTATGGCTCACTGTGAAAAGCTTTTCTGTAGGACTACATTTTAAATACAGGCATGAAAAATGTCAATGTTGTTAACTGTAATACTAAATAGAATAATATTCTCCACACACTGGAGAATATAATTACTGGAGGAAAGCATTTCTCACAATTGGCAGTTTGCTATGTGGTGGATTTAAACAACATTTTGTAGGAGCCATTTTGGAAACATTTATCTTTCAGGACAAAGGCCAATCTGGAGAACCCTGAGTAAGTAAAAGCATAGAAAGAAAAGTTTAGATAGGAGTTCTACAGATGTTGGCTACTGAGGCACTACCCTTCTCTATTTATGGATTGTCAATCACAAAGAAAATTCGCCCTTAAGAAGAATGACTTCCCTTTTTTGTGTTTGGTTTGAACAATTAATATTTTGATATCAAAAGGTCACTCATTAATGTACTTAATTTTGTGCTACACAACAGTAAGTTGTTTACTGGAGGTAATTTCAATCAAGAGAAAGAAACAGGAAAGCATGAACTCACAATACCTTATGTCTTGGGTTCCAACTTATAACAGAGGAAAAACTAAGAGATGATTTTCAGGATAAATAATCATAAACTTGGACATTCTGTAAGCCCATAATCCTAAAGGTATAATTAGAACTGTAAAGCTTGTTATTTTTTTATAATTTTATTTTTGGTGTAATTAAATATCAATGCATTAGCTAATTAGATCAGAGAATTTGAAGCAATGAAACATGTGGTGGGTAGCTTGGTTCATGTTAAGGTTCACATTTCTAAGAGAAAACAAAGGAAAAAATAAAAACACTAATGTCAGAAAAGAAATCCCAACTCAGGATCACAGGATCAAAAGTGTCTCTTTAAGCCATATTATTTTTAGCTAACCTTATCCTGTCACTGTAAAGGAAAGGGATAGTTGAATGGAATATGTCCAAGTTTCCTGTGCTGGAACTGAAATGGGAAAGAAAATGAGATATGAGGGTCTTGAATATTCATGAAAAATGGCTTTGAGTTTAGTCCAGAGAATGAGTCATTTTGAGTTATGCTCAAGTCCTGACATCAGAAGAGGTCTGAACTTGCACCCCGAATCTTCCGCTTTTTAAAAGAAGGGTTTTGTTCCATGAAAGACAGATGTCTGCATCTTTAAACAACATTGTTGCCTCCCTTGGGAGATAGAAGGGGTAGAGACATCCTAAAGGTGAAGATGCACATTGTTTACCCAAGTCTGTTAAACCTAGATTTTTAAATAGTTCTTGCTTTACACCAAGAGGTGTCATTAGGCAAAGAGAGTAAAATTTTTTCTCTTGGATTACTCAAAAGAACTGAAAAGGGTAGAGAAGCTGGTATCTGACAGATGGGCAAGGAAAGTTTTAGATAAAAGTCTGCCATAGCTACCAAAGGTCAGGACACAAGTGACAGAATCTTTGGAGAAATTAGAATCCAGTCATTGTATCTATAACATTGCCCATGATAAGTAGGATAATTACATATGGTGACCCAAGCTACTCCAATAAGAACAGACAGGCAGCCATCTGCATGATAATATTCCAGCACAGAGCGAACAGTAATGGCAAGCACTTTACAGTGAAGACATTAAACCCGAACTTATAAAATAAAAGTGGATGATTTTTGCTCATGTGGTCATTTCCAAAAGTGGAAAAAAAATATAGCCATGTTAAAATCTGTCTCTATTCTTCTGTGTATAGGAGTAACTTACTGCTACAGACAGCAAGAATAATATGGACTTTGTATGAGCTCTAAACCCAATAGAATTAGCAATGTTACTGAACAAAATTTTATTAATTCTTCCAAAAGAAGCAAATCTTTGTTCTCTTCCTCAAATTTTTCTCATCATCAGAAATGGCTTCTTTACCAGGGAAGCAACTGTGCCAATGTGTGGGCTTGACAAAGTTTTCTTTGCTATTGGTTTTCATGTAGAATAAACAAACTAACACTGCTGATACCTGCACTTGCCATTTTCTTGGAGGAAAAGAGTGAAAAATTTTAGGAGGAGAATGGAGCAGTACATTTCAGTGTTCTCCAGATTATGACATTTTATGTGAATTTCATACTTTGTTTCAGCATGCTTATGCTCCAGTATCTACTAAAAAAAAAAAAAAAAAAAATTCTGTATTAAGCCTTAATTTCTGTGAAATTTGAGCAAATATGGCAGATAATACAAAGTGCTTTTAGGACATGGTTTTGTACACCCTTTGTAAGATTCATCTCAGCCATCTGAAGCTGGGCTGAACATATTACATGGGGCAATTATTCTAACATATTTTAGATATTTAAGAAATATTGCCTGCTAGAATTACCTGATTCTGTCTGCTGATTATAAGTAGAGACTAGAGGGACCAATTTAGACTCATAGTATAGCAATCAAGTTCTTAAAAGAAAACACAATAATCTTGTATTATATATCAGTACATTATAAGATACGGTACAATCCAATTAATTAATGCAACTAATACACCTTTACAAACTATGTTAAGAATCAACACACATAGATAATTTTCTCTAAAAGGCATAAATCTTAAAATTTGCAGTGTTTGCGTTTGTGATTGTTACAGTCATTGATCTTTTCTTAAGTAATATAAGCCTTATCTGAGATACTACTACTGTTTCCCTGGGAAGAAAACCAAACCAGCACCGAGGCCTAATTTATCAGATCTAGGTCAGATATAACTCAATTTAAACTAACACATCAATATCAGTGAGATCAAGTAGCTACACTCATGATCATCTTTACATTCTTTCTTTCTGAAAGTCTGCATCATAGTTCACTGATAGCAACAGTATTTTCATTCCTTATGTAAAGTTCAAGATAACCATAATTTCTCTGTCCACACAGTATTCTGGGAAAATCTTTGAAGGCTGCCTAAATGAAAAGCTCATGATTATAACTACATCACTGATACAAGTGGCGAGTTTTAGAAAAGAGTATTAGAATCACGTTGCTTCTTTGAAAGCTTTTGAAAGCTTGATTTTGCATAGTGTCCAAGCTTCCTTCATTTACACAATTCATTTACTGAAGTTCATATAAAAAATTGTATTATTTACAGGGAGATTTGCTATGGAGGAGTGTATTAGGAAGCAGAATCTATATAACTAGAACTGATTTGGTGATTGAGAAATGGTAGGGTTTTAGGAAAAATTTGGCAGAAAAATACTCTGTTTTGGATTAGCCCATGTGCCAAAAATATTGCCAGCACTTACGTGACAAACCACATTTTAATCACAGTTCCTGTGCTGTAGAAGCCAGCTGAGTGAATCAATTTTTTTGAGAAAAAATAAGAGAGGTCTTTTGTTAAACTTTAGGTATCAGTATTGCCGAATTCATCATTTTGGGAAAGACCACACAAAAGGTCACATCTGTGACCACTTAAAAGAATCCTGGCATGCATAATCTTATTTTAGAAGCAAAATAGGTGTTTTTCTACTCCAAAACCAGTGTATTTCAGCTAAAGTAAGGTATCTACTGTCCTGCTCTCATGTGTTTCATGTTTTTGTGGAAGATAAACTGCAGGAGTTTTAGTAATGATTCAGAAATAAATACTTCTAGGTAGCTACTCGGTTACTTGAAAGGGAAATCTGTTCTGACATGCCCATCAGTCCAGACCGTGAAGTGATGACAGTGTTTCCACATTCACAGGTGCAGATTTTTTGAGGCACTGGTCGGTCACAAATAGTGCTGATCAACTTGTAAATTCCAGCACCAGGACAGCTGACAGAAGCTCTCATGCAGAATGAAAGTCACAATTGAAAATAAGTTCTGAAACTGGTGAAAAATGCAATGGGGTGCTGCAGGAGTATTAGAGATGTGTATTTCTTCAGAAATATATCAATCAGAATGCTGTCATTTGCAATCATTGCAGGATCAATGTCTACAATTTCAAGGAGTGGTAGAGCTCTTAGACAGAATGTACAGACAACCTTGTAAAAGATTATATGTGAAGAAAAGCACTTAAATACTAAGAAATCTGAAGGTTGCTTATGTAATATTAATTAATTTGATTTGTACATTTGTTTCATTCCCTCATGCTATGAAGCAATGTTTGTTCATAAAATCATGATATCGTCTCTGCAGGGACCAAGAATCAGTCAGTGAACCACATCTACTGAAAATGTGAGAACGCTGTGTGTCTTAGGTTTGCTCTCCGTGAAGAATGCATTGTTCTGTTTGTTCTGAATGGGTATATTGTGAATTTCATTTGAAGCCACTCAATTCAGGTGTCCAGAGAGATAGTAAAGCATTCTCTAGTAATCCTTTCTGATATGAGATGCCCTGTCAGTCATATTTTTTCCCAGGATGAACTGTCCTAGTTGAGCTAGTCAGTCCTAATATGGAAGGCACACCAAGTCTTTCCCACTCAGTTCCTCTTTGAGTTTTGCTCTTTGCATTTTGAGACAGGGGCACTGCCACTGTGCCTAAACTTCCAAAAACAGGGGTACGTTATTTGAAAATTGAAGTAGACAGTATCAGCAGGACCTGTCTAATGGACAAGATTTCTAACTCCTTCAAAGAACGCCACTGGATTTGTGTGTAAAATAAATACCCATACAGATTCTTCCCCAGTCAAGATAATTTATCCACACTCTGGTTAACTTTATTCTTTTGGATGGTTTCCAACAACTTGCCCCATGAAGAATTCAGGTTTACTGCTCTGTACTTCCTCTTCTGCAGCTCTTTCGGAAGCCTTTTAAAATCAGTGTCATATTGATCAATCTGCAGTTGAACAAAGAGAAAAAAAATAGAAAAGTCTGTGAAATCTAAGGAAATAATAGAGCCATATCTTGCAGACCTTGATAGTCCAAGTAGAATTGCATGCTAGGTGAGTCTCTCTTAAGTAATATTGTAAAAGTTATGCTTCTACATACTTATTTGTTAGGGCAATAGGACAGAATTTATAAGTACAATACTTCAATGCTACATTCGAAAAACTTGAATATGGTAATGTCAAACTGCTGAATTTAAATAGTTGTAACTTTTAGAGTGCTGAAATGACTTTGCTTAAACGAAATTTAATATTTACGTCACAGTCTAATTTTCTAAGTAATTGTAATTGTAGATTTCTGTTCCTGGTCAGTTTTAGTTATCTGCGTAATATTTAATCCAATGTATTTTTTCTTAAGTTTTCCGTAAAGTTAATCAAAAACACCTTCTGACTATTATGAAGCATGTGTATTTTGAGGTGCAGAATATAAGATATAAATTTTTAAGCAAGTACAGAAAGAGGGAAAACTGAATAAACTGAGATCTAACTATAATGCTGGGGTTGTTATTAACTAGTGAAGGAAAAACTGTATTCAACCTCTATGATTATAGCTTAAAAGCCCTATGAGAGTTAGCTCCAAAACATTGACACATATGCCTGTACCTCTGTGAGTTCAGGTTGCCCACAAACTTCAAACTATAGGGCAAACACAGTGTCTCTTAAGTGAAGATTTTGAATATGAAAAAACGTATCGAAACCAAGAGACTGCTAACAAAGAGAGGTAACATAAGCAAGAGAATTGGTTTCTTCTACCTGAGTGGCTGATTATCGTATTTGACATTATCTATTTGGTAACACCATTATAAAACCAGTAGAGGAGCTAAAGTCAAAGTTGTCAGAAGCTTAAATGTATATGGGGACCTTGGCAGAAGGAAAACACAAGCTGGTTGACTTGATTTTTTTAATTGATGTGAATAGATAACAGGAAGATTCCAGTCTAACAATTATCAGGATAAATTTACATAATTAGCAATTGGAGGAAAAATCAAATATGGGATGCAGCAGCATGCACTTTTTAATTTATTTTTAGAACCTGAGTTTAATTACCTCTGGCGCTGTCACAGCTGCTACATGATTCTTAAATACTTTAACTGAGCAGTTTGCATCCTAATAGAGAGGCTGTCTCCAGTACACTTTCTGTCCACATTCCGATGCAATTTCATGAAATAATCTAACTGGCTGAGCTACAAATACCCTATGAATAAAAAAAGGACATGGTTCACTTCTTACACAGTTCATTAGATGGACATAATAAGGAAGGGCCGAATAGTGCAGGAAGCCAATTTTACCCTTCTTCTTACCTGTAACTGTAGCTATTATAGGTTACTTCAAAAAATAACCAGAATCGATTATCCATTACACATTTGAAGAGTGGGTAAGTAACTGTGCCCTCAACTCTGACGTAAGTGAAACCTAATCTGGTAACTTCATTTGACAGTTACTAAGAAATGCGCAATTTGGGAACTCATGTATAATGTTTTATACATTCAGAATCCCCTCAAATTTATATGATATATAAGTTACATATTTAATCAAGCTTAATATGATTAAGTTAGACATTCTGCCAGTTTCTGAAATGAATCCATTATCATATATTATTCAAGATGTCTCATAGCACACAACTTCATCAAAAAGCAGCCTAAATTCCTGTGTGTTCTCAAGAAAGTATATTAAATTGAAGAAATGAAAAAAAATTAGAGACATTAACAGATAATGATAAATAATTAGAAGTAGGCCTGAAAGAAGACCTTATTTTGAGACCTTGAAAACATATGGCTGCAAACGTACTTTTTACAAATCAAGTAGATTCATACATAGCTGTTCAATATCTGCAGCTTTATGTTTTCATGATATTAAAGAATAAATATTTATGTCATTTGCTTTGACTAAAATCTGTGTGGTCTTAAAGTAGTTCATGCATATAAAGACACATGTATTTCTACTATCTCCGCTATCTTCTTTTCTCCTCTCAGTTATTCCCTGATGTCTTTCTGATTTTCTCTGCTTACTTATCTTGTTTACAGAAATCTACTCTGCTCAGCTGCTGTGATAGGTCAGGAAGGAGAGAGACAAGAAAGAGAATAGATATGCTTTAGCTCAATCATCAAATATATGGGATTGCAAGAATTTCAGGCCTCAGTCATGGAAACATTTGATCTTTTACTTAAATGTATTTCATAGGAGGAGTAGTGCTGTGAAAGATTATGGGTTTATGCAAGCATTGCCATGATTAATTATTTATTATTGCTGCAAAGCCTATGGATTTATGGATTAGAAATTTGCATGGTAGAGTCAATAGAATTCATTTATTTAATTCTTCTGAGGTCTGAACTCGAAACTGTTGCTGAAGATGGAAAATATATATAAACTTTCTTATAGAAACAAGAATTAAAAAAGGTCAAATGCAGAGGATAAGCTTTACAAGCATACCTGTTTCTTCATGTCATGTACCTGCCAGTTCCGTACTGGGGTGGAAGATAAGGGTTGAAGTGAGGGAGAGATGGCACAGGGCTCTTTCTGGATCAGTAAAAAATGCTTTGACAACAAATGGCTTAATAAGATAACTGCACTAATTAGACAAAGTAAGAAGAGTAATATAGGTAGGAAGGAAACTTGATGTCCCATGAGTAGCTGGGCTCCCTGAGTTTGTGCAACACAAGATGGAATCTGGATGGCTTTTTCCATGGCACACTGTGCAGAGCAGATCATGTCTGTGGAGAGAAGCTCTCCCTTTCAGTTTTGTGAGCTATTCCATTGCTTCATTACAAGAAAACAGCACTATTCCCAAGAGATTATGTAATGAGAACTTGTTGTATGTGTAAGTAAAGGTGAGGCCAGGCAGGTGGTGAAATCACTGGTGCACAATGAGTGCTGCCCATGAACTTCTTGAGTTGATCCTGCAGCCAAGAACTTTGTACAGCACAGAACAGCCCTGAATGCCATCCTCTATATTCAGCACAGCCCTCTGCCTACTCAGGTGGGCAGTTATGTGGGTCACTAGCTCCGTAACATGGGATGCTGTCCTGGTCTGGATCAGTACACTACCTAGGAGGAGCAGGCATAGTTTCTTTGAGAGCTCACTGTAAGCAAATCCTCATTCATTCATGTTTACTTTGATAGGCAAACTTACGTTTTTAAGGCTGTGAAGGTATGCCTTCCTTCTAATGAATGTTGTGTCACACAGTGTTTTCTGAGGAAAAGGAGGAAGACTAGATAGGATGTGTAAAATAAATACAAATTCTCAAATTTAATCTTATAATCTAACTCCTTGTAAAGTAATTTTAGATCAATAAACTAACCATCTAGCAAATAACCAAAAATAATTTTCAGATTATAATAGAGGTGTTTCTGTGTGTGCATTCTAACAAGGATGTTTTCTGTTTCAGAAATGAACCACTGGTTGGAAGAA
Organism: Corvus moneduloides; assembly: GCF_009650955.1. Taxonomy (NCBI): domain Eukaryota; kingdom Metazoa; phylum Chordata; class Aves; order Passeriformes; family Corvidae; genus Corvus; species Corvus moneduloides. The sequence goes on from NC_045511.1 coordinate 68,702,066, forward strand.
AGTAATTCTTCTCCTATCTGCTAAGGGGTACAGTGCACACACCCTTCCTTAGCTCCTCCGGGTTTGGATAACATGGTACGTTTCACAGCACATCCTATCACAAGAGGATGTGATAGGATTGAGCATTACACTGTTGTGTAATCTAGTGTGGTGCTTTCTTGCAGATCAAAGGGGGGCAAAAAAAAGAAGCAAAATAGAATCCTTGAAAAATTAATGGGGTACCACAGCAATGAGACATCAGTTGCTCCTGTTGACATTGGCTCAGGTATCGTGAAGATTTCTAATGCCAAGCTCGTATGTGTGATTACCTATATTTTTTATTTGCCAGTTGAAAATTTTTCTATTTAAGATTAACTTTTTCTGTCTCTCTGTGATATCAACTCACTCCACTTTTTACAGATTAGTAACGCATATCTGTATATTAATGGTATTTTTACATCAGAGACTAGGTTAACACACAGACTTCTGTTTCAAGTGCAGTCTTACTATCATGTCAGTGTGATTTCTGGTGGACTTAATAAAAAATGACCACTGTAAAACAGACATCTCTGTTTCCAGGCATAAAAATTTACACTTTTGAAATCAATTCCTTGCATCTCTCCGCTTCTTAGACACTAACACTGTACCTTAATTTCTGGAAGTTAATTTAGTAAGTATTTCGGCAGTAAACACATTAGAAAAATCTTGTTGCATTTTTAAAGTTTAAGCCACAAATCCTAAAAGTGTTTCTGTACAGAAAGGAAGTAGTAATGTCAGTTAAAATAATAAAAAAGAATCAAGTTAAATATGAAAACATAAGACTGTCTTACACATATCAGTAGTTTCAATTTTGGCCTGTCTGTCTGACATCTAAAAATGTTTTGGAATCAATTATTTTGTTGCTGCCTTAAAATAATTGGCAAAACATATGGGATAATGAGTATCATATTTTTCCTTCTTTCCTGCTTTTTTTTGTAATGCTAAATGGAAAGGACAGGGTACAACAACTATGTTTCTATGTATTCTCTATTTTTCTTCTCTCTAAGGAGCCATCTTTAAGTCCTTTTGTGCAGTAACCAATGCTCCTAACTAATGTGAAACAGAATGAAAAAATTGAAGGAGTAGCACAGGTTGCCCTGAGAGAAGATAGGGGCTCCATCCTTGGAAACATTTGAGGTCAGGTGGGATGGGGTTCTGAGCAATCTTGTCTAGTTGAAGATGTCCCTGCTCATTCCAATGGTCCCTTTCAGCCCAAACCATTCCGTGGTTCTATTAAAAAGTACAGCTGTTACATTGTCACTGGTCTCTTCTAAGCCTCTAGGCGGCAATTAGATCATCACCAAGCTATTCACAAGCTGTTTCATCCACATTCTAACCAGTAAATGCTGCACGGAACTTACCACATGAGGATAGCACTACTCTCACAGACTTCGGGCTGGGGATCGTAAGAAAGGGTGGATTTTGGACACGGATCGGGGTGCGGCCAGTGCTAAGCTAAAGCAAGAGGACCATGGAGGCTGCATGACTTAGAGATCTGTGCTTCTGCTGCATTCCTGTTATGTTTACTTCCCAAATATGAGCGGGGGCTTAGGCAACACAATATGCAAATAATGAAGGGGGGGCTGGGTATGTGACATTTCCTCTGAAAAACAGGTTGGTTTTTTCTAACAAAGGGGACTGGTGTTTTAATTTCCCATGATCATCACATAGGTTTCATCAGTCTTGTTTTCCAGTGTGTTGCATTGGCTCAGGCTACTCAGTTGGTTTGGAGATTCACTGGCAGCAGAGTGACACTTTCTAGGGTGTTGTTGGTTGCTGTGCTCATACAACATGGAGACATGCATATCTCCTGATAGCTTTTCCTTAAGTACGCACCTGCTGTTTATTCTGGGTTCCATCCAGTCCTTTGCAATGGCTCCTCATCTGTATATATTTTACAAATAAAACATCCCCTTATGCACTGTCCTTTACATATTCCAGTTTCTAAACACCTCCCAGTGTGCTGAATTATTCTAGTAAACATGAATACAAAGTATTAGTATTCACAATAATGTAGCTAATATCACAACTGCATTTAGAGTGATTGTATAGGAATATTTGCTGGTTAGACTTGGCATCAGTAAGCAGAGAATTGAACATGGAATTGCCTGTCATAAAATCTTTATCTTGGATACTTTGTAAATAATAATATGCAGTGCTACTGCAATCTAAGGAATTTATTTATCCCTTTGTGGTGTCAAACAAGTACAGTGGAGCAACTTTTGCTTATAAAGGAAATAGAAATAAAAAAAAAAAACCCAAACAAAAAAGTGAAAGTGGACTGAAGCCCTCTGGTTTAGTTAGTCCAGTCTGTTCTGTTTTCTTCTACAGTCTCCCTCTTCCAAAGAAAAAGTACGGAGAAAGAGTTGTAGGGCATGTATTCAGACTTGTTTGCTTTATATACCTTCTTTGCAACATTAGGTGCTCAGGATCCCTCTCTTGACTAAAGGAGTGTGGAGATCTAGGTAGGCAAGTTAGGGAGCACCAGTGTCTCAGTCCTGATGCTTCCTTTTTGTCCACGTGTCTTTCAGTCTGCTTCTTTCTCCGCAACCAGCCACGTCTGTGGACTGTGTGGAGGGCTGTGGAAGGAAAAAGGTGACAGCTCTGCCAAATGAAATCTTTCTCCTGCGTGTACATGTTTGCAGCAGAGCAGCAGGACAGGGGCTGAACCACTCTCAGAGCCACATTTCTGATGCAGGCAGCCCAAGTGTGCTCACTTGGAGCAAGAGGCACTTTCCCCCACTGTTTGTTCATGTCAGTGTTAGTGAAAATCCGTCCCTTGTGGTGAATCATTTCCCAAAGGAAGTGCAGGGATTTTTATATTCTTTTTTTGTATATCCTCTTAGTGGAGTTGATGAGAAAAACCAGAAGCTGGAATGTTATTTTCAATGGGAAAACAATAGGAGGGAGGTTAGGTAAATGAAAAGGAGGAAGGATGGACTGAGGAAAGGGAAAACACAACACAAGGAAGAGGAGAAAGAAATAAAAGTAAGGAAACCTGTATCTTAAACAAGTCCAAAACACCAAGGGAGCATTTAATTATCTTGCATTTATCAGTCTCTGCATACTGGCACAGTCCCTGAATTTAATTTCTGTCATTGGTATTCTATGGCTTCCAAAAATATAAAAGTGAACTCAGCTATTCCAAATGAGAAAGGAAAAGTAAAATAAGAAACAAACAGAGCTGCATTATGAGGGAAATTATTTAATTCAGTGAGTGAACGAAGAGAAAGAGTGAAAAGAGCTTCACTGCTTTAATTTATGCCTTTGAGCTATATCCACCTGGAGCTTTGCCTCAACAGAAAGCTTCAAGGTGGTGAAAAAGGGGAATATTACTGCCCTCCACAGTCTAGAAATCATAGATCTGTTTCCTTTGATGGGGTGCTGAGATGCATTTTAGAAATAATGTTCAATATATTATTGTTTATATATACTTCAGAATTCTAAAAGTTAAACTTTATATAGAGGCCATTGTCATAATTTTGTTCACTTGTCTAATTCAGCCTCAGGTATTCCTGTAGTTTCAAATCTGACCTGAACAAGGTAAGAAAAACTTGAGAAAAAAGCATTCAAGTTTTATTTACTTCTGGAATCACTGGAGGAAAAAAAAAAATCTGTCTTTAAGGTTAAAAAATGTAATGCATAACTTGCTTGCAGCAGTATTTTACCCACAGTTTTTAGCTGGGTTGATCTGTCAGAGAGGCAACTGTTAAATGGAAAAATAATAAGGTCAAGAATGAAGCTGTTTTATTTGTTACATGAGGGCATTTGAAATTTATTTTTGTTAAAACATAATTCTAACCAGAAATGGCATTTATTAATTGCCCAAAGGATTTTGGCCAGTATCTCATTGTGTTTCATAGACATCTGGAGTGGTCACAGCCAAGGAAGAGGCTCAACTGAAGCACTCTGAGGTTGTTTACTTGCAACAGTGGCAGAGCTCTGGTCAGAGAGCAAGTTCTTTATAGGAACATCCCTATTAGAGACATATTTCAGTGCATTGCTGTGGATGTATAAACTCATAGCTGCAGTGGCTGGAGGGGTCATTGTGATCATCTGTTCTGGACCTCTTTGGGGCTTATTTCTGTTTTATGCTGAGTGTTTATCATAAAACACATAAACAGTCTTGGGAGGACAAGGTAAGGGTCCAAACCACTGGGCTTTGGAGAATACATCTGCATGATGTGCAGCACAAATACAAGCCCTGTCTAGCTGTGTGGCCAGCATCCTGAAACTGTGAGAGCTGCAAAGCTACACTGATGCACAGATGTGTGATTAACTAAAAAAACCACCAAACCCCATTCTTTAAAAACAAGTATTTACCTGTTTGTTTTGTTCTTTCACATCTTCATCTCCAGGGCTCTTATTTTTGTAGTCCTGTCCTACTGATCATTCATTCTAATCCAGATTGTGATTTTTGCCTTGGATAAAACTATTTTTCCCCACAGGCTAATATTGACTGACAGCTTTCTCATCTTTAAATACTCCAAGTGCTATAACCATTTTTGCTTTGTAGAGTCACATGCTGTGCTGTAAATATGTCATGCACAAAATGTTAATTTATGTAACTACTTTACCAGATATTTCTTTGCTCTGCATAAGTGATTTAAACAGAAATCATGATATAAAGTATTAAATCTATTTAATATTTTGGCAGTGCACTTTGGAATTTACTGCATTTTCAGAGGCATCTGTCTTTAAAAAGTGAAAATTCTACCCCTGTATTAAAACACTCAGTATTTCAAGACTGGCTCCAAAGGCATGAATTATGTATCATATCTTCCCTGTGCCAGATTAGAAAAGAATGTTTTTCATCTCATTTGAGTGGTTATAACTGGAGAACTAAATGATTGCAAAATTTAACTTTTAATTTTGTTTCAAAGATGCAGCCATTATTTTTGAGGCTGAAGGAAATATATAGGGGTATTTCTCCCAGTTTACTACTCCAAATTCAAACAGTTGTGACCTACAGGACTTCCTGAACCTAACTACAGGTCAGATTTTTTTCTTCCATGAATTTTTCCACCTGACATTTATGCATTTATGATTTTGATGTCCAGAACATACTGGATTAAGAAATTCTACAGTTTAACATTTGCAGTATGCAAATTTGCCTCTTTTTTTTCTTTTTTTTTTTTTTTTTAAACGCTTTTAATAGTAATACAGCTTAATACTCCCTCAAGTTAAAACAAGATTTGGGGAGAAGAAAACCTGTCACAGAAATGTTAAAGGACAACTAAAAGACGTGTATTTTATTTAGCTGCTATTAGTGGAAAATTGTCACTGAGAAAGCTTTTGTCAAAGCAGTGTCCAGCTTTTAGATGTTGTATAGTGAGCTGCTTGGATAATAGATTGAAGACTGCTTTGAGCATATTATAGTAAGAGTATTTCCTGTATATATGACATGCCTCATAATCATTCCTCAATCTCTGCTTTTCCTCCTCTTGAGAAAATTAAATAGAAATCTTCTTTCTAAATGGTTTATCATCGTACTGTGAGAGAAATGTGGTCAGATGTGGCTGTCAAAAATTCCTTTAGGGTGATCTTCATCAGGCTCTGTTGATTTCAACTCCTGACACTTTTAAAACATTTAAAAATACTTACATTTAAATATCCTTAACCTTCATTTCCTCTTCTGAAAAACGTGTTCTTAGTACCTTGTTATTAGACTTTTTATTTATGAAAAATTGTATCAGAATACTTTTTATTTTAAATGGAATAGTGAAAATAGCCATTGGATATTTCTATTTTGTACCCACATACTTCAACTATGATTTTGTACTGTACTGCAGCAATATGTCATTGTTTACAGTGGATCTTTTTTGATTTTCAAAGCATTGTAAAGAGTCTGCTATAATAATTTTACTCTTGTGATATACTTCCTGATTTTCTTCTGTGTTGGAATAATTCATTATTGTTTTTTATATTATCTCTTTTAGCTGCTAGTATGATGCACCATCTCTTCCCTTTTAGATTTCATTCTCATAGGAACAAGTTCCATGAATTGACATATACTTTGGGATGTGGAAAAGGAAATAACTTGTTGGTGTTGTTTTAATGTTCATTAAAGTCAATGGTATGTTTTTGGGGGACTGGCTTTTTGGTTTGGCATTCTCACAGTTGACAGTATCATGGTATACTGCTATCCAACAATCAAATTTCTTTAATGTAAGACACTGTTACAGTTAGTTTTCTTTCTTTCTTTTTGTTCTACTTGTATACATTAATTATGCTATGAGTATATTGCAGTTTGAAACAGTTCACTAACTATATTGCCATAGATCTAAAAAAAAAAAAGTTGCTGACACAGAAATAAAAATAACTTCGTTTATCCTTTTATAATTATATCACATAATTTCCTAAAGTGGGAGCACTTATTTTGCTGGGGCAGAAATCAAGAAAGGAATTTCAATGCCAAAAATTACAGAGAGAGTGTAGGTCACACATCACAACAACTGCTTGTTTCCATGTCCTTGCTTACACCTGAATCTACAGAGGAGGAAAAACATACTGTCTGCTCTGAAAATACCAGTTTAAAAACTGAAATGAGAATAGACAGAAACGGATGTTTTTCAACTTCTCTGTAATTATTGTAATGCATGGATGTCACACTAATGGCAACAAATTTTGTTGGTAGGCTCAATATTTGGAACAGTTGTGCATGGAGCACTGGACTTTACGTGCTTGCCATGTCTCTGTGTCTCTGAAAATTGCAGCCCATACATATTCCCTGAGGAATCAGTAAAACTGTCCTGAATATATTACAAACTTTACAGAAGAAAAAATAGGGAGATGCCTTCAACCTATAAATTTATATAAATTTCACCACCCACTTTTCTGAGGCTCTCTTAATATTCCTACAGACCCATCTACTCCTAAATCTGGTTAGTGCCTATTGACTGGTGGTCCTTATTTTGCAATGGGATCCTACCTGGAAATCCCATACTAAGGACGTACTATGGATTAACTGTGTTGTGTGTGGATGACAGCCATGTGGTGAAAATCTTACCAAAACTCAGTAAAAATAAAATTCCTTAACACCAATGTAGCATTGCAAAGCAGGCATTCTTTATTTGGCCGGATGCATGAGGGGGTATCTCCTCTGAAAATTGTGCATGCTGATTATAGAAAAAGCTCCTGTTTATATACTGTATTTTGCATACATACTCACTGATTTTTCTGGAATAAACATATGTATGATAATCATTTCCCCAAAATCATTAACGTGTTTTCTCCCCTCAGTTCATGTTCTTCTGTCCTGGGGATCTCTCTGGTGGTCCCTTATGGTCACCCCTGACCGCCTGGTGAACTGGCAAAAGTTGGCACAATTGAGCTGGTTGCTTTCATGTTCTCCTTCCTACAGAATGAGCATTCTGTGGTTCCACAGGCCAGTGGTTTTTGAAGAATAAGCATTGTGTTAACCCACCAGGTGCAAACAATTTTTCATCTGGCAACAAAATGTTTCTAAGACATGCAGGTGATTATCCCAAATGAGGCTGAAATGAGACTATATTCATTATAAACCAGTCACAGTCTTGCAAAATGAATGGCTGTTCAATAGTTAATGTAATACAGTTTCAGTAATGTTGCCCACTTTTTAAGTATAGTTCTATATGTTAATATTCTTTAGAGGACAAAAATATTTCTTGTTATTCACCTGATAATGTCATCAGCCTTTGGCTTCTAAGCAGTTCTGAAGATAGGAAGGAGGAACAAGGTAAGTAGCTTAACATTTTAAATCTCATTTACCTTATGATAATGATGACATTTATTTCCAAAACAAAATTACTTAGCATACAGGGGCAAAGGGGATTACAGTTCTGCTGGGGTGTTAACACTCAGCATAGATCCCGAAGTGTGATAACTAAATGCATTTATATTTCTAGTTCCTGTCTATACAAATACTGCTGATATCATGACATAGACAGCATTAAAATAGCAAACCCTCTGGGCTAAGGAGCCACGTTTAAATCCGGGATATTTATCCTTGAAAAAGTAATACCCAGTTAAGTGTGTCCCACTCCAGGGACAGTAAATTCTTAAACACCAGTCAGTCAGTCAGTCACTAAAGAGATCAAACATATCCAAAAAGGTTTTAATTCCTATGCAGAGGAGCTTCAGTACTATTTTTCACGTTAGAACATCATGATAGTATGAAGAGCTGGTTACAAGGTATCATTCCCCTCCTATTAAACTTGGTGTGACAGAACTTACGGTTTTTTAGAGCTTTTCACTTCCCTCAAGAGAAAATACTTTTTCTTCACTGTGAATGCAAAGGAATCCTTAATGCTTTTGTAGAACCTATCTGATCCAAAAATATTACATGCATAAAAATCAATCTTAAAAGGAAACTATTTAACTATAGAAAGATCTGGCATCTCTGAAAGAGCTCTCTGTACTTATGATCAGAAAACATACAGTGTTCAGATAAAATAGGTTTCATCTTAAAAGGTCTGCTCCAAGTGCATATTCTGAGTTTTGATGTGTTCAAAGCTTGCTGGGCTAACTTTCCGATTTATAGGGAGATTAAAAGTTTCATCACAGGCTGATGATTCTGCTTCTCTGCTTCCACAGAGTTCAGCAAATCAGCAGAACTGTGCATGAGCTCCAGTCCAACAGAGCCCCATATTACTCAAAATGCAGTGTTCAGCTGCTCAGCAAGACCGTTCTCACTGCAATGTTGCCACAGGACATTTTGCCTCAACATTTTTAGGTGAAGGAAGCATGGATATTTCTGTTTTGAGTGGATTGTAACAAAAGTGTAGCCTATTTTTCTTTTCTGCACAATAGGCCAAACCTAGCTTTAAAATAAAATATGTAAATCTAAGCAATTATCTACATAAAAGAGATTGATCAATATCATCAGTAAATGAAGTTTTTTAATGTATTTTGTGATTCAGGAATGAGAAATTATATTGCCGCTGCTAGGACCTGTGAAATCTTTATTTATATGTATTTGGTTTTGTTTTATTTATTGGAAAGAGAAAGTATGTTTTGAGAAAAAAATATAAAAGGAAAACCACTTATTTTCAATTAAAGAGAAAATTGAAGATATAAGGGAACTAAATGGCTCCAAATAGTCTAAAAATCTTTTCATTACTAACCAATGGCGTGAGTCAAAGACTGCAGGGTCAGACTAAAGAGCAGTGGAAGTCTAACTTGGGATGTCTGATGAGATGCTCCATTTCTCTCTGCCCTGCAGACAGCTCCGTTTCTCAACAGCCAGACCTTAAAATACCATTGCTCAAAGCACAAAATTTTAAAGGAACCATAATCACTCCCATAGTTTAGAAGATGCAGCTGGCAGGTATTTGTGCCACTGGTAAAGGATGGGCAGATGACACCAGGACCTTTATGAAGTCTTAACCTCAGAGGCCCCTGGTAACAAGTCAGGGTCCAGAGTCATAGGTTTATATAGTGGTTGTTCAGCGGCATAAATTAATTAATAGAATAGAGTATCTTTTCTTGTCAATTGTAACTGTGACACGTGGTGTGCTGCTAGGAGCCCTAAACCAGTGGAAAGCTGTAGGGAAGGAAGGCAGGTTTAAAAAAAGGAGAGCCTAAATGCCTGCCAGTGTTATTACCAGTCTCTTGGGAAAGCTAAAACACAAGCCAGGAGTTAATCAAATGTATGTATAATGCTTCTCATACTGTAGTATTTATAAAGTTTTTGGCAGACCTGAGGCTGTTGGTGAATTTTGGGAAGGTCCCTTAAGATGGAAAGATACGGTTCATTTGTTCATTACTTATGTAAGCCAAAAACTCTGAGTTTTTGTGGGTTGAGCTAGATGCCACAAGTTATTAAGTCTTTTCTTTGATGTCATAATTGTTTTCTTGGTAGGAAATGTAATAGTTCAGCAAAATGATTGCTGTGGATGGAAAGAACAAAATCATAACATTCTAATCTGCATCTCTTTAATGCTAGTAAGATAGTTTAAACTTGTAATGACTTTCAATTTGCCATTGAGTATAATGGCAAAAATCATAATAAAAACTGATAGCCTTTTCAAAGATGATCTGGTAGGATTGGCTAGGTAAATGATTACAGACAAAAGTGTGAAGGCATGTAAGTCTCCAAATAGGCCCTAGCAACAGAGCCAGAAACCAGCAATGTCACCTGTGTTCACAGACTCACAGAATCATAGAATGCCTTGGGTTGGAAGGGACCCCAAAGCTCATCCCATTCCATGGACAAGGACACTTTCCACTATCCCAGGTTGCTCAGAGCCTCATCCAACCTGGCCTTGAGCACCTACAGGGATGGGGCAGCCACAGCTTCTCTGAGCAACCTGTGCCAGGGCCTCACCGTGCTCACAGTAAAGAATTGCTTCCTAATATCCAAGGTCAACTTCCTCTTATAGCAAACAGAATTTAAAGCTCATTGAAGAAATTTTGTTCATTGAAATATAATGAGAAGCAAAACTGTAAGGACAGTTATTTAGAGATTTATATTTTGATGGATGAAAACTCTTGCTATGTATAATGCTTTGCTAAATTATGCTTGAGAAATTCATGACTAAGGAATTTACCAATAGCATTCTAGCTTATTTTTCAGTTAGCACACCATATTATAAAAGTTAACAACTGTAAATTCACATTTTTAACACTATCACAAAACTGGGTTAGTAATTTGAGAAAGAAATACAATTTGTCTTTCTAATATTTGTCTTAAAAAAAATTTCAAAACCTGCAAATGGGCAATCTAATAAAATAATATTTTCAAAAATCTGTAGAACATATTAAGATCTTTCTAGAAACAAGTTATTTGTGGGATATACCTAATCATATGTATGTGCCAAGGCTTAAAAATTTAAATATAATATATTCTCAAGATTCTCAAATTCTCTGATACTTGAGGAAAATACATCACAAACCCCTCAAAATCTGGTTATACTTGCCTATACTACTTTAATATATTTTTCAATATGTGAACTGGGCAATTAAATGGAAGCAAAATTTGAAAGTTCATTTTCATTTTACCTAATTATGTAACAGAGTGGTTGACAAAGTTAACACAAGTACTGCCATCTGCAAATGGTACTTAGTTTTAACAATGAAACCACTTGGTTTCAGTTCCCTTTTCAATGATCAGTTTTCCTAGGGCATTTTTGTTTCTCCTGTGAAAATAACAGAGCAGCGCTTAGGTTATTTATTTTTCCACTGTAGAAGTACCAAATGACTTGTTGGAATACATTTATTGTTTCCATAGCTCATATCACCAGAGATCACATGCAAATACCCATTCCTTCTGTCCAAGTCACTAATTGGTTCCAGTGTTCAGCTGAAATAGGAACTAATATTTTGATGTCAATTCTTAAATATGTGTTTTATTCTGCCAAGATACAGGAGATTGGAAAACACCACTACTTTATCTGAGGGGACAATAAAGGGATACTCATGGAGACTGTTAGGCATTTAAAGCCAGTTACTGCAGAAAGGAAGATGAAAACAAGCATTGGACTTCACTGATGTAGTTTGAGGGATACCACTGGAATTCACAGGTCTAGCTTACCTCTTCTGTTTATCCTCATATAAAATTTCACTAGGATTGTATTGCACTGCTGCTAATATGGAGAAGACACACATTGTGTCTACAAAAAGCCATGTTGGTGAAGAAGATTGCTGCCCATCAGCCTCTCCCCGTTTGCTTGGGTTCCATCTGTCAGAATCGGTGAGGAACTACTTGTGTGTTCATCACACGAGTGTTTGGAAAGAAGTGACACAGGGCTGAGGGCAACGCAGTGTTTGAGTTCTGGGAAAAACAGCCCCACTGCAGCCTTCGTGTTACAACCACTGGTGGGGACACCTTTGGCTTAGGTCTTTTCTTAAACACAGAAACCGCAAGGATTGAATTCAGCTTAAGCTGAATTCTTTCTGGAAAGATGATGTGCCTGAATTACATTGTTATTAAAAGGTTACAACTAAGTGGCACATGAATTTAAAGGATTAACCTGAGCATGTAACTGTAAATTTAAAAAAACTAAGGCACAAAATGAGGCACAGTGTGTTGCACAGGCAGAAAAAAATGTGAAAAATAAATTAAACTCATGTAGGGAGTACCATAAAGAAATTTATAATTCAGCAATTTAACTAAGGGGAAAGGAAATAAAGGAGGAACAGAGAAGGCTGGAGCATTTATCTCTCTCTTTTGTTTCTTTCTTCACAGAAAGACAATTCCAGCTTATTTGTGATTATTGCCTGAACAAAACATAGCTTTAGCTAGGAGTCAAAGAACTGGCAAGGAAATGAGAGAAAGAGCCTTGAAAGAATAGAAAACAAGTTATGTGTATTCCAGTCAGCACTCTGCAAACCCCAGCAATTATTTTCAAAATATCTTCAAAGAAAAAAGGAAGAGCAGAAGAAAGTCCACTGTGTTATTTATTTTTTAAAAAGGCATGTGGAAGGGACTACATGAAGAGTTGCAGTCCCACTCGATACTGATTCCTGGGATGATACAGGAAAAAATTGTATGTGACTGTTTCAAAGTATTTGGATAATAAAGCAGTAAGATAGAGCCTGCATGGATTTATCTAGAGCAAATCATGTCAAATCAATTGAATTTCATTCCTGACAGAGGGACAGTCATAGCAGACAAAGTAAGAAACAGCTGTTATATCCACGGCCTTTCGTGAAAACTTTGCTGCTGCTGCCTTTGACAATTTGTAAAGCAAACTAATGAAACGTTCTAAATTAGTACATTCATGTACCACTGGCTGAAAGGCTGCTCTCAGAAATCAGCAATTAATGAAGTGCTCTAAGAGAGAGAAAGAATTTCAGGCTGGGTTGACAGGTTACTGTCCTAAATCCTTTGTGTAACAGTATTTCCATTCATAGCTGAATATGTACTAGTGCAGTTTCCAGGTAATACCATGGTAGGAGAGTCTGCAGTCACTCTGAGGGGCAGTGTTAGAATTTAGACTTGAAACATTATTTTGCACAGAAAAGTGAATGCCATTTTTATTACTTAGTTCAAACATCAGATTGAAAACCACCAAAACTCTCTGCCAGTAATAGCGAAGTTGTTCAGAAAGCCTAAGTAAATTAACAACTATTATTGTCATTTGCATGAATGCCTATTTTATAAGCACAGACACTAAATTGCTTTCTGACACTGGGATACATATATGCTCATCCTTTCCTTTCAAAATATAAAATGATGTAGATGAGATTTTACTCTGTTTCAGAGAAGGACCAAGTGATAATGGCCTTAGAAGGCTGTCAGTTCCATGCAGCTGGTAGTTTTTTGGTATTTCCCATTGCTGTTATCACCTACAATGCTGTAAGTGAAAGCAAGAGTAGAAAAACAAATAAAAAGGCTAAGTTTAAAAGCAGATCTAGAAGACCTAGTTCATACTGAGACTGTTCTCTTAGTCCTGATGTTGATCCCTTTGCTTGTATCTCACTTCTTTGGTTTTTATTTTGCCTCAAAACAAAACCAGCAAAATGAATCCAAATCTTCCCATGTGGCATCCAACATTCATTAAAAGAATAGTATGAAAAAAATCCATTATATTTTCTCCCAAGAATTTATTTTCTGGGGTATCACAAGAGCCCACAATATAAAGCAGGAGCCTTTTTAATATGGGAGTTGACACATTAGGCACTTCTGTCTTCAGCACTTTACATGTGTGATGCATTTACTTTAAATCCAAAACTAAAAGACAAGAATAAGATAGATTGGATTTTTTGACAAGAACAAGCCCAATCAAAAGCTCAAAGGTTAGCAATACTCTTTCAAAATCTCTCAGTTTCAATATATGAACTCGATGGGATGCAGAGAAAACTGTTGGATAATGTTCCAAGTGAACTAAGAAACAAGTGATTTCATTACTTTTCTACCAGGAGGGAATAGATGGAAAAGAATGGCAGCAGTGTGCAGAGGAAAATTACAGTCCTTACAAGGCGGCATCGTAAGGAGCAGAGTCAGGACCTCATAGTCTTGATTTGCTGCTGTTAAAAGGTCCAGGGATTTTGCAAGATTTGGTTTGCTTTTCCCAATGAGAGTTTTATGGTCAGTCAACATTTTTTTTTTTTTTAGGCTACTACAGCTTTTACAGAAACACACGTTGGATTTGTAGGTAGTCCAGAAACACGACAGAAAAATAAAAGATCGGATATTAAGTTCTGGGGGGGGGGGTTTGTTTTGTTTTTTGCATTTTGTTCTTTTCTTTTTAGCTTTCTTTTTCAGTTTTCTAGGTTGTACTGTTGGCATATTAGCATGCCTTTTAGCTTACATCTTGCTTTCTCAGTGTACTGCTTTGGTGGTGTATTTTGATTTTCCAATCTTCTCACCTTTTCTTTTCCTTTGACCTATTTTCATTTTATTTCAATATAAAGTATTTTATAATACTTTACGATTGAGTCAGAACAAAGCACTCAAAAAATCTAAAAAAATGACTGAACTATCCTATCTACACTAAACTGAGTGTCATGGGGACACAGGTCCCAAATATTCTGAGAAATGACATTTTCAATGTTTATTTGCTGCTTATAGTCCCAAGACTCACACTCCATGTGAGCAGACCTGAAAATTTTAGTAGCCCTGGGGAGGACTGAGTAGCACTATTGTGCAATCAGCAGAAAGGAGACTAAACCCTGCTCTGCATGAAGATCCTTCTTTGCCATGTGACGATCCTGGCACATATTCCAAAGAGAAAGCACTCCTCTCTGGAGCCAGACATCACAGAACTTCCTCATGTGATGGACATCAAAATAATCTCAGTTTATTTGTGTCTCTTAATGAGGCTGGTTTGTCTGGGTGGAAGAAGGAGCTACACAGCTTGAGTCAGACACAAAGGGAAAGACGAGCCACTGACAGAGCCGCAAGGCGCAGTCCCAAGTGGGCCCACATCCACACTGAGCAGAATCACAGTCCTGTAGAAACACAGGAATCTAGACCAGAGCAAGCCTCTCGAGTCGACTTTTTTCCCAGCTCTTCCCTTCCTCACTCTCTGCCCCAAAAATGCCATTCAAAATAAAATAAAAGAGCTGTTGCCAGGCAACCTCTCACCATATCTTGAAGTCAATTTTTATGTGGATGCTAGATGCTGAAGTCTGTATGGATGTATTAGGCACAAGATAACTATTGAATTGCTAATGAGAAAAGAACAATCACACCTTTCTTAATTATATATGCACTAGATAGAGATCAGGCTCATTAATTATTAACTACCTTTCCAATCAGCTTTTTCATTAATCAGAGAATGTGAGTTTAAAGTGTAACAAATCCCTCTAAATTTATGGGGCCTGATGGGATTAATCTGAGGATACTCAAAGAGCTGGCTGATGTCATTGTAAGGCCTCTCTCGATTTTTGAATGGTCTTGGGAATCTGGAGAGGTCTCCGTTCCCCAGAAGCTGAAAACAATGTCCCAATTTTCAAGAAGGGCAAGAAAGATGACCCTGGGGACTACAGGCCTGTCAGTTTCATTTCAGTGCCTGGTAAAATTATGGAGATATTATTGAATATATGAGAGGTAGTAAAAAACAATTCAGTAGAGGACAATGTAGCCATTGGTCACAGCAAGCACATCTTTCTCTGGGGAAAGTCTTGCTTGTCAAATCTAATTCCTTTTGCAACAAGATAACCCACCTATGGGATCAAGGAAAGCCAACTGACATAGTATTCTGGATTTCAGTAAAGCTTTTGATCCTGTCTCTCAAAGGATCCTTCTGGACAAAATGTCCAGGACACAGCTGGATAAACGCATAATGTGATGGGTGACCAAAGTTGCAGTGATTGGGGTGACATCACACTGGTGACCTGTCACTAGCAGGGTTCTGCAGGGCTCCATTCTTGGCCCTGTGCTCTTCAATGTCTTCATAAATGACCTGCACGCATGACTGGGAGGGATATTCAGCAAATTTGCAGATGATACAAAACTGGGAGGAGCTGTTGACTCCCTCAAAGGCAGGGAGGCCGTGCAGAGAGACCTTTATGAGTTAGAGAGCTGGGCAATCACCAGCTATGTGGAGTTCAACAAGGGAAAGTGCTGCACTCTGCAGCTGGGATGGGGCAACCCTGGAGTTACAGACAGACTGGGGCATGAGGGGCTGGAGAGCAGCACCATGGAAAGGGAGCTGGAGGTCCTGGCTGATGGCAAGTTGGACAGTCAGCAGTGCCTGGCAGCCAGGAGGGCCAAGCGTGTCCTGGGGGGCATCAGGCACAGCATCACCAGCCGGGAAAGGGAGGGGATTGTCCCGCTCTGCTCTGCACTGGGGAGGCCTCACCTCACGTCCTGGGGGCAATTTGGAACACTACAACATAAGAAAGACATTCAGCTATTAGAGAGTCCAAAGGAGGCCACAAGGATGGTGAAGAGTCTGGAGGAGAAGCCATATGAGGAGTGTCTGAGGTCACTTGGTCTGTTCAGCCTGAAGAGGAAAGACCTCACTGGGGTCTGCAACTTCCTTATGAGGGGAAGAGGAGAGCAGACACTGATCTCTTGTCTGTGGTGACCAGTGACAGGGCCTGAGGGAATGGCCTGAAGCTGTGTTGGGGAGGTTTATGCTGGATATCAGGAAAAGGTTTTTCACCCAGAAGGTGTTTGGGCACTGGAACAGGCTCCCCAGGGAAGTGGTCACAGCAGCTGAGTTCAAGAAGCATTTAGACAATGCTGTCAGGCCCAGGGTGAGACTGCCCTGTGCAGGACCAGGAGCTGGACTTGATGATCCTGGATCCCTTCAAACACTGGATATTCTATGATTCTATAAATGAAATAAACCATGCAACTGTCCTCAAATCAAAGAAGGTGTGCCTGTCAATGCTGGTAAACTGGTAACAACAGATAAAAAAAAGGCTGAGAAGGTTTTTTGCCTCAGTCTTCACTGGCAACTCTATTCCCTCAGCTCTTGAGTGGATGGACAGCAGGACAGGGTATGGGGAGCAAAGTGCTTCCCACTCTAAGAAAAGACCAGGTTCAGGACCACCTGAGGAACCTGTTTCTTGGTTTGAAAGACAGGTGTCTGCTAAGGAAGGCAGAAGCCTCCCTTGGAATGGCAGATGCAACCCCTTTCCCTCTGAGTTATTATAATTTTGAAATCAAGGGCCTTTAGGCAAAGATGTGGGAAATAGGAATAACAGTTCTTTACTATTATATATATAACCAGTCAAACAAACAACAATAACTGCGGCAGTAACAGCAATCACAAACCCAGCCCCAGCCCTCTCGGCTGTCGGGCCCTTTCCCCTCGGGTGCAGTTCCGCTCGCAGCCGGCAGGGGCGCTGGCGGCTCCCGGTGAGCAGGGCAGGTGCGATGGTTCCCCCGCGGCTGCAGGGGGCGCTCCGGAGCGAGCTCGGGGAGCACGCGGCAATGGCGGCCTGGGATCCCGGGAAGGGATGGGACAAAGGCTTCACAAACCCCTGGGCAGCCGATCCCGGTGTCCGGCCGGACCCTCGGGAACAGCAGGCTGGAATGGCAGGGACGAGCACAAATCCCGGGTGGCAGACCAGATGGATCCAAATGGGGAACCCCCTGGAGGTCTGGGCAGGCAGGGCGAGCACGGCTACAATGTAGTGAAGGCTCGAAGCAACGGCGGGGGCAGGGCGGCCACAGCCAGGTTCCCAGTGGGGCAGGGAAGGTGGGCTTTGGGATCCCGGTGTTGTTTCCAGCAGAAAGAAAAGCGGCTGAAAAAAAGAACCAGCAGCTCCTCTCTCTCCGAACACCGAGACCCAACTGACCACACACCCAGGTGAAACAAAAGGGTAGCCAGGTCTTTTATTTTCTCTTAGGCACCCAGCAATTTATCGTCTTAGTAACAGAATGGGGGAAAATTCCTTTAACAGAAAAAATACCTAGGCCTCTTAACACCCCAACAACCTGAATGTATTTAGGACCCGACAGGATTCATCCCAGAGTCCCAAGGGAATTGGCTGATGTAGTTGTCAAGCCACTCTCCATGATATTTGAAAAATCAAAGCAATCAAGTGAAATCCCAGGTGACTGGAAAGGGAAAACATTGTACCCATCTTTAAAAAGGCTAGAAAGGAGGACCCTGGGAACTCTGCTCTGTCAGCCTCTGTGCCTGGGAAGATCACGGACAGATCCTCCTAGAAACTCTGCTAAGGCTCATGGAGGACAGGAAGGTGATTCCAGACACCCAGCACAGCTGCACCAAGGGCAAGTCCTGCCTGAGCAACCTTGTGGTCTTCTATGATGGAATGACTCCATCAGTGGAGTAAAGCCTTATGCAGCTTTATGTAAAGCCTTTGGCACAGTTCCCCAGAACATCCTTCTAAATTGGAGAGTGTTGGGGTTTTAGGAGTTCTTTTCTTTTTCTTTTTCTCTTAAAGAATTTTCCCCATACATGTTCTAGGAGACAATAATTACTGGATACTTCAGAGAGACAAAAAGACCTGGCCACAGGGGGAGGGGTCCAGCTGGCTACCCTCTTTTACCTGGGGTTTTCTCATGTGGGGCAGAGATGCCACAAGACCTGGATGGGGAAAAGGAGGTTGGGTGGAGCCCCTAGCTCTCTTGTTCTCCCAGCATTCGGAGGGGAGAGAGGCTGCTGTTGTTGTGGAGAGAATTCATTGCCGCTGTGGGCTTCCGCCTTCTCTTGCCTTCCTTCTACCATGAGTGGAGCCTGCTCGCTGGAGCAGCTGTTGTACCGGGACCCTAACACCCGACCTCACTAAGAGAGGGATCTTTTCACCATCTGCTTGGGTGCCTCAGGGAGAGACCCTGGGATCCCAAGCCCACCTTCCCTGCCCCGCTGGGAGCCGGGCTGCGGCCGCCCTGCCCCCGCCGTTGCTTGGAGCCTTCGCTGCTGTGTAGCCCCGCACGCCCTGCCTGCCCGGACCTCCGGGGGTCCTCACCGCGGCTCCGGAGTCCGATCCATCTCGTCTGCCACCCGGGATTTGTGCTCGTCCCTGCTGTTCCAGCCTGCTGTTCCCGAGGGTCCGGCCGGACACCGGGATCGGCTGCCCAGGGGTTTGTGAAGCCTTTGTCCCATCCCTTCCCGGGATCCCAGGCCGCCATTGCCGCGTGCTCCCCGAGCTCGCTCCGGAGCGCCCCCTGCAGCCGCGGGGGAACCATCGCACCTGCCCTGCTCACCGGGAGCCGCCAGCGCCCCTGCCGGCTGCGAGCGGAACTGCACCCGAGGGGAAAGGGCCCGACAGCCGAGAGGGCTGGGGCTGGGTTTGTGCTTCTGTCTGCTGTTACTGCCGCAGTTATTGCTGTTTGTTTGCCTTGTTATACACACATAGATATACAATAGTAAAGAACTGTTATTCCTGTTCCTCGTATCTTTGCCTGAAAGCCCCTTGGTTTCAAAATTATAAAAATTTGGAGGGAAGGTGGTTGCATCTGCCATTCCAAGGGAGACTCCTGCCTTCCTTAGCAGACACCTGTCTTTCAAACCAAGACAGAGAGACATGGATTGGATGGATGGACTGTTCAATGGAAAAGGAATTGATTGGATGGTCACATCCGAGTGTTGTGGTCAGCAACTCAGAGTGCTGATGGACATCAGTGACAAGTGGTGCCTCTCAGGGGTTTGTATTGGGACCAGTTCTATTTTATATCTTCATTAATGACACAGATGAAGGGATCGAGTGCTCCTTCAGCAGATAACACCAAGCTGAGCGGTGCAGCTGACACTCCTGAGGGATGGGATGCCATTCAGAGGGATCTAGACAAGCTTGACAAGTGGCCTGTGGGAATCTCATGAGGTTTAATAAGGCCAAGTCCTGGTGCTGCACTTGGGTTGGGACAACCCCTGGTGCCAACCCAGGCTGGGGATGAACAGATCAAGAGCAGCCCTGCCCAGAAGGACTTGGGGGTGCTGGGGTGAGAGCTGGACATGAGCCAGCCATGGGCACTCCCAGCCCAGAAAGCCAAGTGTGTCCTGGGCTGCATCCAAAGCCCCGTGGGCAGCAGGGGAGGGAGGGGATTCTGCCCCTCTGCCCTGCTCTGGTGAGACCCCACCTGCAGAGCTGCCTCCAGCTCTGGGGTCCCAGCACAGGAAGGACATGGAGCTGTTGGAGAGTCCAGAGGAGGCCACCAAGGTGATCAGAGGAATGGAGCAGCTCTGCTATGAGGAAAGGCTGAGAGAATTGGAATTGTTCAGCCTGGAGAAGAGAAGGCTTTGGAGGCCCTAATTATGGCCTTCCAGTACCTGAAGGGAGCCCACAAGAAAGGCAGAGAGGGACTTTTTATAAGAGCATGGAGTGACAGGAGAAGGGGTAAGGGCTTCAAACTGGAAGAAGGTAAGTTTATATCAGATATTAGGACGAAATTCTTTTCTGTGAGGGTGGGAAGGCACGGGTTGCCCACAGCAGCTGCGGATGCCCCATTCCTGGAAGCGTTCAAGGCCAGGTTGAATGGGGCTTTGAGCAACCTGGTCTAGTGAAATACATCTCTTTCCATGGCAGGGGGTTTCCATCAGGAAACCAGATGATCTTTAAGGTCCCTTCCAACCCAACCATTTATGATTCTTTTATATCAGGTAATGATGCTCCTGAATAATAAAAACAGAAGAACAGCATTATAACTGAGATTCTTCACTGCAATGTTCAGTCTTCTTGCTGCCTAACCATTAATTCATCAGTACTTAAATAAGTATAAAAAATATTTTCCTTGAAATGTGTGTTTTAAGTCAAATAGTTACTACAGTAATCTGGCTTTATTTCTCAATCAAAATTTTGTATTTTAGCTCAATAGTCTGTTGTAACAGAGGGCCCTGCTTTCAGATGGAAATAGGAACTAAACCCTGTAATTTCTTAATAAGGAGGAGAGGAGAGAAATAAGAATAGGGAAGTCTAATTGATCACCTAGGGAGAAGGAGTCTATACTTCATTTCCTTTTTTCTAATTAAATAATGTAATAATGAATGAGTTAAACATGTATATAGTGGAGATGGCCCTATCATCATTGCAATGCCAGTATAAAATGATTGTTTTTCTTCAGTTTTAATTGCAAAATTGTAATGAGCACAGGAAGCATTTATTAAAAACCATACTAAATTGATCAGGTTTGAAATAGCATGTTTGTATGTAGTCTTTCATTTTGCATTTAGATTTTGTTTTTGAAAGTGAAAACTGATAACAACTATTATAAAAAAGAGATCATTTAAGCAATTCTTGGAATTAAAAGTACAATATATATGGAATGTCATTCTAAGAATGCCACATGCATGGGTATTCCATTCTATTAATATTCCTATTTTAGAAGCAGAAATGGGAAAAAAAAAAAACCCATCAGAAATATCACTGCATTGCCATAAACCATCTACTGTTGTCACTGGTAGTTTTGCTGGCTATGTCAGAAGCATGGGTTCTGCTGCTGAGCATCACACCTTTAGTACTGGCCTCTACACTGATGAGACCTCCATAATCTGATTTAATTCACCGACTTGTCAGAAACTACCACAGCAAAAGGAGGGTGGTTGGTTGTTTCATTTCTCGGTGTTGCTCTGTTGCATTGCTGTGAAGGGTCTGGCAAGTGCCAGAGGAGATAAAAGGCCACGGGTGAGACCGTTCGGCAGGTGTGTAGAAAAGAGAGGGAGATGGGCGTCAGAGGAAATTTCACCTGCAGGTGGCATCAGAACTTCTATAAGATGAACACACAAACAGGAAAGAAAAGCAATTTTAAAAAATCCCAAACCAACCAACCAAAACCCCCAAATGAAGCCAAATCAATACAATACAATACAATACAATAGACTCCCTCCAAAAAAAAAAACCCAGAGAGCCATTTTGATTCCCCTTTCGCTCTGGAGGATCACAAACCTCCTTCTTCCTGCACAGCTCCTTTAGCAATTAGTCTGTTACACAAAAGGTGACTTTCCCTGCCTCTCCTCTGAATCTGCACGCAGATGGTGCTGGGATCTAGGCATGCCAAGCAGCTCGGCCCCTGCAGGGGACCTGGCTGTGGTGATACCCACCCACGGGGTGAAACTTGGCCCCACTTAGGGAACAGGTGCCCGGATGATTAGGTGAGGCAGAGGTACTCAGAGAGAGTTCTATCCAAAAATCTGAACATTTTAAATGCATATAGGGCTTGGAGTACTTTTTTTTTTTTTTTTTTTTTTTTTTTTTTTTGCCAAGAAAAATAAATTCAGATATGATCCTGAAGACACTGAGCCATCTCCCAGAGCTTGCAGGAGCATTATGAGTGCCTTCTTATCAAATGGATGACTAAGCATTCAACAAGAAGATTATTAAGCAGTACTGTTTAAGTAATAACTAAATTCTAAAGTTGAAATTGTGCTTTTCAGCTCATTTCTCATCTCAGTAATTCCTGTAGTCAATCAAATGTGAGGCACTGAACACTGTGATATTTATGCATTTTTGTGGTTTATACATTGTATTTAATTGTTTAGGGAATAGAATAGTAAAACGAATATATGCTGCATGCTAAATCAGCAATCACATTTAGACAGAATTAGGGAACATTCAGCACTTTTAAATCCCTGTTGCTATGTATTGTCAGCAGTTGGAATGACACCATGTTCCAGTGTGGCCAGTAACATGATCTTGAAGTCAGTAACTTCATCTCCAGCAAGTATTAGGAAACTTAAAAATAGCTTAAGCAGCTGCTTCTGTTGCACATCCAAGTAGGTGGATACAAGAAATATTTGTAATGGTTCCTTTTGTTGACTCTCTCTCTCCACATCTTCTTCATCTGGTATAGAAAGCAACTTCATATTTTAAATCCTATATATTCGCAAGTGTTTTTATTCACCTTTAATCTTCACCCATTTTCTGATTTGACCTTCAGTTCTCCTGATATCCAATGAACCAGAGAGCACACACACATACAAACACCTTCTTTGCACACTTTCTGAACTATTTCCCTCATCTGCAGAACATTCAGCCTCCAAATGTCAGAGAAATTGCAGTAGGAGCTAGCTTTAGCCGGCACAAATAACAAATTTCTTCTTCTTTCTGCATCTGATCCAAGGACACGGGCCTTTTTTCCTCTTTTTGGGTAACAATGGTGAAGGATGCATGTAGAAAGAACTGAAAAATATGAACTGCTTCAGTTCTGAAGCTCAGTACCCCTGAAAACCATGTCTAAGACACCACACGCTGAGACATCTTAATGTGCTTTGTTGTGCTCACCCACCCTATTTCTCCCAAGGGTGATTAAAACTGTAGAAAGGGGGGGGTACATGATGATGAACACAGGTGGAGCTATGTCTGATGAGCATCTGCACCGCATTTTTTTGTGAAGAGGACTATATTCATATACCCTCAATCCCACCAAATGCCAGGACTTAGTGGCCAGCTGCCCTCCAAACTAGTCAAAAAGATTCAAAGGAAAACAATGGACAGATGAAACACAAGTAAAATTTTGACCCACATTATGAAGTTAGTAATTCAAAGATCATGGTTGTGTAATATTTTGCTTCAAGTATTGTGGGGGTGGATATCTGGATCAAACCAGATCTTATAAGCATTTGGTGTAGATATTTCAATCTCTGTAACAAACTCCACACCGTTTCCCACCCCCCCCCCCCCCCAGATCAGCCTCTGGAGTTTAGCGTTTCCTGAGTGTTGGTTTGCCAACCACTGTGCTGTGGTGCTCTTGTTCTATTTGATGTGATTCTCCAAAACTCCTCCACAGAAGTTCCACTTTGAAAGAGCAGATGTGTGAAACAAAATGAACACATTCGTGTATGCGTAATAGTTTTCTCTAATCTTCTAAGAACCAGCCTAGAAACACACAGGAAGGAATTAAAAAATGTTCTATACATCTGCTTGCTTTTTATGTGCATAAAACTGTCTAAACATCCCATTCAAAGGTTTTATTTTAAGCAATGGGATTTGGAGAAGAAGGGTTAGTAGCCAAAAGGATAGAACAAAGTCCCTTCAAGTGGACTGGCAGTAGAAAACACAATATTGAAAGGCTGTCTCAGCCAGGCATAACTTCACAGATGAGATGCACACACATCTGCTGCTGGATTTATTGGTGGTTCAGTAAAGCATATTGCACTGGAGATATGGGATGCTATAAACCAGAAATGTGATAGTCTTACAAGTTCAGAAGCTCCAGATGTTAATGACACAAGCAACAGAAGCTCAGCAGAAGCAGAACACTTCCAGGAGCTGGCCTGTCTTTTCGGCTGCATCCTTGCAGTGGCGGAGGAGTCTCTTCAGGAACTCTCTCCTGTACTCTGCTACAGAATTCTTCATGCTGAGAAGGAATCATCCTTCCCCTTCAACTAAAAGGACAGAGATATCCTCTCCTGTGCCTTTCCAGTTGGTCCCTTCTCCTCTGGTGATCTGGGATCCGTGGGGTATCTTGGCAATGCAGTATAACCCCTGTTGGAGTGAAAGCTCCTCTGGACTCAGGCCCAGAGGGAAACCAAAGCACAGGGGTTGAATTAAAACCTTTGGATAAGCTGAGATACATGAAGTCACACCAAAGTGAAATAGAAATATAGATTTTTAACTTTTGGTAGAAATATAAGCTAAGTGCCTTAAACATTAAAAAGCTGCAGCAGAGACCTTAAACACAGTTCTTACTGCAGCAGTGTTACATTTTTACTGAATTTCTTTTACTTTAGACAAAATATAGATAGAACTGTGCTGCTCACATTTTTTCAATAGTGTCCACATAAACAATAAGAGCTGATAGAAACTGTGTATGCAAATCTGTGTAATACCTATGTAACACTTGCGTAAGACTTAGGATTGTTAGAATTAGACCAGGATAGGTTAAGAAAAGGAAAACTGGAATTGTGTGTTAATCTTATTGGTCAACTAACAAATATAATCCACACTTTCATAAGAAAAAAATAGGAGAAGAAACTAGAATTAGAAGGAGAAGCTGTTTTCTGCCTGCTGTTGCTGCTCTTGCTGCTTGGCTTTATCATGTAACCCCTTGAACTCTGCCTTCAAGAAAGCTATGAGACTATGAAATAAAGAACTTAGTAGAACAGCAGTCTCCTCTGCTCTTTTACCCTGGTCTGAGAAGGAAGGGTATCCCATCAAAAGCTCAACAAACTCCAAAAAGAAGTATTTCCCAGGATGGAAGAGTATTCACCAGAAGTGAACTGGCAGTTCTGCAGAGAGAACCTGTCCTCCTTATAGCATTGATATGAACAGGATATGTTCTGAGAAAGAACTGGAGGTTTCAGTGTTTTTCTGGTGAAACTGGTATTTCAGTGTTTTTCAGTGTTACACACTGTGCTGAAAAAATTAAGAATTAAATAAAGAGACAACCACAAACAAATAAATGGAATATTTAGGAGGGCCCTGCCCTAGGTCAGCAAGGCATATTGTGTATTTCCCCTTTAAGGAATGAAAATGCCATTTCCATCCTGTGCCTGCCTATTTCTTGTTCAAAAGTGCTTTAGCTTCTTCCCTCTTATCATTCAATTTAATTCACCATCTGTTCACCCAGGACTTAGTATTTTCAGCTGAGATTTCAAAAGGAAGACCACATTAATCACATGTTAGTACTCTTGAAGCAAGTAGGATCTAGAAGAAACAGATGTATAAATCACGACACCTAATTACTGATCATATTTTTCTTTACCTTGGCCTGTAGGAATGTATGTGCTTCACAGGTTGCTACATTATCCAGAGGTTTAAGGACTCAGGATGCAGACACAGGAGAATCAGATTTTCTTGGTGGCATTAGGAGGACTTAGGTGTAACTCCTGCTTACAGCTAACAAGTGGAAACCAGAATTACTGCTGTGTCAGCACACTCACAACAAATCAAAGTAAGGTTAATAAATACATCCAGGGAATTAAAAAAAAAAAAAAAAAAAAGGCCAGAAAAGACATAATTAAAAGTCAAGCTGTCAAGCAAAAATTGGCTATTTGTGCAAGTGTTGAGACAATTGAGACAAGTATTGTCGAAAAAGGGCATTTTAAGATAAAATAGGTCAGAAAAGGTAAAGAATGAGAAATAGTAAACCAGTTAAAAGGAAGAGATGATTGCCTCATGAGCAATTATTTTCCACTCCAATTAACACAAGTATAGTTTCTCTGACCTCTATTTTTTGCTTGTCACCAATCACTTCAGAACCTTTTTCTATAAACTGTCCAGCTTTGAAATTTTTATCATACGGTTTTTCCTGTAGCAGAGTTCTGTAACCAGTTTTCTAACATTTTATCTTGTTTTCATTTGAATTTAATATAATTTCTTTTGCCTGCATATTCTCTTTAAATGAGATGTTCCTCCTTTTTTGGGATACTTGCAACTTTTCCTGCTGAAGGTGTTCTCTCTAATATTGGAGCTAGACGGGTATTCACATTGCAGAGTGAAAATCACCTCTCTGAAGGACTTCTCCAAGGACCACAAAAACAGCAAAAAACTGGTTCTGGCCAACCACCATAGTTATGTGGTATATTCAACATCTTTCCTCTGACATATTAAGAGCCCCATAATAATATATGAGGATTGTGGTGTTAAAAAAATGCTGTGCTACACATAAATGTCTTTGCTGTGCAGCAAGAGGATGTACAAAGAAAATATCATCTGCAGTCCAACCTGTCTGTATTTACATGGGAATGTATTTAAAATTTATTGAAAAAATCCAGTTTCACATAGCTTTACATAGATTTCAAGTCTGCCAGACCTGGCTTTGTGAGAACCTGCTTTCACTGTTCGCCACATTCTGGGTGCCCCTCATGCCCTGAATCTGATCCTGCCTCTTTTGAATTTTGCTGCTGCCTCCATTAAGCTCTGTATGAGTTTATGTGGCATTCTCAGCTCCCACTGGATCAGGTGCAGAGGTCAAGAAAGAAAAAGGTTGTTTAGATAGTTGTGTTTCTATGTTTACTCACTACAAACCTTTAAGTATAAACCTTGACAATGGTGGGTTTTCTTGTTCTTTGCAAAAGCTGACATCTGCGATCTCACTCTGATCTCATGTGTACTACAGCTCAGTTAATTTCAGTGGACTTGCTTGAGATTTATGTTGCTGTGAGAGAGGGATTGGTTTTAATGTTTGTCATCAGAACCAATCTTAGGAATTCCATCCATTGTAAATACAGTTTTAGGAAGTTAATTCAGTAAATAAGTAAGTCAGACTTGCTGATGGGTTGTTGCGGTCTCCCGGCACTTAGGTAACAGATGAAGTTTGAGAGTTGATTTCAAATAATAACCCATTTAGGTTCCAGGGCTTAACTTGAGTTCATGACTCACCAGAAGTGTTGATTGCCCAAATATTTGCCTTTTATAAACTTCCATTATCAGAAACTCGTAGCTATTTCTCATGCATGCTAAACAACATCTTCAAACTGTGTGTTTTTAGGAAAAAATGGGAATTGTATCGTGAACACTGGATCTTCAAGGATGCCTTGTGGAAGCACGACTTGGCCACCACATTCAAATTTTTGCACTGGTTAATGCAGGAAAAAGTGTAAAAGATATAGAATAATTTCCTTGTCTGGGAACTTTGGACTTTGCAGAAAAAGCTGTGCTGTGTAGAAACCTCAGTCACACAGAGGTCTCCTCTGGGCTGAGGCTGCTGGCAACATGAGACAATGTAATGGGACATATTAAACTTTATGGGAGTTGTTGGTCATGAAGAGAGATGTGCAGTAGTTTTGTGTTTTCAGACATGCAATGGCAAAACAAATGGACTTCATTCTGAGGTGGTCAGAAACAGCCTCGGAACAGCAAGGAAGCTGTGAATCCCACAGACCGGTTATGCATTTCACATTCATCAAGGGGTTAATTTATTAAAAAAAGGCTACTGTCACTAGTTGCTAGGTAACAGTGTAGTCCCCTCAGGCTTGTGATCAGCAAATGAATTTTTTTGATGATACAATATTGGTAACTCTGTATCTTGGTGCTGGAGCCAGAAAAAAGAAGGACTTTTTCTGAAACTTCTCACAACGGAATTAGTTTTATTTGTCTGGTTTACTCATATAATTTTATTTGTCTCTAACATAATTTGAAGTGTCAATAAAAAGCTCATTTTCATAACTTCCTCTGCATGAAAATACAGCATTCCACTATTATGTCTTAGAATAAACATGTGCAGTTTTAAATTATAAGTGCTTGGAAAACTGAATCCTTAAATTTTTTGCTGTCTCTCCATGTTATATTTATATGTAAAATTGGGTCAATATACTCCCCAGTTAGCCTTCTAGCCAAAGGAAGGAAAGAAAAGGAAGAAGTAGGGAAGTAAATTGAGGTAAGGTAAAGAAGAAGGTTACATGGAAAACTGAGTGGCAAAGAGAGAAAGCGCAGCTGTTGTTTAATGGATTTGAATTTTCTTTACTGTAGCCATTGCACCAGAGCACAGGACTGAAGGCTTCGTTCTGGAGCTCTTTTCCTTAAGAAGTTGTGGATGCATTTTCAATAAGGTCAAAACACTGCTAAGGATGGTGCACTGGCCCATCCCATTGATCTCCTGAGGGATGCAAGCCCTGCAGCAGAAACCGGAATTCTGTATCATACCATATTTTCTTACCGTATGGAATTTGAAATATTTCATTAGCATTTACCATGTCCTTCAAATCTTTTCATTCTTGTAATAGCTATAATTGTCCATTATTTGAGTGAGAGGAAATAATGGCTAAATTTTGGGCCTAGCCACAAATTTTCACATTTTCTCTCTGCTTATACTGAGGAGACCTTCCTGCCCACTTTTTGTTGTATTATGCAGTGTAATGCAAATTAGTGAGTTCCTATAGCATCACTGGATGAATTCTTTCTGGGGAAAAAAATCCCCACCAACTGGCATGAAATACTAAAACCAGTTTCATTGCAAGTTGACACTTCGTGGATGCCTTCAAGTTTTTTGTATTATTGGCAACTGGTGCTTCATGGGGGAAAAAAAAGCACCTGTCAGTTTTATTTGGGTGCAAGTTACTGCCTCTCTTGCAAAAGCAATCTCATTCTCTGAGAAAAGCTGCTGTCAAGTCAAACAAAATGTTTTTCAGTGAACAGACACTATTTGTGGAATGGGAGGTTACCCTATTACTGCCAGCGACAGCGAGGAGCAGTTCTGGAAGCAGTGTGAAGCTGTGGCACTGTCAGAGGTCTCCGTTCTAATGGAAGGTTGCTCTGCCCCGGGAGGGTGTGGTGGCTCCTTGGCCGTGCTCCTGTGAGGTTGGTATCCAATTACACGATGAATCAAGGTGACATACGTGCTATGTGTTAGGGCTGCAAATAGGATTGTGCTGGAATTAGAGGTTCAGTGAAAGGATTGCAGCTACGTTATCTCGTGATGTGCATCAGTCTGGGGTGTGATTGTAATGGAGTAATTAATCTTTAAAATCATTGCATTCAACAAAGGAGAAAAATTACTCTAACTAGCAAGAGGGTGTATTCGAATATCTTTTGTCTATTTGTCACTTGAAAACACCTGAATTCATTTATCCCACAAGTATCTACATGAATGAAGGAAAAATAACCCCAAGATATTGAATAGTAACAGCAGTAAAAAAGCTTTTAAATGAAAGGTTGCATTAGATGAATCTTGCCGTAACTACCAACTAGGTCACACTGAAAGAATTTTTCTACCAACAAAAGGTTTTTCCTGATTTGAGGTTAAACTGGCAGGAAAGCTCAGTAAGTCAGTAGAATACCCTGAGGAGAAATGCTGACCATCCAAAATCTTAATAATCGACCCGACTTCCTAGAACTATTTCCTAGAATAAATGTCAAGGGATACTGCTTGAGAAAATCTAAAGACTAGAGGTGACCAGAAGGATGACTTCTAAGTATATTTTTAACGAATTGAAAACACTAATCTATTGTTAGGGTTTAGTGGCAGAGGCACTTCGTTCCTCCAACCCCTAGATAAACAAGCTGGAAAACTTTCAAATGAAAATGAAGCAATTATTCAAAAGCTGGTTGTAAACTGTAATTTTTGTTCTGTGAGAGTTCCAACATTCGAACATTTAGTTTCATCTCAATGGAATGAAGTCCAAGTTTTAATTTCCTATTAAAACTTCATTTTAATGCAAATACTTAAAGAAGCCCCAAACCAAACAAACATTAAACCCCAAAACCACTGAATATTCTGTTTTGATAGAAACCAAGCATTTCTCTCTGCTTTAGACTTTTCACAGCAACAACTGTATTTTGGGATGTTGATAGATCAGTGGTTTCTGACGAGAAATGTGAATAGTTGTAAACACATTGACTTCTGAAGCAATATATTGTCTAATAAACACTATGTTTGCATAAGCTATAAAATACACTTGGACAGCTGCTCCTTCGACACTTTCATGCAAAGTAGGAAAGACTGGGTCATGAGAAAAAAGCAGGGAACTGGCAGATGTTCAACATACCACCTTTTCTTCATGAAATTCCATATCATCATTTCTTATCATGACAGATTACATAAGGCAGTCAGTTATTTCACCTTACAAACTCTGCCATTAGCATCAAGAACTGTTATTAAAGATATTTATCTGCAAAATCTTTCTATATTTTTTGTTCATCTTTCCCTAACCATGACCTCTTAATCTTTCTGTTTCTCCACCTACTTATGTTGCTTTCAATTTGCGCTTCTTTGGTAAAGGAAAAGAAGTAATTAAAACAAAAAAATTAAACCACACGAGTTGAAGTTGTCAGGAGATTAGAGTACTATATGATCCATTATCTGTAGCCTTTTAATATTGTTGGTCAACATGTGCCAGAGATTACTACTGTGAGCAGCATAAGAAGTAACACATTAGTAAGAAGTGTGGTGACCTTCTGCAGAGCTCTGTAATGTGATGTAGCCTGTCAGATCAACCTCAATACACATGTATTTCTCCCAAAAAATAAGTCTCCTCCTTACTTTAATCTTCTAATGGGAAAAGTTCTCTTTTTTATTTCCATTTTCTAATGGTATTGTAATTTGAACCTTTGCCTTTGACACTTTTTCCTTTATTTTCTTACCTAATTGGTGGCATACATTTCCTAATGCTAAGAATGGCACTACTTGCATCCGGAGTTAGAGTCAGGCTTGCTACCATTGCAAAAATATGAAAACAAAAGCATTGGCTGAGTCAGGGGATTTGCTGATGATTATGAGGGCTGACCACAGGAGCTCTGCTTAGAGCTTGATTGTGGCTGGGTAACAGCCACATCTTTAGCATCTGGTGTCTGCATGTTGCCTGTGCAAAATTAATTGGAAATCAAAGTCACATCCACACTGGACTTCAACTTCTGGCTTTTTGCGTTTATAAATGGCAATCCTTAAAACTGTCAGTGTTGTGCCATTGATAGTTTGAGTCCACAAACTCACAGGAATGCAGGGAATGCTCCTTGTTGCTCCCAAGGATCTTCTTGTGCCGGAAATCGCTTTTATCTCATTGATACCATGGCTGGTTCTGTGTCAGTTCCAGCCCTAGACCCAGCATATTTTAGGTTTTACTGCACAAAAATACAGGGTCACAGTCATAACTGGGTCAAAACAAAGACTATCCAGTAACTCATCTCAGACAGTAACTTGGGAAATTATATAATATTATTGAAAGTATGGAGTATCTGGCAATCTGTGATTAAGGAACTTACTGAACTAGAGGGTGAATTGTGTCTGTTGCGTTCAATAGCTACCCCTGAATTTGTCAGCTGTCAGTTTTTCTAATCCCACTCCCACTCTGACTACTTGATATTTGAGGATGATTAATTCCCCGGTTTAGCTGTGTGTTATGCCCCTTTTACTCGTTTTAAGCTTGCTGCCTGATAACTTCATTATGTGCTGTGCTTGAGCTAAGATGAAAAGTAATCAACGGTCTGATGTTGAGCTTTCCCTTGCCTTCTCTTCCACTTTTCCAGACTAGAGAGTCCAAATCTACTTGGATTAACCTGATATAGAAACTTAAAACTGTTGTACACTTCTGATCATCACTGTTACGGAGTCCACCATCTTCTGTTCTTCCACTATATGCTTTAGACCTCTGTGGACAAAATAAAGGGGTGACAGAGTTTATACAGGGATATAATGGCATTTTTCAGTTTATCCTCTACTCATCACTTGGTGTTTATAGTTATATTTTATAATTATATTTGGTTTTTCCCAGGACACTGGCAATGAATTTTATGTAACATTTTTTTTTCCCAGTCATCCATCTTTAGATGAGACTCTCCTGAAGTTTACTATTCTTGGCAAAGTTCCATGCCTTTGTATTTAGACTCTTTTTCAAATTGTTTTTGGAATTTATTTGACAATATAGTCATCCTTGATCAATGCTGGGGACCCTGCTAATAATTTGCTTTTCTTATTAATCTTTTCCACTTATAACCAGGGTAACAATGAAATAAAATGCAGGAAAACAATGAATGAAATCCTTTTTATGTTGTTTGAATTATTTCTGCTTGAGCTACTCCTCTTTTACCTGGAAAAAGGAATCTAGCTCTATACTGTTGTTGGTTTAGTGTTTTTAGGGCATACTAAATCCATACATATGGAGACAAAAATAGCTTTGAATATTTCCTTTCAGCTTATTATCTAGAATAAAAATATAGAACAAAGGAGCAGGTAAAAGGAGACGCCTGCAGCATGTTTACAATGAATGACATTGCAGTAATGCCACACTACAGCATATCACACTTATTTATGCATTTGCAGCTATTTTCCATGTTAGATAGAGGAGAATCAGCTCAGTAGAGGGAATTTGTTCTTCACTTCCTGAGTCAGATGCAAATGAATGCAAGTCACTCCAAAGAGCTTTTTTACAAAAGTCATTTTTATTTTCTCTCATTTTGAATGGAAGAGCACTATTATGACCACAGTGTACTTACAACAACACTGGTATTTACTGTACTATCTGATTGTTAATGGATTTCAAAAGGTTTTTAGTAGAAACCTCAGGCATAATAGAGAAAGTTTGACATGGTAAGATCCCTCACAGCACTTCCAAGGCAGCAGCAGCAAATCTTTCAAAATAATTTCCTAATCAAATTGAAGAAGGTAGCCTAGAAGAGACTGCTTGGCAATGATTAATTGAGCTTTAGTACACCCAAGTAAAGGCAAGAAAACAGAACCGAATTAGATTTTTCAAAAAAATGTACAACTTTCAGAATCCAGAGAGCCTATTAATGAAAACAATAAAGGAAGAGACTTCTATAATGAAAATCACTTTGAATTTTCAAAATCCAGTGAGAGGTAATGCAACTCAACAGCATTTTATGAGAGAATGGAGAAATGAAAAGTAATGTCAGTTTGAGAAAATCAAGTGTTATATTTTTAGAAATGAACTGTTCTGAAAAAGTTGAGCAGAGATGATGCATATTGGTTTTGCCTGTGGACTTAAAAACTTTCACTGGATGGATCTGACCAACAGGAAGTGTTTTGCTACTGCTCTTTCAAAGTTTATCACTATTTTGTCAAGATTGCAGTAGTAAAGGAGATGTCCTTTAGTGTGCCCCAATCTTTAAAGGTGTTGAGAACGTGTAACTGTCTGTGAGTCAACAGTGGGTTACAGAGGCTCTTTGCCACATTAATCTTTATGCCTAGTCAGTGCAACAAAACCACTCATAATGCTGTGTCTATCAGCATATTTTATCTGTGTCTACAGCATTTTCTGAAAAGGTAGGGAGATGAGCTGATCAACTGGCTTAAAGAGGACTGGAGTTTTTCTTGTTCTAAAAGTGCAGGTAAATAAAGTCAGGTAATAAGGTCAGCTATTCCTCACAGCCCTGTGTTGAACACCACACATTTCTGTGCTGTCAAACTCCAAAAGAGGATTAAGTTTGTAAGATCCCTTTTTTAACACCCACTTCAAATTCCACTATTTCTTTTACAGCGTAGGATGTATCCCAGTGCCATGCTTAATCAGGAACACCCGATACAGGCTTTAAAAATGGAGGTAAAGACACTTCATGCGGCCTAATGTTCACATTCCTCCCAGCTGAACAGTGGTTCCTTAACAGCAAAATTTTAAAAGGTATCTGCATTATTTGGGACTTACACTCCTTTTATAAATAGATAAATAGAGGTGAGAAGAAGGCTGAGTCTTATAAAAGCCAAACTTGTAGACCTTCTGTCTCCTTGAAGGAGACATCTATAATACCTTATTTGGGTACTTATGAAAATTCCACTTATGATCTTTCAGAGAACGTATTTTTCTCTTCAGCTCAGGTCATCTCCATGTGGAATGAGACTGGAGAAGCTGGCCGTTAGGATTGTCACAAGTATTCAAAGGTTTGCTTGCTGCCACAGAGGCTGTAGCTGAATATGCTCCACATCAAGCAGGAGTCAGTGAGTAGGAAAGCATTTGTAACCAAGTGCAGGTGGTTATCAACTCATTTGGTGTGGCTTTAAAACCAGAGACTACTTTGTCAATCTGCTTGAGAGTGTCCTGCAGGCTCTTTATTTCTTACAGAGCTCCTTAAAACAGCTATAATATTATTTAGGGCTGTAAACATATTAGTATTATGAATATTTAGAATATTAATGTTGGTGAAATAATTAATGCTGCAGGTCTTTGTTAATGTCACTTGATAACTCTGTGTTGCTATGGTACCTACACATTTTAGGAAGGTGTTTCTTCCCTGTAGCCAGTGCTGCTCTTATGGGGTCTAGAAAGCCCTAAAAGTGTCACAAATGCAGGGGAAACAGAATTTCTTGTCACTCCCAGCACCATCAACTTTACAAAACTGACCTTCATTTCACCTTTAATCTACATTTTATAGCAAATTCTAAGAAGAGTCTTTGAAACTGTACACATCAAATAAGATATGGAAATAATATTTTGAGTGAAATTTAGAGCAATAGGGATGTTTTAATAGCAATTGAGCTGGTCCCTTTGATAGTGGAATAAAGTTAGTGTTTGCCAGGGGCTGGACACCAGGTCCATAGAAAAAAGGGAAAACTTGCTTTGTATTGGAAATGTACATGGGAAAAAAATTGATTTCAAAGTACATAGATTTGGTTTAACTCAGTATATATATTTGTACCACTTGATTTTAATATATTTAACAAACATTTTACTAACTATACATTTATTTTTAAAGGGAGGCATGAAAAACAGTTTATATATGGATTTTATTATTTTCTCAATGGTAAATATTTGGAATAGTATTTCAAGTGACTAACAAATTCTGAAAAGCTTGAGAAACAGGCACATATTTAGCAGCTCTGCCATTTAATATGACTAAAAATATCCAACAATTTGGAGTAAAATTATCAGAAGTTGTTTAGAAATTTAATCCATTGTAAAAATTGAGTAGTGGTAATGCCTTCACTTGCCTCAGCTGCTCCTTTATCTGGACTCAATTGGTGCTTTTTGTTTCCTGTTTTGTTACACTTTCCACAACCTTCCTTACCTCTTTCAATTCTGCTTAGATGGCAAATACTCTTCTCACTAATGGGAAGGGGCTCAGCCGCTGGTTATTCCTTTTTGCTGTTGCCCATGGCAACAACAGGATATCCGGGATGTAATAGAGCATTAATCTCTCTGCTCAACACAGCTCTGGTAAGGCTCAGCTGGAGTCTGTCCCAGGCTTGAGTATTGCCCTCAGGAAAGATGTAAGTAATTTGAGAGAGTCTGGAGAATTTAATATGATCAAATATGACCAGTAAGGAAAGACCAGAGGGTCTTGTGTTCTATGACCCAAAGACGACTGATATGGCACAAGATAATAATCGAAAACTGAATAAAAGGTTGCCATGAACCCGAACATTTTGCTACCTGTGCAAACTGGGGATGATAAAAGTTAATGGGCTTAAATCCAAACAAGAGATATTTTAGCTGTATATTGAGAAAGATGTTCTAATGGGAACAGAAGTACTGGGAGAGGGACTGCCAAAAGAGACAGAAGTCTCGGGCAGGTATTTATTGCAAGAATTACTAAGGATGAGATGATGTCTCAAGAGTCATCCCAATTGTGCTTACTATGATTCTGTAACTACTGTTTCTGTTTCTCTCCTTATTCTATTTTCTTTTAGAATAGTAACATATATTCTAATATCTTAAAGCTTTGGAAGATTATTTTTTAACAGCACATTTATGAAGATCCAAAGAAAATTTCTTTCTTATGGTCACTGTGACACATTTTCACAAGGGAGACACCTGCCTTCAATGAGCCTTTCTTGTTGGAAAGGAGGACGGGTGATGTTTTATGCATACTTGACCATGAAAAAACATAAAAATATGTTTGTGGTCTGCAGTTAAACCTTGATTTTAAGCAGAGAGAATGATGTTGGCCTGAAGCCATCTGGATCAAACAGAGGCAGGAATGACACCTGGTGTTCAAAATTTCTTACAGAACTTCTTGGCTGGGACAGGGAGCAGCAGCCTGAGTAGGGAAGATGGGTTAGGGGACTGGAGCAGGACAAAGAGCAAGTGGCAGTTTAGGAACACAGCTGGCATGGACACAGTGGAAAAAGCAGAGAAGAAGGTGTTAAACCTGAGGGATGCAGAGCAGAAAACTATCTGTGTCGAAGTCCATATCTCTGCCTGGCGCTATACAGTTCCACCTCAGACACCCAGGAACTTTGACAGATGCCAATGAGTTTTCATGGACTTCTCAGCAGAACTCTAGCCTGGATCCCAGAACAGCAGTCACCTTGGCATGGTGCTGCTGCTGGGCTGCAAAGCCCTGCATTGATGCAGCTAGACCTGGAACTGGTTCATACAGAGCTTGTGTACCAGACTGGACAGCGTGTACTCTGGATTTCACTATCCCTTTACAGACAAAAAATGTCCGTGAAACTCAAAGGCAAAGTATCTTGTTCATTCCATAATCATATCTTTCCCCACCTTCTGCAGAAAGCAAAGCATCCTAATACAGAGTCAGTTTCTCAGTTTGGTCCAGGGGCAGCGGTTTGTGCAGTGGACGAATAGCTCAGACTGAGCTCTGAGTACTACAAGCAGGATACCACTTACCTTGCAACTGCTTCAGGAGTTTATTGGTATTTGTGAGGTGTCTGGATACTGTTGCAAGGGAGCCTCATAGAAGAGCCCATAATTCCTCTGAAGGAAAGAAGGAAGGGCTTTACAATTTGCGGAAAGACCACCCTAAAATCTATTACCTAAATTCTGACAGTGAGTAGGAAAAATAGCAGTTTATTGAATGTTGCCACTTCTATACAGTTGACTCAGGCATGGACTCCAGAGACAAGGAGATGTACCTAAAGGCTGTCTCAGACTGTGTACACAAGATAACCTTAATTCTGACATTTTTTGACACTCAAAAATTTGCAGCCTCATTACTTCAGAGACTGGGCTAACTGAAGGCATCCATAAGGACCACAGGCTGCTGAGGGAAACAAAATTGCCTTATGTTTTTGGCCTATGCTGCAGGCCAGGAAAGCCAAATACTGTGTGTGGGGCTGCTGGGTTGGCAGTACCTACCCAGGTCAGAGGACCCACCAACCCCTTTCCTTGACAGCAGGGGAGCTGCAAGCCTGGCCTGACAAATAGGCAAACCCCAGTCACATTCAGCCTCGGCACAGTAATATCAGAAATGTGCTGAGGCTGAGGAGAGCCAACTCTCCACTACACTCAAGCTGCAGAAGCAGCAGCCTGCAACTGCTGCCATGGCTCAGGGCTTATCTGTGCAGCTGCTGGTGCAGCCTTCCCCCACCCCCACCAATTAATCAGGGGATTTGCATGTTCAGGCTTGTTTGATCCCTGGTGAAAAGTCTTCTAGAAGAGTCAGGGAATGTGGGAATGCAGAGAAAGTTCTTAAAGGGGCAAGAGGAAAGGGTAGATTGAAGGAAACGCTCAGAGAAAAGAGGAAAGCTGAAGAAAGAGAGGTTAAGCTTGGAAGGGGCCACAGGAAGGGAGAGAGGAAAACACAGCTACTGAATTATGAAGTAAAAATTAATCTCATAAATACACATATTCAGCAGCCTCCTCTGAATCAGTTAACAACTCAGACAGAAGAACAGCTCAGGGCTTCTTTATGGCATACAGCTTGAATGATAACATCTCTCCCACTTGGATGCAGTGCACACTGGACCTCAGAATCTGCTCTGTGGATTGTGCCTGACACACCTGGTTGTAAATAGAGCAGGACTTAGTGAGGACTGTGCGGTTTAAAGGTGTTATTTTAGATTATACAAAGAGCATGGAAGCTGTTGCTGTTCCATCGATTTTGGGCAGATTTATAGGATCACCTAATAATTAAAACAAACAACAAAAAACCAACCAACACCTGGATTAACTTACTCTGGCTATAAACTTCTTTTATTCCCTTCCTTTCTCAATCTGTAATAAAATTTCTCACAAATGGCTGACAATAAGCTAGGCAGATATGACCAGATCAATTCCAGGTAGCTAATCTACTCTGACACTTGAAATCTACTTGCAGGGAAACAATAAATAATTTGAATTTAGTTAAAAAAAAAAGGCACAGGTTTCTCTGTATGGTGCTTATATAAAACAGCTGAATGGATTTTCCCTTACCAACACTGTGGTTTCCTATATGAGTTCTACTCCTCCTAATCCAGTTGAAATGAAAACATGTCACAACCTACTGCTTCTACTCATTTTATTGAAGTAAATGTAGCAACCCAATATTATCTCATATGTCTCTGAAGCTAATGAGGAAAGGTAATATAAATGGTGTATTACAAAGACCACTGTGCTACGCTGAGCTGAATTGAATGTTTCATCTTTTCTTTTTCAACAATACATCATTTCAAAAGGTGTCTGAAGGTTTCCATGCTGAGGAAGTGTCAATACAGTTCAATGGGGAATCCACTTATCTATATGCCTCTAGCATTTGTAAAAATATTAGCATAATGAATTTTCTTTTGTGCTTTGCTCAGATAATCAGCTGTACGTGAAGTACCTGAATTATTTACATATTTTGGCTGCTATGTGTTTCAATGTAACAAAATTTTTACAGTCTTTTAAGTAGGTCATGAAATATAAATTGGGAACGCTGATTTTTGTGGCAAGGGTTACATACCACAATGAAGTCAGACTTACATGGGAAACACAGAGAGCTATCATTGAAAGCATTTGCTGCTTACCTTTGAATAACTTCACGTGGTAAAGGAATTCAAACCTTTGAAAAATTAAAATTAAAAATGAAAAGAGAAATTCTGGCTTCCTTAGTGACTAGTTCCTTATTTACCCTGGTCTCTGTTTGATTTTTCTCTGTACTCCAGAGCGTGATATGTTCCATGAACCTAGAACTTCATCCTTTTCAGCTCCTAACAATACAGCTTTTGCTTCATGATGAGTCAAGACCACTCTGAATAAACTAAAAACTGGCCATAGAGATCATGTCTTCATCCTGCTTCAGAAACAAATGCTTATGCCCTTATTTGTGCCCTGTCTTGTTTGTGTTTCAGAGATACTATTTTATTCATGTTCTTGGATACAGACTAGGTTCTATTTTGACTACAGGCACTTTTAATATTTTATTGGTCCGTGATTTCACTATTACAACACAAGGGCTGTAACTGACTGCGTACAAAGTCTAACAGATCATCTTTACAGGCACTATAAGAGT
Source organism: Corvus moneduloides (assembly GCF_009650955.1). NCBI lineage: Eukaryota > Metazoa > Chordata > Aves > Passeriformes > Corvidae > Corvus > Corvus moneduloides. The sequence goes on from NC_045511.1 coordinate 68,741,405, forward strand.
TGACATAAAGTCCTTTTTCAATGTTCTCTTGGCACAGGCTGAATTGAGAATACTCTTGGGAAGATGGAATCAGGAGCGGTGTCCCCCCTGGTTTTCCCAGGGGTCTCACTAGGTCTTTTAAAGAAATGCACCAAGGTAGCATAAAATTACACCTGAACACACCTACCTGGCTACTTCTTGCATATATAGTCTCTTTGAAAATAATTGTGGATGTGTGTATTTATATTTGTGTGAGCCTGAAGAAAAGAAGCAGAAGGAAGTTGTGAGAAGAGAGAAAGCAGAAACTTTAGGGTGTCCTTCTGCACTGTACTGTAATTAGGACCTTATTCTTTCTGTTTTTAAACTATGGTGCCTCTATTTTTAAATAAAAATTATTTTCTGTATGAATCAATAATGTAGTTTCAGAGAGATTTAAAAAAAATGAGCTCACGATGTCTGTCCAGACTTGGTTTTGTTTGGAATCTAGACTTTCTGTTCTAGGCCCTGTCAAGAGGCATAGGTGTAAGGATAAAATATGTATACTTGCTTTGCATGTGTATTTAGAAAGTAGCTTGCTTCCATCTCCTCAGACTTCTACTTTTTTCCTCCCACTTTTATTATTTATTTTATCTCATTGGAACATTCCTGTGTTATTTTATGTAATATTTCACTTCAGAAGTTATCCACAATTCCTGCTTTTCACAGCACCATAGAGAGAGAAATGCCCTTTAGCCAGGTAACTCCCATGCTTATCTGTTTCGAGATTCCCTTGAGGCATCAATATCATTATTCAAGGATTCACTGAATAAAACACCATGGTCTTCTGGGTGTATAATGGCTTCCCTTAACTTATTACTAACGAGATCAAGGAAATCCTGGCAAGACGGCAGTGAAATTTATGGCTCATGCTTTGAATGCCATCTAGTGGTGTGTTTCTTGTGCTGACAGGGAAGTGAGAAATTTCTCATCCCACTGTCTCTGTAAATCCTTAACAATGAGGCAGGGAACACCTGTGATAGCCCCGTGAGATGGACTGTTGGTATGAGTGGAACAAGATTACTTGGCCCTGGGACTGTTGTTAGTCAGCCTGACTGTTTTTTGTTCGGCCCTTACAAGTTTTCAGGAATCCCTGAAGGTATATTAACACAATGGTCTGTGTGAAGAGCAGACAGAACTCCACTACTAAAGAAGTAGTAAAGTAGGTATGTTTATTTCCAGCGCTGGGACGCACGGGGGATCGCTCCTCCAAAATCATGCGTGCCGACAGCTGCATTCAGCTTGGTATTTACAGGGTTACAAGTTCCATATTCATTAAGTTTCGCAACACGTCTATACATATTCATCACCTAGCCCCCGCTCAGCCTCGCTTCATATTATAATGAACCCAAAAGTCATTTACATCCGCGTTGCGCTTGCGCAGTGTGGTTCGGTGGCTTTGGTAGGGGTCTTCCGAGGGTCTTTTTGATGAAGTCAGGAGTCTTCATCATCCTGAACTTTTCACCTTTCTTCCCTATGCATGCTCTTTTGTACCCCTGGCCTGGGTTTAAGCTTCGAGACTGGTTTGAGCTAGTTTTGGGTTGAGCGCAGGATGTCTGTCTGAGACTCCCTCTGCCCTTATCAGTGGTCTCTTATCTTTTCTTCCTGCCCTGGTATGCTGACCAAGCTGGATGCATTGTTCCTAACAAACTAATTCTCCTGCTTCCCATCCCCCTGATTCAGTCCCCCCTTTTCTAAAAAGTTAGTAAATTCTTTTACTAATACTTAAATTCTTTTTCTAATGAATTTTTTGGTAGGCATCCCTTAATGTTTTTCCGTGTGCATTTGACAAAGTAGTTAGAACTGATAGCCTTTTGAGTACTCTATAGTTCCAAATTAGTAACGTGATAGACAGCACGAGGCAGACACTAACCAAGGTTAGTAAGACAATGATGGGGTGACATAACGTATTTAGGATGCCTGTTGCGGTAGGTGACCACCCGAAAAGCGAGTCCCACCAGTTATGGCTTGCGTCTTGTTTTACTCTTTGCAAGATTCTGCTGATTTCTTGTGAGTCATAATGGACGGTGATTAAGGTCTTTTCCCCATTTCTTTGGATTTCCCTTAAAATCTCCATTAGGTCCTGATGTTTCACTAATTGCTTTATTAATGTTAGGTCCATCCCAATAGGTGTGGGTAGCAATTCATGGTAAATGGTGTAGTTGGACCTTATTAATTGATGGGACACAACTGGTGCTAAATACGAAAAGTTACACCCAACAATTTTGGCAAAATTACAAATACAAAAATTAGAGTGATTCATGGCAGTTACATTAATAACATTGTCATCTATTATCATAGAAGTGCAGATAGTTCTTAAGCATACACAGCCTTGACCAATATATACAAGTACAGTTTTTGGTGAAGTGTCTGGGTGGATCTCAAAGTGACAAATGCCTTGTTCTGCATCAAGACATATGTCTCTGGCATCAAGTGTATTACTTTCACAGATAAATCCTTGTTGTTCCCGTGTGATGCAAGATTGTAAATTCACTGTTTGCCAGTTTTCTCCTACCATCCGAGCCCATACTCTATGTTCGGAGGGGTAAAAAACTGTCCCTTTATGGTTTAGTCCCAATGCAACAATAGGATGAATTACATAAACTGTGGCATTCCGTATCGTAAGCACGAAGGCGGTAGCTATGTTAGTCATTGGGTCATAGGTGAAATTTACCAAGGTCCACCAGGATTGGAGCTTTCTTTCTAATTTAGTAGCATTGTTCCAAACAGCCTCTCGGATTTCAATAGGAAATACACCTTCATTACCTTTTCTTATGATTAAGGAAGCTGTGGACTGCATCCATAATTGAGCTTGTATGCAGCTAAGGGCTAATGAGACGTTGTCTTGAGCTGTGCCAAGTGTGTTTAATATCAGTTCGTGGTCCAGGTTGCTGAGTTTTGCTAGGTCTGGGAGTATTTTTGAGACTTGCCACTGGCTGTTTCCTAATGCTAAGAGGGAGGATTGTAGGGGCTGTTTTAATTTGGTCAGGTCACTGGTCGCTGTGGCCAGTTTGTTCATCAGTATCTCTGAATCAATCCCATTTATGACTGCCAGTCCTGTTCCCAGCATGCCAGTCAGGTCTCTCCGCATTCTGCCTTGGAGGGGTGTTTGCTTCTGCAGCCAGGCCGTCCATCCTTCAAGGGATGTTTGAATTAAAGGGGAGCAGGCTGGTTGGATTTCAGAAATGTTAATTTGCATTAGTAGTTCTACACGCTTAAGAGACCATTCTGGATTAAACAGCAGTAATTGCTGGCCTGTGTTCCTCACTACATAAGGGCCAATCTCATAAACTTTTGGCTCAGACTTAAGTAATGTGACCTGGGTTTGGATCTGATTGTCAGAGTGGGTAGTAGGCCTAGCCATGGCATTTATCTGGAATTTGAATGAGAGTCCATTGCTGTCTTGGCCCCAAAGACAAACCACTTCCACAGTCTGTACCAATGTAAAATTATACCAACAATCTGCTTCACTTGAATAACTACAGATCTCATGGTGTTTGTCTGTAGGAGTAGTTGAGACACTGATTTGGGTTGCTTTTCTATGAGTAGTCTCATTAACCGTTCGGCACCCTATCTTGATTTTTTCTCCTACAGTCCCTTGGAGCTGCTAAGTTCTTTGTTTTTTCTATTCTTGCTTTGTATACACTTGGTTTCCGTGCATGACTGCAGTCAACAGGTTTAAATCTTTTAAATCAGAATATCTCCTCATGAGTCCAGTAACCCGCATAAAGGCTTGGGACCATATGTCCTCTCTCCTATGAATAACTTCTCAGCTGAAGGTTACAATTATAACTGTGAGAAAAACAATTTTCTGGGTTATACTTGCGTGCCACCCTGACATTTTCATTTTGTTCGGGTGAACTTCAATTTCAGTTTATCATCCCCAGGGGTCACTTTCCAAGGGGCCTTTGAAGCCTTCTTTACTTGGGTATGGTGAATCCAGGTACTCTGTTCTCTGATCTTAATCGCGGTGTAAGTGGTGAGGAGCACCTGGAATGGTCCTTCCCACTGTGGTTCCAGAGTCTTTTCTGTGAGAGACTTAACATATACATAATCTCCAGGCTGAATGTCATGTACAGGACTGTCCAAACCTCGACTTCGGGTTCCAGCCACGTGTTTTCCAATTTCTCTAAGCTGTTTACCTAAGGCAATCATGTAGATGGTTAGCGTCTCTTCCCCTATTTGGGTAGATATGCCTTTCTGTACCCCATATGGTCTCCCATAGAGTATTTCAAAGGGACTTAACTTTTCTTTAATTCTGGGCTTGGTCCGAATTCGTAACAACACAAGTGGAAGAGATTGGGGCCAGGGTAGGTTAGCTTCTTGCCCTAATCTCACAATTTGCTGTTTAATCAAATGATTCATTTTCTCTACTTGGCCACTCGACTGCGGGTGGTATGGAGTGTGGAGTTCCCAATCTATGCCTAAATGTCGGCTGGTTTGTTGTACCACCCTTGAAATAAAATGTGGTCCCCTATCTGAGGACATTGTGGCTGGAACTCCGAAGCGCGGTATTATTTCTTGTAGTAACACCTTGGTTACTTCTCGAGCCTTAGTGGTCTTGGTAGGAAAAGCTTCTGGCCATCCTGAAAAAGTATCTGTTAGCACTAATAAATATCGGTACCCCTCCTTTTCTTGGAAGTTCTGTGAAATCAATTTGCCACTGCTGTCCAGGCCCATGGCCTCTCCCAATCTGGCCCATTTTTGGTTTGGGGGTGTTTCTGGGGTTAGTCTGGAGGCAAAGGTTGCACTGTCCAGTTACTTGCACAACAGTTTCGTATAAGTTTCTAGCGACAATTTTCCCAATTAAGTAGTTATATAAGGCATTTGTTCCCCAGTGTGTTTTCTGGTGTTCTTCTCTAACTACGGCCCATAGCAAATGAGAGGGAATAACTACTTTTCTTTCTGCATTGATAGCCCATCCCTCTTGGTTAAATGTTCCCCTTTCATCTTTAATCAATATCCTGTCTTTTATGTTGGCTTACTCTCTAGGGAAAGTTGTCCATCTGGGATCAAGGCTCCAGTTATTGTTACCTCACCTTTTGCTGCCTCTTTTGCCTCTCTGTCCGCCAGTTCATTTCCTTCTTCCAATTCTGAGCTCACCTTTTGATGCGCCCTTATGTGCATGACTGCTACCTTCTCAGGTAGCTGGACTGCTTCTAACAGCTGCATTATTTCTTGTGCATGTTTGATGTTCTTTCCATGCGAATTTAACAGTCCTCTTTCTTTCCAAATGGCCCCGTGTGTGTGCACAACTCCAAAGGCATACCTTGAGTCTGTATAGATGTTTATTTTCTTTCCTTTTGCCATCTCTAAGGCACGGGTTAGGGCGATTATTTCAGCCTTCTGCACAGAGGTGTTTGTTGGCAGGGGTCCGGATTCTATCACCTCGCGGCAGGTGGTAACTGTACCCAGCATGCCGCTTTCCACTGATGATGTAGCTGCTTCCATCAGTAAACCAGGTCTCTGTGTTGTCTAAAGGGGTATCCTTTAGATCCGGGCGGCTGGAGTAGGTAGCTTCGATAGTCTCCAGGCAATCATGGCGTACCAGTTCCCCTTGATTTCCGCTGAGAAAGGAAGCTGGGTTGACAATGTTAGTTACCACTATTTCCACATCATCTTGTTCTACCATGATGCCTTGATATTTCAGGAACCTTTGTGGGGAGAGCCAGTGCCCACCTTTCACTTCCAGCACCGCGGGCACCGTGTGGGACACCAGCACAGTCGTTCTCTGGCCCAAGGTGAATTTGCGTGCTTCCTAGATGTTTAACACAACTGCTGCAACAGCTCTGAGGCACCCAGGCCATCCTTTGGCTGCTGCATCTCGCAGCTTAGAGAAATAGGCAACTGCCCATTGGTATGGGCCCAGGTCTTGTGCTAGTATTCCCAGGGCGATCCCTTGCTTCTCATGGGAAAATAGAAAGAATGGCTTACTCACATCTGGAAGTCCTAGAGCTGGAGCTGACATGAGGGCATTCTTCAGCTGGCTGAAGGCCCGCGTGGCCTCCTTTGTCCACTGGAGAGCTCTGCTTTCCTTTGTAATGAGTTCATATAGTGGTTTCACGAGCAGCCCATAATTGTAAATCCACAGTCTGCACCACCCTGTCATGCCCAGAAAAGTCCGTAACTCTTTCACTGTCTGGGGTTTCGGGGTTTGGCATATCGCTTCTTTGCCATCTTGCCTCAAAGTTCGTTGCCCAGCACTGACTTCATAGCCCAGGTAGATCACTTTTCGTTTCACCACCTGAGCCTTTTTCTTGGATACCCTGTACCCTTGGAGTCCCAGGAAGTTTAAGAGGCTTACCGTCCAGGCTGTGCAAGCTTCCTCTGTTTGGGTAGCTATTAGGAGATCATCCACGTACTGCAATAGCTTCCCTTCTCCTGGTGGGGCTTCTCAGGACTCTACGTCTTTTGCGAGCTGTTCTCCAAACAGGGTGGGGCTGTTCTTAAATCCCTGAGGCAACACCGTCCATGTGAGCTGGGTTTTGCACCCACTCTTAGGGCTTTCCCATTCGAATGCAAAATTTTCTGGCTGGCTTCATGGAGAGGGAGGCAAAAGAAGGCATCCTTTAGATCTAAAACGGTAAACCAAGTTAGCTCTGGTGTTAAACATGTTAACAGAGTGTAAGGGTTTGCCACCACAGGATAGAGGTCCTCAGTTATCTCGTTAACAGCCCGTAAATCCTGTACCACCCAGTAAGACCCATCAGGTTTACGGACAGGCAAGATAGGAGTATTGAAATCAGACTGGCACTCTTTTAGTAATCCCAACTGCAAGAATTTTTCAATTATCGGGCCAATTCCTTCCCTGTCTTCCCTTTTAAGGGGGTACTGTTTAATTCTAACTGGTTGTCTCTCTTCTTTGAGTTTGATCTGTATTGGGGTTGCATTTTTGGCTCTTCCAGGTACATCTGTGGCCCAGACTCCTGGGAACACTTGCTCCATTATCTCTTCCCTGATTTCCTCTACAGGGTCTTTGGTTGTTAATATTAGGCTCAGTATTTCTACATACTGTTGGTCATTTATCTCCAGAACAACTTCCCCATTCCTAAAAATAATGGTTGCTTGTAATTGTTCTAATAAATCTCTTCCCAAGAGAGCCTTTGGAGAATTGGGTAAATATAAAAACTTGCGAATACCCCATTGTTTCCCAATTTTATATTTTAATGGTTTAAAAAAATAAGCTTTTTCAGATTGGCCAGTTGCTCCATGTACCACAATATAGTCATCCCCCACAGGCATTAAAGCTTTATTTAAAACTGAATATGTTGCCCCTGTATCCACCAAAAATTCTATTTCTTTTTCCTTGTCCCCTAGCTTCATTATAACCAGTGGATCTGCTAGGGTGGAATCCCCCGGTCCTCTTCAATCTTCTTTCACGTGTGCAACCACCCTCCCCCTTCCTCGGTTTCCCTTGTTCTGGTGGTCTTCTTGTCTTCTTTCTGGGCACTCGTTTTTCCAATGACCAAACCTCCCACAAATCGTGCATTGGTCTCTACCTAGCCAGGGTGGGCCTTGTCTGGGAGGTCCTCGTCTGGGGGGTCCTTGTCTAAGCTTTTCTCTATTCCCTTCTTTTACTACTGCTACTAATTTCCTCATCCCTTGCTTGTAACTTTCTTCTCGATTACTGAATACCTTCCAAGCTGCATCCAATAGAGTTTCCAGGTTCCTCCCTTCTGGCCCCTGAAGTTTCTGCAATTTACGTCTGATATCTCCTGTGGATTGTCCTAGAAACAAAGATACCAGCTGTTGTAGCCCTACCTCGGTCTCAGGATCCAGCGATGTGTTACGGCGCATTGCATCCCTCAGACGATCCAGGAATTCGGATGGTGACTCGGAAGGACTCTGTCTTATTGCGTACAAAGCTGACCAGTTTAGGGTCTTGGGAATAGCTCTTTCCACCCCTTTTGCTATCCATTCTTGATAACCTTTTAATTTCTTTAATTCAGCTGTTCTATTCGGGTTCCAGTGTGGTTCCTGGAGTGGGAAGTAATCTTTTACATCTAATTGTTGTGTTTTGTAATAGTCCTCTGCTAAGTCTCGAGCTGTTTTCAAAACTAGCTGTCTTTCTGTCTCTGGTAGTCCACCCACTAGTAATTGTATATCAGCCCAATCTGGATTATGCTGTTTAATTATAAGTCACAAGCGCTCAGCAGTACCTACTGGATCACTTTGGTAATTTTTGGCAACGTTATACCATGCATCTAGGTCAGCAGTAGAGAAAGGTACTCTAATTAACACTGTATTCCCATCAGGTGCCACTGCCTCTCTCAGAGGTGCCATCAGTACCTGTTTCCTGGTTTGGGACGAGACAGGACTGCCCGGGGGAGAGGAGGTTGGCGTTGGTGTTCCTTCCGAGTCCGCATCCTCTTCCTGTCTCCTAAGGGGAGGCTTAAGCAAATCGGTTAATTCATCATCATCTTGTCCCTGAGCTGCTGCTTGATAGACTTTGTCTGACCTTGTGCATCTCTGGCCGATGCTGCATGACGAGCAGCATCGTTTGATTCTTCTTCGGCCCTTATTATTTTCTTTTTCCAGAGCTAACACCATAGGATCACTGGGAGGTTTGATTCCACAATCTCTCTGCCATTCAGGGTGTTTTCGGAGAGAAAAAAATGCGTCAGCGTAGGAAACTTCTTCCCATTTACCTTCCCGCCTCAGAAACAGCATTAACTGAAGCAAGGTATTATAATCTAAAGTTCCATTAGATGGCCATTTGGCTTCATTTTCTAATTTATACAGTGGCCACCACTGGGTACAATATTTTATAAGGGTTCTTTTATTTTCTGTGCCTCCAGCTCCTACTATCTCCTTCCAATGTACCAGAATACAGCCCAGCGGGCTTGCTCTGGGGATTTCTTTACTTTGTCTGGTTCCCATACTGTGCCACCCCCTCCGGGTCACCTGTATAGTGTATAAGTTACTCTTTATAAATTCTCTTGTGCCTTCTGCCAAGCCTGCCTTGCTGCTGCTTGAAATCCCCCTTTTCCACACTCTCTCTCAGTTCTTTCCCAATTTCTTCCCGAAATTCCTAAATCTCAGGTACCAAATGCGACTTCCCACACACAACCTTTAAAATCTCAGGCTCAAAATCAGCTTAATAGCACTGAGAACACAGGCTCTGCCGTCTGGCAGAAGAGCAGTATCACCTCCTCGTACAAACTTTACCCTGTATTAATACCCATGCGACCTGCCATCCTCCCGTTGAATAAAAGGTTCTGACACATCCACAAAAACAAGTTATTCCACGTACTCTTTCAAACTCTAAATTCTCTGCCACTAATCCTTTGCAGAGGTTCTCCCAGCCACGACTCTAAATTCAACAAGCAAGCACTCCCCCAAACAAATGTCTCAGTATCACACTCTCAAACGACACACGGCAACACGCACGCTCCCGTTTTACAAACGAATAGGCGACCTAATACACATCTACACACATAAAAGCAGTCTGACAACAACCAATATCCACATAGACATATAAGCAACACAACAATATTCAAAGCAGCTACTAGTAGCAAAAATGTTCGCAACACTCGCTTGTAACAGTTTCAGGGTCCCACTTGTATTTTCTGACACGGTAACAAGTTCCGGTGGGACCCCCCCCCTTGGAATCACCCGATCCGCTCCCAGGATCGCTAGCGGCCGCTCTATCGGTCGGCGATTCCCCCTTGCCGGCTGCAGTAGCGGGTTGCTTGCAAGCCCCACCTTTACCCTCACAGGGACTGCGCTGAACGCGGGACGTCTCCTCGCGGCTTACCAGCAGCCCTGGCCACGCGTACGACTTACAGGCACCCTAAATGCAAAACACACCGTTTATCCGCAGTTCCAGGTCGTTGTCTGTCCGCCGCAGTGAGCGAGCCGAGGGGCGGAGATCCTCCAGGAAAGCCCTGGGGCGCGCCTAGGATGTCCGCTCCTCAGCCGATCCTGCAGCCGGACAGAGGTTCTCCTGGCTGCTCGCCAAATGAAGAGCGGACAGAACTCCACTACTAAAGAAGTAGTAAAGTAGGTATGTTTATTTCTAGCTGGGACGCACGGGGGATCGCTCCTCCAAAGCCATACGTGCCGACAGCTGCATTCAGCTCGGTATTTACAGGGTTACAAGTTCCATATTCATTAAGTTTCCCAACACGCCTATACATATTCATCACCTAGCCCTGCCCAGCCTCGCTTCGTATTATAATGAACCCAAAAGTCATTTACATCCGTGTTGCGCTTGCGCAGTGTGGTTCGGTGGCTTTGGTAGGGGTCTTCCGAGGGTCTTTTTGATGAAGTCAGGAGTCTTCATCATCCTGAACTTTTCACCTTTCTTCCCTATGCATGCTCTTTTGTACCCCTGGCCTGGGTTTAAGCTTCGAGACTGGTTTGAGCTAGTTTTGGGTTGAGCGCAGGATGTCTGTCTGAGACTTTCTCTGCCCTTATCAGTGGTCTCTTATCTTTTCTTCCTGCCCTGGTATGCTGACCAAGCTGGATGCATTGTTCCTAACAAACTAATTCTCCTGCTTCCCATCCCCCTGATTCATGTGGAAACAATTACACAGACAATTTTCTCTTCTCCCTGCACATAAAATATGCATCTTTCTTATTAATCTGCAGAATGTAATAATTCAGAGAAATTGGAACAAATCAGCAACTGCTTCATGGTTTTATTTACACTGGACAAGCCTGTATATCTCATTTGTACAGATAAAAAAGGCAGATCATTCCCCCCTTAATCTTTTGCACTGGATATCAAGCTTGCGTATCAAGAGAAACCAGAGAATGGTATCTTTGGGACTGCTAATTTTTGCTGCCTTGATCCTCTCTCCTATAAATGAGTGAAACTCAATCTGCAGAAAGTGTATGCAGCCCTATTCCCCCTTCAGGTCCTTTGTTTTGTGCTGGCTTAGAGGGATTGGCCCCCATAAAGACCATCTGCACAACTTTAACAAAGGCTACTGAACTTGTGGGAAACAGATCCGTGCCATGCACAGCTTCCTAACCAGCAGGCAGAGTGGAGATTTCTAATAGCAAGCAGAACAGGGAACTCTGGACCCGAAACTCTGGCCTCTTCTGGGGCTCTGCTCTGATCCTGATCCTTATCTCAGGTCTAGCTGTTGTTCCTGCTTTTCTTTCTTGGCCCTGTTATCCCATTTACTGAGATCTTGGCCCAGGTACCAAAACCCACTACTTTGGATTCTCAGTTGGTGTGCTTTTGTCTGCTTCTGGCCTCAGTCTTCCCTGAACAGGAAGTTTCTGTTGGTTTGTTCACTCATGCAGTGATGTGAGCAGGTTTTTCTCCTGCAGAGAAAGTGCAGAAGGTGACAAATGTGTAGTGATGTCATTACACAGCTTCTGTGACATAAGTCATCATTCTTTCCGAAGTCTTTGGCCTTTAATACTGAGTGTTGGGGTTTTAGGAACTCTCTTGGTTTTTTGTTTCTTTCTGTTAAAGGAATTTTCCCCATTTGTGTTGCTAGGGGGACAAATGGCTGGGTACTTCAGAAAAACAAAAGAGCTGGCTATCCTTTTTGTTTCATCTGGGTGTGTGGGCAATCTGTCTCCATCGTTCAGATGCCAGAGAAGGAGGCTGCTTTCTTCGGCCGCTTTTCCTCCTGCTGGAGAAGCCCCGGGATCCCAAAGCCCACCTTCCCTGCCCCACTGGGAGCCTGGCTGTGGCCACCCTGCCCCCGCTGTTGCTTCGAGCCTTCGCTACGTTGTAGCCGTGCTCACCCTGCCTGCCCAGACCTCCAGGGGGTTCCCCATTTGGATCTATCTCGTCTGCCACACAGGATTTGTGCTCGTCCCTGCCATTCCAGCCTGCTGTTCCCGAGGGTCCGGCCGGACACCAGGATCGGCTGCCCAGGGGTTTGTGAAGCCTTTGTCCCATCCCTTCCCGGGATCCCAGGCCGCCATTGCCGCGTGCTCCCCGAGCTCGCTCCGGAGCGCCCCCTGCAGCCGCGGGGGAACCATCGCACCTGCCCTGCTCACCGGGAGCCGCCAGCGCCCCTGCCGGCTGCGAGCGGAACTGCACCTGAGGGGAAAGGGCCCGACAGCCGAGAGGGCTGGCACTGGGTTTGTGATTGCTGTTACTGCCATAGTTACTGTTGTTTTGTTTGACTGGTTTTATATATAATAGTAAAGAACTGTTATTCCTATTTTCCACATCTTTGCCTAAAAGCCCCTTGATTTCAAAATTATAATAACTCAGAGAGAAGGGGGTTGCATCTGCCATTCCAAGGGAGGCTTCTGCCTTCCTTAGCAGACACCCGTCTTTCAAACCAAGACAGATCTTGGCACCCAATGTGGGGCCTGAGGGCATTAAGAGAGAGAGATGAAAAAGGAACAACAGTTCCTGGATAACTTAATTTTGTGTGCTGGATATAGGAACCTTGTTAGGCAGCACTATGTGGTCTAGTTTACCCTGGTTCGGGTGGCAGGTGGTCGTGGCTATATTCTTCCCCTTTGCAGCTCCTTACTTGAATATGGGCCCTCTGACTAATGCTACCATTGCTGTTATCCAGTTTGTGCTATGAGTCGAGAAGGTGAGGAATTCATGGGTTTTTAACTTCCTCCGGAATGTGGGTAGATGGATAAAGGGCTATCACACAGTAAGTGCATGTTTTTGGGGTTATGTTAAAAATGGTACCTTCTGTAAGGAAGCGACACCAGGAGAAGTTTTCTCCCAACCCCTCAACCAGTTCTTTGGGCCCACCCCACCAATTTTTGAAGGGTTTAGATTCCCTCTGAGTACTAACCAACTGGTGCTGGTAGGCCTACTCTATTTAGCGCTCAGGGATAAGTTGAGATTGGCTTGGATAACTACCCAGACACCGGCCCCAGAGACTAGAGATCCTACCCCAGAGCCTGATCCCGGCCCAGAACCTGACACAGCCCCAGACACTAGAGATCCTGCCCCACAGCCTGACCCTGCCCCACAGCCTGATACTGCCCAACAGCCCACCTCAGAAATGGACTACGCGAACGAGGTGGGGGTACTGGTGAAAGGGATGCAGGAGATGTGCCAGGAGATGGGCCAGGTGCACCAGGGGATATGCCAAGTGCTAAGGGAATACACCTCCTCAGCTAGTGAAAAACCCTCTCCCTGCCCCAAAGAGGGTGAGTCCGATGGTGCAGCAGTGGAACCCATGGATGTTACAACCGTCCAGGTTTCAGCTGAACCACAAGGACAACCACAGCCAGCAGCAGTCGCCCCTGTGCAAAGGAGGAAGTATAAGACCAAATCAGTACAACCAGTTAATGATGACGGGGAACCAGAGCCCTCACAACCAGCAGGAGAGCCAGAGCCGGAAATCATCACTGAGTCCCTGTCGTATGACAGTCTCTGTAGTATGCAAGAAGACATTGTGTGAAGGGGGCGTGAGCCTTATACAGCCTGGCTGCTTCGGGTTTAGGACCTTATGGGCACAAGTGTGCAACTGGATAGTGGTGAGGCAAGGTATCTGGGATCGTTGACCCAGGACCCAGGTGAGGACCAGATATTTGTGAGGGAGCCAGGACCCCTTTCTCTCTGGGAGCAGCTCTTAATGAGTGTGAGAGAAAGGTTCATTCATAAAGAAAGAATGCAGGAGTACCATCATAGAATGCAGTGGAAGACACTTGAGGAAGGGATCCAGCAGCTAAGAGAGGTGGCAGTATTAGAGGTACTCTTTGGGAAGGATGGACAGCATGATAATGACCCCGACAAGGTCAGGTGCACAGGACAGATGATGTGGAACCTGGCAAGGCTAGGGCCATCACAATACACCACCTTCATTGCAACGATTGATGCTGACAATAACCGAGAAACAGTGGGCTCTGTCACCAACAAGCTCAGGAATTATGACAGTATGGTCAATGGTCGGCTGAAAGCTCATGTCTCTGCTGTGGTCCAGGACCTCAAAGAGCAGATGAAGGAGATGAGGAAGGAAATGAGGGAGGAGATGAGGGAGGAGATGAGGAAGGTCAGTGTGGCACCAGTGTGAGTCACAGGCCCCCAAGTCAGAGCCCATCGTCCCCCTGCTAGAGAGAGAGGGTACACCCCACGAGCTGAGCTGTGGCTTTTTCTGTGCAAGCATGGGGAAGACATGAGAAGGTGGGATGGGAAACCCACCTCTGCCCTGGCAGCGCGGGTGCGTGAACTCAAGGAGGGAGGCACTAACCGAGGGGGTTCCGCTAAGGTGAAGGTAGCCTCAGCCTCCCGTGACCGAGCTGCCAGGTATTACAGATGGGAGGATGATATGTCGGATCTCCTTGAAGGGACCTCTAGCATGTATGCCGAGGGAAAGAATGATAACCAGGGCTAGAGGGGCCCTGCCTCTAGCCAGGAAGAGGCACGGGAGAACCGGGTTTTCTGGACGGTGTGGATCCGATGGCCTGGCACATCAGAGCCACAAAAATATGATGCATTGGTTGATACTGGGGCACAGTGTACTTTAATGCCATCGGGACATGTGGGGGCAGAACCTGTATCCATCGCTGGGGTGACCGGGGGATCACAGCAGTTGACCCTTTTGGAAGCTGAGGTGAGCCTGACTGGGAAGGAGTGGCAAAAGCATCCGATTGTGACCGGCCCAGAGGCCCCGTGTATTCTGGGCATAGACTTCCTCTGGAATGGCTATTACAAAGACCTGAAAGGACTCAGGTGGGCATTTGGGATTGCTGCTGTGGAGGCAGAGGGCATTAGGCAATTGAACACCCTGCCTGGACTATCAGAGAATCCTTCTGCAGTTGGGCTCCTGAAAGTGGAAGAGCAACGAGTGCCAATTGCCACCTCGACAGTGCACCGCCGGCAGTATCGGACAAATCGAGATGCTGTGATCCCCATCCACAAGATGATCCGCGAGCTGGAGAGTCAAGGGGTGGTCAGCAAGACCCACTCACCCTTCAACAGCCCCATCTGGCCTGTGCGCAAGTCTGATGGGGAATGGAGATTGACTGTGGACTATCGTGCCCTGAATGAAGTGACTCCACCGCTGAGCGCTGCCGTGCCGGACATGTTGGAGCTCCAGTATGAGCTGGAGTCCAAAGCAGCGAAGTGGTACGCCACTATTGACATTGCCAATGCATTCTTCTCCATTCCTCTGGCAGCAGAGTGCAGGCCTCAGTTTGCTTTCACCTGGAGGGGCGTGCAGTACACCTGGAACCGACTGCCCCAGGGGTGGAAGCACAGTCCCACCATCTGTCATGGACTGATCCAGACTGCACCAGAAAAGGGTGAGGCTCCAGAACATCTGCAGTACATTGATGACACCATTGTGTGGGGAAACACGGCATTGGAGGTATTTGAGAAAGGAGAGAGAATCATCCAAATTCTCCTGGAAGCTGGATTCACCATCAAGAAGAGCAAAGTCAAGGGACTTGCCCGAGAGATCCAGTTCCTGGGAATGAAGTGGCAAGATGGACGACGTCAGATTCCCACTGAGGTCATCAATAAGATCACAGCAATGTCTCCACCGACCAGCAAGAAGGAAACACAAGCTTTCCTAGGTGCCATAGGTTTCTGGAGAATGCACATTCCCAAGTACAGCCAGATCGTGAGCCCTCTCTACCTGGTTACCCGCAAGAAGAATGATTTCCACTGCGGCCCTGAACAGCAGCAAACCTTCACCCAGATCAAGCAGGAAATCACTCACGCCATAGCCCTTGGCCCAGTCAGGACAGGACCAGAGGTGAAGAATGTGCTCTACTCTGCAGCCGGGAACAATGGTCTGTCCTGGAGCCTCTGGCAGAAGGTGCCTGGTGAGACTCGGGGCTGACCACTGGGATTCTGGAGCCGAAGCTACAGAGGGTCCCAAGCCAACTACACTCCCACAGAGAAAGAGATCTTGGCAGCTTATGAAGGAGTCCAGGCTGCCTCAGAAGTAATCGCACAGAGGCACAACTCCTCCTGGCACCCCGACTACCGGTGCTGGGGTGGATATTCAAAGGAAAGGTTCCTTCCACACATCATGCCACCGACGCTACTTGGAGCAAATGGATTGCCCTCATCACGCAGCGCGCCTGAATTGCAAACCCAAGTCGCCCTGGGATCGGAAGGTGAGACTTTTGGGTTATCTTCTGAAGAAGAAGAGGAGCAGGTGACACGTGCCGAAGAAGCCCCACCATATAACAAGCTACCAGAGAGTGAAAGACAATATGCCCTCTTCACTGATGGTTCCTGCCGAATTGTGGGCGCTAGCCGGAAATGGAAAGCCGCTGTATGGAGCCCCACACGACAAGTTGCACAGGCTACTGAAGGAGAAGGTGGATCGAGCCAATTTGCTGAACTCAAAGCCATCCAATTAGCTCCTGACATTGCTGAAAGAGAGAAGTGGCCAAAGCTCTACCTCTACACTGATTCATGGATGGTAGCCAATGCTCTGTGGGGTTGGCTGGAAAGGTGGAATAAGGCAAACTGGCAGCGCAGAGGAAAACCAATCTGGGCTGCTGAAGAGTGGAAAGACATTGCCACTCGGGTAGAGAAGCTATCCGTGAAGGTCCGTCATGTAGATGCTCACATCCCCAAGAGCCGGGCTAATGAAGAACATCGTAACAACAAACAGGTAGATCAGGCTGCGAAAATAGAGGTGTCCCAGACAGACTTGGATTGGCAACATAAGGGGGAGTTGTTCCTAGCTCAATGGGCCTATGATGCCTCAGGTCATCAGGGCAGAGATGCCACCTATAGGTGGGCACAAGACCGAGGGGTGGATCTAACCATGGACAGTATCTCCCAGGTTATCCATGATTGTGAGACATGCGCTGCGATCAAGCAGGCCAAGCGGGTGAAGCCTCTGTGGTATGGTGGGCGATGGTCCAAATACAAGTATGGGGAGGCCTGGCAGATTGATTACATCACACTGCCTCAAACCCGCCAAGGCAAGCGCTGTGTGCTCACAATGGTAGAAGCCACCACTGGGTGGCTGGAGACCTATCCTGTGCCTCATGCTACTGCCCGGAACACCATCCTGGGCCTGGAAAAGCAAGTCCTTTGGAGGCATGGCACCCCTGAGAGAATCGAGTCTGACAATGGGACTCATTTCAAGAACAGCCTTATAAACACCTGGGCTAGAGAACATGGCATTGAGTGGGTGTACCACATCCCTTACCATGCACCAGCAGCTGGGAAGGTTGAGCGGTGTAATGGACTGCTTAAAACCACCTTGAAGGCACTGGGTGGGGGGACTTTCAAAAACTGGGAGGTGCATTTAGCAAGAGCCACCTGGTTAGTTAACACTCGAGGCTCCACCAGCCAAGCAGGCCCTGCCCAATGCGAACCCCTACAAACAACAGATGGAGATAAGGTTCCAGTGGTGCACATGAGAGGTATGCTTGGAAAAACTGTTTAGGTTAATTCTGCCTCGAGCAAAGACAAACCCATCTGTGGGGTTGTCTTCGCTCAGGGACCAGGTTGCACCTGGTGGGTGATGCAAAAGGATGGAGAGACCCAATGCTTACCTCAAGGGGACCTTGTTTTAGGGTGAACTACCCATGGCTCTGTACTTGTATCAGTATCACCATGTATATATGTATATAATTTGGGTAATGCATGTATTTATATGGTTAAAAGGGTTAAGTTTCCTGTAACATGTTAGTATGGGAAAAATTCGGGGTGGATAATGTTGGGGTTTTAGGAGCTCTCCTGGGTTTTTTTTCTGTTAAAGGAATTTTCCCCATTTGTGTTGCTAGGGGGACAAATGGCTGGGTACTTCAGAAAAACAAAAGAGCTGGCTATCCTTTTTGTTTCACCTGGGTGTGTGGGCAGTTGGTCTCTGGCATTTGGACAGAGAGGAAGGCTGCTTTCTTCGGCCGCTTTTCCTTCTGCTGGAGAAGCCCCGGGATCCCAAAGCCCACCTTCCCTACCGCGCTGGGAACCTGGCTGTGGCCGCCCTGCCCCCGCCATTGCTTCGAGCCTTCACTACATTGTAGCCGTGCTTGCCCTGCCTGCCCAGACCTCTGGGGAGTTCCCCATTTGGATCCATCTCATATGCCACACAGGATTTGTGCTCATCCCTGCTGTTCCAGCCTACTGTTCCTGAGGGTCCGGCCAGACACCGGGATCGGCTGTCCAGGGGTTTGTGAAGCCTTTGTTCCATCCCTTGCCGGGACCCCAAGGCACCATTGCCGCGTGCTCCCCGAGCTCGCTCCGGAGCGCCCCCTGCAGCCGCGTTACTTTGTTAGTCGTCTCTCTCCCCCTGGGGTGGACTTGGTACAAAAAAATTGGGATACGGAGCAATTGGTTACTAAAAAGATGATTGATTACCAAAAAAGTGATTGGTTATCAAAAAAGGCTTTAGGCAGTGGCATTGCTTGCTGCCAAACTCGATAATCACTGGAACAAAATGAGCAATCTGGTAAGGCAAACTGCTCCAGGGCGAAAAACAGAAACCTACTAAAACCCTGGAAAAAAAAGAGCAACTCAAGTGCCTGATTCACAGACTGCAACTCTTGCAAAACTTTTGAAAGCAGTCTCGCTCCCTCCCCTGAACAATCAATTGGAGGAAACCCCTCTGAAATCCTATGGGAAACAACAAAAGTGGTCCAATGAGCACTTCATAGAATAAAAGCTCAAACTTCACCTAAATGAATTAATGCAATTAGCAACTTGTTTCACTCTGAAAGGTTTTGCCAGGGAAGTTTGTTTCTTGTCTTTTTTTTTTTTTTTTTTCTAGCAATGACAAACATCCCTGCGTTGAAGATAAGGAAAACAGTTTGGGAGCAGAAAAACTGTAAGCAGCAAATTCACTTTCTTGTTATAGGAACCTACCAAGACATGAGATGGAACTGCATGAAAACCAGTGAAATTTAAAGTGTCATTAGACTTGCTTGCATTTTCAGTTTGTTAATGTTTGTAATTTGTTTGTGTTTTCATTGCAAGTGACTTGCTAGGAAATCAAATATTAGTCGAAGTATTCTACATATTCTTAAGCCTGATTTTTGTCTGACTTGTTTTGTCTTTTTACTGAAAAAAATGTTGTAGCTAAGGTCTTATGGATGTATAATTTGTCTCAACCAATTTTATCCTGAGAGCTGGTATAAGAATTTATACATATTTGAAATCATACAAGTTCTGCCTCGGAAGGCTTCAAAATTATTATCATTTGGCTAAATTTTTCGGATTTACTAACTAGTGAATTAAAGAGTCTTAAAAAACACAAGCAAAAGTTACATGAGAAATGACTGAATCCCCCTTCCTAAATCTGGAGGGGTAGCCATGGACTGCAAATAGGACATGAATAAAATACAAAAAAGCCTTCTACCAGGTCTCAAACTAATGGGCTGTTGAATTTCCTGCCCTATGTCCTAAAAGAGTATTTTAACTTTGCCTCACTTCTCCTATTTATGCCAATCAGTGTAGTGACTGCAGCACATTCTGCAATGCACATGCTTCTCCCTTGCAGGTGCAGAATGTGATGAGAGCAATTTGCTCACTGAATTTCAAAAGAAAAAAGCTACTTGAGATGATACAACTAAGTTTAAAAGGGAATTAATTTCATTTCTAATCCCACCAATAATAAGTTTCTATTTTGTGTCAAGATTAAATTACAAGAGTGCTATAACCTGTCTCCTGAAAAGCATAGTCCTGATGTAAGGATATGTTTGCATGAGAACATTTTGTGGGAAAATGTTTTGTGTGTTAATTTTGGATCATAAAAACTAATCCTTCATAATGCATAGAATTGTCCAGCAGAGTAGGAATATTACCAATGAAATTCTTCTAACTATATGTGAATGCAGTTAAGCAGAAAACACGCATCCTTGACAAATCCATTCCCATTGTTATAAACATATATTATACTATTGGCTTCTCGCAAAGTATTACGGTAGATATTATATAATGTTAGAAATGCTTTTGCTGTGTGGATGTAGTTTTCTCTCATTTTAGCAAGAATGTTAGCAAGTGTGAGCAAGTAAGAGAACCTCCAAGCGAGCAGAGGATGAGGCCCGAGAAGCTGCTAATCAACACTTTGTCCAGAGAACAAAAGGGCCCAAAGGCTACTCCACCCGGAGAACGGGCGTCCAGGAGAGTCTGAGAGCCCTTATCACCGCTCTGCCGGAGGGGCAAAGAGGCCCAAAGCTGCAATCAGCCCTGACTGGAGAATTAAGAGGTCCACCCCTACCATCAACTCTTACCTAGCGGGCCCAACCTCAAGAATCAAAAGACATAAAACCACAAGGCCGAAGACTACGCATGCTCTAAAAAGGCAGAACCAAGGAGTGGCCATGCAGATCAATTCCTGGAAAAGTTTTAATATGAATAGAGAACAGACAGTAAAAATGGTATAAAAAGGACTAACCTTGAGCATCAGGTGTGCTCTTGGCAGAGCGCCAAGGCACCCGGCCGTTATCCCTTTGCTTTATTTTATGTGTCTCTTATTGTCTTTCTATTAAACTCTTTAAATTCTAACAGGAGAGTGAGCCTCGTTTTTCACACCATTTATTCCAGGATGCAAAGTTAATAAATTATCCTACAAGAGCTAGAAATCCTCTTGAAACTCAGCTGATTAAGACATGTTAATACATGGACCTGTTGAGGATACACTTCTGTGGAATTTAAAAATGAAGACCCGCTGCACAATTCTGTAACTAATTTCAAAACATATTGAACCACCATCTAAGAGATACAATATTGTGATATCTCTCACACCCACTACGCATTAAAAAACACTGATTCCTGGGATTCACGGCGTGGGGGCACTGACTAATGAAAATTGAATTGATGATTACAACTGAATTTACATTTTGACATTTCAAACTGTTGGACACGGTAAGATTACTTGCGTTACTGCTTCTGCTGTTTCTATCCTTTCTCCTGTTACCTCTCCTCACCTCCATGACAACCCATAAAGTGAAGAAGACCTCTAGGAAAGAGACATTTATTACAATGTTTGAGTCACAGGGTGGCTGTCAGAGACTGAAAATAGTTCATGCCTCAAACACTGATATAAAGTTTTGCTCATTATAAAGAAGCTACAACTGAAGAAGCTTCCCTGAAGAGTGGGACTTTGAACTGAAAGTCGAACTGTTGATTAGATAAAGGGCATTGTTTAATCATTTCAGGCTGAGGGAAAGGAATGCATCCACAAAAGGCCAAAGCCAGCAGCTGCAGCTATCCCCGGCTGAGTTTGGGGTGGGAGGAGAGCACAGCTCACAGAAGCCAGGTTTACACAGACTCCTCCCAACCGAGGGGGGAGGAGGAGGTTTTGGGTGCATGGTGCAACCTCTGGTGAGAGGCAGTGAGCACCCATCCTCCAATTACACAAACTGGCCCAGCTGTGGAACCCCCAACCCCACGGCCACATGCACAGGACGTTCACGTGAGAGGCTTGGCCCCACAGGGCTGCACGGGATGCAACAGACCCAGAGTCTGCCGTGAGAGACTGACCCCACCCCAGGGGGACATGGCCGGACGTGCCCACCCAGCCTGAGCATGTACACCCTTGGGACTCTGTGCCTTCTGGGGGCACCTTCGCCACCAAGAGACCAGCTGGAGAGGATCAACGAACAACATTGGGATCCACGGAGTGGTGATACTTCCCTTATTCTGTCCCTGTCGCTCTTTCTGTCCCCACCACCTTCTTTCTTTCTTTCTTTTCTTTCTTGCTCTCTTGCTCTCTCCCTTTCGCTGTTTTGCTGTTTCACTCTCTCGCTGTTTCGCTCTCTCGCTCTATCATATTTACCATCAAATAAACCCCTTACTATTGTCATATGGTCTCGTTTGCCCCTTAATTCGGGCAGAGGCATTTCTAAGAAGCTTAAAACTGGATCGTAACAGGAGCCAGCCATGGGTGGCAACCCCATAGGCCATGGCTGTGGAAGTAGGAGTCCTACTGGACCTCTGGTGCTTTTTCCACCTTTCACTTGTTTGGACTCGCAGGCAGATCCCTACTGGAAGCATTATCCACACTACAGAACATCCAGGGGTTTTACCTAATAGCCCATACCCAAGTTAAAGTGTTGGTATGTTTTGTTTTAAACTGATTGATGGGAAGGATAATATAAAAAGCTTGATAAAAAAGAAGACCACCAGAAGATATGGACTAATACAATATAGAGCTCAAGCCAAATGAAGTGTCAAGTATAAGAGGGGGGATTGTTATGAATAATTTTTGAAGGTTGGCTTTCGCCATATGTTGTATTAATTACGAATTTTATTATAAATTATATAAGGGATTCTAATGTTGGGTATTATGATATTATCCGTTGGAAATATCAAGGGTATAAGATACATGTTAAAGGATTGATGTTGCTGGGGTGGCTTTGATTGCACACGTTTGGTTTGGTGGGGGTTGGGTGAGTTTTGTGTGACAGTGCCCGTTCTGCGGGGAGCGAGCTGTTGCCGGCCAGACTTCGGGAGCAGCACCGTGAGAGCAGTGAGAGCCCTGGCCATGCAAACCGCGATCGCCTCAGAGCCAGAAAAGCGCGGGCTCGCAGAAGATTGACGGGGCCGTGGCCGTGCAAAGCCAGGGATTGCTGTGCATCAGCCGCGAGGCTGTAAAAGGCCGAGCCGCCGTTTCCTGAACGAGCCGCGGGCAGCCAGCCGAGCTCCCAGCGCTGCCCTTTGGCTTTGCGAATTTTTTTTTTTGTTTTTGCGTTCTCGGTAAATTTTAATAACTCACATCCACTCCGCATCGGGGTCGTTTGTAACAGTAGCCCTCGAAGAGGGCAGAGCCCGGGAGAGGGGGGAGATGCTGGAAGAGGGAGGAGTGATCGGGAGAGAGGGAGATCCCAGGAGACGGAGACAAGCCCTGGGGTACTCCGGGATGGAGAAAAGCCCGGGAAAGGGGGGAGCCTGGGACAGGAGGTAGCTCGGGACCGGGAAAAACCCGAGAGAGAGGGGCGAGCCTGGGAGACGGGGGAGAACCTGGGAACGGGGGGAGATCCCGAGAGAGGGGGGAGCCGGGTAGAGCGGAGAGAGCCCGGGAAAGGGGAGAGAACTCTGGGAGAAGAGCCGGGCTGGGAACCGGGAGAGCCCGGGATCGGGGAGTCCTGCTGATGCCTAGGTTTTAACTTTTATATTTTCCGGATTCTGTACTGCTTAGAGTGTAACTCTGAGGTTTCTTGTAGCTTGCTAATTTCTGCCCACTTGGGCTGGGTAGACATAACAAAGCCTCTCCGGGCCTGCTCTCCAAGGTCACCCCGACTGTCCTAGACCTAAAAGTATAACCCAAAGAGCTTCTAAGGGGAGCCAGCGGAGGGGAAATTCCATCATTGAACTGAAACTTTAATTGGAGAATTAACCCTGATATGCAAATGAACCAAACCTATAAAGAACTCGTGACCTGTCGTCCATCTTGGGGTCCATTTTGGCAATAGCCTCTGGCTCCCAGGGTGTACCTTTGAAGGCCTTTCAAATAAATACCTATTTTATTCTTTCACTTCTGTCCAGTCTCTGTGTCTAGGAGGCCTCATAAGGCATCACTGCAGCCGGGCTGGGAACCGGGAGAGCCCGGGATCAGGGCGTCCTGCAGCCAGGCCAGGGCCGGGCGCGGGTCAGCGCGTTTCGGGGGAGCGCGGCTGCGGGGACGGGTCCGGAGCCGGCGGCACGTGGAGAGCACTGCTGGGCAGCACCGGCGGCGGTGAGAGCACAGCCCTGCCTGGGGATGGGCACCGCTCGGGCTCCCAACGAGGCGATGGCACCGCCGGGTTCGCCGCCGTATCCGCTGCAGCGCAGAGCATCGGTCCCTCCTCGGCGCCAGGGGTCACCTGCGCCAGGCGCACCAGAGCATCGCCTCTGTCTTGAGAACCCACAACGAGCAGCGCCTGGCAGGGACTGCAGATCCCCGTTGGTGGCAGGGAAAAAAGAGCAAGGAATCTTCCATGGGAGAATAAATGGAATAGAAGTGAGGCATCACTGTGAAATGTGTTGTACTGAAATGCTATTGCTCCTGGCTCAGAACATGGAAGAGGAGTGGGGAGACATAAATCAGAAGCTGGATGCAATGTCCAGGGACCAGTGATCTGGATAAAATGCTACACAATTGCTGGAATGCTGTATGGATGACTAACTACTGCTTGCCAAGTAATCTGGACTTGGGGCAGCATAGTTATCTCTCAAAAGTTCCTCTGAAGCCATGATTGAGAAAATTCTAAAGAAAGGCTCATAGACCCCCATTTCAATGCAGTTGCTGTGGGTTTGATAAATGAAATCTGCTTTTGCACCTTGATTCTCCTAAAGGTTTGTGTTGGGTTTTTTTCACGCATGCAGGCATGCATGCAAGATTTGGAGATCTAAGGTAAATGCCTTCTATAAAGGGTGTGGAAGATACTGGCCTTTGGTCAGCAATACATCAGCAAGAGACAGCTGAGCCATTATTACTGAGAGGAAGAACAGCCCTGCAAGAGGGGTGTGAGCCCTGGCTGAAGTTCAGTAGAACCACCTTAGGCAGGATCAGTAAGAAGGTACTGAAGAGTGAAGGGTCTAATCATTTGGTGCAGCATTGTATGGACTTGGGGATCACTACAGCATTGCAAACAAGTTCTCTTTGCGGCAGAAGAGGCTTCCATCTGCTGCCTCTGCCAGAGGCACTGGGATGGACAGAGTGAGCAAGGCTCGGTCAGCTGGCAGGGTTATGGACATTTGCCACAGAGGGGCTGCAACAAAACAAGAAGCCAAAGGCAAACAAGCTCATGGCCTGATTCCAGAACAGCCCAAGCATCCTTTTGGCCCTGCTGGCAGGACAAGAAGGCTCTTTGCACCTTAAAGGCTGCTTAGCCCTTTGCAGGAGCAGCCCAAAACATCAAGATCTACAGCAGAAGGATGTGGGGGATTTTGGGTTCTTTTGCTCACTGGGTGGGAGTTGCTTCAGTTGCTGTTTTGAAGGTCTCGCCTGAGTTGTCCTAAAATACAGCAAAAAAAGGCTGTGCTTTCGCTGAGTGAAGCCACGTTGTGTCTGTCTTTCAGAAAGGAATAAAGAAAACACAGATTGCCTACTGAAATTGTTCTGCTCCCTTCCAAATCAGTTCACTAGTCAGGCATAAGCCTCAGGCACGTCCCCAGTTCCCTCTCTGCCAGCAAGGCAGAGCTGCATTGTGCAGTGCTTGCTGTGCACCAGAGAGCACAAAGCAGGCTGGCCTGGTGCCCCCGAATATTTCTGCAGAACGCTCTGCATTTCACACCTTTGCTCTGACTCAGTGCAGAACTCCAGGATTGCAGGCGCTTCCTCCCCGAGCTGTGTGAGGCACTGGCTCCTGCGGATCTGACCTGAGGAGCTGTCGCTGCCTCCCGCTGGCCTCGGTGCCCCGGCAGAACTGCCGTGCCCGAAGGACGCTGCCCTGTGCTGGAGCCTGCGGAGCAGCCCGGCTCCCTCCCGCTGTGCCCAGGCTGCTGCACACACTGCTAACCTTCCCCAGGCCTTCCAGGGCAGCCGGCAGAAGAGCAGCAATCCTCAGCCGGGGCACCAGCCCTCGGCTGCCTTTTGCCTTTCTCTCCTCCTGGGCCGCCTCCAGACGGCCAATGGCACCAGTCTGCGCTGGGCCCAGCACGGCTACGCTTCCCTCGGGAGCAGCCAGCTGCCGCTTTGGCTCTGAGGCGGGAGGATTTGCCCGCTCCCAGGAAGAGGCACCCAGCGCCACGCTGCTGCCTCTTGCAGCTACAAGGGCCTCCTGCCAGCCGGCCTCTGCCGAGCCTCAGGCTGCTCTGGGCTCTGCCAGGGCTCTGCTGGGGCTCTGGCCCAGGCAGTACTGGGCTGCTCTCACCTCACAGTGGCTGACAGCTCTGCATCAGACGAGACTTTCAGAGCACCCTCACTGATCTTTCTGCTTTCTCAGTTGAGCAAGACTCTCCTCCAGCCAGAGATTGCACTTAGGGATACAAATCCAAGTGGCAGGAACCCCAGTGCTCTCGAGTCACAGCTGAACACCTGCATCTGCACAGGATGTTTTGGCTGCCCCACTCCTCCTCTGGTTTTGCCTGCAAATGCCATTGCCCTTTCTGCCTCAACTAGAAGTACCATGGCTGGGCAAAAACCGGCCAGTGCGTCGTATTCCAAAGGCAGTGTGGTGTGGAGAGGATGAATGAAGAAGAGCCTGCCCCACTTACAAACCACACCAAAGAAGCCATAAGTGTCCCTTTCCACCTTTAAGAAACAACTGACAATTCAGAAGGAAACATCAAGCTTATTCACAGGCTGAGAAGGAAGGGAATCTTCAAGGTGAGTTGAGGTTTCAGAAACTTTATTTATATGCAATCCTGCTCTGCAATCCTACACTACAATCCTATTCTACAATCCTACTTGACAATCCTACTTGACAATCCTACTCTACAATCCTATTCTAAGCTGGTTGTGGAGTAAACAGGTCTGACGTGATTATCACATTCTTGTCTCCTCCTTCCTCTTCTTCACTGCAATGAGCAGTGGCACCAGGCTGGATACAGGCTCAGCTGATGCTACAAATGGGTGCTGCCCAAAGGAAACAAAACAAAAAAACCCAATGAACCATGACTTCCCAAGCTCAGTGCTTCACAGGCTCAATCAGGATTCCTCAGGTTCCTAGAAAGACGCAGAAAGAGGACTGACGGGACCATCTGCACCTCCATTTTCATGTGCAGGACCTTGCCATCACAGGCCAACCTGGCCCAGAATCCCACCTATCCATTCATCCAGGTGTCTTCATCTTGCTGGCATTTTTGCCCTGCCAGTGCTCTAGAAATGGTGCTTTCTGTCCCCGGGGTTTCTTCCTTTCAGGAAACTTCAAAGCCTCACATAGGTCCCTCTCTTTGAAAGAAAGGCACTGTGCTAATTTCCGCAGGGAGACAGAGCAGTGTCTGCCTTTCCATCCCCTCCCCCTCCTGTGCTGGATGGCACCTGCCTTCCCAGCAGGGACAGCTGAGTGGCACTGGGTCCTGCAGCTCCCTCTCTGCCACTCAGCCTGGCGGTAACCCTGGGGCAGTTCCCGTCTGCTTGACCATGCCAGGCAGCAGGTGGGGCTGGGACAAATCCATCTCAGCTGTCCTTTTGTGGGTGGCAGAAACCCCTAGGAGTGGGGCAGGGG
Organism: Corvus moneduloides; assembly: GCF_009650955.1. NCBI lineage: Eukaryota > Metazoa > Chordata > Aves > Passeriformes > Corvidae > Corvus > Corvus moneduloides. Next base: position 68,768,372 of record NC_045511.1, read on the forward strand.
GCACAAACCAGGGTCCCTCAGAGGCTCACAGCGAGCTCCTCACAGCCAAATCTCTGACTGCTGGGCTGGGACTGGTTTCCTTGGGTTCCCCCACCACCATTTCACGCCTCTGTACCCCGCATTGCTCTAGCTCAGTTCTTTTGCCATCAGGTAAGACTGAATACCCCACCAAATTACAATACAGGGCGACAGAAACAATCAGAGGATGGAGCACCTCTCCTCTGAGGACCAGCTGAGAGACCTGGAGTAATTCAGCCTGGAGAAGAACAGCCCCCAGGGAGACTTTATTGCCACGTTCCAGTACTTCAAAGGGGCTTCTGAGGAAGTGGGGGACACTTTTTTTAACAGGGCTAGTTGCAGTAGGACATGGGGTAATATTTATAGTATATAATGGGGATCAAGTCAGGTTGGGTGTAAGGAAGAACTTGTTTTACTCGGAGCATGGTGCAACACTGGCACAGGTTGCCCCGAGAGCTGGTAGGTGCCCCATCCCTGGAAACATTCCAGGTCAGGTGGGATGTGGCCCTGAGCAACCTCTGATCTCTTTAAAGATGTCCCTGGTCATCGCAGGGCACTTGGACCAGACGACCTCTATGGGTCCCTGGCAGCCCAGCCCAGTCGAGGATTCCACACCATTTTCATTAGAAAAGCACCAAGGGTGGAGGGGAGGGGCAGGGGGTTGTCTGATGCCTTGGGCTTCAGTGGAGGAGGAGCCCATCCCTTGGACACTGTTTCACCTGCAGCCCCTTCGCATTTTACCTGCAGGAGCTCCTTGGCAGACCAGCGCCGCTCCTCGTTTGTCTGCAGGCAGCAGCTCAGGAAGCCACGCAGCAAAGGCGAGAATAGGTTGGGCTCCTGCAGCTTTGGTCTCCCTCCTGTGGCTATCAGGAGTTGAGGCTGGAGAAAAAGGAAACACGAGGCTCCACCTGCTTCTTTCAAGTATCTGTAAATGCTCTCCCAGAGCCCATTGCAGTGGCAGTTCCTGCCCTGGCAGATGGGCAGAGATGACTTTCCTATACCAACAGAAAAGCCAAACCCCAAAGCAGCCACAGCTTTTCCGACATCCAGCGGATCTTGCCTTGGCAGCTGATTTCATTGGCTGACCTAGCTAGTGGGAACTACATCAGCAAAAGCACGTTTTGCTTCTCTGAGGATTGACACCAGCTTGACAGGCTATTTGAAGAGGGAGTTTGCTCTATCTGTACCATCTCCAAGGATTATTACATGAAAGGCATCTCTGCAGTGCTTGTTGGTCCATTAAGCACAGCTTCCATACAACAAAAATCATCAAGTTTTTTGTTCTCTTCTTGAAAAAAATGCAGACGCAGAATCCATCTAAAATAGACGGAAATAACAATGGAAAGAGGCCTAGGAGTCTCCATGAAAACGCCCGCCACAATAGTAACAGCTCTGTGCTGGTGGCACTGAAATAGATGGTGACCAAAGAGACTTTGTTATCATCCTCTTCAGCCCAGAGGAAAATTTCCTTCGCTTTTCCCACACCACCAGAGGTCACAAAGGGGGTTTTATCCTGTCCCTCTGCAGCTGAGCTCAGCCACTGGACACGGTGGGGAGCTGGAGCCCTCCCTGTCATTATAACTCTGCAACCCAGGGACGTCCCTGCTCCTGCGGTAAAGGAACACGGCACCGGCGTCAACCACAGACCTTGGGTCCCAGCCCCAGTCACCTGGCTGCAAGCTCTTTAATGTACCAACAAACACCAAGGGTTTGGCATACAATTCTAACTGCAGTCTGAGAAAAAGACATGCTGAACTTATCCAGGCCACCCAGACACATGAACGTACAGATGATTTGGAAGCCTGAAAGTTTCAAAGACCCACAGGATTTGGAAAAGATGCTACAGCTTGGAGGAAAATTGATGGCTAATAAAGGAAGAAGCAAGAAGCACTGCTTGGGGTTTGCTTTGCTGGTTTTTTCTCGTCTTTTTTCTTTTTCCTTTCTCTTTCTGTTCTCCTTTTATCTTTTTCTATAAAATTGAAACTGGGAAGGTCCAGCCTCCATTTCAAAGGATATTTATCACACTGCTGAACTCTCCACTTGAAAAACTCTTGTCCTTCAGAGACAGAGCTCCAAGAGTGTTCAAAAAGCACATGAGAAACGTCAGGCATGGCTGAAGGCCAAAATGGCAGGTTTCTGAACTGGCTGCTTGCCACTTCCCTTCTGATGCAAGCAAAACTACAGCAGATGCTGATGTGCTGCAGGGCCATTTTTAGAAGGGGACCTTGGTGGAAGCAGTGCCAGCAGATGGCAATGGGATTTTGCCCAGTTGCAAACAGAACGTGGGACAGGTGAGAAAGACAGAGGGATCAGTGAGTATTGGCTCCTTACCGAGACAGGATCTCCATTCCAGTGAGGAGCTTCCCGTTCCACCATTTCGATTCCCACTATGCCAAAAGACCATATGTCCGCTTTGGGGCCGTATGGTTGACCTGTCACGATTTCAGGTGCCATCCACCCAGAAATCCTGGCCACTGATCTCTGTCTACTCTGCTCAGGGGTGAGCTGAGCAGAGAGGCCAAAATCAGCTGAGGAGAAAACAAAAGACTGTGAAAACCAGCTCAAATTAGGAAACCAAGCAAAAGAATTCCCCACTCTCAGTCTCAGAATGCACTGTGTAATCTGCTGGAAAACCGTCCGTGCTCTATCTCCGCAGGGCTTTAGCCAAGGAAAGATGGAATTGGCCACTTCAAAAAAACCCACATTTTTTACACTGCCCCCAGCAGTGGCCTTTATTTTCCTGAAGCTTTGGATTGTAGCTCCCTCCCTCTGGAAGGGACGCACACAAACCTATGCCACTCTTGACTGCTTGTTCCTTGTGATACCTCTGTGCACGTTGCAACTGTGCCCTCAGCTCACGGCAGGGGTCCCTGCACTGCCACCAGCACCACTTTGGGGGAACTGGCAGTCACTCAAAAGCAGCCCCAAACCCCACATCCCCGGAACGCCGTGCCTGACCGAGAATATACCGACCCAGCTTGACAGAGCCGTCGGTTCCGAGAAGGATGTTGCAGCTCTTCACATGTTGGTGGATCATGTGGTTTGAATGAAGAAAATCCAGTCCTTTCAGGCACTGAGAGAGAAAACAGAAACAGGAGGGCAAAAATTAGTGATGTGATTTCAGCACACAAGAAAGGAAACAGCTCTAAAAGATTCCCTTTCCAGGGGAATGGGGAGTAATGGCAGAACACGGAGCCATCGAGAGGAAGAGCTTGCTGCTCCAACACTACCTTTCTAAGGGAAGGCATGTCAGCTTTTGAAAGAGCAATGGGAATTGCTGTTCTAGACTGTCCCCTGCAAACCAGCCCCAATGACTGCTGCTGCAGTGGATGTGCTCTCTCCATCCAGAGGACAAACGAGGGTTTGCCATGAAAGAAAAAGTCCTTCCCTTTGGTGTGAAGTGGATCACTTTTGGGTGGGGGGCTGCATGGCAAAGGTTTTCTTGCTAGCCTCAGCATAGACTTGGAAGTATCCCATGAGTCACCTTTCAGAAGCAAACAGCATTTTGGGTGCACTACTATCCTTTTCAGCTGAGGACTGTGAGAAAGGAGTCTCTCTTTTTCTTTGCCATTAGTTTCAAATCCTGCCACCAGCACCTTTGCTTTTACAGGCAGGGAATGCAGTGCAGACAGGCTCCAGGCAAACATTTAGAGAGGCAAGGTGGAGAACAGCAAATACAAATACAAGAGACAGAGCAAGAATACAACAGCAGGAGATAAGAATACAAGAACTGAGTACAGTGAGTGCACGCACACTGCCACACAGTTCACTTGAGATGCTCTTGCTTCTCCATAGCATAGCAGCAACACAGAAACAAAGCTTGGCACATGAAGTCTCTGCTGTTCTGAGCCCCTGTTTCCCAGACAATCCTGCCCAAGCCCTCGGAAGGAAGCACAGGTGGGATCCCTGACCTCTCGACTGATGGTTGCCATCTCGTCTTCACACAGGTAGGTCTTGCTGATGACATTGCTCAGAGTGCCTCCGTCCATGTACTCCATCACCAGCCAGAGTTCCTCATCCACAAGGTAGCTGAAGGAAGGAAACAAGGGCGTGGAGATGAACATACATGGCTACGTTGCTGTTTGGAAAAGACAATGGTTGATTCTTGTTTCTGGGTCCCTTTGAAACGAGGACAGAACAAAAGGAGTAGACGTTCCCTCTAGGCTGTGCAGTGTTTGCAACCTGTGCAGTCTCAAGGAGAAAGGCACAGCTGTGAAAAAGGAGATGTCCTTGATAGCCAGCAAGTGAAAAATGCAGTTTCGTAACAGCCCAGATAAAAAACCTGTCACGCATGGTGTTTCTGGAAATAAGCACCTAGTCTTCCTGGCATGCACAGCAATGGAAAAGAGGGGCAACAATCCCAGGGAAATCCTCTCCAGGATGGTTCATCAGCACTTAAAACACTTGAAAAAATCAAGCCCCAAAACAGCATGGAGGCAGTGAACTTCAAGGCTATTGATTTAGTAAGATAGTGCTGATCCAGGTTTTTGAACAAACTTCAAACTAAGTGTGCCAGGGAAGATTAATGCAGACAAAATGCACTCTCTTCCCATCCATTGGAGATGAGTAGAGAAATGATAATTAACCAATAATTAACAGCTCTATTTTCTGCCAGTGACCCTGAATCAGGGGGAGGAAGGGAAGCAGAGGTTAAATGATTTGCTAAGAAGCTGCTTGTTAAAAGCAATGCATACCGCTTGCTCGACACTTACTGTGCCTACCAAAGCAGAACGAGAAGATATAAGACTATTGATAAAGGGAAGGAATCGTGACCAAAGATCCTGTTTTCGAACATGTGCAGGGAAGCAAGATGAAAAGTTCAGAATGAGGAAGACTCTCTACTTCATCTGAGGAAGACTCTTTCCTTCATCCTGGACACCCCTGCCCACGACCACCAGACAACACTGCGCAAGCGCAACGCGGATGTAAATGACTTTTGGGCTCATTGTAATACGAGGCGAGGCTGGGCAGGGCTAGGCAATGAATATGTATAGGTGTATTGGGAAACTCAATGACTATGGGACTTGTAACCCGATACGTACCAGGCTGAATGCAGCTGTCAGCACGCATGACTTTGGAGGAATTATCCCCCATGCGTCCCAGCGCTGGAATAAACGTACCTACTTTCCTCCTTATTCCAGTAGTGGAGTCTTTCCCGCATATCAACCCAAGTGGGTTTTTAACCTCGCATGCTTGAGTACGCGAACCAACATTCATGGGATAAAACCACAACCACTCACCTGTCTAAATAGTTCACAGTGTTGGGGTTCTTATTCATTTTCATGACCATGAGTTCATTTCCAGTTACTTCCTTCCTCCTTGGTCCTCGAAGATTTATTTTCTTTATGGCCACCTAAAATGACATGGAAAATCCGTACCTTGAGAAGTTGGTGGCACATGGAGCGAGTGATTTTGGAATGACACAGCCGAGCTGTGCCAAAGTGCCTTGTGATTAGACACAGGAGGAATTAGGAAGTGACATTCCAACAGCCCATTTCTCCGCTCCCTTGGGGCCAGAAACAGGACATGTGGCCACTGACGTTTTGTCCTGTCCACTTGGTAACAATGGTGTCTCAACTATCACCCACAAAGCTCTGCCCACACTCTCTGCTGCTGTCAGGGATCCAAAGAAGTAATCCAAGCCTTGGTACTCTATGGATACATCCTGGGCTATAACAGCAGGGCTTAGGGGCTTTTAGGGACACCTTGCACATCCCTCCCTAGGTGCACTTCCCAAGCGCAGCACTGCAGGTTGCTAAGGAACTACCAGTAAGATTCAGATGTATTTGCTGGCAGCCAGAAATGAGAATTCAGGACACTGAAGCTGTAGCCTCAAAGAGCAGTGAGATGCTCTAAGGCACCACCTTTGTTTTAGCCATTGAGAGCAAGTGAGCGCGTCCTTCTCCGAAAGGGACCGCCGCCCTCCTTGCCTTCCTTCTGGCAGCTGAGAAGGACAAAGACTGTCCCAAATGCATTTTGCAGGCTGGCACCCGTCTGCGCTTCCTGTGCCTTTGCAGCACAGCTCTCCCGGTGACCCAAAGCTCCAGCCACAACTCACACCAGAGGGGAAAGCCCTCGAGAGCTGCAGAATCTGCAGGGGCTGTTGACATTTACCTCTCCTCCTGTGGCACTGTCGAGTGCTCTACAAACCTCTCCGAAAGTCCTAGAAACAAAACAGCAGCAAAGAAAGGAGAAGCTGTTTAGCCCTTGGAGTGAAAGCCAGCCCAGATGGGAGATCTCTGCTGTAAGTGCCTAAAACCTGCAGGGTGCAGGAAGGATCTGCCAGAAGGCGATGATGCCTTTTCCTCTCAAGTGTGTGGGCACTGGGCCTGTTCCTGAAGCTTTGGGCTTTAGTGCCTCAGCTCAAAAAGAGAGCTTATTCTTTCATCTCGGGTTTCAGTTTCTGAACGGTGTGGTTCTAATCCTGACCACTGAGTATTTCCTTCAACAAACTCTTGGAAAGAACTGTTCCTGAGAGCTGTTATCTGACAGCTCCCAGGGGGTAGGTTGCTCTTTCAGGCAAGCAAGATTCTTCTCCTTTCATTAGTGTGGCCATATGATTTTGAGACATACAAAAATGCTAAGGAAATTAACACACAGGTGTCCCACAGTTGAGAGACCAGGAGATCTTCCAGCTCCTGTTCCTTGCTGCAGGCAAGACCTTGGCAGCATGGAGATGTCTTTGACAACGCCTTCTGACCACACTTACACATTCTGACCAGCACTGAGAGATGGGACAATCTAACGCCAGTGTCTGAACATGTTTGCAGCTTGCCTGACTTCACATTTGGTAGATATTCCACCAGCAAAACTCCTGGCCCATGATTTTGTAGAAGTAACTGTGGTTGGACTCACCCGCTGCCGATATTTTCCAGTTCAATGTATTTCGTCACCGGATTTTCCATGCTCACCATTTTCCCTGAGAGGAACAAAATGCAAGGTGCTCACTTGAAAGCAGAGATGCCACCTTCCAGGAGATACAAAAGGCAGCCCCGCTGCCCGGGGCTCTGAGCCCCTTGTGGTCAGCTGGGTAACAACAGCAACAACAGCAGCAGCACCAAGACAGGCAGCTCGGCAGCACAGATGGCTGGCACAGATTTTCTACAGTTCTTTGGAGAGATCTCTTGCCAGGAAACTAGCCACATTCAGAGGAGACAGAGACCAGAAGAGAACAGGTACCAAGGCAGGTGAGTTGTCATCTGTAAGCACTAAGGAGAGCTGGAACTAACAGCGGCTTTCTTTTCTTGGGAATAAGCACTGTGAGATTCAACGAAAGGTTTCATATTTCCCAAGATTAAATGCACCTTGGGTTCTAGAATCAATTCCTATGAACAAGTGACATTTTTAAGACAGGAAGGAATATTGCCAAGTGTTGCCAGGAGGGGAGGGCATCTTCTCCACCTTCCAGCAGTTTGCCAGAAGAACGCCTTTCTCTTTGTAAAGCAGAGCAGCTCATGCTATAAGCAATAGCAGCGGGGCTTTCAGCATCAGGACCCTCAGCCTTTATGGGCAGGCTGAGCTCAAAGACGCCCTTGCCGTGCCCCATGTGAAGAACCACACTGCTTCTCTTCACCCTGACTGCGCGGCTCAGTCGCTCGCATTGGACTCGCCCTCTCAGCTCCGCACACGTCCCCGTCTTCCCAGCTCGGCACAGCGGCCATGGGCAGCAAGGACAGCAGTGCTCCTCAGGCGCCGGCGTGGCACGGACAGCTGCCCCGAGGAGATGCTGACCCTCTCGTGAGTCCAGGCCGTGCGATGCAGAAGCCGGCCCGGACGAGGGGCTGCTGCCTCCCGGCAGCTCCGCGCTGCAGCGGCCGGGCAGCAGCAGGACTCTCCCAGCTAAGGAAGGCTCCAGCCTCTGCAGTCGCACCGGCCGTCAGGGGCAGGGCAGGTACCAAGGCTGGGAAAGCCCAAGGATGAGCACTGACAAGCACTGGGAAGAAGCCACAGCCAGACCGAGCCCTGTTACAAGCTGTTGCCCCCATTCAGGGCACGACAGGATTGGCTTTGAAATCAGACACACCGAGGTGCACATCAATGGCCTTTTTGTCCCAACAGGTGATGGTAGACACAGAGTCAATTGGGCTCTGTTCTCAGCCCCACCAGGCCTTATCTGAGAGCACAGCACTGGCAGCTATTATGGGCAAGAAGCAGATTAAATAGGTTGTGCTGCAAAAGCACAAAGGGCTTGATGTGTTTTCCTGGAGAGTGGCCTGCACAGGGTTGTGCCAAAGGGTAGAACTCCAGCAGTCACAGCCTTCTGCTGATCCAGGAACAGTCCCTGCTTCTGCCTTTAGCGGAGAGGGAAGCTCAGGCAAACCCAAGGCAGTCCGAGCTGCCCTCAGAGGCAGCAGGAACACCCAGAGCACTCCCTCGCTGCCTCGAAGCACAGCAGTTCCTGTGGGGAGTCCTCAATGTCCCCACAACCACATGCTCCAGGAGGAACATTTGGTACAGCTGTGCTGGCACATGCACACAAAACACTGTCCCTCACCCAAGAAATACACAAGACGTACTCAGTAGCTCCAGGTACTTGTCCTTGTTCTCCTGTTGCTGAGCAGCTGTGACCACACTGGAGCTGAGCAAACTGCCTGGGCTCCACTTCTCAGGTTGGGGAGCAAAGGCTCCTTTAGATGACGCTGCTGCTGCAGCAGGTTCAGTGACAGAGCCTGTGTAGATCTGAGACAAGAAATGAGTTTGTGTCAGAAACTGTGGCTGGCAGAGACTGCCCTGGGATCACATTTCAAATGCAAGCCCTTAGGAAGGTGCTGTCAGCCACTTTTAGAGCTCTTAAATGGGTTTCTTTGGATGTCCACTTCTGAAACCAGAAGGGTCAAAACCAAAGGCTGATTTTACTCGAGTTCATGGTCAATTTCATGTTCCATTTTCATGGATTTTCTGAAGGATGACTGCCACAGTGACTGCTCCACTTCCTCCCAAGGACTCCTTTCCCCCTCCAAGGGCTGCAGACACACTTGCAGTTCCTTGTTCTAATGTTCTACCTCCTCCCATTGGATCCTCTTTTCCACCACCATCTTCAGGATGTGCTCAACCTTTAGCACCTCTGGTTGGGACAGGTCCTGTGCCTCACGCCAGCCTTGGGGCTCTTTGTGGCCAATCACTTGCTGGAAGTCTTCACAGGCTGCCAGGTGAGATGTCAACACTTCCACCTCAAGTCAAACAGAACAAAGCAGTCAGACAGTACAGCTTGTCGCTGTCAGCCATGGGTCACAGACTGTGAGGAAAGGGAGAGAACAGGAGAGGGCCAGATTCAAAAAGGATACAGAATTCAAAATCTATCTGGGTCACCAAGTTGAGCTGCAGAAACACCTCAAGAAACAAGGAGAGCAGGAACAGGCCAGCAGGAATCCATTCGGATGACTGCCGGCCAACAGGCCAAAGGACTAGTCCCACTGTCCAGGGCAGCAGCTGAGATTCAGCAGCCCAGGACGTGTCCTTCAGAGTGGCTGTGATAGAGGCCACAGCAGGAGGGCACTCAGAGGCATCACCCCCTTGCCTGCTGCTCTGCAGAGGAGAGGCAAGAAGGGCAGAAGCCACCGGTTCGGTGACTGCAGCAGCTCTCGCTGTTGCACTCACTTGCTTTTGTAGAACCTCCTTCTCCTGAAGCAGGTGATTAAGCTCTTTGATGATTTTCATTCCTTCCTCCAGCCTCTTCTCCCTTGGCTTGATCCTAGCCTTATTTGTCTGCAACTCTGCCTGCAGGCTGTCCTCCACTTTCTGTGAAGAACAAGCGAGAGCAAGTTTCACGAGTGGAGTGGCTGCCACTCTTCTACTCACCTGGTTTTGTAGATCGCCCCTCTGCCGATGGAGATTCCAGTGCTCTTGAATTCTTCTGATGTCTTCTTCGTGCCTCCTCTTCACTGCCTTGATGTCACTCTGGGCTTCGGGCAGCTCTGCTTGTGGCTCTGCCTTGATGTCCTGTGCACACAAATGCAGAGCAAGTGACTGGGAGCTGGCATCAGGCTCAGCTTTTTCCTCTTTCGGCCTCAAAATCACATTCATTCAGCCACTTCTTTCTGCTTCCCCACCCAGCTCTGCTTCCATTGGAACCCTCCCATCCCAGTGCTGGTCTGTGCAGATTACAAGGCTCTGTGCTTTCAGTGCCTGTGGGACTCCTGGTCTCCTCCATCCCAAGAGCTCCATTTTATGCCCCTGTTCCTGCCCTTCACTCTGCCACCTGGCTAGTCAGGCTTACTTGGCCATTCTCTTGTGGCTCTTCCACCTGCTGCCTGAGCTGCTCCAGCTGCTCTCGGGCTGGGAACAGCTCTCCCCGAGTCTGGCACGGCATCTCTGATAGAGCAATCTGTTCATGCTCTTTCTCTAGAAGGAGCTGCACAGAAAGCAAGAGAAGATGGGTTTCAACTTCCCATAAAACATTTGTGGGGCAGGACTCAGAGACTGATGGGCTCACACATTCCCAAAGCAATGTACTGCTGCTCTCCTGGGTCATTCCCTGCCCGTGGGAAGGCACAGATTCCAAAGTGACAGTGGCAGTACAGTCAGGGTCCCTCTGGGACTGAAGCTGACAGGGAACGTGGGGCCTTTCTCAAGGCTCTGCTGAGGACCTTGCTCCTCTTCTGCCGTGTCCTGTTTGTGTTCAGAAGTGACTGACACCCAGCCCTGTCCCACAGCCCCACCCTGGCTCTGCAGGTGGCTTCCTGTGTGAGCTTGCTCCTTGTGAGAGACACTTCTGGAGTTCATGTTCTCTTCAGGCCTGCACTGCCATTCCTGCCTTTCTGACATCTACACTCTTGGATTATTCAGGAGATGAGGATGCGCACAAAGACCCTCCAGAGGAGGTCAGAGGGCCTCTATGGCCACCTCAGTATATGGAGGAGGACCAAGGTGTTTATTCTCCTCCCTCTTTTGTCAACTGAGAATTCTGACTGGCTGTACCAGAGACCCTCACAAGGTCCCATTAACAAATTAATTTACAAACCTTTCCGGATGCCAATGAAGGAAACCATGTGTCATGTAATACATGTATGACCAGAGTCCCCAAACACCACCTAGAGCATGAGATTGTTCCAGTCCCTTAGGACAGGCCAAAATTTAAAGGATAAACAGGGGGTTTCAGGGCGGAAAAGGCTGGAGGAGGAAAACACCTCTGAGGGGAAAAAACAACCATCTCTGGAGGGGGAAACATCTCTGCCTGCTCAGGATCAATCAATGGAAGGAGTCTCTCCTCCTCCTCTCAAGGGGTGCCTTTAGGTGAGCTTTGCACCTCCAGCTGCCTTGGAGCAAAACCAGGAAGATTCATGTAGGTAGATAGATAGATAGACAGATCGATAGATCGATAGATAGACAGATCAATAGATCGATAGATAGATAGATCTATCTCACTGTTATCATCTCTCTTTTCCTATACTTTCCATCACTGCACACATCAACACTCGGTAGCCAGTGCCCTGATCAGCAGCAATCCTGAACTTGCTCTCCTGTTGCTTCAATAAACCACACTCTTGGGGAACCTGGAGCAGGAAGGTCCTTATGGAACACAATCAGACCCAGGGCCCTGCACTGGGAACTGCACTCTTTGTGCATCTGTGCTGGGGCAAGTTCTTCTCTTGGACTCGACCAGACTGACGGTGCTAAAGTGGCTGCAATCAGAAATGAAGCCTGGCCCCTCACAGCCCCTCTGACCTCTGAGGACCCTGGAATGCAGGGGCCTTGATTTCCTGCTAAACTCCCATACCTGGAATGCAACAGATACTGATCCCCCGGGCTGCCAAAAGGCACGGGCGCTGTTAACCTGAAAGTGATGTGCAAGGCCCTGCTGGCTGGCCGGCCACCAGAACAGCTCCTTCTGCACCAACGTCCCTGCCCCAAATTACGTGTTCTCATGCAAAAACACTGCATCTTCCAGAACCGCAAACTAACATTCTAGCAGAATCTCTTCCAGTGCTGGAAAAGGGCAGGAAAGGTTGAGCAAAAGCACCTTTGCTCACTGGAGAAAGAGAAATGACACAGGGCCTCTCCTTCTAGCAAACAAACAAATAAATAAACAAAAAGATGAAAGTATCACCTACTCCAGTGTCTAAAGCACTTGGATGCAGTCAGGGGATGCTTGGCAGGGAAATGGCCCTTGTGGTGAGCACTGTCATGTAGGGATTTATGGAAGTGTAGCTGAAGGTCCTTCATGAACCTCCCTTCTCCTAAATTCTCCTAAAGCTCCCTCAGTGCCTCCTCATGGGACTTGTGCTCCACACCCTTCCCCAGTTCCCTTGCCCTTCTCTGGACCTGCTCCAGCCCCTCAATGTCATTCTGCTTCACAGGGGCCCAGAACTGGACACAGCACTCGAGCTGCGGCCTCAGCAGTGCCCAGCACAGGGGGACGGTCACTGCCCTGCTCCTGCTGCCCCACTATTGCTGACACAGGCCAGCATGCCCTTGGCCTCTTGGCCACCGGGGCACAGCTGGCTCATGTCAGCTGCTGTTGACCAGCACCCCTGGGTCCTTTCCTCCCAGGCAGCTCCTCAGGCACAAAGTTGCACATTTGTCTTAAAAGACAGCATCAAGAATTTCAAGATGTCCTTCCTGTTCTTAGCACTCACTACAAGACAGCAGACAAGGACCTGCAGCTTCACCCCGGCCTCCAGACTCCAGTGGAGTTTTCAAAGCTGCAGACTTCACAACAGAAAGTATCAGCAGAAACATGCAGCCTCTGGGTTTTGCCCCAGAAGAAGGGTTCAGAACTATGCAGTCTGTTTCTTTTGCCACACGGGAGAAGAGTGGCCCCACACGGGTCATGGACAACACAATCATCTCTTTGCAGCTTATCAAAAGCAAAACCACAGCACACTCCGAGCCCCTGTCAGCTCTGCTCCTGCCTGCTCTGCCTGAAGAGGAGAAAGAACAACCTGGCAACAAAGGCACCGAAATCCTGGACTTCAGGCAGCAATTCCATGTCCCCAGTGTGTCTCTGAAATACTCCCAGGTAAGCCCACCCGAGAAGCCCTTTGGGACAAGCCACCCCAAAGAGCTTGTGTGGACAAATCAACACTTTTTGTGCCTGCAGCACTTGGCCAGCCTGTGGAGTGGGACACATCTCTCCAGGCCACCGTGTCCCCTACGTGTGTGGCAAGGCTGAGAGCGGTGTCTTTGGAGCGCTCCCTCCCGTGGGGACAGGGGAGCCTTCATGACTCAGGCTGGCCCCTATTGGAATCCCAGCAAGCTGGGGCCTGAGCATGACAGGTCAAAGGCCGTTTTCCAGCTGTCACTGGCTGGGGGGAATCGCTAGGTCCTGGCAGGACTCCAGCACTCAGCATCCTCAGCCACCAGCAGCAAGTGCTGGCTGGTCAGAAACTTGCAGCTCTGATTTCCTCTAAAGACAGCACCAACCAGAACTGGCACTTACTGTCTTGGAAAGTTCAGGCTGTGGTGTGATCACAGCTGGAGGGTTGTGGTCATTTTGCTCCTCTTCGGCCTCTTCTCCAGGAGCAGAGGGAGCCAGAGGAGAGTCTGCTGTTAGTTCTGTGCCCTGTGGACAGGCAGGAGCGTGAGGGACAGGCAGTGACCTATCATTTTATAACCTTATTCCTATTCAGCTCTACAGCCAGCTCTACTAAGGAGAAATCATAACCTTTGATAGCAAGGGGATTCTAAACTAAATTAATCCAACTAAATTAAAATGGGCATATTGCTCTGAATTAGATGTTCCACCCTGGCTACTGTCAGGAAGCAACGTTCTCTCTGCAAATCTGGGCTTTTAATTCTTTAAAAGCTCTGAAATGCAGAACTAGGAAACAGCCAGCGATGTCTTTGCTACTGCTGCTGCAGACATGGAAATGGATTTTCTCTCAGCCTACACAGCTGGCCCTCCTCACTCTACTGCCACAGACCAAGCTCACAGCTTGCTCCACAATTCTTAAATGCCAGGAACATCAAAGGTTCCTTTCTCTCTCACCTTGGGATCGCCACCTCTGAATACATGGGTCAGGTGACCTGCAGTGGGCAAGGGAAAAGGAACGAGGTGCTGTGAGAAAACTGCCTGTGCTGGTGAACCCCCCAGAACAAGTCAACCCCAAGAGAGAGTATTTTCCTTTCACAGCATCCCTCCAGGAGACACAATTCTTTCACACAGCCAGCAAGAGAACAGGACAATATTCTTGGTTGTGCCTACGCTTTGGCCTGTTTTGCCAGTAAACAAATACAAACTTGGTCAAGAAAATGCAGATTGTTCTTTCACACTCAATGCTTCTGTTCTGCCCAGCAGTTAAAGCAGCTTTTGTTCTCTTCTCTTTCGGGTACCTTATTTTTAAAATAAGTTGCATGCACCAATTCCCATTAAGATGCTGAAAACAGTTGCCCAGAAAAGCTTCCCCCAAATCCCCCTGAGCTGTGGCAGCTCTACTGTGAAACAGCTCAGGAGCAGCTCTGGGGTTCAGGAGCAGACACTCACTGTTTTGGAGTTTGCACTTCGTTGCAAACGGAATCACTATTTCAGCACTCAGTAAAGGGTCAAGTTAGTCAAATCTTTTAATGACAAAATTTAGAATAAAAGAAGTTTTCCCTGAATTCCAGGGAGAACCACAAAGTCTTTAGAAGGCCTTCTGAGAAGGTCTCCCAATCTGCCTTTTCAAAGTTGTCCTGCTTGACCCAGCACACTGAGGAAATGACAGACTCTGCTGCCACAGACCCTGCCCTGGAGGGAAGGGAACCCCTGGAGGTTCCCTTGCAAGTGCTGCCCACGCCCCCCTGGCTACAGATACCCCCTTTTTAGCTGAACGTGTTGACAGGAGCTTTACCAAACCAGTGACATCCTAATGGTGTTTTTGTTTCAAAGTCAACTCAGTTACTAAGAAAGAGCATGAAGAGATACAAAAGCCAGATTAAGCTACCACCCAGGGAAAACCTCTACTTACGTGCCAGGTTAGCCAGGTAATATCCAGAATAACCAATGCCATACACAGTGCAAACTGCAGCAGCGAGTGTCGCCATGGCTTGAGCACTGCTGTGCAAGTTTGCAGACTGTGCTCTAACACAACAAAAACCAAGGCTCCTGTCAGGGTGCAGCTGCCCCCTGCCAAGGCCTCAACCAGGAGGATGCTCCTGCTCTGAGCAAGCCCAAGAGCTGCTCTGGCACTGAGGCCTTCCATGCACCAAGGCAACCTTCTGAGGACACCACGACTACGTGGCAACCATGCCCTGACATCACAAAGCAGCTGCTCCGCGTTGGTCTGTGTCTTTATGCAAAGCAACCCAAGCTTCCCTGCAGCAAACACCAAATAGCCTGGGAAGTTCTCCTCTGTCAAAGCAGCACAAATTCCCCTCATGGGCCAAAGCCTGTTGTTCAAGGGGCCCAAGAGAACTCAAAGAGTGCCCCAAGCACCTACAGCCTGTACCCCAAGTGCACACTGAGATGCGACCAAAGCAAAGGAAACCAGGCCAAGAAAATGGCCCAAAGCATTGCACAGATCCAGGAGGGAAGGCACTATGGGCATAAGAGCTGAAATAATTCCTAACAAATCGCCCCACATATTTGCACATTTATTGGACATGCCCTGGGCTCCTCTGCATGTACATCTCTACCTCTGCCTTTGTGTCTCTTTGGAAGCAGAACTGGCAGGGTTTGCCCACCAGCAGCAGCTGCTCCAAGCTGGGAACGCGACTGGCAGTGCTGATTTCCAGAGGCTGCTGGCTCCCAGGTGGAGCCAAGGCAGGAGCTGGCGCTGCTGCTGCTCTGTGCCAGAGAGCCCTGGCTGGGCAGGGCACGGTGCCCACTGCACTGTGGGCTCTCTCTCCTGCCAGAGCTGGGCACACCTGGGAACGAGTCATGACGACTTGTGGGAAAACCAAGGGGCTTGGGGAGGCTGCATTTCCCTGCACACACCCAGGCCACCTGGGGTAGAGAGCTTTGGCCGCCCAAAAGGTAAACCAGATGGAAACAGCAGGGAAAGGTTTCATTTCAACCTTTCTTTATTCTTCAATAGAAATGACCAAAATGGAAGTTACCAAGCAGGGCCTGATCCCTGCTGCCATCTCAGCGTCAGAAAGGAGGCATTACTTTATTTCAGGTGCATGAGGAATCACTTTGCTAACACGGGCACAACCAGCAATCTCACCTACTCGTTTGTATCCATGGAACTAAGACATATTCATTACTTTGCTCAAACTCACAGGCTAAACGTTCCCACAAAGTATTTGACGTATTTTACATATTTAAATCACTTCCCCAAAATTACTGACATTGAGAGGAGGGGTCTCTTGAGGGCCTCTGGTGGCTGTTCTGCAAATTCTCCTTCTGTGCTCAAGAGCCTCCTAAAACCACTTTCTTCCCCTTGAATGCATTGCAGCTGTCTTCTTAGCAGGCCCCCTCTCTTTATTCTCAAGGCTAAGTTACCCACTTGCACACATTAATCACTGGTGTGGGGGAATACAGGACTAAGCACTGTCTGTTAAAGCTTAAGGAATTCACAATTTGTTACAGGAAAACCTTTTCCCAACACCTCTCCTTCCTTCTCTGGCAATCAAACACACGCATCTCGTGATCACCGAGCCCAAGGCCACCTCTGACCCTCCTGTCACCCACCAGCCCTTCTCCCTTCACAAACAGCAGGTCCAGCAGTGCCTTCCCTCACTGGCTCAGTCACCAGCTGTGTCAGCAGCTCTCTGTCCCACACTCCAGGAACATCCTGGACTGTTTGCTCTCCCCTGCACTCTACTGCCAGCAGACATCCCCACCCTGTTCCGTTCCCCCTGCAGAGCCTCGTACCTGCTATCCATGGGCACCTGGGAAGGGGGGCAGTCACACAGGAGACGCACCCGCTGCGCTGGGCAGGAACCAAAACCCTCTCGAGTCACAGCTGCAGGCCTGTATCTGCACAGGATGCTCTGGCTGCCCCACTCCTCATGGGCTTTTGGCTGGAAATGCTGCTGAACTTTCTGCCTCACGTAGAAGTACCATGGCTGAGCAAAAAACGGCCGGTGGGCCGTATTCCAAAGGCACTGCAGTGTGGAGTTGATGAAGGGAGACCCTTCCCCAATTCCTAACCATAACAAAACCACCATAAAAGGACTTTCCATCTTGAAAAAACAATGGACAATTCAGAAAGTGAATGTAGAGCTTATTCACAGGGTGACAAGGAAGGGAATCTTCCAGTGGAGTTGAGATTTGATAGAGGTTTTAATCTGAGCCCTATTCAGGCTGTTGATTTAAAAATTTATTTTTAAAGGTATTTTAGAAGGCTGTGCAGTCTTATGGCTTTGTTCTGATACCAAAATGGCTATACGAAATGTACTGGCATTTTAATTACACCCAAACTGATTACTCGCTAAAACATTTTCTGCAGAGCAGACACTAAAGAAAAAATGAAAAGATAAGCTGTGGATTGCTGACCTTGCAAATGTCTACTAAACTTATCAGACAATGAGACGTTTTTAGTTAGATCATAGAACAAATTAATTTGTATTGATACTTTGACTTACACAGACCTGTTGACTTCAAAGTAAAACTGCCAGCATGTACTAAGTGGAAATCTGAATACTCAGTTCTATGAGGTCTGTAATATTAGATAGTCATCGTTCACCATATTAACAAAATGAGCATTATGGCTATTTTTCTTACTTATAGTCAGCTCTTCTACACTCTTTGTAACACCAGATAGAGAGTTTATAGCAATGTGAACCATGGGCTGGTAGGGCATTGCAAAAGGCTCCTGTGTCAGCACTGAATGTTCACATTCGCCATGGCACCACTTCTTGCCTCTAATTCTGAGCTACAGCTCAGTTCCTGCAGTATAGATTCACACCTGTAGCCTGTATTTGCAGCTGGTTCTTACTTCCCTGTCCAGGAAAGAATCATATTTTGATTTCCAATCAAAATAAAAAGAGGAGTGTCTTGGTTTTGAAAGACAGGTGTCTGCTAAGGAAGGCAGAAGCCTCCCTTGAAGTGGCAGCTATAACCCCTTTCCCTCTGAGTTATTATAATTTTGAAATCAAGGGCCTTTAGGCAAAGATGTGGGAAATAGGAATAACAGTTCTTTACTATATATATATATACTTTATATATATATATGTACTTTATATATATGTATAAAACCAGTCAAACAAAACAACAACAACTGTGGCAGTAACAGCAATCACAAACCCAGCCCCAGCCCTCTCGGCTGTCGGGCCCTTTCCCCTCGGGTGCAGTTCCGCTCGCAGCCGGCAGGGGCGCTGGCGGCTCCCGGTGAGCAGGGCAGGTGCGATGGTTCCCCCGCGGCTGCAGGGGGTGCTCCGGAGCGAGCTCGGGGAGCACGCGGCAATGGCGGCCTGGGATCCCGGGAAGGGATGGGACAAAGGCTTCACAAACCCCTGGGCAGCCGATCCTGGTGTCCGGCCGGACCCTCGGGAACAGCAGGCTGGAACAGCAGGGACGAGCACAAATCCTGTGTGGCAGACGAGATGTATCCAAGCGGGGAACCCCCTGGAGGTCCGGGCAGGCAGGGCGTGCGGGGCTACACAGCAGCGAAGGCTCCAAGCAACGGCGGGGGCAGGGCGGCTGCAGCCCGGCTCCCAGCGGGGCAGGGAAGGTGGGCTTGGGATCCCGGGGTTTCTCCGGTAGAAGGAAGGCAGCCGAAGAAGCAGAAGTCAGCCCACAAGCCCAGCTGAAAGAGAGTAGCCAGACGGACTCCTCCCACTGTGGCCAGGTCTTTTGTTTTTCTTAAGCACCAAGTAATTTGTCCCCCTGGCAACCTGTATGGGGAAAATTCTTCAAGAGAAAAAAAGAACAGAGGGAGAACTCCTAAAACCCCAACAGTCAGGTTCTGGATAGGTACAGAAAGAATTAATAGATTTTTTTGCAAATATGTTGAAAAGCTGTTTGCACATACTGCATAAATGGCAGCTGGAAGACTGGCACTCTGACTTGCAAGCTGAGGTTCGCCTGTTCTTTTTGGACTGATTTCTTGAGGCCAGACGCTGAACCTAATCAGCAAGAAAATCAAAACCACAGGGGTAGTTTGGGGAATATTGTAAATTATTCTGTCACGGTGCTTTTTGCTTAAAAGCTCTGGCCATCATCTGATTGGAGTAATTACAGAAGACAGAAGCAATCCTACTGTGTCTGTGCACACAATTCCTTCCCAGGAATATTATGAATGTGTTGTGATGTTGGCTTTTTTCATGTTCCTTAATGATAGAAAAATTTTATCTAGGTTCTGTAATGTAATACATGATACAGAATGTCTATTGTTTATGTAGTCAATTTAGAAAAGATAGGCAGAGAAAGCCTTCACATTCCTGGAGTATCTTATCAGAGAAAGAAGAAGACCCGAACCCAGAGAGAGCAGAGATGGAATGGAGCCAAGGAGGAAGATAAGGCTGATGGGATGATACACAGAAACTCCAAAGAATTTATGAATCATGCATGATTGTGATGAATATGCAACAAGAGATGTACTTTTAAAGACTATCTTTTGGATGTAGAGGTGTGTGCCTTTGGATCTCTGCCAAAGCACCCGGCCGTAGTACCCTTTTTGCTGTTGTCTCCTAACTGTCCCTTTTATTAAACTTTTCTTAAAATTTTACTAAGAGCGAACCTCATTTTTCACATCCCCAAGGCCCGTATCTGTTCCCATAAACAGCAGGAGCTCAGAGGAGATGGCCTGTGCTCCTTTTCACCTGCTTATCTCCACACACTGAAATACCTGAGAATCATGGCTGTATTCCTCGGCAGACAAGGAGCTGTTATTTGGCCGAATCAGGAGTGACTGTAATACCATAAACAGAAGTGATGTGTCCAGGAAAGTAAGGTACCAATTTTTTTGCTTACGAGTAAGGGACAGATTCTCCCCACACTAAGATGTCCTTCTTTCTTATTTATTCAGGTGGGAATTGAATCTTGCTACCTAGAATGTATGTTTTCCTTTACATTTCAAAAGAAATCTAAACTGTCTTGTGTCAAAGGAGAGACATTATGGAAACAGGATTCTCCACCTACTTTTGATTTGGTTTGGTGGGGGGGAGGTTGATGTTTGGGGTTTTTTTGTTGTTGTTAGTTTAGTTTAGTTCAGTTTAGTTTAGTGTAGTTTTGGGTTGGCTTGGGGATTTTTGTGGAGTTTTCTTGTTTGGTTGGTTAGTTTGTTTTGGTTTGGTTTGACCATTTATGGTTTTAGCCTGAGACCTACAGTATACAGAAAGGTAAAATCCCTGGCAGGTGCATACCTGGAAAGCAGTTGGATGCATAAGCAGGCAGACTTTTATTCCTAGCTTTAATAGAATAAACTCTGCTTTGTTTCTTCGTTTCTTCACTTGATCCTTTTGCAAATATTTGCATTTTCTTTATCCTAAATACTGACAACGGATGCTTTAATTCTGTGGGAGACAGAGGAGTAGAAACTCCTGCAATTAAAGGAAGCTTTGATTTACAACCCTGGAAGAGACTAGGTCTGGCTTAATTGACAGAGATTTGTGGACTTTAAGCAAAAGGATTACAAACTTGTGTTCCTATCATTATAAGTAAAATTGTACACTGGGTGTTTTGGTGAAGGGTTTTAAAATATAATAGTGTGGTTTTATATAGTTTAAGTTAAGAATGTAGATGGTATAAGAGAGACATCTGCGTGTACGTGACATGAGAAGTTATTGGTCAAGACATAGCTGCATTGCAGTGAGAAGTGCCACAGGTGATAGGTCATTAATCTAAAACAAAGTGTCGTTTTAAGTATCTATTGGATTAGAAAGTTATAAATTACGATGTAACCCTTAATCTTGTGACTAGTCGCCATTACTCGGAGGTGTTGTAAAATCTCACGCCTCGACTGATGCGTTTGTTATTTTAAACAATAAATTAGTGTAATTGCATAGTCCCATCCCTTAAAGTTATTTTCCTCCGACACGTGAAGCGCGGGAAACGGACAAGTGGTGCCCGGTGTGCGTCGGATTTACAGCGCAGAGGTCGGAGTAGGATGAAGAGGATTCCCCCGGTCGACGTGAGTTAGCCGAACCCTGAAACGAAGGGTGATCCGGCGAGAGCTGAAGCTGAAAGGAAGCTTAAACGGAGGGTCGCGGGCCGATTTCTCCAAAGCACACCGGTAGGAGAACTGTCTTCAACGTTGAGTGGAGGCAGGGGCCGGGGAGGTTAAGAGATGGGTGAAAATATTTCAAAAGAACAAAGGGATGTTTATAATAAGTTAGATGCCTTGCTGAAGTTACATTCTGAGCCTCTTCCCAGCAAAGAAGTGAAAGATTTATTGCTTTGGGTTTTCTGTAATTGCCCTGACGTTGATTTTGACCTTCTTCTTACTAAATCAGTTTGGGATGATATTGCAACTAGACTTTATGATCTTGCTTCAAGACGCGATAAGGCGGCAGCTATGTTAATCCCTGCTTGCCGGGTGGTGATAGAATTGTTGAACAACTCGGTGATTAATGGCGGCTCCGAAATTTTAACTGCGCCATGGGCTCCCTCGCAGTCACCCCCTCCGGCCGCTTGTGATATTGCACCCGAAAGGGGGGGTGGTGAAGAAAAGAGGGGGGAGCCCTCGGAAGTGACGTATAGTGCCAGAGGGCGGGAGGCCCCGGAAATTACATCTCAGGAAATGACATCTTCGGAAGTGATGAAAGCAAAGATGGATGCCCCCATGACAGCTCAGAGGGTTGCCGGTAGCACAGCAGATGTGCAAACTCAGAATGAGTGTTTACCATCAGTAAATGAATCAGTGGATGAATCTAATTTAAGCCTTCGAGATATGAATAGGCTTTCCTCTGCCGATAAGCAGAGAGAAATAAATCTAAAAGAAAAGCCTGTTTTAACAAATTGGAATGTTATACATCGGGAGGTATCTAAAGAGGATGATCTTGTCCCAGCTCATAAATCGTTGTTAGCATTGCCGGTGAGGTATGGGAGAGGAGGAGCAAACCCGAGATGGGAAGCTCTGGCACATGATGACATTAAGGATTTAAGGAGAGCGATAAAGGAGAGTGGTTTGGAATCTCCCTACTTTAAACAGCTGTTAAAAGCAACTTTAGATCATGTGGACTTAACACCTTTTGACTGTAAAAATATTGCTTCCATGCTTTTAACTGATTCACAGTATTTACTGTGTGATTTAAAGTGGCGTAGACTTCTTGGAAAACTGATAGAGAATTACGCAGGAGGTCCTAATGCAGCTCTGACACTTGCACAATTGGCAGGAGATCCACCTCATGACAGGCCAGAAGATCAAGCAGATCTGGCAAGGGCAGTCCTTGCTGACCTCAAAGAAGCAGCTAAAAGGGCACTTTTGCAAATTGAGCCTGTGGGTTCTCCACAAGGTGCCTATATACAAATCAAGCAGGGTCCTACTGAGACCTTTTCTTCTTTCATTGATCGGCTGACCCAGGCTTTGGAGAGACAATGTGAGGATGATGTTGCTTGTCCAATTTTATTACGGAATCTTGCTTATGTTAATGCTAATGAGGAGTGTCAGCGAACTATTAGAGCTTTACCAGGGGTGAAGCATGCAGTAAAGTTGGTAATGCACAGCATACAGCTGTCATCCAAACTGATTCATTAGGAGAAAAACTGGAAAGAGCTATTACCAGCCAGGCTGAGATGATGGACAAAAGGCTTTCTGCTCAAGCTGAGGTGTTGGATAAAAGACTTGTAACAGCACTTAATGCTCTTGCTATAAGCAATTCTCGAGCAATGCCACGAGCTAATATAGATGAAGGAGTGTGCTTTCGATGTGGCAAGCCTGGACATTTAATGAGAAATTGTCCAGGGCTTGGAGAGATTCCAATGATACCACTTCGTTGTCCGAGATGTAGAAAGGGAAGACACTATGCTAACAGATGTCGCTCTAGATATGATGCAGATGGGAATCTCTTGCCGGGAAACGAATTTTTGAGTGTGATGCCTCTCCGCGCGATGAAACAAATAGCAGCAGTCCATCACCCAGAGCTCCCATCCTCCGGAGACCAAAGTCACACACAGTTAGCAGAATGGTCAAATACCTCCCGAGTGACTCAAACCTCCTGCCCCCTGGAGCATTCTGTACCTTGGCAGCCTGCAAATTGATATGCTTTATGAATAGTTCCCACTACCTGATACCCACAGGGGTTACTGGGACGTCTGAAGAAAAGCAGGACTTTTTAATTATGGGAAAAGATGCATGTCGCATCATAGGTCTCGTGGTTTATCCAACAATTGTCTCAGCAAATTATCATGAAGAGCTTACAATTCTGGCTCAACCTCCTTTAGTTGTTCCTGCAGGAACACAACTAGCCACCGCTGTTGCAATGCCTACTACAGCTGTACGTAGAGCGATAGAGATGGAAGGGCAGCCACCTATAACAGAAAACTCAAATGTGGGACCAGAGATTTTCTGGACAGAGCATATTGGACGTGACAGGCCATTATTGACTTGCAGTTTAATGCATAACAATAAAACAATCATGGTTCAAGGCCTATTAGACACAGGAGCAGATGTTACTATCATTTCTCACTTGTTTTGGCCAAAAGACTGGAAGCTGGTAACTCCCCTGGATACCCTCACAGGTATAGGGGGCGCCACTTTATGATTACAAAGTGAATCTGCAATTACAGTCAGAGGACCTGAGGGAAAAACAGCAATTGTTCGCCCTTTTATTGTGAGAAAGCCTATTACAGTCTGGGGAAGAGATTTGTTATCTCAGTGGGGAGTCAAGTTGGAAGTGGATTTTTAGTGGGGGCCATGCAGGCACTCATCACCCCTAAGCTTTCGTGGAAAACCGATGAAGCCATTTGGGTTAATCAATGGCCCCCAGAAGAAGAAAAATTGAGTGCCCTTAAGAAATTAGTCCAGGAACAATTGCAGAAAGGACATATCATAGAAACAACTAGTCCTTGGAATTCACCAGTGTTTGTTATACACAAGAAGACCTCTGATACCTGGAGACTGCTTCAAGACCTTAGAAGAATCAGTGAAGTAATAGAAGATATGGGACCCCTCCAACCTGGACTTCCTTCACTCTCTATGATTCCCAGAGATTGGCCTTTAGTTATCATTGATTTAAAGGACTGTTTTTTCAATATTCCACTTCATCCAGAAGATGCTCCACATTTTGCATTCTCCATTCCAAGTATTAACCGACAAGAGCCATTGATGAGGTACCATTGGGTTGTGCTTCCTCAAGGAATGAAAAATTCACCTACTATATGTCAATGGTTTGTGGCAAAAGCCTTATCTCCAGCCAGGCGAAAACATCCTAAAGCAAAGATTCTACATTACATGGATGATCTGTTAATTTCAGCACCAACACAGAAGGAGATGGAAGAAGCGCGTGATAGTGTTGTAAAAGAGATTAAAAGGGCTGGACTTGAGATTTCTACATCAAAAATACAGGAAACTCCACCATGGAAATATTTGGGATGGAAAATGACTGAAGAGTCAATAAGGCCACAGAAAATACAGCTTCGAATTAAAGTTCATACTTTACAAGATTTGCAGCAGCTTTTGGGAGAGATAAATTGGATTAGAGTTACTTTAGGGATTACTAATGATGAACTTGCTCCAGTTTTTGATTTGTTAAAGGGAAATTGTGACATTACATCCCCAAGAACCCTCATACCTGAAGCTCTAAAGGCACTTGACAGAGTAACAGAGGCTTTTCAGAAAAGACAAGCACATCGTTGTGTAGATTCACAACCATTCTTCCTTGCAGTACTGGGGGAAAAAATGCAATTGTATGGTCTTATATTTCAATGGGATGCTTCTGCCAAGGATCCCTTATTGATAATAGAATGGGTCTTTTTGCCTTACAGATCTCCAAAGACAATCTTCACAATGATGGAAATGTTAGCTCAGATTATAATCAGAGGCAGGTCAAGGTTGTTAACTATGGCAGGCAAAGAGTTTGCAATAATTTATTTGCCTCTGAAGAAGCAATATTTTGATTGGGCATTACTAAACTCAGAAGAACTTCAGATAGCATTATTGAATTATCCAGGCACTTGTTCTATTCATTTCCCTAGTCATAAATTATTTCAGGCAAAATTAAGCTTTAGAGAAAGACCACTGGTAAGTGAAGTGCCTTTGGATGCTGTGACAATTTTTAGTGATGGATCAGGAAAGACATATCGTTTGGTGGTAATGTGGCAAGACCCAGAAACTAAAACATGGAAACAGAATATTCAAATGGTAGAGGGTTCAACCCAGGTAGTAGAACTTGCAGCGGTAGTTAGAGCATTTCAGCTTTTCCCAGAGCCTTTTAATTTGATTACAGATTTGTCTTATGTTGCTAATATAGTTAAGAGAATAGAAGGATCAGTTTTGAAGGATGTTAGCAATAATGCTCTGTATCGTCATCTTAAATGTCTTTATACACTCGTGCAAGATAGAACTAATCAATATTTTGTCTCCCATATTAGGGCTCATTCTTCACTCCCAGGATTCCTGGCGGAGGGCAACTCCAGGGCTGATAAGTTAACAGTTGCCATAGTGAACACCTTGCCAAATATTTTTGAACAAGCAAAGTTGAGTCATGCCTTTTTTCATCAGAATGCACAAGCTCTTATGAGCATGTTTCGTTTTTCCAGAGATCAGGCTAGAGCAATTGTAAATACCTGCCCAGATTGCCAACTGGTGCAGCCTCCTGTTTCCATGGGAGCAGTAAACCCTCGAGGGCTACAGAGTTTGCAATTGTGGCAAATGGATATCACTAAGTATCCGTCTTTTGGAAAATATAAAAATATCCATCTGTCAGTGGATACATTTTCCAACGCAGTTTTTGCTTCTGTACACACAGGAGAGACAGCAAATCGTGTGTCAGCATTTTTTGCAAGCTTTCACTTCCTTGGGGGTACCTCAAGAAATAAAAACAGATAATGGTCCTGCTTATACAGCCCAGAAGGTAGCCACAGTTTTGATGAATTGGGGTATTCGCCATACTTTTGGCATTCCTTATTTGCCCACGAGTCAGGCAATTGTAGAAAGGACACATCATTCCTTGAAGCGTATTTTAGATCAGCAAAAGGGAGATCTAGCACAAGCAACACCACAGATGCGATTAAGTAAAGCTTTGTATGTTTATAACTTTTTGAATAGTTCTTCTGCAGAGCCCGATCCTCCAATATTTAGGCATTTCTCTAATAGCACACATGCAAAATTGAGAGAAAATCCTTTGGTTCTGATTAGAAATCCAGAAACAGGACAAATAGAAGGTCCATTGCCATTAATAACCTGGGGAAAAGGATTTGCTTGTGTTTCTACAGGTACGGGACCTAGGTGGCTTCCTGCAAAGAATGTGAAACCATATCACGTGCAGAAAGAAGCTGACAACTCTACGAGTAGAGAAGAGAGTACGCAGACGTGAACTTCGCAGAGACTACAGCCCATACCTGCAATCTTTTGTTTTATTGTTAAAGCTGAAAATTTTAGGTTTTAGATTGATGTAAGAGTGCATAAGCAAATGTGTTATAAAGATCTTTTTGGCAAATAATCCTCATTTTTTTATTTAAAGAAGGTATAAAATATTTTTGTGCCTCATCATTAGATGAAGTGGAAGTGAAATTGGGAAATACAAAAAAATATTCTTACAAATTAGTTTAGAGATTGAAATTTGAGAAGGAGCCTTTTGCCAAGAGAACTTTCAAGAAACATGAACTTTAATCAAGTGTTAAGTTTGTTTTTTGCTTTGTTTGTCTTGTTTGTTTTCGGTGGGACAGCTTTGCCGGTTGATCAACCTAAGACCAATGTTTGGGTGACTTTAGCTAATGCTTCAGGGTTGGATACTCTATGTCTGTCTACCACAACTCCAGAAAATCCATTTTCAACTTGTCTAGTCAATGTTCCAATAGAGAATTGGCCAATCCCAGAGAAAATTGACAGGGCCTTACGAGGTACCTTTGCAGGATCAGAAGTTTGGGAACACTATACTCCAGTAAATACATGGGAATGGTGGACTCCCTATCTTCCTAAAACCCCTGATGAACCTGAAGAATTGGAAATCCTTGGTTCTGTAAAAGTGAAATTCTGTGTCGAGTTCCATTCTACAAACATTAATCAATCACTGATGAGAGATGTTTCTCCATATCACCCTGTATATAAGAACCACTCCTTTTGGTGTAATAGTACTTCTGTAGTTTCATCTGCACCTAGCTCTATTCCTCTGCAATTACCAAGAGGAATGTTCCTTGTATGTGGAGACAGAGCATGGCCAGCTATCCCTTCAAACATTAAGGGTGGTCCATGTACTTTGGGAGAGCTTACATTATTTACTCCTAATATGAAGACAATTGCCAACGTGAGACACAGACAAAAAAGATATACTCTGCATCAATATGGACCAGATTGCAAAGATGATTTTACCCCATGGGGCTATGGAAAAAGGCTTGTAACATCTCTTCTTATGCCACCAGTTGCCTCAGTAGTTGCGTTAAAGCAGCTGAATCGGTTGGGATGTTGGCTGAGTAAACAATCTAATGCCACATCCCTTGCACTAAGTGGCCTTTTAGCAGATGTCAAAAATGTGAGGCATGCAACCTTGCAAAATAAAGCAGCCATTGATTTTCTTTTGCTGGCCCATGGACATGGCTGCAAAGACTTTGAGGGGATGTGCTGCATGAATCTGTCTGACCACTCAGAGTCTATTTATAAGAGCATACAACAACTTAAAGAGGGTGTGTCGAAAATACGAATCGATGATGGAACTTAGCTGGATAATTTATTTAGTGGATGGGGTTTAGCATTGTGGGTAAAGAAATGTCTTACAACAGGCCTATACATTTTGGCAGTCATAGTAATAGTTCTCATAATGGTGCCATGTTTGTTTCAATGTGTACAGCGAATGCTTGATAAATCCATCAAAGGAGTTTTTTTGGTGCAGAAAGGAGGGGGAGATGTGGGAGACAGAGGAGTAGAAACTCCTGCAATTAAAGAAGGCTTTGATTTACAACCCTGGAAGAGACTAGGTCTGGCTTAATTGACAGAGATTTGTGGACTTTAAGCAAAAGGATTACAAACTTGTGTTCCTATCATTATAAGTAAAATTGTACACTGGGTGTTTTGGTGAAGGGTTTTAAAATATAATAGTGTGGTTTTACATAGTTTAAGTTAAGAATGTAGATGGTATAAGAGAGACATCTGCGTGTACGTGACATGAGAAGTTATTGGTCAAGACATAGCTGCATTGCAGTGAGAAGTGCCACAGGTGATAGGTCATTAATCTAAAACAAAGTGTCATTTTAAGTATCTATTGGATTAGAAAGTTATAAATTACGATGTAACCCTTAATCTTGTGACTAGTCGCCATTACTCGGAGGTGTTGTAAAATCTCACGCCTCGGCTGATGCATTTGTTATTTTAAACAATAAATTCGTGTAATTGCATAGTCCCATCCCTTAAAGTTATTTTCCTCCGACACGTGAAGCACGGGAAACGGACATAATCCCTTTGTTTTCTTTTATTTTGGCTTAGGTCTAGAATGTCTTCAAGTTCCTCTCGTAAGAAAACATTCTTTACTGAAGGACACAGCAAACATATGAGGTGAGTTTTGAGTCTATGAGATGTCCAGGTCTCCAGTACTTCCCTTGACATGAGCTGCAAGATGCAGATGGCCAAGTTGATATTCCCGGGAAAGAAGAGGGAGATATTTCTTCCATTGCTTGGCAAGAAGCTTTTCCAGCAAGCAGAAGGATGCAGGAGGGCACCTGAACCCCAGGAGCCCTGCAGAATTTGTCTGCCTCTCTCAGCTTGTGTGTCACTGATAAACACACAGGCTCACAGCCACACATCTGGATGAGGAAGAGTCCATACCATTTAAAGCCCAACAGCAGTATTCCAAAATCACTTCTGAGCTACCTTAGCCAGTGACTAAACTACCTGTGACAGCAGCCAGAACGAGATGCAATTATTACTGAAAACTCCCCTTAATCCCAGTTTTGTTCCTTTGCTACAGTCCTCACCAGAGTATTTCACCATGACCTTTAGTCCTCCTGGAGGCACTCAGGTAACAAATGCCATTTCCCCTCGGCACAGTCACAGCCAGCCTGAACGGGCACAGACAATGAGAATTTCTTCCACCTGAGGTACCTGTGCTCTTAAACGTCCCTGGAGCGCTTCCACTAGCTCAGCTCACTAGAGGGAGGATAACCATCCTGGCACACCTGAGCAGCATGTCCAGGAGACAGGGTGACCCAAACCAGGGCATCACAGCTTCAGGTTTAACAAGACTTGTGCAGACATCACACAAAACAGTTCATGCAGATATTCAGTGGAGGCTGCAGAATGTGCAGAGAGATTTTAGTCGGGGGGGAGCAGCACTAGAACAACCGGAGATAGATGCTGTTTGCAGACAAACAAACCCAAGTGAGCAAACAGAAAGAGGCAGAAGCTGCTTGTGAAGTTCAATGAAGAACCATTTCAGACCAAGTTCATCGAAAACTGAGGCGCAGTTTCAGGGCAGTTACCATGATTTTTTGCTTTGTGGTTCTGCTTTTTGTATAAAAGACTTTATGTTCTCTCTTCTTACCCTCTAAAGTCCAGGGACTAAGGTGGCCCCCTAAGTGTTGGTGAGCAGGTTTCAAAACCTGGGTTTTGAATTCACTGGACTCAAAAGCGTGCATGCTCTGTACCTGCTGTTGCAGTAAGATTCACTTTGCCTGATGGGATTCTACCTCCTATGCAAATATTTTTAGTTATGTAAACCTTGGGGTCTAGGTGTTCCCATACTGGGTTAAAACCACATCTGTAAGGAGGAAGAAAGTGATGAAGATTCTCTTCCCCATTCTGTAGCCAAGGAACCCAAGAAATACATGCTAAAATCAATGACTTATTACTTGTTTCCCAGGAATCGTTTGCCAGGAATTTCTCACTTTTATCAGCAATGTAAGTCCAAATACAGACTCCAGGTAAATTGGTCAGAAAAATGTACATTTATCTCTTCAGCTTCTACTCTTCATGGTGCTGTGGTTCGACCAAGTAACCTACAACACTGGCAGGAACAGCCTTTGCCACAAGTACAGTATGGAAGTAAACAGCAAAGGATGGGTTCAGGACCAGCAGTTAGTTCCCAGAAGATCAGGAACAGCTTGGGTGCTGCATGCCCACCATGTCTGCATCACCTTAAGGGACATTGCTATCGCAGGTGTTGGAGGAAAAACTGTCTGAGCATCTGAGATGGAAAGGTGAAGGCAGTGACACAGCTGTGTGCCAATCACAGAGAGTTAAAAATTGTGTCTTCCTACGCTGCAAGGAGATCCTACATGCTAGCAGAAGAGCACAAAGGACAGTTTCACCTGAAACACACACTAAAGTATTGCAGATATACTGAAAATATTAATAATTTCTAACGGCTTCTCAAAAATAAGTCAGTATAGACTGTTTTAACGTTGCCTCTGTTGCACATAATACCAGGAGACTAGTGAAAAAATATATTTACATACAGCATATTTCGCTTTCAGAACTGACTGCTCTTTAACTTGGAACTGGTAAGTATTCACCAGTAGGAAAAACACTAAAACTGCATTTTCAAAGTGGTAAAAATTGTGATTCAAAAGCTACAGTGCCATGTAGGGGAAAAGGAAAGACATGGAACAGCAATAATACTTAAAGTGATCAGGCCTGCACACTGAGTTATGTTCTCTACAAATTATTTTTACAGGGGCAAGGAGTAATTTTTAGAAAAAAATCTTATTCTAAAATCATATACCACAGTTTTAAGGATTTTTCTTTCCTAAAACTTAATAACCTTTTCTGTTGTTAATTTTTAAGCCAATTTTTGGCCCAAACACTGAAATGTAATACCCATTATTTGCCTTGTGGTGTCTGTAACCGACATTAAATTCTCCCAGTAGGGTAGAAAATTGGGAAAGAGTCGTGCTGCCAGACACAAGATAAACACACTTCTTTTCAAGTTTCAGTATCCTTAAAACACAGCTAAGGGTAACTTCTCATTCTTAGCCACAGAGTACTGTGGAAAAGTCAATGCAACCATAACCATACTACAGGGGTGAGTAAACATTCCAATGGACAATCCGCTTTTCAGCCACCTGCTTCCCCATCTCTAGTAGGGCACAGGTCCAGTGATCGTGTGTTTCTCATGACTCACAGAGATTACAGAGGAGATCTTCAAAGAGGCTTTTCTGGATGAAGCAGCACATAGACAAATGTGTGGGAAATAAGGGCCACGAAACATGGGGAAAGATGGCCCTTCTTTTCTGAACTCCTGTCTTCTCCTTTTTGCCTATTCCTTAGAAATGTTGTTGCAATTCAGTCGCTGGGATAATTTTTACAAGAGTTGTTACACTGCGTTTAAAGAAAGACAAACCCCATCCCACCGAGGTGGATCATTCATAATTCAGGTACTGTTTAAAGATATTTAAGAGGAATTGGGAAGAGGTTTTCTAGGTAGCGGGTTTCAATTTTTCTGAGAAAGCCAGCACACAGAGGAAGAGATGACAGGGCATCTTTAAACCACTCAGTGCAAAAGACTATTCCAGAATGTGGTGAGACCAACAATCCTTGGGTCAGCATGTCACCCACAGAGCAGGGACTGAAGTGACAGGGCAGGGCTCCTCACAAAGGGACCTGGAAGGAGGGCAAGAGAAGGCAGTGTTAGCTGGAACTCAAGACAAGCTGGATGTAAGGAGAACATCTGCTCTGTGTGTGGGGTGAGCTTATGCCATAGCACCAAACACACTCACATGAGCCCTCAGGGATAAACGATGCAAAGACATTAAAAAAAAAGGCATAAATTTAAAAAGAGGGGGAAATAAGTCTATTTTTCCCCAGCTATGACTGAAAAGTGTTTCCAGTTCAAGAGTCAAGAGAGAATTTAAAATAAAAAGAACAAGTGACACTAAGCACAGACCTTTGCAAGATCTCCTTTTTCAGTCTCCATTGAAAAGACTTGGCTACAGGAGGGATTTTGCATTGGAACTCGCCCCAAAATGGGGAAAATAAAGAAGAGAAGAGGTGATTCCTGAGGAAAGAAAAAGGCAAAACATCTTGCTGAAGACACCAGCATGAGTTCACTACAACTCTAGGCCATTAATCCCTTGGGGAAAGCAACATCCTTCCACGGGACAGGATTTTAACTTTGATGGCAACGCTGACAAAATTGCTGCCCCTTCCTGTTGCCGCTTCTGATTCCAAAGAAGGAGAAATGTGCCAAATCTGCTAAGACAGGCAGAGACAGTGAGAAAGAACCAGCCAGCTGGCTGGAAAAGAGGCAAAAAGAATGTCTTCAAGTCTCTCCTTGTCATCATTTCCCCTTGTCCCATTTGACCCGTGTGCTTTGAAGTGGAGAACTCTGTTTGCAACCCCAACCTAAATAGTGAAGCTACACAGTCGAAGACCTTTTTCCTCACTTCAGCTATGCTGAACACAGAGCGGTTTTGCTTTCACTGGACAAAGAGGAACCCGAGTTTCCCACGGGATTCCTCAGTTTGGACCCCTCTCCGAAAGTTCCCCTCTGCGCATGCCTTGGTGGTTTGGGGTCGTGCTGCACACCAAGGCCAGAAGGCCGATTCCAGGCAGAGAAAGCAAGGGTTTGCCCCGTGCCGGTCCGTGCCGTGCCCGGGCAGCGCCCCGGGAGCCGCCCCGCCCGCGCTGTGCCCGCAGCCCCGGCTTTGTGCCGCTCGTTCCCGCGCGGGGCCCGGCGCAGCGCCCCCCTCAGGCCGCGCGCCGCCGCTGCAGCTGCGGCCGTTCCGCTGCGGCCGTTGCGGCGCCAGTGGGCGACAGGCGCGATGGCCGAGCTGCCGCTGCCCGCCGGGCTCGATGCCAGCACCTTCCCCGCCAAG
Organism: Corvus moneduloides; assembly: GCF_009650955.1. Classification (NCBI taxonomy): domain Eukaryota; kingdom Metazoa; phylum Chordata; class Aves; order Passeriformes; family Corvidae; genus Corvus; species Corvus moneduloides. Next base: position 68,801,097 of record NC_045511.1, read on the forward strand.
CTGTGGCGCCTGGCGAACAGCCCCCGCGTCCGCTCCGTGCGCTGGGACACCCAGGGCCGGGGGCTGCTCATCGACCGCGCCCTCTTTGAGCAGGAGCTGCTCAGCTCGGCCGGCGTCCAGGGGCCGGCCCCGCGCACCTTCAGAGCCACGCAGTTCCGCAGCATCGTGCGCCAGCTGAACCGCTACGGCTTCTACAAGGTGCCGGGCCGGGCTGGCGTGGCTGTGCCGGGCGATGCCGGGGCCATCGTCCACTATGGGAACCCCTGGTTTCGCCACGACCGCCCCCACCTCCTCCTCTGCATCAGGCGGTGCGCCAGAGCCAAGAGGCAGCGACCTGCGGCCGGGCGGGAGGGGCGCAGGCGCCGGCGCAGCCGCTCCCAAGAGCCCCGCGGGGCCGGCGAGACGCGGTGGGAGCTGTGGGCGTGAGGCTGGCGTGGGCTTTGGCCGCGGGCCCTGCCCGTGCTGGGGCCGCTCAGCGCGGCTGCCCCGGGCGGCACAGGGGCTGTCCTTGGGGCTGTCCTTGGGCAAGGCAGCTGTGCCGGCAGGGCCCGGCAGCGGTGCCGGCTGTGCCGCGCTGCCGGGGGCTGCGGGACGGTCCCGCCGGGGCTGCGCTCGCCACAGCCTGGCCCGCTGGGCCTGTAGCTGGCCCAGCCCTGAGCTGTGGCTGGCTCTGCTCCTTGCCCGGGCCTGGGGATGCTTGGGGAGCTCTCCGTGGGTGCATCGGAGTGCCGAGGGCTCGGTCTTTGTCTGGCTCAGCTGGAGGGAGCCTCCTGTCCCTTTGGAGCAGAGGGAAATGACCTGGCAGTTGGGTTTGTGGCAGTTGCCTCCTGCCAGGGAATTGCAATGGGACACTTTTCCAGACGGTTGAACGAGCAGGGGAGCGCTAAACTGACAAGGGATTGGTGTTTGCAAAGGCCCAGAACGTGGGGATTTTTTTGTTTGTCACCCTGCTTGGGAGGATGGGAGCTTTTGTCTTCCCTGATAGAGGTACAGCTGCTGCCAAGGAAAACATACCTGAGGACCAATAGTGACGCAGGCTTCCCTTTGCTTCCTTTCTTCTTCCCTCACTGCTCCACAGCTCCCTCGTGCCAGAACCTCGCTGCTGCCTCACCTGAGGTTTCAGAGTGGTCTCCAGGCCCTTCCAGTACAAGTGCAGGCACTCAGGAGCATGAGGCTTCCCCAGCACCTCCCAAGAAAGTGTTTGTCACCTCTGAACTTCTTGGGGTGTCATCAGAGGTGCCAGGCAAGCGCCAAGTTCAACGCCAGCCTGAGCTCATCATTCCACCAGTTCCTGGAGACCATCAGAGCACTTCCGTGGCTCTTCCAGAGAGCAGCAGCTGCACTTCAGAGCAGCACACCCAGCCTACAGCTCATCAGATAGGGAGAGAGTTTCTACCCTTGCTTTTCAGAAAGCTCATGGGAAGCAACCGTTTGAAGTGTTTTTGCACAGGGCTCTGTCATGTGTACATCTCAAGTGTGAATGCGGTAGAAAGTGTCAAGTGTACTAGGAAGCGGGACTGTGAAAACAAAACCAATCTCTGTCTGCTTTTCCTGGCCTTGCTGCAGGTTTGGAGGGTGTTCTGGGCATTTTCCAGACAGCCTCTCCGTAGGGGTGAAAAATTTGTCCACAACTGCTCAGTGTCAGGTGAACTTCCATCTTTCTTTGAACGAAGCCCAACTAGGATGCTGACAGGATATTGCAGAGCTTACAGATTGTCTCTCCTGCGAAGAATGCTGTTAAATTTCAGTGACCTCTGTGTGTCCCCAGAACTGCTGCAGCTGCAGAATACGGCCTCATGCACAAGGTTGCTTTTTACGATACAATCACAGCTGAATTTTAGCATGTGTGTCTGCAGATCTGGGCTCTTCCTGGGTGAATCCACTTTCTGTGGTCAGTTGTGATGAGAAACTCAGAAGCAGCCAAATGCAAAAGCTTCTGGGGAGATAGAAAAGACTGTGACTATAAAGTCTTTGTGTGTGTGTGTAGATCAATTTTACAGTCCATCCTTTAATATACACACTCAACAATTAGATGAAATACTTTTTAAGAGGAAGAAATCAGTGTTCCAGTCCCCTGGGAAGTTGGAATACAGTTCTGGAATTGAGTTTGCTGTGTGCTTCCTGTGATGTTTGCTGCAAGGCAGCAATAGAGCTCTGCATCCCAAAGCCACATTCTGGAGCCTGACCAATGTGTTTGGATTCCTGCAGCCAAACCAGGCCATCCAGCCCCCAGTGCTCCACCTGGCAGTGCTGGCTGGGCAGCATGGACGGCCTCCAGCTTGGAATAGTCCTGGGGAAGAGGAATTGCCACCGTTGGATCTGGACCTTGTGCTTGAGACGCTGGAGGAGATGCTTTCGTCCTCCCTGCCTGAGAGGTCTCCCTTGGCTCAGGTAACTCCATTGGGTGGGAATGAAAGGGGCTGGACTGAGAGCTGTGAATGTTGTTGCATGGCTGAGAAGGAAAGGCTTCTTGAGCTCAGCTGTGAATGGACAGGGGAGGATTTGCTTGGTAAAGCAAGATCTCCAAAAGAAGAGGGAATGAAAAGGGGGATAGCCCTTAGTGGGGATGAGAGGCGTTGGCCAAGTTTGGGTGCTCCTTTTGCTGGGAAGAATCCCTGGTGCAGGGGCATTTGTGGTGATGCTCTGTAGGTTCTAAGAGGCTTTGTTTGGTGGGACAGAAGAGAAGAGTGTGGGGAGAATTGCCACTGAAGGCAAAGTGTCCCCTGCAGGGAGGGGCATGCGAGAGGTGCCTCTGTTAGAGCAGCAGACGTGGGCTCTGCCTGTTTTGGGTGGGAAGGCCAAGGCAAAGCAAGGGCTGGGCTGCAGCTGCTGCTGCTGCTGCTGTGTGAGCCGTGCCGAGCGTGCAGGCGCTGCCAGAGCCGTGCTTGGGGATGGGCTGGAGCTGCAGCTTTCTGCTCCTCTCAGTAGCCTGGTGCCTCCTGTCCTGCTTCTGTCTGGGAAATCCTCAGCTGGGCAAGCTTGCCAGTCTTGCTCTCCATGTTCCAGAGCTCAGGCACCTTCCTCTTGGGCATCTCTGTGGGAAGAGATGTGTGCTCCCATGCAGTCCCTGTAAAGCTGCTGCCTGGATGAGACGGTTCTACTCAGGGCTTTGGAGGGAGGAGCACATCCCTGTGCCAGGAGCTGGCAGGACTCCTTCCTCAGTGCCCACTCCATGTGTTCATTGTCACTCCCCACGTTCAACATTGTCAGCTGGGACAGCTTTTGGACGGTGTTTGAGAAGTCAGTTTTTTGGACTGTTGAAGGTCTCTTGTCTTCTGTAATCTCACACACAGCAGTTTTCAAAAGCATTTTCTTCCTTAAGAGAAGGAAATGTTGCAGGCTCTGAGCTATGGTGTCCCTGCAGAAAATAGTGAGTGATCTTTGGGTTTCTTTCTTTCTGGTTCTCTTTCAAAGGGAATGCTAATGTTGTGCCCAAGTTTTCAGGAGGGGAGGCTGGGAACAGGGCTGCAGCAGAGGGAGCTTTGCCTGGCACCGAGAGCTGCAGGAACAGTTCCCCAGAGCCCGAGGAGCCTGGTAAGGAGAGAGCCCACACTGCTTTAGAGAGCTCTGAGGCGGCTGCTCTGAGCCTGCCTCTGGCAGGAAGGGAGATGAGAAGAGTTGAGTTCTGTCTGCAGGGCTGGTGCTTCCTGGTGCCTTTAGGTCAAATCCTGCCCTGGCACAGCCTCCCCGAGCCCTGCCCTCCACGCTTCTCCAGGGGCACTGACACCGAGTGCTGTGCTGTGGCCAGAGAGCAGTGAATAAACCCAACCTGTGGGAGCTGTGTCACCAACCCGGGTGTCCCAATTTTGAGCTGAAGTCCGTGGATGAGTTTGCTGCAGGGTGACAGTGCTCTGGAGGCAACACTGAGGTGAGGGACTCTTGAATCAAGAGAGCAAAACCTCAGCAAGAAGTCAGTGTAGAAGTCTGAGCTTTTTGTCTCAGAGCATTAAATCAATGTAGTACCAGTCTGCTGATAGCTCTAGTGAGACACATTAAAAATACAAGCAGCAGAGGCCAAACAAATAATAAATCACAAGGATTTATGATTTGGAAAGGAAAAACTTAACTTACCCCAGATTAGCAAGAACTAATAGGAGAGAGGGAGCACCTCTGCATTCTTGAGCAAAGCTGATGCTGCCTGCAGGCCTCGTGGGGAGCTCTTTCCCTCCCAGCTCTTCCTGCCAGAGCTGATGGTCGAGTTGGAGCCGCTGTTGCTCACTGCAGAGGGCAGTTTGTAGGTCCCAGGTAATGGTTCATAGCTCACAGCACCCTTCAGCTTCAGCCATTCCAGTGAGGACTGAGGTGTCTCTGTCAGCACAGAGAAAGAGCAAGGCTGGGCTTCTGTGTGGGAGCTGGCCCTGTCTGTGCTTCAAGCTCTCGTGGGTGCCATTTGCACTGTGAGTGCTGAGGCTTTACTGGGATACTTCAAACCTTTGGAGGTTTTGAAAACTTGGAATGCTCCCTGCTCTTTAAAGAGCAGGCCTGAAATTCCCAAGTGAGAGTCTGCCTTTCGGGCCATCTTTTGCAGTCTTTGATAGAAGGACAATTACTTCCAAAGGGAAAGATGCATGGAGGCCAATATTGACTCAGTGTTCCCTTTGCTTGCCAGATATCCATCTGATCTACCTCTCCAGGAGGGCTGCCTTGCGTGGGGAGAAGAGACCGAGGGAGAGCCTGTGACCATCTGACAGGTGCAATCCCTCTGTTTATAGATAGCTTTATAGATTTCCATAGTTAGATTTATATATCATGTAGTTACATTTTTAGATTTACAGAACTGTGTTTATATGTGCATATATTTATAGATCTGTATAGTTAAATTTGTATCTGTAGTTATATAGATGATAAAATTATATTTATGTAGATGTATTTACATTTTTAGATGTCCATATCTACATTTATATACATGTAGAGTAATATATATACATATATAGAGTTTTATTTATAAATGTGCATAGTAATTTAGCTAGAGGTAGATGGATGTTTGGATCCACAGATTAATGTTTATATAGGCCTAGACTTGCATTTTAAGCTTTTTCCTGCCTCGGCTGCCTTTTTCATCTCGCTTTTCCCCCTCTGTCCCCTCTTCCTGTGCTGGCTCCGAGCTGGCGGCCGGGCCGGGCGGAGCAACAGCTGCAGCCCCGGTGTCCCTGGAGCGGTGGGAGCTGCCGGTGGCCGCAGGCACTGTGCCCTGAGGAGCTGCTGGAGGACGGTGAGACAGAGGGGGCTGGGGAGAGGTGACACTGAAGGGATGGTGACTTTGAGGTGCTGGTGGGGCTGAGGGATGTGGGGAGCAGAGGGGAATGGTGGCACTGCGGTGACAGGGAAGTGGCACAGGCTGAGGGGAGTGCCAGGTCTGAGGGGATGGGATGGGTCAGAAGGGACTGAGAGGCTTGAGAGGACTTTGAGGGGCTGAAGGAACTGGCAGGTCTGGGGGTTTGCTGAGGGCATGGCTGGGCTGAGGGGATGGAGGGGGCCAGCAGGGAGCACAGTGGGGTCCGGGCCTGCGGCTCTGCCAGCCCTTGGAACCAATTCCAGAGCCTCCGCTTTTGCCCCAGCTGCCCTGAAGTCCTTGAGAAGAGCCAGAGAGTGACGGGAGCCAGCAGGGAGAAGCTGAAGGCCGCCAGCAAGAGCAGCGAACGGGGACCTGCTGCTGCCGCCCGAGACCCTGGGTGAGGCCCCAGGGCCGCTGAGGCAGGGTGGGCGTGAGGCTGGCGTGGGCTTTGGCCGCGGGCACTGGCCGGCTGGGCAGGAGCGGGCCCTGCCCGTGCTGGGGCCGCTCAGCGCGGCTGCCCCGGGCGGCACAGGGGCTGTCCTTGGGCAAGGCAGCTGTGCCGGCAGGGCCCGGCAGCGGTGCCGGCTGTGCCGCGCTGCCGGGGGCTGCGGGACGGTCCCGCCGGGGCTGCGCTCGCCACAGCCTGGCCCGCTGGGCCTGCTTTTTCTTTCTAAGCCTCCTGCGGAGGCTCTGAGATTTCCTCTTCCCTGATGGAAGTGCAGGTGCTGCCAAGGGAAACGTCCCGATCCTGACTCAGTGTTCCCTTTGCTTGCCAGGTGTCCCATCTGCTGTCCCCGTCCAGGAGAGCTGCGCTGCGCGGGAGGAAGCGACAGAGGGAGAGGCTTTGAAGATGGGGCGGCTGGAATCCCTCTGCTTATAGTTCTGCTTATAGATGAATGGACTTGCATGTAGAGCGTGATAATTATATTGATATTTACGTATGTGCTATTTGCATAGGTATATTTCTATGTGTATGTTGTTACATGAATGGATGTAGTATGTATACATGCATGTGTAGATATATACATACATGTTTCTCGTTACATGTATGTGTATATATGTATCTAAGTATATATGTATGTTGTTATATCTCTGTCCAGTTCTATTTCCTGTTTATACAGTTATCTAGGTATCTATTTCTGGTGATGTTGTTGTAGGTATTTGGCTCTTTAAATAGGTGCATTGGTATTTGTATCGGTATATATGTCTGGTTTTCTATTTTTATACGCATATTGATCTATTTCTGTAATTATATTTACACGTGTTGAGATGTTCAGCTGTATATTTGTATAGATGCAGTTGTTTTATCTATCTATTTATGTATGTATTGTAGGTAATATGAGTATTTATATTTACATCTGTGTATTGTGGTGGTTATATATGTATTTATTTCTATTTAAATATAGATGGAGTGGTATAGTTGTGTAATTCTATTTATTCAGTTCTTGCTATAGGGCTATTTAGAGAGAGATGTTGATATTTTTGTGTTTCTATATGGGCTGTACAGTTATAGTAACATGGAATAAATTAAGTTGTTAAACTTCAGTTGATCTTTGTGTATAGTGAGTTGTTGTAGAGGTTGGCAATAAATTAATTTTTGTTGCTGGAAGTTGATGTTTGTATATTTTTCCGTAGCATTGTTGTAATAATCGAATAAATGACAGTTTTGTACCTTAACTGAGATCTGTACAGTTATCTATTGTCAGCGTGGGTGTAGCAATTTGTAATAAATTACATTTTTCAACTGAAATTGATTCTCGTGTGTTTGTAGATCAGCGGTGCGGCTGCAGCAACCAGCAATAAATGACATTTGTCAGCTGAGATGAGTGTTCTGTGATTTGTGCTCTCCAAAGGAAGGAGCAGATGTAAATGGGATGATGCTGGAGGATTTTGGCCATGAAAATCCCCAGCCGTGCCCAGCAGATCCCCCAGCTGCAGCCAGGCTGGGCAAGGGAACGGCACATTTGGGATGGCAGCAGAGCCACACGTTGGCTACAGGCTCGCTGCAGAGGCCTGCTGAGGAAACGGGACTCCCCTGAGCGTAGAACTGCAGCCAGGAGCCACCCGGGGAGGAGAAATCCACCCCCGTCCCACCGGGAGCTCTTTAGGGAGCGCTCCCAGTGCCCCTCTGAAGCTCATCCTGGAGAGCAGCAGCAACCAGGGATCCCGAGCCAGCTGCGCTGCCTTTGGCAGCACTTTGGCAAAGGGTCTGGAGCAAGGGCGAGGGAACAGTGACTGTAACTGCTGCAGGGCAGGGATGAGGGAAGGGCCATTGACCCAAGTGCTGACATGCTCCAAAATCCAGAAGGATGCAGGAGAACTGGGAAGCAACAAGTTCTCACAAGTGCTGAAATGATGGAAGTCCTTTGAGTGAAGTTCCCTGAAGGAACTCCCAGGGGAGTTGATGCCATAATAAGTAGGACCAGAAGGCAAAAATATTGTACTGCTAGGAGATGGTCTGTAAGCCCCACAGGCAATGGCTTAGGAAAAGATCAAGTACATCTTTGATATACTCTATTTATTATACTAGATCTATTTAAATACATCCTATATTTTTCTATACAGGATAAATTACATAGATGAGAATTGTCACTTCATGTAGATTTGAAATACTCTTCCAACTTGGGAGAGTGAAGATGTACTGCTGTCCAATGTCACGATAGAGGGGAAACCCAGACGCTCAATATGAGTGATCAGCAGGAATCCGATTTATTGATTGTACCAGAACTCCTTATATACTAACAATAATAGGCTTTATGCATATTCATAATGGCGCATTCTAAGTGGTTCACATCGACTAAGCTGATTCTAAACCCCTCCTTAGACCCCCTTTCGTGGTCAGCAGTTCTGCTTTTTTCCCTGGCCTTCTAACCACAGATGTCTATTGTTTATACTGCCAAAACCTAACCTTGCTGGCTCTGCAAATAAACCCATAGTTCAGCAGTAAGACTCAATGGTGGTTCAGTTACTGAGCAAGATACATGTAATATTCTGTAACTTCAGTTGTTACACAGGATGCGTGGTGCATTGTCGTATGAGACCTTGCTCAGCTAGCTGCAAGGGTCTATGTGCCCGTTCTCACGTAGCCAGCTTCTCAGATCAGTAAGCTGCAAAGAATCTGTATATCCTGAATCTATATGTCCCTTTTCATGTAACCAATCTCTCACAGTCCAAAGCCTTCTGCCCACACAGCAATCAGCCCACGGGTGTGTTCGTGCACACCCACCCACCGTCCTTGCTCTTCTCGGCATCTCTGGGCTGCTGTTTGCACACAATTAGGGGGAATTCAACTCGACAGACCTACGAGTGAGGTGTCCAGCTTGTCACGAATGCTGACGTGGCAAGGCACAACACAGAGCTCTCAAATCACTTACATTATCACACGTGCTTTCTTTCCTGCTGGGGACTGAGGAACTCTTAAAAGCACCAAAGATACAGAAAAGAGGTGCAAAGAACTGGCATCTTACTACTGCTGGTATCCTCAGGTAGGAAAATCTGTGGGATTTTTAAGGTCATAACTTTCCAAAAGCTAGGAAACCTGCTCAGCGTCAGCAGGCCACTTGTAAATGGCTCTATTGAAACTGGAGTGTTAACTGTGGACTCTGTCCTTGGTTAAAATCACCTGCCCTGACCTGCAGACAAAAGCTGCACCAGCAGCAGAAGCTACATCAGTCACTTCTCTCAAAAAGCTGTCTAGGATTTGTGAGAAGAAAGGAAAACACGTCAGACGCTCTGGATGAATGACAGGACTGGGAGAAATAGTTCCAAAGCAGAGGGCCGCAGCTTCTCTGGGACGCTCCTCGCGCTCCAAGGCAGCCGGGCTGCCCTGGCTGCCCAGGACGCTGCGCAGCACGGGCCCCGCAGAGCTGCGCAGCAGGGAGGCAGCTTCGGGCACCTCAGCCCCCGGGCAGGAGCGGCCTCCTTGCTCTGCACGGCTGCCTGTGGGCAAAGGCAGCGTGCCGGCCTTCTGCTCTTGGCCCCGGCCCGGCCTGGCAGGGCTAATCCCGTTCCCTGTCTGCAACGTGCTAAAGAGGGACTTGGTCCTTTCCAGCCCTCCAGGGCATTCGTTTGCACCACAAAACACTGAAGGACTGAGGCCTCAACAACAGGCCCTGAGCCAAAGTTGCCTCTAGATGGCCCTTCCGACCAAATGTTCTATGGGTCTGCTCCTTAGCAGGCATTACCATCAATGGGATCTGTGCATCCCTTCATTGGTGGAACGTGTCTTTACCTTTCGGCATCAAGAAACCGGACAAGGCCACATCTGGCCTCAGTTCCTCCTTGAGGCCTGGGCAGGCTTGGGGAGAAAACCAAGAGGAGAATGAAATCAGGTGTCCCTGCACTAGAAGTTCTGTCAGATGCTCCTGCAGCACTGTCCAAGCCGGGCTACTCTCACAGCGCCCTCGGAAGCCTCGTGGCCGGCAAAGGTGGAGGCACCGCAGGATGTGCCCGTTGCCAGCCGTGGCTCTGCAGGGCTTTGCTGGGACAGCTTCCCCCAGCCGATGTGTGGATCTGGATGAAGGGGAAAGGATTAGGGTATCTGGAGATGTATCTCTCTTAATCACTAGAGGCAACCTTTTGTAGTAATGATTAGGTCTAGTGCTTAACTTATCCTTTTGGGATCATTTTTTGGCAGTGCTGCATTACAGTAAATTGCACTATTCCATGCTGGGGTCCGTGCTGGCAGCGGGGCCGGGCCGAGCAGCGCTTTCAGCCCCAGGTCCCGGCTGGCCGCAGCTGACGGGAGCGGCGGGAACCGCCGGTGGCACCGGGCACCGTCCCCCTCAGGGGCCGCGGGGCTCAAGGCACCGGGGAGCCGCTGGAGGGCCGGGAAGGCGGAGGGCAGCGGGGCTGCCGCAGGGACAGCGCCGCCCAAGGCCCCGCGCTGCTGAGCTGCTGCTGGTGCCTACGGCACTGAGAGGACGGTGAGGCGGTGGGGGCTGAGGGGAAGCAGCGGAGCTCTGCGGGAGCTGAGGGCGATGGTGGGGGCTGAGAGGACAGGGAAAAGGCACGGGCTGAGAGGGCCGGCGGGGCTCAGGGCACCCCGGACACTGAGGGCGATGGCAGCACTGGGGGGCCGATGGGCTTGGAGGGTCTGAAGGGCCTGGGGGGCTGCGGGTGTGCTGAGGCTGTGGCGGGGCTGAGGGCACGCTGCAAGTGACTCAGCATTCCCTTTGCTTCCCACATCTGCGTCTGCTCTGCGTTTCCAGAAGGGCCGCTCTGTGCAGGACCGAGCGACCGAGGGGGAGCGGGGGGAAATGGGCCGGCCGCGTTCCCTCTCTATCTTGTGCCACCCATCCGTGTACCCAGTTTCCTTTGTGCCTGTACATAGTTATGTTTCTGTATGTCTCGAGGTCTGTTTCTGTACGTGCAGAGCTCGATAGCTACACGGTCCTGTTTCTTGAGTTACAGTTGTGTGGAAGTTTAGATGGGGACACTGGTGTTTGGATAGTTATGTAAAAGTTCACTCTGTGTAGAGTTATTTTTATACAGGTATCAATATATTTATATACCATAGATTGTTATATTTATACATGTATGAAGTCCAGTGTACACACGTGTAATATTGTACAGTTTAGTTTCTGCTCTGAGGACATTGAGATCATTTGGCTCTTTATATATATACATACATATACATATATATCTATAAATATAGAGGCACTACTTTGTAACCTGTAACATACTTGATTGTGAGAACTGAAATGGACATTTGTATCTTTATCTGTAGTCAGCAGAGTTGTACCATTCTGCAGCCAGCTTTTAACTGAAATTGGTCATTCTATATAAGCAGTGCAGTTGTAGGAATTTGTGATAAATTTCCCTTTTAAGCTGACATTGGCTTTGGGGCCCTTCTCATCTCCAGGATTAGTGACCGCATTGATGTTTGTCCCTATTTCTTCACTGATCACAGGATCACAGAATCACCATATTGGAAGAGACCTTCAAGATCACCGAGTCCAACCCATGCCCTAAGACCACCTCAACTAAACCATGGCACTGAGTGCCACATCCAATCTTTTTTTAAACACATCCAGGGATGGTGACTTGACCACCTCCCCAGGCAGACAATTCCAGAACTTTATCACTCTTTCAGTAAAAAACTTTTTCCTAACATCCAACCTAAATTTCCCTTGGTGCAGTTTAAGACTGTGTCCTCTTGTCCTGTCAGTTGTTGCCGGGGAGGAAAGACCAACCCCCACCTGACACCTTTCAGGTAGTTGTAGAGTGATAAGGTCACCTCTGAATCTTCTTTTCTCCAGGCTAAACAACCTCAGTCATTCCTCACAGGGCTTGTGTTCCAAGCCCTTCACCGGCCCTGTTGCCCTCCTTTGGACGCCTTCAAGCGTCTCAACATCCCTCCTGAACTGACGGGCCCAGAACTGGACACGGTACTCGAGGTGCGGCCTCACCAGTGCCAAGTACAGAGAAGAATGACTTCCCTGGTCTGCTGGCCACACTATTCCTGATACAGGCCAGGATGTCGTTGGCCTTCTTGGCCACCAGGGCACACTGCTGGCTCATGTTCAGCCGGCTGTCGACCAGTACCCCCAGGTCCCTTTCTGCCTGGGCGCTGTCCAGCCACACTGTCCCCAGCCTATAGCGCTGCTGGGGGTTATTGTGGCCAAAATGCAGGACTCGGCTCTTGGACTTGTTAGACTTCATCTTACTGGACTCTGCCCATCTATCCAACCATTCCAGGTCTCTTTGCAGAGCCCTCCCACCTTCCAACAGATTGACACATGCTCCCAGCTTAGTGTCATCTGCAAATTTACTCAGAGTAGACTCAAATACCCTCATCCATGTCATAAAAAAAAAATATTATACAAAACTGGCCCCAGCACAGATCCCTGAGGGACATCACCAGTGACTGGCCACCAACTGGATGCTGCACCATTCACCAGCACTCTCTGGGCGCGGCCATCCAAGCCAGTTCTTAATCCAGCAAAGAGCACACCTGTCCAAGCCATGGGCTGCCAGCTTTTCCAGGAGTTTACTGTGGGGGACAGTGTTAAAGGCCTCGCTGAAGTCCAAACAGACAACATCCACAGTCTTTCCCACATCCACCAGGCGGGTCACCTGGTCATAAAAGGAGATCAGGTTGGTCAAACACGACCTACCCCTCCTAAACCCATGCTGGCTGGGTGTGATCCCCTGGCCATCCTGTAGGTGCTGTGTGATGGCACTCAAAAGAAACTTTTCCATAACCTTACCAGGTTCTGAGGTTAGACTGACTGGCCTATAATTTCCAGGATCTTCCTTCCTACCCTTCTTGTGAATGGGATTTACACTGGCCAGCTTCCAGTGTAGTGGATTGGGTTTGTAACTGGGCAGAAACACCAATTTAATGTAGTGGTTTGGTCCAAGATACTCATTACTGTTTATCTTCTGTGAGATAAGAATTAGGAGAAATGCAAAGCAGGCACCAAACTTGAAAGAATATAAAGAAGTTTATTAACAGACCTAAAGGAAGGAAAAAAAAAAATTATACCACACCTTCAGAACTCTTCTCTCCCACCTTCCTCCCTTCTCCCACTGACAATGTAAAAAGACAACCCTTAAGATGTTCAGTCTGTTTACCACTTCCATAATAACCTTGTTCAGTCCATTTAGGAAGAGGAGTCTCTCTTGCTCATGCTATGAAAACCTTATCACAACGAGATAGCCGCCCGGGTTGGTTCTCTGCTCCCTTCCCCTTCCCAGCCCCACCCCGACTTGCAGCTTTTCCCACAACTCCTTTCAAGGGTCCACTCTTGAATGTTTTTGGGGTACAATTTTAAGGTTGAGCCATTCAGAAACAAAAGTTCTCTTCACCCATCTCTGGGAGCATTTCATCTCTAAGAACAGAGGCCCTTCTCCTTCCCTGGGAGCAAAGGGTCTTCCTCATCTTCATTTTTAGGACTATCTCTGGGAGCATCTCTAGGAAGTGAGGTTTCTCCTTTCCCATTTGGAGCAAAAGTCCTCATTGCTTCCATCTCTCCCTGTCCAAACTTCTCATGAAATTACAGCTGCTTCAGCATCTGCCTATCTCAGCTCAGGTGCTTTTGCTTACAAGTTGAACACTCCACCCCCCATATCTTCATGAAATTACAATGGGTACTCTGATATATCATAGCTTCACAACAGAATTTCAGCTTTAAGCATCTCCTCTTTCTCTTCCCTCAGGTTTTCAGATCTTCACAGCGATAAAAGGGTTAATCTCACCTAGGCCTCGCGGCTGGAATGTGGCTTATCGCAGTGGAGAGGGGGGGAAGCCGAGCCGCTCCGGCTGCCCACATCAGGGCTGTGGGGGGGGTTCCGCAGGTGGAACAGGGCCCATCAGTTCCAGGATGGCCGTGGCTCAGCCTGGCCTGGCCCGAGCAGGGCCTGGGCCAGGCCCACTGGTCCCTGCACAGGGCCCGCAGCCACCTGTCCCAGCGCCGGAAATGAGAGAGAGCAAGTCTGCCTCAAGGTTTCTATTCTTAAGTGTGCGTCACAGAGGGGGTCACAACTTTAAGTGGCTCAAAGAATTGTCCATATTCAAACTGGCCAGCTGATAGGTTCTATCAGGTCACAGAGGAAGCTGTAAGCACCCCCCTGCAAGGACATCACTTCCGGGACTATGCTTTGCCAACCCATGACACCAGTCATCTGGAACCTCACCAGTGAGCCAGGACTGTTGGTAAATGATGGAGAGTGGCTTTGCAAGCTCATCTGCCAGCTCCCTCATCACCCTGGGATGGATCCCATCTGCTCCCATAGATCTATAAACATCCAAGCAGCTCAGCAGTTCTCTGACTGCTTCCTCCTGGATAACAGGGGGAGCATCCTGCTCCCTGACACCATTTACCAGCCCAGGAGGACAGTTGTCCTGAGGAAAAACTATCTTTCCGATAAAGACCGAGGCAAAGAAGGCGTTAACCACTTCTGCCTTCTCCCCATCTGCGGTCACTAAATTCCCTCCCGCATCCAGTGGAGAATCGAGGTTGTTCTTACCCTTCCTTTTGCCATTAATATATTTGTAAAACCATTTTTTATTCTCCGTCACAAAAGTTGCCAAATTAAGTTCTGAGCTTTGGCCTCTCTAACTTTTTTCCTACATGCCCTAACAACCCCCTTAAATATTTCCTGAGATACCTGACCCTCCTTCCTGCTTCCTTGGTGATCTGTGCTTTGTCTTTAGAAACTCTGTATCCACTCTGTCCCGAAAAGTTTAACAGACTTATAGTGAATTGGATGAAGTCATCTGTGGTCTTATCTGCAATCAAGATGTCATCAACATATTGAAGAATAACTCCTGCTGGCTCTTGTCTCGTCCAGTCTTCCAATTCCTTTGCTAGCTGGTTTCTGGGGCTTTGTCGAGACGGACGTAACAGCACACACTTGTTGTAATCCAAAGCTGTAAAAGTTTTTCTATTTTCTCTACTGCTATTCTTATACCTCTTCACAATTGCAGTGGCTTATTGAGATTGGCTGCTTAACAACGACAAGGCTGTCTAACAAACAGTGACCATTCAAGCAGTAAAACAATTAGCTGTACAAGCAAAGGTATAGTTGTGACATGTTATCCGCAAGTTCTTCCTTGTACAGTCTTAATGTCCCATAACAAGAACATCCTCTTCTTGTGTCCGGAACACCTTCTCTCACTGATTATCTTCTTGGTTTTCTCTGTGGGTTTCACTGAAGCTGCAAAATGTCACTGTAAAATTCTCATGGGTAAATTCTGACCGATTTCAGGTCTGACTCTGCGAGGCCCCCAGAGCAGCTGTCAGCCTCCTCAGGTTTCCAAATATTGTTGGGCTATTCTTGAAACCCTGGGGTAGGACTGTCCAAGTAAACTGACTTTTCCTCCCTTTTTTGGGATTTTCCCACTCAAAAGCAAAAAGCTCCTGGCTGTTTTGATGTACAGGGATGCAGAAAAAGGTATCTTTCAGGTCTACAACAGTAAACCACCTTAATTTGTCCGTCAGTGTGGTCGAAAGTGTATAAGGGTTTGCTACCACTGGGTGTACGTCCTCTGTAATTCTGTTAATAGCCCTCAAATCTTGGACTAACTGATAACTCTTGCCATCATCTTTCTTTCCTGAAAGGATTGGCATGCTATACTTGGACTTACGTTGCACTAATTACCCATGATGGTGGAATTTTTCAATTATAGGTGCCAATCCTCTATGACTTTCTAATTTCAGAGGGTATTGTTTTTGCTTTACCAGTGCGGCTCCTGGTTTGAGTGCAATGCTCATTGGTTTGCCTGTTTGGATCTTCCTGGAACATCACTGGCCCACACAATTGGATTGACAGCATTTTCAACTTCAATGGGGATTTCACCACATCTGCCCTGCATAAAAAGTGCAGCAACTTCGACAAATTTAGTTTCTGGAATTATAACTTGTACACCCTTCCCTTTTGTAAATTTAATTTCAGCTTCCAATTTCTCCAACAAATCCCTCCCCAGCAATGGTTTAGGGGAGTTAGGCATAGAAAGGAATTGGTGAATAACCCAGTGCTTCCCTGGTTTCAGTTCCAAAGGTTGGAAGACAGGCCGTGTTTCAGTTACCCCTGTTGGCCCAACGACATGAACGGTATCTTGACTCAGTTTCCCTTCTAAAGCATTTAACACAGAATACAAGCACCGGCGCCTACCAGAAATTTGATATCGTCTTTCCCCAGCTTGGCTATAACTGAATGCTCTGCTAGGGGAGGCAGCGGAGGCTGTGCTGGGGCTGTGGAGGGCCCGGGCCTCAAGGCAGGAGCTATTAAGTCCATTTTCACCCCCTCCCTACCCCCCCTCCAATGGGTCCAATGTGGACTTCTTATCCTTTTTCTCTTTTTTCTTTAAAAGCAGTATGCGTTCTCTTTTAGATCTTTGCAACTTGGATACAACCAAGAAGAGCTTCGCATAATCTAGTTCTAAGAAACAGTGATCTTTTCAGAGGTATGATATTAAACACGGTATTCATTTTTTATCTAGGCTGCCAAATTCCGGCCAAGTCTGATCGTTGTCTAATTCATAAGATGGCCAGACTAATCTAGAAAAGCAAATTAATTCCGGTTTTGGAAGGGCTTTATCTCTGCCAGTCAATTTTTGCCAGTTTTCTAATACTAAACTCAAAGGCGAGTTCTGCGGTATTTCAATCCCCATACGAGAAATATTACAGCCCATGGTTTTATGCTTATAAACAGAGAAGTTCACAGAAATAAAGCAAAGCGATGTAAACACACACTGATAAGCCGAGAAAGAAAAGTGGAAGAGGCAGAGATCAAAGTCACAACCCCCAGGGTTTCAGACTGTGGGTGGAAGCAGGTTCCAAGCCTCCAAGCCTCTGCGCTGCCCGGCTGTATGCCAAAGGCTGTGGGTTCATACAAGCTAGCAACAAACTAACAGAGGGAAAATCAAACAAACAATTTCCCTGGAACTTGGAGCGGCCTTGTCAAGGAAAATGATGCCTTAGGTTTTAACTTGGCATATTTTTCAAATCCTGTACTGCCTAGTGTGTAACTCTGAAGTTTCTTGTAGCCTGTTAACTTCTGCTCTCTCATGCTAGGTAGACATAACAAAGCCTCTCCAGGCCTGCTCTCCAAGGACACTCTGACTGTCCTAGGCCCAAAAAGTATAAACCAAAAACCTCTAAAGGGGGGGCAAATGTGGGGAAATTACATCATTAGCTGAAGCTCTAATTGGAGAATTAACCCTGATAGGCAAATGAACCAAACCTATAAAAGTGTGAAGAACTCGTGACCTGGGGTCCATCTTGGGGTCCATCTTGGCAGTAGCCTCTGGCTCCCCAGGATGTACCTTTGAAGGCCTTTCAAACAAATACCTACCTTTATTCCCTTATTCTTATATAGTCTCTGTTTTCAGGTGGCCACTTCAGGCATCACTGCTTCGACACTTCCCCGGAGCAGCTCCTCGCCATGACAGTCCGGTGCTCCAGTGTTTCCCTGATGGAGCAGCCGCTGCCTGCACCCAGCCCGCAGCTGCCGCCGTGTTTCCCACGTAGCCACAGCACCAGCCCACAGCACCAGCCCGCAGCACAGTGTGATCCCATTGCTGTTCTCTGTGGGCCACTCACCATCACAGCTCTGAGGGACTCCCGTCTCTGGGAAGACATGCCGGCTGAAGAAATGGCTGAAACCAGCTGAAGCCCGTTGTTCTCTTTAACATTGTTTTCTGGTTGTCTGGATTTTATGCTCTGCGCTCGGCTGAGTCACACATTCACTCCCCCCTATGCTGGGCTGGCTAATTAGGGAGACGCTTATGCTTCTTTAATGAACTCAGTGAGAATAATTTACATCACTGATCCACTCAACAGTAGTAGAGGGAGTTGATGTTACACAGGAAATCTGACTTAGTACAGCAATACAAAACATGTATCGCATAACATGTTACAGATCTCAGTTAGACAAAACTCTTTCCTTGAAATGAAGGTCACTTTCTGGTCCCATTTGTTTTGAGATAAAATGAGGTTTTTTTTTTTTTAAATTTGTACCAGCTATGTTACCACAGCCTGCATTTTCCCCTGAGCTTGAAGCATGTCTCTCTTGAGCATCTCACTCATGTGAGCCTAGCAAATGCAGCTAAGGCCAACCAGTTTTCAGTCAAATGTGGAGGAACTGTATATTTTGTTTGGTTCAAGCACCAACCCAAAGAAATGGTTTAGCTTCTGTCTGGAATGAGCCCCTGTTTCCCCCGCAGCTTTGCCAGCACTGTGAGCTGGCTCTGTAATGTGTCATGGCAGTGCTTGCATGCTTTGATCCAAGGCTTTCGTTTTAAATCCTCAAGGATAGATGGGGAACAAAATCCCTGTGTTGTGACCCAATGAGTTTGTGCCCTCTTTAGTGTGTTGAAGAAAACTGCTGAGATTTGATAAAGGAATTTGTAAAGGATTCCAGTTAATTAGAGGCACAGCCACTGCAAAGCTGGCTCGTTGAGCTCAAGTCAGTTCTAGTTCCAGAATTCCACAAAAAAGGGAGTGATGTCTAGTTCTGGAAGTCCTCAAAAGGCCAGTGTTGTATGTGTCACAGTGCATAGTGCAGCCTTGTCACGATCTGCTAATACAAGCGAGGGTCATGATGGTTCGTTTATGGATCTCAGAGTGCAAAAGGACACAAGGGATTTCAGTTTTAATCAGAACAGTGCACCTTTATCAAGTGCCCACAACACAGTAATGTGATAAAGAGAGAGAGAGAGAAAGAAAACAAAGTAAAAGAGTAGAGAGGAAGAAGGCAGGGGGAGTAGCTACCAACGGATGAGACGAAGTCCTCATGGTCTCCTGCCAACAGATTTGCCTTCTTTCCGTGGGGAGATCTCATCTCAGTTGTCTCAGAAAGTCCCTTTATAGTCCTTTTCAGAAGCGAGGGGCAACTGGCCAAGACCACATCTATGTTTCGTAATAACATTGCAAAACTAGAAGCTAGCACTGACTATCACAGGTACATACCAAGCATGCCTTTCTCCTATGCTAACTATTTCATGGTAGGCCATACTGCCTGCCATAGTTTGTGGCCTAGCAGCATTAGCGCGTCTACTTCTGACATGAGTTTAGCAGTGCTCTCACTTCTGCTTTCTAGCTGTATCCCCACATCTCCCCCTTTTCCCCAAGAGGTGGGGCAAATCTACAGCCGTTGTTATGAGGCCCTTGCTTTGGGAAACAGGTACTGGACAGGTGTACAGGACAGGTCATTCCTTTCTGCTTCAGAGCAGTCCTTCCCACCTGGGCAGCAAGAACAGCGCAGTCCATTGCGACCTGCACTAATTTTCCTGAGAGGAAAATTAGTTCCCAGTGGGCACACCCACAGGCAACACATGACAGACATCCCACCTCAGCCAGGCCAGGACTCCTGTGTTCAGTCTCTGTCCTTGGCAATGATCGTGAGGCAGATGAGGGACCATCTTTGGACCATCTCTTACAAGCCTACAATAGCCTTTACAGCAATGCAGAAGAGACCCTGAATTCTGGCAGGACTTTGGATGATGGATGTCAGGGAGAATGAGATAAAAACTTTATAAGTGGCTGGAAAGGCCAAAGGAAGAAGTGAACTGCGGAGCCAGGAGCACGCGGAGGAAGAGATGTCTCATTCTATAGTCACGACCTCAAACTCAGCCTGAGGAGTTCTTGCTTCCTAAAGAAAATTTATTAAGCTGCTGCTTGTAGATGAGGAGTGTTAATTAAATAAAACACATAACTAAATAACAGCATCTCCTTCCTCTTCACCCTTTCTGATAGTTCTGAACCGTTATTTACTTTGGTCCTTCTTGCTGAGCCAAACAGGTAGCAAAGTTAAAATTCAAAAAATAAAAAAGCTGTTCTTGTCATCTCAGCTTATTCATGTATGGTTTAAATCTTCATCGTCCTTCTGAAGTGTAGAGAATTGGCTATGTGACCGAGGACATGTAGATCCTTTGCAGCTTACAGAGCATGATTTAGCAGAATATCGCACTCATCTTGTATAATAGCTGAGCTTCGTGACAAAGGATGCATAGACCCTCTGCAGCTGATCAAGGCCTTATGCTGATACAGCGAGGACATGCTGGCCTTGGTGAGCAGTACAGTTAACAATAGAAAGCTTATGGTCGGGGCATGGAAAAAAGAGGAACTTAGGCATGGAAAAGAGGAACTTGCTGACCATAAAGGTAGAACTAGAGGGAGGGGTCGGCAGCAGTGCCGTAAAACACTCAGCTTGCGCCTTTTGGAATATGCATAAGCCTCATTAGCCACACTATATCTGTAATCCACGACTGATCAATAAACGGAAGCTTGCTGATCACTCATATTGAGCGTCCGGGTCTTCTCTCCATCGCGACATAATGGCGCCCGATGAACAGGGACCCTAAAGAGGGAGATCCTGCGGCCACGGCGCAATGGATCCCGCATCGGTCCCAGAGCAGCTTGAGAGGCTGAAAGAGGCTGTTCCTCCCAGCCCAGGAGCACCTACAGAGGGTCCTGCCGGTCACACACTGCCGAGGTCTTGCAAAAGCTGCAACAGTGCTGACGTTTGAGTATGGCTAATAGACAAGCGGTGTATGATTTGCTCAAATGCTTTTTAGAAAAGCAGAGCACGCCAGGGATAGATTGCAAAAAGGAACTCCCTGGACTATTAGCATATGCAGTTGCTAAGGGTTGCTTTATTGATCCTAATGAAGTCTTTGAGAAGGAGGAGTGGAGAGCATTTGGGGATAAGCTTTTTGACGCAGTTATCCAAGATGATAAAACAGCCAAAAAGCTAATGAAACCGTGGCGAGTGGTCATTAATGCCCTAGCACAGCATGAAGCAGAGCAAAAAGCTGCCGCTGCAGCTTCACAGCGTTTGGGTGCGCCACGGGATAGGGAACGGGACAGAGAAGAGAGCAGCTGCCCGCTGCCCCCTTCCATGACCTCGTTTACAATGCAAACAGGAAATTCCACATCGAGCTTTACCCCACTTGAAACCGCACACCATCCCCCCTCCCCCAATGTGGTTCGTGCGCGACCTCTGTCGCCGGAGCCTGACCCAGTGCCATCTGCCCCCCCCCCAGAGCAGTTAAAGCAACCACCTCAGGAGGAAGGCTGGCTGCCTGTACCCCAAACAGAGCATTCTAATGCTGAGCTCCGTGCAGAGACTAATCCGTTTTTGCAGAAGGGTCGCAGATTTGCGCAAGAGCGAGATGACTTCTGGCGAGAAGTCACAAAAAATATTGCCGCTGAGGGAGATCCAGACACCGCTAGAGAGCTTGCACACGCCTTCCCAGTTACATACTCAGCCCCTAATGCCCAAGGTCGAGTTACTGTTACAGTTCAACCCTTAGATTGGAAACTGCTCACACAACTTTGTGCCACTGTTAATGAGTCAGGAATAAAGGGGGAACCAACTCGCCAAATGCTAGACTTTATGTGGGGCTCCACGCTGCTGTTGCCAAACGATATTTGCAGTATCACCAAGCTGATATTAACGCAACATCAGCGTATGCTATTTGGAGCATACTGGCAGGCTGCTTGCCAACAATCGGTAGCAGTTCAGCGAGGAGCAGGAGACCCGCTGCATGGAGTTACTATAGAGGAGCTATTGGGCTGGGAGTGTATACTCGTACTGAGGCACAAGCTCTCATGGGACCTGACAAGGTACGGGAGGCCATGCAACTAGCCCGGCTAGCATTAGACCAGATAAAGCAACCAGGGGGAATACCATCATATATGGGCATTAAGCAAGGGCGGGAAGAACCATTTGGTACCTTTATTAATCGAGTAGCAAGCGCTATTATCGCAGCTGGGGTTCCAGAAGTTCTGCATGGTGCTTTGCTAAAACAATGTGCCATCCAAAACTGCAACCCCTCCGCGCGTAGTGTATTAGTCACTTTACTTGGGACTTGGACTATTGAAGAAGCCCTATAGAGAATGTCACCAGTCCCTGTAGGCCGACAAGCAATGCTTGTCAATGCCATAAAAGAACTAGGGATAGGGATTCAAAATTAGGCTGAGGCATCCCAGAAGCAGGTTGAAGCGTCCCAGAATCAGGTTCTTGCTGCTCTTGCTCCTTTGCAAAGCCAGCGGGTCCCACAACAAGCCACGCGGCTACGGTGCTTTCGTTGTGGCGTTTCTGGCCACATGAGAAGAGACTGTAACTCTGGCAAAGTCTGGTGCCAGAATTGCCGCTCCGATACCCATGCCAGCGCTGCCTGCCGCGCCGCAAAGTCAGGAAACGGGAAACCGAGCGGGAAAGCCCGCCCCGCGATGACACCAAAAGCGGCAGCATATCCAGCAGCACAAGGGAGCCACGCCCACCCGCCACCCGCTCCGCTGAACAACCCTTTCTTCTCCAGCCTGCAACCCGAGGGAGCCTCGGCCTGGACCTGGCAACCATAATAGACTGTACCCTTACAGACAACCGGCCACAACGCCTCCCCACAGGAATTAAAGGACCTTTAATTATAAAGGGGAAGGCAGTTGGAGCACTCCTGATTAGACGTTTATCTGCCACTATGAACGGATTACAAATACTTACCGGAGTTATCGATGCAGACTATACCGGAGAAATACACATGATGGTGCAGACTCTTTTCCCACTAATGTTCATTGAAAAGGGCACCCGACTTGCACAGTTAGTCCCCTTGCCAGCGCTTGCCAGAGAACTAGAATCAAAATGCTCCACCCCAAGGAGGGAGGGAGTTTTCGGTTCCACCGGGCCTGCAGCAATGCTCACAGTCAGCCTGCAACACAGACCACGCCACATGGTGGCAGTATCATACCAGGGACAGAGCATTTCTATCACAGCATTGCTGGATACAGGTGCTGACGTCTCCATCATCATCAGCCACCACTGGCCTCAGCATTGGTCCACCTTTGACTCCCGAGCTACAGTGGCAGGAGTCGGGGGACTCACCATTGCTCGCAAATCCCCTCTCCTGCAATGGACTATAGCTGAGCAAGTGATCAGTTACTGTGTATCTATCATCCCACTGCCAATCGGTGTTGCAGCCCTGGTGGGATGGGACATTCTGGCCCAGATGGGCATGGTGCTCACAACTGATGCACATTTTTAGGAGTAGCCATTGCTTGGACTTTCCCAGTCTCGATCCGGTGGAAGATAGAGGATCTGGTGGAAGATAGACAATCCGCAATGGGTTGAGCAGTGGCCATTAAAAAGGGAAAGTCTGGAACAAGCGCATGCCCTAGTGCAAGAACAATTCAATCAAGGACATTTAAGGCTTTCAACAGGCCCATGGAATACCCCAATCTTTGTCATCAAAAAGAAATCCAGTAAATACTGATTACTGCGTGATCTCCGAGCAGTGAACCAGCAGATGCATGACATGGGGCCACTGCAACCAGGCCTGCCCAACCCATCTATCCTACCTGCTGAATGGTCACTGTTGATAGTCGACCTCAAAGACTGTTTTTTCACTATCGCCCTGCATGACAAGGACAAGCAAAGGTTTGCCTTCATGCTACCAGCTATCAACAGGGAGGCACCTGCCCAGCGGTTTGAATAGACAGTGCTTCCTCAGGGCATGCGCAATTCACCAACGCTGTGTCAACTCTACGTGGATTCTGCTCTACAGCCTATGCAGAGGGCATTCCCCAAGATGCTCATCTATCACTATATGGACGACATCCTACTCGCCCAGGACACCCCATTCTCCACACAACAAAAGGACATGCTGCATAAAGCCTTGAGTGATCGGGGCCTGCAAATAGCACCTGAAAAAATTCAATCCACGGCTCCGTGGACGTACTTGGGGTGGCGAATCACAGAAAGCTCCATACACCCAGAGAAGCTGACCATCCACACATACATCCGTACTCTGCATGATGCGCAGAAGCTCATGAGAGACCTACAATGGCTTCGCCCCATGGTCAGTTTCACTAATGAATGGATTAATGAACTTTGGCCTCTTCTCCGCGGGACCAACCCTGCCCAACCTGTCACGTTGTCTGCCAAACAAAAAGCTACCCTGCAAGCTATTGCAGACCAAATCACCACAGGAGCCACGTCACGTCGCGACCCAGCCCTACCACTGAATGCCACCATCCTTTGTGGTCCACAGCACTTACTTGTTGCTATCACCCAATGTAAATTAATAAAAATGGGGGAGCCGCCCAAGGACTTTAAGGTATTAGAATAGATCGCTCCAGCACTACAACCTCGCAGAACCATACAAGAAAAAGTGACAACACTAGCAGATTTGATCCGCAAGGCACGCATCAGGATCCTGCAGATTGATGGGACGGTCCCAAGGATCATTTAGATACCCATACCACCCGTGGACATAGAATGGTTCCTGTTCAACTCACCTGAGTTGCAGCAAGCCCTCCTTACCGGAGCACCCGCCCTGATGGTAAAGCCACTGCCAGTGCCTGCATTAGCATGGATGTCCAACCAAGGGTGGCTAATACAGCCAAAGAGAGTACAAGACCCTTTGGAAGACGCCCTCACGGTCTTCACCGATGCTGGAAAGAAATCACAGAGAGCAGCAATTACCTGGAGAGATGCCGAGAGTTGGAAGCGTCAACTCTTGGAAGCAACACCTGAGGATTCGCTGCAGACCTTGGAACTGCATGCCGTTGCATGGGCCTTAGGCCACTGGCCGAATACACGGCTCAATGTGGTCTCACTCTCTTTACATTGTAGGGATAGAGAATTGCATAGAAGACGCAGCACTGCGTGATATTCGTAACAAAAGACTGATGGCGCTGCTAATAAGCATGCAAATTGCAATCTCAAAACGGACTGAGAAATATGCAGTGCTGCACATCAGAAGCCACATGGGAACAGATGGCCTTGGAGAAGGAAATGATCGAGCCGACCAACTCGTTGCAGGAGTTGCTCAGCCCCCACTACCGCTCCACCAGTAAGCAAGAGAAGCTCATGCCACGTTTCACCAAAATGCTAAAGGACTCGCGCGAAGCTATGGGATTTCAGTGGCAGAGGCACAGGCCATAGTTAAGGCCTGCCCCATATGCAGCTTCCACAACAACGGAGTGGGAGTGGGGTGTGGGATCAATCCCAGAGGTTTGAAAGCCAACGAGATCTGGCAAATGGATGTGACTCACGTTCCAGAGCTCGGCAGGCTTAAATACCTCCATGTGTCGATTGACACATATAGCCACTTTATTTAGGCCACACCACAACCTGGAGAAAAGGCCAGAGATGTGCGTAGACACCTAACCAGCTGTTTCACCATCATGGGAGTCCCCAAAACAATCAAAACAGATAATGGACCTCCATATGTCAGCAAGACACTCCAGACATTTCTGCAGACATGGACCATCGCCCACCCGACGAGCATCCCACATTCTCCTACGGGCCAAGCTATCGTTGAAAGAGCTAACGGGACTCTTAAGAGATACCTTGCCAAATTTAAAGACATAGCTGACCCAAAGGAAAGAGTAGCAAAAGCCCTCTTTGTGCTCAATCACTTGTGTATATTTGGAGATGAAAAGGAGCCCCCTGCAATAAAACAGTGGGAGGGGGCCACGGCAGAAAAAAGGGGAACCGGGAGTTTTGTTACTTACAGGGATATGGCCACGGGTTTGTGGCAAGGCCCCGCTGAAATTCTATATTTTGGTCGAGGTTATGTCTGTGTGCTTGCCCCCACAGGTCCTCAGTGGATACCCAGCCGTTGGGTGAAACCGGTACCAGGCAAAGCTGGAGCTTCAATGAATCAAACCATCTGACCAGGTTCTACTACGTCTGCATCTAGCCATTGACCCCCTCCTCGCACCTTTGAGAGGGATCCTGCCGAGTAGACTCGCTCAGTTCCAGTCTATTGAGGATGCTACTCACCTTCTAGACGGACCGTGGCAGTACTACCCGGGGGGACTCCGAAACCAGAGCTGTTGTTGGTGCGGGAGGGTGGGACATAGGGTGTGGGTACTGATTTGGTGCGCTGGGTGTAGCAAGAGCTGGTGGGTTCACCAAGCACAGTTAACAGGAGGCCTATGGTGTCTCACATGTGATGCCGAGTGGAATCAACATACTCTGCAAAGGGCATTGCAAGAAGAGACAGGCCTGCCTGGCTTTCAAGGCTTAGCCTTATATGAGTCAGCAGAGCAACAGATTCTTGCAGAGTTTCGCTGGTGGGTTAGCCACGAGGTGCACCGCATCCACCTGCAGTTCCAATCCGCAGTGATAACCAAAGCCTGTGGAGATGGCATCAAAATACCACGACAGTGGATGGTGCGAACCTCTGATTGGGAATATATGTGTAATCACTTTAGGGCTTGCAGTATTGCGGGTAGACACTTACGCTCACATCGCAATAGATCATCACAAGAACATGTGGGTCACTTGGGCTAATCAGATAGGCCAAGAATCCTTTTGCTTATCGCTGGCTACACCTTCTGATCCTTTCCGTACCTGCCTTATTGGGGTTCCATTAGCAGATGCCAGTAGCCTTAAAAATTACACCTCGGAATATCAGGAGACAGAAGCCGTGCTCTTGGCTTTCTGTACCGTGACAACTGGTTGTGTAGTGCTCAAAATCTGCGAGACCCTTCAAATCAAACAGAATCCTTTAGCTGCCCAAGCGCAAAGGATCGCCCGAGGCCTTAATACATCCATACTCGAGCCTCAAGAGCTAGATCTCTTAGGCTCCCAGCCTGGTCCCTATTGCCTTATGTTTGGGTATGCTGGGTTTCCAGGCAACAGTACGTGGATGTCCTGGTGGCCCTGGCGGCCAATCAACGAAAGCACATGGCTACGCCTGAGCACTTCATGGTATTCCAACAGCACAGCCTACTGTAATGATTCCATATGGCCTGTGGAAAGCCATGAGAAACCTAGAGCACTCCCTGTAGGTATCTTTCTTATCTGTGGTGATCGGGCATGGCCAGGGGTACCATCTAAACCACTGGGAGGGCCCTGCTATTTTGAGAAGTTAACGTTGTTTGCCCCTAGCATCCAACAACTCTTAAACATCATGCACAAACATCACAAATGATCACAACGAAGTATTCGTCAGTTAGGCCCTGATTGCAAAGACAATGTGGAATTATGGATCAGGGGCATGGATCATTGATAGAATTATGAGATCTATAGAAAAACTGTACAAGCAATAGGCCTAGAAGCAAAAGGCCTGTGTGTGAGAAACTGCCTGCATGAGAAGGCACTGGTGTGAGAAACAAGCCTGGGAATAAAGAGGGAGTTTGAAACAATGCAGCTGTCCTGATAAGGTGTGCTAACCAGGGAGCAGGAGGAGTGAACACCAAATTCTTTTAATCATAACATGACTATGGAGGCTTGCCAATGTAAGTCCAATTATGTAGAAATAGAAATGTGCTGTGATAAGCTTTAGGCCACTTAGGAGTTAACAAGCTGGTATACTATATAAGTGGTTTTGGATTGCTAATAAACCGGAGTTTGCGCTTATCAACCACATTGGTTTTGGACTGCATTCCTCCCCCCACTGGGATGCCCGGGCTCTCGTCCTTTTACAATTCCAACACTGAAGACGACATTAGACAACAGAATGGCAAAGCTAGGGTGTGGCCCTGTGTGACAGTGGCCCTGTGTGACAGTGGCCCCCTGTGATGCAGTGCCCATAGGAAACAGAGGCCATTGTGACATGGGGCCCTGCCCTGACAGTGAGGGTAGTTAAGGAGCAGAGAGCCCTGGGGTGCCCAGTCCTAGGAGAGCAGCTCTCTCGGGAGGCAGCAGCTCTCCAGGGCAACAGTGACAGGTCTGTGGCAGAGGACGCCAAAGACAAGCATGGAGGAGGAGCGGCCGGCAGCACAGCTGGCATAGGCACGCCACATGTCTGTATCAGCTTCCCTGAGCAGGGGTGCAGGTGCAGGCACAGGCCACCAGCAGCAAGCGGCACAGCAGGACCAAGCAGGGCTGTCAGTGCAAATTGAGTGCCACCAAAGCACTTCATGGCACGGGCCTGTTTTGAAGGAGGTTATCATGTCCTTCAAGAGGAGGCCTTCGGAGGAGCCGCGCAGGAGTGTCTGGGCCCACGGCTCATGGGAAGCCACCCTGCCGCAGCAGCAGGATGGCCTGGAGCACAGAGAGCCACAGGGGCAAGGACAGGGTTCCTCGCTGAGGCACTCCGGGAGGCTCGATGACACACCTGGGCAGGTGAGTGCCAATGACACAATGGGACGGCCTGAGACCCGATGGGAGAGGGCCACCAGCCTCCCATGGACGATTGGCTACACTGCACCACAAGTGACACATCGGAGATTCACTGAGGGCACCATAAACAATCAGGTGATACTGGAGAGGCTGGGAGCCCAAGCTCCAAGCAGTGAGCCAGTGGCCTGGACCGAGGAGCAGGAGTGTGAAGACACCATGGGTCCAGAGCTGTCTGAGGAAGAGGAGTGGGAAGACGCCCTTGATGTTGAGCTGTCCGAGGCAGAGGAATGGGAAGATGCAATAGACACAGAGCTGTGCCAAGGGACAGATGACATTGGGTCATCTCCTGTCCACCACCGGCTCAATTCCTTGGGCCTGCAGGACTACAGGATCTCCCCCCTGGTCCCAAGGAAGGCCCCAGCTGCCACATGGATGAGGGAACAGTAGCAAGTACCACAGCACGAGGATCTGAGGACAAGGAATGTCTCTCAGGTGAAGACCATGAAGGAGAAGGTAGCATAGCCACTGTCACCCCAGCAGCTCAGGAGGAGCCCTCTCAGGTGGGGGAGCAGGCAGCAGCTCACCCAGATGCAGGCCAGGCCCTCACCTACACCATCCCTTTCTCTACCTTCCTGGACGCCCTGGTTGAAGGGAACCAGATGTGGCGCAGGAAGGCTCTGAGCGTTCTGTGGAGGGCCTTAACTGCTGCCCAAGGCAAAGGAGAGCAAAAGAGGCAGCACCCAGCAGGCTGCAAAGAGGCTCTGCCAGAGCCAGCCCAGTCCATCAGGGCTGAGGGCCTGGACAAGGACCACCCTGTGAAACAGGGTCCTGGCGGGCAGCTGGAAGAAGCAGAGCCAGACCTGGAACTGAGCATGAAGGAAGCAACAGAAGCAGGAACATCTGCAGGACCTGCCTTCAGATCTCCTTCCCCTACAGTCATCGATGCCTTGGCTTGAGAGAGACGGATGTCCGCCTTCAAGAGTGCCCCAAGGGCTCTGCACACGGTCTTCACTGCAATACACAAGACAGGGAAGCAGGAACAGCAGCAGCCCACAGGCCGTGCACTGGGTCGGCTGGACACAGCCCAGTATTTCAGCAGCGAGGTCCTGAGCAAGGCTGCAATTGTGATCGAGAGACCCAACAAGCAGATAGAAGAGCAAAGGCACCTGGAACACAGCACGGATGCAACACAGGCAGTAACAGCCAGAGCAGCAGGGACAGTGAGCCCGGCACATGCGCCGCACAGCCCCACAGCTGATGGCCTGGCTGTCCAGGACACAGCCCAGTACATCAGAGACGAGCTCCTGAGCAAAGCTGTAATTGTGATCCAGGGATCTGAGGAGCTCACGGAGCAACAGAGGGGCCTGGAACAAGGCACTGCTAAGGGGATGAGGGTAACAGCCCCAGCAGAAGGGACAGAGAGGCCAGGACATACCGAGCAGAGCCGCACAGATGATGCTCCGGTATTCCTGGACAGAGGTTGTTAAAAAGGCCGTGCTTATGGTCCAAAAACCCTTTGAATACCCAGAGGAGCAGCAGGATGAGGAACTGAGCCCAGAGGAATCAACAGGAGCAGAAAGACCTGCAGGATGTGCCCTGAACCTACAGTCATCAAGACCCCGGCTCGACAGAGATGGCAGAGCCTTGTCTGGAAAGTACTGAGGGCTCTGCACTTAGGCTCCACCACCACCTCCGGCACAGGAGAGAGGAAGAAGAAGAAGCCAAAGAAGCACCCAAGAGCTGATGCCATGGATGTGCCGAACACAGCCAAGTGTATCAGGAGAGATGGCCAGGACAAGGCTGCACTCAAGCTGCAAGCATCCAGCCAGCAGATTGAGGAAGAGCAGGACATGGAACACAGTAGGGCTGTATCATCAGCAGTAACACCCACTGCAGCAGGAGCAGAGAGCCGAGCGCATGAGACCCACAGTCCCAGAGCTGACGCACCGGTCTTCCTGGACTCAAATGACTACATCCGGACGGAGGTTGTTAAAAAGGCCATTCTTGTGGTCCAGAGACCCTTTGAAGAGCTAGAAGACCCATGGAGGCAGGAAAAAAACTTAGACAAAGAGCCAGGAGCAAAAGCCAGAGAAGAAAAGGCAGAGAGCCTGGCCCGTGTCCTGCACAGCCCCAGAGCTGATGGCCCACTTCTCCTGGACCCAGCCCAGTACATCCCAGACCCAGGAGAAGGGACAGAGGGCCCAGGACATACCAAGCAGAGTTGCACAGATGATGCTCCGGTATTCGTGGATGCAAATGACTATATCCGGACAGAGGTTGTTAAAAAGGCCGTGCTTATGGTCCAGAAAGCCTTTGAATACCCAGAGGAGCAGCAGGATGAGGAACTAAGTCCAGAGGAATCAACAGGAGCAGAAAGACCTGCAGGACATGTCCAAAGCCCTCCTGCACCTGTTGACTGCCCAGTCATCAATGCCCTGGCTCGAGGGAGATGGCTGCGCCTTACCTGGAAAGTACTGATGGCTCTGGCCAAAGCCTCCCCCACCGCCTCCAGCACAGGAGAGAAGAAGAACCCAACAGCTGATGCCACGGATGTGCCGAACACAGCCGAGCGTATCAGGAGAGATGGCCAGGACAAGGCTGCCCTTGAGATCCAGGGATGCAGCCAGCAGATGGTGGAAGAGCAGGACATGGAACACAGTAGGGCTGTGTCATCAGCAGTAACATCCATTGCAGCAGGGGCAGAGAGGCGCGCACGTGAGACCAGCAGTCCCAGAGCTCCTGCTCCGGTCTTCCTCAAAGCAGCTGAGCATATGTGGACCATGGCTCTTAAAAAGCCCGTGCTTATAATCCACAGACGCTTTGAAGAGCAGGAACATGATAGGGAGTGCAAGCAGGAACAAAGCATGGATGAAGAGCTGGGAGCAGAAGCTGGAGCTGCAGAGCCAGAGAGCCTGGCACGTCCTGCAGAGCCCTAGAGCTGATGGCCCGGTTCTCCTGGACACAGCCCAGGACATCCCAGCCTCAGCAGAAGAGACAGATAGCCCAGGACATACAGTGCACAGTCACTCAGATGATGCTCTGGTATTCCTGGATGCAAATGAACACGTCGAGACTGAGGTGGTGAAGAAGGCCGTGCTTGTGGTCCAGAGACCCTTGGAAGAGCCAGAAGAACAGTAGGAGCAGGAAGGGAAGCATGGACAGGACAAGGGCAGCCAGAGGCAAAGCAGCAGAGACAGAGAGCCTGGCCCATGCCCTGCACAGCCCCACAGTCCGTGACGCACCTGTGCTGGACACGGCAGAGTACCTCAGGAGTGGGGTGCCCCTCCCTTCTGTATCTCCTTCTCTTGTAGGGCTGTAACGGTTAATGACCGATATATATATTTACCTATACATATACCTATCTAGACACCTATATATTTATAGCTATATTCATTTATACCCACATATCTACAGATACATAGATACATATACACACACGCATATATACCTATATATAGATACACACCTACATAGCACCCCTAGGAGTTAGTTACTCTCAGCACTCAGATTATTTAAGGATCATTTGTGAATATGGCAGTGCTGAGTCAGGTTTGCCTACACTCTCTGCAAATTTCTCGATTCAAAACAGCATTCTCATGCAGCTAAAGCTGACTTCCTCAGCCCCACTCAACTTCAGAAATGTCCTGCACAGCAGAAACAGAGTTGAAAAAATGCAGGAATTTGTTCAATAAATGCATGTTTTCTGAATGTTCTGAAGTCTGCAGGAACTTTTTTCACCCTATTGTACAAGAATCTGGGTGTTTGGTTAGATGAGACAGACAAGCGTGCTTGTACAGTGACTGTAAGTTTCCTTCATGAGGAAGCCTTGTCTACGCTCGCAGCGCCTGCACACCACCTGCTGACCGAACATGGACGGGGCATCGTGAGAGCCATGGTAGTAACACCCTGTGTCTCTCTCTCTCCAACTCTTTCCTCCTTTTGCTTCCTTTTCTTCTGCCTTTTCTATCCTTTCTCTTAAGGGCTTTTGTTTTCTTCTTATCAAGAAATGGCTCACAGGTGTAATATCCATCTGGTTTGCATCTAATTTCATCTTAGGAATCTGATAAGTTTCCCCCCCTCCGTCTCCCTCTGAGACGGGAGATCTTTGGTGTCAGAAGTGGGAGTGGACCAAGACAGCCAGCCAAAGAGGGGAGGGAGGACAATAGAAAATTAAATCCCCCAAAGAAGAACAACAAAAGCAAAAGGTTCCAACTTAGATGATGAGTATTGTTCACAGGCTAATACATCTGATGACTCAAATGAAGAGGAAAGGCAGGGGTAGGTCTTTCACTGGCTCCTTAAGGAACAAACCCCTAAATATTTTCCCCAATATTCTCCTGGTGCAGACATAAACCTCTCACACCTAAGACAGGGCTTGGAATCAAGCACATTTAGGAGCTGCCCGTTGCGTTGCACTCATGGATGTCATTTTCCGTACTGGAGAAACTGCAGGCTGAATCCTGCTGGATTCTGTGTGATGGATACTGTTTCAGACTCAGCATTCTGTACATCTGCACACGAGATCTGCACAGGAAATTCAGAGGTACCAGATGATACCCGAAAAAGTTCATCACCATGATTACAGTGAGCTGGCTAGTGCAAGGTTGTTCTGCTGCACACAGCCTGGCATTCAGAGGTAGCCAATGCACCACACAAAGGAGGAAGAGAAGAAAAGTCCTAACGAAGTATGGCAGACACAGTGTTGGAAATGTAGCTTAGACAGCCCCTTAAAAGTGGGATAATATCAAGAATAAGGCAACTATTGGTTCCTAATTTAGAAATTAAGAAAAAAATTATTAAAGGAACAAAGAGCAAGAGTAACAAAAAAAAACAAACAAAAAAATTTACAAAAACAATGCGGGATCCAATAAGATTAGCACCATAAACGGGGTCTGCAGTGATTAGAGACTTTGTTGGTCAAACCGGCTCAAAAGTCCCCAAAGCAGTGACCTTACAACACTGGGGTGACTTTACCTAGTCCAAAGTCAGAATGGTTAAATTGCCTCTTGAAAGAGGTAGAGGCCTGTGCTCCCAGCATTGGGCTTCACCAGCAGCTAACCTGAGGTGAAAATGGCACACTAGCCTTGTGTGTTAGGAGTTTTGTAAGGTTTGGGTCCCGCCCATGACTGCCCATTGTCCAGCCTCCATAGTCCTGGATGATTGGTGGTCTCTTGAGGTGAGGTAATCTCAGTCTGCCAAGGGCTTGCTGTTGTCTAGGGGAGCATCATCTAGGTGATGTCATTGGCTCCAAAGGCAGGAAAAGTCTTCATTAAAATTCCAGGTTGCCACGGAGCTAAGTTGCAGGGTAACGGACAGGTACTAAAAATAGCTTCTAGAGAGCTTGCTCTTCAGCAAGGCTTAAAACTTATTAAAACTTTAGAGATCAAAAACACTTGGTGAAATGAACATTGAACTTGATTACACATATTTCAGAGAACTTTTAAAAACAGGGTAATAATACACTTGGACATAGGCTGGGACTAAAACATTGTAGGTTTAACACTTTCTAGGGACTAAAAAGGGGAAATAACTTGTGGGTCTTTTATCAACAAGAGATTTTAACAAAGAACTGTATAAAACACTCTTTAATTAATTATGGGAATAACTTTGAAACTTGGTAGCTCAACCTGGTTTATGGGAAATTTGAATATGTAGTAAATAAACAATTAACAATCAGAAGTTAAAACCACTTAACATGCAAAGGCCAACACTCAATTTCATATATAACAGATAAGAAAATCTTAATGTTTTAAAAATTGACACTTTTACTACTAAAGCTTTCTAAATGTCAGCCTGTAGCAGGATGCTCTGCCTAAGCCTGCATACAGCAGCTTGAACTTAGTCATATTGACGTGCTATCAGTGATGAACCAAGCAGGGAGGGCCTGCTGTTCAGGGATCCATTGAGCAAGGAGGGTCTGCTTATCAGCGACAAGATGGAGCAAAGAGGATCTGCTGGTTTTTGTGCTGAAGAATTCTGAGGTCTCCTTGACCAGCTATCAGACCCAGTGCAAGGCTGTGCAAGGCCCTGATATGGAGAGTCAGAAGTGTTGAGCGGACAAAACCAAAGAGCTGAGTACACCTTTTTCAGCAAAAAAAGGGTATTTTACTGAATAGGCCTGGCAACAGGTAGGCTAAAAATATATATGACTGGCAGTCAATTATGTCCTGCTGTAAAACCCGAGTCCCACTTTTTCGCAGTGAGGACTTCTAGCATACCTCCCTAAGGTGTGTGAAAATCCTTCCCTTGAGTGTGGGTGCACCTCAAGGCTACTCCTAGAGGCTGAATGAAAGAGATTTGCCCATGGTAGCTGGTCTGTGTGAGTAACATCAATCTCTACTCAAGAATTGGCTTTGCTAGCCTTAGTGCTTTAACAGAGCTTCAACAGTGCTTCAAAAGTACTGCACTACAGCAGAAGTTCTAGGTACCTATACTGTGTGATAAGGAATGCTGATGAAAGTATTTGTTGTCTAATAACTAGCATTATTGTAATAATTCTCAATAAATTATGGTTTGCCATCCTTAATGGTGTTGGACAAATCAGTACAAGGGTTGTATTACAGCTGTATGATCATTTAGGCATAAAGCATTGACTAAATCTGGGGCTAAGTTTGGACTGAGAGGCACCTTGACCCCTCTCTGAGGAGGAGTTTAGGTAGCAGGGGGTCCCTTCTGCACTTCGTCTCAGTGAAAAGGCTTCTCTTGCAAACTCTGACTGATGCTCCCATTCTGCCCACACCACAGAGGTGTCCAGGTCTTGCTACAGTGGGGATTGCTGTAACACGCGTATATCAAACCAGGAGTCCCGTGGAAAGGAAATATATTTGGACGGATTCGTGGTAGATGTTTCAGAGATGTTTATTTCTCCAGCCGCATGGCCGGGGCTCTGCTGAGGAACTCCTCCAGTCATGGGACCTGAGGGTCCTTGGCCACACACGGGAATACAAACCAACCATTCGGGAACGAGGCTGACCAGGGGCAGGGAAACCCCGTGTCTCCCCACCAGGGCCCCTCTCCCAGGGCTACATGGCAGGGGGGAGATCCCAACATCTCACCCGTTTTATTTTAGTAAAAGGAGAATGAAAACAACTGGATAAACATAACAAGAACAGTTTCAAGACAAAACAAGCCACCCTCCTGAGTCTTTAAATGTCCAAACAGATTCTGTGGAACACCTTAGGTCTGACAGAAGGGAGACAGAACTCTCCAGGCATGCTTTGTGGGGAAACTGAGGCAGGAGAGGGTTTAATTTCTTCCCTCCCCCTTTTCATCCTCCCTCGTCATCAGAGAGGAATTGTAGGGAAAGGGAATTGTATAGGGAAGCCATGGGGTGAAAAACAGATTAGGAATAAACTGGGGATGGGGTAAACTTAGGAAAGGGTTCATATTGGGTATAGGGTAAAAGGGGAAAGTAGGCTGTGGGTAGGGAAATTCCTGGGATGGACATTGTTTATAATTTTGTGCATAACGGCTGCCTTTGATGGGAATACCTCCAGGCCCAGTAACATTTGCTGCTTGTAAACCCTTCTTTCCTTGCACTATATCAAATTGTACAACTTCCCCATCTCCTACACTTCGCAGGTAATTTTTAGGGTTATTCCTTTTAATGGCAGTTCTATGGATGAATAAATCTTCCCCTGTATCATCTCGTGTTATAAATCCATAGTTGTTTTTTACGTTGTACCATTTCACAGTTCCTGTGATTTTTGTTGCTATAACTTCTCCTATCACATGCTTGTGTGTTCGTCGTGGGTGCCGGTCCTGTGTGGCCGCCGCCTCGCCAACTCCGACGTCTCGGCCGGGCCCCCGCGTTGCGGCTGCTCCGCGCTCTCCGAGCGGCGCTGCTCCGGCACGTGTATGGGCTCTGCGCGGCCCCGCGTTGCCATCGCTGCCAGCCTCGTGCCCTGTGAGCGGTTCTGCTCCGCAAACTCCACGCTGCTTTGAGAGCGGCCCCGTTCCGGCTCGGCGCTGCGCTGCGGGGCTTCTCGTGTCGCTGTGGAAACCGCTGCTTCTCCCTCCACAGGGCTCTCCGAGCCGTGTGCTCAGAGCGGCCTGCCACGCCAATGCGCGGTTCCTGGCTGCTCACGGCCCACGGCACCCGCGGCACCTGCGGCATCGCTCCCTCACTCGCAGCCGCGTGGCCGGGGACCCCGAGACAGGGATGGGGTCCACGATAAGGCGCGCGCTCCCGAGGGGGCCGGGCGCATCCAGCACAGGCACCTCCGCTGGCACGGCTGCAGTCACGCGCCCCTTGGATGGCGGCCACGCGGTCTCTGCCACGGGATAAGTATGATCTTCTGCTTTAGGGGTAATGGGACATACAAATGCTCCTCAAGAGCTTCACTGATTATAAGGGATGCACGGAGAGCTTCTATAGCTAGTCCAT
Source organism: Corvus moneduloides (assembly GCF_009650955.1). Lineage (NCBI taxonomy): Eukaryota > Metazoa > Chordata > Aves > Passeriformes > Corvidae > Corvus > Corvus moneduloides. The sequence goes on from NC_045511.1 coordinate 68,837,285, forward strand.
GTTCTGTTTGATCCCTTACCTTATCCCAGATCTCGTCCCCAAAACACCCCTGACAAGATCCAGGAGGTTCAATATCAAAAAGTAAGTCTCGAGAAATATAGGAGAACTTTATGAAAAGCCGGATAAAAAAACTTTCTAGATCTCCCGGTTCCATTACTTTTTTGTTTTGTTGTTTAAGGATTCCTTTTACTTCTAGATACATTTTTTTCTGTGGCTCAGAGAGCCCCATTTCCCACGATTCTTCCATAGTCCAGAGAGAATATCCAAACCAAGATGAGAAGAGAGAGATCTAGAGTGGTTTTTACTCACAAATTTTCTGTCCTCAGGGATCAGTGTCCTGCCCGCATTCTCTACCAGTTGCTACAGTGGGGATTGCTTTAACACGCATATATCAAACCAGGAGTCCCGTGGAAAAGAAATATATATGGACGGATTCGTGGTAGATGTTTCAGAGATGTTTATTTCTCCAGCCGCATGGCCGGGGCTCTGCTGAGGAACTCCTCCAGTCACGGGACCCCAGGGTCCTTGGCCACACACGGGAATACAAACCAACCATTCGGGAACGAGGCTGACCAGGGGCAGGGAAACCCCGTGTCTCCCCCCCAGGGCCCCTCTCCCGGGGCTCCATGGCAGGGGGGGAGACCCCAACAAGGTCTGACACTGTTCTTGCCTAACATGCTACTAAAATTATTTATCTCAGACCGTTGCAGGATGCTAATTCCAGAGCAGTCACATTAGTCAGCTGGAGAGTCTTGCACTGCCTCAGTAGTCCAGAGAAAAGTTCTCACACTTAGTTGCAGGTCAGTAACACAGGAGTGACCCTAGACAGGCATCAACTGTTTAACTTTCTCTCTGACTACAAGCAAAGCCTTTCTGATTTTTTGGCAAAGTCCTAAAGGAGTAAAAACTAGCATCTGAATACAGTCAGGTCACATACTTAAGCAAAAACTTCCTTCTCCTCAGTATGGATAACATTAATATTACACACCTCTCTGCAATGTTGTCATGCTGCTTAAGCTGCCCACAGAAAATAAAGCCATACGAAACAAGACCTGGGCCTTCTGCAACACAAGGTCATAGAGTGCACTTGAATGACCTGTTCATATAGTAAAAATGTGAGATCTAAAATTTCACTTACTCTTTGTAAGGAGGATTATAAATATATCAGTAGGACACAAGAAATTACGGTTAAAAATAATGCTCCACATAAGTGTAATGCTTACAAATATTAGTACAGTAACAAGCTTTTGAGAGATAAGTCCAGATAACTTCAGTTAGTCTTACTTTCCAAAAGAGAAAAAGAGATTCAATCTGTCCTTAAACTGGAGATGAATTTTAGATTGTGTCAAAGGGTTCTTTATACCACTGACCATTGAAGCTTGTTATATGTATAGTGGGTATCATGTATTGCATATAGCAGTGTTGGGGAGTAGCTGAGGAGACGACAAAATCAGAGCAATGCATGTGCTATCACTAGGAAGAACATGACTTGCATCTGCATTCAGGATGTATGTCACCATTTGAATAATTGCAAAAAAAGGAATGACTAGAGCCTTAAATCTTAACCACAGAAATATTACTCTCTTTAAAATACAAGCAGATAAGCCTGGCAAACAGTATTTTCAGTGGTGGGCAGCCACTCTTACTAGTCAAAATATAAGATTAAAAGAAGTGCCTTTTTTCCCTGCCACTTGATAGTCACCATTTTCCAGCCATTTGTGTCTGCAGGAGTTAGAAATAAATCTGTAAGTATACATGTGTACAGCTTATGTTTCCTTTGAAAATGATCTGTCTGCTTGATTTCTAACAGTGCTAAACCTGTCTCGTCATCACATGCAGAGATATCCTTACATAACCAAGAGAAAGGCTAGTTACGCTGAAACCGAAAGGGGAATATGGGATGACAACTTCATTTATCCACAGCATTAAGACAGATAACTTGGCAGACCAGAAGCTATTCCTGCATCTCAAGCAGCTGCACTAGCAGGAGTATTGAGCTGCCTTGCGCTAGTTCTCAAAGCCAACACCACATTTGCATCACAGATTACTTTTCATGTCTCGTGTGTATCAGGCCAAAACTTTCCCTTATTTGCTGTCTCCTTCCACGCTTCCTTTTCAAAAAGAATTCTAGTGCCTCAGGAAACTTGTGCCACTCTTGGTGCCAACTGATGGACTTAGCTCTTGTCCCTCTAAATGTTTCCCATGCGCCAGTTGTATATACAATTTCCACTTGCCTGGGGGCTGGTTTCCAAATCAAAAAGCGTGCACTGTGCTAGGGCATGGTGTTCACATCAGGGCACTGCCTCTGGTGCTATGAACAGCCCTTTCTCTTCTTGTGTTTCTGCACTTCCAGTGATCCTGTCTTTTGCATGCCAAGGGCTGCTGTGACAGCAGATATCGGGAACAAGAATAATTATATGGAATATTTTGAGAGAAGGATGATTTGGGATACAGTTTATTTTTGGTCTTGACATTCATATAATAAAGACAAATTGCTCAAAATGTTCGATTACTTACTTAATACAGACAAGGTTTTTTTTGTACATGGTTTTCTTGGGAAGTAAACAATATAATGTACCTCATTTGAGTCTGAGCTGTTAAGTTGATATGCTAAAACTGTGGCACTCGTACACAATGCAGAAATCCCTACAATAAGTGTGAGGATACTGTCCCTTGGCAAAATAGAAAATCTTAGGACATAACTACAGGGGTGAAAGCTCATTGGAAAGATTTAGAAAGAACACAGCTAAGACAGTATAGCGTAAATTGAAGATGGTTGGTTAAGACTGATTACAGTAGCTGCCTGCATGCTCTGGAATCAAATCTGTGGACATCAGTTTGATTGCTGAGTCACTGAAACATTGATAATTTGTTTAAGCATTAGGCTAAATAAATGGTAAGAATGTGCATTCCAGACTCTATGATTGTTCCTCAAAAGTAATGTGATATACTCAATTCAGGATTCCTTAAGGTCTCAAATTATTAAAATTATATGATAATTTGTAGTTCTGATCTGAAAAGTTATCTGCAGTGAAGGTTCAAATGGTTTCTCTCTATATATAACTCGTGAAGCATTGAATATATAAAGACTGTGATTAATTCTTGACATCACAGTCCATAGAACCATACTTAGTCCACTTGGAGAGGTAGATAATACTTGTTCAGTTTAAACTTCACACTATAAGCTATGAAAGGCAGAGAGCAGAACCCCTCTTGGTATACCTGTGGTTACATTTGAGAGAGGAAGGGAAAGAAGAGCTTATAAAAAGTATCAGAATAAATAAACTGACAGTGTTTGGAAAAGAATAATGAAGCATAGAGGCAGCAGAAAAGTCCATAGCTTGCACAAGCTATTAGAACACACTGGTATTTCAAATCTTCTTGAATTACTTCGTTGTCTCTTCAATTTTTGATCTATCAGGGCACAAGCTGTTATGCTGTAAACCATGGGAGTTTAAGAAGCAAAGAGAGCCCTGCTCCTTTTTGCACTGTTTTGTTTGACATCACTGAGAAAAAGAGTGAACTGTTGGTATAAACAATTAGAGACAACACAGTTCAAGCAACAGTTTTCAGTCTTTTTGGATAAGTATAGCCTATGGGTAATAAATTATGAATGTATGGATTTAAGTCCAATGTCAATGAGCAAACTCATGTTTCCTATATTTTGGCAGGAGAAGCAACAGTACAACTTAAGAAAAGGGTTTGGAGTAGGTATAAATAGAAATATAAATACTAAAAACCCCACCAAAACTCTGTGAAACACAACAAGAGAAACAGAAATCTGTACATATAGTTATGTATTTATATACTTCCAGTACAGACAGAGTGGAACAGATACATAAATTAAAAAAGACTGTGGTTTATACAGGTTTGAAAAATAGGTATTAAAGCAGTTAAAAGAACTCGAGGTTATCTGAATGATGAATTTTATTTTTGTATCCTGCATAATTTAAAAACTATGTGCTTCTACATACTTTCCTAATAAGAGGTGTTCATTTACTTTACTTTAAATACTGTCATGTAGTCTTATTTGTTTCCCAACACACTTACCCACATTTGGGTCCAAATAAATCCTATTAAAATACAATATTTTTAATATGTTTTTCAACAAATATCAAAGAACAAAATTAATATGACATTCAGTAACTATGGAAAAGAAGATGCTGTAAGGATAGAACAGAGGATGTATAGCCAATTATTTACTTAGGAAGAGTAGAACTAAGATTTGGGAGTCTATTGTACTTTTTTTTTGCCTTGTGATGAAATCTTCAAATTCACGTGAAAAATGTGACTGATACAAGAGGCATTTAAGTGTTGTAGTTCTATCTTTAGAACTGTATTATGTCACGGTCATTTTCTTCTCTAAAAACAACATAAAAATGTATAAGACCTCACCCATTTTGTTTTGAAATTCACAAAAGTATGAAGTAGCAACATTCTGTGGTGCATACTATGTGAAAAAACTACTTTTAATTCCAGACAAAAAACAACTGGGCATCCAATTTATAGTGTGAAAGGGACTTCACACTTTCAGTCAAACAGCTGATTAAGCTATTAGGAAATTATTCAACAGGACATACTAAGGAAACAGATGTTTAAAAGACAAAATTATGTTTAGGACACGATCTACTCTCAGCATACTACATTAGCAGTAGATTAAAAAACATTACATACTTAAAAATAAATGGCAGTGATGATCATACAGTAGGTATTTTTTAGAATGTGGATTGATTGCACTAAGAATATACATGGAAAAATCTTTCTCTCAACATGTGACAAGGTAGAGAAGGAATAGCCTCTGAAGAAGATCAAAAGAGCTGGCTTTAAAAGCAGTAAAATTTATATTACTAGTGGAATAAGAATGTCCTAAGCAAGCCAAGAAAATTAATAATGTAAGGAAGCTGAAAAAATAGAAGAATATTGTGCAAATCAGAAAAAGCAACAAGATAAATAATTTCAGAATTTACCTAGCGTACTAAAAAGAAATTCATTGACATCATCCAGTGTAAATATGGGTAACTCACCTGTAATATGTAGAAAGTAAACCCAAGAAAGAAATTAAAACTGGAAAAAACCCCAGACCATATCTTATCTTAACTCTTCAATCAATCATATCTTAACTCTTCAATCAATGCAACATTAACTTTCTTATTACTGAAAGCCAGATACTCTTGGTGAAATTAAACTTTCTAACGGGCAATGCAAAATCAGTAGAAATAGTGGAGTAATTCCAGGAGCCTTTAGAATGCCTTCAGCTACTGAAATGTGCAGTGTTTAAGAATTTGATTCACAAAACCTTGACACCGTAAGGTCTGGTCACTTTAGAATAATTTCAAACTGCAGATGTTACTTAGAAAATAATAAGGATTTTAATTCTGGATTGTTTAATATAGTATTTTATTCAAATTGGAAACAGTTGGTGAATAAACCTCGGCATTTCTGAAAAATGAAATTAAGAGAATGATCACCATTTTCAGTTTACATATAGTCACTTTTGCCAATTTCATCCATAAATAATCCTAATGGATAGTGAACTGAAATAAAAGTTCATTATGAGATGATATAAGTACTTCATATCCTAAACCCTACTTCTAAAAATAGGATTTTATTTCCTCAGTAGAACTACAGATCACACATTGTTATATTTTAACACCCAGTTCTTTCAGAATCAGTGAGGAGCTCTGGCCTTGTTCACTGTGCAGCTCAAGATATTTCTTAAATTGTCAATGACTTCAATGATCTCTTTCTACATTCAATGCTACCAGACTTCTTAGGGATGACCCATGAGTCACTGTAGCCCTTGTTTTCACTCCAATTATTGTCAAGAAATGAGATTATTCCCCAGATAAAGCATCATCTTCTCTCTGGCCACCAATTTAAGCCCTAAACGCAGTACACCTGGGCCTGTTTGGGTGGCTATTGGCTGGCTTATTTACAGCCAGGCTTGACAGGATGGATTCTGGCACTAGGCTGTCTTCAATTATTGTGTCTTCTGGCTAGCTCTCCTCTAGAGAGTAGTGCCAATGCAGTCCATCTTGATGAAAAGGACAACCTAAATGATTCTTCATTAAAGCCAGCTGTTCTGAGCAAACTGAAACCAAGAGGGACATACCGGAAATAGCTTACATGGGGAAACTTTTCTAAGTGTTGTCCCCAATAAGCTGGACATCGCAACTAACCAGAAATCAAATTCTTGCCAAGGTTAGTAATTTCATTATAAATGAATAGCTTTTCAGTATTTTTTAACCAGGTATGTGTCTGCCTGTGAAGAAACATACTGGAAGATCCCACAAATGCAGATATTGGCTCGTTCTGTAGGTATTTGAATAATCTCCAAACCCAGCAACTGTTCAGTTGCTTAGGCTTTTGTATAAGGCCAAATGACACCTCAAAGTGTTAATGAGTTTTCTCTGTGATTATGGTCAAATTATTAATCTTGTATGAGTCCTGTGTAAAGGCCATCAGGAATACCCTGTGTTAAAGAAGCTCATGAAGTGAATAGTCTGTGGTTGGAGAACCCCAGTATGTTCAAAACCTCATTCAGACTAATGTGGTTAACCTGGTGTCTGATTTGGTGGCTGTCTTGTGCATATTCTTCTAGATGCAAACAATATTCTGCCCCGATGGCTGTCATTTACCTGTGTCAGAGTATAAAGCTGTGTAGTCTCCACGCTCTGAGCTTTTAAAAACAGGGCTGAATAATGTCCTGAGGAAACCTTGTCTGGCCTCACAGTTGATTAGACTGAAGTTTGACCTAGAAACATCTAGAGATCCCTTCCAAGCTTATCTTTTGATACCATCATCCTAGGATATTTGTTGATATCAGGTGAATGACCATCAATTCTCTGGTGAGTCAACCTCGACTGATTGCCAGGTGTCCACCCATTCTTTTTCACTCACCCTCCTCAACTGGACAAGGGCAGAAAATATGATGAAAATCTAATAGGTTAAGGTAGTAACAGGGACATCTTTCAGAAATTAGTGTCATGAGCAAAACAAACTTGACTTGGGGCATATTGATTTAATTATTTGCCAATTAAAAATAGAGTAGCATGATGATGAAAGCCCTCCCCAACTTCTTCCCAGACTCAACTGCTCTCATTCAGCGTCAATGCTTCTACCTCCTTCTGCCCCCAGCGGTGTAGGGATATGAGGAATAGGGCCTGAGGTCAGTCCATAACAGTTTCCTTCATGCTTCTCCTTTCTCCTCACTTTTCTGGTGCTCCAGCATGCAGTCCCTCCTGTGAGATACAGACCTTCATGAACTGCTCCAGTGTGGGTCCTTGCCACAAGATGCAGATCTTCACTACTGCTCCAGCTGCTCCCTTTCCACAGGGTCAGTCCTTCAGGAGCAGGCTGCTCCAGTGTGGGTCCCCCACGGAGTCACAATCCTGCCAGCAAACCTGCTCCAGCATGGGCTACCCTCCATGGGCAACAGCCTCTCTGGAGTGGGTTCTCCATGGGGGCAGTTTCCTTCCTGGGATCTTCTGCATCATCAGTGTGGGTTTCTCCATGGGTACAGTGCTGATCTCTGCTCCCCTGTGCCCTCCACGGGCTGCAGGGGCACCACTGCCTCACCATGGTTTCCTCCAAGGTGAGCAGGGAAGTCTCCGCTCTGGCACTGGGGCACCTCCTGCCCCTCCTTCTGCACTGACCTTGGGGTCTGCAGGTCTGTTCCTCAGATTTTTCTCAGTCCTCCCTCACAGCTATTGTGCAGCGTTTTTCTATGTTGTTAAATGTGTTATTACAGAATCACCATCTTGGCTGAGGGATTGGCTGTGCCCCACAGTGAGTCCAGTGTGGGTCCATGTGTGGGGCTGACCCATCCTCCCCCTCCAGTGGCCACTCCTGCAGCATGTCCTGCCAAGACCTGGACACTTACACCTGGTACAAGTTTTGCTCAACAGCATTCTAAACTTGGTTGCTCCAAGGGCAGAAGGATCACACAGGAAGGAACAAGAAGTGGGTGAATTTTTTACATTTTTTCCCAAAATGGGATCCTTGTCCTGAAACTTCATGCTGATTCCAAGCTGAGTAGGCTTTCTTTGAAAGCGTCGAAGTAGTAGATGAAAGACTCAATTTAGAAGACCCAGTGTTTTTCTGAAAAGGTCAAAATTGTTCAGTCAGCTCTCTGCCCCTTCTGCTAGTCCTTACATCTTTTACAAAAAAACCTGAATGACTAGTAATGATTGGTATACAGGCAATATTGCCTTCTTGGTTTTTTTTACACCCCTATTGAGAGAGCAGTATAAATAAAAGACTTCTACTTATTTTTAATGATATATTTGTTAATTTTTATGGTACAGACAGCAGCAAACAGAAACACAACATCAATTTTTAACTGTTGTTAAAACTTAGTAACATTGATAAACTTAGCATTATAGTCCGTACAAACACACGTCTATATGCAAGGAATGGTGCAGAACTTGGCTACAAGCATCAGTTGGGTTAATAGACTTCAAGGTATAAATAAGCAGCCATTCAAAATGGTATTTCAGGTATGCTGTTCTGGCAATGAATTACGATGCTAGGAATCCAGACCCTATCAAAATAGCATGAACATGATATAAAATACATGTACTAGCAAATTAAAAATTCTTCATGATCATTCAATGCTAGCAGCAATGGAAAGAATCAGTGAACTTAGAATTATGAATATGAAACACCATCAGTTTGTAAAGGAAAAGAATTTCTGTAGATATATTAATAGAGAAGGAATGGCTTAATCGCATTAATCTTCTCTTCACAGATGCTGTGTACAGAGCCCTTGTATCCTTGGAGCACTGCTGTATCAGTCCCTGGCAATCTGTGCTATTCTGTAATGTGGTGGGTTTGAGAATATGCATATATTAGAATAGTACTACATTTTATATGTTGTGTAAACTGAGTAATGTTCCTACTTTTGTGTCCTAGAAAATAAATTAATGTCCATGTTGTAATCAATTTGTACATAATATTTAGTGTGCTGTGCATAGGGGTGTACACTTTGATTTATTCAGGATCATCTATGAACATCTAATGTGGGACACATTGTTCTCCAAGGCTGACAAAATCCCATTTTTATTTTCAAGGTATAGAAATGTACTTTGCTTCATGAGCAATTGCTTAATTTTTTATGTTCAGGTGTGGGGGAAAAGAACCTCCAAACATTGAAAAACCCAAAACCAATATTATATGAGCAACCTAGAGCATGCATTGCTGTTTAACCCAGGTGCTTAGGAGGAGTTACAGTGAGACAGGTCACCAGTTTCCTGCTGGAAACACCAGAAGCACACCTTTAAAAATTGTATTTTGCCATGCAGCAAGGTAGGAAGCCAGGCCAGCAAGGCAGCTTGGGATCTTGAGGAGCACAGGAGGTCTGTGGAAGATGAAGGGGAGGAACACCCATGGTGCTTAGACCACATTCCTGTTGCCTTCAAGGCAAAAGACTACTTTGGAGGATAAGACCTGTGCAAGCAGCATTTGCACTTCAATTCCGTCAAAGCTGTTTACATTTTCATGACCTCATCTGATACTCTTTCTGTCCCCGATTGGCAGGCCCAGCTCCTAAATAAGCAACTCCTGCTTAGAGCATTTTTATAATACTTTCATCCTCTTTCTCTTTTTCAGTTTATATGCTCTTTTCCTCCACTTTTCCTTTTATTTCTCTCCTGTCTGATGTGCCTCTCATAGTTGCTTTTATTTTCCTAGCTTTGACCTCTGTATGGTACACTTTTCAGTTCTTTTCATCCTGGCAACAAACAGATGTTCCTTCTCCTCCTCCTCCCTTTCTCCTGCACTTTTCTTGTATACTCCTCTCTCCTCCCCTATGCTGGAAATTGAGCTTTTACTTTTTTGTTTCAGCCAGCTGAATGTTAGCATGGCCAAGTAATTTGAACTCAGAAGTGGGGTGGCAGTAAATTAGACTGTTATGCAGACTGATGAGGAGCAGTAGGTATAGTTATACTGTTAAAGCCTATGTCACACATACACTATGAGAATATGAAAGGCAGCAGTACCAGGACTTTAAAAATGCTCTGAACCTCTTATTTACCTCATCCGTTTCTTTGAAAAACACTAGGTGCTGATAATTTTTATTCTGAACGCAAGATGAGTTATACAATTTCCTTGCTTTATTAAGGGACTTCCTGTCCCATGCAGGTCTCATTTACATTTTTTTCATATGTTTTAAGGAGAGAATCAAAAGCTAAAAAAAGATACACACAGAAACATGTCAGTCAGGTGTAACCACACTTAGAAACTCCCAGAAAAGGGGCAAACTTTCCAGATTGTCCTGTTGTTCAGCCCGCCTTAATAATTCCAGAAAATACACTTTATCAGAGCGAGTTCCTAGGTTCCGCAGCAAAAAAGGTCCCCCATATTGAAGGGAACGTGATAAACAGGAAACCAATAAGGCAGTTTAGTTGCCCTGACTAACTTTGAACTGGAGCAATCTCTCTGCAGGCTCAGCATCACTCAGAATCGGGGACTGGTGTAGGAGCTTGAGGGAATCCTTCCCATCCATCTGCTACCAAAAGGAAATTTGAAAGGAAGACACAGCAGGCTACATGACACACTTTAGTCTGTATCTTCTCATAATAATTATCTGAGTCTACAAGATATATGACAACCTGGTTACTGCCTTAATTAGTTGCAGGGAGCTATTTAGATCTCTTTGCTTTTGAAATCAACACAGATAAGTATAGTCACTGAAGAAAAGATTTATTTCCTCCAATTTCCTGCAACATCCCATCACCATCCCATCTCATCATAGCTCACAATAGGTGATGCTCTCCAGACAATAACGGCATTTTCAGCATTTAAGGTCCAGCTTAAGAGCACTGCTTATCCAGAAAGGGCAATTCTTCACACAAATTGCCTTAGAAAATCTCTAGATTTTCAGATTATCCAAAACTTGAAGTGTTGTTGCATACTACAGCTGATATTATTTTAGTATACATCTCCCAATAGTAGAAATGGAGATTAGCTACATGGGAATGACAGGTTTAAATTAGAAACTGCATTTAAGATTAGCACTGAAGATCTCAATTGTGAATGTGGCTCTAATATCCAAGCATCAGAAGACAAAATAAAGATCTAATACCTGCAAAAAAATATTTGGACCTGAATTGTTAAAAATTAAGGTTCCCAGTGGTGAGTTTATTAAACATAAAAGTAGTCAGTTGTTTTCTCCATCCGAACTTCCTACTGTTGGCTTATATACATAAACATTTTCTTTTATGAGTGGAAAAAACTCCCTATATAAAAAATATTTGTCTTAATTGACATCTATATCACTCTAATGAGATCTTGACTGGTTGCCTCCCTGATCTGGCTTGGCGTTCTGGCTGGGGGGAGCCCTCTCAGCCTGTTTGCCTTGCCTAGGTCATTGCTTAGGTTTATTGTGTCCCTAGGTTTATTTCCACGACATTTGTAGACTTCTGTCTAATTAACCTCAATGGAATACAATTAAAGATCTCCAAAACTTGCATCCAGAAAGTGGCAGAGAGGAAAAGAAGAGGGGATGGTTACAAACAAATGTGGTTTCTGTTGTGTTTGAACAGTGTGAGTCACAAAAGGCAGGAGACTGGTTATCTGAGTCCCTTGTCATTTGCCAGCCGGCATGGCCAGCCTATCTTTGGGATAAAAGATGCTTCACTAAGTGTATTCAGAACAACTGCTTTTTACAAGAATGCCAGAGTATATCTGGTGCCTCGGAACAGGCATAGCGCCAGCTCCCTGAAATGTATGTTTTGGCTTACCATTGTTCATTGTCTTACCCCAAAGATGCACGCCTGGAGCTATTCTAATGGGATAGGAAAAAGTGCAGTAGTTTGGAGACAAGAATCTCCTTTTTGTGCTTAAGCATAGATCTACTCAGTTGTATTTTATTAAGAAAAGTGACAGTTTATCCACTAGGTAGTATCCTCTGAAAAAGTCTTCTCTGCAAGGAGATCACCTCCCAAACATCTACAGTCCTTCACAGCCTCTGTTTCTTTTCCTGCAGAATTGGGCTACAAGGCACTTAAGCTGCGAGAGCATCACTTGAAGTCATTAAGAGAATGCTTGGTTTTGTTTCCTCTTGGTAAGTTAAATTGTTACATCTTGCCACCCAATTACCTTTACTATTACAATTTAGTTCTATTACTATTTTAGTAAGCAATTACTATTACTTATTTAGTTCTGCCAAGGAAGCTAAGCATAAGCAAAATAAAACAGGATCATCTGGTTCTTCTTTGCATAGGAGTAACTTGTCAAAGTCTTGACAGACACTTTGTAAAACCACATCACATACAAAATTAGTTTCAATAAACAGTAGCTAAAACAAGACATTTTTTCTTGCTTTGATAAAAGTATACAGATTTTTCAGTTTCTAATTTTAGCTCTGGAGTTTACAACAAATATCCCGAAAGATTTATTTTATATTTTTTGGGGTGGAGGAGATACAGTTAATGTCATGTTTTCCTATTAAAAAATCAGCGAGAGATGCTTATTATTTCCTTGATTGTTAAGTGTGTGTTTGCAGTGTTGCAATCTTCTGGGGTCTTGTTAAACGCGTGAAGAAAATCAAGAATGGATTGTCACTCAGTCCCATGTCAGTTCAGAGGACCTCAAGGTATTTATTGCTATAGAATTACTAATAAATACAATCAGCTGTTCAAGTTTACTTTGTGGCCTTTTAAGATTTCTTTTGTTTGTTTTGGTTTGGATTTTTTTCGTTTTCTTGTATGTGTTTTTTTATGTTACCCTTGCGCTATAGATCTGAACTTTGGCGTTACTGTAACATTTCTTGTAATTAAGTGGTCTTAACTGGCCCATCTTACTTTAAGGACTCTAAATATATTGTGTAGAGCGTAACGTCAGCATTTTTTCAGGAAATGTTAAACTGATGAATATCTAAATAAATTTCCTTCCACAATGTTTTTGACCATAGATTCTAATGATGCAGTGGGTGCATACATGTCTAATGTGTAGTAGTAATATGGAATCCAGACAAATCAGTAGTTGACAGCATCCTTGAATGTGTTTTAAGTAAAGCCTTCATTAGTAAAACGAGAAATGTCAATTCATGCACCATTGTAACAAACTCTTGCCTCTGAATGCTGTAAAATGCTACGTGGAAAGTATTCTTTTTCCACTGCATGCTTTGATCCTCTTTTGGGTGGAAGAAAAGTAGAGTTCCTAATAGCATGTTGAAGCTCTGCAGAACCCCTGTCGCTGAGGACAGTTGTGTATGGGCAGGTGGGCAGTGCCAAACCAGAGCAGGGCAGTGCTGCTGAAGGAGTTGCACCTTATTTTTCCTGAAAAGACCACAGACCCTACTGTACAATAACTATTGTACAGTTGTCTCAGTAAGAATTTTTTCTTTAATGGAAGATACATTCAGCGTTGTACATGTAGGCCAGAGAGTATGTGCTGTTTCCCTCTGTTTTCGTTTTAATCTTTTTGCATTAGATCTCAGTGCTTTTTCTCTGCTCATTGTTTGAGCAGAGAACTGAGTCCAGGAAACTTGTCTTTACATGCAAAGAAAGATGAAGAGCTTGTTTTGTGCTACCCTTAAACTTCTCACTCATTCCCTGGAAGCCCACATGGATAAGATGCAGGAATTGCATCCCTACATATCCATGAAAAATAGTGATAGGTAAATTATAGTGATAACAGCTAAAACAATTCATCATGACTCTTGCTACATGATCAACTTCCGGACAGCAAATGTTTGTGAACAAAACTGTGTAAAAATGAGGGAGAAAGCAGATATGCCACCCTGAGTCCTTTGAGGAGTCTAATTGCTGGTACGTTAGAATATGGATATGGGTCACTTCATGTATAGGAGTCTGTGGAGAACTAAAAGAGAGAATTGGGTTGTGAGCTGTAAAACCTGCCTGCAGAAGCCCACAGCAGCACAAAGGAGCACACGGCGGCACACAGAGGTTTGTCTCCACCGGACCCTGGGGGGAGGAGGTGTCACACAGCAGAGCCTGCCGGGAGCTGACGGACGGGTGAACAGCGAGTGATCACCCCACAGAAGGACATTTGGAAAGTGTGTTGTTGATGTAGCAACACGGGATAGGTCACGCCACATAAGGAGATACTGTGCCTTAGAAAAGTGTACAAAACCAACTCACTCCTTTGAATAAACGATTCAGGTTCCCTGCCCGTCTGGATCTGAGATTCAATCGACGACAGGAGTCCTGATGGTGCCATGTCTTGTTTACGCAACCTCATTGAAAATACTGCATTAAAGCTAAAACCGAACATTTTAATGAGGGTGTTCTGCATGACAGAGGCTGCAGTGAATTCTGCTGGGTACTTCATCAAACAGGCAATAGACAAAAATGCCTTTATGCCCTAGTCCTGTACTTACATGCCTGAGTTAAACGTGTCCATAAGTGTTTGTGTGATGAGGGCTTACGTCAACAAGTTTCGCTCTGTGGTGCTTGACCTGTGTTTTTTCTTGTAAAGAGAAGTTAAAAGGAGCTCAGTTTCCTAATGGATTTGGAAAACAGATGGCTATCTCAGGATCTTCACGAGATGTGAGCTGGTCTTGATACTTGAAATACTGAGGCAGGGCTGGTCTTCTGTAACATGGAGCTCCAATGAAATATTGGGCCCTACATTTTTGGCCCCTAGTTGTTTTGATTTCCTGAGATTCTGAGGGCTCATAACGGTTCATAGTGTAGATCCCATCTATTCCATCCCCTCTTCCTCTGCTCCCCTGACTGATTTTCTCACTTCTTAAGTTCAGAATCCCCTCCCAGGCTTTCAGGTCAAGTAGCAGGTTCTGGTACTGTTGCTTTATCAAGTGCTTAGCTGTAGGCAGTAGCTGGCTAGGGAGACGAGTTCATAAGTTAACTTCTCTGTGTTCTAAATACTAGCATCAGCTGAACATGAGTGCATATTTTATATTTTCCCCATGGGCCAATCAGCTAATATACAGCAGCACAAAATGGATCTTCAAAAAGAGAAGACCTGAAAGAGTTCACTTGGACAGCTTATAGACAACATATAACCCAGACTAGTATTGACTAAACTGCTCAGCTTTGGGATTGTGATTGTAGCTATATGAACACTTAAAAATTATAATTAAAGATTTTGAAGCAGTTTTGGGTTCACTGAGCCCTCCCTTTCACTTGATTAACCAGTGATTTATGCATATATAATGACTTTAACTGACTTGGGGGGTAATTTATGTCACAATGTGCATGATACATGGATCTAAACAGACTAAAGAGAGGGGAAAAAGGAACCATCTGTTCTCTAAAAAATTGTCTGCTGTCAGAGGGGCTCAAGAACTGTTTGAAAAATGTGTTTAGAAAGCCATGAATAAATTTCCTAAATTTTCCGTGCTTTCTGGATGGCATTCTCATTGGGTATATATTGCCCAGGAAAAAAGGTTAGGAACTCGAATTTTTAAACTTTTGCTAGTTTTCATAAGTCTTTCATATGTTTTTCGAAAGGCTTTATTTTTATGAACGTATACAGTGGGTTTTGCCCTGATCTTCACAGTGCTCATGGAGTATTGTTTTTGCAGCTACAGGATGGATATGGAGATCCCAACACCCCAAAGTCCAAGTTCAAACATGAAAATGTGAGTGGCATTTCTTGGGAGCAGCAGGGTTTTATTTAGGACAGGTGTTTAAACGCAGACTTACCTACATACCCAGTAGAGTTTGTCAATATAATCTCCTTGTGCCCCACTCTTATGCTACATGCACAAGTTAACAACTATAAGAAAAACACTTCTGCAAATTCTTAAATTTACACATGCAAACTTTGTATGTTCTCCAGTAGGACTACTCATGCATACAGACTTAAGTAAATGCACAGGCACTTGTGGGAATGGGGCTTAACTTGTGGGATCCCCCTTCTACCCGAGAAGGAAAAATCCTGGAATATAGATATATGCAGCAATGAAAGCGCAGAGGTGGATTGGTGTGTGCTGCAGAAAATATAGACAGCAACTGCAAAGGCAGTTGGAGGTTCTTCAGTGTTCCTCCTTTTCTTTGTTGGTTGGGTTTTGGTTTCGATTTTTTAAATTGATGTAAAAAAAAATTATTTGTTTTTAATACTACAGAGCTGTTGCTTTGTAAGTTGAATACACCTGTAGCTAGCTCAGGTGCATCATGGAGAATACACTTCCGACCAAGGACACTTTCAAAAATTCAGCCTCTGTTCGACCCTTCACTCATGGTGTCTCCTGAAGCGCTTCTCCTCCAAGCACAGAGACAAAACCCGCTCCCCGACTTGAGGCCCGCCGGAGCGGAGGCGGCGCAACCCGCAGGGGTCAGTGCTGCTGCGGAGACCAGGGCCGCGGCCGCCGGGACGGGCAGCTATGGCCGGAGGCGACGGGGACAACCAAGGGGCGCGGGCCGGGGCAGGGATCATAGCCCCCGCCCCACGGCAGAGCTGCGGGAGAGGGCAGCGACGGCCCGGCTCCGGACCTGGAATGCCGGCGGGGTCCCGTGCGATGATGCGGCGCGGTGCCGGTGCCGGGCAGGTGCCGTCCGCCACTCTCCGCCCCAAAGGAGCCCCGGGGGAGCCCTGCCCGGCGGCCGGCAGGAGGCGGCCGGCGCTGCCCGGCCGCTGGGTCTCTCTTCTCTCCATCCCCCCGCCCCCGACGGGGAGGAGGCGAGCGCTGCCGGCGCCCCCCCCGCACGGCCGCGGGCAGCCGGGGGACGGCAGCCCCGCGCCGGCCGGGCACTGTCGCCGCCCCGCTCCCCCCGCAGGGTCCGTGGCCGGAGGTAATGCGCTGGCCGGGCGGGGACCACCCTCACGGCCCGGCTGCGGCAGCGTAGAGCGCTCCCGCGGCCCCTCTCCTGCACACAAAGGGGAGGCGCGGAATCGTGCGCGGACGGGGAGGAGGACGGGGCGGGTGGGCGGCTCGGTACCTCCCCGGGGCGGCAGCGGCGGTGGAGCCGCCGTGACAGCCGGGCGCGGGCGAGGGCTGTGCGCTGGGATCCTTCCTAAAAAAGCTGCTGGTCTTTTCCCCCCCTTTCCCGCAGAGAGCGCCCGGCAGCCCCGTCCAGGCTGTTCCGCGGATGGCGGCGGACCGCCCCGCGGTGCTGGGCGCTGCGCCCTAGCAGCGGCCGGGCTCCATCCGCGCAGCCGGGGCGCGGAGCCGGGCGCGGCCCAGACCCGGCTGCGCCTCAGCCCCTCTCTGCCGCCGCCCGGGGCTCTTCTCGCCTACCCGCCCCGTCCCCGGCCATCGCAGCAGGCATGGGCTGTTTCTGCGCGGTCCCGGAGGAATTTTACTGCGAAGTTTTGCTCCTGGACGAGTCCAAGCTGACCCTAACCACGCAGCAGCAGGGCATCAAGGTACGGACGCCGGCGGGGCTGCGGAATGCGATGCGGGAGAGCCCGCAGGGCTGCCCGGCGGCGGCTGCTTCCCGACTGCGCTGCGATAGCTGGGAAGGGAGCGGCGGCAGGAAAAAGGGGTTTCGGGAGGCGAAGGAATAACGTCGTAACTTTGCTTACGGTCGCGCAAAGGACAGATGGATCGGGGTGACACGCGCCGGTGGGGCAGATGTGGCTTTGGGAGGCTTTACATCGAGATAGTGACTTAAAGCGAGCAGGTGCCGACCACCCCGTGGCACTCGGGACGCTCGGCGCAGAGGTATTGTTCTGTACCTGCCACAAAAAAAAAAAAAAAAAAAAAAAAAAAAAAAAAAAAAAAAAAAAAGGGAAGGAGAAGGCGGCTGTGTGCACGGGGTGTTGCGCACCCGTGTTGAGTCACTGCCCGCTCCCTCTACCTTGGGCCGTGCCCGCCCTGGGACGCGCTCTCCCGGGAAAAGGCCGGCGGCAGCTTGTGCGGGGCGGGCGGGCAGCAGCTCCCGAGCGCAGGGGGTGAAGGTCCAGCCGTGTCCCCAGCCCGGTGTCCCGTCGCCCGGCCGGTGGGAACAGCTCCTGCGCCGCTGGAGCACGCTCGGCGCGGATGAACTCCTCAAAGTAGTCATCTGCCAAGCACTAATGAGCCCTGACAGAGCATGCGAAAACTGAGATTTTTCTAAAGGCCCTTAACTTGGTCCTGTTTTGTTAAGCCTGATGACAGCGAATGGCATGTCGCAGACACTTGAAGTCCTTGTTCGAAGAGCCGGGAACTTGAATTTATTGGCAACATAAGAGCATGGTTTCAGTGTTGAATCAGAAAAAAGAAAGAAAAAGAAAAAAGAAATCACAACGAAAGAAAGAAATTTGTCCTTTTAAAATTTATTGTTGGAAAGGGCTGTATGTTTTAGCTTGAATGATTAAAGTTTGGTGAAGCAACTGGGAAATGAGAACCTGAAGGAGGGTAGCGAGGAGAGTGAGTTTACATTTAACAATGTGTTCTTTAACTGTAATCAGTGGTATTACCAGGTCTGCATGTATTGAGAATTGTCAAGCTTTGCTGAATCAACTGCCTGCAGATCGACTCATAAATCCATGCTTAGCACAGAGGAGTAAGCAAATCATAGTGACGCTGGAATTCAGTATCTGTGTAGGGTCTTTGAAGTCTAAGTTTAGACACTTCCGAAAAACCTTACCTTTCTATGTGCAGATGTATGTATGTATGTATGTATGTATGTATGTACATCATGCATGCATATGTGCTTTTGTGCAGTAAATGTGCAGTCGCAGAAGTAGTGTGTCAAAAGAGTAATCTGCAAAGATAGTCCTATGGTTAGTCTAATAAATCTAAACCCTGAAAGTGAAGGGTTTGTGCAGTGTCTAATAAAAAGTAATGTCCCATGGTAAAGAAAGAGTCTGAAGACGTAACTTCTTTCCAAGAACGCATGACTTGCAGTGTTGGGAGCTGTCTTGTTTAACATGAGGGTGTGGTTTCCTGCCATTCTTAGTGTGATCTGAATGTGGTATAATGCTGAATATTTCATCCCTTCCACCTGCTCCTTCTGTGTCTTTAACCTAACTACAGAGCAGTTGTGGAATCAGCTGGAAAAGTGTGTGGATCTGAGAAGAACAATAGTAGTTCGTTAACATTTTGGCATAGGCACTCACACTGCACAGCAGGAAACCTTAGGAAAGAGAGAATCTCCCTTTTTGTAGCAGCCTGTTTTCTGTGTTTCCTTAAGATTAAGTTTGTACACGGTGAAGCCACACCCCAGTGCTGTAGCTCCATGAGCCTTTGAAATTCCAAAGAGAAGAACTGCAGAGTTCTCTCCTGGTCAGTGGTTTCCACCATGGTGCTGTCCCTTGCCTTTGTATCTGCACAAGTATTTGTGCACCTCATGTCCAGCTGAAGGGTAACCACTGATTTGCCTTTTGTGGGTGAGTCTTCAGCTGGATCTGTGTCCTGGTCCACTTCACATCTGGAGGATGGCAGAAATGGCTTTTTCAACTGAGTCCTGGCTTCTGTTATTTTAAACTGCGCAGGGGACATTTGTGTTGGTATTATTCTACAGCTTTCTAGGGAAGTTACATTATTAATTCTTAGTGAAACAGAACATAAAATTTGTCATGTCCTGTCATGTTCCGTCATTTGGCGCTTTAACCTTGAAATATAAATGTTTTGTTTTAAATCTTTTAAAATGTATGCATATAAATGCAGAGACTTGTATTTTTAATTTTTTTTTTAGTAGTGGCTCAGCTTTGGCACCTAAGTGTAGTTTGTAGAAGTTCGTATGTGTTTTATTTTAAAACAAACATTTCTTTAGAACTACAGATTCTGGATAGGATCTTCCTTTCGTCATCTTCACTTTCAATTTGGTTCAGAGCTACACGGGAAACAGGCTTTTGGTACTCTTTAACAGGTTTTGAATTGTTACGGGAGCAGGGTTTTTAAATGGTTATACAAGCAACTTTGTTCCCTTGTTTTCCCTGAGTGGATGCATGTCTGTTAGAAATAAAAATCACAGACATGCATCCACTCAGGGAAAACAAGGGAACAAAGTTGCTTGTATAACCATTTAAAAACCCTGCTCCCGTAATAATCTTTTTGCTATCTATGTATATTAGTGGATATAGTCCCATTTGCTTTGGAGGGTGGAAGGCAGTGCCCCGTAGGAGTCCGAGGCAAGTTTGTTTCTTCAGGGAATTTGAAGTGAAGTAGATACTTGTGTCCAGAGAGTTTTGAAGATGCATTGCTTAGTTTGTATAGTGGTTTTATTTCTGGGTTGCTATGGTTGGCAGCAATTCTACACATCAAAACATGACATTTTAAAATTACAGTTTCATTAAGGCATTCTTCATACTGCAGTGGTCTTCAAATTGTACTTCCCATTAAAACAATGAGCAGAGGTGACAAGGCGGAGACTTTGAGTGCAATTTAGGGGTGCTTTTCTCTGTGGACTTCAAAGAGCTTGTTAGGGAAAGGAAAGGATTCGTTTTCTTCTGGCTCCCAAGTGGGGAAGCTGAGATGGAAAGAAATCAAGTGGCTTTTTCAAGGTTGTACAACAAGGAAACCCCTTCCCTATTAGGCTGGTAGCAACTGACCATTCTGCTATGGGCCATGCTGTCTGGAGAGGTTTGCAAGGATCTCCTCCTCGTAGTTCCTCAGACTGACTTTTGCTTCTCAGGTTTTTTCCTGTTTTTTTTTTTTTACTGTTATCAGCGCTGTGTTGCTGTTCTTGCCTTTCTGTCTTCATGGTTTAAGGACAGAGCACTCTGAGCTCTATGAAAATGTGGAAGCTTGCTCTCCAGCACTGAGGCTTACAGCGGGCTGATAATAGTTAGATAATCAGGAGAGGCCATCAGGTGTCTCATATCTTAATTTTTATGTTTCCTTATAGTACATTAACAGTTAGAGATATTTTGGAGTGTACATGCATTGAGGTAATAAAGATGGCAGTTGTTAGTCCCAGCAATTTTGGGATGGAAGAGGCTATTCACCAGGTTCTGGTACAGTTTGTCTAGTCAAAGTATATGGCATCAGATGGGGACTGCTTTTCCTCTTATGAGGATGTTCAAGTTTCCAGTTAGGAAATGAGATTTTGCTAAAAAATAGGTAAGAATCAGCTGCCAACCGAAAAATAATCACTTTTCCATGACTGCTACTTTGTCTTCTCTTTACACAGGCTAAACAATAACTTAGGCATTTTTATGGTACAGTACAAGTTGTAGCTTATTTGTTGGTGTCACAAGACATGTCAGTGGTCTTTTGATGTGATACCTGACTGGTTGTGGGCATTACATATTCTGGCTCTGTTGAGAATTGGGCTAACTGGCCTTGTAAACAAAGGTGTGCCTTATTGCACAGATTTTTTTTTTGGAGGTTAAAGAAAACCTGTGTGGGCCTTTAAAAAATAAAGACTTGAAACCTATTTGTGATCAGCTGTTTCAGAAAGAGTGCTCATCTTGTAATGTGTGTGCTACAGAAACCTAAGAATCCTTTTTTTCCTCTCCAAAACAGTATTTAAGGCAAATATTTGTGGGGTTTTTTTTCCTGAAGAAGCTGAAAATATTATGAAGCATCTGTACGTTATGTTTGCATCTCTTTGGTTGGAATAAAGATCTCAAAAAAAAAAGTTAGCTACTTCTGCAGTGAAGAAGCTCTCTAATTATTAGTCTTAAGCCATCTGGTCACTGCACTTTTGAAGTATTCCTTGAAATTCCTCTCTGATCACAGATTTTATGTTCTGTTTAGATCACATGTGTGATGGGCCAACATGTATTTCATTAGGAGAGAAGTGATGAACAGAAAAGATATACAAGGTCTTCCTGGGAGAAGTATATGTTCTGTAATTTCATTTTATTAAGTGGTACCATTTAATAGTGATATTCTGGCCACCATACCACCTACTTGATGATTTACTGAGAATTTAGAAAAAGAATGGTTTAAAAAACCCAAAACTTGCCTCAAAGAAAAAATGCAAACCTGAAATAGAGAGTTGAGGATATTAGGAACTGTGTTAAATGACTGGATATGTAAAAAACATGAGTGGGTTCATCAAAATATGATATGTATTGTTAAAATACTTAAGGAATAATTGACAGAAGGATTCAGTGTGATCTATAGGTAAGTAAACACACCATTTCTTAGAAAGTTTTCTGGGGATTAGTCTGGTATTTTTTTGTTGTTGTTGTTTTTGTTTGGTTTGGTTTGGGTTTTTGTTCGGGTTTTTTGTTTGTTGGTTTTGGTTTTGGTTTTGTTTTCTTGCCTTTTTTTTTACTCCCCAGTGAACCTGAGCAGTTCCAGATTTTGTGTCTTTATAATGTATACAGAAAATGTGGGGTGCAGTTTTGGATCAAGCTATTTTAGCTCTAGGGACACCGAGGAGTCAGTCTGGGAATGATGGGGTTCTATTTTTTTCCCCCAGTGAAAATGCTTAATGAATGCATTTGTTAGCAGGAAATAGAATCCTATGAATAGAAAGGACTTACATTGTGTTAATTATTTTAACTGAGAATTGGCATTAAAAGTCAAATTGGTAGTCATTTGCTGTGAATATGGAATGTATTCTTTATGAAAGTGATTCCTGCTGGTTTACTCTTCTGCATTTTACGAGGAAAGGAAAGCATCTTTTTGTGAGAAATTTTAAAAATTTCCTAGTTACAGTACTTCAGAAATCTGAAAAACCTTTTTAAAGCTAGATTGCAGTTGCATTCCACGTATGGTAGTTTACCACCTACATTAATTACTAAACTGTAATATCGAAGTTCAAGCATATTTAATCATATTTTCCTCTGCCCTCTTTGGTATTGATTACTGAAGACTTTCAACGCAGATTCTTCTAGATATTCAGCATATTGATTTGAAAAGAATAGTTAATAAAAAGTGAATTGATTAAGAGGATGCACCCTAAGTCTCATTTCAACCTTGTAATTTATTTTCTTAATAAAACAGAAATTTCTGTTACGTGTACATATTCTGCATAGCAGCAGGAAAACTAAAAAGGCAATATCATCAAGTTCCAAGTGTAAACAAGTACTTATCTTCTTGTGTAATGTTGTAGACACCATACATGTAGGGATTGTCTGTAGCAAAATCAACAAAAAAAAGTTAACAAAAAAGTAAAATATTGATAGTCCATAGCCCTCCCATATCAGAAAGATGCTGGTGCTTCTTAAATTTCTGTTATGGGTGTAAAATGGTCATCTGATTGCACACTGAGCACCAGATGGTTAATGTGAAATTTGCACTATTTAAGTCCTCTAAAAATGGACTGAAATAGTGCACAATTCTAGTTTAAAGAGAATGAAAGGAACAACAAGGCTTATGAACATTGCTATGAACTGCTCTGCAAAAATTACTGTCACAAATTTGAAATAGATTACTAATTTCACCAGTATCTTTACAGATGAGGCCAGCAATTTTGAATACCCCACAGAATAACCATGAAATAAATTAACACTGAGACACTTTATTTTCCCTAGGTGCACTTAACTAAATTAATGAAACCAGCATGACAACATGAAGGAAATCCATTAACTTCTAAATGAAGTTACGTCTTAGTCAACCTGAGGTTTGAGCAATAATATTGTCAGAGGTGTCTGTTCTTCTGTTTTCATTGAGCAGTAATTTCATAATATGACCAGGGCAAATGTAAGCTGTGTGAGGCTGCTTTTTTTATTATACAGTTTTGGATTTATGTAACTTGGATTGAGCATTTCTTCTATGAGAGTATTTAGTATAGTTAAGTATAATCTCTTGATATGTTATTCATTTTAGTTCATGAAAATTCTGAAATAAAATTCAACTACAGAACTGCAATCCTTTCTCTCAAAAAAGAAAACTGCTAAAAAGTATCACATGATATGAGGGCAACTCTTGAGGAGACTGAATTGAAAAGGTGCTTCAGAAAGAGAATGTCTTTAAAAGCTAAAATTTTATATCACTTCATGCTGTAAAAATACCTGTTTTCAAGATGATACTGATCACATATGAGAAAAAGAGAAATTATGTATTGATTATGTTGCATCCTTACTAATATCCGTATTTTTGGTAGAAAGATGAGAGATTACTTGCCAGTCTTTTTTATCTTATTTTTTTAAAAAATTTATTTTCCAAAGGGGGATTAACTTTGTAATGATAGATCAGCTATATTATTTTCCTTTTTTCACAACTGAGATGTTTGCAAGTAAATAATCACATTTCAGTATCTGGGTACAATTTGGCAGACTGCGTTTTTAAGTACACATTTTAGATGCTGCTTTTAAAATCAGATCTTGTGCTTGCTGCATACCAATTTAATTGCAGAGTTTAAAATGAAGGTTGTCATTTCAGTATTGATTGAACTTTTGTTCCCACGTCTTCCGTTGCATCCTGAGTTGTGGATGGTTGAACACTGTAGGCACTAAGGTCAAAAGGACATGCTTGAGGTCAACCCGTGCTATTATTCAGAAGTGGAAAACCAATAGAAACATTGCAAAATGAGAGCTCTGCTCCTTTGGTTTTGCTGCAGCATGAAGAGGGGAACCTGCCTGTTTTGCCAAGAGGGAAACGTGCTTTATCTGCTCTCTTTGGCTTATGACCACAAACATTGATATCTTTAAAGGGAAGAGACCTTTTGTGAATGGTAATTCCAGCAGTACCGTTCCACAGTCAGAAAAAAGACACCTCAGAACTTTCTTTGAATTGATAGTACAAATCATCTTTATTGCAAGTAACAACCAAAATTTAATATACCGGCATAGGCATTTTTGATCATTCTGGATGGAAATCTCTATTGGGCTGAATGTACCATTAACCTATAGTATTAGGGGTGTTATGATAAAGTTTGGTTGCTGAAAGTCTCAGAGGTCTGTAACACTTCCTTTTAAAGAAGCCTTTCTTCTTGCCCCTCATGATTTCTTTTTAATTCTGTCTTGGTGTGAGGGAAGTGCATACAAATGGCAAACTCTCACTATCAGTTGGTTGTATTAGTTATGCTTAGTAAGAGGAATCCTTTATATTCAGTGAAATCCAACTGCACCTGCTTACATTTAAAATAAATAATAAAGTCGTTACAGTAATGGGTTACAGTTACTAATGTGAAGGAAAAGGGGATCTAATTTGTATGGGCCATGTACTTATTTATTTGTCAATATTTACGTGTTAAACTCTGCAGGGCTACAACTGGCTCTTCATAAAGCAGAGAAGAAGACAATATATCTTCCTGTAGTTCTTGAAGTTTTGGGTCTGTGGGTAAAATCTGTTTGTGGTTGAGTGAGCCAGTGTGATAATAAATGGCTCAGCACTTTAATACCTTTCCTGTGTTCTCGGGAAAGTGAGAACTGAATGCACTGAAGAATAAATTCTCTGTCTGTGTGAGAGACAGAATGCCTTTTAGTAATGGAAAGGAAGGATCTTCTATATCTCAATTCCACAAAAAGAATTTGGAAGGCAGAAAAGGGCATTTTTTCTATATAATTAGTGGTAAAATTTGGCATAACTACTAATGTAGGCAAGCACATGATTTAACACTTTGCAGAACTAAAGGCACTTGATAATCTTGTAGAATTGAGCCAGAAGAAGGATCATCCAGACAAAACCCACTGGATCTGGTTTTTGTTTTCCACATACTATATACTTCACTGAAAGTTCTCATTGAAGTCTGAGAATAGGTTATTTGTAGTGTTTTGGAAAATATTTTCTGTCTATAGTAATACTCTTTGTGTATTAAATATTAAATATCTAGTTTATTTTATTATTTGTCTTTTAAATACATTAGATATGGGAAAAAAAATACAGTTCTTGTTTTGGTTCATCGGTTTTATTCAGATTCTTAGTGTCACAGTGTGAAAGAGTTGTGACAAACTTCTTTCTTATTTGGTGGATGAATGGTAGCTGGAAGGAATTGTAATGGAGTTTTGTTCTTTCCCCCCATTAGAATACCAGAGCAAGAGCTGTCTTTATAAGAGACTGCATTGAGAACCATAAGGGAAAGTTAATTTTCTTTTATGCTGTTTGTCCGCCACAGGAAACTGGTGGAACTAGCAGTCCAGAATTATAAAAGTGAGGAGGAATATGTAGGAGACTAATGAGGAGTGATTTCTGTACTGACTTGGGACTTGAAGCAAATTGTTCAATACCACTTGCAAAAAGAGGTAATCGTAATGCTGGTGTGACAGGTAACATGGAAGCAGATTCTCCACATCTCTCTCTCGGTGGTGCCTCAAACTGTCTGCAAAACTTGCTGTTTTGAAATGAGTTTTGCTTTGTTTGTGTGGCCAACACCAGATACAGAAGAATGCTGCACTAGGCCCTGTCTCCGCTCTAATTCTGTGTTGGTGGTGTTTGCTGTGGTAGAGAAGGTGGCTGTTGTTTATAAAGTGGTGTAATCTCATCACAGCTCTTGGAGGGAAAGGAAGTCACGCGTCAGAACCCAGTGGGACTGGAAGGTCATGACTGCCAGTACATCTTCAGTATTTGTTCCCACTGAGGAACTGTGAGGTCCTCATTCCCCGTGGTTTTCTGTGGCTGTGGGAAGTGTGGGGGAGTGCAAGGAGCCTGTTTCAGCCTGACACACCCACGCTGTGTCACACAGAGCCCAGACCTCCCCCACAGGGGTCCTTTCAAGTGTGCTTCAGGCTGGCAGGCACTCTTTTGTCTGTGTGGTTGGTTTGTTTATTTAATATGGCAGAACAAAAGAAAGCTGAATGTCAGAGTCTCCTAATTCTGATTGTCATAGCATGGCTGTAAGGGGTGAGTGATATGTATCAGGGTGCCTCGGAGGGGACCAGGCAGCAAATAATTCTGAAGGCTGTGCCTGGATCTCCCTTCAGAGGAAAATAGGACACCTCAGGAGGGATCATGGGAGAGAGGTAGCTTAACTTCAGTAGTGGTGATTGGGAGAAAAAGTTCCTGGGCAAATGAAGGAGAGATGCAAATGGACGGAATGGTTATGCTTGCAAAAACCTTTTCTTGCACCACAATTTGCTTTGTGAAAGAAGGAAAGAAAGCCACAAGAACTTGTAGAGGAGACTTTTGATGAGGTGTGTGAATATCCTGACTTGCTTTCAGCTTTTTAGGTTTAATTTGCATTGGCTACTTTGGGTAAGGGGGGAGGGACTGGATTTAAAGGTGGTTTTAAATAATATTTTCAGTATGGAATAAAGCTTTTAAGTTCAAAAGATCCAATCTTTTTCCTCTGTTTTGAACTGATGTCAGATTCTTCAGCCATATTCTTCCCTCTATTATTTTTTACTCTCTCAAAGTCCCTCAGCGGGACCTGCATGTTCCAAAACACGTGCCCATCCACCTTTTCTTTTGGTGCCTAACACGTAAGTTGGCCAAACATTTCCATTCTCTTTTCAGTGTGTGTATTCTTCTTCTGGAACATAGCAAACTCTACAGCTGTGGGAATCATACCCACAAACAAAAGCTTCTGGTATCCTTCAAAGCTACTGCATTTATTCTGGATTATTTTGAGTAGTCTTTTGTTCTTCTTGACCAAACACATTTCTGTTGATAAATTATAGTGCCTTTAAAATCACCTCTGATTGAACTGTCTTTCTCCCAAAAAGGGGGAGTATTCTGGAGCTCCAGGCATTTACTAAGAAAATGTTCTTGGCCTTGAGGTTCCTTCATCTGTGTCTTCAGTGTTTCCAAAAGCCAATTCTCTTTTTTTCAGGCAGCCATTTAGTAATAATGTTTATTTTTATTTTTCTGTGAAAGCAATAGAGAGTTACCAAGGTCTTTCCTTGGTTTGAGAATGCTTGAAATTGTGTACCTGGTTTCAATTCCAATGACGACTACCTGTATTTTGGTGTGCGTAGGCACCAACTTCAGTAGGAGCCAAACTGAAACCCAATTTTTCTGTGAGCAGGTTCAGTTAACAAATGAAAATTTACTGGAAAGAACAAGTGTTATATTTTGTATGAAGGTGATAGATGCTATTCACATAAAATAAACATACAAATTTTCTACCTTTTTAACAGAAGTCATATATTTTTCTTAGTCATCCTTGGCCTTTCATCAGTATTCAGATCCTGAGTCTGACTGTTTAGAGCATGAAAGCCATGTTCGTTGCTTTCATGAATGACTCTTTATTCTGTTGTTTCTTTTTTCCTACTTTCCTGACAAACAAATATACAGAAATGGGTTTCATGAACTGTCTCCCGAAATCTTTGTTTGAAGAAAAATTGCAATGTAAACCATGTTTGTTTATGATGTCTGCTGCTTTTTGAACAAGTGAACAGAAGTCAGAACAGATGATCAGAAAAAATAGTAGGTTTACGTGTGTGTCTGTACAGAAATTGTGGGGGTCTTGGTGAAATGAAG
The DNA here is from genome assembly GCF_009650955.1 of Corvus moneduloides. NCBI lineage: Eukaryota > Metazoa > Chordata > Aves > Passeriformes > Corvidae > Corvus > Corvus moneduloides. Next base: position 68,865,399 of record NC_045511.1, read on the forward strand.
ATGTTTGGGGAGAGGAATCTATAAAATGTCAAAGCCAAGATTTTACAGTTTTTGTGGTTTTGTGAAAGCTGAAAATTTCTCCTGTAGTATGGAGAAGCTCCAGAAGTAGGCAGAAGTCTTGCAGGAAAGCTTCATTCCAGCTTGACATCCTTCATTGAGAGGAAGGCTTGACTGGGAGGGAGTTAAACTGCTTGCATTGACTTGGCTGACAATGAATCAAACTCAATTTTTGTTATAGATATATTTTCTTTTTCCTGTTGCTTAGTCTGTATCTGAGATCATGCCAGATTCAATTTTCTTGATATTTATTTATTTATTCTAATTTTTTATTTTGTTCATGAGTTTTAGAACAGCGTTGAAGCTCTGCAGTAGGGCAGGATACAGGAATATTTCTGTTGCTGGGTGGGACATACACACATAATGTACTTATAAAACCCTCCCTCCAAGAATATTAACCCAGAACTTTTCATAAACAAATAATGCCCCCAAAGAAACTTCAAAATAAAAAGGGTAAGTGATTGTTTCTTCAGTATTATTTAGTGCTACCGTGTGTCTTACCTTGAAGAGAGTTCAAACCAGACAGATTTTTTGTGCCTGCCATACTAAGGTATAAGCCTTCACTTCAAAAATTACAAAAGTACAATCAGTGTACATCACAGCATTCACCTCTCTTTGAAAGTTATATAAATCTGTGCTCTGCCCATCTCCATGCTCAGCTGGAGGTAATTATGCTGAGTGTGTTTGTATTTAATCCACCAGTGGATTCATGCAATTTTATTTAAAGTGGCAGTGCTTTTGCCTTTGCCTACAGTGGATTAAAGGTTCTTCATCTTAATACTCATTTTTTTCTACATATTCTAGCCACACAGAGCAGATGGACTTGGTATTATTATCTATAAGATGAAGAGCATCTAACAGGATGCTGCTTATTATCTTGTTTTTAAGCCCGCTGTGATTCATATTCCTTTTCTTGCATACAGAAGGAATATGGGATAAGAAAAATCACTTGAACTGAAGAAATTGCAGTGTAATTGAATTTTGAACATTGATTTCTGAGTGTACAGAAAATGAAGCGAAAGAATGTACTCGAGCAGCAAATTACAGGAGGTAGCAGAGTGTACAGTGCCTTTAAGAAGCAGGTGTTTGCTGTGGAGTTCACTGTGCATACAAATGTGCTCGCATTTTGAAGTTGGTTAGGAACCAGTACAGGGGAACAGGAAACCTGACTGGCCTAATACAGGCTTTTTCTATTGAGTACAGGCTTGAAAAAAGGGGAAAAATATAATAATGCAGGGAAAATCTGGGTTTTGTTTGCTTTTTAAAGTGTGAAGCATGAGGGGGGAACCAGAAGCATGATTTAAAGGAAATTGCAGTAGTCGTTTTTTTAAATATACACAAAGGAAGCTTTGCACCATTTTCAATCTGGAAGGAGGAACTGAACATTTAATTAAACAATGCCTTTGACTCAATTAGTTTATGCTCCAGCATTCTTAGTACTTATAGTTTTAGGTTATTTTTCAAGTGTACAGCTGTTTCCTCCTGCATAACATCTGGGAGGGAGGTACACTGTGGTTCCAGGAGCAGTGTGAATGGAAGAAGGTTTCTAGGCCCCTGAAAATTTTAGGCATGTCTAACTCAAAGCTGCAAAGGTAGCTCATCTGACAAAGGCCTAATGGGTAATTTCACAGTAAGTACTGTCCTTATCAAAATCTACCCATCATCTATTGAACCCCTTTGATTTTCCCATTAGGCCTGCCAGCCCATCGAGCCCCCAAACCTCAAGACTTTCTCTGCATGCAAAAATGGTCTTTCTGACTAACTGGATCTGCTTTCATGGGGAAAATAAAATACAATCCACCTGTAGTCTGTTTGAGTATGCATTATGATAGTGCTCATGTAACGTTACCCACTTGTGGGCGAAGGAATATGTTGGAGAAGGTTAAAACACCTTGAAACATATTTATATATAGAATTATGCTAAAAATTAGCAGAAACAGGATTTTGGTGAAATAACAGACTTATTGAACCATGTCACAACAGATGACTGTTGTGATTTTTTTCCCCTTGATCTACTTCATTTAGATAGAAGGCTGAATCTGCTTAAAAGGACACATTATTTTAAACAAGGATTTGTTTTGGTTTTGGGCTCTTGTTTCAATGGGGTATTATATCCTCTAATGACACTTGTTTAAGCCAAAATAAGTCAAGTCAGTTGTTGGAGTTTGGTCATCTCACACACGTTCTGCTGCGGGGGGAAGAAAGAATATACTCTCCTGTGTTGAATTGTATCAAATTTCATTTAAGCTATAGTATATCAAAGCAAATAAAGTGCAGTTCAAACAGAAGAAAATAACACATATTAAAAAGAAGAAATTGGAAGGATCTGACCTTGGTGAGGAAGAGCCTGTCAGTTTCAGCAGGGATTATAATGTATCACACAATCATAGGCAGGATTGCAACAAAAGACATGGGCATTGGAAGTTATTTTCAAAACTATTCAGGTGCTTGTATAAGAGTCTTTCAAAAGTCTTTTCTAAAGGTTGCACTGAGCACTCAGGCAACTCTGAAAATCTCTCAGGACTGAATTACTGGTTACAGAGTAAATATCAGGACAGCAGTATCACTTACATCGAGGCACCAGGTGTATGAGAGCTTGACCCAGGAGCTGAGACTGGGAAGCAGCATCTCAGCTTTATGAGCTGGCATTTTCTTACTCAATGCTAGAAACAGAAGATAGAGAATTTTATGCAGTTGAGCCTGTATTTTTAATAAACAAGCAACTCCAGATAATTATGTGTGGACTTAACAGTTTTAAGGAACAACTGCTGCTGAGACAAAGAAATGCTTGCCCCGTAGCAATTCTTCACACAGGAAGATATTAAAACTGTATTTCAAAAGGAAGGTTTAGCTGTCATAGAGTCATTTAGGTGGTGACATTGAGCTGAAGGTTCTGTGATTCAGGTGGGTGTGTTACCCTATCTGAAGTTCAGTTCTCCAGAGGGACTACAGTATCTAAATATTTTACTTTGTGTGCAGTATTTGTGGACCCTGCTGATTCTTACAAGCTTGTATGGAAAGGTTTGGGCATGTGATCAAGCTGGTAAGTGTTCAGTCTGGTAGCTGTCCATATGCATGAATAGCAAATATTTAGTAATTCATTTTATTTTAGATTGTGGTAAGAGGATTTAGTTGCATTACCTTTCATTTGCTGTTGGCTAAGAGCCTTCACTCGTGGTGGTGGTGGTTCTGGCTTACAAATCTTGAAAGGACTGATTTCTCTGGGAGGTTCAAATCTGCAGTGCTTCAGTCTGATTCTTATGGCAGATTTCACTTTGGTGTTTTTGTCAATGCAAAGTCTTGAATTTCTTTCTTGCTTTCATTTGAAATAAACTTTCTGTTGTCATGGTCGCAGAGAGGAACTCAAAAGCATGAACCCTGCTGACTCCTAAAACCAGTAAGCCTGCATATTTCTGTGAGGAAGCTCATAACTAAAGCAAGTGCTATATGCCTTTTTTTTTTCCCCCCCAAGAAGGTAAAGTCATCGTTTCTCAATGGCGGGGATTGCTTCTGTGTAACAGCAGGGACAGAAGGGAATTAGATGAGTAGGATATATAGTCAGTTTATAGTGAATTGCATTACACAAGGGCATGGTCACAAATACGTGGCTGATTCTTTACAGGTTCTTTTTGTGTGATCTGTTTTTGAAAACCCCAGCTAAAGGAGCCCCCCAGGAGCTCAGCTGCAGCCCTTTGTTACTCTTGTAGTAGAAAGCTTTCCCTGACATCTCACCGGGTCACGTTTGTTTTCTGTTACGCTACTTTCATGTTTTCCTAACTTCGGTGGGTCTGTATACAGAGTACATTTGATCCTTAACCTTTTTTTCATGTGCTTTTTTATAGTATGTTAGGAGACTCGATGCTAGGAAATGCTGGAAACTTTGACTGAGCAGGGGCAGACACCCAGGCAATTGTCTGACAGCCAGGATGGGGGAGATTACCCGAGTATGGGTTATTAAGTTGTGTGCAGAATCTTCCACCACCATCTCATATTCATGTACCTAAGGAAAATATCGGGATTTGGGTTTGTTTTACCTCAGCTGTTTCTCTCACACTCAGTGTTCCTGGGTACCCCTAGGAACCTTCATCTTTGTTCCTGTAGTATGTCCTCACTGCTTTGCAGTTTCCTCTTGCTTTTCTTGAATAGCTCCTCTTGTTCTATTATTTCCTTCCTGGATGATAAGGAGAGAAGACTAACTTAATCTAAATATCCTTCTTAATCTCTCCTCACTTACTTCAATGTGTTTTTTCCTATACTGGTAAAAGAGAGAAATAAAGAGAACTCTCAGCAAATAGATGACAACATATACATTACTCTTTAAATTATTCGAAAGCAAATTTGAGCAGCAATGTCATCTATAGGTAGAAGGTTGCATGTGGATTCCCTTTCTCACTATGTGCAGCAAGTCAGTTAGTGTCATTAGCACATTTTGAACATCTCATAACTTCATGCTTCTATATGGATACTCTTATCTGAGAGGTGGAGCTGCAGTGGTTCTTAGGCTGCTGCCTCCAAGGGTTATTGCTCTGTTGTGTTTTTCTGAGTCTCCATACAGAGAGGACTCAACCCTATGACTCTGCAGTAGTCCCTCCCCTCAGCTTGTTCCTCCCCTGCTCCAAACCTCAACACCCTTTCCAAACGTGTATCAATATCTCTGTGCCTCCTATTGGCTGTCCCTGGATCGATTTGCTTGGCAGAAGGTTGCCTGTTCCAAGGGAGTTTAAGCTTAGCCAGGATGGAATCCAGCAGAAACACAGAAGAAGTGATATGAAACTGTCTTTTGAAGAAAATGACAGGGAGACTAGTAGCATTGGTCTGCTGGCCAAAGGTTTGAGATGGCTTATAAATGAGCTGAGTGCAGTTCTTGTGTCTAGCAGCCCTTGAAAGAATTTGGGCTTCATATCTCTGCACTTTAAAAAGGGGGAATGGGGAAATCCTTTTTTGTTTGTCTGGTTTGTTTCTTTATTTTGACTTTATGTTTTGGGAATCAAGGATTAGTAATTGTATTTTTTACAATCCATACCACAGGGAACTACAGTATTTTAGCATTCCTTTTTGTGTCTCATCTCTGTAAAACATGGTGACAGTAATAAAGCAGGAAGGGCAAGTAACATGAGGGGAAATAAGCACTGCAGTGTGAAATGTATATTTTACATTTTAATTAAAATTGATCTTCTCAGATATAGGTCCTTCTACCAGATACAAGTTCTCATACAGTTCTTTGTTAGAAGATCTGAGAGGACTCTGAAGACTGGAAATGTGTGAAGGCAAAATCTGGGATTTTATTTAAACTAAAAGAAAAAGGGTTGACTTAAAACAAACCCACAAAACAGAAGCAGAGCAAAAAAATATGCAAACAAACCTAACCTACCAGCTCTGCCAACTTCCTGGCCCCTCTCACTTTAAAAAATGCCTACAGCTATAGACAGATTTGTTTCTGCAGAATTAATTTTTAAATTTAAGTTTGCTGGCTTGATATACATCTCATATTTATAATTTCCACTACACTGTTGCATCCAGTGTCCCTTCCCATTTTTAAATGTTTATGCATTTACTTCCCAGAGGTAAACCCCATGATTTTAGAAAGATTTTAGAAAACTCATGGTTTCTAGAAGAGCCCTCTGCTTCGAGGTATCTAGCAACAGGACAAGAGGACAGCCTCAAGCTGTACCAAGGTTGGACATCAGGAAGAATTTCTTTATGGCAAGGTTGGTCAGGCATTGGAATGGGCTGTCCAGGGACGTGGTGGAGTCACCACCCCTGGAGGTGCTCAAGTAATGACTGGACAGGGCACTGAGTGGTACGATCAGATTGGTCAGAGTTTAGACTTGATAATCTTGGAGATCTTTTCCAGTCTAAAAGATTTTGTGATTCCAGGAAGTTCCTCGAAGTGAACTCATTGCTATTTGGTCTAAGGCTTTGAAGAAGCCATTTGTAATGGCTTCTTATTAGATTAGTTCTGATCTTTCATATTTGAAAAGTGCTCTGGAGTCTTCGTGGTCATTTTGTTGTTCTGACAGTGAAGCATTAGACTGAAACTCGAAATGGTATTAACCATTCTTGCCAACTGCTAGGCAAGCAGCAAAATTACAGAAACAGGACAAGGACATTGAATCAATATTTTCCTCTGTTGCTGGGTTCAGTTTTACTGAAGGACTGTAGAACTTTAGGGTAGAAGTTGGTGTTTGTCTCCAGTTTGGCACTCGGCTTGCTGAGATGCTTGATGTCAGGAACACCGTGTTTTGAGTTACACACCTGATGCATCTTCTGGGCAGGAGGAGTGCGATAGCAGCTCTGGTATTGCAGTTGAATTTTTGACTCTGCGCCCTTTTTTTAAGATCCAGAAATCCTGAGCGCAGTAGAAATAGGAATGACACAGCAGAGGAGATGTCCCTTCCCATTCATGCTCCTTCCAGCCTGGAATTGCTAGTATTTGTAAGAGTGGCTGTGGAGAGGGGTCGGGAAGGAGATGGGCTAAGCAGACCTTTGTAAAACTGTTAATGCTCAATGAAATTAAGAGGAAAAACATTTTTGATCAAGAGTGCTTCTGGGACTCTGTCCTGATTACAGCTGTGTGTTTCTCCTCTCCTGACTTGTCCCAGCCCTCTGTAAGATAGCCTGAGGTCTACTTTAATTTACTCCAGTTGGCAGTGGTCCCTGAGGAGTTGTGTGCCACCTGGCTATGGCTACAACAGGGCTGGTCCCAGCCACTCCTTTTCCCCGCCCTACAAAGGCGCTGTGGGCAGGAGGGTGTGGGAGCTGGATCTCTTGGATCAAAGCCCACCAGGTTCCCTCCAAGCGAGGAGCCCCCAGTGGGGAACTTGCTGAGACTTTCCTGTTTAAGACGTATGAGGTGCTGAGAAGGACTGAACCTGCTGACTTCCTGCAAAAACTCCTTTGTCCCCACAGTGAGACGTTTGAATGCTGCAGTGCAAAGCCCTGTAATTTGAAAGACAGGCACATGGACCTCTGGCTGAAGTCAGGGGGTCTTATCAAGGACCTTCTTTAGAAGCCCTCTTAGAGCAACTCTGCAGTTTGTTAGTTCAAGATACTAATGTTTTGTCTCTGCATCTTTTGCAAAAATGTTACTTGGATGAACAAAAGAGGACTAGTTCAAAGAAAATTTAGTTGCCTTAGTTAATTTACAAAAGATGAGTTTATTTTTCATCTTGCTGAAAAGAGTTTTATCATCCTGTTTCACTTAACAGGGTGCATATGAATAGTAAATGCAATAAATAATTATAGAATACAATGTAACATGATAAAGTGAGGTCATAATTCATCCAACCTGTTAAGTTTTTCTTCTCACTCTTCTGCATGAGATCTACTTTAATAATTGCTTTAAAATCTACCCTTCTTCCCTCACTCCCTTAATATATGCCATGTTTTGGGAGTTGTTATTAAAAATGTCTGTGCTGAAGTGTAGGAATTGATTCCTTGTCCACAGTAGAGCTGTTGTTTCTTTAAATAAAAACAAAAAGGCTCATCCATGGATTATGTTCTATCCCCAATACATTTCTAGTGTTTCTTTCCTGCTTCATGCGTTTATTTAACTTTGTGATTTATAGCTGGTCTCAGTATTGACTTTCATCTTCATTGATGGGAGATTTAATGCAACAATACTTACATTAGGAATTGGGATGTCATTGTAAGAGTTTACAAATAAAAATTGTTGCTCCAGTGCATTGTACCTGTTCTAAGAGCACTGCTTTTTATTACATGGGGAATTGTACTCTGCAGCTTTCTGAACAGGCTTATCATCCATCACAGAAGACGCATCCTGAAATGTGTAATATTATTTTGACATAATGTTGTCAGCAGAAAAAATATGTTTTTTTCTTTTTCCCATATTAACCTTTAACTTCACCTTCATGCTGCAGTAGCCTGTTGTCAGCAAGAACAAGTTCCACTTTAAAGTTCAGCAGACTAATTAGTTGCAAAAAAAAATTCATTATCTCTCCGGTTTACAGAACCTGAGCTGGTTTGAGGTTATAGTGAACCGGAGTATGTTAAATTGCATAACTGGAAATCTGAAACCTTGAGTAAATGTTGATTGTGAAAATGAATTTTCAGGATTTTTGATCATCTGGATAGGTTCTGTGCAAATCACCTGCATAGTTTTGTAACTATTTTGCTTTGCTGAGTAGTTACTGGAAAGATTAGCCTTAAGTTGAATAAAAAAAATACACAGTGTAAAAATGCCTTTCAAAATTTTTTTTATATCCTTTATATAAAAGAGTATACAACACATAAAAATAGAAATGTAATTTATGCTGGTGTTTCTCTGTCTACCTGAAAAAGTAGTTGAAAAAACAGAGCCTTTTCCCAGGAGATTGATGGCTGAAAAGTGCAGTGTGCTGAAGAACTGCTGAGCTGCCATTCCTAAAATTCTGCAAAAGGGTTTTGAACCCCTTATAAAACAGCCGAAGGTGCTCAGGTTTGTTGTGAGTTGGTTGGCAATGGGAAGAAAGTTACAGATGTGTTGTCCATGTGATGTACAGTATCTGACCTTTGCTGACTAAAATGATGTAAATTTGAAGAATTGGAATTGTATCTAATCACACAACTTAGGTAAATGTCACATTTTCTACTGATTTCAAAAGACTAAAGGTCACCTTTTGTCACTTTCTCCTTTGTTGAAAAAGACCTTTGATAACCTTGACAGGGGCCTGGAAAAAATGTGTGTGTGTGTGTAATTTTCTCAAGATATTTAGAGAATTTAAAGACCAACATAAATGTTCCAGCAGAACTGGAATTGGTGGTAAAAGCTTCAAAACATTGGTGTTCAGTGGAATCTTTTCATTTTAGAGGATATTGTGCACACACATGTACCATAAAGTTCACTTCATGTTTCAGTATTTTTTGTCAAGAGACTTATTTAACATGTAAACTCAGTATTAACATAAATAAATCACAATTTAATATATTATGTGATCATATGAACTCACATTTTTAGTCACTTAAATCCTAAAAGTAGTATGTTGTTTCAGATTTCTAAGTTTATTTTTCTGAAAATGTAAGGCCAGGATTTTCAGGTATGGTTTCCTGGTGGCATATTTCCTATTTTATATAACTTTGTAGATTTCCATTGGCCATGCATTAAATTTATAAAATGTGGAGTTTGAAAATGTTCCAGGAAGTTTCGCCTGAACATGAGGAAGAACTTCCTTACTGTGCAGTGACCGAGCACTGAACAGATTGTCCAGAGAGGCTGTGAAGTCTCCCTCACTGGGAATATTCCAGAACCTGGACACAATCCTGGGATGACCCTTCTTGAACAGGGAAGCTGGACCAGATGACCCCATTGTGGTTCCTTCCAACCTTACCCTTCTGTGATTCTGTGATTCCAGCTGTGCATTGTTAATATTGACCTGCATTTCCAGGGGTTTCTGCCTATGACAGAAAGGGTATCTGGGAAATCAGGTCAGTGAAGACAGAGTTGGTTGTCCCAGTGACACAATAGCAGGGAGTAGAGAATCTCCCTGGAAGCAAAGAGCTCGTTTAATTTTGGTTTTCTGAATGATGTTTGCAGTGCATTGTCTGAGTAGGCCAGGTGTATTTTTGTGCTTTGTGTATGGTGCTGTGTTTTGAGCTGAATTGGGGCCAGACTAGGAAGCCTTTGGATATGATCTGAATATTCCCAAAGTTTCCACTAGTACAATGTTTAGAAGTGGCTTTATAGCTGTTGTCTGGACTTTTAAGCAGTTTGTGGGCTTGTGAAGAAAATAGCAGTATTGCAGTTCTGGTTCATGACAGGTTTTGTGGAGCATCCCTGTGGAAATAATCTGTCTTGACAAGACTGCAGGGTGCCAGTTGTGGTTTCATAAAGCCAGGTATGCTTCTTGCAGTGCCACAAACGAATACAGAATTAGCCAGTTCTTACAAGTGAATAAACAACAAATCTCAACAGCATGTCTGAGTCTGTTTCAGAGAATTTTGGAGATTATGCATGGTTACCACCATGTTAGTAACTTTCTGGCAGAACAATTAATTTTTTTCCTTTATCCCTACTTGGGCCAGCTGGGACTGCTGAAAAGCCTCTGTTTTGAGATCACTTCTCACAAATTACTCTGCCCTGTATTCTGCTTGTGAAATCCTAAGACTTCTTATGCTTTCACCTGTGTAACAGCAGCAAGCCTTGGAGTAGGCAGGGACTGCAGAAGGCATTGGATTTTTGCCTGGTAGGTGATAAATAGTGTGATAGGAATATAAAGCCAATCCAGGCTGTGTTCTGTATACTTCACCTGCCTGGGAGTGTTCTGTAATTAGAATTACATGCAGTACCCAAGGGGAGATAAAAATCACGCTTTTAAAACCAGATATGGATAAACCTGCACAATAAATTAATGTCTGACAGCCAATTTTCTGAGCTTCTTAGCAGCACAGTTTGATTGCCTTTTGGTTCCCATTTCATCCTTGCTCTCTTCTTACCTTTCCCCTTTTTTTCTGTTTTTATGAGGTGTTGTGAGTGTAGGGTTTTTTTGTTCTCTCTCTTTAGTTGCTTGTACGGGCTTGTTAGGTAAGCTCTTTCTCACCACGTTGTGCATGCTCAGGTGATGGTTCTGCAGAACCAACATCTCTCAACTGGAGTCTCAGAAGATGGTGAGAGTAGGTGGATGGGGCACAGGGGGCATGGAAAGCTCGTGTGCTGCTTCCTGAAGGCAGATGTTTGTGCTGCCCTCCCTGTTAGGCAGGAGAAGGCAGACCTGGAGAAGGTGTTTGTTTCACTCAGGGCACAGTATTTGCGGTGAGAAGAAGAAAGGAGCTGTGCTCTCTGTCCTTCTACCTCTTTCTACTCTTTTGCTCTGCCTCCATTTAATGCATTTTTGGCTTTCTCCTTCCTGAGTGGAGCTCCAGGGACACCCATCCTTCCAGTTACTACCTACCTTTTCTCTGTTTTGTAGCAGGAATAAAAGAGGCTTACTTTAAGAAAACAGATTATAAGGTTGAAATATTTCTTTTTTTTTTGTTGCCCAGCTGTGTTGAAAGCAGACCTTTACTGCTGTGTCTTATGTTGCTTATCAGTACATGAAGCCTAATGCACTACTGCTTTCACTACAGCTAGAGATGTTTTGGTCTCAGGCACGTGGCTTTGAAGCAAGAGTTCATTTTCTCTCTCACTCAGCCAGAGAGATCCAGAAGAAGGGTATTCTTCATCTGAGTCCTTTCAAAATTTGGAAGCAACTTAAAGCTAATGGCTGTTGACAAAGCCCCCTGTCCCAATGAATCCAAATAGTATTTGTACAGTTGGTTTCCATCCAGTTTGAAACAAAATCCATTCTCTTCCTGGGAGTTCTTCCTTCTCTTCACTTTTTCTTGAAAGGAAAAACTGAAGTGCAGTTTTAAAGTACCCATTATCTATTTTTGGTATAAATCACATCAGTTGTGACAAGTTAGGTTGCATCTGTGGCTTGCATACGGAAGTTAAAGTGTGACACTGGAGATCTCTGTGTGCTTTGTGTCTGACTTACAAGAATTACCATTAGCGTGAGTTTTTGGTTTCAGGTAGTACACAGACAAATAAATGTGAGTGGAATACAGACACCAAAACCTGTCAGAGAGGGTCAAGTCTGAGAATATCAGCTCAGAAATTGCATCTGTTTATTTCATCTAAGTAATTCAGTAATTCTTTACATTCTTTAAAAAACCAGCATCCATAAGAAGAAAAGGCAGTGACTTTTTTGGCAGATTGTGCCAACTGAAGCAAAACCCACCCATCATCTTGTGAAGGAAAAGGATTTTATTTCTGCTTTAAGTGCTAGTTTCAATGCAGCTTCAAATTTGGAGCAATCATTATGTAAAACTGCCCATACTTTAGCTCATTTTTACTGGCTTATACAGTTTCATAAACCTGCAGAGACAGATATGACAGAGAAGCCTGTCTGGCAAAAGCACAGCAAGAAAGCTGAGTGCTTAAAAATTGGCATTAATCTTCTTTTAGACAAAATACATTAGAATATTCCTTTATACCTGAAATGAAATTATTGCTTTCTTAAGCTGCTGTCATGTTTATTCTATTATTTTGCCCTTCACTTAAGGAATCCCAGAGCTTCAGGATTGCTATTGACATAGCAATTGCAATTGAATATAGAAGTAATTTTTCCAACCTTTTCACACTGTACCTGCTTATTTGAGAGCACTTTTTATCCATGTGTTTGAATCCAGTACTGCTTTCTTGCTATAAACAAAAAGACTAATGAAGCGATGTATCTTCTCAGGAATAGACAATGGTCTCTGGTATCGAAGTGGGAGACAGGGAAAAAGTGGCCTAGTGTATTTACTGAGTAATCACCTCTACTTTGTCTGGTAGTATGCAATATATCTATAAGACAAAGCCCAACAGGTGGTATATGTTTAATGTAAAATTTAGCTTAAGCTTTCTCATGAGAGAACTATGGAAGTTTCTGTAGGTTTTGCTGCTGCCTGATACAGTGAGAAAATCTGAGCGCCACCAGAGGCAATACTTTAATTTAGAGGGAGTAAAGTTTTACCGGCCAGTAGTGTCACCCCTCTGGACAGAAAAAGAAAAAAGAAATGAACTCCTCCACCACAAGAGTCTTTGGCTTCAGAACTGCGCTGCCCTGAGCCATCCCCCTCCAACATGATAATTTGGATCCTTTGCATGGCTATTCAGGTGGATTATGGAGCGTTTCACTGGCAGTGAGCCCTTCTGCTGGCAGTGCTCTGAACTGGAAAGATGAACATGTGAGTCAAGTATCCAGGCTTTGAAATATACATTCTTCTGATGTGTTTGGAGACAGCCACACATCCTTCACTGCAGCTGTGATTAGTCAGTACAGTGAGTGCTTAATTTTGGGTGACACCCTGTTAGCAGTCTGGACCCAGAAATCATTCTGTCTTCCTTAGCGGGTGATAATTTAAGTATACGCAGTATTGCCTCTCTAGAAATTTGTGCTCAATTTTTTAAAAGGCAGTGATGAGAATGTAAGGTTTAAAATCAAGTCTTACTGTATCAGTAACCTGTTAGGTTGTTTGATGTGTTTGTAATTTTTGTTATTGTCACCGTTAATTTTTTTTTTTAATGTTTACTGCAAATTTGTGTAGATATCTTTCATCCACTTCAGCTTACTCTGTCTTTTGTTCTTAAAAGCCCTCTGTCAGAGGCCATAGTGTTGATACTGGGAGGCACGGACCAAATCACCTTTATCTTTAGTCTCTTTCTGATAGACTGAATATTTCAACATTTTTTGACCCCTCCCAAATGACAAGATTTCCAGAGTTTATCTGTTTGTTTTTTAAAAATCCCCATCTGAACAAGTTTTAATTTCTTGAAGCACAGAACTAAAGAACTAGTTAAATTTCTTCAATTATGTGAAAGTATTGCCACCTGCCTACTGGGATACCTGGAACAGAAGTTCATGGGGTTGTTGTATTCTCTCCCTGCCCCTGCTTAATAACTGCATCACTGTGATCTCATGTTCACTTGCTTATTCCTGGTGATGCCTAAATTCCATTCAGAGCTGTAGCTTTTCAGGACACAAACCTTACTTCATAAAATTGGTTCAATCTTCTTGCTATAGATGATCTTGCCCTTTGCAGCTGTTAGAATGCATGTTTTCAGAGAGCTTGTCTTACCTAGAGATTCAGGTTATTTTCACCAATAACTGGCTTTTCTCATTACTTGTCACTTTAGTGATTTTTGGAATGTCTACAAATTTTTCTAGGGGGGGGTCTTATATAGAAGGTCATAGAAAAACCGTTGCAGAGCCTTCCTTTGAACCTGGAAGACAGTTCTCTACTAAAAATTGTACTTTAGGATCTATAATTCACAAAATTTTTATTTAATTTAAGTAATAGTTTGTTGGTATTTTTTTTAGCATTACTTTTAAACATTATTTAGGGTAGATTTACTTATAACTGCCAGACATTGAAGACATGTCCAGTAAAGTGTTGCAGTTATATCAGGCTCCAAATTTTGAGTGTGTGTGTGTGAAAAATAGACCCCTGTCATAACACACACTTATTTTACACAAAGGAAGTTGTTGGTTTAAATTATTTTTTTTTTCCCAGACTGTGGTTAATTATCTTGAGGAAGGAAATTTTACATATGATATTTCTGCTGCTGGAGCTAAAATGTCATGAAACCTATAAACAGAGCTTTTCCCTGCCGCCCTCTGGAAAAACGCAATTATGGAACATGATCGTCAGGCTCTCAAAGGCTTATTCTGTAATCTATTTGCACAATGTCATTGTGTTTACATGGCAAGGTTTTTGTGGTGGGGTCTGCAGGGGTCGCCTCTGTTAGGGGAGGAGGGGAAAAGTGGAAAGGATGGAGTGGCTGCGAGGAGCAGTTGTGGATTGAGCACAACCCATGTTCCCCATCCTTCTGCACTGCTCAGGGAGGAGAAGGAATACAGGACTCAGAAATGAAGTGAAATTGAGCCTGGAAAGAAGAATTGGAAAGCGTTTTAAATTTTCCTGTTCTTTCTTGCCATCCTTCTTGTAATTGTCAGCAAATTAAATCGCCTGTCCCCAAGCTGGGTCTGTTTTGCCCATGACAGTAACTGATGAAACAATTTCTCTGTCCATATCTTGACCCATGAGCTTTTAGTCTTGTTTTCTGCCTTTGTCCATCTGAGGTGGGACAGGAGTAGCTGGGTGGGCATTTGGAAGCCAGCCAAGTCTACTCACTATAACAATAAATATACGTGACACAAAATATTAGCAGTCTGGTTTCCTTGAATTAGAACATGAATATGTTATTGTAAAGGGTTATGATAATGTTGTGCACATGCATGAAGAATGGTATTGGATAAATTGAAATATTAAGGCAATACTAAGTTATACTTGAGCTTGGCAATAGTCATGGTGGATGATTGCTCTCCTTCACCACTTGTAGCACTGAGTTTTGCATTTAGTTTTTTTCTTTTACACTTTATGTACTACAAAAATATTTAGCTGTATTTTAAAAAGGTGCTAGTTATAAGAGGTATTTATGCTTGTTTTAGTAATCCTTTTTCAAATTTTGTTGCTTTTAATGCATTTTCAAAATACAATTCACCTTAGTTTGACTGCAGAAGGAGTAGATTTTTGACTCTTCTAATAATTTAATTTTTGAGGGTTTTATAAGGCATTTTAGCCTTGGTGTAAAACACCTACTCATTTATGTTTTTTACTGTTGGTGCATATTAATACTATTCTTCCCTTAATGAAAATAAAAAAAAAAAAGAAGAAAGGAGGAAAAACTGCCAATATTAATGGAATAGCTTTGTAATTGTTTCTTACTGCGGGCTCCAGTCAGTGGATTTTGAAACAGTATGGGCGAAAGTAATGTTGGTCATGAATTTCTGATAGTTTATTTTGGTATGTGACCAACATGAAAGTTCCACAATTAAAGTGCATATGTTGAGATATGTTCTGCTGCCAAATGGTTACTAATTATTTATAGTGAAAAAGACTACTTTTAGTAGAACTGTGAGGATAGAGAGTACCAGGATGAAGACATCTCCAGGTCTCTCCAAGGGGTTTGAGGAACATGCAGTTGTGAACTTATTGCCTGCCCCCCAGAGCAGTATGTCTTATTTTTGTATTTTCTTTGATACCATGTATGTTGTGTCTCAGGTTGGAGATTTTCTGTTCAAGTGCCTTTCTAGAGTGTGGGTTAGTGGAAGGAGACGTAGTATTGTGGCTTTGGTTTCATACACTGGAGACTTTGTTTAAAATACTGTGGTGGTTAAAGGCCAGCAAATTTGGAATGAAACTGCCATTTACATAATGTTTACTTATTTCTCTGAGAAACAGAAAGTTTTTAATTGAAAAACACATTATTGTGTCCTGGAACCTCCAGTGGTGGTTTGTTTTTTTTTTTATTTCAAAGAAATGAAATGTCTTAGGATCAATTTACCTGTCCTTCTGGGTGGATGATGTGAGCATTGGCTGAAGTTAAACCAAATTTTGCATACTATTAATGAGAATTTCTTTTTCTCTGCTTGCAACAAACTTGTCTGCTAGGACACCTCAGAACTTCCCATGCCAGAGGCTACTGGCAGGCACAGGTGCATGGCCATGGCCTTCTCAAGCTGGCAGCAGGTTTGCTGAAAATTCCTCAGCCTCAGGATAGCTCTGTGGGCTGCCAGTACCTGGCAGGATCTGGATGGGTGGACATGGGGGACTGGTTGATCCCAAGATGCACCCAACCTGAGATGAGACTGTGCGGACTGGATTCCAAAGAATTTGGGAAGTCTGAGCGAGACAGTAGTGTTGTGTCACCACATGGATGAACAAACCAACAATGTTAATAATCCTTGTTAATGACAGTCTTCTGAATTCTTCAGCTGAGTTGGTTTGAAACACTTGAAATAAGTTCTTGTGTTTAAAATATGTTTTTCTTGTGGAACCTGCGCATGGAAAATGGTGTAACTAACAGGTGACCTTCTCATCCACAGCATAATTTCTTGATTGAGACATGATTCAGTTCTCCTGTTTTATAGAGGAATTGGACCAATGCCTAATGCAACAGCTTTAAATCAAGATTTGCTGGCACGTCTCTGTGGGGTCCAATTATCACAATATTCCTTTCCAAAACAGAGCCTGGGGCTGCAGTACCACAGTTTTGGGCTGGAATTTTGAGTTAATTTATTTTCTTTCAAACAGCTTCATAAAGATAACAAAATGAAGGACCAGTAGGATAAATATCTTTCCTTGCACATTATTAATACAAATGTCTTGCATGCTAATTGATTGCACCTATTTAAATCAGTGTACAGGTGTAATCTGAAGAAGCCATCAGTTATCTAGCTGCCTAGATAGTGGAGGTTATGAAATAGTATTTTGCCTTGGGAAACTATCTTGGTGTCTTGAGTCATGAAATTACGTAAGCTCAGAATGTTTTATTTCATTTTTCTGTATAAAACAGCAAAAGAAGTAGTATATTAGAAATGTTCCCTGAAAGGTATGTAAGTATAAAGTTTTAAGGAGTATGCTGGCATGAAAGGAACTTGCCTTTAACATGCTAAACTTACACAGTTGTGGTGGTGCCTAGCACATGATTAGCTGAGCTAGGACTTTGCTTGTTATAACTAAGAAATCTCTTGCTTTTGAAACAACCAGCTCTTAATGAATTTGTGATTTAAAATTTCAATAATAATTAAATTACTTGCAACTGTTTTGGAGATGGCTTTTGAACTGTGAGATACTATATTAGTCTGCCTCACTTTTATAGGCAGATAGCACTTGTTTCTCCCTTGCTGGAAGAAAAGGAAAAGGAAAAAGAAAAAAAATACAGATTAAGATCCTTGGAATTTAGTATTCAATGCTGCATTTTTTCAGACACTGTCTTTCTCATTTCCATATATAAATGAAGGATGAAGAATAATCTTCAAGAGAAATGAATCTACAGATTCGGCTGTGAGATGCTTGAGTTACAAAGCTCTAGTAAGAAAATTGTCTATGTCTTTTAATTAAAAGTTGTGTGTAAGAAATATTTTCCTCTATCACCATAATGTTTCAAAAACATAGCAAATTTGACTCTGTGACATAGATGGCAGAAATTACATCAGTAATAACAATTACATCAGTGCTAAGTTCTGAGTTATCAGCTGTATGTAATGGCAAGGCTCTGTTTTAATTTTTGCCAGTTCATAAACAATAATTGCTGAAGACTGAAAGATTGATTTCCAGTTTCTGTTGGGACTGGGTTTCTTTCCTCATCTAGTTGGTAAATGTAAGCAAATTCAGTTTGGTATTGCCTTTCCCAGAGGAAAGTCAAAGGATTGTCCTGTTACGATAGAGGTGATTATAGCTGGCCCTATTTAAGCTGTCCAAAATTTTCTCTTTTCAACAGTAATAATTCATAGTAGTACATAGAGCTAACTTGGTTGAATAAAACCGTGAAAGACAAAAGTAAATGTAAGAATTGCAAAGTCAGTCATCTTATGTTATAGTTAATTCTGAGCTATCAGATCATGCTATGACCGAGATGGCTTTAAGTGGGTCACTGAGATGCTTGTGCCATTGTTTCAAAGTGGCCCTGTTAGCAGCACAGTAATTTATTGAAAATAGTCTGCTTGAACTAAGAGTCTTCTGTTAATAATTACTGAAAAGAACTCATGGCAAGTGCTGCTGGCCTAGAGTTTCTAACTATTCTCTTTAGAAAGTCCTCAGAGGCAGCATTTCTGGAAATTTTGCTATAGGTAAACAGAGCTGAATTGTGTCATTGACTATCTATGTGTCATAACCTATCTTCTGGCGTGTTTACTTTTAATGTTAAGCTGACTTGATGGTTAACACTAGAATATCTCACTGCAGTTAAGAGTTGTTAATATCTAAGAGATTTTTGTAACTTCTTTTAACTCCTGCTTTCCTTTTATAAAAACATAAGCGGTATAAAAATGAACATAAAGTATTTTTGTGGGAATAGTCATTGTGAGAGTGTCCACTATGAATTAATCATATGCTGTCACAATTACATAAAAATATTTTTCAGTTTGTGTATTTATACTTTCAAAGTATTTTCGAAGTTACAATGAGTAGCATTTGGCTAAACAATATTCTATTGTCTTGGAATAGTAAGTGTACTGTTTATAACCTATTCAATAAAAAAGTACTGATAATGCCTTGTTGACTAGAGGTCTGTACAAGCTCTGTTAGGACTTGGGAGTTTTACTGACTACTTCCCATTTTCTCCCCCATTTTTATAGTTGTATCAATTATATACATTTCTTTTAATATTTTCTGCATGAGAAAGGTTTCTTACAACATCCTTGGAAGCCAGGGATATGGGCATCCTTACCCCAAACTACTATTTCTGTGTATTCACGCTGAAGTCTAATTTCAGGCAAGTGCAGATAAAGTGATGCAGCATTAATTGGCTCTCTTCTGTGGGCTGTGTTAAGTTGTGTGATAGGATCATTAAAGCTGGAAGGAACCTCTGGAGATCATGTAGTTTATCTTCCTTCCAAGTTAGAGCAGGAACATTCCAAGAAGAGTTTTGAGTCTCTCTAATGGCAGAAGCTCCATAACCTGTGGGCACCCTGTTTCTGCACTTACTCCCTCTCCAGTGAGGGATTTCCTTTGCTGCATCTTGAGGTCATTTCATTTTCTTACTGTGCCTCTTTCATGAGACTCTGGCTCTGTTGTTTCTTGCTGTAAATACATCCTCCCGTGACTCCTCTGCAATGTAGATAAGTTCTCCTGGATAGTTAAGTGTCCATGTGCTGCACCCCATTAGCCGCCTTTGTGGCCCTCCGCAGAACTTTATCCCAGTTTATCTCTGTATGGAACTTGGATGAACTCACATTTTTATAGAAAGGAGGCTTAATCAGTGTGATACAACTCAGGCAACCAGGAGAGAGTGAGGAGTAGACATGACTTTTCTCATGTCGGTCCATAAACAATATAAAAAAAGTTGCAGTTCATCCCTGTCTACATATGATGACTATAAATTAACAAGACTTTTGGTGCGTAACTTCTGATCCCAATTAGCCCAGAATTTTCCCAGGATGGTGGGAGTGTGAATGTGCCAGATTAACTGCAACTGATCTTAGCTTCTTTGGGTCTGGCTTCTGAGAGCAGGCAAAAATAGGTATTATAACGGCTATAAAATGACTTAGAAGGAAATATTTGCCCTCTTCATACTCCTAGAGGCAATGTATTCTGCTTGCTATTTTAAATGAGCGTCTGTTTCTCAAGTAAACTACTGAAATAACTGGACTCCAAAAATTGCCTTTTCCATAAAACAGAAATCTTAAACTTCCCAGTTTGTTTGTTGGGTCTTAAATTTGCGCTTACTTTGGTAAATATTTTATATATATATACATATATATGTATATAACATTTTTATATAAAAATGTACATATAATAAAATATATAAGCCCTTCTGTGAAATACAGTTGTTCTGAATAGTATCTTGCTTGTGCAGTGAATGCAGGATTAGGACACAGTGAGTTGAGTGCTGTCAAAACAGCCATGTCACCAGCTGACTTGTCAAACAGTGAAGTATTTGGAGCCTACTTATGCCACTTGGTTTTGACAGTGGAGTTGCACACCTTTTCTTCTTTGTAACAGATTTAAGAACAAACATTACGTAGGGGAATGTAGTAAGGCCTACAGTATTCTGCTGTTTGGTGAACCAACAATGTCTTTGACTTTCAACAGCTGTGCATCTAACTTATTCAAACATTTTCTTCAGTTTTGTCACCTGGAACAGTGCAGCCAACTGCTTTGTAACAGTTGTTTGAACATTGGGTGTTTACAGGTCTCGTGAATTGCTCTGTGAACCCAACTGAGGCTCTTCTACTTGTATCAGCTGAAGATACTGAAAGGTCTTGAGTCTCTAAGACTTGTTGCACTCATAAAATTAACCAGATGGAGATTGGTTTTTTTGCCACTGTTCAATGTGCAATGCACTTATGATCTCTAGAGAAAGAACTTAAAACTGGGTTTCATGACTAGGATTGTAATTTTTATTTTTTTGCTTCTAACTTGAATGAAGAGCTGCACAATGAATAGAAAATTCACTGATGTATATTTGAAGTGTAGGCTTCTTCAGTAGGATTCTGGTAATTAACCTGTTTTAGCTACTTGGATCTTGATATTGTGTGATGATATTAGGTTTAGGAATAAAATGCTGAAGTTTCCTTGGGCATATCTCAGCTGTATTGATTTTAGTGGATTTATGCAAAAAAAAAAGAGGTAGATAAATACACAAGTAAGCATTTTTGTAACTAGCATTTAGTTTCTTGTAACAGAAAGGATGCATGATAACGCTTGCAAATATGGAGGTGAAAAATGGAAAAAAAATTGATGCTTACTGTGGGAATAAGTACAGAGAAGACTTTCCTATGAGATCAGGAAGAGCTTTAATACTACTAAAAATACTTGTGGACAAAAGGAGGTCAGTACAAATGTGCAAGCATCTCAGTTCTTGAATATTAACATACTTTTGCCTTCTTACCTTTAGTGCTAGGTGTAGTCTAGTTTCTGTAAAAACATGCAATGATTTTGCTCTTGCTAGTTGCTAGAGATTTTTTTAAACCAAGTTTTAGTCATGTAACAATAGACTAAAGTAGAGTGATACAGAGGGCATATATAAAGCATTACCTCAGGGATACAGTAATGAGAAACTGCCATCTCATCTCCAAACACTATTAGCCAGGTAATTTGACCTATGTGATAATCGTCCCCCTATCCAAGACAGAAGCTCCAGCATTGTTTGGGTTATTGCAGCTCTGAATGGGATAACAGATGAGTTCTCTTCATCTAGAAAAATAGTAATGTTATTTCTGCTTCAACCAACACCTCTGAATTCAGCAAAATGTGTTTCTTGGCAGCCTTCATGGACCATTCTCAATCTAGCTGGGCAAGTGGGGGTGATGGTTTCTCTTATTTCACTTGCTTTCAATTGCCTGCCCTTGATTTTTCATGCTGTGCTGCCTCTGTGTCAAAATGTGACATCTTCAAATCCATCAACTGCCTTTCTTGAGGAAATGTCAGCAGCTTATTTCAGACATGATAATATTAAAATCCTGAGCTCAGCTTTGAGTCCCTCGCAACAAGAAAGTCACTGAGGTGCTGGAGCATGTCCAGAGAAGGGAAACTTCTCTGGGAGCTTGGAAAGGGTCTGGAGCACAAGTCTGATGAGAGGGGTTGTTTGGTCTGGAAGAAAGGAAACTCAGGGAAAGCCTTATTGCTCTACAACCACCTGAAAGGAGAGCACTGGTTGCTTGTCCCTTTAACAAGTGATAGGACAAGAGGAAGTGGCCTCAGTTAGTGCTGGGGAGTTTTATATTGGATAATAGGGAAAATTTCTTTATGGAGGGGGTTGTCAAACACTGAAACAGGCTGCCCAGGGAAGTGCTTAAGTCACCACCATGGAAATATTTAAAAGATGTGAACATGTAGCACCTAGGGACATGGTTTAGTGTCATGGATTTGGCACTGCTGGGTCAGTGGTTGGTCTCAATGATCATAAAGGTCTTTTCCAACTTAGACTTTTCTGTGATTCTCTAATGGAGTCTGCGTCACCTTTCTTCTCAGTGTTCCCAAGAGAAGTCTTTGCTCTTGTGGCAGGGAGTGACAGCTAGGTAACAGCTGAGTTCACAGAAGCTGTCAGACAACTGTAAAGGAGTGAGCAGTTTGACTGTAAAGAAGTGAGAACTACTTCACTCTGGAAGGAAGTGAGGGTGCGTAGGACCAGGCAAGCCTTCAGCATCCAACTTGTGTATTTTCTGTATTTTCTTAGTTATCCTGGATAATCTTTGGTCATCCTTCTATTAGTGAGGGTTTGCTGCCTGTTCTGTGGTTTTACTTTTATTAAAATTTATATTGGAATACAGGGAAGATACTGGGGTAGTGTTGTCCACTCATCCATGAAAGACCTCAGTCACTGACTTTGGTGGAGTGTTGCATGGCAGCAGGTCCAGGCTTTGCCTTAGAAGTGTCAAAGCCACTGACATTACTCCTCCTCAATTAACTGGATGAATGCCATGTGCATCACTGGCATAGTGTTGTAGTCCAGCCAGGCCCAATCTAGATGTGAGTCGTGTATTTTAACAGCATAACTGTGTCTGGGAGTTGGCCGATTTCCTGTTAAAATCTCATGTGTTTTGCATAACTGGATAAACCAAATGCCCTTGAGCTCTGTGTTGTGGCTGGGGTAACTGATCACTACTCCAATGCAACTACTGCAATCTGGGGGACTTGTTCATTTTCATACTGATTGGATACCTGCCTAAAATTCCCAGCAGGTTTCTGACTGAGACATCAGCAGATTATGGCAAGTCAAAACCAAATTTGATTTGTGAAGTTTAACTGAGAGATCTGTGCTATCCTGGTTCCTTTTCATTGAAATCAGATGACTTATGCTCCCAGGAGCAGCTGTGTAGGCTGGCATCCACCGTCTCTTCAGCAAAGGGATGGGGATGTCAAGCACTTTTGGCATCTTGGTGAGAGCTGCTGGATTTGTTACAACTGGGAAGTTGGGTGAGACTGTCCTTGAGGACATTCGTTATATGGGTATTTCAGATAGAGCTAATAGGGCAAATAAGTGAATGCCTTGGTCCTCAGTCATGCCTCAGACATTGTAGTACAACCTGGGGGCTGAGGAGCAGATCCTGGGAGGAATAGTGCTGGGATGAATCTTTAATGTGGTAGATACTGGGCTGACACCTGTTAGGAAATAAAATGGTTGGTTAAGACTTTTATGGTGGAAAAGATTTGCTGAAACCTACTTTGACTTAGAGAGAACTGCACCTTTCAGTGGAGAGGGACAATCTTGCAGTTTTACTGTCTGTGTTCTTTTTATTAGCTACCTGGGATGAAGTTTCAATTCTCACCTTGGTTGGGAAGCATCAGTATTCTGGGGGATGCCTTAAACAATAAAACAGCCTCCTCCACTTCTAAACAAATACAGTTATTTAAAAAACATTTTACATGCATATTGTAACATGTATAGAAAGAGATATATATTCTAATATGGTTTTGGGTGTTGTCTCATGTAACAGTCCTGATGTGGTTGTTGTCAGCAGAGAAGTTTTGTGAGCAGGAGTTCATATCACCAGAAAAGAAAAGGATGCAAAAATTAAAACCTTATATTTTACAAGGAAGGGTGCTTAGTCACAATTAATTCTGGAAAATGAGAGTCACTGACTTCGCCACAGAACTTCAAGAAGCACTACTTTGGTATATCTCATTTAGCAGCCCATTGCCAAAGTGATGAGTATGGGCAAGGCTGAGGTCCACATGAAGCGTCAGACCTTAAAAATTTACAGAAATGGTGCCTCTTAACTAAAATGCAAGGGGAAGCCTAGGGGCTATTACTTTATTAATTTCTGCTAAATATGCTGCTGGCTTTACTCTAAGCAAGCCACATTATTTTATCCTCAACCAATCAGATCAAAACTGAAGGGTGTGAACCTCCTGACTTCAAACAAAAGTTTTGTTTTGTTTTTTTTTCTTTTACTTTTGAATTTCAGTGTGAACAGGATTTTGTCCAAATCACCCAATAAGCTATATTTACTGTAAACAATAGTAATGCTGCCAAAGTCTTGTATTCAACACAGATCAGAGATGAGTGATTTTGGCTTCAGGTTTTGAACATAACCAAATACATTTTGAGCAAGTTAAAAATGAAAGTAGTGATCTTCCATTTGAAATCTAATGGTCTAGTCTGCAGAACATGTTGTGACTTGCCTGCAGTGAAAGAATTGTGTTTGGCATATACAGAATTTTAAAATAATTCACTTTAAAACATGATCGTTTGATGTTCATCCAGTGCTCTGTGGCAGGGTACAGCTGTAACAGAACTGGAGATTCTCTGCTGGAGACTCCTGACAATACACCAGTGGCTTGCCTGCAAGCTCGGGATTTAAAGAGAGAAGTTTTTACAGTCAGCCTTCAGTTTCATAGTTTATTTTGCTTTTATTGCAATCATTGGTTTTTAACTCTGATATTTGGAGGTAGCTGGGACCACTGTGCTGTTTGGATCTAAAGAAAGGTGATTAAGCTCATGAGTAGCTCCACTTTTAGCAAATTTTAGGCTGAAGACTTAATATCTTATTTCTAACATTAATCTAAAATTCTCTGCCTTAGAATTCAGTAATAAATTTCCCATTTACTTAAATCTGAATGAATTATTTTCACATCACCAGTGGATTCTAAACAGATATTGTTGTCTTCTGGTAATAATCAACTCCTTTTTTTCCCTAATGTGAAATATGTTTGTGATTTCATGTCTATAGTCAGAAAGCTGTTTTAAAAGCTGTTTTCCTTCTTGCTTGAGATGTGTAAGTGGGGTCATAGAGTACAGCACATAGGAAAGGATGGCATGCCTGGGGCATTTCATTAACTAACCCCTTGAGTCTGACGCTGCAGATGCTGCAAGGATGCCTTTTTTTTCAGCAAAGTCACAATACTTAGACTATGAGCATTAAGGGGTTAACTGCTTACATCTCTGCAACTTTTGTTACTGAACAGATATATTTGTTAGTTTTGTACTAAATGTAAAGAAAGAAGGATCTGGTTCTGCAAAATTATATGTGCTGTGTTTGTGTATAGATCTTTATGCTATGCGTATTGCTAATCCGCCTATCATCTGGTAGTAAAGAAATTAATCCAAATTTGCACACGAATATAATTGCTTTATATTCTCCTTCATGGAGATGTATTGTGGAGATGCTAATTAAGGTGGGTGGGGGTTATTTTTTCATTATATGGAACATTCTTGTTAACATAGGTAAACAGCAACCGGATACAAAAATGTAACTCTCATATATATAAGTATCTATCATACATATCATATTATACCATGTTTAAGATGTTCAGTTTCTTGAATGTTCCATATCAAAGAATAAAAACCTTCTGCAGGAATAGGTTTCAAACCAAGGTATAGCAGTTACTTGGTTTGTAGCCTTATGTTAAAAACATCTTTCTCCAACAACCTTGATACATTAAACATCTCTTAAAAATGAAGAGATTGTGGTAATTTTATTGATGAGTACGTGAACATGTAAATTGTGTTTTCTGGTTTGTTCAGTTTTCCCATATCATATACAGGCACTTCAAAATATGCTACCCATTTTAGGGATCCAATGAAGACTAAGTAGTGAGAAAGTAGTGTCCTTGCCTGAATCACTGTGATTAACATTGAGTTACTACTTGAGAGGTTTACTTGCTAAAAGGGAAAAAGAATGGAGGTCACAGGGAAAGAAAATCTCACTAAAATATGCCATAGTTTCCCTTAAAACCACACAGAATATTTTGGGCATTACCTTTTCATAGGGAAATAGGTGTGTTATCACTAAAGTTCCTTGCCCAAGAACTTGTTCAGAGTAATACTGACTTTTTAATTTTATCTCTGAGGAAATAGCTGTAAATTCAGTGTGAGAAGCTTGTGGGACTTTCCTGAAAGGAAGGTGCAAGGGAGAGGGTTGTTAGCCCTACTGGAGTTGGTTGTTCTGTTTGTAGGTTTTCTACTCATCAGCTTTCAGACTTTGCAAAGAATTATTTCACAAAGTTTTGTTCAAATCAGTTTAGGTATTTCCAAGAGTGAAACAAGGAGAAAAAGGGCTGTCAAAGAAAAAGAAAACCAGACAACTTTTGTCTGAGGAACAAAAAGAGGTCTTTGCTCTTGGAGCAAAGAGCTTCATTTATAATTGCTGTCAGCATGGTCACTATGCCAGAGGTGTGTTGTTCTCTGTTTTTTTTAAGATATGCCTACAATAAGCCCATTTAAGATGCTGGAATCTCTCTCTCAGGAGAGATTTCCTCAGACTTTATCAGTGAAGTCCCATAAAGATGCTATCTCACACCGGCCCTATCAGGTTCTGGTGTTTCTGGTGCTTGAGTTTGGGCACCAAAACTGAAAACAATTTTCTTGCATTTGGAGCCGTCGAATGTGTCTCTGCGTTACCTGTCCCACAATACAAGAGTGTGGAGAAATTTCCTGTCTTGATTCACGTGGGGTCAAGGGCAAAGTTGGCAGGAGAGAGTGAAGAAATGATTTGGAGGTGGGTCAAAGTAGTGGAGTAAGGATTCAGTGCAATACACAGGAGCCAGTGGGGGTGTCTGGCTGGGGGAAGCAGCACTGTCTGTGACAGGGGGTATGAGCAGGGAGGATGCTGTTAGTGCTCTGTGGAATGAGGCAGCATGCGGGAAAGGGCAAGGAACTGGGAAGTGCTTCGGGAAGGCACACAATAACCCCTGGATTACACGACGGGTAGATCTAATTAAGGAGCATAGGATTGGCAGCCAGGGATGAGCAATGATGCCAGGGAGAAGACAGTGATAGTCCTGTGTGAATTGCGGGGGGGAGGTGAAACAATTCATGGTGACACTGCCACATACACACAAAAGAATGAATTAATGGTTTGCAGGTTCCGTCGATGCTTTCAATTTAAATGTGTGTCACTATTTTAACTTAACACTTCTGTTTTGTTTTTATTTATGTGCAGGGGTATCATTCTACAAAAAAAACCCCCTCTGGCTTGGATTGTGTTTTATCTGAATATGCAGGGCTGGAATCTGCAGTGATTCGGGAACTGACTGACAGCTGAATGATTTGGGAATTGATTGACAGCTGAATGGGGCACTCTTGCTGTGAGTGTGGGTGTGAGGGGCCAGGCAGCACTAGTCAGAGGGTGACAAGGAGCTGGGAGCAGTGATGGATACTTCCTTTTCATCTCCCTCTGCTGCCGCGGCTCCCTGAGCGTCCTTCCTTTCCCATGCAGGGGCTTTTATGTTGTTTTTTTTATCTTCAGTCAAGCCTGTTAAAGTTGAATGCAGCCTAGCACCAGTGAAATGGTAATATGAGCCCATGAAGTGTGTGGCACTGGATAGCATCTCTTCAGGACAGCCAGAAACTCTAGAAGGGGAAGGAGAGAATGCAGGTGTATAAAGTTCCCCATTAGCAGCCATTATGCCCTGCTAATGGGTAGCTTATTCTTGTCCTGGTGGAAACATGTTGACTGCTTTTTTTTTTTTTTTTTTTTTTTTTTTTTTTTTTTTTTTTGTGGGTGGCATTTGCCAACGAGGATATCTGGAAAACTATTTTTAGAACAAAAATACTTGCAGTTTATCCTCCATTGCTCTAATGGGGAATGTCTATAAAACAAAAAATGAAGACATTTTTAAAAAGTCAATCTTCAATTTTATTTTTTATATGAAATTCCAGATGTTTATTATGAGACATTTCAATGAGAATTAAGTTTCCAGTAGAATGAAATCAGTTTTCTGAGAAGCACCATGGCAAAGATGTACAGAAAATGTACGTACATTTTTCAGGGTAATACATGTATTCCTTTGCCTTCTGTCTGTCAGCAGTGCAGAAGTAAGTAACTTGGTGGTGTCAGCCCAAATGAGAAACTGAACTTCATCAAACTGGAAATAAAACTTTTAAATATTAAAAATGATCAAATGTTTGGAAAAAGCTTTTTGGGATGTGAGTGGCTCTGTGTTGGGGCAGGACTCCCACAGGTTTGTGGTGGAAGAGGAAAGTTCCAAAGATCCTTGTGCTTTGAAAGGCTTGTTGAATGGAGAGAGCTACTATTTTTGTTTTTTGTCTTTCTTCCCTGAGTCTCTTAGTGGCTCTTTCTATGCCAGAGCTAGGGAGAAAAAGTGTCTCTGTCCTTTCAAGAAATATATCCTCTCTTTGTCTTTTCCATTAGTTTTGCATCTGAGAAGATTCCACTGTTTCTCTTGTAACTTCTGCTCTTGTAATATCTCTTGACTGATAATAAGACAGTTCAATTAGCAGAATCAAATGATAAACAAAATCATGCTAACACCACTGCTTTTGAAGAAGGAAAACATAAATTATTACATTTTTTTTTAAAATTGAGCTTGATAGAGGCTTCTAAGGGTGAACTGACTTGAAGATGAAGATTTAAGCCTCTGTGTTGCATTTGTTGTAGCCCTTACTCTTGAACATGGGGATTTGGAAATACAGGGTTAAAATTTAAATTGAGAGTTTACTTGGGAATATCCATCAAAAGTTGCTGACTTCATGACCAGAATATTGAAAAGACTTCAAGAAATGAAGTGCAGACTAAAGGAGGGGAAATAGAAAATGGAGGGGATGACACAGGTAAAGCCAGAGAGTAGCAGAAATAACTATCCTAAGAAAAGCAGAAGCAACTTGAAGGCAAAGAGGTTAACAAGGCTGAGAGTGGGTGGTAAGCAGGGCACCAAATTTGGGCTTTACTGAGGGAGAGAGAGCATGAGAAGGCGGTTTGGTTTTTGCTCAGTCTAGTGGAGCTCTGTACAAACAAGCTTCTGCAGGTATGCTCAGCTCTGACAGTACAGCTATTCATTCTGAATGAAAAAACATCAAAATAAAGGATTGGCAAGAAGTACACTGACCTTTTCTCCTTCCCATTCTTCTTGCTCCTAAAACTTCCCAAACAACACAAAAAACCTGCTCACCATTCTACCAGCTAATAGTTTGGGCCAACTTCTTGTAACAAGACAATAACTTCATTACTTCTTTGTTTAGCAGCTGCAGTAATAGTAAAATCCCTGAGCAGTTTGACAGAGTGAGTGTCTAGTCTTTAACTGTCAACATTTTCTCTTTCTGAAAGCCTTTTAGAGTTCAACTCTTCACTGACACTCCCTTGTCAGCCTTGCACTTAAAGCAGTTAAGCAAAGCAAGTGACATATTTAAAGTCCCTGTGCTCTAAAACTGCTGTGCATAATGAGTTTAATATATGCTCCATGAAAATGCATGCAACACCTAATTTAAAAGAGGTGTTTAAAATGATGGCCATAGGAAAAGATAGAGATATTAGAATAGAGGCTTTGGTACCTCAAGTGCCTCCCTTCGGCACAAAGGCAGAAATCACAAATAGAAGGAATAGAACCAAACATACCAGGACTAGATGTCTGACACAAAATAGATTATACCTATGTATTTATTCCTCAACTGATATTTTGTATGTACGTTGACAAAACTAGCATGAGGAATATTGCCATAAAGAGCATAAGAAATACAGGAAGACAAATAAGGCAAAAGAACTGAAAAGGGGAGAAAACAGAAATCAAGAATGCCAAAATGACCAACAGCAAAAATGGACTTTAAAAATTGCAGCAAGATTATATGAGAAAGGTTTCAAGAAAGACTTCAATGACTGGAAAAAGATTTGCAGAAACTATGTCATGAAAATTACCTAGAAAACAGGGGGTGCTTACTTTATTTAGAATGAATGTGCCAAAAATTCTAAACTTTATTTAGAATGAATGTGCCAGGGCAATACTTCCACCAAGTGCTCTACCATGGGTTGCTCACTTGCCTCTCCTGACAAGAAGGTACACCAGGTCACACATCTGAGTGTGAAGAGCATCTTCAAAAAGTGGAAAAACAATAGTAACCTACATCTTCACCATTCCCAATGGGTGGTTGTATGCTGTATTTTCAAATTTCTTTAGTATTGTCATAGTTCCTTTCTTAGGTGTAGAATTATTCAAAGTACATGAGAATGATGGAAATGCTCATTGGTATTCAATTCTTCAGAAAAGATCTTTTCTGGGAAAACTTGAAATGCATTATTGTTGGTATCTTAACTCATCTGTCATACGGTGAATGTAGATGCTAATGAACTGGATAATGTTAATATCAGGGGATAGATTAGTGAATAGATCTTAAAATAAAATTTATACGGCTAGAATTCCTCCACACAGAACTAGTTGCTGCCATTTTGTACATTACAGAGGAGAGATCAAATTTAAAGCACTAGTAAGTATTTAATTAAATTCCCAAAATTTAGTTGTCTTCCCATTACTTATTTGCTTGCTCTGCTTGCTCTGCTTGCCCTTTGTTGTCTTCAGTGGACTTTGATTCCTGCTTAGAGCATTCCTTTTAATGTGAGTGCAGATACAAATTGCATTGCTATACCATGTAAATATAAATATACTTGCTTATATCTTCTCCCCAAAAAGGACCCCACTGAACTGAATTAATTTCCCATAAGCCAAACATTTTTAAAGCATCATTTCTTTAACTTTTTTTCTTCTATATTTCAGAGTCAAGTAAATCAGTTTACATCTATCTGTGACAGTGCCTCAAAGTGCACTCCAGCCAGTAGTTACAAGGGGAGATGGTTAACTGGCTGGAGCCCACGCTCCTAGGAATGTATCCCTCTCTTAAGGAGTTTGCTCCTAAGCATATAAATTTGCGACAGATACAATAGTTGCAAAACCAGGAAAATATGGTGCATCTTCAGATATTTTTTCTAGAATAGCATTTTCTGACTGGAATGCAATGGATTGACCACTAGTGAAAGCTAAACTAGTCTACAGATATCTTAATATACAGCATTTAGAATTCAGTGTCATCTGTTGTATGCAGGCAGGTCAGACACTGTGTCAAGTTCTTGGGAACAGTGATAAGGAGGTCTGTGCCTGTGTCCATAAATCCGGGGAATTCTCAGACAAAAACCTCTGAAAAGAGGTTGGCATGTCTGCTGCCAGTGAAATACAAGCAGAGAGGCAGGGATGGATTAGTACATTTTGGATGGTTCATTTTAATAGTGTATACTTAGGGCAGCCTGTGTTGTTTCATTTGTAATTGTTAAATTCTTAGTTCCTGAAAGTATTTATTTCTGTTCTATGATTGTGCTGGGGAATGCCTTGCATGTATAAAATAACACTAATGTAAATTCTTCTCTGGACATGCATTCTGGAAATTAAGGTTAAGCTGTTTTGTCTAGGTGAATATTTGTAAATGTTTATTAGCATTTTTAATTTAAAGATTTTCCTCTGCTTGAACATGTGGTATGCAAATTGAGGCCTGGGTGGCTGACTGCCTTGGGGTAAAGGGGTCCTTATTCTGTGTTGTTAAAAACCAAGATCTTTGATTTCAGAGCTTCATGCCTTGCTGCTTTTGTCAGGGGAAGATGATGAAAAACTGCAGTAGTGTCTAGTCTTTTCTGAGCTTGAGGTAAGGGGCAAGAATAGGCCAAAAAGAAAAGTGAGAAAATGCTGTTTAGATACACATGTTTCTGCTCTGTATCTGTTCACTCTCATGTGTGATTGTGTGCTGCCTTTGTGCATAATTTTAATCTCTCCTTAGTAACCTTTACCTAGGGCAAATACTGCAGTTTGGTCTCTGAGGAGGCTGCATTGCAGGGGGACTCTGATGGGGGAAGGCATCTCAAAAGGCAAATGTTATATTCAACCAAAGTTCTAAGGGTTTTTTTTTTTGGGCAAAGGCTCATGAATTCTTCTGCATCTTCCTTATTTTTTGGGGGGGTTGTAGGAGGTAGAGTGTGTGGATTGGATTACTTTCAGGAGAAAAGCTTCATGATGTCTGTTCGAACTAAAAGGGACAATGCATTACACTCTATTCTAATAACAAGAGGCTTCACTACCCTATAGCACTTTTCCTTCAAGAAAGGGACTAGCATCCTACTGGGGCAGAGATTTTGTCTTTAAATTCAGTTAACGTCAGTAGGTAGTTCTGATTTGGCCTCCACTGCTCTGTACAACACAAGAGAGAAAATTAAAAAATACCCAACAAGAAAAACCTCACTGGAGCAAAAAAGCGGTGAGCTGTGTGAAAGATAAGAATTTCTGGTGTCTAAATATAGAGTAATATGAATATGTTAAAACACAGTACTCTGTGTACTGCTTTTAAAAGAATCATTTCTATTTGATTAAGAAAACTACAATTAAATCAGCTTTCTCCTGAATGGTCTGGCTGTCATTTTCTTTAGCCAGTATAAACCTGCCTTTCTGGTTTATGAAGCCACAGTGCTAACATGTAAAGCAAGATGTTATGACTCATTGAAACAATTCTTTGTTCTCTCTTGAAAGCATTGCTGATGGTGTTTTCAAATGTACTTGGGTTTACCCCTAAGAATGCAAACCTTTCGCAAGTCTGAGCTTAATGCAAGGCAGATTATGTAACTTTTGCAATGCCATATGATGTGAATGTAATACTTTCAGCGTCTTTGACAGTTTTGGTTTCCAGCTTTGCTGAATTTTCCTGTAATTTTACCAGGGGAAATAAGATGGCTTCTCTTAGTTTGCAAAACTTTGTACAAATGCAGTAAAAATGTGTTTCAGGACTGAGAGGTAGTTACTAAGGGATTCATCAGCAAAACTGCTTTCTTGACTCGTCTTGAAGACGCAAATTACTTGCATGAAACCCTGAAATCATGTGGCTAAAAATGAGAACTTCAATTGAAAATGAGGCTGTGGTGGTTTCTCCAAGGGTCAGTGTTTTACCTGGACAGTGCTCTCCAGTGTTGGGAAAATACGAGGTTAAGGAAGGTGAGGTTAGAAGGATGTGAGGATAGATAGGTCCTGGCTCACATCCGGGATGTTCCCTTGCAAAGCACTTCTTTGTGTTCATGCAGGCTTTGCTGAAAGATGTGAGAGGGATTGGCAAAGAGGGCTGTGGAGACTACAGCATGCTGAAGGTAACCGAAGCACTGAGCACCTTGTTGATGTAGAGGTGGAGAGCCCCCAGCCATTGTAAGCTGGATGGTTTTGCTCAGTCTTTCCTCACAGCTAGACCACCTGTTTCTGCAGGACCTGCAATTGCTGAAGTGTTAACTGAGCTGTGTCAAAAGAGAATAGATTAACAAGCATTTATGTTTTCTCTCTGCCTAGCAGTATAAGTAAAAAGAAGTTAAAAAGCCTTTTATCTCTGAAAGGAAAGAAAGGAGGCTTTAATTTCAACCAAAACAGGTCTGATATGTACGTATTTCTTGGGGATGACACACCAGCTTTAGTGTCCATGGAAGGAAAGCTGTCCCAAAAACTCTTTGTGCAGTCCTCAGCTGAATGAAGCAGAAGACTTCCAGCCAAGAAGGGTAGTTGTATTCTAAACTGGTGCAGAGTCATGTAAGTTGAACTCCTGTAAGGCTTAAGCTTCTTTGATTACTCCCGGGATTGTGTACTATTATTGTAAGATGCCTGAATGGGAAATTGACAACTTCGTCTTGGTGGCTCAATCAGTATTTCTTAGTGCTGTTAATAAAATCAGCTGACACTGTGAATAATGGTACTGGTCAGACAAGGAGTGGAAAGCTCATTGAAAGCAAACAGATTTGAACTTCACACAATCACAGAAGGTGAGCAAGGCTTGGGTGGGCACCACGCGATGTGTCCTGTGAGCCATGGTGCAGGCAACTCTTTTTATACCTTCTGCAAGGGTTTACTGACCTCACTGTGGTTAACTGTGTCAAAAGCCATTGACTCTGAGTGGCTGATGGTGGAGATACTTTAGTCAAAAACGTTCTTTGAATGTTTAGTACCCAGCTGGAAGTGTTGCCATCATTTATCTGCAAAGGTTGTTTGGAGTCAGGGCTGCTTGTTTATTTTGAACTTTCCTTGTGTCTGTTTCTGAAGATGCCTGTTCAGTCCTAGGTTCCCAAGACATTGCTGTACTGCTTAAATGATAATGGAAACAGCTACAATGGTGAAGGTATTTGCCTTACATGACATAGAAACATAGAACATTCCAGTTGGAAGGGTCCCATCAGGATCATCAAGTCCAATATATGAATGATGAGATAACGATGTCCATTTTAGTGGGATGTCTCCTCTGCTTCTTTTGGATAACAACTAATCTAAAAATAAAACGAGCAAGGACAATTACATTTCAGTCTTAAATCCCCACTGTCTAGTAATCAAACCTGTATTTTAGGTATTTTTAAGGTGTGTTTTGTTTTGTTCCATCTTTTTGCTGCAGTGCTCCTGATGGTCACTCTATAGCTTGTCTTGCCTTGTTCTCACAACCTAAGTTCAGTTTCTTGTTGATGAAACTGATGATAAAATCAGTGTATTGCTCTGCTTTATCCAACTTGATAAATTGAGATTTAGTGACTTTCTGCTTAGCTTAATCATGTGTCCCTCCAGATTGCCCTCTGTTTTGTGGCTGATCATTAAGGCTCACTGTACATGCTGAGGGAATATGTAATTGCAGTCGCTTGATGTAAACAACCACTGTGATGGATTTAGACAAAGAGAACCTTTCAAGTACAACTCCTGCTTTAAGCAAATATATAGTAAATCTGGTGAATAGCATGGATATGCGATTTCCAGCCTACCAGAGATGTTTACCTTGTCATGGCTTGCTTAGTGTGTGAGTGGCCACCTGAAATTGTTGTATTGTCCCTGCTCATGGGATTACTTATGAATCCTGACCAAATGCACCTGCTGAAAAAAAAATAGATCTTCACCATTGTGATGTGATTAATATTTCACCAGAAAAGATAAATTAAAGGATTTTTAAATCAGTATTATTTGCCATTTTGATTTTGAAATTATTTGCTCATAGACTAGAAAGTGAAACAGCACAAAAAATATCCCACTAGAAAGTGAAATAGCACAAACAATATCCCACAGCTTCCACTTTCTTTTTCTTTTCTCTGTAGTGATTTTACTACAATCTAGTAGTTTACAAAATATGAAGCAGCTAAGCAAAACCTAATTGTGAGTTATGTCTGTATTTGCTTGTGGAATTTAGGACTGTAATAGTCAAAGGCTCTGACTGATTCTGAGGGGAGATCATTCTGTGTAATTATTCTCCATCTTCCTCATCTATTTGTTGTTCACTGCCAGGCGAACCGACAAATACGAGGCATTCAGGTGGAAGTGAGCTTTTTATAGAGCATTCTCAACAGCACTGCTGTTTGCAATATTGTCCCCAGCATTGTTTGCAAATACTGTCGTAGATACTTAATGAAGTGCTATTCAAGAAAACAGCGGGATTATTTCAATTCAGGGTGTTGGACTGCTCCCCTTTCTACTATCAAAAATATTTTACAACAAGTAAAACCTAACCTTCTTTACAAAGATTAGTAACAGAGAAGTTAATGATGTATAATTTAGGTCTTAAGGGCAGTTTTGCCTCCTGATCTCCATTGTCAGAGTTTGAGTGACAGGTCTGTACTGGAAGGGTGAGTGTGATTTGAAAAATGCTATGTTCACCAGAACTGTGGAATTTTTGTTTGTTTTTTTTGTTTTTCTTTTGGTATTGTGTAACTACTACCTTACCAGCTTCCTAATAGTATTTTACAGAATTATTGTTTAAATGTGTAAAATATTTTCATCTGTACTGCTGAATTGTTAAAGGCACTGGGAACTTCCTCAATTTTTTTTTAGACAAAGCTAATTGAATGCATGAATGCCACTGCATATAGCTGACAAAGGCAGAGCATCTTTGTGAATAGGCTCTGTAAATTCTTTCCCACAGAAGTCAACGAAAGGGTCGGTTGTCCTGGGCTACGTATTTCGTCACTTAAACCTGGTGGAAATAGATTACTTTGGACTGCGCTACTGTGACCGAAGTCATCAAACGGTGAGTAAAAGACACAGCAGATTGGATTTGCCATGTATAAAATTTACCTTGTTGTGCTGTTTGCCTGTAAAGCATTAGATTGTCATATTTCCCCTAACTTTCACTGTTTCCTGGCTCAGGTTTCCAGTAATAATTTCTTTTGTTTGTTTGCAATAAATAGCTATTGGAATAGCTATTAATGTCTTAGATAGGAACAGAATCAAACACTAAATGTTGTTGAAAACTAAATCAAGAAAGTAAAAAGAGTAAAAACGTATTCTATGCAAGTAGGATTGATATTTTTTTCCTCTCTAATACTGTGCCCTGCAGCCAGTGCCTGGTGCTCTGTGCCCTTCAGCCTCACTTGGCCCTGCAGTGCCTGGGAAGAAGTGTCCCTGAGTGCATCACAGTGCAAGCTTCACTTGCAATGCTCCTGAGCACCTGGTTCAGGGTGTGATGGGCCATGCTATTTTCACTCTGCCTGAACCATCTCTGTGTCCCTGAGCCCATGCTCTCTAGAGCCTCTGAGACAGGGACTCACCCACACATCTGAGGCTTTTTCTACTGGGAGATTACCATCCTAAACAGACAAGAAGAAGGAAGCCAGGCTGAGATGTTTCAGCCAAAGCAGGCAGTCTCTTGCAGCGCTGGAGCAGCCCCTCCAAAGGCTTGTGCCGGATTGCTGCTGGCAGAGGTGAGGAGCAGGGAGTGCTCAGCAAGAGGAACCAGTGCTGTATTCACAGGGTGGTCTTCATATTACCTTACAATTATGAAGGTAATATTGCCTGGCCTATGGCTAAGTTAAGTCAAGCCTTTACAGTTTGAAGCTAGTGTTTTGTGATGATAGCACTGCACAAGACCCTGTTTCATCTAAATACAGTAATAACATTGAATTGGCTAAATATTTGCCAATTTCTTCTGTTAAACAGAAGTTGATCACGTAAAGACTGAATTCAGAACAGTGTTAAGCAGAAGGTTACTGATTGCTACTGAGAGCTACAGACTGCCCCACTTGCTGTATCTTAATTTCTGTGCTGTAGTCCAAACATTTATGGATTCAGTTCCTTGATAAGCTTCTAACCAAGTTTCATTCCATGAAGATGAAAGCCAGATTCAGCTATGAACCAAAGGTAGACTGCTAAAAACTGTAGTTTTAATTTCCTGAGGAATTTGAGGTGTGAATGAAGAGCAGGTAGGTATTTTTTGCTCTCCAAAGTGTTTTCCTTTTTCCTGTGGTTGCAAATAAAGTAAAAATGGCTGTTCCTGGGAATATTTCCAGAAGCATACACAGGGTGTATTTAGTGGTATATATGACAATATGTATATAAAAAGGATTGCATCTCTATTGTGAAAGGGACACATAAAAGCACATTTTAGTGCACATCCTTTTGTTCTACTTTTTCTCTCATGTGGTGCTCCAGTGTTGTAAATTTAATGTTACCTTTAGGCTTTATCCTCTGGCTAGCCCAAGGTCAGGAAGCTACCGTGATTCTTGATTTTTCCCATGGATTAGGAAGGTGTTTATCCCACTTCTGTCATTCAGCTGCTCTTGCACCAACACTGGACTTGCCATGTGGATACGGGCCCTCAGCTGCATGCCAGCCTATGGAGTCCACCTGCCCTGCCATGTAGATGCTGCCACAGTGACTGGCCAAGTTTGTGCTGCTGCCTTTGCACCTGGGCCATTTTGTAACCAGCTGTTGTGAAAAAGCCTGTTCCTGTTGTTTGGCTGTGTCACGATAACGAAAAGTTGATGCTCTTTCATCTAAAAAGTTCATAAATGAGCCAAACAATGCTACTGTGTGTAGTTTTATGTGTTTTGTGATGTGTGGTTTTATGCTGCTAGCTTGCTATTTTTAGTGAAATCTTATAAGCTCATAAGAATGGACAATATAATGGAAAGTTTTCATGCACCAAACAATACCTTGTGCTTTAGCTGTAAACATATATTTAGTTGCATGCTGACTATGGCTAGAACTCTTGGGGCTGTTGTGGGAATTAGCCCTGTAATGGCTGGCAAGAAGCCTGGATTTAAATTTTGGATTGGATATTTTTTGGATCGACCACAGTAGATTTCCTAAGGGAAGAGGAAAAAGGTTACCTTGCTAATTAGTTTTAAAACCTGAGTTAGTCTCAGAGGAGAAAAGTATTTGGGGGTTGGGCTACCTATTAATACATTGCTTGTGGTAGGGAAAGTTTTATTTGTACTGTCAGGTTTTTTTGTCACACTATATATTTAACTGAATGATGAATAAAGCAGCATAGACAAAACTTACGTATTTTAAAGAACACAAACCAGTCACAAAAGAAACATTTTTATTATTAAGGGTTTGAAAAGGCTTGTTTAGTTATTTTCCCCATTACTTTTGCAAGCCTGAGCACTTCCAGGTGGTCTTTTAAGTGCTGTGTTGGTGAGCTACCTCTTCTGTGGGTGGTATCATAATTATTTTAGTACTACCAGTAGGGCTCTAACGAGTGAACAAGGTTTCACTGTGCTACGTAGTGTATATGAATGTGTAGCATTAAAATGGTCTCTTCCTGAACAGCCAACAAACTAATTAGCCTGTGAGAAGAGCTGGATGCAGCAAACAGATTGACAGAACTGGGTGCCACTGGCAGGGCCACGAACAGTAGGATGAAGCATAAACTGGATGACCCTGTCTCCAGGGTAGTTATTTGGTCGTATTACACAAATTTCGCTTTACTGACATTCCAGGTATCCCCAAACTCTCCGCAGTAAAAGGACAGTATTCAATTGGAAGAATTATGCTCTGGAAGATTACAAGTTGCTGCCAGAATAGCTTTACCTATATTTATTTAGTGCTCTGAACAAGACAGGTCTCCAAAGGAACAATAAAATGTACCTTCTAATAATTAGTTAAAATACAACATTTAATAATGAATTTAAAATTCTGTGATATAAAACTACACCCCAGTGAACAGATGGGTTCAACTAATGCTGTGGGTTGTCAGTAGTGTTTCCTAATCTCTTAGTGCCTTTGTTGACAAACTACATGGTACTTCTTTTCATGCAGTATTTGAGTACCTTTAAAAGAACGACCAATTTTCTTGGAATGACACTGAATCTCTTACTGTGCTTCATCATGTAGCCTTCACCTGAGCCTTTTGCATTGCTGCAGAGTGCTGGTACCCAAATTACTGTAAGCTGACACCAGATACTGTCCTCGTGATTCTCAATGTGAATCATCAGCTGGCTCTTGCTGGAGGGGAAATTTGTGTCTTCTGCCTCATCTGCCAGGACTTTGTGCCCCATCTGGTATTTTCTGATGAGACACGATCACCAGAATATGTGCAGCAGAAGCTGGGGGTAGGTTAGGAAACTGTCCAGCCTCACAGAATCACAGAGTTGCTAGGGTTGGAAGGGACCTCTGGAGATCACCCAGAGCAACCCCCTGCCAAGGCAGAGTCACCTGGAGCAGGTGGCACAGGAACACATCCAGGTGGATTTGGACTGTTGCCAGAGATGGACACTCCACACTCTCCCTGGGCATCTGTTCCCATGTTCTGCCACCCTCAATGTAAAGAAGTTCTTCCTCACTGAGGTGGAACTTGTGTTTTAGTTTTGGCCATAGCTCCTTGTCCTGTCACTGGCACCACTAAAAAGAGTCTGGCATCATCCTCTTGGCACCTACCTTGGAGATATTTATGGGAATTACTGAGATCCCCTCTCAGTTTTCTCTTCTCCAGCCTAAATAGGCCCAGCTCTCACTTCTCCTCCTAAAAGAGAGGCTCCAGACCCCTCATCATCTCTGTGACCTTTCGCTGGACCCTCTCCAGTAGCTCCTTGTCTGTCTTGCATGAAGGAGCCCAGAACTGGACAAAGTTTTCCAGATGTGGCCTCCCTGGGGATGAGCAGAGGAGCAAGATCACCTCCCTCGACCTGCTGGCTACACTCTTCCGACTACAGTCTCTCATTTCTTTAGTATTTGGGCAAAACAGTGGCCCAGGGATATATTTCTCCAGGGGCTGGGTAAACTGGTGCTGGGAGGGCTGTCCTGCCACTCTCACTGCTGGTTCCTGCTGTGCTCCAGCTTCCAGGGGTTTTCCACGTGGTCCCTTTGCTACTGCCTTTATGGCTTTGCCAGAGGTCTGTAGGACAGCCAAGCTAGTTACTGTTCTGGAAGAGGTCAGTATTTTCTTGAGGTACTCAAAAGGCAGAATGGAGATAGCAATTTTAATACATGATATGTCAGGAGAAGCTGAGCAGAATTTGATGAGGGAAAGGGTATTTCTGAAACCTAAAGGGTGTTCCCTTGTCAAATGCCAAAAGAATGGTGCTATATACCAAAAATTGTACAGCATGCTGTGATGTAAATATTCTTCTTTTCTCACCTGATAATGCTTATTTGAGCTATCATAATCAGTGTGTACCACATACTGATACCCTCTTAGGGCTCTAAGAGGAGAAATAAAAATACAGAAGGACATATCATGCTATTCATTCATACTGCACCATGCCCCCACCCTGTAGGTGTGTTTTCTCCTCTGCAACGAGGAAGCTCTGTTTGAGCACACAAACCTGAGAACACAGCAGGTAGGAGGTAACCCACGGCAAAATAGGGAATTAATCTCATACAATGTAGAGCATATTTTGTCCTCAAGATCTTAGAAAAACAGTCGAATT
The DNA here is from genome assembly GCF_009650955.1 of Corvus moneduloides. Lineage (NCBI taxonomy): Eukaryota > Metazoa > Chordata > Aves > Passeriformes > Corvidae > Corvus > Corvus moneduloides. Next base: position 68,905,838 of record NC_045511.1, read on the forward strand.
GTACTTAGCTTGTGTTTTGTTGAATGGATTTTTGTTCTTTTTATGGATTTTTACACTCATCCCCAAGCACGGTATACTAAATTATCTAGGAAGAAAGAGAACTGTTGTGCGTGTGAAATTAGATGACATAACCAGTGGAAAGAATATGGAGAATGATAAAGTTGAGTAGAAACAAGAAATTTTAAAGGAATATTAACGGATAAAAAACAACAGACACAAAGGTGATGGTCAGGTGAGTTACAGGTAGTAAGAATAAACTTTTAGAGTGCAGCAAGATCAGTACACTGATGATATGATGCTAAATATAATCTATATAATTTCAGATTCTAATAATGAAGACAGAAGCATTAAATACATACTTTTATGTAGGAATTACTTGAAAATTTTTACATTTCTTATATAATAGCGATGTCCTGAACTCAGCAGATTGATGTTCTTTGCTCTGAACATTTGCAGGAAAAAACTGACACAACAATTCCAATTCTTAGTGTTGTCTTAGGTTGTGGGAAAACCTCGATAACTGGAGACTATAATTGAAAAATGATACATTTTCTTTTCAAAATTGTATTTCTTTTGTAAATGTGAACAAAAACTGACACATGTGGCACGATAGCTACAGGTTTGTAAGAATCTAATTAAGACAGTCCAGCATTTATTTTGAAGTTGATAGATCTTTCTGCACCAGAGACTTCATTGATTAATACCACAGCAAACATTTCAACCAAGTTAATATTTGTTTCAAGTAGGTTTATGGAATTTGACCCAAGTTTAACCCTATGCAGATACAAAAAATTAAGATTCCAGATTTGTGGTAAAGTGCTTGCAGGCACTTAAAAGGGCTAAATATGAAATACTGCATAGAGCTTGGATGGATGCTGCTTACAAATCTGGCTTGTATGGGAGCCAGATTTGTCGAAGTACAAAGGACAAAAGAGCCCATTTATTCTTTATAATGTAAAACATCTTTTTTTTTTTTTTAAACGTCATTTCTACCTAAAATTTAAAAGGCAGTTATTTTCTTTAATGACATTGTAACTTTTAAATCAGTCATAGTAATAAATAAAAAATTATTAAAGTCACACTAAATGTATTTGTAAAGAACAAATAGTAAACTAGTCACTTTAGTAATTGGATAGTTTCATTGGTTAGGACTATTCAAAAATGATTAATTTTTTCCCCATTTCTTCTGTAAATGTTAAATACTTCTTTTAGATTCACAACATTAATCCCTTGCAGGTAGGTGGGTAGGTGCTGGGCCCTCCACTTCTCGGCAGCAGGGGTGAGCTGCTTGTAAGCCTGTGCAGGGGAGATACAGGTGGGGAAGCACTGGGGAGTGTCACAGTGGCTGCCAGGAGATGAAAAGGGCGAAGGCGGTGTGTCAGAGCTGCCTTGGCATTTCCGACTGTGGGGTTTGTTGTCAGCAACTGCTGTGCAAGTGCACTGGATTAATGAGACACTCGTTTTTTTGTTCCACTCCTCCCAGCACTGCAGCCTATCAGCCTGGAAGTGTAACTATACGTGACACTTTATCCATCTATACAAGCATTTAACAAGTATCTACTACGCATTACTAAGTATGTGTGCGTAGGTGTGCCCACAGGGCTGTGGTGTTGGGGCTCTTGGATCTGTAAATGTTCTCATCTTCATTGTTTAACTTTGGCTTGAAAAATGCCTTTTCATTATCCATGAAATTCCATTCATCTTTGGCTTGCAAATAAAATGTTAGAAATCTCCTGCTCCTCCCCCCACCTCTTGCATTCTTCAGGAAAATTTTGGCAGCCTTTGAAATAATAAATAGCTTCATGGTGATTTTAAGTGTGGGTTTGTGTCATGGCCACAATGCTAAATACTCACTGGAGGAATGGAAAGGCAGATGAGATTCTTGTCTCTTCTCCACCACGCTGAAGTGTTTGATCTCACCTGTGCTGAGCTCAAGACCTGTGGCACCCACAGAAAAGCATATTTTCTCATGCTAGCTGATATTTATTTTTACTAGCATAAGTAGCAGCACACTCTCTTCCAGAGATGAGAGTGCAGTTCCTCCTCTCAGCTCAGTATGAGGGAAGAAGAGAAGCTTAAGTGATATGAATAACCAATTTTTCTGTGTTCATTTTCCAAGTTAAGTAACTGATCTCCATAATTATCTGTCTTGCAGTACTGGCTGGATCCTGCCAAGACCCTTGCTGAACATAAAGAATTGATAAACAGTATGTATTTAATTTGAACTTCAAAGACATATCTGAAGATGAAGTAACAATGTTCCATCTATACAGTCTGCACAGTATTTCTATTCTAGTCACAGCAGATTGATAGTTCTTAACAAGTTTGTTATTGTAGTTCCTAATGGTATCAAAATTTTACACATAGATTGCACATGGTATCATTTGGTACTATTCTGTGTGATTATTGTCCAGAGATTTCTGTGTGCTTGAATTTTGTTTTAGGCTAATAAGTGGTGCTATTCTTAATTCGTATTAGAGCTTAATTCTATAAGAGCTGTGATGCCTCTATCACGCTTAGCATACCACAACCAACTAGGATTCCCTTCTGCTTCTTAAAGTAAAAGCAGTGCCTCCTAATGATAATAGATTTTCTTCTATTACTGTCAGTTTTCAGATATTGCAGATGCTAGATCTGTTATATTTATTACAATTAAAGAATGGGATTTGGACATGTTTAAAAAAAAGATGTAGAAGTGGAGCATGCATGAAATAAATATAGCTGTAAGAATTTTGGTACTGAGTTATCTGAATAACAGAAGAGTAATATGTTTAAAAGGTGTATTAGAGGACCTTTTCCAAGTATTTCTAAATTTAACATAATTAAAGGTGCTCCGTAAGATACTTGGAAGTGTGGAAGGAATTACTATTCAGTATTATTAGTTATGACAGACAATCACATTTCAGGCACAATTACATTTTTCAGATAGCTTCAGTGGAAAAAATATTTAAACATCAAAATCAAGCAGCAAAAAAAAACTATCTTGGGGAAGTAACAATTTAGCAATGAAAGCTAAAGTGAAATTTTCAAAATAAGAAAAAATTCCAAGTAGACAAGATGTGAATAATTAAAAGATTAAAAAAAATTATAAAAATCCTTTTTTTTTCTGCTTATGTGTAATGAGTGTAGATGTATGGACTTCCGGTGTGGATGTTACATTTTTTTCAGAAAATTTCAAGTTTCATAAAATGTTAATATAGACTTCTTAGTAGCTGTCCTGTAGTCATAACAATTCATATCAATTAGCAGTTCATGATTACTCACTTCTACACTAAATTTTTTTTCCACAGCTGGACCACCATACACTCTGTATTTTGGCATAAAATTTTATGCAGAGGATCCATGTAAACTTAAGGAAGAAATAACAAGGTACAGTATTTCATAAAAGTGTAGTTTGTTGATCTCAGGCTAGCAATATATTTCATCCAGGTGCATATTGTTATGGTGTGTCTGGATTGGGTTTGTTTTTGCTTGAACATTGGTGTGTAGGAAGAAAATCGTGATTAACTTCACAGTGGTTAGTAGTGACAACTGTTTGGAAGCCCAAGAAGAAAAGATGTTCTCTGATGCATCAAAAATCAAAGGGCCTTGATGTGCATTTTTGAGGGTGGGTTTTTATTTTCGTATTTTCACTAATGCATTGTTACAGCTGAATTTATATTGTGCTATAACCAAGTTTATAGTTTACTTGGATATCAGATATAAATACAGGGAATTTTCTTCTTTACTGGCCATAGTTTAAATTCCAGAACTGCTTTTCTAGGGGATTCTTTTGGTCTTGCTAAAAATATGTGAAGGAAATTGAAGAGTTGCATGCCTCTGATTCTTTTACCTAAGCTTGTCCTCTGCAAGGTATGAGGATGCACACAGTACCACATGCTTGCACACAGACACACACATGGTTATCTGAACTCTCTCACAGTTTTGGGGTTTTCTGTTTGTTTTATTTATTAAATGTCTTGGACAATTAGTTTTAGGTTCAAAAGGAAATTTGAGAATTTGGGTAGGTAGGCAGACAAAATTAGTGTGCTGGCTTGCATTAACAGATGCCAAAATACTTCTTTTGATGTCCTAAGAATGTGACACATGAGGATTCGTTAGAATGCATGCAAGCTTTTCATTTTCCTTAATCAAAGATTGCAGCACAGCCAGAATATTTTTCTTGTTCCAGAGTGAGAAAATTCTTTTGTTTCCATACTGGCACAACAGGAATGAAAGTATCCAACACAACAAGACCCAGGCTAGCCTGGTAAAAATAATAAATGCTGTGAATTGGCAGGTGAAAGAGCATAAGCTGGTAGCAATGGAATGCCCCTGTACTATGCAAATTTGGTGCAGTTTTCCTGTACTTTCCCAGAAAAGCTTTAAATCCTGCTCACAGGGAAAGACAGGTGTCCCTGGGAAAGGGAACTTTGGCCACAGAACCTGTTGTGACTGCCTCCCGGGAGGCAGGGGGCTAAATTTTCACAAGTTCTCCCCTTGCCCTGTGATAAGGCCAGTCAGTGATCTGCACTGCTGATCAGGTGTGTGAATCCAGTCAAGAAATGTTGCAGTGTAATTAGGAAGCCTCTGTTCGTGACTTCACAGTGCTTGGTCATGTAGAACTGTCACCTTAGATGGTACAGAGGGAGGGCCAAGGGATATGATAGTATTGTGAGTCTGCTCTGAAACATATTGAATAGTCAAATACCTTCAACATCTATGAACACTTATTCCCAAAGGCTCTTAAATCTTGGAGGGAAGGTTGTGGGTTTTTTTTTTTTTTGTTGTTCAGGAAAATAACAGTAATAATAGTAATAGTAATAACAATAATAATATTATTATTAATAATAATAATGATTCTCCTTAGAATCATTTGGGTTAGAAGGGACCCTTAAAGGTCCTTCCACTTAGGAGGCATTAAAGGCCCTCTTTTTATTTATTATAATAATAATAAAAATAATAATAATTTTCTGCCTAAGTGTGTAATTCCAGTGATGTGTTAACTGCCTTGTGCTAACCGATGGGTTTCTTTGGAGTATGTATTTACTAATTTAATGGACATGAGAGCTAACTCTGTTGTTATTAGATTCTGACGACCTGTGCCATTACATGATTACTCTTTGCAAATAATGAAAACCTGTCAAATTTGTAATTGCTTTGCAGCAGAATCTGTCTGGCTTGTAGGCAAAAGCTAACACTGTGGTGTTTGCTGGATGTGTTTGCCAGAGAAAACTCGCAATTAGGCACTCTAATACATGCATGACAAACATGACAGCACACAAGATGAGAGTGCTTTAGCTATAGGTATGGACAAAAGGCCTGGTTTTGCAAGGAGTTCAGCGGCTTCAGTGGGAATTGAGATTGTTCACCTTACAGGAGTCACTGTAGCAATAAACAGTGCAGGATGCAGATGTATTTTGAAGTTTCCTCTGCTACTTTATTTTGAGACTACAGAACTACAGCTACCTGCTCCATGGATAATATATTTATAGCATCCTCTCCTTCTAAGCTCTGCTTTGTAGAGGTGGAGAAATGCTAACAGAAGTATGGGTGTGCATCAGAAATGCATTTCATGTCAGAAAGATGATGTTGTGTATTCCACAGAAGATGTAAAATCATCTTTGTCACTATCATAATTCATACAGGGAAGATTTGTCTAGGTATGACTGCAGGCATAAACTGGAAGCAGGACTCAGGTACTGCTTAGAGTGAAGGAACACGGAATGTCTGTGCTTCGTATTGCCCAATGATATTCCCAGAAAATTCTTGGGCAAATGCCCTGTTGCTTTAAGGTAGAGAACATTAACCCTTTTTTAGACGATGGACATTTCTACTACAGTATCTGTCACAGCACAAATTCTGGGGAATCATTAATCAGAAAAAACATGGATATCTTTATTCAGAGGCTCACGTGATAAAGTCTAGAAAATCTGGTTGGACCTTAAGTTTTCCGAGTCAGCTATCATGTAACCTGAAGTTTGTAAACTTCCCTGAAATCAGTGTAGGTGCACTTTGAGCTTACAGATCATTCCAAGGTGCTTTCATAAATAACTTGTACTAACACAGAATAAATTATTTGCAGTGTAGCTGAATGGGTCTATGTAGATAAAATTGAACTAGTGAATAATGAAAAAGCTATGTGTTTGTATGGAAGACCTTTTTTTTTCTGTAAAAGTTACCTTCTCTGTATTTTTTCCTTTTGTAGGAAATCAGTGCAAGAAATTCACTTAGGATTATGTGAAACACTGCATAAATCTGTTGTAATAAAACCAGACAAAATCCAAACAGTGTTTAAAAGATTTCTTATAAATCATTATGGGAAGTTGCAAAACTGCAGGTCCTTTATATAATGGCTTGTTATCTTGTCTTTTCCATCTGCTTTGGGCATATTGATTCATTCTAAGTGGTCTCAGCTTTACCAAGTGTTGAAGCAGGTTATGACTTTGAAAATTACATTTTTATCCCTGCTATTGCTATTCCAAGCAGGAGAGCACCCTGTGGTATGACAGATACAGTTAATTGCTGATGGCACACCCCTCCATCTTCTTCATGGACTCCATCAAAGCTACCTGCTGCATTGTAGTCGATCCTCTGGTATGTGCAGAGGAAATATTTGCGTAAAGAAACATCCAATACCCAGTTCTCTTTTGCTCTGATCCAGTGATGAGGTTAAACTTTTGCCCATTGATAGGTTTCTTTTTCCATTTTCTGATTCCCTTCCCCATTTCCTGACTGCTCTATGAAAGTCAAAAGAGCTAAATGACATTTTAGGGAGATAATGGATTGTATCTGCACAGTATAAGCAGATTGGAAAAGCAGGGAGTGATCCTTTACCTAGGTTCTTTAACTGGATTAATCTTAGTTGTTATTTCAGGGTCAATAGGGGAAGTAATTTAGAGAGGAATACAGGCTCTTACTGTCACATAGTTATGGTACAATAAACTGCATGATTTTGAAGTATTAATTGGACTTGAAATAACAACTTTATTTTCTCTCTGTGTTTTAGGTATCAGTTTTTCTTGCAGGTAAAGCAAGATGTTCTACAGGGCCGTTTGCCTTGTCCAATCAACACTGCAGCACAGCTGGGAGCATACATAATTCAGTGTAAGTTCTCCTGGCCCACTGAGAGCTTATTTCTTTCCATCTTGCATTGTGATTATTAAGTGGTGACTGAAGGCATCATTAACACTTTATGCATTCATTTCAAAACAGAACAAAAGTAGTGTCACTGTTTCACTTCAAGAGCTGTAAATAAATGACCATTTTGAACAAATAGTGCAGGAGCAATATGAAGTTAATGTAAAGAGGAAACTTCAAATTCAGTCTGAAGACTCTGCTAAACATTCTTTACCTTGCTGGAGAATATTTTATCATGTACTCAATACTTTATGGCTTGGATTACAGGTAGAGTATGACAAAACCTTCATCAGGAGATCTAAAGATTTCAAAAGGTATTGGCAGCCTCCAATCACAGTCTGCCAAATTAAAGATTATTTCAAAAATAACATTATGTCAATATGACTGCATGTTTGCTTGGAGGGAGGATATGATCTGACCTGAAGTGAAGAATTTTCACTTTTTTTAGCATTTATCTACATTCACCCATCAGTACAGATCTTTTCAGAAGTGGATGCCATATCCTGCATACGTAATAGAACTAGCAATCAATTAGAAAGGAGCTGCTGTCTACTGGAGCTGTTATTCTTTTTCCATTACAGATCAAGATCTATATTCAAACACAATTGGTAACCAAAAATTGTGTGAAGAGCCATGCTGGGACCTCTATCTGTAATTTCTTCTGTGTTAAATTTAGGTTGTCTAAAGTGATATGTGTCAAGGAAAGATTATTTGTATTATTGGTGTTACAAGTGTGACTCAACAACACTTAATATAACATTAAAAATAGTCCTCCTTTTATATCCATTTTAGAATGACAAGGCAGAATAACTTGTGTGTGAAATGGGAATGGGCATAATACAGGATTTCATGGGGAATCATATGTGTATCTGAAAAGCTAAAATTTCAGGCAGTATTTATTTGTGTACAATTATTTCTGACTTAATTTTGCCATCTAAGAAATATGACATCATCCTCTGAAAAATTTTTTGCAATGCACATTTCACTTTGCTGGCACACATGCCTTCCCTGAAAAAAATACTGCAAGGGTGAAGCAGGAAAATATGCAATGATGGTAGCATTTTCATTTTATTATGAGAAATGAGTAAAAAGAGTAAATTCATGCCCTTTAGTAATTTTGTAAGGTGGTGAGAGTGTTGTTTTGGTGTAGTGTCCTGTTCCTGTAATTCTAATCTCAAATACTCTCTTGGAAAACAATGAGGAAGTTTATGGGATAGAGAAGAGTTAAAGCACAGCCAGGGTTACATACAGTGGGTTAAAGTCAGTCCAGGCACGAGCAAGCATACATTCCCATTGGCTCTATAAAAAGCTTTATCCTTGTGTTTATGGCTTGCAGTTGTTCAAAGTATGTAAAGACACCTGAGAAATGCCTGTGTCAGACACTGAACACATAATTTTTATGGAGGTTTTCCAGTGAAACTTCTCAACGTCCCTACTGAGCAGATCATTGTCTTTTTCTAGCAATGTCGTTTCAACATTTTGGAAAGAAACATCAGTAATTAGAAGAGTCTTTTCCTTCTTGGCTCTCGAAGCCTTCTTTTTGCTATGTTTTTGGCTTAGTGGGCATTGGATAGAAAGCTCCTGTGAAGTCTTTCTCAGAGAAACCCAGCCTACAGATATTACCCAGGGTTATAAAAAAAATTGAAATATGAACTTTTGCAGCATTTCTCAGATAGATGCAATTACAGTTAAGATCAGTAGATCTGAGTTCTGGCCACGATGCATATTTGTTTTCTAATTATGTTACAACGTATTAACAGACATGACTAATGTATACAAATTCAGGGTTGCTTCAGAGAAAATTACATTGGCTCTTCATCATGTTCTTTTCTTTAGGAAAAAGTCTTTTGAAAGTTATTTTTACTTGAAAACTGAATTTGATGTTCAGGGAATACACTGATATTTTATTGAAAAAGGAAAGCTTGTGATTCTTCATGAGAAACACCATTAGTAGACCTTCCCTTTAGGAGTCTCAAGATACTTACCTGCATTTGTATTTGCAGAAGTTTATGTTAAAGTCCCAGCAATAACATGGATCAGTTCTACTGGTAGTATTGCAGTTTATCATGAGAGCACAGATATTACGAAACTAGACTTTTCTTCTACACTTGTTTGCCTATGTTGCCAAATAATTGATGTAATTGAATTTAAACTTTGCTGGCTTGGTCAAAATTTTATCTGGCCTGTAGAAGGATTAGGTTTCCTGTCAAGGCTTCTAGCTCTTTCTAGCTATAACCCCCTATATATCTTTTAAAATATGTGAAGACAATTTTTTCTTGGTTTTATGTGTGCTGATGTGAATAGTTCTGTACTCTCTTTGTTTTTTTCCTTTTTTTTCTTATCTGACTGACAATTAAATTGGCCGTCAGCTGGAAAGGGGTGGCTGGGCACCAGTAGGTGGATTATATAACATGTTTTTTGGTTGAGAAAAGGCACAAGTGACCTTTTTCTTCTCCTTGCATCCTCTAGCTGAGCTGGGGGACTATGACCCATACAAGCACACCGCAGGCTATGTCTCCGAGTACCGCTTCGTTCCCGACCAGAAGGAAGAGCTGGAGGATGCCATAGAGCGGATACACAAGACTCTGATGTAAGAATTCAGTACTCTTGGGAACTTGGCAGGTAATACCAGACTCAGGGACGCTTGGTAGGCAGGGAGGAACAGCTTGTGGTGCAGAGTGGAGGTTTCTAGACTTGAGGAAAGGACTCAGGGAATCCAGTTATACCTCTCAGAAGCAGAAAAGATTTTACATAATTGAAGCTGTTCTTTTAGGAACTAAGTAGGACAATAACTGGAAATGTGAGGTTTGTCAGAGCTAGATATGGGTGTTTCAGAACCAGTAGTTTTAATAAAACATATGCCAGAAATTCAACCATACGTAGAGCCAAAATAAACATTTACTTGCTTATCTCCAAGTTCATGTTCCTGGTAAGTGTAAAGAAGCTTGTTCTAACAAATCCAAGTTAAGTACACTTGTGATATAACCATTTGAGAAGATGAGAGCAGTAAGGAACCTTTCATGAGTGTCTTCATCATATCCTTTGTCAAAGTAATGCAAAGACAATCAGTTACCCATCTTGTAGCAGATCTAAATTTCTTGATTCTCTTGCTGTAATGAAGCCACAGTCTGGATAAAGGTTAAGTAATTTTTGCCTGTAGCATTGTGTGTTAATGTTATATGTGTCTTGTTTAATGACAATAGGTATTAACTCAGGATCACAGCTGTTCTCTCTGAAAAGTTCTCCAGTAATTGGAGTCTGTGCCAGCTGCCACATTGACCTAAGCTTTTGCTTCCAGAGAAGAGAGCCTGTTGTCAATAATTATTTCTGTGTGGTTGCATGACAGCCTTATGCTAATTGATACATTTCAGAGAACTTGCTACAGGTAGTTCTATGAAATAAAAAAGTATTGTTTTTTTCATTCCAGAGAGAGGAAACTGAGTCACAGATAGTTTGGTTCAACATCACAGAATTGGTTTGTGAGAAATGAGAGTTGCGATGAATTGCTGTGAACTAAGCAGCCTTCATTTCTCTCTCTCAAGTTTCTGTAGTCATTAGTGTAGTAAATCAGATTAGTTCCCATTTGCCTCAAAAGGTTTGCAGCCTTGACAATGAAATTCAGAAGCCAGTGGTTGTGAAGGGGAGTGATCACTGTCGTAACACTTATTGATCCAGAGCTCTAGTACTGTTTTGCTGCTTGGCTGCAGTTGGGTGTCAGGGATTTAGCAGCATCAGAACAGAGAGGAAAGCCAAGGTGTATTCATTGCTACTTCAGCCCAGCTGTTACCATCAACACTGCCAGCTTTCACTTCTGCACAAGTGACCACAGTCTCTTTAGTTAAGAAGTTTGAAGCTGTAGTGGCTGAGGGCATCCCAAATTGTCTCACCAACTAGAAACATTTTAGGGACAGGTTTGTGATATGGTTTGGAAGAATTGTTTTATTTTTTCTGGATCCCAGCATGGAAACACAGGGCTTTTTTTTTTTTTTTTTCCAGCACAGCTGTGGCACTGCATATACCTTCCTTCTCCTGGTTATGTCCAGAAAAACTGTTTTTTGTTGCATATTTTCTTTCAGTTTTTTTTACACATCACAATAGCTATTTAGGGATTCAGTAAGGATGTGGTTTTTTGAGAGAGTTTATAAATCAAGGAAGGTGAGGGAAGAAGGTGGAGGGGATTTCTGACTGCATGGAGTCTCTTCAGCCTGCCTATTGTAATTGTTGTTGCATCTATAACCAGCATGACAGCCCCAAGGTCAGAGAGCAGTGTGAGGTGACCTGATGTTGTCATGCACATCTGGAGGATCAAGCAGTGACTTTGGGGCTCACACATAAGAAAGCAAACACTTGGTGCTGGAGGAGAGACAGAATCCCTCAGTGCAGACAGGAGAGCTGGTGTTGCACTGCTGACAGTGCCCATTTCAGACTGTGGGAGATCTATCACTGACCGGTGCTTGGAAAGTCAGCTGCTGCTGTGTTTTGAATCAACATTTCATGCTGTCAGTGGGGCACAAGCAAAGTGTAGCTTTCGATGTTGTTTAGGGCCTCAAGTGGCACTCAAGTGCCCTTTGTCCATCCAAAGGAGCGTGTGTGTGTCAGCTGCATGGCCGTCACCTTGCCAGTGGCAAAGACTGCTTGAGTTTTGGGATGTGTGATGCTGAGGAGAGTTTGTATTTTCACACACAATGAAAATGAAACACCCTTTGTATTAATGGGAATTCTTTCAGTCCCCGAGAGTCCTTCATCCCTTCACATTCTGGCTTCTCCATCTGCTTTTGGGAGGACTTCTTTCTCTGGCTTCCATCTGCTTCCTTCAGAAGCTCCAGCACACATCTTCGCTTCCTTCAATATTTTTGCAAATTCAGTTTCTAATACATGATGCATTACTGTGAAAGTATTTCTAAAAACACACTGAAACATTTATTTGACATTGGTCCTTCCAGAGGCAGGTGAGAACAGAAGAATTCAAGTGCATCAGCATTTTTCTAAGCATGGTCAGTAAGGAAAGACTAACAGCAGCACTTAAATTGGTGTTGTATTCTAGCACTAATTCAGTAATGGGGTAATCCACTTTGCTCAGGACTGGTATTTAGCCTGCTTGAGAGCTCAGTGAGACAATACAGCCCCTGTGAACATTTTGCTGACATTTCCAAGAGCCACTTGCAAGACTTTAAATTACAAATCAAGCTGCAGAGTAAATTCTTACAGCAAAAGTGTATAAAAGACATGACAGATGTGACATTACTGATGTGCCGAATATCCAGTGTTCTGCATGCTCTGAATACAGATAATGAATGACACATCTACTGGGATTTGAAGAGAGGGATTTCTCTTACAAGCTTCAGGTCTGCTGCTTTTTCAGGAGTCCTTGGAGAGAAGAGCACCTGAAACAGTGGCAGTGCTGCTACATGGATAAGATGAGCTGAAGCAGTCCATCTGCCAGATACAAAGAAGGCATTTTAAATACCTATGAATACCTTTAAATACCTATTGCATTCATGCTAGCACTGCTGTTCCATGTCTTTGACCTTGGAAGTGCTTTTTACTTTGTCAGTTATAACTCAAAGTTGGGAAAACCTGGATGGTAGCTTTTAGGCTAGAGAGAACAGAGACAAGAATCAAGAATTTGCATCTTGCAGGACTTTTACAGATCTTTGATCAAAATGTTGAATGTAGAATGCTCTACTTCACACCTTGAATTTGAAAGGCAGCACATCCAGTGAAGTATTTCCCCAAGAAAACCAACAGGATGAAGCAGGATATGCATCTTTTTGAGCTGATATTTTTACAAGACATGCTGTACTGTCCCAATAACAGTCCAGTTGCTTTCAGAGAATTATTGAAAAGAAGTGAAAATGAAAACGCAGCTTCAACTATTTCAAGCCTACAGAAGAGTATCTTGCTCTTGTATCAATGACAGATATTAAGGGAAGAGCAAACTAAATTCTGAGGACAAGGCTTTGAATTTATTTAGTTGTTTTGTTCTTCTTGAAAATAAATCCATTGTCACTAATGTCAAATATGTTCCTACTAGCCAGGATTGTTCCTTCACTAGTTTTCCCCAGTTGTTTCCTGCCAGTGGTACTTTTTAACTGATGGATTGATATCTGTAGCTAGGAAGGCAGGCAGAATCTTTGAAATGGCTAATCTCATGAAACAGAATCCAAACGTTGTTTTCAATGTAGCAGACTTGGGAACTACCAGTTGGTGTGACCTACCATAAGCAAGATTTTATGAAGAAAATAATAGTTTGTCTGAAGTTATGAACCTTGCTTTCACAAATTTGTAGCTTCAGCACTGCTATGGGGAAATAGTACCCCAGTCAGTCCTACTGTTCCTGCTTTGTTAATAATCATGTAGTTATTGGGGAAAAAAGTTATTTTGCATATTGAAGCCTAAAAATGAAATGTCTGAAGTGTGTTTGTGACAGCAAGGAAAAGGTTAGCCACTGTATTAGGCAAATATTATATATATAAAATAGCATAAGGTCTGTGGTAGGAGACCACTAGAGATCTAGTCTTACTTGGAATAAGAAGTTCAGTGTTGAAAATACAATGACAGTCTAAAAAACTGGTAAGAAGGGCTTCATATGTGTCCAGAAAACTGTATTTGTTAATATGGTCTATTTTTATATGTTGATTGAAATTGCAAGGTTCTTACGAATAATTGTGTTTACAGGGGCCAGGTTCCTGCTGAGGCAGAAGCTAACTACTTAGGTTTGGCCAAATCTCTGGAAATGTATGGAGTGGATCTCCATCCTGTTTATGTAAGTGGTAACCGTGAAAAACAATTACTGCACTAATGTGTGAAACAGTATTTATACAGTTTTGTTGCCACAGGATAACTGGAAAGGGAACACTACTCAAGAAATGCAAAGGAACACATATTTACAGATGGAGAGGATTCGGTCATTCATACACACAAAAGCCTAATGATTTTCAGATTAAATGCTGTGATTGTGTTACGCCTATAAAAACCAATCAGTTATACTCTGGATAAAAACAATTCAGATAGAAAAGAAGTAATTTGTGCAAGTGTCAGGAGACATGAGTGAGGGTTATTGCCTTTGTCTTTGACAGAAGAATTTGCACATTATTTTTGTTTAAAGAAAGAGTGTGTCCTGAAACCTTTTTAACACCATTGCAAAAATCAGGGTGGAGTAGCAGTAGCATGTCTGGCTTTTTAAAATATTTGTTGTGAAGGTTTTACTAAAGATTCCATTTTTTCCCATGTTGTATCATGCAGCATTGCAAGTTGTCTGTATTGCCTCTGAAAACCCCTCCATTTCTTTTGTCTGTCAGCATGTATGTTGGGGTTGGATCCAAGTCATCACCTGGAGGCTATATGCTCCTGGTGGAAACATCATTCTATCTTGTTTGAATTATTCTGCTTGTGGCAGGTTTTTTTTGTTTTTTTTTGAATGAAAGAAAATCAGGAGTTCAAATGGGGAGTTGTTGTATAGATAGTTCACTGAGTTAGATGTCAGTACTTTGTAAAATTACTTGAAAGAAAATAAAGAAATCAAGATGCTACCTAAAGATTAAGTATCTATTTCCTGCTGAAAAATGTGTAGCCTGCAATATAAAGCACCTTTTAGTGCACCCTGTGGCTTAATTGTATTCATATCCCAGGCTTTGTTCCCCTCCCACCTATAGAAAGCTGGGGAGTTACCGGAACAAGATTCAACATGATCCAACAAAATCATGTTAAATTAGTACAGCCTGGAATTTTTTTTGCCTCATAGCTTGCTTTTGTTGTGCAATAAAATCCCTGCCTGGGTAACCTGTGAATATCATTGTTCCTACTTAGATTACAACAGCAGCAGAAGCCCTCAGTTGAGACTGAAGCGGCACACATGACGAGATGTAGCTCTTTTCCTCCTTTGGTCATATTAAAAGTAAAGTGGCCTTTAGCAGTTCATTCACTGAGGAGCACAGGCAGAGCTTGGCAGGTTGACCTTGTCAGCCCTGTAATCACACAGGACACTTTCCAAGCATCTCAAGTCAGTCCCGCTCACAGTTGATAATTCTGCTGCTCATGCTCTGCTGGTTTAGAGCTTGTAGGGCTCCTCCTCACCGCCTCAAGTAGGTAGGTGAATGAGCTTTTCCAGCTGACTTTCTTTTAACCTCATGCAGGAGGGTTTGCACTCTTTCAGCTGTAAGCTGCTTCTGGTTTTGGTTACTGACTGTAAACTGGGGAGGTTGGGGCCTTCTGCCACTCAGCAGTGGAGTTTTCACCCTGTTTTCTACCAGTGCAGTTTGAGATTTGTATCCTGACTTCAGGAATAAGTTTCCTTTGGAGGAGCTGGTGCATGTGGATGTTCCCTGCATGTGATTGCCCTTGCTGAACAACAAAAAAGCTTGATTCTCCCAAAGGAGCTACTTCACTTGGAGGCAGCAGCTGCTGACACTATTTTAGCAGGGGGAAGGCAGCTGCATGGTTATATTATAGCTCAGAAAATCGCTATTTACTTTCAGCTGAAAGTTGGGATATCTGTTGCATTCATGCCTGAATAAGGAGTTCAGTTTCTAAATTTGGCCATTTGCCAAATAGCAAAAATTAATTCAGTAAGAAAACAACAAAAAAGGTATTTTTATTTTTCACCATGGCATGAAATTCCCATTCTTTCCCTCACTGCCATACTTTCTTGCCTCTTTGCCCCCAGAACTACAAATTTTTCTATAGCAGTTTTCATCAGGTAGATCAAGTACTATTTTCCCATTTGTACGGATTGTGAAACAGTATATTCAAGTCACCAGGATTAATTCCTCACTGAACCTCACTGCTACTGTGATTCTACTTGCAACTGTGTGAATGACACAGATTTTTATTTTCTAGGGTGAAAACAAATCTGAATACTTTTTAGGATTAACACCTGTAGGAGTTGTTGTCTACAAGAACAAAAAACAAGTAGGAAAGTATTTCTGGTATGTATTATTTAAATGTGCAGTCTGTGCTAAAACAATAACAATGTTGTATGGAAAAGTATGATTTGTGTTATCTATTTGAAAGGTTAATTACAGCAATATTAAAAAAGTATACACAGAATTCCTAATATTTCTCTGGATTATGCAGATTTTTTGTTCTTTGATAATCCCAGTATTGAAAACAGTAGATCACCTTTACCATACTCGTGCTGAAATGTTTACATATCACTAATTTTCTGCTGACATCTGGGGCATACCTGAAATATAAATCTACCTGTGTTTTTTTTTTGGTCTTTGTGTGTAAGCATATACAACTTTATATTTTATAATGGATGAAATGAAAAGCTAATGAACTGCTGTCTTTCTTTTTTTCTCAATATTACAGGCCTAGAATTACAAAAGTTCACTTCAAGGAAACTCAATTTGAACTTCGAGTCCTGGGAAAAGATGTAAGTTTTTATTTAAGCCTGAAAAGATAGAAAAAATAATCTCAGGTCTAATGAAGTTGGAAATTTAGTGTGTCTGTCAAAGTCTTATTTGTTTTATTGAAATTTATTGTAAGAAATAAAATGTAGGTGAAAGGAACCTCACAATGCTGTCAGGCAGAAAACAGGCAGCCACAAGCAGCTTGAAACCCATTTATCAGAGTTTAACATCACTGTGCTCTTACACCATTTGAGAGAAAGCAGTGTTGGTTCCAGTGGGGCAAGGACAGCAGGCTGATAGCAAAAGAAGAGGATTTAAGATATAGTAAGTAAAGAAAGAAAGAAAAAGATATTTATCCCCTACAAAGCATGTGGACTAGGGAGAGGAAGAGACTGTTGAGAACGTAGGAAAAAAATAATAAAATGTAATAAAAAATGTAGTTGCAGTCAGTTCGTGGTTTTCACTGTCTGGTTTTGTTATAAGTTTAGTTTGCGGAATTATTTTTTGAAAATACTTTGTATGTCTTTTTGGAACATGAAAGTTTATAGTTTCATAAGGACTGATAGTTTATAGTTTTAAATAGTATTAACCCGCTGGCAGTAATCCCCTTTACTGTTTATCTATGTGTCTTTGTTCATCTACGTAATGATTGATAGTCTCATCCATGATTTTTCCATGAGGATATTTGTGTTGCTCCTGTCATGGACAGCATTTCTTGTATCTTTGCAGATGTATTGGCAAATCTTTCTTTTGTTACTCCCAAGTGGCTTGTTTATATTTGGTGTGGTAATCTATGGGAATTTCATTTCTGAAGGTGCGTTTGTTGAAATAGGAGAGTTGTTTGAAGGCTGGGGTAAGGTTGGGAAAACTTTTCACCATGTTTCATGTAAAGGGTGAGTGATAGTTCATGTATAAACAAGTCTGAGTTTGACTTGGAGTGAATTGCTTGGAAGTGGAGCTGATGCCACATTTCTACAGTTTTTGTTTTAACCGTGTGGAATTGCAAAGGCTTAACATGCTGAGTAGAAAACCTGGAAGGTTTTGGAAAACTTGAGGCTGTGAATGTTGATGACTGGTGAACTCTTACGATTATAAGACAAACATTTTGACAGAACTTGGCAGTTTCAAGCCTCAACAGGTATTTCTAGGAAATTGTTGAAGAGAACAGTAAGTACAGGGGTGTGTACCTTCATTAAATTCGCCTTTGCAACTAATACTAGTCTGAAGTATTTCTACAGCACTTCATATCCTAACAAGATCAGGAAAGGCCAAAAAAATCTTCTTTTGCCCTTTTTTAGCAGTCTGGGGTTACTTTGAACAAAATTATGTATTGGAATAAGCAGACAGTAAACTCAGTCTCTGCATTAAAGTTGTCATAACAATTTATGCTGTTTTACACTCAGAGGAGGAAAAGCTCATCATTGTATTTGTATGAATGTATGTTCCAGAACTCTCAAAAAATTTGATTCACAAATTTATTTTATTCTTCTTGTTTATTTGGAATAAATGCTATAGCTTCGTCCTCCCATGTGACACATGAATATAAATAAATTATATTATTACATGTGGCACTGAATAAATACAGGAGAATAAATATGCCATTTTCACTCCATCCTGGAATATCACTTTATAGCCCAGGGAATTAAAACTTTTGTTGTATCCGATGTGGTATACCAAGTCTGAAATGTTTTGCTTGTTTCCAGTCAGCCATAGGGAGCTCCAGAAGAAATTCCGGAGAAGTAGAAATAATGGGGACTGCCTCATGTCTTTAAATTGAACTTTGTGGCATAAAGGGAAGGAGCTAGCACCATGTAATGAAGCAGATTGCTTATGAGTGAACCAAGTGCTTTGTGTGAAGCACGTTTTCCATATGTTGTAAAAACTCTCTGCAGGGTGGGTTTTGATCATTGTTTCCACACACACCAGCTACCCTTATTCACACTGACTGTCACCTTTCACTGCTCATAAAGAGGACGCTGTTGGTACCTTTAGTACCAGCAAAGTGGTACTAAAGGCTCTTCCCCTGGATGGAGTTACTTATGGTAACTTCTTTA
Source organism: Corvus moneduloides (assembly GCF_009650955.1). NCBI lineage: Eukaryota > Metazoa > Chordata > Aves > Passeriformes > Corvidae > Corvus > Corvus moneduloides. Next base: position 68,924,364 of record NC_045511.1, read on the forward strand.
TTGTTTCTTGCTGAGATTGGTGTGAAATTTTTTCAACCGTGCCAGAAGAATCTGTGTATTTCCCACTAGAGGGGTGGAAATGGACATACTGATCTTCTTGACAGATGACAGTCTAAATGTCCAAGTCCATGTCTTTAGGCTAGCTAAACCCCACATGGTCGTGTGTCTATGTCAGCCAAACCTATGGCTGCTCATTTTGTTGTTTACATTGCTTCACTTTTCATAAACTTGATGCTTACTGAGCAGAAGATGTTATTTATTGCTTAGTGTCTCATAATAAAGTAAGTTGCTTTGGTCTTTCTGTTTTGTAGTGTAACCTCTTGTACTTTTTCATATCCCTTCCATGAGAATAATTCCTGTATATTTAGCTGCCTCATATTTTTTCCTGCATGCCTGTCGCTATTGTGTACGAGCATGACCATCAGTATTTTGGTTCTATCTTTCACTACTTTGCTTGTATTATATGTTTTCCCCCAAAGGCCATTGCTGTTGCCTCTTCATGAACAAAATACTGCCTTTAATATTTGGCCATCCATGGACGAGTGAGACTGAAGCTCTTTTTCAATGGTGTTAATCATTAAATCAATATTTCATTGTCCCCTGTGTGAATCCATGCTGTGAATTCTGAGCTATAAACTTGTTAGGTTTTCTCTGGCACCTCTAAGTATCAGCATGAAATTTGGAACCCCTCCCCTGCAGGAGGAGGGTTCACATTCCCTGAACGTGACAAAAACTTGCAAAGAATTTTTGAAGATTAAAGAAGTTTATTTCTGAGAAAACTGAGAAATCCATCTAATGCCTGTGCAGCGTTCCTGGTAGCATGTCTGTTGAGCAACCTTGCTGGAAACAATCCAGTAACACGTGGCTGCCAAAGCCCTCCCCTCACCACCAGCAAAACAGAGCTTGATCACAATGGATGCACTATGTGGAAGTGAGCAGTGGAAGGGGTGCCCAGCATACCTCCTGTGTTTCCCCATGTGAGGAGCATGGCCTGCTTCCTAGATTTCTCTCTCAGCTAGGGACATGAAAGGAAAAAGAGAAAAACACGCTTTGATAGACTGTGTAGGCTGGGAATGTAAATGTAATAATAGGTAGGAGTGAGAGATGTGGAGATTTTTTGCCTGTAGGTACCAAGTACTTTTGTGCTGTTCCCTGCAAACCAGTGCTCTTTTGTGTAACTGCACCTTTTACTTTAGTTGCTCTGTGTCTGAACATGCACGTGAATGATTTCATTCCTTAGCAGGGTTTATGCAAACCTTCTGTTCTTCCTACTTTTCCTGTTCCACAAAACAGAAAGAATTCAATGTGCATGTCATAGGTTAGCAAGCATAGTCCCGGAGATGATGTCCTTGCTAAGGGGTGCTTACAGCTTCCTCTATGATCTGACAGAACCTATCAGCTGGCCAGTTTGAATATGGACAATTCTTTAAGCCACTTAAAATTGTGACCACCTCTGTGATCCACACTTAAGAATAGACAAATCCCCCCCCAAGCTCTCTCTCGTTTCCGGCGCTGGCACAGGTGGCTGCGGGCCCCGAGTGGGGGCCAGCGGGCCCGGCCAGGCCCTGCTTGGGCCAGGCCGGGCCGGGCCACAGCTCCACACAGCTGCAAGGCCGAGGTGAGATTAACCCTTTTATTGCTGTGAAGAGCTGAAAACCTGAGGGAAGAGAGAGAGGAGATGCTTAAAGCTGAAATTCTGTTGTGAAGCTATGATATATCAGAGTACCCATTGTAATTCCATGAAGATATGGGGGGTGGAGTGTTCAGCTCATAAGCAAAAGCACCTGAGCTGAGATAGGCAGATGCTGAGGCAGCTGTAATTTCATGAGAAGTTTGGACAGGGAGAGATGGAAGCGATGAAGACTTTTGCTCCAAATGGGAAAGGAGAAACCTCAGTTCCTAGAGATGCTCCCAGAGATAGTCCTAACGATGAAGATGAGGAAGACCCTTTGCTCCCAGGGAAGGAGAAGGGCCTCTGTTTTTTGTTTCTGAACAGCTCAACCTTAAAATTGTACCCCAAAAAACTTCCAAGAGTGGACCCTCGAAAGCAGTTGTGGGAAAAGCTGCAAGTCGGGGGAAGGGACTCACATGCGAGCAGAGAGAGTCCTCTTCCTAAATGGACTGAACAAAGTTATTTGGAAGTGGGCGGCTGTCTCGTTGTGATAATGTTTTCATAGCACGAGCAAGAAGAGACTCCTCTTTCTAAATGGACTGAACAAGGTTATTATGGAAGTGGTAAACAGACTGAACATCTTAAGGGTTGTCTTTTTACATCGTCAGTGGGAGAAGGGAGGAAGGTGGGGGGAGGAGGAGAGTTCTGAAGGTATGGTATAATTTTTTTTCCCCTTCTTTTAGGTCTGTTAATAAACTTCTTTATATTCTTTCAAGTTTGGTGCCTGCTTTGCATTTCTCCTAATTCTCATCTCACAGAAGATAAACAGTAATGAGTATCTTGGACCAAACCACTACATTAAATTGGTGTTTCTGCCCAGTTACAAACCCAACCCGCAGCAGTGCAAAACACTTGCTTTCCTCATTTTTGCTGAAAGAGAAAGATCTTTTTAAATTTTGAAATTTTTATTTCAAGAGATCTTGAAATTTTCAAGTTAGACCATACTCCCAAACTGTGCAGTTAAAATTTATTTACATATTTTCATGCCTTCCTCTGCAGTCTTCCATATTCAGATGAAGAGGCCTTCCTCAGCTAAATTCACAAGCGAAACTGGTAATGACTCTTCAGGAGCAATACCAACCACTGGTGCAGGTCCAAAGTACATAATACTCCTAATTTTGTGTGGCTGAAACTTTTCTAAATACAATATTTTTTTGTTTTTTTAAATAGTCCAGAAAATACTGTAAATATGCTTTGTCTTTTTAATCTGCTTTTCATAAGTGCCAGAAGTCTGAAAAATAATTATGTTAATAAGGTACTTCTTCTCCTATCAAATGCTGTATTCCATCTTGAGTTACAAGTTCCAGCCAGGAACCTCTAATTTAATTTATTGTTCCTGCAGTTTCTTGGAAAGACTGAACAGGGTTTGAAGGTATGTTACTCTCAGTCTTAAGTCCAATTTATCTTACATGTAATTTCCAATCAAAAATAGCATTTTGATCTTTCTTATGGTTTAAGAATTGCAAATGACTTTTGTATTATTTGCATTTGCACCCACTTAAGTCAGAGTGATAGTAGAGGGTGGAGGTGAGCAAGCACAGTGATATTAATATGTCATATTAAACAGTTTTGGCTTGTTTTGGTTGCTTGGGGGTTTTCTTGTCTTTTCTTAAGCACTTTCTGAGCCACCATAGAAGGACTGTAAGATTGGTTCAAGGCCTGCATAAAATAAAATTCACTGACACTAAGGTGATACTGTCAGCTTTTTCCCCCTAATTCTTCCTTAGTATTTTTGAATAGCTGTAATACTAAGCTGAGATATGTTTGTTTCAATCTTGACATGCAAACTGGCACAGCTTTATCAATTTTAGCTCCCAACTTGGTATGATGCTTTTAAAGATTGACCTTGAGTAACCAGTAATAGTACATTGTTTGTTACATAAGCTGTTATTTGTCTGCATTCTGTCAATATATAAAGAGCGAATATTTCCTATCAGAATTAACAGCTGATGGTACCCAGGTATGTGCCTAACCTGGCAAAGAAAAATGTTCTGAAGTAGTAGCTTCAGAGCCAGTGTTAATAATTCTGTTCCATATGCAGGTGTAGAATGTATACATGCAGTGTGCCCTGTAATGGGGCAAGATCTCTCCTTACATTACATTAACACTCACTGTGACTAGGAGGAGTGGTGTGTGTGCTGGCAGGGTTCCTACTGTGATTTTGGGGTCTTCTTCTTCATTTTCTGAGCCTGCATTGCTGGGAGCCCATATATCTCCTGTAAATTAGGGTAGCTAAAGCCTGCTCTAAATCAGTGGTTCTCGAATAATTTTTGCTCTGTGGGTCCTCCCTGGAATGGGTGTAAATCTACTGAGAGTGGCCTTTTATCTTGGGAGTAATCCATGAACTCCAAGAACAAGGGATCTTCTGGCCTCCAGAGGGAAGAGCTGTCATTTTAAGTGTGCATTTTCTCTTCCAGGTCGAGCTGAGCTTGCCCTGCCTGGGAACAGAGCTAGCTGGGTGCAAAGCAGCTCTGAGCCTGAAAGCTGTGTAATCAGGCTGGCGTGGCAAAGCAAGCAGGGAGCTGTTTGCCAAGCACTCCTGGACTACTGGACTCCAGAGGTGTTTTGTGCTTAGGCAGAGCAATGACCCCTCTGACTCCTTTGAAGGGTTTTGTAACACGCTTTCAATCTTTCAGGTGGGTGTGGGTGTAACGGTGTAGCACTCTACCAATTCCCAGCTCTCTAGTGGAGAACTTAAAGGCCCTGCCAGATCAGTCTTCTGGCTGGTCTGGGAGGCAGCATAAAACAGGGAAGGGCTTCAGTGTCCGTCTGTGTCTATGCCGGTAGTGTAGACAAGCTATCTGCATGCACTGTGCTAGTCTCTCTCTCCTCCTGTGGGTAAAAGTGGTGGTGAGGTTCCAGCAGTATGAATTGTAGCATGTTTTGGAGACTGCAGGACAAGTTTTAAAAGCACCTAAAAGGAGAGGGATATTTAATGCTCATCCTGACATTTTTCAGTGTGTGCCTTTGTCAGGGTTAGGAGGAGGCAGTCCCGCAGCTCGACAGCTGGTTATTGTTGCAAAGGGTCCTTTTGCAGCCTCTGGTCCCATCGTCCTGCCCCTCCCTTGCTCCTGCCAGTCACAGATGGGATTGAAAATAACCATACAAAAATAAGTGGTTGTCTGTACTTGTCTGGTGAGCAAAATGAGCTTCCTGAAAGAATAGCCAAACACCAAGATGGTTCTAGAGGAGAGAGATCTCCAGAGTGTGCAGAGAGCTGGGACTGCTCTGGAAACAGTTCATGACTTACAGTGCCTTACCTTCAGTGTGCTGGGCAGTCTGAAAGCAGCAGGATGAGTAGCCAGAAGAAGCTTGTGAAGCACCAAACAGCACTGAATGAGTTTGGAATTGTCATTTCCTATAAACGATCAGTAAAATTACAATAGGTCTTTGTTTCTTTTGGTTCAGATATATGAGAATAATAAGCAAACCCCCTGGCTAATACTAACTACCTGTAGGAAATTGCAATGTTCAAAATGCTAAAAATGTTGTCTTTTATTGGAAACAAAAGGTTTAACATGTAATGTCATCCTTGCTTTAGCTATACAAATCAATTCATTCCCTTGGGCCAGAAAGGTTAAACCAGAAAGATATTGCTGTTTCCAGTACTGCTTACTTTTTATATATGCATTTATAAATTTTCAGGGTAATCACAGTACTCTTGCAAGCCTTAAATAGTCCTAAAAAGAATAGGAGGAAGTCCTAAACCTGTCTGTTCTGTAAGCAGTGTCTGTCATACTGGACTTAGTTGCAGTAAGTTACAGAATCCTTCCCAGATAAGATGAGAAATGGTGGAAGAACTATGAATTATTTCCTGTTTGATGAGGATGAGTGTTTTATGCTTTTTTTCCTCTCTCTTTAGTAAGACTTAACTGTGCTATTGAGTTGTTGCAAGCATCAGTTTTGAGGCCATAGTTTTCAGACATGTGGTTTTCCTTCAAATTCAAATAAATAAACTTGGGTGTGTTATCAGAAGGCTTGTTGGTCTGTCCTATGATTTTACGGCAATTGTTTCATTTTCCAGATCTGAGTTCCATAACTTTTTAGTAAATTGGATCTATAGGGTTATTTGCCCCCACCCCACCTTTTTTCTTCCCCCTCCCTGAGTGCCTTTGATTGCTGAATACTAAGTTTAGATGTTTCAGCATCATCATTTTTCTTACCAGTTAGGGTGAACTCCCTTCTACCTCAGAAAATAATGCCTTCATATGATGGAATCAGTAATTTTTGCTGGTCAGATCTTTCTATCATGTGGCAGTGTAAATATTTTGTCCCTCTTATAGTCACTTACTTATTTTCATGTGTTTTCATGCTGTTTGTTCTGTGTATGGGAAAGTTCTGAAACTGTAACTTAAGAAGAAAAAACAGGCAAACAGAACTTTTTCCCCAGCAGGAATCTTTCACTGAATGCCAGTGGCATTCAAACTGGTCTAACAGTAAGATATGGCAGAAACACCTTATTTAAAAAATTCTCTTTAAAAAAAAAATTTAAAAATCACATCTGGTGTCTCTTTGCCCCTCCCTTCCCACATCCAAGAAAGTCCTTCCTTTGAGATTATGCAATTAAAGAAATTTACGTACGACAGAGAATTCTTTGCCTAAAAGTAGGAATGGACAAAGAAAGGAGGAAGACCCTGCATATGAGAAGTGACTCATTGAGTTTTTCCCTAACAGAAGCTAAACTGATTCATCATATTGCATAAAGTTTGCAACACTACAGTCCAGTTTGATATTATTCTTTCAGAGATGACTATAATTGTGTGGGTTTATATGAAATTATATTAGATGACAGTCTCATATAGAAATTGTAATGTAAATCAAATAATGAAATCCAAAGCTACTTTTCTGCTATGTGCAAAATAAGCAAATGTAAAGTACCACTATACATGTCTTCTTTGAAAGTTTTAAAATATAAAAATGCATTATGATCTTTCAATGGGTAGACTCTTGTTTCTAGTCATCAGGGGAGAAAGAGCGATGTTTTTACTCTGGAAGACTCCAAGAAAAATTGATTTTTCTCCTTGACTATTTTCAAGGTTTTTCAGGAAGCCTTTACTTTTCATGAATTAAACTTATTTTTGCTGTAAGTTAAACCACTTGTGAATCTTGCAGTGAGATGATGATTCCTATCAAACCTGACATTGTATTTTAAGGGACTTTGGGAATATATTTATGCTATCAATGTACTACAAAGTCTTTTTATGATATACACAGCAGTATCAGATGAATCCTAGGTTTCTGCATTCTTGGTGGCCATATGTCTTACTGTACCACATGTATTGTTCTCTCTTGCCCTGGAGAATAAAATGTGCTTTTGATGGAAGACTGGAGGATGATTTTAATTCCTTGCCTATTCCATGGGACTATTTTGGCCAGACATTTAACTGAAATAAGGCATGTGATAAAATAAGCTCATGTGTATGTTTTCAATACTTTTTTTTTTTTTTTTTTGTTCAGGGAATGAAATCTCTCTTACTCTAACCACAGGTGTAAAATTCTGTCATTTTTACTGTTGTTTGTTTCAAGGTGAAGAAAAAGCTGCTTGAGGAGATAATTTGTGGTTTTGTGAGGCTGCCTGACAGCTGTTAATAGAGATATAACTGGGTTTTTGTTACAAGTGAAATTTTGAATTCTAGAGAACATGCAGAATTAATTATCAGTTTACAAGGTGCTTGCAGATAATAATAAATAATAATGAATGAGGAGGGGTAGAAACTTGCCTGAGCTCTTTACTTGTGTATGCATGGCACTGGAGAAGTGGATTAATGCAAGGGCATACATAGATTGCTTGAAATTAGCTGTTGAGGGTGGTGTGAACCACACCCCCTTTGTAACTCACATGTTGGTGAAATGTTGGTTAGACTCAGTTTTGTTACAGGGGGTGTCAAACCACGCTGAGCTCTCACACTGACATCACTGGGACTACTCATTCTTTGTGTGAATCACAGCTGAAACACCAAGCACTTGAGTTCACCAAGTGACAGATAGATGGAAGGGTATTTTTTGTGAAGATATTTGAGTGTTTACCTTGTTGAAAACAAGCAGTGCGATGTGTCTGTTGCTTCTCCTTGTCTGTTGGAAGTATGTTACAGTTTGTATGTGTCCCACTTCTCTTTTCTCTGCCAGTTTCCAGAAGTGAGCTTTCAAGCTTTGAATATTCTGTTGTTGTTGTTGTTGTCTTTCTCAAGAGATTTTAAGGTGAATTTTATGACTTCCACCTTTTTCCTAGTGTTTTGAATTATTCTGAGGTTAGCTTTTATTTAAAAAAAACACCCTTCCTTTCTTCTGTTTTTTTCTTTCCCAGGTTTACCTTGGTCCTTCTCTGCATGTATGTTTTGTGCTTTTTCTGTGTCATTGCTTCATATTAGTTTATAACAGATCTTGAGTTTCTTTTTTTCTTTCACTTATTCTTGCCTTTTTAAAATACTGTTAACCAGAATATTTTTGATTGACATCTGACCTGCAGTTTCAGAAAACATCAGAAAAATAATTTTTGAAAAAAAACTTGTGTGTTTTATTTAGGAAAAAAGCTGATGTCTATGAGCAAGAATGAAGGAACAGAAGTGTTTCAAGAATCTCTTTTCTCTGTTTTTTCAAAAGGAAGAATTCTGCAGGATTATAGAACCTGCTTTTCTTCATGCTGATTTCTTTTCTCACATGGACTGGCAATGGGATGGTTGGTTCTTGTGTTCAGTAAATGCGATTCACTTCCATGTCGGGATCTCTCATAAGAATATTCATTTTGTTTTCTCTTCAGTGCAATGAAACGTCCTTCTTTTTTGAAGCACGCAATAAGGTCACATGCAAACATCTCTGGAAATGCTGTGTAGAGCATCATACATTTTTCAGGTGAGTGATGCAGAAGTTAAGCTGTGTTTTCCATAGGGCCACTACCCTGAGCAGGAGCCTTGTTGTATCTGCAGAGAGGTGTAACAAAGGCTTGCTGCCTGGAAACACATTTTTGCTCTTGGTTATGGAATGCTTTTAAAAGCCAACACTTTAGAGTGATGTGAAACAATGTTTTTAAAATTGGGTAGTTTGGTGGTTTCTTTTTGAATGTCTTAGCATTCTTTTCTAAACAGTACTTAAGGTTGCATACAGTAGGTTTTAACAGAAATATTCACAAAAGTATATGGCAGGATTTAAGTTGCCATATAGGTTTTGATGTATTTAACCATCAGTTTTTTTGTAGCAGCATTGGCTTGAGTGAGGCCTTTGGAATTCAGACTTTGATATTTTCTACAGTGCACAGAATTATTATTTTTTTCTAATAGAAATTCATTGAATTTCTGTAACATTTGGCTTACTTACTGAGGTGTATAAAATCTTCCCAGTACTGCACATCTCAAAGCACTTGAATTTACTGTTGCAAAAAGCACCAAGAGAAATGTGCTAGGGTGTCCAGTTGGGAACTGGTGGATGGAATTCTCAGGGCTGCCTTTAGCAGTGCTGTAAATGAGTGACCTGAGAATCCCTCCTGCAGTCTCACTGCTGTGGCTTGGTGGGTTTGCCTTCTCCCAAAATTAAGTGAAAGGCTGCTGGTGCCAGCAGTTTACAGTTGACTCTGAATTAGAGAGGTGTGTAGTCAAAATAGGAGGGGACAAACAGGTGACTTTGGGACACTTTCAACCCCATAAGAGTCTGTCCAGAGGTAGGGATGAAGAGGAATGAGCAGAAAAAAAAAATCCTTTTTTGAGCCCTCATTTGCATTCTTTTTTCTTGACTTGGGAAGGGGACTCTCATTCAGACATCTATGCTACTTTGTTGTTTTATTTTTCAAACTGCACAGGGTGCCAGAGAATGAATCAAACTCTCTGTCAAGAAAAGTCAGCAAGTTTGGATCCCTAGGTTATAAACATCGGTACAGGTGAATTTTTTTTTTATTGTTTTAACTTCATTTAATTCCTTCTTCATTCCTTCTTTTTTCCACTTTCCTTCCAATGAAAGAAAACCCCACCTAGTATAGTTCTGAAGACAAAGGCCATTTTAACAGACTCTTCTTGGGAGTCTGGCAGTTTTGGGACAAATATAAATTTTTTATCCTTCTCCAGATCACCAGAATTGGTTGAGGCCTGCTATACCCTGTAGTCAAAGTGGGACCAACTTTGGCAATTCTTTAAATCCCTATCGCCTTGTAAGTCCTGAAATCATGTTCATGTCCTAAAGGGGTTTTTCTGACAACTGGGGAGTACCAAAATGAGGGTGTATCTTTTCTGACTTGAATAGGTGACAACACTGGATGAATGCTCAAGGCTCTAAGCCTTGAAAGATGCTGTAAACTTGAAATTAAGGGTGGATAAGGAGCACTGTTTCCACTGCCATGCAAGAAACAAATGGATCATAATGAGTAAGGTTAATAATCATTAGCTAGGGAGATCTTTGTTACTTTGCCTGTTTCATAATCCAGATTATTTGAGTTATCACACTCTCTAGAATGATCTGGATTCTCCATGCTGTGGATAACAGGGAAATTATTGCCCTGCCTCTGTTGTGAGCACTATATTCTGCTTAGTCATAGGAAGAGGAACATTAAAGTGAGAATAAAATAATTTATTTAAACTTAATAACTTACTTCAGTTGTGCAGGGAAGAAAAGCCTAATGAGAATTCGGACTTCCACTCAATTTGTTGCCATCTGGGGCTGTGCTAGTGAGACTTTCTTATAACAGTTTGTTTTAGGTTGTCATTCTACATGCCAGAGGAGTAGCCCCTCACTGACTGGAACTGAATAATATTAAATATGTGTGAACAATATTAAATAAGTTTTCCTGGGAGGAAAACTTACAGAAAAAGTTCAGGAAGAAATAATATTACTTTAGAAAGTCATATGTCAGAATAGTCTAGGTTAGAAAAGGTCATGCTATCTTAAGCTATTCCTAAGAAACCAGCATTTTTTTTCAGTGGCTTATCTCCACTTGAAAATGCCAAATACAGGAGTGGTTGGCACAATCTTTTGATGATTTTGCCAGTGACTGATTCAAAACAGAATTCAGGATAGTGCTACTCAACAGGAGAACCAGAGGTGGGATGACAAGTTAATAGCATTTTTTTTCAGTCTAACAATCCTCTTTGATAACTTTTCAAAGTGTTTTCTCATGATTTTATTGTGTTTTGAAGTGGCAAAACATCTTTGCGAATGACCAGAGACCCTTCTGTGCAGCTTCCGCGGCCTGACCAGAGCATTGAAAGGAGTCGCAGCAAGACTTACCCCAAAAGAACACAACAGACAGGTAGGTCCTTCTGTGCTGACCTGGGGAGAGATGTCTTCTTTTCTTTGGTTCATCTTGTCATCATAAGGTGACTCAGAACTGCTGCAGTGTCCTCGAGGATCTCTCAGAATGGATTCTGTGTTTTGCCTGAGGTCAGTATTTATATCTAAGCTTTACAGGATATAAAACCTCCATCTTTCCAGATAAAATAAAAGAGTTGCTGTCGATTAAAGAGGATAAAACCCCATGTGTGTAGGTCTAAGGTAAAGGTTGAAAGGGAAGTTTGAAAACAGGCTGTGAGAACTTGTTTTTTTCTCAGGAGTTCTCTTTCTTGCAGACATATTTTATACCTATATGTCTTGGTTAGTATCTCATTGTTTGGGCTATTTGACCCAAGGTGTCACTTATGCACATCCTCTTCCCATTTCAAGGGCAGTGTCCCTTTATTTTGATATTAAGTGGAACAGAAGTTAGTGCCATGCAGTTTTAACACGCTTCAGATGTGTGAGCTGGAAATCTATTCTGCATGCAGAAGCTGTTGTGGCAAGCTGGAAGTTTTTACAGGTGTTAGAGGGAGTAGGATTAAGCATGGATCACAGAAGTCATGGCCTGAATAGTAGTAGATGCTTCCCGAAATTTGGTAATAGAGATGGCAAGCTCCAGGTCTGCATATGATTACGTGGGTATTGCTTAGCTTCATCTGTGACAGAAGGCACACACAGCTTAGTCAAACTTGCATGTGGAGTTAAGTGTGTGTGTGTGTGTTTGCTATTTGTCTGGGCTTTAAAATGTAAACAGTATTTCTCTTTTATCATGGTTTAATATGCCACTATAAAATTTGAGAACCTATTTTTAAAAAGAGAGTAGATATCTTCCTCTGGAAACCTCCAGTGTTTATCCTGAATGCTGTATTTTGTCTCTTGACTCGGAAACAAAGCTGGTGTGCTCTGCCTTTTAGCTGCGGTGGCTCTTGAAATGTAAGATGATTAAAAGCATAGCCTTGGAAAATAGAGGCAGTTTACAAAATTTTTAAAAATTTATTTTTTTTTATTTTATTTAGTGTAAAAAGAGAAGAATTACTTTGCTTTCTTATTCTGATGTATTTCACTGTGTCTGCAGTTTTAAGTGGGTGTCTGAGAGGACAAGAAGCTATTCACCCTTGAACCTAATAATTTAAACTTTTTGTTCAGCTGGACTGTCCTGTTCTTAGGGCAGTAGTTCAAGCCAAACAGCGTTTCCTGCCTCATCAGTCCCTGGTTCTGTTTGTGGAAATTTGTGTGGCTATTTGTCAACTAAAACTCGGCTCTTAGTTGAAAATAATGTTTGCCTTAGTCCAGGCAGTGAAAGTCAGTGTGTGTTGCTGCAAGGCTGTGCATGTGTTGTGTTTGCTCATTTTGATTTCAGTCTCTTTGGCTGGAAGCGTGAAGAAAAACTGAAACCTTCCTGTATCCTCTCCTGCTGATGTAATGTGATGCAGAATTCTCTGGGCAAAATGTGTTTGTTATTTTGGTGGCTTTAAACACTTTGTCTCACTTTAAAATAAAATGGCTGCTTTTTCACCATTTTACTTACGTGTAGTTGTGTAATCGCTATCATCTGTTTTCTTTTTTAATTCAACTTAATTGATTACCCATGTGTTCCAAGTGTGCAGTCATATTCCACTGGGGCAAATGTATTAACTCAGATGATACTAATGTTAAATGAATTTGTTTCATTTCCCGCTCAAAATATGGGCTAAGGGAAGAGAGCTATGTCTTTCAAATGCCGTCTTCCCCTATGAATAAGCATATTTTCTCCTTTTTTTTTTCCTTTTATTTTGTCTTTGGCTATTCACAGTGATAAACTTTGAATATTCTTTCTCCATTTAAACAGGCTTTCAGAAGCTGAATGAGGACTAATGCTGCTTCTCCTCCCTGTCTCAGACAACATGTGATAGTCTATTGCATAAAATAAATCTACCTCTTTTCACCTAAAATTGTTCTTAGATATAACAAAGTGCATTTCACACAAAAATCAAGACTATTTGGCATATTTTAAGCATCATTTGCTGCGATGTATTATGTAGATTTTATTTTGTAGAATATTTTTGTCTTGGAAATTAACCTGATAGACTAATACGTTTTATGAGTTATGTAAAAGTTTCCCTGACTAAAATGTTTGAGAAAATCAAATGACATTTCTTCTTAAAATAAATATTCCTTTTGCATGACATTATGCAGATGGTCATCATTGATATCTAGTCCTTTGTTCTTCATTTTCTGTTTGTAGTATGATGTAGTAAGATTAAATATGACTTGTCCAACATTTTAAACAGGGTGATTTTAGTTTGCATGTATTATATCTTAAGGTATTTTCTGTCAAATACACTTTAGTTAGGATTCAGCTGAACAGAGTCTTATAATTTAATTTTTTTTGAATGAAAGTCAGGTTTCCATTTACTTTCCCCAAATCCAACAACAGCTCACGAATAGCTCATATGAAATAACTTCCTTCCACCTTCTCTGAGTTCAGCATCTTTCCTCACCTGCTTCTTTCCCTTTCTATCTTTTCTTAAGACTGAGAAGTGAAATGTATTCAAGGCTTCATTTTTGCAGCCACTGCAGTTAGCCATTCTGATTTTGTTTTATCTTTTTTTATTTTTTTAATCTATTGGTACCAGTGATGGTACCAGCCACAGCAGTGGTTTTGGGGACAGTTAGAACGAGTGCATGACCGCAGCATATAAAATTGGCATTGCCTCCATCAGATAAGTGTGTGTGAAGTGCTAAAACCTCTAACCTCTGACATATTATTAAAATCCTTTCCCTTGTTTCTTCTTTTTGTATACGTGTGCTGGTGTTATAAACATAGTATGTGCTTTTTATATTCTTTTTCTGTCACCTGAAGGCAGAGGTTAGTTATCTCTAGCAGAGCTGAGCAATAATGTTTCTTTGTCTTATTGGTTCATTAAAGTATGCTAAAGTCCTTAGGACTGCAGACACTTGGTGATCTCTGGGTTAAGAGCTGGAGCAGGTGCCTGGACAATCTGTTTTCAGTAAAAATATTTGTGGTTTAACAGAGAGATTGAAGGAGATGATACTGCGAACAGAGAGAAACTGTTTTTCATGTATAAAAGCCACTGCCATTGATTGCTTCCCCTGATAGGATGCACAGCGCAGACCTTTTGGCTTTAACATGGCAGATTATTTTCCTAGAATACAGATAGCAGTGGTTTAAAATGCAGTAACCTGCATTTTGTCACTTGTTTGATACATTTAATATCTTGTTTGTTCTAGGGCTAGTGGAAAAATCCTATCAGGAAACTTTAATGGCTATGATTTGATATTAGATTTAGGCTGTGTTTTTATATTGGTGCATGGGGTTTTTTTTTGCTGTGTGTTTAGGCTGGTATTCAAGTTGGGGCTCATTTAGAGAAAGGGGTTTTTTTGTTTTGTTCTGTCAAACCTTGTGAGTGAGATAAGTGTTACGTGTTTCATTTGCTTATTCCTCCTGTTTCAGCTGATAGAGAATTACAGTTGCATTTTGCTCTGGATTCAAATAATAAACTCAAACATGGAACAGGATCTCTTACTATTCTGTCTTACTCTCTTAGGGCCAGACCGATAATGTTCAGCTTTTGCTACATAGGGTGAAAGTATTCATTATTCTTTTGGCTGAATGCTGGATGTGAAAATCTCCTTGAGAACATCCTCTCAGGACAAACATTGATGTGACCAGACCTGTTGCTGTGGGTCTGAGTTTGTTCAGTGGTGGAAAACACATTGCTTAGGGTTTGTTGTTGTTTGGTAGCTGAGGACTTGGTTTGTCCCTGCCTTGCACGCTGGGTAGTTGAATAAACCAGTGCAAAATAAGTGCTGTCATTCTGATTTAGAAGCCAGGTGGAGAACTGGGTGTGGGTATTACAATTACAGTACTGTCTGTGTTGTGGTAATCCCTAAGCAATCACATTTTGCCACAGGTGCCTGTCACTACCCTGCTTCGCCAGCCTCAGCCATGATTGAACTCTTGGTCTGGCCCAGTCAAAGTCTTCTCCCAGAAAATTGTGAGATTGGGTTTGAAAGTTAGAATTTTGAGAAAATTTATCTTGAGGTGATTTTAGCTATTTCCAAACTCATTTACTTTGAGCTTTATACTTCAAAGTTTACTTAAAATCCAATGTTTTGTAAAAGGATGGGTGTGACTGCTTCCGCATTTCAGTCATGGGGCGTGAGATGAACAAACTCTTGAGGCTACAGACTTAGAAACTAGTAAGAAAAACAACCATTATCACAGAGTAGGCTGTGCTGGTGTAGACATATGGAAGTCCATTCATTTTTGTAGGCTCTTAGTAGCCCAGGATGCAAAGCATGAGCTCTTACTGTATGTTTTCCATTTGATCATGCTATCTGCTACTCTCATGACTTGGTTTAAATACAAACTCAACTTCCAGATAACGTCAGTTAAGTGGCTTTACCTGATAACAAACAGGCACGACAAGCTAACTACCTTCCCAGGCTGATATGGTTTTGGACACTTGAGTTTTTAAAAATGTAATAGTTGGCTTGAATTGAATGCACAAATCAGCATCAAGACGGCTGTAAAAGGGAATTAAGTGCGTGCATTCACCTCATTGGAAAAGTTCAGTGCAGTGCAGTGAATGCTGAGAGTAACTTATCCAGCCAAATGTAAACAACCAGGGAAGCCTTCCACAAATGAGATGTTCAAGATTTCTGGCTGTCTAAGGTACTTTTGAGAAGCCTATTGCCTCGGCATGCAAGAAACAGTGATACAGCTGAGTTTTTGCAATGGGGTTAGTGTTTGGACAGTTTTTTTGGAGTCTACTCTTTTATATCAGTTAATTATATCATACAGAGGTATAAGTTGGTAGAACAGTACTGTAGTCAGTAAAAGAAACACCAGGTGGAACATAGTAGGAGACAATAATTACAGTTTATGTAAGTGTGGACAGAAAGCTCCTGATTGACCCACGATGGCCTGACACCCAGAGGTGACTGGGTGCCTGCAGAATGGTAAGGATATTACCAAACACAGCAAAGGATCAGTTCTGGAGGTATCTGTTTCTTTTATCTCATTTGTCCCTTGGTTATTTTTCTGGCAGTTGTTTCACTGCTATGATATGTTTTGGAGCACAAGTTTTTATTGCTCCATTAAGTTACAAGCACTTTATGAGGCTTAATCAAAAGCTACCTCACAGAGGAATATGTTAAATACTGAGATTAATTCCTTTGTTTGAAAATGTGATATATTTGCTGATTTCTGCAGAAGACTAGCAGATCTAACCTGTAAGAGAACCAGTTGATGAGCAGACAAAATGCTTTAGAAAAATATCTCAAATGTTTGTGTTGAGGTAGGGTCCAGAGACTTTGTATGCCAAAGGGGTGGTATGGGAAGTTGAGGGAGATCGTGAAGAAATCCTTTCTCTGAGGCTAGGGAGAAAACTTATCATGTAAAATCTTTTCACAGCTTAAATTAAGACATCCCATTTTTGTTTTGGCCAGTGAAAATGTCTTGGGGTTTGTACTACATTAAACAACACTGTGATGCTGTTGCTTGTGTCCAGAGGACATAGTATTGTAATCTTCAATCTATTTCATTATCTTCAATGAACATGCTCAGAATCCTGTCCAGAGGAGGTCTCCATCAATAATGATATTGTTTTGTTTTTCTACTTGACATCTGTTTCTGTAGATGGTAACAGTTCTGTAAGAAATGTCTGAAACTGCCAATTAGGTGGAAAGACAATGTGTGAACTGAAGGAGGATTACAGATTAATATTAACAGCATAGCATGGGAACTAAAATCATAGAACCAGCAGGAACCAAACTGTATTCACCCCACACCTTTATTCTCATTCTTGACTGAGCAGGGAATTTCCTTCTGTTGACAGTGACAGAGTATTCCTTTGAGAACAACAGCTTCAGACTTTTCTGTCTTATGTGGAAGAGTAATGAATGTGCTTCATGTTTAACTTTATTTATTTATTTATTGTGTCCTGGTACAACTAGAAATAAGGATAAAGCACAAAAGCGTGGTCCTTACACACCCTTAACAAGAAGAGCATGCACCAGATATCTTGTGTGTCATTTTATCTCTCATGCTCCCCTGTGTTCAGGAGGTGATTATGCTGAATAGGTGTGCAAACATTTGTGCTACAGGACTCATCTGTTTCGGGCTTTTTTTTCCTTCAGGTTCTAAGAACATAAGCCAGATTACAACAAATGGGGAAAATGAAGGAACTACCAAAATTATTGCACCTTCTCCAGTGAAAAGGTATGTGGACCCACAGTTTCCTTACAGCTTTTAAGAGGTTGTACAATGCATTGGATAGAGGAACATGTTTAGTAATCATTAGTACCAGTTTATCCTGCTCTTGAGTTCAGGACCATCTGATCTTCTGCTGACAAAGGTCAGAGAGTGTTTCTAAGTAATTTGTTTTATAAAACCCTGCTCTTCCAATCAATGTGGAACAGGGATTTCAGGTGACACATGGTTTGAGAACCCGTAAATCAGCAAAAGTTAATGGGAAGGCAGACAGTCTCAGGTTTAAATAGGAAAAAAAACCAGGTAATGACCCAAAGGGCACTGGGCAGGATAGTCCTGTGAAGTCCTGTTAGTCTCTCCCCTGGGAGCTGTGGGCTGGCTGTCAGAGCCCTCAGGGCATGGGCCTTCTGTCTCTGAACAGGGCAAGCTTGAGGTGTGTGTGCAGAGAGAAGCTGGGCATGGGCTCTCTCCCAGCAGGTTTGTTAATCTTGCAGTGATTTCCCATTATACTGTTCAATTTGTAATAAAAATCAGGAGTTTTTGTTCCTGATCTGTAGGAGTAGTGAATTGCCAGGGCTCTTCTGGACTTGTGTGGTCTGCTGTGTCTGATTTATCAGTGCTGAAGTGCGCATCTCTGGTTATTAAGTATATCTGAAAGGAAGAGGTAAGGCTCATATTCGGAAAGGGATTTATATCTCCACCCCTAATTTTAGGTGGAATTTTTGTGCCTGAATCAGAAAAAGAGTGATCTGACAAAAGAATGAATCAAAAACACAGCACTTAACTTTTGTTTAGTTGTCTGGATATCTGTCTCTGCATGCTTGGCAATCCTGACAGCTGGGGTTTTTTTTCTTAACTGAGTAACTCTTAACTGGACTTATGTATGCATTGAAGCTGTGGGCTTCACCTACTAGGCATCTGGACTGAGGTCTGAAAAAGGATCTAAAAGATTTACTGCAAATGCTTGGTGGATAGTGTTCTCTATTGCCTAATATTTGGAGCAGTTGACCTCCAAAAGAAAAGCTGAGTTAAATTGCTTTCTCATTTTGAGGGAAATTGAATGCACTATTCTAGTCCTTAGAAAATAATGCTAATCATGTGTTAAAAGAAAGTTTATGATTTTGCCACTTGGTCATGCTGAAGCTAAACCTTTAAGTAGAAAACAATACAGAGGTAAAAAAATACATGAAGGGAGGACACAAAGAGGATGGATTCAGGCTCTTTCCAGTGGTTCCCAGTGACAGCACCTGGTGGGCACACACTAAAACACAGCAGGTTCCCTCTGAATGTCAGGAAACAATTTTTCCCTGTGCAGATGACTGAGCACCGGCACAGTCAGGTTGTGCAGAAATGTGGTGGAGTCTCCATCCTTAGAGATAATTCCACAGCTGTCTGGGAATAGTCCTTGGCAGCTGAATCTGGGTCACCCTGCTGAAACAGGCAGCTGGACCAGATGACATCCAGAGGACACTGACAACCCCACCATTGTGTTGTTCTGTGATTTGTTAGGAGAGAGAAAGATACAAAGCAAAAGGTACCATTATTCCATAGTGATAGTTCAGAGATCATAATTTTGGGGGGACAGACAGAATTTGTGACAGAATTTTTAGCAACGAGCTGTTAAAAAGAAATGGATAGGCAGGTTTAAGAGGAAGAACCAAAATAAGTGGCTCTCAGTATGACAGCTTCAAGGTTTCTGAGTTTAGTTTCTTACCCTGACAGTTTAAAAGCAGTTCACAGGCAGGTTCTTACTAAGTCATGTTTTAGACAGTCTTAGTCATTTCCAGGAAAAAAAAAAAGGTGTTGGAAGTTTTTTTTCTATTTAGGATTTGATTTGGTTTTCCCTGTGTCTCTGTCTGCACATGTAAAACACCTTTTGGGTCTGCCAGGCTTTGTATATGTGAGAGGCAGCGCACAAAATTTATGCTGCATTTACAGTTCAGAAGTTTGCTCCATCCTGTGTAATTCTTGCATTAGTTGTCAGTGATGCTGGCAGAGCATCTTTCAGTAGTGTTCATGAGCTGAGTTTTCATATTTAACATCTCATCCACAGTTGAGATCTATAGTTAATTACTTATGCATAAGTGGTATAAATTCAAATCATAAACCCCCCCCCCCCCAATGACAGTAATCTCACATGAAATTCAGATCCTAACCCTTTCAGATACTTAAAATGAACTCGGTACCTTTTGCAACTGCATTCCTGGAGATGCTGCTGGTATTTGAAGAGCTGCCACACTCTAGCTTTCTGTCCGTAAAGTGTGTATCTGCTCCAAATGAATAATCACTTGGGAATTTAATGCAGTAAATTCACCTCCCAGGTACTTTATCTCTTGAAGATTTGAAAACAGTATTCACATTTCTCTAAGTTCAACCAAGGTATTGTTCAGTAGTTCATGCTGTGCAAATCAATTCCTTTGTGCAATATGGGACAGATATATATTTATCTGAGTTACTTGCTCACTCTGTAGTAAGCACATATTTTTAAGCCTGGGAATAGATTGCATGCACCTATGAGTCAATAATTAATGGGTGCAATATTAAGAAAATGATTTACCTGATAAAGTGTAATTTAATTTCTTTTCTTGCTGACTTACTGTAGCTTTGCATTTTGTTCACTCTGTGAGAATTAAATGATTAACTCAGTGACCTGTAATATCCAAAGGCTGAGGTTAAAAGTGGATTAGTGAGTTAAGTAGCCACGATTCCTACATAAAGCTGGGTCTGTCACCTCCTGCTCTGGGAAAAGAACTCCCAGCTTATATCCCCCTCTCTAAGCAACTGTAGAGCTTTTATTTTTTCTTCCCGAATAGCACTTTATAACTATATGATGTATTAATGATTGTACGGGGTTGCTGTCAGTAATACTTCTTGACAACCTGAGTGGAAATCAGTGTGGCTGCCTCGTTCTATCTCAGGTGAACTGCTTGTCCATGGAGGAAGAGAGCTCTAGGAATGGTGCTGCAGGAAAAGCTCTGCTGAGCAACTGACAAGGACAGGAGTGTGCTTCAGCTAAAAGCCACTTCCCAGCATTTGAAGTGGCAATTATCTGGGAGCTTTAATGGGTCAGAAGCTGTAAAACCTGACACTGTGGGAATGATAGGGATAAAGGAAGAATTGGAGCATCCTGCTTTTTTCCCCCCATCCCTGTACGTATGGTGAGAGACTGGTTACAAACACTGATATAGTTCTCAAGCCAGGTGACTCTCCTGGTTTGCCTTGCAGCAGTCAGTGAAGTCAGCTCTTTCACAAAAACATCTTCCTGGCAAAAATAAAACCCAAGGCTCTACTGGGGATGGTATGAGAAGGATATGCTGCCCTGTGAACCTATGAACCTGTGATCTGTCATACTTTGAATAGTTTACATCACCCCTGCCTTTGTTGCTCCCATTTTAAAGTAGGTACTGTACACCTGGAAAAATGGTAGGGAAATATGATAAGGATAATCTGAGGTATGTGGTGACTCCCATACTGGGAGAGATTAAGCAGTCTGTGGTTCTTTCCCTTGGGAAAGAGATTAGACAGTTATAAATGTGTAAAAAAATATTAAGGGGTGGAGTTTTTTCTTAGGGAGCCATTGTTCATAGGTGTTTGTTTTTCTTTATTTCTTTCTATAATCACAGAAACAGTCAGGAACAAGGGATGGAAGTTTTGAACCATGTGGAAGTCTTAAAATAAAATTAAGTAATTGTTTATGTCATAGCCAGATACTGAAACATACTCCTACCAGGCACTATTTATGACAAAAATTTTAAAATATTCAAGAAGTATTTAACTAAATCAATGGAAGAAAGTTTCATTAAGAGCTATGTAAAATAAAAAGGAGGTAAAGCCTCTGTTTCAGTAATCTGTTAACTGCATATTATGGAAGATTATGAGATCATATTGTGTGTTTGCCCTATTGTTAGACTTCTTGCGTAAGTATCTGTTCTTGTTTATTTGGAGACAGGATTGACTGTTTTTCTGACTCAGTGCTGCCACAATTATGAGCTTGCAGAGATGATTTTTTTTCCTTTTTTCTTTTTTTTTTTCCTCTTTTTTTTTCCTTCTCTCCCCCTCCCCTTATGATTGCTCTTTTTAGGAGAAATTTTTCAACATAGCAGGTCTTCACCCTCTTTTGTATAATAAATAAGTAACTATATGCCAGGGTGGGTCTCTGTAATGTGTGTATGCCTTTAAAATTAAATTTTTAATGTTCAGGATAAAAGAAAATGTGATCTGTGTACAATGGGTTTTTAAGAATAAACAAATAAATAAATAAATGTATGTATATATCTATACTCTTATTTAGCTTTAAAAACATGAAAAATGAAAACAGTCCAGAAACACAAAGAAGTAAAACAAGTGCTCCATGGGAGGAAAATGGCCCCCAGAGGTAAGGCAAGACTTGATGTCTCAGGTATTGTGCAATGGTAAATACCATGCCACAGCAGTAGGTTGAAGGATATTCATATAATATATTATTGTGTTATTTTATTCATAATATAGGTGTATTGCATGTGTGCAGGTAGGTTCTTTCATGGATAAATAAACAGTTAAAAATTAGGAAAGTATGTGTAGGAGGAGGTAGCCAGTGAATGAATGTCAGCAGTGGCTTTCTACAGAGATCTGCTCATAGACCTCTGATATTTAGTATATTTGTCAAAGAACTTGAAAAGGGGTAATAAAGTTTGGTGATGATACAAAATTGTTTAGGATAGTGAGAAATTTGTCTGTGAAGGGTGGCAGAAAGACCCCTAAAGTGTGACTGATGGGTAGATCCTATTGAGTCAAAAAATGTGAAGAGAGGTACATGAGGACAAAAAAAATAACCCTAAATTTCTGATTAATATGTAGTGCTGTGGAATTCTGATGGATAACGAAGAAAACATCAGCTGTGTAGCAGTCAGAAAAACAATTAGCAATTATTAGTAATAATAATTAGTAATAATTATAAGAGAACAGCATTATGTCATTATGTAACTTGGTGGATCACATATGTGCTCCATGAATTTTGGGAGCAGTTCTGATGCCCTTATCTCAGGAAAAGGAATAGGCTTTGAGAGGGGCAGCAAAAGTAATCAAAGATGTGAAAGGCTCTGCAGTAAATCTGACAGGGAACAAGGGCATAGGCCAGACAGGATCCTCCCTTCAGTCAGTAAAAGAGGCAATTTCAGGGGTTAACATCTAGAAAACACAAGTTGTACTGAGAAAAGAGAAAGTGATCAGGACTGTATTCTTCCAGCAAAAGAGCTGAGGATCTCCAGGTGAAGCTATTGAAGGTGGTGTAAAAATGTTGAGAAAGGCAGTGAGTAGTGACTCACCATGAGTGGGAGACTTGTGGTCCTCCTTTGCAAGGGGTGCTGCAAGCTGATGAATTCCTGGGGGAAGCTGGGTGAGTCATGAAACAAAAATTCTGAAGGGCTTCTGAAGGCAGAGGTGCAGCAGCAGGCTCAGCAAGCCTCCTGGACTGGGAATGGTATGGGACTCAGGGAGCACTGGGAAGCTGTCTTCAGGGTTTTGCTTCCTGTAGGTGGTTGTTTACAGCTGACGTTGGAAACGGGCTACTGAACCAGACAGCATGTAAAGTGTAATCCAGAATGGTCCTGCTTTTCTGTGACAATTCAGATCTATACATGTGTCGTTTGGGGCACCCTGATGATTTACCCCTTGTGCTCCTCCTCTAAACAGAGTAGTTTTCAGAGTAAAGACAGAACAGTGAGCAAATACTCTCTTTCTAAGACAGACGTTTCTTTGGTTATTTTTAGAGAAGTGGTGTCATCTTGTCACTTTATGGCTCCAGTGTTTAAATTGCTCTCAGGACAGCAGAAAGTTTAACCTTTCAGGAGCTAAAGAACACTAGGATTGAGTTTTTGCAAATCTATTCATTCTAAAGCACTCTGCAGTTTTAGACACATAAGCAGGCTGGATGTTGCAGAGAGGTTTTCACAGCTCTTAATAATAATTCTCATTGCGATGAGCTGTGGGAACTTTTCACCTGTGCAGAACAGTGCTGTAATCAGCTGTCTGCAGAAGTAGGTGAAGAATGGATTAAATTTGAAGGCCAGAGGCTTTTAGGAAAGCAGAAGGAAAGCTGAAACTTGGAGCACCTCCACACCATTGGCAGAGGTTTGCATGGATGAACAGAAGAGAAATGGAGGTAGAATTGCTTCATGTTCCCAAGCATCAGCTCTGTGATGAAGACATATGTCATGACATGACAAGGAACATGGCAAGTTTTCAACACTTACATCCATGGAAAACATGAAGAATGCCTAGCTCTGGGTTGGATACGCCATACTAAAGCACAGAAGTTTTATTACGGTAAAAGAATATGAATAAACTAAAATCTCTGTTTTGTAGGCTTAGAGTTGTTGGCTTAAAAATGCTGAGGCCTCTCTCCTACATTTTTAAGGTTTAGTGCGAAAAATGTATTGCTAAAAAGCAGTACCATCTGCATTTACATAACACACACATTAACACCCACAAAAGGATGTATAGCCAAGTACTCACCTGTGCGTGTGTGTGTGCATGCATGAATGTTTTCATTTTTGTACGCTGAATCTCAGTTAGCTGGCCTAACTGTTGTGGAAATTTTAAAGCTGATTCTTTGCTCTTCCTTTTTAACCTTAGTGGACTGTATAATTCTGCCAGTGACCGCAATAAATCACCAAAGTTTCCTTACTCTCGCCGAAGGAACCCATCTGGTGGCAGTGAGAATGAGTCTGGGCAGCCAGTTCGGAGGAGGTAAGAGCCTCAGGGTTAATTACTGTCAGCTTCTCAGTGTAGAAACTTGGGCTCCTGCATGCTCGGTGTCCAGCTTGTGCAGGCACAGCTAGGTCCTGGGAAAGGGGGTATTCCAGGGGCCAGTTGTTAGTAAAAAAATACACCTGAGCAAGAATACCACAGCTGGTTTTGGAAAGAAAGCTTTGATCAGGTTGTTTGCTTGTGTGCTGTTGTGGGAAAATGATGTTAAAAATGTGAGAAGTTGCATTATTGGCACGTGCAAGATTCCTTTGGTTACTGGAGCTCTTTTTGCCTGGTGAATGAAAGCACTGATGGATTTGTTTGCTTGACAATGAGCTTCCAATGCAGTGTTATAAGGACATTTCTTTGCTTTAACTGCCCCAAGGATTAAACAAATGAGCCATATAGTTGTCTTTGACAGTCCTGTATTAGAGAGGACACCAGCAAAAATACAACTATGTGACACATTCAGTTGGTACAAGCTGAATTGAGTGACTTAGAGAAGTAAAATAGAATGGATGGAGGTTCTGTGCTGCATGTCCTTGAGCGTGTCCAAAAAGAAAATTACAGGGGCAGCTCTGACGTGATGGAGTATTGAGAGATTGTGTGTTACTTGGGACAATTTGTCCTGCTGAGAAGCTGCTTTCATTGCTGGAGCACCCTGCCTGGTGCTGTGATTTGTTATGAAGTATAAACAGACACAGATACCGTGCCATATTCATTGCAGTCGTCTAAAACTGCCTTAGGAGCCAGCACATGAGAGTTACATCTCTTTCTGACAGCTCTGGAATAATTACCTGTTTGGCCTTCAAAGCCAGAGTTACAAAGGGGTCTCTGACAATGCAGCTATATTGATGAGGAAATCTAGTTTGATGTGGAGCTTTTATCCTTCTCAGGTTTCTGAACTGTTTCAGACCTTTTATCTGCCATTAGCTGTCTGGGATAGGAGAGAAGAAACTAAGAAACTCACCCATGGTGCCTGCTTAGTGACCTCAAATAAATGAGTGTAACTCTCGGGCAATGGAGTTGTGTTTATTTGCTCTGTTGGATAGAGCCCTCATAGATGTTAACAGCAATGTGTTTCCTGAATGGGTTTTGTCATATTTTAACCTCAGCCCAGCCCCAGGCAGCCCCTCACTCACTCCCCCACCAGCAGGATCAGGGGAAGAATCAGAAGGGTAAGAGGTAAAAAACTCATGGGCTGAGATACAGACAGTTCAATAGGGAAAGCAAAAGCCGTGCACACAAGCAAAGCAACACAAGGAATGAATTCCCTGCTTCCCATGGCTGGGCAGGTGTTCAGCCATCCCCAGCAGGGCAGGGCCCCATCACACTCATGGTGACTTGGGAGGTCAAACCCCATCAGTCCAACATCCCCTCCTCCCTCCTTCTTTCCCCCACTTTATACACTGAGCCTGATGCCACAAGGTCTGGAATATCCCTTCGGTCAGCTGGGGTCACCTGTCCTGCCTGTGTCCCCTCCCAGCCTCCCACGTACCCCCAGTCTCCTCCCCAGCGTGGCCTTGGCTCAGTGCAATCCCCGCTCAGCAGTAACAAAAGCATGTCTATATCATCAACCCTGTGTTTAGCACAACCCCAAAACACAGCCCCAAACCTGCCACTGGGAAGAAAACTAACTCTACTGCAGACAAACCCAGCACAGGTTTTCTGATGCATTGCTAGCTTAGTTGTCAGAAGGACTTGTTTGGCTTTGTAAAAACAAAAACTAGAGATGTGCAATGCAAAGCTCTCTCATATCAAGAAAAGAAAAGTGTTTGTGCACTGTGCAGCAGGAAATCTGGGATTTGCATTGGGCTGATCTAGTCAGTGGACAGACAGTCATGCCAATACCAAGTTTTCTCTTGGGCTACCACATGAACAAAATGTTTTTAGAAGTTTTATCTTGAATGTGAGACTGTGAAGACTAACAGTAGGTAGGTTCTAACTTAATTATGCCTTCCTGAGTCTTGGTTTTATTCATGCACTTTCCTTTTCCAACTGTTAATAACAATAGCTGTGTTATGTTTATGTTGTTTACTGGAGTTAAGAGGAAACCACCAGGCTCTAGTGTGTTGCAAACAGTAGGAAACTCTAAAGGCCAGCATGCTATGCTTAATTTTGCAAGTCAGGGGTTTGCAATGAGAGCTTGAATGGAATCATGCCTTCACAACTTACTGTAAAGGTGTCCTGAAAGGTTTAAAACAAGCATATGCCCTATTTTCTCTACCTGAGATCATATTGAAAAAAAATTTATCAAAAAACTAAAACACCTTGTAAAGTTTTAAGGTTTTTTTAAGGGTAGTTTTGTGTATTTGTATTAAGTGACTCAATGATATTTCATTAAAACTTCCTTAATGTCACAGGAAAAATCAAAACAGTGGTGAAGATTCAGATTTAAAGCAAAGGAGAAGGTAAATATACGATCTATAGCAGGTATGAAATGATAGTGACGATACTGGTCATATTTTGGTTCACTGCATCCCCTCCTTTCCTTCCTTCTCCCTAATTTTCTTAAATGTATGAAAGGTTTGTTATGTTATGACCATTTAATTTTTTATTTCTTATCTTTTGCTAAAATGCTCTGTGGCACAGCCTCATCACAGCACAGAGTTTGCAGCACATTGTTACTACCCCATGTTAGAAGCAGCTTGTGAAAGTTTCCTGAGGGCTTATCTGCAACTTGAGAGTCAATTGCAGAGGTTTTAGCTTTTGGAGTCTGAATCTGCAGAATTGTTTTTACTTCTCCAGCCTCCCTACCCACTTTTAATTAAACTGTTTTGCAAGCAAGTGTTCTATCGTCTGAGATGAATTGTCCTGCAAGAGGTAAGTGCAAAGCCATCTGTAACTCCTGGTGGTCCTCTTGCTGTCTTGCACATTTTTTGTTGATTTTTTCTTAAGCTTCTTCCCCGCCCCCCACCCCCATCTGCCATTTCACACGTGACTGGTTGTCACATTTCAAATAAAATGCAGGTGTGAATTTGGGTGTGCCCTTCAACAGCTTCAGTTTTTGACAAGATTTTTGCCACATCTGCCTGTCATGACTCTGTTCAGTGCTTCTCCTCTCTCCTGTGTTCCTGCTTGCACTGCTGGAATGAGAGAGTGTAGTGCATTTCAATGCCAGAGGCTCCTGGAGCTTGGGAAGGAGAGGAGGCACTCCCAGGATCTGAATCACTGCTGCAGCACGGGAAAGGAGCTCTGGCAGAGATACAAACATCTCAGGGACAATCACAGGAAGCCAGAGAAAGTGCTCACATACTTTGTACTTATTATAAGATAACAGAATATTTTTTGGAAGAATGTTAGTGTTACAAGTTGCCAGCGGTAGTCCTGTGATAGATGTCCAGCACATAGAACTGAGAAGATTTAGTTAGGCATCTCAGTTGGAAAGCCTCAGTGCTCAGAAGGGACCTCCTCCCAAAGGCTGTGCACAGGTTTGTTACTGTACATTGCAAAAGACCTTCTCCACTTCCTCACAATTTGGCTATTCTCCTCTCATTTTAATCAGAAAAAGACTGTGCCAGGCTGTGAGCTTTCCTCAGCTCTCCAAGCCCTCTCCTAGACAATATTTGTTGTATCTCTTGTAAAACTGACTATGACTTCTTTCCTGCTCCTTATGCCAGACCATATAGGTATTCTACCCGCAAAATATCAAATATATTGCATGACAAAGAAAACGGGAATAAAGGACAAAAGGTACCCTAAAATTGTCAGAGATCAGGATGATCTCGTGTGTTCTTGCACCTGATTTAGGAAACTATCTTTTTTCCGCACCATTTTTGGTATTTTATGCAGTTCAGTAAAAACTGATATTTAATATTCAGTGAAAGATAATATTCTGACAAAAAGCATGAGCTGCTGCCACTCAGCTGACAGCTCAGGAGCCCTTCTGTGTCCCCACAAGTGCTTTCCTGACGGGGAACACAAGGTAATTTGATGTGCAATATCCAAAAGGTGGATCAGATTTCCATTCCTGAAAAGTTAGAGAAAGGCTTGTCTTGAGTTTGATCACATTGGATGTTTTATCTTGTACTTTGCCTGCCACTCTGTGATTTTTGGCTGTTTTGGTACCTTATGAGATAAATTACTTAAATCACAGTAAGAAAATTCTTGTCATAGTGAAAAATGTAGAAGAAAAGTGTCATGCTAATGACCTGGAACTGTGAAAGAACAGTGTTGCTCAAATGACTTACTAAGGTTGATGTTAGTGGAATATTTATTAAACATCTGATAAGACTGGGGTGGGGAAAGGTATACTTTTGGCTGTGTAAGGTCTGCTGCAGTTCTAGAGCATTTATTGCTCTTAACTCTTCCATTGTGCTCTAGTGAATTTTTTTGACACCATCTTTTAATCTTCCTTCTTCCTTTGGGGTTACAGTTTTTGATAGTAACACACATATTTTTATCCTCACTTTGAGCTTCACCCAGAAAGGTGTATTTTTAGCTGGCAATCTGGCTTTAAATTATGAACATGAAGTTTGCGGATGAGGAGAGGCTTCTTCTCTGGGGGAAATTTCACTTTGCCAAATTTATTCCCTTCAGGCAAGCTGGGTTGAATTGATTTTCTTAGACTTTAGCTGTCCTGTTATTCTAAGACATATTTGTTTGAATGGGAGCTATTTGAGCTAATGATTTCCTAATTTAGGAGGGGAGAACGGATTCCATAGACTGAAGCATTTAAAAGCTCAGGAATTTGATGAAGGCAACCATAATTCACTGGTATTATGGAGAATTTAATGAGGCTCTGAGGTGTGTCAGAGTGACATCTGTAACAGTGTCCTGGTTATGCAGTCGTAATCCTGTAGAAAGCAGAGTAATGTGTCCCTCACCAGACAGTGCAGTTCCATGCTGCATCTGTTCTGTTCCTTAGGAACAATCTTCTCTCATCCTGTTTGGGCTCTTCCTCCTAAGCCATTAGAACATGCAGTGAGTAGGTGCTGGTCAGCAACTTCCTACCTTGTCGTGAAATGCTTCTCCTTACACCTAAGAAACTGCTTTCTCTCCTTGGCTTGTTTGAGGTGTAGTTTAACACATCTGTCCTCTTACAAATGTCAGCTATCAAAAAGAGCAAAAGAAAAGCTGGGAGGCATACAAAAATATGTATCTCTACCAGCATCATCAGGAGTTATCCTCTTTAGCTCTTATGTCATGGCCAGAGACCTCAGAAATAAAAGTTCTGTTCTCCATTGCAGCAAAACCGTCACTGATTCTGACTCCAGGCAACCTAAATCCTTGTAGACCAGCTCCTGTTAATATCAGTCAGCCTTCCGCATTAATCAGCTGGGCTGTCAGTATAGCAGAGAAACACATCTGTCTTTGGGGGCATTCATGGAATCACAGAAGTGTTCAGGTTGGGAAGGACCTTTTCCAGATCATCAAATCTAACCATTCCAAGACCATCCTCACACTAAAGAATGAATGGTCCAAATCAGGTTTTGATGAGAGTGGCAGTCTTTAGGACCTAGCTGTCACCAAAACTATGGGAAAAACAAAAACCCTCTAACACTATATTTGAAGTGACAGAGAATCAGGCATTACTTTATTTCTGGCCAGGATGTGCCATGGAAAATATTCCATACACACATAAGTTTTACTAGATTTTTCCTAACACGTATACAGCCCAAAACCCATAGAAATCCATTGGTTTATTGTTCATTGGTCCCAAGTTGCGTAGTTCTTAGTATCTGGCCTCCTATGGGATGTGGATTTCTTCACCTCTGATGTTAATAAGGTCCTCACTCCTTGGTTTCCTTGTCAGTCTTTTCCGGACCAGTGTCTCCAACCATGCCGGGGGCAATGTCTGGGGTGGATGTTCATTGATGTTTGCTGATGGTCGTTATCTTTCTGGGTATCTTTAGGGCTACTCCCAGTCTGTTGAGACGTTAAGCTTATCTCCGTTGAGTGGTGCAAAGTCCCCCTAAAAAGCTCTTAGACTTCCCTTCCCCAAGGCAAAGGTAAACCAAGCCTGACTAGAGAAATAAAATTAAAAAGTTTTAAAAGTTACATTATTTCCAACATAGTCAGTGGTACAGTGACAGAGTCCTGGTTTCTAGGACCAAAGTCCTGATAGTTGGTCTGTCTGCTCCAAAATCCAATCATGGGTTTAAGGGTCTCAGGTAGTAGAGAAGAGTTTGCCTGTAGGTAGTTGAGCCGCCTTCTTCCATAAAGAGCAGCAGAATCCCAGTGTTACTGGTATTTCTTCCATGCTGGCTAACATTCCCTTCAGACAAGCTGGGTTCAGCTGATTTTCCTAGATTTTAGCTGTCCTGTTACTCTAAGACATTTTTGTTTGAATGGGAGATGAGATATTTGAGCTAATGATTTCCTAATTTAGGAGAGAGAGGAGAACAGACTCCATAGACTGAGGACTTACGAACTTACAGGATGGAAGTTGAGGTGAATAGAAAATACAGATCTGTGAGCATTTTGTTTTGCTTGCAATCCCAAAATTCTGTATAATTTCTGTTGGGCATACCACAATGTACAAGAGGAAAAGAGCCAGAATACATGCAGATTAGAGATGATACATTTCACACCTCCAAGAAACACATTGATGTGGCATACACAAAAAGAATGCTGAATTATAAAATGAAATAATTTTTAAAAAATAAAACAAATGAAACAATGAAATTATTCAAAATGAAAATAGCACTCACCTTATACTACACTGTGGGTGCACTACTTTTGAAGCAGTTCTTCCCAATCAATTAATGAGAAAAAGATAATATGACTTGCAGGTGTAGACAAGCCCTCCAGAGTCTTTTAATTCTGATTTCTGAGAATGAAAAACATCTGAGTGATGTTTTTGCAGTGTTGTTCCTTCCTCGTTTAGCACTGCAATAATTTTGGTGATAGTAGATAAATTAATTTTGAGATGTTGCTTTTCTCTTCTCCAGGTCACGGTCCCGCTGTAACACCAGCAGTGGCAGTGAATCTGAAAATTCCAACAGAGAGCATCGGAAGAAGAGAAACAGGTGACAATCTATTAAATATTTTAGACAGGGAGACATGAAACACAGACAAGTGGAGATGGACTTTTCTCTGATAAACCTAGTAAGAAGGGATCTAACATGTTTTATGTGTATAGAGTCCTCCTGAGG
This sequence comes from Corvus moneduloides, assembly GCF_009650955.1. Classification (NCBI taxonomy): domain Eukaryota; kingdom Metazoa; phylum Chordata; class Aves; order Passeriformes; family Corvidae; genus Corvus; species Corvus moneduloides. The sequence goes on from NC_045511.1 coordinate 68,955,328, forward strand.
CAGTGTAAGACCCTTTTCTAAATAAGAAGAGTGATGATTGCCAGAATACATCATTATAGTTGTATGCAATGAATGCCTGCCCTCCTGTTGCTTAGGAAGAGCTCAGTAATGAACCACATGATCAAATACAGGGCACACTTACAAAAGACTTGCAATATAAATGCAAATAAAGGGGATAATATCTTGATAACAATATTCTCAGCATATACTTCAATACCTCACAAATTCAAGTGCAGACTTTTTTAAGCAGAAAATAAGCTTTCGAGAAGTAAAAACATTTTTAATGGCTATGAATTTCAGTGCTGTTTTTAAATCCATGCATTTAATGATATTACTGTTTTGTTTTCCAAAATGTCAGGTGTGGTCCCAAACCCAAAATGTGTACAGCATCAAGTTTTAATAGGACAGCAGTAGTTCATATCAAGTGATGCTAACAAGTCCTGTATTATATATCCTATTTTTCTTGTTGCTGATATGAAAAAGATGGCATAACTACTGAATTCCTATAAATTCCCTTTAAAGCTGTATCTTTCATGTTGCACTGGAGATAACAGCATCCATATATAATTTAATAATATTCAAATATATTCAAAAATATATTTTAGAAAATACATTTTTAAAAGCACATAGAATTTCTTCATATTGCATAAACACAGTGCAAGAGAAATGCAACTGGTCAAAAGAGGAACTGTTTTAAGGCAAATTTTCTAAATTGCTGCCTCCATGAGCTTCCATCATTTCTTCATGTCTACTTTGCAGTGATAAATTATTTCCAGATCTCTGGAAGCTCTTAGAAATAATCATATTCTAGGTAGTGCTGTGGGAGTATACAGTGTAATTACGTTTTAAACATGACTTGCAGTAGTTAAAGAAATACTAAAAAATCATTGTGACACTCGCATAGGATGGCATAAAGCGTATGTGAGACATAAAATTTCTTTGAAGCTTACCTAAATTAGAGTGCAGTGTAGTAAGATACTTGGTTAACAATAACCTAGTGTGCATGGAAGGTTTGTTTTCCAGCTGAAGTTGAAATGACATGCTGAGTGTAGTTTCAGTGATCAGCAGTAAGTGGTATTTTGTATCCCTTTCTCCTAGAATACTCTTGCCAGGCTTTTTCCCGCGTGTGAAAATCCTTGTGCAGGGAGCTCCACAAGCAAATGAAAGAAATTAGAGACTGACCACAAGAATGTTTTTAAGAACTCCTGGCAATATAAAGACTGAATTGTGAGAAGGAATAAGTACTGCTTATCATTTTTTTGAAGGATAAAAGGGCCTTTACCAACCCTTCCTCACTTCATGGAAAGAAATTTCAAAATAAGAAGAAAAAAAAATGAATTTTTTGAGTTGTTTCTAAGTTTTTCACATTTTCAGAAATCTAAGATACAGCAAAAATGTTAATGTTTCAGCATCTCTTTTTCTGAGGTGATTACTTGAAATCAGGCCAGATAAAAAGTCATTATAAGAGTTAGAGTAAACAGGTACTAAATGAGCTGGAAGTCTAAGACTTGTTCCTTGTGAGCAGGTGCAGGAAAACACCAGTCATAATGAATTTCTGTGTTTTGTTAGCAGCCACAGCAGGAACATAACAAGCTGAAAGGTCAGAGGCACTGAGTAGCTTTCCTGTTATCAGAGCTGAGCCAGCCCTAGCAGGGTTAAATAGGACATTAAAATGAGGCTTGCAACTGCTGTTGCTCAAGTTTATGCTGTTGCATAGAATAATATAATTTATTTTCCAGTACAATAACCAGGTCCCTGACACAAGCAGAAACAAAATTGTTTTGTTTTATTGGAATGAGTGAATACTCACATTAACCAAAGAAATCTTCTTCTGATCATAGTAGAGTAGAATATACTGTTCACAGGACAAGAGATCACTGTGAACTATTTGCCAGGAGAAAACAAATTATCAGAGAAAACCAGATGTAGATGAGAAAAAACCCCAGAAATGTAGATTAGAGCTTCTGAAGGTACAACACTAGAAAAATCTCAGGGAAAATCTCCTTACTGGATCTCAGTCTTTGGGGTTTCACTCCATCATATAAATGTTTTCTCCTAAGCAGATGATCATATGAAAGTTGAAAAACCTGTGTTGAGCATTTTTCAATCACAGAAGAAATGCATTTGCTTTTTCAATCCTGTGGTCAAAATTTATTGTGTAGACAAAAATGTATTAAAGGAGCAGACAGTGTGTACTGAAGCATAGTTTCCTTCCTGGCTACACTGAGCAGATCCATCTGATTAGAATCAGAGTGACTGAATGGTTGAGGCTGTCAGGGACCTCTGGGTGTCATCTGGTCCAACCACTGCTCCAGCAGGGCCACCAAGAGCTGTCATTCCCATACAGCTTTTCAGTTTCTCCAAGGACGGAGACGCCACCACCTCTCTGGAAAACCTGTGCCAGTGCTCGGTGAAAAGAATGAAAGGAAAGTTGTAATGGGCTTTCAGTTCAAGGGCAGCAGTTTTTATTCAAAAGTACCTTTAAATAGAAATTTAGGATTTGAGTTAAACTTTCAGCTTTTCATTTTCTTTTTTTTTTTTTTTTGTCATTTCTGTCACCAAAAAGCTAAAAAATTTGCCCAAAAGTTCCTAGAATTGAACATTGCATTCAAATAATGTATTTCATGTGAGCATGCTTTGCAGCTGCAAAATGGATGTTTTGTTTCTTCATATCTCCATCTAGTAGAGTTCTGCTGTGCTGCAACAGGACTTTGAGTGGGCTGACACTGCTTGCTTTAATAGCTGCAATGCTACTTTATATATTTAGATTTTTGGTATTTTTGTACAAGTGACTGCCATGTGTGGGAGGCAGTTGGTGGTGTCTATACCATATGGGATGATTGCTGTTTGCACAAATTGGATTATTTGGGATGAAAATCACAACTCATTACTTGTTGCTGTGTGAGTTCTTCTACTAAATCCTTAGGTAGAAGTTTGTTAATACCTGTCAGCAGATTACAGATTTAAAAACATTTGCGTAGAAATCAAAACCTGAGGTTGCAGTCTTCTCCAGATGCTTCCTACCATTTCGTAGAGCTGTGGCTGTTTACAGTAGTTGGGGATCCAGCTCAAAATTCATTATGCATGTGAGAGAAGATCTGATCAAAGGAAAAGCAGAAGCCTGTGTAGCTGGTTTAGCCTGATACAATTCAAAACTCAAAGAGAAAAGTACATCTGAAGTGAGGAGCAACAACAACATACTTTGCATTTTCTACATCTCCAGTGTAATCCCTTTATCTCTGTTTGCTTCTTTGTTTGTTTTACCTGTGAGTCTTCCCCTCTGGTTTCTCCAGTATGCCAGTCATACCATCTGATCAGACAGTCCACACTCAAGGTGATATTTTCCAGGGATGTTTTGAAATCCCTGCTGAATTTTAAGTTCACTGCTGTGACCAAGCATATCCTTTTGCTCCACCACCTTAGCACTTCATCCCAGCAGTCATTTGTGCAACCTCAAAACTGTGGGAAGCATCTGTGGAACTTTGGTCAAACACTGCCTGGCTGCCTGGATGGTTGTGGCATTGTGAAATTATTGCAGCCTGCTAACAAATATGCTGAGTTGATAGGATTTCGATGTTTGGCTCCATCTGTAATGCATTCCAATAATGAATTCATGGATTTTAAAGAAACCAAATTAAAAAAAGAAGAAATAAAAGGCATAGCATGTCATTTAGATGCACATAAGCCATGACAGGGAGCAAAGCCTCAGGGGATGGTGCAGAAGGAGTGCCATGGAGATCTGCATGCATCCTGAGATTTGTTGCAGGTTAGGACGAAGGGAGCACTTCTTCTGAGTGGGGACTCACCAAGGGGATTTTCCCCTGGATCCTAGGAAAGTGCATGCTGGAATAAAGTACTTGTGAAAGTTGTAGTAGTAGAACCTTGTATTATGATGTGGGTCTCCTATTTGCTGCAGATGAGGTAGACTGGAATATGTAAACAAGGAAAGAAATCCAGATGTTTGGCTTGGGCTGGGAAGAAGAATTCAAGTTGTGGACATGGATTGTTACATTTTTAGTTCATGCTGTTTCTAAATAACAAATCAGCAAGTTTTCTTTTATAGAGTTCTTACTTTAATGTAGTTTAGGAGCATTTGTTAAAATTTGGCAAAGATGAAAGGTTAAGTACAGCATTGCAGGACCTGGATTTTTGTGGGGGGGGAAAAAGAAATATCCCACTGCTTCTCAGAGCATCCTGCATCAGAGCCTTCAGACTAAACTCCTGGTACTTGCTTTGCAGATTACGGCAAGAGAATGAAATGGTTGACTCGGCTCCTCAGTGGGAAGCTGTGCTGCGGCGGCAGAAGGGGAAAACCCAGGCAGATCCAAACTACCGGCGATCCAGGCACAGATCTCGATCGTATGTAACCTTCATATCCTTTGATGTGTAAACTAAGGCTGTTGAATCATGTTAAAAAGCAGGAGGAGTGTCTCCAGTGTGGTGGTGGCCCTCAGCTGCTGAGGAGCAGAGATTTTCACATGGCATGCTTCCACATTACCAGATTGGTCTTTGTGGTCAAACTGCCTTTGTTTAGTGATTTGAATTTCAGGGCACAAATAACGCAAACAGAACTTTGTAACAAAGCTGCTGAGGAACTCTGTCCATCACCTGGGAAGAAGTCCTGGGTGGTTCAGTGGCTCATTGAGCATTAGTTCTGTAATGAGTACAGTTATTCCTCTTTTCTGGGCTGCAAGTCTGTGGAAGCATTCAGATTTTATGTGATAGCTGCAAACACTTTTATGAAATACATGCATACTAGTTTAATCATATAATATCTGCAGTGGTGTTTCAGATGAGAGCAGCTGCTCGTGTTTCCAAGTCTAATTATCCCTGACAAGCAGCAGCCAGTGATATATTGCATCCCAATGCCAGGATTTCCATGATGGAGCCCTACTGCCAGGCACTGCTGTTCCTGCTGATAGCTTGTTCTGACATAGTGAAGTTATTAGCTCTTGAAATTAATTTTCTCAAGCTAATGAAAATGTTGGTTTCCTTTAATTTACATTTTTCTTCTAATGGCATGTTTTTTGGGCCATAGACACACTGTTTGGTATCACTGAAACCACAGTCAGCATTGACGTTTCCAGCATTAAAATCCGCTTGAGTTCTGTTCTCGGTTGCCTGTGTTGCTAGGACTCATTGCTGTCTCCAGTTTCATACTGCAGAGTTTTAATTCTTTATGAGGGATAGAATTTGCCTTTAAAGGTCCAAATATTGGAATTTGTACTTTAACAGGCTTTGTACAGACTTGTTCACTTTCAGCTGCACAAAAGTCATGTGTTATTAGATGTAATTGTACAATGATATGTTACTAAAAATCAGGACTATTAAAGCTCACTTGCATGGAATGCAGAAAATACAGTTGATTAAATTTGATTTCTGTTTGTTTTATTATATACAGAAAGTGCTGTAAAATAGGAAATGTACTCAGCTAATAATGGTTAGATTAAATTTGTAGCCAGGTTTTCTTTTTTACCCATCGGCCAGGTAAATCTCATTGTTTGGACAGCACGGGTTCCCTCTTGTGGTTAACTTAACTTATGGAATGGCTTTGATTTTCCAGCACAGTGACATTCTGAGTTGTGTTTCATTTAAACTACTATTAGCAAAAAATCATCAATGTGAAGCACCTTACTTAACAAGGAAAGGTCCTGGAAGAAGAAAAGAAATGAAGAAATCCTGAAGACTTTGGAAGGCTTCTCATTTCCTTTTGCTATTGTTTCAATTATTCATGTGTTTCCCCTTTTTATCACACTCTCCAGTTAAAAAAAAAAAACCACAAAAAAAACAAACAAACCCACAATGAAATAAACCCAAACCTCCTAAGTATGGCAGAGATCCTTCACATGTGCAGATAGGAACTAAAAAAATAAAATGAGGATTTCTTTCAAAGCATTTTGAAAAAAGATTAGTAAAAGGCATTTAACTGTTAACCTGTCATACATTGTAAGAGAATTTATTTAATTTAGTTTGGCTCAGCTGTTTGTTTACTTGACTGGATACAGGTCAGAGGAAAAGGACACATAATTCCATAGGTTATGGTTGTTTTGGTTATAAATGTTGTCATATGGCCATTTAAAAACTGATACAAAACTTTAAATTTAGTAGAACAGGTAATTCTTTCACAGTAAGTCCATTATTGCACTCATTGTAACTAGAGCTTCCCTTTGGATATGTGAAGTGGTAGCTGAAATGTTTGTTACTGTGCCTGGCACAGTGCATTTCATTTGTTTAATAATTAGTAATATTAATCATTTGTGGTGGCAAGGTGGTGTCTCCTTGGTCTTGGGAATAAAAGTATTTGACAGGAATTTGACCTTTCTTTCTCCTCAAGGAGAATGCAGAGAGCTCCCAGTTCTAGTTCCACAGGATTTATTTTCAAGAGTTCATGTAAAACATCTGTGTAGCCAAAGGGCTTTTTCTAATTAAGAAGAATGGTCATAAAATTCCATGGCTATTTAAATTTACCATTTGTGACTCAAACTGAAATATTAATAAGGGTGCAGATGCAGGCACAAAAAATAATGTAGACCTTATTAATGTGTAGAGCTGTTCCAGCTTGTGCAAACGAAAAAAAAATAAACAAAAAAACCCCATGAGATTCATCACTTACTGGGAATTCCCATTAGGTTTCTTGTGCATTAGAGAAAATGATCAGCATGCAAATTGTCCAGAAGGTATTGATTCAGATACTGAGATAGGACAATCTGAGTCCTATATATCAAAACTGTGAGTTCTAAGACAATTCACAGTAAAAAGATGAAAACAAAGTGAAAGGGGGATTGTGATCTGACTTTAAAGATTTAACAGAAGAATTGCTTTGTTGTGGACTCTTAAGAACCATACAAACATGAATTTCCTATGTGGTATATGCAATACCTACATTTCATCTTACATTTCACCTTTCTTTTTGTAAGCTTTCTGTCAGTTTGATTTCAAAGGAAGCAGGAACAGGCTTTGGAAAGAAAATGCTTCAATTAAGTTATTTTATCTGTATCATATTTCTTTATATTCTTTGATGGGGAGCTAACCTGAATAAATGCTGTAAGGTTATCCCAGTATGGTAACGCTTCTTAAACAGATGGAAAATAACTAATTGCAGGATGTGAAGTCTAAAAGAAGTTTGCTCTGAGGAATCATTGTATTTCACCTTTTTTTTCTTTTTTTTTTTTTTCCATGCGATGCCATACTGCTTAACTGGTATTGTACAGTAAAGTCTTTATTATTAGTGTAATTGCAGGGATGGAAAGAGGAGAAATGGCAGAGATCACAGAGCGAAATACCTGGAGCTGGTCGCAGAAAGCAGGAGGCACACTTTCTAGAAAGTGGAGAAATGAAGATGTCTTCTTATTTAACCACTCTCTTTCCATGCTGCCCCACAAATTAATATTTCTTACTGTCAGTGAGGCTTCACATGATGCTTCATGATACTTGAGACTTAAGGCCAGGTCCTGAACTGCTGTATTTCCATGAATAAGTAAAAGCCATCAAATGGGTCAGTGGTGCGCACATACCCTGCTTTGTGCGGGTCCTGGGTTAGGGAGCGACCTTGGGGCTTTGCTTCCTCGGGCAAACTAGTGCTTGTAAGCATTACAAAGCCTCCCTGGAGAAACTGGCATTTTCCAAGCAGCTTTCACATACCCCACTGCCTGATTATTCAGCCTCAGAAGAGGATGCCTATCTTTCCAGCCCCAGGGTGAATGCAGGGTTTGCAGCTGCTAGTTTGTGAACAGGAAGCTTCATGGAAGCAGAAATCAGTTCAAAACTAAGGGGTGAAAAATGCTGTTAAATGCCACTGCATTTACTGCATCAGGGAGTTAAAAGCAGTGTGGACAGATATAATAAAGAGAAGTAAATGCAAGAAGGAAGAAGGAGAGATAGAAGTGAAAATCTGAGAAAATTAAATGCATTATAATAAATAGAAAAAAAAAAGCTTTAAAAGACTCTGGACATGGAGAACAAATGGACTGTAAACCACTCGTGCTGTAGCTGTTGCCATCATGAGAACCTGAGGAGCTGGAAGGGACAGCAGTTTGTCAAGTATAGGAATTGTCTTGCCTGGAAAGCCTTGGAGCCTGACGAGGTTATGGATTAGTTCATTTTAGCCCTACTAGGGAAACACAAATGCTAGGTTGATTTTCACCCTTTGGTCTTTCTCTGGTGTTTATAAACCAGTGAACTAGTATCTCCTAGTACTTCTGCTCATCCCAAAACATTCTGCTTTTACATCAGCTGTACAGTGTTTACTGCAATATAGATGTCTCTGAACATTATTCCTAGGCTGAACTCTGGAAATAAGCCAAACATGGTAATGGTGAAATAAGAAAACAGTCAAACTGTTCATGCTAGAGAGCAGTTTGGAATTATTTCTGATACATCTCTGTCTCTGGGCAGGGGAGAGCCCATTTAGAGGTGCCAAACTGCAGATGTCTGCTGTCCTCCTTGATCTCCATCTAAATTTGGATTATATCCCTCTGAAAGCATCTTTGAATATGATAAGCCTTTTTGTTTAAGGGAAAAAAAGATCAGACTGTATGACCCGATGATGTAAGACTTAATATTTGAGAAACTGTGGCAGTATTTATGTGTGCTGGATGTGTCTGAAAGTTGCATCCCTCACATCTTATATGGTGTGGAACAGTCTAGCTGTTGACACTGAGCTTATATAATGACAATGAAAAGAGTTATCTGATCTCTCCCTGCAAATGTAGTCCCTGCCACTGTCTAAAATCTTTACTTAATCTTTTACTCTGTATGGGTTTGGGTGAATTCTAGGTGCAGCTTTAACAACAGCAGTGGTTTTGCACTAACCTTGCAAAAGAGAAGGAAAGGAAAAGAACAGTAAAAAGAATGGAGTTCCAGTTAGAAACATATATTCTGTGATTTAGTAGAAAATGGAAGATATGCCCCTCAGGCTTGCTTTGCTACATCACTGTGACTGCAACAGGGAAATTACCATTTTTGGTAAGCTCTTTGTGTGTGAATTAAATAGCTGGTAAAATATTTAGGTGCATAAGTAGGCATAGTTGCTGGTTTGATTAGCTTGTTGGTGTGGGGTTTTTTTTGTACTGGACACCAAAAACAAATAAATAGAGCAGAAACTCTTCTTGGAAATGATCAGAGAGAGGCTGCACTGTGATTGCAGTGGAGCCACAAGTCTTCACTGGTGTCCCCTGCGAATGGCTCAGGTTACTGACGTGTCAGCCTGCTGTGGCCTGTCCCTCCTCCTGCCCACAAAGGGCTCTGTGGGCCACAGGACATTTCCAAGGGCCTTTTTCAGAAGCGTTATTCCAAAATGTGTTGTCCTTGGAGGGGTAAGTGTTGGCAGCGACTGGGCAGTGATTTGGCTTGGGGAATTCTGCTGTTGTTTGTATTTTACATACACTCTTGCTGAAGGCTGGTGGAACTGGAATTGTGATTGAGAGCCTGTCGTTCAAGAAATGACTTTTCAGTTGAAATAAAGCGATGAAGTTTAATGCATTTTCTGAGATAACAAACCTTAAAATTGAAGTCACCAGTGGATAACATTTATCATGATTTCTGTGCAGGGTCTGTGCTGTTAGAAGTTATTTGAACAGCAACATGTCAGATCATGGTTTTCACAGCTCAGCCTTTGTTGTGTTTGTTGATATTTATAGGAGAAGCCCAGATGTACAAGCCAAAGAAGAACTGTGGAAACATATTCAGTAAGTATGGTCCTTGTAGGGTCTGAGATGCTTGGTTTGCCCTTAAAGTAGTTATTCAAATCCCCTCCACTGTGGCAGTTCACTGATTTAGTTACAGTAAATTATGTCTATGTTAATGACCTGCTGTGTGTAGAAGATACTACAGGTCACTGAGTGCACTGAATAAAGGTGACCACTGTATGTAAATGAATTAATAAAGAACAATACATAATTTTAGAGATTTATTCCTGTGTGGCTTCCAAAATGTCAATAGCACTTTTTGGACGACACCCCATTACCCCTTAGGAAGATATTTAGCAATTCCAAAGCATATTCAGTGTTTAGCACACATATTGCTCATTATATTGTGAAGCAACAAGATCAGATTTGCAGAGAGGTGAGAGGAAGGTGGAACAGGATGCGACATGCAGTTGAAGCAATCAAGGTGAAGTTACACTTATTTCAAAATAGGTTTCCTATTTTGATGTCAAGGTAGCTTCAGGGCTGACAACTGCTTGTTTTAGTAAATCTTTTCAGCCCAATATAATAAAAATAAAAACATTTTTGCACTTCACAGTTACTGTTACAGTTTTTACTTTTCCTCATCCTTTATAGGAAGGAGCTTGTGGATCCATCTGGCCTATCTGAGGAGCAATTGAAAGAAATTCCATACACTAAAGTAGAGTGAGTTTATGTCAGAATTTTTTTTTTTTGTAAATATAAAAGTCCACTTTTCTTACTTTACTCTGACCTCTGTCTTACTGAAATAGGAACGGATTTACACATAATCTCTAAGCTCATATCTATTCCAAATACTCACCTAGGATGGTGTTAGGTGGGGATACTTAATAATCTTAAAATCTAGTATTTTTCCTTTTCAAAAATACGAAAAAAAAATCATCTTCATCTCTCCTGATCTCTCCCACACACTCATGAACCTGTCTGTATGTTCTGTATGTCTCCCTATGGTAGCCATGAATCTTTTTTATAAACTGCAGAACCAGAGAGAAGTGAACGCAGACAAGAAAACCCATTTTTTCCTAAATATTTTTTGTTTTAAATATTCTGATCATCCAAGGCACTCTTTGACCTCCGCAATCCCTTCCCTGGCTTGTCATGGGCAGCTGCCAGGGCATAGCTATTTCCTTGAGAACCAACATCCATTTCACTGTGATAATAGCCCACGTGGGATTCCATGTGTCAGTGCAAGCAGCTGAATGCGGCAAAAATGGGATCCTGGGTTGCATTATAATGTACTTCCACAACACAACACACTAGGCAGAAAAGGCTGAGTTTAAGGATGTATAAATTAATGCATTCTTTATTAAAGTTTCATTCTCAAATCTGGGCATGCCAGTTTGTGACCTCTGCTCTCCTAAAGCATTGAATTCCAAATACAGACTTTTAAAAAGAAGTACCAGCCCTTTAAATTCAGCCAGTGCAAGAAGCCATCTGTTACACTTCGGTAAGGAATGGGAGGACCTCTCTGTCTGCAGCTGAATTTATGTTTTGTGCGAAGATCTGGTTTACCAACCCAACCCCCTGTTGTGAATTCTGTGTCTCTCTTAGGACTCAAGGCGACCCCATCCGCATCCGGCACTCGCACTCCCCTCGCAGCTACCGGCAGTACCGGCGGTCCCAGTGCTCTGATGGGGAGAGATCTGTCCTGTCTGAAGTGAAGTATGTGAACCTGGTTATTAGCACTGGACTAATGGACTAATTAGCACTAGTCTAGTGCAGCCCAAAAGTTGTTCAGACAGGTGAAGAAGAGGTGGTAAGAAGCAGCATAAATGTGGCTTGTTGGTGGCACAGGGTTCAGGCAACCCCCTAAATGGCATGTCTTCAGAGCTAAACATGAATGAAACAACTCCAAAACCTTTTATGGTCTGTTTCCAGCCACAGTGGCTTTCTTGATCCATTTGGAAGCAGGAAAAACTGAAAAGGCTGAAATAAACCTGTATTGGTCTTTAGTGGTAGGTCGTAAAGTTGCCTAGGGGTTGCTGTCCAGATACCTTCATCTTTGATAGAGTTAAGATGTTATCTGTGTTAGCTTTGTAATTTGTTTCATGGGAACTCTAGTACAGCCCCCTTCATCAATGGGTGGATCAGTCTTTCCTAGAAGACTGAAGAGTACTTATGAATGGAAAAGCAACAGCCCCATTCAGTTGCATGAAGGCCTTAAAAATATGAAACTGTCTTCCAGTCCCCACCTGGAAGGCTAGTTTTAGCTGGGTAGCACCCTGAAGGAGGTGTGGCACACCCATGATTTCAGGTGAGACTTGTCTTTGCCATGAGGATGGTGATGTTGCCCAGAGAAGCTGTGGCTGCCCCATCCCTGGAAGTGTCCAAGGCCAGATTGGACAGGGCTTGGAGCAACCTGGGATAGTGGAAGGTGTCCCTGCCCATGGCAGGGGTGGAACTGGATGATCTTTAAGGTCTCTTCCAAACTGAACCATTCTGTGATTCAATGATGTTGCATCCATTTGGGCTGCTTCTGAAGACCATGAGAAGACAGGGATGGGATGGGCTATGCCCTGGAGCTGCCCACAGAGGATCAGCATGACAGCTTTCAGATGTCTAAAGTCAGGTGATAAAAGCCTTTCATATCTATAGAACTGACTGTGTCAGTTTCATTGTTCTTCCTCTGCACAGTTATAGTTTACTTCATTAAAGCAATATCCATTTTGTGATATCATAATTCCAGTGTCAAAACTGATCTGGTCCCTCCACTGCCTGTTACACGATCTTCAGACGGGAAAGGTCCCAGCATCCAGCTAACTCAACAGGTTAGTGATTGTATATCCTTTGCAATTTTCCTTTTTATTGGAGGGAGAAGTGGGGCTCTAGTGCTTTATTTAAGATGGTTTTTGTTTTTCAGTGAAAAATAAAGATGAGATTTTTTTCAGCAGCAGTGTGAGTTGAATTTTTGTATTTTACTTACACTTTGTATTCAAAAATATATGTACTTCTGTAGCATATGCCACCTGCTTCTGCTGCTGGAGAACTCTTTCCCAGTCTGATGCATCCTTAAGATGCATCTCTGCTCCTCACAGAAGGAAAAGTGACTTTCACAACTTCTTAAAATATGCAGGTGTGCATGTTGTAATCACATAATTTATTCACCTCGTTTAGAGGTTGCCATATGGGTTTTGTTGCTTGGGCTTGAAACACTGCTTTTCTTTTGCTTTTTCTTTTTTCCCCCCACAAATACTGAATATTATTTTAGGATATTGACATCTAAAAAGGACAGAACTTGTCCTTTCTTAATCTAACTTAATTACTGTCTTTCATCATATATTACACTACCATATCTCTCAGTTTTGATAGTTTTATTGAGCTCAAAATGTAAGAAGCAAAGTCTATTCAAAAGCAATTGAGGTCTTCTGTACAAGCACCCAAAAGGAGAACCAAAACATGGAAGGGAGAATTCCAGATACTTCACTTACCATACCATTAATGTTAAAATGTTCAGTGTCTACAAAGACCTCTCTTCTCCCTCAGCCCCAGGCTCCCTCATAACAGTGGCCATTAATTCCTTGTGTTTGTTTGCAGTGTTTTGCTAAATATCAAATAATTAATCATGGCATTTCCTGAATAGGCAATAGCACAAAGGGGCAGCAGCTGGCAGGAGGTGAGAGGGGGAAAAAAGGTCTGTTCGATCAAATAAATGTAGAGACTTTAATATTCCTGGTGTGTGTATATATATGTATACATAAATTGCTATACCCATAGCCTAAGTCTTTCACAGCAACAGTTAGCAAAATACAGTGTTTAAATTCTGCTCTATCTTTTCAACGTTTAATTTGTTCTTTTCAGAGGCAGAATGGATCTAAAGACAGCCTAATAGAAGAACGACCTCCGCTATCCACCAATAATTTTGATGGAAAATCCGCCACTAAGATTGTAAAAACTGTACAGGTGTCACGCTTCAAGGTGGAGACTTGACTGATGAATTGAAGATGGCGAATGGATTTTGGTCTTTGGAAAGTGAGAATTTGTTTATGTGTGCAAGAGAAGGAACTTAAGTCAACATGGTGGTCATTCCTTCAGGATGCCTGGAAGTCCAGCCTGCTTGTGGGAAGACCAAGCAATGGTTTTATCACCAACACCATTCTAGTGGTGTGACTGATTGAGGACAAGCTGCCTGATAGACAACCAAAACCAAAAGTCTTTGCAAAACTGAAAGATCAGCAGTTACATTTCCAAAAAAATGAACATCAACAACAACAACAACAAATTGCTGCAACAAAACAGGCTTTGTGGTCTGCTCTGTAACTGAATAGCCTTGTTCCAAGAAGTGACTGTTAACTGACATGATCAGGACCAGATGCTTCAAGATAAGTAAAACAGTCATATTTTTTTGGTCAATTGTGCAATACAGTGTGATATGGGGAAATTATCTTCACAATTTATATGGGGATCAACTTATGTCCTGAGACATAAGGACAGATAGCTCTTACAAGGTTTATTTTAGCCTAGCACAATAAGGATGCTCGTGTTGTTGATAAAAATTCTGACTCAACCCATTTTAGTTCAAAAACAATAGACGCTGTAACATGCTGTAGCAGTGAGTTCCAGAGGTGATACAGACTTACTTTGCTTTGGGCAGGTTTAAGTCTTCTAAATTTTGAATGTCCTTTTGTGTAGAGGGACTATTTAAATGAACATTCTGTACCACAGAAACACATTTACCAACTTACAGTAAAGCACACTGGAAACTGGGCAATATAAACTAACCCACTGTATTAAGACTGCTTAGCAAGGCACTTCAGTGCTGGTTAAATGAAACTTGTGGAGTAGTATTTAAGACAGCTAGCAAATAGCTTTTTTTTCCTTTTTAACTAGATAGCAAAATCTGCCTTAATCTCTTTTCATGTAAAATAATCTGACACTTTTCTCTGAGCCATTTCTACTATATTAAAATGACAAAGGCAGTATCTCGGGTTTGATAACTATAATTTTTTTTTTCTATTGTCATGGTAGGAATACTAAGTTTTAATGATGCTGCACATTGAGTGGGTTATCTTCTAATATATGTCTGAAGTGATGCCTGGCTCTTCTCTTGTCCTATCACTTACAAATACCTGAAAGTCACTTTTCTGCCTCCCATTTGTCCACAGTCAGCACATGGATGAGCCTTCAGGTGTTGCTGACTTGCTCAGGAGCTTAGCAAAGTCTTTGTGTTGTGGAAGTAATTTTTGCTAAGTGTAATTGTTGAACTAAATATTGAATTTGTGAAACAGCATTGTAAACAGCTGTAGCAGCTCACGTGCCTTTCTACTTCTGTCCTCTCTACACTCAACCCCCACAACCCACAGATTTGCAGTGATCCTGTGTCTTCCAGTCCAAGCAACACCAGGGAATTGCAGCCCTGTCAGAAGGGCAACACTGCTTGAGAACTGGAGTTAGCATGAGGTGTCTAAGTTACACTTGACAAGAGGCATGGGATTACTAATACACATTTTAACTGACTAAAATGGTAAGCAAAACTTTGTACGATGTGTTTTATTTTCCACTTAATTTTTTGATTTTTCATTGTTTCATTATTTGAGGTGGTCAGGTGGATGTTACTAGCCAGAGTGGCAGCCATATAGTTTGTGTATTCCTATCACAGTGTAGAGAGGTCTGTAGGATGGGAAATGCTGCATCCACGGATGGCAGAGTCACTTAATAAATACTTTTCTTTGGTCATTTACTTGGGACAGCTCTGCTTCTACAGTCAGTGAACAAATCTAAGGAAAGGAAGGAGTAAGAACCCCTATGTAGTAAAAGTTCAGTTTTTCATAGAGGTTCTTCAGAATTTTTTGAATTTACTACAGATTTAATTCTAGGACATTGTTGGGCATGGCTTAAAGTATTTGTTCAGTTTTCTAAGTTTGTTAAATGGTTTCATTGTCATTGCTCCAATTTAAAGTGATCCTTTAGGATCTGTTTATGACCTTGTGTAGTACTGTCACAAACAACAGTTAAAAAAAAAGCCCAAACAAAACAAAAAAAAGGAAAAAAAAATCCAAAACCATAACAAAACCTCCAACCAACCCCTAGGAAAAGTCACTATGGCAAAATGGCTTAACCGAGAGCATCACAATCTTTTGAAAGACAACTGAAATATGACAAACTCCACAAGAACTAGTCTGCAATGAAAGCTGCTCCTTGTTTCTTTGAGAAGGTGTTCCACCTTGGAGTATTACTCACTTGCTTGTAGTTTGCTGCTTTCTAAATCGTTACCATTAGTCTGCTATCCTTACTCAGCCACAGGCAAGTAGCACATACCTACTACTGCAGGAGGATTTGTGTTATTATTTGAGAATTATCTGTACCTGGTGTACCTATCTTGCCAATCTTTAAATACTGATCAAGAAGGTTTATATTCAACCTCACGTTTTCCTGTATGCTGTCATCTTCCTGTGGGCTCTTGTGTGTTATTGCTGGATACCATCAGCCATATGTGTGGTATTTTACTTACTGCACTATATCAGAAAATAGGCTTCTGTCTAGTCTAATAGTGAAAGGTTTCAATTCTCAAGTCACTGGAGAGTTGTTTCATAATCAAGCCAACTTTTTTGCATTTAAATGAGAAATCTACAGAGAGAGCCCTGGATTTGAGTTAGTGGTCTTCTCTCCAATGAGCCTATGTAGGAAGCAGGTTTTTAATGAGTTTGATGTTAGCCTGGGCCACTACAATACAGTTTTGTATCCACAGAATACTAAAGATCTAATGCCTCTATTACACATTTTCCAAATGTTTTGTTGTGCCAAAACAAGGCAAAACTTCTGACAAGGATATCACTAACAGTTAATAATACAGAAAATCAAATTTCTTTCATATATGTGATCCTCCTTTCCCTTCAAGCTTCTTTTCCTCAATCATTTGAGGAAAAACACCTTTTTATGATCTATTTTTGTGAGAGACACACAAGTGATCAATCACTGAAAGCACTTACTGTGTCACACCTATGCTTTCTAGACCTAAATCAGCCCTACATGTCTAAGTGACCGGCCCCTTACAGCTCTGAGCTACACCTTGCCCTCTCCACTGTTGCTACCCTTCCCCAGCTCTCCTGGGGCATTCACTGCCTAGAGGCAGTTGCATTTTCAGATCTGGAGTCTGGATGTCAGTCTAAAATACTTGTATATCCTGATGAGTCAGGCAAAAGGCATGAGATGCATAACTGTGTCAAGAAAAGTTTACCCTGGGGTTGAATGCCATACAGACCCGAGCTCACTTGGACAAAGGACTGGTATTTGAGGCATTCTCATCCTAATTCTCCTGAACTGATCTCAGGCCAACAATTTTAACTCTGTACCTCTGCCTTTACCTCTTCTGAGACTTCCATAAGTGCTAAGCATTGATATGTTATAGAATTCTCACTAATTAGCCACAATTACAACGTAATTGTACAACCTTTTGCAAAACATGTATTTTATACAATAGAGGGCTTGCTAACCACAGCACAAAAGCATTTTTGTATATCCTGTACTGGTTCCCTTGCTTAGTTGGCTGGTTTCTTTCATTCGGAACCAGCCTTTGACTTGCTGTTTTCTACGCTGCACCTATTACAAGTATCACTAACTCTGCGATTTGTATTCTAATCAAGCTCATGATATTGATGATGTTGGTTGAAAAGTCATTTAAGTTGCCAAATCCATTCCCTTTATACAGGTGAATACTGAAGAGATAGCATGTTTTCTTTTGGGAAGATTTGTTTAATTCAAAACTCCCTAGAAAGGTGTTTGAAAACATACACGAACATGTGATACATTTGTTCTGTGTACATTAAGTATTCACGAAGCAACTGTGTGCTTTATTTTAAATTGAGTTTGATAGATGGCTGTGTCAATACTTGTGTCCAGGTTATTTAAAAGTCAAGTAAAACTTGAATTTTTAGGGCATTCCATGGTTGCCTGTGTGTCTTATTTACATTACACTAAGGAGCAAAGCCTTCATAAACAGAGATTCATTTGACACCACCATCTGGTAAAAACAGGTGTAGTACCAATTAAAATCCACTTGAGGATACAGCTTCTCCAGATTAAGTATTTTATCTTGTACCAGGAAGTTGTCAGTGTAAGCTTTGTATTTCCAGTGCACATCTATACCAGTTTCCTTTCTCACCTAAAAATCACCAGAGAGCAAGAGCAGACTGTGTAAGCTGTCATACCAAACACAGATAGAGCCAGTGCGGCAGACACTCTCTCCTTAATGTGTCTGGTTTTATTCCTGTATTTGTTCTCCCACCTTGGCTGGACACCAGGTGCCCACCAAGCTGCTCTATCACTCCCCTTCTTAACAGGATGGGGGAGGGAAGTAGATGGAAAAAAAAAAAAAACAAACCAACAAACTCCAAAAGATTTACTTCTCTACTTCCCATGAGCACAGGATGTCCACCCCATTCCTGCGAAGCAGGGTTCAGTACACATAGCAGGTTGCTCCAGAATATGAATTCCTTACCCTTTCTCTTCAGTTTTTATTGCGGAGCAGATTTAGTCTGATGTTTTTTTCCAGGGTGCAATTCAGCTAGCCAGTCACACAAAATAAAAGGCAGTTCTGGGGTTTAACACCATACTTCCCATTTACCAGCACTATCATGTAAGTAATCTGTGACCCTTGCACCCACCTATTGCTCCCTCTACCTCACTTTTCCCTTGTTCTACCCCACTATAACACCTGTATTACACATTAAAGCTTGGGGTTCTACATGTTTTTTTAGTTGAAAGGTAATTAACATTTTAGATACCAATCACCAAATCCTGGCACTAGCTGTCACTTTTGATTTTTTTAAGTTTTAAAAAGCTACTCCTGTCAGTCTTACACTTCAAGAAAAAAGCCCGTGAGCAAAACTCCTGAACAGATGGTATCTTCAGGGAATGTAATCCCTAATAAAAACCTTAAACTTTCAAGTACATTCCACAATTACATGCTGGATTACTAAAAATTAATTACGCTTGTCGAAATCTCCTTCTCTCTTGACAAACCAAAAACAACTTTACACTTAGTATTAGTAACATGTTTACATTCAGCACTGAAAAATCAGACATTGCAACATACACAATTTAAGCATTTGTTCTTCTGATAAAATTGATTTAAAGCAGTAATTCCAATTATCTCAACAGTTTTTCACTCCAAGTTAAGCTGAAGTACCACATGATGTAGCTGGTCAAGGTGATAATAAATCAAGCTTGCCGGTCTCCATGATGGAAAGACACCTTTCCTGCTATTTTTCAATCCAGCTTTGCTGAATTCCTACTTCTAAAATTTCTATTTTTGCTCCCCACAATCCAAATCTTAGCCAACCCTATCTTCAAATACTACAGGAGACCATGGTCTAAGTCATCACATCCCAACCACTCAGCAGCTCCTATGCTTTGTTTCATCCAAAGGGTTGCACTCCAAAGGGTTGCAACAATAACAGAGGAAGTCAAAACTGCCAAACAGAAGGAACTGCTACTAAAGCTTGGGAAAGATAGAAATTCTGAGAACAGAAACATAAATCTTTTATTTTTTGTCTACATAAACATTACCAAACACTGCCACAATGCAGTTAAATGCACTTTGCTTTACTACATGGAGACTTAATAGTCCATCTTTTAAACAATTTTTTGTTTCTTAGGGAAGAGTGTTTGCTCAGACAGCCATTGCTCTCAGGCTGGTTCTAACAGTTCCTAAGAAAAAAAATAAACACACAAGGTGAGACTGGACACATGTAGCACACAGCTCTTTTCAGTAACATTCTCTAAAAACCCAAGAATAATACAAAATTACAAAAATGAGCTTCCCCTCATCCCTTGGGAAAAAAGTAAAAAGGTAAAATTTGCAAATCTAATTTTTAAGAGATATTTTTGTTGCAAGATTGTGGTGATGCGAGGTTTTTTATTGTATCTTTATATGTTCTCTGTACCCCGATGGTTCACCCCTACCTTCCCCACTCCTACTCCCAGTAGGTTTGCCCCAGACCCAAGCTGCTCCTGACACAAGATTTTTTTTTTTTTTTTGCAAGAGAGGCTCTTTGCCCACCTAAGCAAGAATTCAGATAGTAACTATAAGCTGGTGGCAGCAGTAACACTTTCTGGCTGGTGGGAATCAATAGAAAGTTTTGCAGTACTAACTCATGCATACAGTATGACTGTGCACTAGAAAACACTGTGAAAACAGTAAGCCAATAATACACAAGATTTAGTAATTTTATGTTGGAAAACAAACAGCAGCCCTGTTGCTGGACACATTACTAATAATTGATTACACATACATTTCTCTTCCCAGTGTCCCAATAGGTTCTTACAAAGAGTGTCCACCTTAGTCTCCAGCCCTGCAGAAGTCCCCAGTGTCTGTGGTGCTGAAGGTGAGGATGGATTTCACACACTCATCTCCTACCAGCAGCAGTGGTAAAGGATTCAGTGCACCTGTGTTGCTCATGCAGATTTTCACATTTCATTGATGAAACTTTCTGATGTTAGAGCACGAGCATCATGGCCAGCTTGAAGGAGTTTCATCACTTCACTGAGGATCAGTTATATTTTTTCCTGAAAAAAACCCAACCCAAACAAAAACTACAGTGATGTAGTACTGGATCATTCTTACACCAGATTTCCAGTACTGACCTAAAAGTTCCTGGCTGCAAAGATTTGGACTCCCTGTTACACTGTTGGGTATGTAGGTTACACAAATCACAGTCTCAGTGACAAAGAAAGATTTGATAATGCATGCAATTTTTATTAATGACTGGTTTGTACTAATGAATTTTGGGCTGACTTGCACTTCTCAACTTTTCAATGTGTTTGCTTTTCCAAGACTTCACAGTGAAGCAGTATGCAGCATGTGAGATTCCAACCTTTCATGTTTTGCTAGTCTTTTAACATCTTCAGTCCTTGTATTCTAAACAGCTCCACAATATCACACCCCTAAAAGCAAACATGAAAAAGCATGTCCTTGTCTTGGACACATTGGCAGCCACATACTGATTTAACGAGCCACTCACACCAAACTTTTTATTCTAGAGCTTCCACTTTGCTCTTGTTGATAAGAATACAGTCACCAGGCTGATCTCACTCCTACTCTTTCAGTTCCAATTTCTGCTCTGAAGTCACTGTGCCAAATTTCCTTCTCAGCAGAAAGCCAGCTTCACTCTAAGAGCAGGCCACAGGGCCAAGTTGCACAAGGAATTATTGTTACTCACAGCTGTGCAATCAGCACTTCGTGGCTTCTTCCCACATGCCCTTCTCATGCTCGGAGGCTTTCAGCATGCAGGACTCTCTCTGGGAGATCCTGAACTTCCAGCAAAACACACTAGAAACCTGTAAAAAGCATTCCGCAAATTAAGCATTCCGCCAGGAATCTGACAATATCAAAGTACACTTTATACTTTCAAAAGTGCATCAAGGAAAGTCCAGCAAAAGAGTAGACAACATATTATTCAGTACTGAATAACAAATCCACAAATCTACAAAAAGAAAACACATTTTTTCCCCTTCGAGAACATCTTAATCTTTCCTATACCTAAGAATTAAGCTGCAAATATATTTTTACCATAGAAAAACTAGAAGCCACTGCGGTAAACTTGAAAATTATATACTAATTACTTGCAGATGTAATGCAAAAATCATGACAGACAGGACACCTGAACAGTGGTAAAAGTGGCCATTATAACTTTAGCTTTTCCTCTTCTAGTAACTATCAGATTCTTCACTTTAAAAGACTGAAGTATAAAATTTCCTACGTAGCTGCTCAACTATACAATTTCTACAGGTTGTTTGGGGTTTTTTGTCCTTGCAAAAACAGAGAGGAGGAAGGTACACGACCAGCTCCCTAAACCAGTTTGAGCAAGAATTCCTGTTTGCCTTTTTTGACACCACATTCATTCTGGACCGGAATGAATGGGCAACACAAAGGCCAAACTTAAGTATGGGAGCTCCTCACCTCTGCAAAATTAAGTTCACAGCCTATGAAAAAGAACAATTAATCAGTTGAAAAATATTTCAAAATTCACAACTAAATAATATTTTATACAGAGCAAACACTTAATAAGAAAAGCCAAGAATACCATGTTCTTGGGACACCTTTTGGTCATGTTGGTGCATGCTCCGGCCACCGACCGACTTCCACCACTTTCGTCTGAAAAAAAAAAAAAAAAAAAAAAAGGGAGAAAACACATCCAGAAGAGCGACAGAAATACACGAACCGTACAAGGAGTCTAAAAAGACGTACTTGAGGTAAGTGCTCCATTTCCGAAGACAAACAGCCCCAACCACCACAGCCTTACACCACTCCTTCCTCACAAGCCCAGCTGCTGCCCCGGCGGCCCCGCTGCTCCCGGCGTGCCTCTCGCGGGGCGAACCATCCCTCCCGAAATGGAGGGGGACAAGCCGTGCGCCGCCTCCTCCTGCCGCAGCACAGGGCCACGAACTGAGTCTGCCGCATACGTGACGCTACAGACTCCAACTTCCAAGTAGAAGGAGTCCTGAGCAGGCGACTCCGCCCGGGAAAGGCGCTGGCGTGCAGAGCAGCACCGGCTCTGTCCCCTGTCAGAACGCGGCGATGGAGGCGCCCCAAGGAGGGACACGGGGCTGTCACCACCCGCTGCTGGCGCATGCGCAGTGCCGCGCCCGCCGTGGCGTGTGGGGGCTGTGAAGGGGAAGCTGTCAGTGTTTCCTGTTCCTTGTGGAACGTCCCGGTGTTTCCCGGGCCCTTGGGAAAGCTCCCGGTGTTCCTTGTGCCCTCGCGGCGAGGGGGCTGTGGCGGGGAAGTTCCTGGAGTTCCCTGTGTCTTTACGGGGGCAGATCATGGTGACGTGACTGCACGGAAACACCATCGTGTCGTGTACCGCTCGTTCGTGATCGCGATGTCTTCAGGTTGAATTGTCTGTCGCCAGGCTGAAGGCCCCTCGCGTGTTGTAAACATAACCGGTGCCGGGAGATAACTTAGACAGTAGAAGTCGCTTAATAAAGAAAAAGGCTGTGTTTCAAGAATTGCGCAAGATTACATCACAGAAATGAATGTGCATTAGGTGGGCGGAGAATATGTGTTAGCGGGCTTCATGTAAGTTTCGCTGTGTAAAAGCTGTGACCTTTTACCCTTTGGTGTGCTTGATTTCTGGAAACCTTCACTTTGCTCCCTTGCAGAATAAGCAATGTTTCTTTTTTAAACCTGATTCTGTCTCTGTATTTAGAGTGCCAAAATGGGCCACATCCATCCCAGCAGTGTCCTGCTGCTTGCTCTCGCCGGAAGCACGTGGAGAGAGGAACCAGCCTCAGTTCACACTTCAAGTTGCAGTAGACCTCGATAACTAAGGCTTGAACGCTGGCAGGAGCTCAACTTTGAGTGCACAGTTTCCACATTTCCTGACCCTGGAAGTGACGGCTTTCACACATTTGAAATCCTGCGAGAAGGGGGAACTAGAGCAGGCCGGTACACCAGGAGGATAAACCATGTCTAGGGAAGAGCAGGATGAGGCTGGTGCCGGCTGTAGAGAAACCTGTACAGCTCTCCTACCACCTTGCTCTGCTTCTTGGAGCCGCTGTGGTCTGCTCACTTCTTTTGTCTCCTCCTTACCTAGGAATATGAGAGAGAGCACTTAAACAGTGTCCAGAAGGCAGAGTTGCCATGTCACTTCTGCAGAACAGCCTGGAGTGTGATGTCTTAGCTGAATTACAGGAGGTCATGAAAAGGCTGCCTAATGCCCAGATGAAGAGGCATGTTTCATTGCAGCCCAGACATTTAGGAGCAATAAATATAAAGAAAAGAAAAAGTTAAGGGACAAGCAGATGTCACCACTTAGAGTTTCTGGTGAAGTCTACCTATTTCCAGCCGTGCACCATTAGTTTGCTTTACAGAAATTAGTTTTTGTGTCATTATTCTTAGGCATGTCTAAAACAGACAGGGTATATTAGTGCTGTGTTTATAGCAAAACCTAAAATAATGTCAACATTATTTTAAGCAGATTCACCTGCAATAGCTTTGGCTTGTCATTTAAAATTCTGTTTTCCACATGAGGAAGATTGTCTTAAGCATTGCCTCAAGCCAAACTTAATGCATGCATAAAGGTCAGCACTTTGGGTAAAGTGATACTTATAATTCACAAGTAGTGGTCTTGGAGGGACACTGATGAGATCGTTGCTGACAGTCAAGCTATTAAATCAGTGGAGATCTGTTACTCCCTGTTGCTAATACAGTCAAGTGTTGATTTTCAGCTCAGTGACAGCTGCCTGGACAGAAGTTTAAGTCAAATGTAACTAGGTTTTGATTAAGTGAACAGTATAGTGAAGAAAAAGCTTTAAATGTCTGTGACATTTATTATTTATGCCTGGGGATACAGGAGAACTTGAACAGCTGAGTGAGAAAATGTTCCATCTACAGAACACTAATTGACTATATGAAAAACTTGGTCACTTCAGGTATCCCCAGAAGTTGTTACTGAGTCACAGGGTCACAGAATGGTCTGGGTTGGAAGGTACCTGCTAGTCCAAACTCCCTGCTGTGGGTGAGGGCATCTTTCACTAGACCAGGTTGCACAAAGCTGCTCCATCCAACCTGGCTTTGAAGACTTCCAGTAATGGGAGCATCCACAGCTTCTCTGGGCAATCTGACTCAGGATCTCACCATCCACAGAGTAAAGAATTTCTTCCTTATGTCCAATCTAAGTCTCTCCTCTTTTAGTTTCAAGCCATTATTCATTGTTCTGTCACTACAAGCCCTGGTAAAAAGCCTGTCTATATCTTTCTTATAAGCCCCCTTTAAGTATTGAAAGGCTGCTGTAAATTCTCCCTGTAGCCTTCTCTTCTCCAGGCTGAACAACACCAAGTCTTATGAAGCCACCCCTCAAGCCTGTCGAGGTCTCTCTGAATAGAATCCCTTCCCTCAAGCCTTTCAATTTGATGTCATCTGTAAACTTGCTGAAGCAATCATATACCATAAGAAAAGAGTGATCAAAGCTTTTCAAGTCATAAACACAGGTTAGGGACTGTTGGGGAAGATGAAACAGGAAAGCCTTGGAAATATGATTGCCTGACAAAAGATTTTGGGAATATGAAAACTACAGGCAACATCGAAATGAAAGCCACTTTTGAAATACCAGGTCTTAGTTACTGAACAACTAGAAAACAATGGTATGGCCACTGAAGTAATCCCCTCTTGATGGAACAATACCCTCTGCTTGCAAACAGGTCCAAGGGTCAGAGCAGACCCTACTAGCTCAGCAGAAGGGGTCCAAAGAGTAGTTTTTAGAAGTTAAGATGTAACACTCTATGGTAATATAAGAACTCTTATAGGCTGTATGTAAATGCTATAGGATTTGTATCTTGTATTAGATTGGTTAGTGACAATTAGAATATTCAGTACAGAAGATGATTTATTGTATTGTAACCAGGACTTCAGACACTTCTATTCATTCTCACTTCCATTCTCTCTTCTATTCACTCTATTCCTTACTTCCACTTCATTCCTTTCCTTCCTTACTTCCACTCTTGCTCTTACACCCTCTCTCTCTCTCTCACCCGTTTACTCTCTTGCTCTCTAGGGCCTGCTCAGAGCTGAGTCAGGCAGCTCTGAGCAGTGCCCCAATACCCACGCCCTTTACAATAAACCGGCTGAGTCCCAAGACCTGCCTATAGAGATCTCTCCGTCCGTCTGCGCCCGGTCCCGACCACCCAGTAACCTACAAGGGACATTGGTCACACATCCTGTGTTACTACTGAACAACTTTCAAGACAGTAAAAATAATCAGTGGAACAATTTACAAAGGACAGATGACACTGCAGCACTGGATTTATTTTCTTTTTCAAACTGATTCCTTTAGTCCTATCAGTGTTAGAATTTTTGTGAAAGTGGCAACATAATTCAAACTGGAATGACTTCATGTGACCTCTTTTCTAGATAATCACAGTGAATCTGAATTCCTAATCTCTAAATCTGTGAGAATTTTATTTGTTATAAATGCCTGCACAAAACCAGGACATGCTAAATTGAAGGTATAACTAAGAATTATCTTAAGAGTTATCTACTAGATAAGAACAACCTCTTGAGGTGGAAACAGATGCCACATTTATATAGTGAGAGGTTTAACAGATGGTTAAAGTGTGAGTCCTGCTTTGCCAGGTCAGGACACTTCTGTCCCAGCACTTGGCCTTGTTCAGATCCTTTACTGTAAATTTTGCATGGTTAGCAGATGTGAATTAGCTGCTCTGATACAAAGCCCTCTTGTAGCTTTGTGGCCTCTTACAGGGAATCTGAGCTAAACCACTGTCCAGTAGCATGCAGTGGTTGATGTATTCCAGTTTGTCAACTTAGCCACAGGGCACAAGAGGAGAACTTTGACCCTACAGTGATTAAGAAAGAAAAGCTGAATCTACCTGGTGAAAGACGTAAGATACTCAGCCTTTTTGTCTTTGAAGTTAATGGTGCGATACTACTTTCTCTTTTGTTTCCTAAACATGCGGTCAATGATTTAATATTTCAATATCTCAATAGTTCAGTGTCAGCGATATTTTTTAAGCCAAATTGTCAAAGGGCTAAAGAATATTTAGTTTTTGAAGGTTGTCTGAAAAGTCATTTGGCTGGCTAAAAGTGCTGTGTGCACTACTTGTCATCCTGCCAAACGGAGAAAGCATGGGAGGGAGCAGTGATAATGTCTACACTCACTAGTATATATATTCTTCTCTGCAATTTTCTATCTATTAAACCAGCTTTCAAGTGGCACTGCAAACTCCCAGCAGCAAGGTACCTGTGTCTCTGAGTGCTTGTGGACAGCATTTGTGTTTTCAAGCTCCACTGAGCTGCTTAGAACTCAGCACTGAGGTGAGTCTGCTGTTACCAGCTATCTGAGCTGAGATTTTCCCTTTCTGTTAAAATATTCCTGGGCACTTCCTGAGCATGCACAAAAGGCCTTTTCTTATATTTTGTCAGACCTAAGAATATTTCTGACAAGTTAGTACTGAAAGAGCCTATTTAGGCTTTAAATGGCATTGCCTTTAGTTCTAAAAAGTACTACATATCAGCAATGATCTCTTTATTGAGTCTTACTTCTTATTTTCAAAGTATAATTCAACAGCTGGCAACTGACATACTCAGAAGAGGGCTCCCCGCACCACCACTCTCCAGAAAATATAATGTCAAATTGAGTTAGTTTTTTATAAATTCACCATTATGTGCAAGGGAGAGTAAAGTTCAGTATTCAGTCTCACTCTGCAAGTGCAATGAGCATAGTTCTGGCTCGTCATCCTTTTCAGTAGTCATTGATTTGCTGTGAATGCTAATAAGCAGTCAAAATCTGAATCTGCTGTAAACATCTTGTTTTGTTCCACTCTGTCTGGGTGTGTCCTTAGTTTTCCTGAGTGAATTCCAGCACTAACTTGTAAGGCTAAAATTCCCTGTTGTGCTTTCTTTAGCAAGAAAACCAGTTCCTGCCCTTCCTGGCTTGTGGCCTCATTTCTGTTCCCAACATCAATTAACTTCTCCATGAGTTTTGTCAGTGCTGGTATTTGTGGCAGCATGCCACAAAACCGGTCACTGAAACGGTCAGACTCCTGAAAATCACTTGAAAACAAGTGATTTGCCTTCAGGCACACTAAAATGTGCAATAGAAGATAATAAAATAAACAGAAATAGTTAAACATAGCCTGAGATGAGTCAAGAAAGATTAAACATATGCACTTCAGTTTGAGATATACGTTGCAGAGAAAGCTTGCAGATCCAGCTATTCTTTGCTTCCTTTTCTTCATAAAGATTAAGGGGCTGCTGTGTGTACGAAGTTATAGTGGTGTTACAGGAAATCCTAACACAAGACAACAGAATATCTGGAGGGAGCATTTTGTGTAAAAGCTGAAATATCTCTAAAGTGATTTGTGAGCAGTGAGGCATTAGTGTGGCATTGTTCCTGCCGGCCTGTCTTAAGGCACTTTTAAAGTCAGGCTTTCTGCGTGCCCTCGCTGAACCCCGACCGAAGTTGCAGGCTGTGATTTGCTTGGCTTTTTATCCGCTTTATTTCTCGGCTTCTTGTTTTCCTGCAACCCACCAGAGGTCAGTGTAATTCCAAGAATGGCGAGGAATAGGGCCGGGACAGTAATGCCAAGTTTCTGCCAGTTGCTGGGATGGTAGGAGTGTAGCAGCGATCTGTCAGCAGTGTACCTTGTCTTTTGTCAGTACCAGCTGAACTGGGGAAAGGGTATGAAGCCGGCAATAAGTCTGCGTGAAGTCACCTTAGATGGTGAGCTTGTCTGAGGCAGACAAGCCTCCAAGCATGAAGCTGGCTATATCTTTCAAAGAGTGTTAATGTCAATTAGCAGCTTTTCAGATATTCTGGAGAGCCAAAGAATGGCCTAATCTTATTAAGCTCTTGTCTCAGTGGCTCCTTCCCTTCCTTTTCTAACCACACTTGTTCACTGAATAAAGGTCCTCACCGGACTGCAATGACATGTCAGTTTCCTTCAAAAGTTATAATATTAATGGGAAACATCTTGGGACTCCTAGTAAATTTTTTTTCTCCTTTACTTTTTATTTTTTGTTACTGAATTTGTTTGCCACTGTATTTCCCTATTCAGCTGATTTGTGCAAGCTGTTTGGAAGTTCCTCTCAGCTTCTGTTGGTAGCCTTACTTGCTAAGTATGTTTAATTATAAAACCCACTACAATACTGCCACACTAAGAATTTTGTTAAACGTGTAAGAATTTTTTTCTGTTCAGAAATTTTTGTAGCCACTCAGTATCACAGGTCTCTTCATCTAGTTCATTGCATTTGAAGCTGGTTTGCCAGAGTGAGGGGCATTTCCTACCTGTTCTGTGATTTTTATCACTACTAACAAGACAATAGGCTAGGTTTTCCTGGACATAAAAAATGTTTTGAGCAAGTGTCTTTTCCCTGGTGATACGAATCCCCTGATTGCCTCTTTATTTTGTGGTATTTCTAGGACTGAGTATTTGGTAGAAATAAGTACTCAGGCTCAGGTAAATCAGTTAGTAAAGCAGATTTTTGTGCACTCTGAGCATC
The DNA here is from genome assembly GCF_009650955.1 of Corvus moneduloides. Taxonomy (NCBI): domain Eukaryota; kingdom Metazoa; phylum Chordata; class Aves; order Passeriformes; family Corvidae; genus Corvus; species Corvus moneduloides. The sequence continues at coordinate 68,983,966 of NC_045511.1, forward strand.
CCCAAAAGATGACTCATTTACTAATGTGTGAATCTGGGCATCAGTGACAAATAACAGACTGCTCCCTTAAATATGCTTTTAGAATAACATGTTTCCATTATTGCTTAAATAATTCTTGCAGTTGTTGAAAAAGCCACAGAAAGTCAGTATGGGAATTGCTTGGTTGCCAGCAGCATATATCTATTTACTCTTGAATGAAGAGAAAAACTTGAAAATGTGCAGGAAAATGAGACATTAGTCCTTGGCAGTGTCCACAGTTCTGCTCAGCAGTCTGATATGAGCTGCTCAGCTGCTTTGTGGGGATGGTAGGTGAACCTGCCCCAGATTCTGATTGTGAGAATTTGTCCTTTGTTAAGTCAAAGGATTTTAATCTTTGAGTAGATGGACTGATTCTTTTCAAAGCAAGATGTTTTTGTTTGTGTGTTGGCACTATCTTGCACTGTATATGGTAAATACACTACACTTGTTTTGGAAAAGTTAACTCTAATTCCTGATACATTCAAATATTCTAGAAATAGCTTTTATTTTCACAACATTAATTAATGTAAACATACGCTGCCTCATTTTTACCATCATTTTTAAGGCTTTGAACTGTTTATTTATTGTTAAGAAGCTCAGTCAAGGTGGGCACAGAGTAAAAATGGTAACCGCTTGTTTCTCTAAATTACCACCGTGTAGCAGTGGTAGTGCTGGTAGTTTTTTAGGGTGGTTTGTAAAAGAAATTTTCTTCTTTCCCCTAGAAGTTCAGCCTTATTATGGCACTTTTCACATTATCCAGGAGTAGTGTGTTCAGTTAATTTGACACTGGGCACTTTTGAATATGACTTCTAGGTTTTGTTTGAATAATTTTTTCAGGTTCTTGGAGCAAGGTTCTTTTCCTGTGGAAATGGGCAGAACAATAGTGAGAAAGATTACGGTATCCTTGCTTTTCTTCATGGTGTGTTCTCTTTGCAGAGTCTCTTGGATAGGTCCTGGACTCCCTCCTTGTTCCCTATTCTTTAATTTTTAATGGAAAGGAGTGGAACAGATCCAGCAACATTTGCTGTACAGAAAAGGGCTTGTTTATTCTTGTCCACATAATCAGGAGATGTCACCTGGGTACTCAAATCACCAATACATTTTCTTGGTAAATACGTTCCGTCTGCAACTCCTCTGGCTTTGTAAGAATGGAGCCCGTGGCTGTGTTGCAGAGTGATGCATCACTGTTCTGGCTTTTTATTCTGTATAGGTTTAGAAAGTTGTAACAATTCCCTGTGTGCTGACTGTGTTGCCAGTATTTCTCACTCTGAAAAGGGTGCTAGCATATCATTATGGTAAGAGCTGCTGTCTGTATACAAATGACGTATCTTGAAAATCACCGTGTCTCTGGGTCACTGGGAAGCAGGGGAACTGGAAGGAGAGAGATGTGCTGACAAACACATGAAGTTTCTGGTGAGAGGAGTGTTTAAAGATGTGTTTAAAAAAGTTAACAACTGACATCTTTCATCTGGCCTTTTCTGTAGTGTTCTGACATTTCTCTTCTGTGACCTTGCTAGAAGTTCCTAGTCCTAATGTACTTAGGAATTACCTAATTTGGACTAATAAAGAAAGAAGTGGTGCCCTTTTAAATCCAGAATATTATGATACATATCTATGTTTGCCTGATGACCACTTTTTCTAGTCAGTGAGCAGTGTTGTTTCACCTAATGGTGGCAGTGGGCCCTACTTATCCGCTAACCAGAAAAGCAGTTATGAATATAGTACAGTTCTCTTCTGCTTAAATGGTAGACGTGAGGCTTCCTAGAAACATGGAATAATCAGTGGCAAATCTTGAGGGATCCTTCGAAGGGAGGCAGCTAGGTACAAGGTGAAGATGATGTAACAGTTTATGTACCTTGTGACTTGCTTCCATGGAGCCCTTAGGAAAGAGGGCATCTGGAAGGATCCTGCAGGCTGGAAAAATTGCCTTGGCTTGCTGCAAACTGACCACAGAACTGGAAATTAGTTCAGTCCATGCACTTTTCTGCCTTCTTTCTCCATCCCCTTCTTCTGCCATGCACCTCATCTTTTGCATGGTTCAGTGTGTTTTAATATATCCTTTCTAAGTAGGATGAAAATTTTAGGAGATTTTTCTTTTGAAACGACAGCATGGTGTGATTCAGAGAATGAAATAGTTGTGAGACTGTGCTCATAGTTGGGAAATAATGCTGTCTGCTGGTGGTAATATACAGAATTAATGTTATTTTACACTAATGCTGTTCATTAACCCTCAACATTGTAGTTTCACTGGAAAATGTGTTGACTTGACATAGGCTAAGATAATCAGAGCTTTTCTTTCATTCTGTGATTGTGCACATCCTCTTTAATTAGGAAATTGCAGAGTAGAAGATCCTTTCAGGCTGCAGTATAAAAAATGTCAGTATTAATCTACAATATTTGTCCCATTCACTATGAGCAATTATGAGTGATGAATTATAAATGATAAATTATACACTGTGGTATTCATTTGTACTGCAACATGAATAGGTTTTCAATTCTTGTCCTGTGCATAAGAAAACCCCCGTAGCTTTATTCACCATGAAAATGGGGTACAAGTTTTCACTTCTCTTCGAGAGCTGTTGGCTTTCACTTAGTCTAGAAGAGCTGCTGGTCACAGGTGTCCATTTCATAGGAGAAGTTTGTGTTCAGGGTCCACTGAGGACATGCCCAGCTGCAATGGCAGGCGTACACATTGACTGCAGACCAGGCTGAGCCAGCTGAGGCACTGGATACCTGACATACCTGTTCCTACTTGCAGACTGCCTTCTCGTTGGGGTAAATGCAATGCCGAACTATGGAAGAGATAGAGTAAGACTTTGGTAGTGGGCTTTCTATTGACCCTTATAGCTAGCACTTGCTCAGAATGCTGGGGGTTTTTTCTGATGCTTGTTCCGAAGTATTGAACTCACCCTTTGCAGGCCAGAGAAAGATAGACTTCAAAGCCAAGGCAACATGGCATCGCTGTAGTATACTCAGGATTTCGAAGCCTATATTCCCCTACGGATCTGATCCCAGAGCAGCCAAGTCCTGGTTCTGCACTGCAATATACCTGTACATATGACTCGATATGGGCATGAAGTTGGAAGCCTCTCAGAGCACCCTGATATCCATTTGGAGACAGTTTTCAAACACAGATGTCACTATTTCACTGTGCTCGTTGTCTATTTATTACTGTGTAGTGCTGGCTTTGTGTACCAATATTTACTTACTGTTTCACTCAGACTTCTAAATGGAAGACTCTGATGCTACCTGGTTGGGTTCAAATTTGTCGTTTAGATGCCTGGAATAAATGCAGATTTCCAAATTCAGTTTATAATTCCCTAGTGTTAACCATCTCAACTAGTTAAAATCCAGAATACGTGCAGCTGCTCTGGAAGTTTGCCTTTAGACTGGCAACCAGTACTATTTTGTCCAAAATTTCATTTACTTAGAACTTAAAATCTCTTCTCTGTTTCAGGAAGTGACTACAGGAAAGGCCTTTGTTTCTCAACAGATCTGCTCACTAGATTCAGGAGGATAGGATAAACAAGCATTAACCAGGTTTTCCTCCTGTTAACCTTAGAGTTCACTCATCTAAAAGGGGTACACTGAGTCTTCTTTTTGTATATTCTTCATGAAGTTTCTTACTGAATGCCAACTTTTGTGTGTCCTTTGAAAACAATGGATTTCCCTGTTCCTGCTGAATGTTCTCACAATCGTATGCAAACAGGAATTAACTTATCTTGGCTTTCAAATCCCATGCTAAATTCAAGCTTGTCAGAAATTACTTAATTTCATTTGAACATACTGATATGAAGGTTCCAGAAGAATAACAAATGCAGAATGCCCAAAAGACCTGCCTAAGAGACATCACTATAACAAAAAAACCCCAACCAAAAAAGTTTTTTGCTTTAATATGGAGGTAGAGAATACAAATTGGAGTGTCTTAGTTACGACTGACACACTTCAGCTATGAATGTTTTTACCAGCCACAGGTGCCAGTTGTGCTTCTTTGTGACATGTTTGAAGACCACATGTTGCCTTAGCATACTTCTCAGGTTCCTCCTGCAGTATTCAGTCTGTCATCCTGGCAGTTGTGAACCCATGATCTCCTTTCTTCCTACCACCAGAGTTTGGCACACGTGTCACTAGGAGCGGTCTGAGAGGAGCATATGGTATTGCTGCAACTGAGGAGGGATTCCTTGTGGAAGTATGAGTGCTGGAAGTTTTACGTCACCTGGAAGCTTTTTTTTCTTAACAATTGTTATTTTTGCTTTATTGAAATGGACATGTCTGTCCATAAGCAGGCACCTTGCCATTGCAACAGATGGGTAGGAACATAAGTAGCCAGGAGAATAGATCTGTATACCTTTCAAATGTGTAATAGTCTGATTCTCAGAAAGCTGTCACTCTAGTTCTTCGTAGGGAACTTCCTTGGCATATGGCGATAAGGGAGATAGTCTATTATTACTCAATTACTTAAAAAACCCCAAACTATCAAATGTAATGTGCTGTGTTTCTTTCTCTAATGAATAGGAAGTAGAATGTCTGGAGATGACAAAAAGCTTCAGGTTTCTCTGTTTATGTGAAGAAGAGATTCTAAAGACAACATGGCTTGAAACCTCTATCTGTGTGTTCTAGTATGTGGTAAACACTGGTTGGTAGTCCTGTATTCCATGAAGTGTTTACAATGCAGAAGCAGACAATAGGTAACTGGTGCTCAAGCAATCAAGCAGCTGGAACACAGGCATAGCTAACACAGAGAATGGATATTACAGTGCCTATAGTATGTTTTGTTCATTCCTGGTTAGTATTACAGATTTTATGCTTAAAATAAAAATTTTTAAAGAAACTTTCCTCCTATAGATCTGGTGAAAACTACTTGCTTTTTATAAGCAAAAGCTGTCACTGAAAGAAATAACACAGACAGCTCAGGTGTTAGCTGTTGTGTTTGGCAGCACATTAACCAGCTGGCAGCTGGATGTTAGCAGCTGCATGTTCTATTTCTTGTCTTTGTGCGGGTGTTGTCTGAAGGTTGAGAACAAAGGACACAACCCTAAGAAGCCTGCTTCTTAGTTCTGCTACCCACAGAACAGCTTGTAATACTTACACTGTCAGATAAGGAGAAAATCAATATTTTCAAACCAGAAATTGATCCAATGAGAAAAGTAAAATAGGATCTTTCCTCAAGATTGATGGTTTATGGGGCTGGTCAGATCTACGTGGGGAACATTAGAGAACATTAAAACAGAACAATTAATGATATTCAATCATAACACACTAGAACTTTCTTTAGTGTTATAGCGGAATAGGAGGTTGGGTGTGAGTCTTGGCTTTCTATTTCCATGCACATGTAGAGGAAGGTATGACCTTCACTCAAGCAGACGCCTGCAAGGTGGTGTTAAATGGGGCCATTAAGACATGAACAGTAATGGGGTTTGAGCAGTGTGCAGCATTGCAGAACCCAGCTGCACAAGGGTTTATTTGTGGGACAGACTGCACAGAGCTCCACACTGCTGCAATTGCAGTTACCCCTGGAAAGTCTGCCGTGGTCACCTCCAGGAAAACTTAGATAGCAGGGTAGAGATGCCACTGCCCATTGCACGCAGCCCCAGAAGTGAGTATTAGATAATTCACTTGCCCTTGAAAGGGAAGCATCAGAGTGTGTGTGTGTGGGCCCTGCAAACTGATAAGCATTGATGCTGAAGCCTAGCCAAACATGTTCTCCGGCACAGCCTAATGCTCATGCTGGAGATGCTTTTCCAAATTCTAAATTGCTCATGGAAAGCCTTTCCTATTTTTGAATCTAATCTCCTTTTTCATTCTTTACAGATGAATTAAGTAACATGCAGGGTCCAAATTGCAATCACTTGTTATGTCTAGACTTTTTTCATATATCCCAGTATATACCTCTTCATTTCCAGTAGTGCTCAGAAGACCACTCAGTAGACTCAGAAAAGAATGGAGCCCTGAATAAAATCCTTAAAATTTCATTTCCTACTTTGAGAACTTGTCTTCTGAAAACCTGATCTGTAGTGAAGAGCTAGTGAAAACAGATTATCTGAATTCCTGCAGGGTAACAGTGCCATTAATGATATGCTTAAGGTTAAATGCATATAAATACAAGATCTGGGCCTAAGAAAGTAAGTGATTTGAAAATAGAGAGATACAATTAATTCTGGATTTTAAAGGTAAACTGAGAACGTGTCCACGTACTTTTACATCCTTTATATTGCTGTTACATAGCTGTTTAAAAATTGAAAGCAAAAGCAGATTCCAGTTTGCTTGGGAGTGAAAAGCACTTAGATACAAGACAAGTTTGTTACTGAAAGAAAAATTAAATAATCAGATATGGATTTTAAAGTAAAGAATAAAATAGCTTCTAAAGAAGAAATATAAGCTATGTGACTGCTAGAGTGATTGCATAATGCAGGCAAAAAAGCTGTTTTCTGACCATCTCCAGAAAAATGCACTTGAAAACATATAGGGCCAGGTCATCATTTTATTAGTTTTTGAGCATCTTTCCTCTCTCTCTCTGAGTGTTGTTGTTTTTGTTTGGTTGGTTGGTTGGTTTGGCTTGGTTTGTTTCTGTAGAGCAATGCATCTGAAGTAACATTGAAGCCATAACTCAAGGAATTTTAGAGGGATAGCTGTATTTTAGGCCTAGGTTAAAAAGAAGTCAGAGAAAGCACTGTTTCTAGTCGAGGAATATTTTTAAACTTATGTCACTCTGCCTATGGAATAACTCCACTGAACTCAGATTCAAAGCTGCAGATTTACACAAATGTTAAGTCATCTCAGAAACTAGGTATTTGTTTATTGTAATATCTGAACCTAGAAAGATAAACAGTTACGTTAAATAGGGACCACAGCAGGTTAGGATTGCAGAAAACTTAATTTATTCAGCTCAAAAAACAAGGACTAGCCACTTAAAATTCCATGTGATTAAGGTGACTCATTCTTGGCAGTATCATACTACACCAGAATGGAAAATCATCTTGATTTGTAATACTAAAGAGAAGCTCATATATACCATAATAAAATGAGAATGAGTATATGAGAAGGACTGATGTGTATTGGTTCAAGTTTATTGAAAATTTGGACACATGTTTTTGCTTGCTCTGAAATAATCTGGGAGAATTTCAGAAACACTTGCTATGCTGTATCATTAACCAAACAATATTTTTGCGTCACAAAATGGTGTCCTTGCATGTGCCTTTTTATGCAATATCATTCCATCATGGTGTGTAAGTGAATCATTGCACAACTTCACAAATGGAGCTGTGATCTAAGAAGAGGAAAAACACACGACTCTATGAAATTAATTTTACTGGAGAAGTACCTTCTTGGTCATATAGGTTAACAGATGGTAGAGATGCTGAAGATGATATGGAGGGCATAATATTAATATATATCTATTTGGGCAGGTTCATAGTGTGGAGGAGTAATGGAGTTTTTCCCTTAAGTGGTGGAATCCTTAAAACTGAGATTCTTCCTCCTTTTTGTTTTTATCTCTATGCAAACACCTACCGGTTTGAATGTATTTTTAAAGTAGCTTGTGAAATGATTTTATTTGTTTTGTTTTAATGTAGGATTTACTGTATTCAGAGTGGAAGAAAATAAAATTAAAAACGTGCAGAGCCAGACCTCTTCACTTTCATGCTGAAGACAGCCTTTATTTAGACAGGATTTCCAAACAGTAATGGTGCCAAGGCTTGCTGACTTTTTTGCTGCAGGTCACTATGGTTCATGGAATTATTTTCACAAAATGGAGCTAGTGGGACTGTTCACTGAAGTTTAGTGGTTTGTGTGCTTTGCTGTATAGATAAGACACCAAAATCAAGCCTTTGTTTAAAGGAGGATAGTCACCATGTGTTTATCTCATTAAGGTCTTGATAGAAAAGGTCACTTGCAGGAAGTAGGTTAGGTCTGTGGTAAAAGGTGGCACTACAGGTAATGAATATTACAAGTATACTTGTAATTCCCTGGATTTGTAATATTGGTAAGCACATCCTTGAAATTTTTTTAAATAAAAATGTGTAATTCCATAAAATACAAATGGATCGTTACATTGTGGAAAAGAGAATATCATTCTTGTTTGGACCTGTCATACTTGTATAGTGCTGCAATACTAAGGGGCTTTTCAGGGAAAACCTACATAGAGACTGGCCCATGCTCCATTCTATGTCTCCTACATACATATTTATGTGAATGCAGGATTAGTAATCTGTTTGACCCCCTACAATTCATCTGGTGACTGTAATCATGATAATGTGCAGTTCATGTATTAATTTACCCCTATGAGATTTATTCCAGATTTTGAAGCCTCTAAACACAATGAATGATTACAGGAAAAAGAGAGCATGACAAGAAAATGTTTCCTTCACTTTTCTAGAAACTAGTTATGTAGGAGCCTTTTTTCTCAAAAATAGCCTATGTTCATGAGCCATTATTAATGTCATTTAATCCAGTATTTGTTCTAGCCTTGGATTTTTTAAGCAAAGATTTGCCTTAAAACTGCAATGTTTAGTATATTTGACAACTGTAATATTTTAAAAGACTAAAAATATAAAATCCATAACTTTTTAGAAAAGGTAGCTTATATAGTTTATTGATGGCTTTACAATTTCTCTAGTACAGTGATTTGAATACATGATACACAAGAAAAAATGCTATAAGAGAAAAGAATTGCAGATGCTATACAGCATTGTCGTATTTTAGTGTTCACAATTCCTATTTTTATACATATGGTGCGTGTAGTATATAGAAGTAAGATGACATGAGGAATTACATAAGACCTCAGCTGGTGTTTTTTTAGTAATATTTAGTAGTATTCCTAATACCTTTTTCTTTCTTTCCCCAGGAATGACTATTGATACAAATGTGTATGCGATAGAAGAACAACTGACAACTGGGCTTGCCTTTAAAATACTAGAATTGGCTGTTCAGGACTCAACTGCCCTCTGTGTTTTCTTCATACTGTTTTCTTTTGTTGAGATCCATCAGCACAGTTCTGAACTGGGGTTTCATCTAACTCTTGTGACTTTGACTCATGTGAGTGAATCAGCCATTCTAAACATCACTTGAGGAATCCTGTGTATAGACTACCAAGCAAAGTCCTTCTGTGGTACAAATGTGATGTGACAAACATACTTTTTTATCTTAGATTCTAACATCTTAACATCTCTGGGAGAAGGAAAAAAGATAACAACAGAAGCTGGTTAAATGTACTTAAAGATGCGTTCTTTCACAAGGAACTGATAGGCAATAGTCAAATGAATTTCTCAGGCAAACACTCTGAAACACTTGAAATCAGCATTTCTCTGCAACAGATTGAAGTAGTTCCTGGTGACAGTCTTTTGCAAGTAAATATTATTAGCACAAGGTGACAGAAAACAGATTGCCTATGCAGGTACAGAAAGCAAAGGAGCAGGGCTATGCACAAGACCTTTGTCAGAGAGGAAAATGTTACTGACAAATAGAGGGCAGAAATATTCACACATGAGCTGTGTTTTCAGTAACTTAGTGGGATATGTGAAGTAATGCTCCAGAGCAGTGAACAGAGTACTTTTCTGGGAAGAGCTGCTGATGTTCTTCACCTTGCAGATCCTCTAAAAAGCACTCTGGTAGATGTGCTTTTTATTCTTAGCCATAGGGTGTTGAGACCAGGCCTGGGTTTCATAGTTAGAAATAATGCATAAAACCTCAGATTGAAAACCAGTGACCATGGCCAGTCTTTTCAAATGTGAACTCAGTAAACTCAGATGAAAAGCTCTCTTCCTGGGATTTGATGTAGCATGTAGCTGATGCTTAAATGTGGGCAGCTCTAAAGCTCATGCTGAGCTTCAAAAATTGGCGACAAGCAGAATAAACACCTGAAGCTGAAATACTGGTTGTGAGTGCAATTTTTATGCACAGACACAAAAAAGGTGAATACATTTCCTCTGACTACACTTAAAATTGCCTGGAACCTGGGGCAGCTTTGGCCTGCAGATCATATAGCTTCATTACCATGACTCTGAGCCTAAGTTAATAAGCTGTGCTGAGCAAGCTTGTATCTCTGCACCTGTCTCCAGAACTCCTTGAAGCAGTAGAAAAAGATATGCATCCTTTGGGAAAAGCTGAATACTTCTTTTGTGATAATTGCAAATGCTGCCTTTTAAACCTGCCCTATTAATTCTAAGGAGGTTTTCAAATTGGTGAACCTAGAAAATGGAGCTTGTGTAAGAAGAATTTATCCTGAAAAAGAAATCCAGCTCATTTATTTATGTGGTAATGCTCCTTGCTTCATTTCTTTTAATCTTGTCATCCTCAAAAGTTGGGTTTTTTTTGAATACAAAGGTATCCCCAAACCATAATTTTATTTAAACTAGTTTCCATGTGATGACATCACAGTCACTGGGAGGTACTTCACCATAAATTTTTTCTTTTCATCTAACACTCCACTCATCTGAGAAACTTGCTCTTTCTGCTGCTGGTCATTCAGATAGTGATACTTTGAAGTTAACAGGAGTTTGAGTTCCTCTGCAATTTTCATGATTAAACCTACTAAATGTGGAGACACTTCAGTTGCAAGCAAAACTTGTTCATATTTGAAATAAATTTGACTAGCCTCACTTACAGTAATGTAATGTTTTGTAAGCATAGGCTTTCAGTATGTGCCCCTATTGCTAGCAGTCAGGAGTTTAAATTGAAATAATTACCGTCACACTACCATTGTGGAGTCTGTTGTAGTGCACACTCAGGTATTTTGTAAAATGAATGTAATAGGCATGTATTTTCTCTTCTCTTTACTAGAGATCTTGCTTGATAAGCTCAAATAAAAAGCAGAATACATCTGAATCATACTTTGGTACTACTTCAAACCTGCTATTCATGAGTAAAGAAAAGTTGTCATGGAAACTTGAACTGTGAGATGCAAGACAATAATTTTATTCAAATCCTTTATTCAATGAATATGTTCTCTTGCTGGTAATTAAGTGTGAATTACTTACGGTTTTCTTGTATTTTTCTGTTATTTGAAATAAGTTGCTAAGCAATTTCTATTAATATAATTTCTAAGTGCTTCTTTGCACATATTTAATATATGTCATTGAAAAGGTTTATTAGTTTTGGTTGAAAAAAGTCACATGGTAAGGTGTGTTACTTTTCCCTATGCATCAGGTATGTTTCCTTTTCAAAATATCCTTTTTTTTCTTAAGTTTGTATTTTTGATCTGAATACTTCTAATCTTTGGATATTCACTTAACAGACCATCTTCAGGGAGACATTCCTGTCTGTGCACCCATTTATTATAATAGTTGTTGAATATAAAAAGACAAAAGGGATTGAATTTGTCAGTTGGGCATACTTAAGTAAGCTTTCTTGGAGAACCTTTTCCCAGGCTGATTGATTAATTAGGAAGCAATTTATCTGACAGTGTATTACCTTAGTGCTTTAAACAGGATCTATGCAGTGAAACACATTTCTGTCATGAGAAATTTGTCATGTAGAATACTGTACATTTGGGAGTAGTCATTAAGTTAGGATTTATTTTTTCCCTAGTCTATTTAAAAATTGTAACCAATTTTTACAGTATATTTTGTTGATACTTTTTTCCAGGTAGGTGTAAAAATTGTTCTGTTATATGAACAAGTAGGTGTACAGGTGGCTGTTTTTATAAAGACTGAAGCTGAAATACAGCCAGGTATTTTTTGGAAATTGATGCAATGTGAATAATTCAGGCTGCTTGGTTTTGTAGTGTGTTTTCATGATGACCATAGTAATTTGCTTGATGTTATATTTAAAAATTTTAACTTTTTTCCCCTAACGGTTAGTAAGTGTTAAATATACTGGGCTGACACTCATGGAAACTACATTTGTCTGTGAATTCAGTTTTAATCTAGGCTGCAGAGCTTCTCCAAATGAATTTCTTCAAACTGAACTGCTCTCATGGGCAAGTTTCATGGGCAAGTTACATTTAAGAGTGGAAAAATTCCTGTTTCTTCTCCACAGGTCTCTGCAGTCACCTCTGTGTTCTGACTTTTTATGTGACTTTGTGCTCATTTACCCCCCGATTCATACTGCTTTTTCTTCCTCTGTATCTGCTAATTTACATGAATTTTTGAAATGTTTTTCCACTACGGCTGTTCCTTGATGTTGACATTGAGTGTACCAAGTCACTGGTGTTAAGTGTGGTGTAAATTAATGCTGCTCTGAAGAAGTGTGGCTGACAAGTAGCTGGGTGGCCCAGTAGCCTGACTGCCTTTTCAGCAGTTTCAAAATCCTGGGAGATGGGTTGGTTTTAGTAGCTCCCACTCCTGTATAAGGTATTCTGGAAGTAGGACTCAGGTCCAATAGAAAGATTTTGCCAATACAGTGTTCATGAGTTTAGCCGAGTAAAAAGATTTTCCTAACAGAGCTGCAATTTTATATACACATTTACTAATGTATACTAGTAGAAGCCTTGTGATTTTGTTGTTGTTTTGGTTTGGGTTTTTTCTCAATGAAGTGTATCTCTAACATTTTTTAACAGTATGACACTGACCAGAATTTTTGGACATGTGGTTGCAGGGCTAACAGCATCGTGCTTGAAGAATTGAACTTCAAGTGATGGAAATGGAGATGCTGATTGATAAGCAAAAGTTAATGGCAAGGACTGTCTTTTCTCTCCTTGATATGCCTTTCAGTGATACAGGCTTTATCTACATAGATGAACCACTGTATGTTGACTTTTTTCCTGCTCTAAGATTGAGACAAATAGTTGTGTAGTTTCAGTTGATATAGACATGAATAGAACTTGCCTTCTTATGTAAAAATCTTGTCTATCCTTCATTTTGTGGCTGTGCTTTCTTACCACAGCAAGATCTGGCTTGACTTCAGAATCATACAAGTAATTGCTTATTGATTCTCTCTAATCTTCTGGCAAGTGATCTGTGAAACTACTAGTTCAATCCCTACCTTATTGTAAGCTTTGTCAAAATCACTATTTGTGCTTAGACAGACTTTGAAAAAACATTGTCTGAAAGAGATCTTATCCGGACAGCATTTCAGATCCTGAAAACTCTCATAGCGCAAACAAAATAAATAATTTTCCTTTTTCAGAACCTGATGTTTAAGAGACCTTGCTTAGAAGACAAGTAGTTTATGCTTAAGAAAAGGTAGTGTAAAGTGAGTTAAAGAAAATTACCTTCTTCAGAGGCTTTGCTTTACTTGTTTAGAAGATTAGCAACATGTTTAAATAGGCTACATAAAAACTCTGTTTAGTAAGAAGAATCCGGTGCACTTGTAAGGAAGAAAGGAAGAATTAGTTCTCCACTGTTTCTTAGTTACTTGTAGAACTTATTTGTGCAAGAAGAGAACAACTTTATGAAATATCTTGAAATAAATACTTTGTCTTCTGTAGATAGGAGTACTCAATAGGACACCAGTTCTTCTTATAAAAGAAAGAAATTACCATAGTGAGCCATATGTACAGTTACCTGAGCAGACCAAAACAAATGTTCCATGGTGTTCCATGTTCCACAGTTTCAAACTGCTAGCAAAAATCTGTGTCCAATTTGCTGGTGTTTATTCAGAGAAAAATAGCATTTCAGAGTAACAGTAGCAAAACATCATCTTTAAACTACTGTGAAGTCCAATGCTTGATCTAGTTTCTAACTTGAGGCTATTTTGGAGCTAACCGTTGTTTTATGCATGCTGTGAGGGGTTGGAGGCTTCAGGTTAGAAGGCCCTTTTGAAATAACAAGACTTCCCTATTTCGTGGCTTAAGTGTTTGTGATATTAGATTTGGACATCTACATTTATTCTGCTCATCAGACAACCTCTGTAGAGGTATTATATTTAACATTTGTTTCATAATCTTTTTAAAGGAGTGATAGCATAGATTTTATTTCAGCTGGGCTGTACACAAAACCAAGGTTTTGGCCTGTTTGGAACCTGTGTCCCTATAGAGACAAATATTAAGTACTAGCAGCACAGTGAGTAAGATGGACATTGTGTGTGAAAGATGGGCTTCATTAGCCAGGATTCATCTTCCAGTGATTATTCACTTTATGCACTTGTGAGGCCGCACCTGGAGTACTGTATCCCGTTTTGGGACCCCAGTACAGGAAAGTTCTTGCCTTTCACTCAGGTGAGTGAGCAAGTGAGGTCAGCAGTAGGTGCTTTGAGCACATAACATATTCTGACCGTGGGCGGGGGGTTTGTTTGGCTCAATTTTCAGAAGACTTAATTCTTCAGCTGCAAAATGAGGGCTCTTTACAAGATGAAACCCCACTGCTCCCAGGGGTGTGAGCTTGAAGGACAAAAGGCAACACTCCCAACTTGCAGCAGAAGAGATTCTAAGTAGATATAGGGCACAAAACTGTTAATTGTGGGAGTAATTAAGTACTGGCACAGGTGCCCCATGAAGATGTTGAATGTTGATCCCTGGAGATTTTTCATTGAAGGCCAGACACTGAGCAACCTAATCCAACTTGGAGGCTCCTTGGAGATCTGCTTTGGGTAAGAGGTTGGACCAGACAATATGCAGGGACAACTTAAGTGATTCCATTTAAATAAAGGATAAATTTGAACAAGATGAGGAGACAGACATATAAAAAAATTCCCAAGTGCTATTCACTTTCTATGGATTTTGTGTTTTTAAAGTCTTTTTCTTGTATTTGTTAGTGGTGAAGATCAAGTGATTTAAGCAGTACTTTGGATAAAACCTAATTCCATCAATAATGGATGTCTTTGAAGAAAAGCTAATTTATTTTCTTTTTTCTATAAGTAGATAGAATATATTGAAGTAAAATTTTAAGTGCATCAATGTAATATTTTATGTCTTGTCATCTGTTTATTGCATTTCAGATCATCCATTGCAATTATCACAACATCTGAGTCTGGGAACATTAATGATAAACAATTAAACTTATTAGTTAGCTAGCTCTAAAAATAGACTTCATTCTCTATCTTTATCGGTCATCAACACCTTTGATGGAATTCTAGTTTCATTTCCCCCTTCAAGTGCAGAAGCCATGAAAGTACCCAGAAAAGTAAGATACAGAGAAGAAAGTTTATCATAAAAAATAAAAGCTGAAAAGTGTAAGGCAATTGTGTTCCATGCACCATCTACAGTAATTATATCCTTGGCTCTCCCCTCCTGTAAGAAAGGAAAAAGCTCTTTTGCTGACGCTAAACAGGTGGCCAACCCACCATGTGTGGAGATAAGATCGATGGAGAGGAATCAAAGGATCATTTTGATAATGACAATTGTATTTATTTTTAAACAAAGATGTTTAGTTTCAAACAGGTCAGGTAGGAGTCAATAATGGGCAATGCAGAAAACTAAAATAACTTTCTAGCTTTTTCTGTAAAGTTCTTTTAATTATGTTTGATTTATTTTTTCTTTGATTTTGGACCCTGAATTTATTTACAACACAGTCTCATGTGGAGGTGTGTTGAAGAGAGAAAGCTTTTGGTCTTTTGGATGGACTATAAAACATGCTGTCTTGTTCATTTCCTCCCTGCTTTTCTTTTGTACAAAGCTTCCAGCTGTTTCCAAGCAATGATTAGGTGTTGGTTATAGTGAGAGAGATGGAAAAGTCAGATAATTCAAGAAAAGGTATGAGTAGGGTTAAGTTATAGAATGCCACCCATCTCCTGAGAGGTGGGGAAAAAGGAGAAAGAGAATGGGAGAAAAGTAAAACACCTGATTAAAATTGTTCCATGGGCAACTATGGTGTTTCTTTTTTCTATCCATTTCCAGATCTAGACCCTACAATTACTTGAGAATTAAATAATATAGCAATTATTTAAATAACAAATTATGTAAAGCTTAATTAACCATAATACACCCATCAGAAACACGAACAAATGTAGAACAGCAGGGAATAGATCTACCCACACAAATTCTCTTTCCTCCCGAAAGACCTAGCACAGATAATTGCCTTCCTTTTGGTCCAAGTGACTAGAAAACATTTGGGGCTTTTAAGGATATTCCAGTGAGGAAAAAAGACCAAGCAGTGAGCTGAGTTAGTTTGTTCTGGTTTGTTTTTTTGCAATAACACAGAAAATTTGGATTCTTTTTGAGCAGAGGAGTAATCAAATAATATCCTCCTCATACAAATAATATCCTCGTCATAGTCTTTTTGTTTACGACCATCCCTGGTTTTGTACCTCTTTCTATGCCCAAGCAAATCTGATTTTTTTGGTCTTTATCTATTAGCATCTCACTCTTTTTCTAACTTAAGTGCCCAGCATCCATTCAAACTTCAAATAAAACCATATAAAATCCCTTTTACCTATAGCAACAGAATTCCTTTCCCTCTTTGGTGAGGGGAGATGTCTGAACCAGGTTCAATGAGATTTAATTCAGTGTCTAACAATACCCACTGCATTCGTCTAAAAAATCCCAGGCAGGTTTTATTGAAAGATGAAGATGTCCTGGAGCTTAGGCCATAGAAGAAAATGCCTGCCATAAGTTCCTTTCTTTTATTTTTCAGAGTTCCAGGTGGACCAGCACCTTTGGCAGATGCATTAACACTATCCCATGTGGAAAGAGTCATTTTTCCAAATCGGCAGCTCTCACACTATTCAGATTCGAGCTTATGCTGTTAAAAGTCACCTAGTATCCAACAGGTAACTTACTAAGGTCAAAGAGTGTCAGTAACCATACACTCTCAGGAAGTGGTATGATTGAAAATCAAATCCACTGCTACCTTTTCAAGTCTGGAAGAGGAAACCTCATTAAGATCACACTGCAGTACAATAAGGTGAGTAAGATGTGGATAACAACAGAGAGATCTAAACTCAAAATCTGTGTCCTAGGACCATGAGCAGACTTAGATGGGAAGGAGCTGCCTCGGCTATTGCAGCAATATGATTCTCTTAACCACCTGGGAAACTAGCTAATGTATTTTTAACAAGATAAAGAAACATAAAAATGTGAGAAGGTATTATTGTTAAGTGGGAGTAGAATTCAATTGAATAGGTGAATTTTTTACAGGGGGGCTGGAGCAGCAAGTGCGAGTCCCAGTATTGAAGTCATATTGTCATCCCCTTTTTCCCAGGTTTCCCCTCCTGGGGATCACCACCTTTATGGCAAACATCTGGGTGATGACCAGCGAAGCAACTGCCCATCACAGCAGCAATATAAAATTTGATCCACATTCGACTCATATTCCAGTTTGTGAGCTGCAGTGATCACCCGTTGAAGCAGCTGTACTTGGTCTTAAAATCCCTACTCACACCAGATGAGGTGGCTGAGCAGATACAGGATGATGAAGCAGGGTTGCAGCGGAATAATAGTTTGCAACAGCACTGAGTTGAGCTGTCAGAAAGTCATACAAATTCTATCAAATATCTGGAAAGACGAAGTGGAAGCCTGCCAAGACATAACCTGTCTAGGGCTTGGAGAATTCAAATGATTTGGTTTTACAAACCTGCATAGCCACTACACAGGTTTTTGTGAATTTCACCAAAACTGGAAATAAATGATTTTTTCATTGCCTTCACCCATGTGGAAGAAACATTCTATATCACGGGAAATGTTCTTTGAGAATGCAGCACTGATGGGGCCTGTATTAAAAATGTGCTTTAAATCAAATGGGAGAGCAAAAAAGAATGAAATACAGACTGTAAAGAAAGCAGGTGTCATTTGATGTGATCTAGTTCAAACTTGTAGTTGTCTCACCCTTGTACAAAGATTTAGCAGAAGCCTTCAGGATTAATACAAAACAAAATGCTGAGATATTTTTATTGTCTTAATAATCTTCTTTCTGAGTGATGGTTGAGACCCTCAGAATACATAAACCAAAATATTTATACTGTATTCATGCCTGCTATATAGCTATCTAATTACTATTTTTACACAGCTTTGGTGACTATGAGTAAAAGTTGACTAAAACCAATACTGTTTTGTTGATGTTGTGTTTGATTTTGCTGTTGTTGTTTTGGTTTGGTTTTGGTGTGGTGGGTTTTTTAAGATGCTTGCTGTTTCAAGAGTCATTTCAGTCTATATCCCAGTAATAAACACACAGCAAATCCACACTGTAGGTTTGTGATCAGTGTACTAGAAACAAAAGTCAGGAGCATAGATGTTGGAAAGGCATCCTTTATTATGTGTACATTTCTTTGAGATAATTTAGGGGATATTCAGATATTTGCCTGCAAACCAGCCCCTCCAGTATTCTAAGATAGGTCCAACAGTAGGAATATGGCTATCTGAGCTCTTACTCAGGCTCCGTTTTGGTTTTAGCTGATCTAGATGCAGCAGTTTCCATCAGAAATCTTGTAAGAGGTTGTCCTGTACTACAGCTGTTAGCACCCCAAATTCTTACCAGATCAAATCAAAGTTCTGGATGTGAGCTGCTGCTGCTGAAGTGGGACACGCTGCTTTTTTGCCACTATTGCTTGGTGGCAGCAGAGAGTCATCACTTTTTAAACTGCGACATTTGTCATCTAACATTGACAATATCCATGAGTCAGGGTGTTTAGCACAGCACGTGCACACTACAGTGTCCCATGGGTTCTTGAGATGACCCCCTTACGGCTTGCCAACTCATGGTTTTAGGCAGACCAAGTCCTGAGCTATGCAAACAAGCCCTACACCTCTCTCTCTATATATTGCACATATTTCTCCTTTTATTTCTGGAGTTAGATCTAAGGAAATCAGTATGCTTAGCTCACCTCAGAGCACAGTGGGGCATTGCTTAAACTGACTGATGTCTTGCACATAAATAGCGAACGAAGGTCAGATAAACTTAATGTATGAATGCAAATGCCCCTGTTGAAGCAAAGAACTCAGGCAACCCAGGCTTGATAATTTATCTAGTGCAGCATTTTTGCTGGTAGCACAGCTCTGTCTCTGCAGTGTGTTGTCATCAGTGCCTTTGTCCATACAAACGTTATTAACATTATAAAAGCCCCATGAGGCCCCAGTCCTCAGCACTTTACCAATGCCACTCTATGGTCAAGAGCCCTGTCCTGGAGAGCAGTCTAGGTCTGTGGGGTACAATACTTCCTTTGTCTAGATTCTATAGCACAGCAGAT
Source organism: Corvus moneduloides (assembly GCF_009650955.1). Classification (NCBI taxonomy): domain Eukaryota; kingdom Metazoa; phylum Chordata; class Aves; order Passeriformes; family Corvidae; genus Corvus; species Corvus moneduloides. The sequence continues at coordinate 69,002,977 of NC_045511.1, forward strand.
CCAAGAAGATTCACATGTGCCTCTGTGAGAGGAGAAGGCTTGGACTGGTCACAGCCAGTCTTGTGTGCTTTTTATTCCTCTTATTTGCCTTCTCTGTTTTAACTTGTTTTATAGGTGCAACTGAATTCTCAAGCAAGATTGAATTTTTATGCCTGAAATTGTTTGTTATACATTTATACTGAAGTAATACATCTACATACTGCTGTTGTAAAAAGCATTGTTTTGTGTTGTACAGAAATTTGTGAACTTGCTTTATTGGCTCTTGTCGATGCCACAATAAAATCCATCTGTACTTGGAGCAAAGAGATAATGCTTGGCTGAACACAGGAATATTCCTCTTTGTAAATTCTTACTCTCTTTCCATGAATTAAGAATTATTCTTTACCCCTGTCTGTTATCTTGTCTTCATGGTCTGGATAAGTTTTTGGAATGTAAGAATTCAGTCAACATTAACTTTGTTCCTCTGCTTTGCTCAGTTTAAAACTGTTTCTGTGACAACAGGAAATTAATTTTTTGAAGAAAAGTATTGGTCTCTTGAGGTTTCCTAGAAGACCTAATATTGTTATCTTCCATAAAATGACAGCAAATACAGTCAATTATTTTGTTGAACCTTTCTGTACTGCAATTCTGTTCATATATGTATAGTTACTGTCTAATTGGATATGCACTTGTCCTGCAGATAGTTGGTTTCAGACAGACCAAACAGTGCATTGCTATGTCCACAAACGAAGTGTTAATGTTTTGCTTTATACCAGACTTACTTCATGTCAGGATGTATATCAATAAACAGCTAGTCATATATACATGTATAAAAAATTGCAGAAATTAAACTCTTTCACACATTTACAAGGGGAGGGGATGAAGTCTCACATGATTTCTGGTACGTCATGTTGAGCAGCAGCTAACACTGCAGCATCCATGGTGCACTTAATTTCTTTGTCTCTACAGTTGACCCTGCCCTAGATGAGAGAAAGTTGATCACAGAGGAGAAAATGGGGCCACAGTCTATTTCTTAAGTACAGCTCTGCAGCGAAAAGGATAGGATTTTCTGTACATGGTTTATGTTGGTGTTTGAGCTGCTGAAGTACTGACAGCACTATCTATAATTCAGTGATAAAAACTGTAACACTATACACATGAATGGCTGCTGTTCAAATACCAGGACGTCCTCAGGCTAGACCACTGATATCAAGAAATATTTTTATCCCCATCCGACAGATTCTGAAATCGAAGACGGGAGTGACTGTATCGCCTCAAATCACACTGCAATTTAGAAAGCACCCATGAGTGTTTAATATATGTTATATAATAGTCTGTATAATTTAGCACATGTATTTAATATGTATTAAACATTCACTGATAGTTTCTAACTTGCTGTGTGATTCACAACTGTGTGAATCCCTTCTTTGGTTTCTGAATATATAAATAATAAACCCTTCTGGTTATATTTTAATATTTTGTTCTTCTGTTATTTTTTTTGTATTCTGCCCTCTGGCTGTTCTTTCCATGCACCTGGTAGCTGCCATGTTTTAAAAGGTTCCTTCTTTAGCTCCATCAACCTATCTGCTGTGGGCACTAAGGAAACAAAAATCTGCTAGGAGAATTTCTGAAAATCTTCTGTAAGTTGTGATTGAAATTAAAGTACCTTTAGACTTGATCTATGAATTGAGTAAAACATTTTAATCTGTAAATTAATCAAAAGCCTATGGTCTCTGGCAATTCTGTGTAGCTAATATTTTATTCTGGGTTTTATAACCATATAACAAAGAAGCCACTAAAACTGAACATCTAGCAAAATGATCTGGTACTCATTCTTTCTGAAAGAATTATACCACAAATGTAAACAGATCAGAGGATATTTAATTATTTAGGTTTAGATTTCAGGTGGGACATATCCAAAGTATAATGTGAAGACAAGAATAAATTCTTTGCACCTATGAAAAAGGCTGCGGAGTCAGGCATAACACATTTATTTACCATGCAGAGAGAGAATATTTGCTTCTAACTCATTTATAAAATTCTTCCCTCCAGCGAGATGGAAGTAATTTTGTGGTCAGTGGGATCTGTTGGATGTCCTTTCCTAGTTTAAGTGTTAGATATTGTACGTGAGGCATGCAGTCCTGTGTGTAATGTACTCCATCTGTTACAAGACTGAAAGGCACATTTGGTGCACGCGCCTGCCAAATGAACTGCTGTGAGCTGCCAAAAGTGTAAGATGTTAAAAGGGAGAGAAGGTTGAATTTCCTGATTGTCTAATGCCTGCGAATGTAGCAACTGGAAAGTAATTTCTAGTATGGCATACAGTGGAAGAATACAAAATTATTTATATTCTACTGTCTTTGGTGTTTCCAGTCATTTCCCTACCTTCCACCCTTGTCCACAGTTGTCTCTCTCAGCAGTGAGCGGAGGTTTACTGCCACCGGGCATTACTCAGTCTCTCCCTGAGGTGCACAATCAGGCATCCTGTTTTTCCCTTGGAATCTCCTTGCCTTCTGTTTCAAAAATATCACTTCTCTGTTAGAAGTCATGGCTACCCAACAGAGCTGGGATTTTTTAAGCCTAGGAACCAGACCAATGAGAAGATTCTGGGTGCATGATGCATCCAGTTAAAGCAGGGGAAACTTGAAACGGCTCCAAACTTCCTACCCTGTTAAGGTAGAAAGTGTGCCCACAGTCACAGAAGAATGCATCTCTGTGCTTTTCCTCCATTTCCTCCTGCCCTGTGCAAGTGTGGCTTGAAGTAGACAGGAGGATATGACACTTGGACAACTGCAGGCCGCTGGTGCATCACCACGGTGTGTTTCCCCTGCTCAGCTCAGAGCTCTGTTCTTGCTACTCCTCAGCTTTCCTCTGCAGAGGAGTTAGTCCTTGGCCAGTGGGGGAGTGAAAGAGATAACTGAAGGATTTCGGGGCATGACTTGGTCTCAGTTTCCTCCCGTGGCCTGTAGGGTGTAAAAGATGCTCCCCTTCTCACCCTAGCAACAAGGAGAGGGCTGTGGAAGACTTTCAGCCTCTGATTGTGCTGTCTGGGTGCTGTCTGTATCAGCACTGTGCAGGACTGACATCATAATGCTCAAATTAAAAAAAGTTAGACTGACATAAAGCCCCATGTCCCCATAGTCTGTGGAAAAGAGGTCTAAAGCTTGAGTGAAAACCTGTTTCTGTCTAGTGGTGGGGCCATACACATAGTGAGTTTGTGTATGGTGTAAGGGACAGATCATTTGCAAATCTGAATATCTGATATTTAGAGTGCTTTGCTATTTGATTCCCTGAGGATCATGCTTGTGAACAGAGGACATATGGTGACGGATAATAGATGCAAAAGGACAAAACACACTGATGTCAGCAAAACAGCAGCAAGGAGTGAGTAGGTGTACAATGAAATCTGCAACAGCCAGATCATCTCTCTTTCCTGTTCTCTCCGTGTCTTCCATGAATAAAAGATAAGTCTATCAAGGCTACTGTCTAGACTGCATACTGGAGCAATTTCTGCTGAAACAATGGGACCACAAAACAGATTGCATTGAAACTTGAAGGTTTTAACAGGTTTTAAATTCTGGTTTCCCTTTCGAGAATGTTTGCTTTTGGGATATTCTGCTTGAATGGTTAGTTCTTGGATGTGTTGAAAGGGTTGAGGTTTCCTTTTGCCTGTGCAAACAAAGCTGAAAGCTCTGATTTAGACAGAACTATTGTGTGCATTAATTTAATTGAGCAAACACAATCAGCTATAATGAAAGAAAAGTATTTCTGTGCTGTACTGCAGGCGGGTGTTGCACTTCTCAGGGATGGATTATGATGTTGATGGGATCTGCCCTAACACAGTTTGGTATTGTCTTTCTTTTTTGCTGCTCCTCATGGGATTCATGTTGGTAAAAAAAGCCCCAACCAACAGTACAAAACCAAGAAAAGGTAATATAGTATAAATATAGTAACAGGGCAGAACTACATCTGACCCAGAATTCTTTCTAGATGGTCAGTGAGGTCACTTGTGAATAATGGTGGCAAAGCACAGGGAATGATACAGCTAAATAGGCCAGATTTTTTTTGTATGTGGTCCAGTACAAACTAAATTTCAGGTACCAGTTCTGTCCCTGAGTATTCAGTTTGCTGCGTGGCTGGTAACAGGTAGTTTCACGTGGGTCTTGCCTCTTGACTGCTTCTGGATGGAAGGCACATCATGGGAAAAGACTGCAGCATTACAGCAGCTCCCTGCTGCTTGGAAAGCTGCACAGCAGCTGTTGAAACTTGGTATAATTTAAGGTCGGCAGGAATGCTGATCCACCTTGGGCAAAGAACTAGAATGGCTCCAGGGCTGGCTGCCCCTCTCTAGCTCAAGTCCTGTGAGACACAGAGTATGAGTAATCCCAAGGATCCAGAGACAACAGTAGCTGTTTGAGGATTATAGGTACATCTATTTGGTATCTATTGATGAAACCAACTTTTATACCCTAGCCAAGAAATGTGAGGCCATGGTGTTATTAGCTGCTCCTCTTCTCACAGATTTGTGCATGAGTGGGAGAAGCAGGATGACACATGCAGGTGTCTCACATAAGGACCTAACAGTAAAAATGACAGAGAGAGCAAAGGAGGAATTTTTCCAGTTGATAAAACAGGGTGTCATTCACATAGGTTCAGACAGCGGCTGAAAGCACAATTAGTTTCATAAAACCAAGGTAAAAACTTGTCTGAACCCAAAATTTTAATGAAATCCATGAAATGTAAGCTCACAGGTATAGTGTGAGAATTAGTCTAAATTTCATGTTATACAAGTATTTTTCAGATTAAGCACAAGATATCAGGTTTGAACTGATTGCATAGTCTCAGCTCTTAAAAGGTTTATTCAAGACTCCCAGGGGATTCAGCAGGAGCTAACCCTCTGGTTATTAGGATCCTGGACCCAGATGCCAAGATTTATGCATTGAAATAACTGCAATTTCCTCAGTAACCATGTGGTGTGGGAGAGATCTTTCAGGATATGCTGCCTGGGGACAAGAATTATTAATACTACAGTAAGCAATGGTGCGATATTCTGCAGCACATCACAAATAAAATAACTCCCAGACTTTGAAATGAAGTGGATTTCACTGTAAACTGGAAGAAATTAGTTACATTTACCTACCTAATCAGTGACAGATGAGTTGAAGGTGGAAGAAAAGAGGAGACAACTGTATAAATGGCAAGGCTTCCTCAGTTGCAACTTGCTGAAAACTGAACCTGTACACAAACTTCTTTGCAGCTGACTAGGATAAATAAATAGATATCTCATTTTTTCCAGTGCAGTTTATCTGCTGAGATGTAGAAGGGTGTATATTTCTTGGATTCAGAAGGCACTGAGAAGAGTGGGAAGAGGAAAACCTTGGGAAGTTAAGAATTAGGTGCCCCTAATTTCTAGAAGCACTTCTAGAAATTCTGAGATTAATAAACAATCCATGATCATGGCCTTTGCAGGACTGTAGGGTGATAGGTGATTTAAGTACTGAGTAGCCTCAGAAGAGTTAATTCCAGAAAAAAAAGAGACAAGTGAAGGAAAGCTAGAAGCAGAAAGTGATTGCAAACCGTTTGATTAACACCCCTTTGTAAAGTCATTTCTGTGTAGAGATGGTAGCTGACCTTAAGCCACTGGGAGCCACTGGCTGAGTGAGAAGGAAGCTCATCCGGTCAGCACTGGCTGTTCAGTAGTTGGGTTCCTGCAGCCCATCCCCTTTCCCCCAGGATGATGAGCTCATAGAAGATACTCTTCCACTTGGCCGTGTGCCACAGACTGAAGTGGATTTGGAATGTGATCTGTATTACCAACAAGCTTGTGCTATACTGAGGCAGTTCTTGGTATATTGCTTTTGCTGAAATGTTTCTCAAATAATTATGATTTAATTGTGATACAGTCATTCAGGCTAACCTGTGGCTACATTATCTCATGCTTTTTTGTGGGCCGATTTTACTCAGCCTGTTTGGCAACTGTCTCAGGAACAGGCCATGTTAAAATTCTTCTTCCATTTGTCCGTGCACATTATTTTCCTGTCTGATAGTGTAACGTTACACATGGTTCTCAAAAGGTCACGCCAGCCTTTTTGCCCTGTACTTTCTGTAATTCTACCTGCTTCCATCTCAAGCAGCACTGAGGTATACATACCCCCCATTGCACCTAACCACATACTTCAGTGTGCCTGAAAAATGAAAACATTTCCTTCCCTGACGGTAAATAACTTTTCTCTTTGTAAGTGGTGTTGTACATTCTGCATGCAAAATGCAGACCGAAAGAACAGCTGAGATGCGATGAAGAGAGAGAAAAATGCAAAATTAATTATCTTGTTGTAGCCTAGTAAAGTTCTTTGCACACTATAGAAAGCTGCAGGTGTGACTGTCCTGGGGCAGGGTGTGGGCTGTCCTGATACCTATGTGGCAGACACAAACACGGTCACACTCCTGTTTTCACACTCAGACTGCAGCAAGGATTGTAGCAGCACATCATAAAAAAAGAGTAAAATTTAAGTGTAGCAATTTGTGATAAGTAGTAATCACTCCTGGCTACCTTTGTAAGAAGAAGAAAGACAAGATTTATTCAAGCCTGTGGTTACAGTTGTGTAGGTACTCAAATACATCTACAGATGTTTGCTACCCACTAGGAAAGCTGTTGTTAAGAGTGGGATTGTCGAAATTAGGCTGCAAGAGGCATTTTGTGTAGAGATTACTGCTGCCAACTTAGTGGAGTACATGCTGAGTGGTTCTTAAAATGCCTTTCAATCGATATTACAATTGTAATGCAGGCACACATTTATAAGTGTATATGAAATAAAATTCTGTAAGTCAACAAGAACAAATGAATAATGCAGGTGCAGATTAGAGACTTTGTTGAAGCAATAACCTCTGACAATCTAGGTGGCATCAGAAAAGCCACAAATGGCAAGGTAGAAACCAATGATTTTATATTGACTGCAGTGGTAAGTAATGGAAGGAAATCTTCCTGTCCTTCCCCCACATTAATTTTCACCCTAGATTAAATTTTGTTCCCTGCTATTCTGACTATTTAAATTATTATCCTCCAGCAAGGTCACCTGACACAGCTATAGATTTACTATGTGCAATAAGGTTCAAGGACAGGCAGTATACATCATAGCAGCATCTCCTGCTCTAATCCCAGTGCAACTGTGGGTTGCAAATCAGAAAAAAGTAGATGAGGAGGAGATGTACTGTCATTTGCTATGACCCACAGCTTTTAGGAAACCTTGTTTAACAAAATTTCCAGGTACTGCATTAATTTTCTAGAACAGTTTTTTCAAATGTGTTGCTCCCTTCCCACATGAAGTGTTTCCAGAGACATGATACTCTTTCCCCAAATTCAGCTAACACATAATGGGAAAAAAAAAATGATACTGTTTTATAATAGATTAAAACCATAACAAAAACAGTCCTTGGGTTTTTTTAAAATTTGTCTCAAGGCCTCAGGAGATGGATAGAAGAATATTGCCATAAGTGTGACTTTTGTGAGTTTTTTTGTCCTTTGACTAGAAAAGAGGCTTCTACCAGCCTCACTGAGTCACATATTTTCACTTTGACTGAGAGGAAAAATTTTCAGAAATCAGATAACATGTCAGAACCTCAGCCTAAGTCACTGTAATAGGCCCAGGCATTTGTCTTGAGCTTCAGGAAAATGCAAGATTCATTTTCAGTGAATGCAATAAGCCTGTGTCTTTGATCTTAGATGTGGCCACCAACTGCTGAGTGCTTTCCTTCCTGTGTTTGGGGGGGTTTTTTGGTTTGTTTGTTTGTTGGGGTTTTGTTTGTTTTTGTTTTGTTTTGTTTTAATTTGTTAATTTATTATTTTAGGATTCCCCGGCTCTCTCTTTTATTCTTCCTGTCATCCTGGTTTTGGCATTTCTCAGGCTCTCTACTGGAAGAGAAATTTATAATGACAGAAAGAGTAGAAGAGGACTATCTGCAATTAAACTTCACTTTTAATTGCTAATCAGCATTAGAAAAACCAGCAATATATTTTCAGATTGCAGTGGAACTGAATCTTATTATTTGTATTTTTTTGTCATTTAGAAGTTCACGGAAGTCCCAAGCAGTACTGCAACCTAAGTATACAAGACAGTAAATAAACCTAGATCATGTCAGGAACATCCCTCAGGACTTTACAAGTAAATTCAATCTACTCACATCAGACACATCCAACTAGAATAAAAAAACATTGGAGGGAACAGGGAGAGTCTTCATAGTAGAAACATTTTAATAACTATTTGAGAAGCACAGCAAAAGGTTTTTGACTTAGAAGAGAGAGATTTGAGGAGAAAATGACTCATATGTGATGTATAGGAGCATGAAGGGATAGTCTGAAGTGAACTGAACAGGAAAAGAGAAACCTGATTCTCCAGCTACTTTTTCTTAGGCATGTTAGTAGGCAGTGTGGAGGAGAAGAGGAAAGGCCAACATAGAAATAGGGTTGTGTTAGTTGCAGGGGTCTACACCACGGGGGGCAGCCACTGTAAGTGACGTCTGGAAATGTGTGAAGATGTGGAGAAGGAGGAAGAGAAGCATGAATATAGAAGTGAGGATCAAGAAGCAAACCATGGAAGAGCAGAAACGGCAATAAGGTAGGAAAATGTGCCAAAGGTTGAGTAAGACAAATGGCCAGGAGGAGGCAAGAAAAGCTTGCTGGGAATAGAGAGGAAGAACAGGAGGGATGGTGGGAATAGTGCTGTGAGAAAGAGAACAAGGAACTACAACAGGCATGAGGTGAGGAAGAAGAAGATGCAATAAAGAAGGGAAGTGATAGTGCAAGCCACTAGGAGGAAGAAGGAAGAGGCAAAGTTGCGCAAGTATGGTGGAACAATGGAGAAGTGATGCCAAACCAGCACTGAATCACTTGGGGAAGAATCAATAGCACAGAAAATAACCACTGAAAACCGGAGGTGAAGTGTCTGCCAGAAGGAAGGCTGGGCATGCAGCTCATGAGTGAGCCAGTGAGGTGCTGAGCATCAGGCTCATCAACAATTTAGAGCAGAGGAACAGCTGGCTGCTGTGCCTGTGGCTGACCCTGTGAGTTTGATAGCTGCCAGGCAAAAAGTGGGCTATTGGCAAGCCTCTCATCAATGCTTGTATGAACAAAGACAGAATGTGGCTGTGTGTAAATACTTTTAAGGATGAGGGCTAAACTGATCTGATTTTGTTGTTAGGAATGGGTGATGTGTGGGCCAGGAGTCTGGCCTGATTGATACCATGGGGAAAATCAAGGAAGGAGAATGCAGAACCATCTTTTCAGCTGTTTCCAAGTCCCTAGTGTCAGGAGTTCCTGGTGTGTGTGGTAGGCAGGTTGGTAGTAGAGCACTGTTCTGCTATTCAAAATCTCTAGAAGGTATCTGTATCCAGTTCTGCTCTCTTTTACTCCTTTGCCGAGTTTCTCTCAAGGTGAAACTGAAGAGCCCAAAGTGGATACCACATTTTCTGGTATCCAAAGTGGTTTAGCTTTCAGTAGCAGTGCAGTGTGAGGAACTGGTTCAAAAGATTTGGCTGAGGCAATGGTTATTTAGACATAGCCCCAACTTTAAATTAGCCTGCAAAGTATTTGCACTTACTTATATCAGCACAAGGCATCAAATCAGGGATTAATTTATCTTAATCAGATTATTTATGGAGACTTGATTAGAAAGGGTGGCTGAAAAATGCAAAAAATAGGTTTGAAATGTCATAACATGAACCTAATATACTTCTGAATTTTTCCATGAGACAATGCAGTATTTGTAGATTATATTTAAATTATTAAAAACATAGTTTTCCACTTCACAAGCAAGACAGTTTTTACAGGAACCTTCCCATTTAATGTGATTAGACAGAATGCATTTGTTAAGAGCTCCAAACAGTTCACTGTAGTACAATGTGAATTGGTAACAAACAAAAACAAAACAGAGGTGTTATTCCACAATTTATCCAAGATATTCTAGCTCCTGGGCTTTAATTTTTTGTAGAAAAGGAGTAAGACAGTACTTGTGCCATCATTTTTGTATGATTTTTTTTCCCTGTTAGTTAGTGGTTATTTCCTGAAGTGTATTACTTACACAGTACCACCAAAACACATGAGCATGCCAGCTCCTATGCTGAAGGATGTGTCATTTGACCAAAACAGATATAGTCATAATGTTTTGCATCTCAAAATCCACATTTCTGTCTGCCTACCTCTGCTTAGTTACTTGATTTACCACACACATTTTTAATGCTTGCATGACTGTAATATCTGGCCAGCCTGCAAACAGATGATATTCTACATTTCTTTGTCATTTTGGACCCAAAATAGATCAGGCCCTGTAACTATAGTGATGATCAGTGTTGAACAACATGCCAGCTTGATTACAGCATGCATACATGGATATTTCATACTGCTTTTCACAGCAAAAGCCAGTTCCAGCAGGAAATGTCTTGCCTCCCTTCCAGGCACTCGTCCCAAGAGCCCTCAGAAGCAGTCTAGATTTGCCATCAGGATAGGCTGCAAGGGGATCCACTGGGTAAATTTTTCTGTTACTGACCCTAAGTCCTAAGCTGCTGATGAGTGCAGTGTCACAATGTGCCCTGTCAGGCACCTTTGGGATGCTCCACTGCCATGGCATGCCAGGGCTTCACACAGCTTCCCTGTCACTGACCACTGAAGGACACCACATCCTCCTCAGCACAACCCAGGACCTCACTGTGTTGGAATTTCAGCTTCAAACACAAGTGAAGGTCACCAGTGACAGAAAGCCTCACAGAATCTGGCACCTACTAGGCGATCTGAAGAAAATTGAATTTCAACACCTTCCCAGTAAAAGTGTTTTCATGCTGTAAGATTCACCCTTAGTGCTTTTGCAGCTGCCTACTTGGAAATGGTAGATGAGAGATCAGTTAAGGCACTGGCCCTGAAAATGTTTCATGATCCAAAATTCCCACTCAGGTAATTTCTGTGAAGTTTTTTCTAGTCAGGTATGTGTTGGCCCAGAGCCTGAGATGACAGAGATTGTCCTTTCTTGAGGGCCGAGTTACATTTGAGAGAGGAAGGCTGAGCAACCTCTATGGCTTTCACACTTCTAGAGGGTGAGCAATATTTGAGCAATGGCTCTCAGCCTCTAACATTAACAGTTGATAGCCATGAATTAATTTGAAAATTCTGATTTGTGTCCATTCACTGTGCCTTTAACAAAATCAAACCCATTGTGCCAAGTAGGATGGTGCATAAATAAATAACTAACTCATAGCAGCTGTGAAGTCAGTGCTTGCCAGAACTGTATATAGCAGTTCCCAGAGACCACTGGGAAGTTGTAGAGGAAAAACAATTTTAAAATAACATTTTAAAGTACGATTTTTAATCAAACTAATAATTTACAGTGTAACTTCATCTGCGGTCTTGTTAAAGTAGAATAAATGTGGAATAAATGGAATATTGACATCAAGCAAATATATAATGGGATTGATGAGAAATACACTCTTCTCCACACTATCCATCTTCTAAACACTAAAGATTTAGGGGGAAGTGATTCAGACATCATCCTGCTCCTTGAAATTTAATACAAATTCATTTCCACCCAATTCCTGATTTATAACATGAAGGATAGTGAATCATGGGATTGTGAGCCTTGCTAAAGCAAGAGAAACTATTGGCTTCTGAGTATTGTGTGCTTAATCTTTTGAAGAAGTGAAAAGTATGCAATAGTAAATGCATTAAATTCCCATTGCAATTACCAGTTTAGGGACTTTTTTTTCTTTTTTGATGCTCATTGTTTAGCAGCTCCCATTGTGACACTACTGACTGGACACTACTGACTGGACACCCAAGAACTTTGTGCTTGATATACCTGTCTATTCTGAAAATCTGTCCCCAGTTATGGGAGCCAAGAAATTTTGAAAGTCTGTCCATTTTCTTAGTTGTTAAACTCAAAATTGAACATGGAATAATAAAAGAGTCACAGATTTCCTTAAAAATATAGGTGAGTCCTGAGGAGGCCACCAAGGCGATCAGAGAGCAACTCTCCTGTGAGAAAAGGCTGAGAGAATTGGGATTGTTCAGCCTGGAGAAGAGAAGGCTTCGGCCTTCCAGTACCTGAGGAGAGCCTACAAGAAGGATGGAGAAGGACTATTCATGAGGACATGTAATGATAGGGCAGGGGGGAATGGCTTCAAACTGAAAGAGAGTAGGTTTAGATCAGATATTAGGAGGAAGCTCTGCTCTCAGAGTGGTGAGGCCCTAGCACAGGTTGCCCAGGGAAGTTATGGCTGCCCCATCTCCAGAGGTGCTCAAGTCCAGGTTGGAAGGGGCCCTGAGCAAACTGGTCTTTGTGGAAGGTGTTGCGGTCAATGTCAGGGAAGCTGTAACTGGAAGATCTTTAAGGTCCCTTTAAACCCAAACCATTCTATGAATCTATGACCACTCCACCCAGTTCCAGACCCTCATACCTGTTGTGTGAAGTACCAAACCTATTTGCTAACTGCCATTCCTCAGGAGGAGCAGAGCCCTCCCTCTTGTGTGGGCAGTGACCAGCTTCCAGCCTTCATATTCAACAGACTCTTGACTTACTGCTGGAAATGGCACAGAGTCCACCTGCACCTCTGCTGCCATGGTGGGATGAGACTCCTGAGCCTGCAGGATCTCTGAGAAGATCCCACCAATGTCTCCCTTATTCTCGTCAGTGCTGCACAGCCTGCTCATGTTCTCACATGGAAAACTGGTGAGAGACAATTTGATTTTAAACAACATAATTTGATTTATTTGATAAAAAGAAGATAATTTGATTTCCAAAAGTAACTGGTGAATCTGAGTTGTGGGTTCAAACCTTGTGTGCCCCACACTTGATAATTTTAAAGAGAGTTTTTCAGACATTGAAGTCTTTTTAATGCATCTAAACTTGATACACGAAATATGTATTCAAATTTGAAAATCTCTACCCATTAATTAGGCAAGGAATATACACGATGCTCATGGAATGGCAAAATATTGAAACAATCTGGGCCGATTTTCTTAAAGAGGAAAGCAACTCTAAATTGTACTACTAATTTCAAATAAATTTACAATCCAGATGATATAGCCATTAAAATGTGATTTTAATGTAGCAATCTTATTGTGATATCTGAAACCAAGAAAGTAAATTGTTTTGCAAAGAGACAGGTCTCACAGTATATGAAATGAGTGACAAAGTAGGGGTCCTAGGCTGGTACATGAAGCTACTGGACTTCTTGGAAAGGACTAATAACAGGTAAATGACCCCATGTTTTCTGCTTTTCTTGGTAGCATACAAATTAATTGAATACAAAAAATATTTTGATTCATTGCATTAAATTATCCCATGAGTTATAATTATGCATTTCCTGATTATAATTGTACAGCTCCTCAGAGTAGCTGATGTGATGGAGAACAGAACTGACCTTTAGTTTCTGATTTAAAGTCCTGGTTTTAGGATGAGTGGAAGATCTGTGTCTGAATTAATTATTATATTAGTAATAAGATAAGCTATAGATTTCCTTTTCATTAGCACTACAGAACATTAGTATTCAGTACACTCCATTATGTGTAGTAGTCATTCCTTAGTGACTAATTACAGGGGTGATTCGTGTGATATTTGAAATGCTGATCTCACTGTTCATCATTGCCATGAAATGTGGATAATTTCATGTACAGCCTGTATGGTGGTATTGAATGCTGTGTGAGGTAAACATGTCACAGGCTGATATTTTCTGTTCCTCTTTTTGACAGTGTCTTTGAAATATTTCTTTGTGAGTTATTACTGTCATTGATTATCAGTGAATATTCCTCAACTCTTTTATTTTAGTTCACTAATTTATATGAGTAATTTGTGGACCTGAGGGAAGACAACATTTTTCCATAAAAAGCTGTAATGACTGATGGAAATTTGAGAGACAGGGAGTAAGAATCCAGTTGGTGGATAGTTGTAGTAGCCAGTGTACACATTAGAAAACTAAGTTCTCATTTTTGGAGATCCTGGTCTGTGTTTTTTTCCAGAACTTAATTCTGAAAGACCAAACTTCTGGCCAGACCTCATGGTGTTAGTGCACTTTTTATCCTTTCTGGAGCCAACAAAAATATTTAGTGTATCGTAAAAGGGTGTTGTAAACTACTTATTTTAGGAGCTGTGTATCTTAATCTTGGCAAGTGACATTAAAATATGCCAGTAGACACCTACTGAATGTGCTGCTGTTAGATACACATGCTGTTATCAGCTTCCTCTTGGCTGGCCACAGTTTTGAACAAGCTGTTGGTGTGTGTTGGGTGTGATTTGTTGGTGCCTACTAAACTCAGCACCTCGGGACTGAGATGGGGAGCATCCGTGGGCCTTGATGGACCTCACTGGTAGTGAATTCAGCAGAGGCTTTTCTGAGTCACTTGTGCACAGATGCTGAGCTGGACAAGAAGCTCCCATTAAACTGCCTGCCTCAGACCTGAGGTGTCTCCAAGATTTACTCAGCAGTGTGGTTAGACAGAGGTCACAAAGCTTGAATGTTTTGACTGAAGTTCTGCTGATGATTTATTTCAGAGATCTAAATCCTTTCATGAGTCTGAGTCATAGGCTTGGATCTGTAACATGAAAGCTGAGAGCAGACTGCTGCATCTTTAGGGGAGCAAGGGTCTGGACTGACACTCATTGTCAGATTCATGGCTTGTCAGTGTCTGATGGGAAGGGTTACATATCAGCTTTGTACTAACTCCCTGTTCTATGGACTAAAATGTTGAACAGGTCTGCAGCAGATCCTCCTCTCCCCTCTTCCCCACCCATGAAGATGAATTTCACCCACAGGGATTGGGAACTCACAGAGAAACAGCAATGGCATTACTCATTTTCGGATGTGAGCTAAGACCAACATCTCTCCTGTGTTACACAAGGAAAGAAGGCTATTTCCAGTGAATCAGAGAATGAATTAAATGCCATGGGTATAAACAAAGTTAATAATCATGTAAAGGAAGGCAAACATTTTATACCTTTAAGACAACAAATACAGAGAAATTAGTGAGGGACTTGTCATCCACACTCTCTTCTGCTGTTCTTTTTTTTTTTTTTGTTCGTTTAAGCAGTGACATTTACTCACAAGTTTATGCCAAATGAATACATGGTATTCATGAGTCATTGATCTTAGTGTGGTATTGGGAATAAAAGCATAATTCTTATCAACACCAGTCTTCAAGTAAGAAAAGGCACTAGCCAAGCTAGATGGCTTCAGTTGTCTTTGAGCAAGTAATAACAGGAAAAATGATAATGCAGAACTTAATTAAGCAAATATGAGAAAAGATGTACAAGGATAAACACACATCATAGACATCTGCTATTTTGTAATTGCTATGTAACACCAAACACCTGGCCAGAGGGCTGAAGATCAGACTACAACATGTATCTCATTTTGTGAGAAACATGTGAAAGAATGAAATGGGAGAAAAAGAGAGAGCTCTTGTACACAAATCTTGCACAGTCTGTATAAGACAGGATGTTTGCAAGACCCTTAGAGTGGTCAGAAAGGCAAGGCTTCATTATTCACTATCTCTCATGTCAGTGGCATATGGCATGTCTGGAGTATTCTGCCTGTGGTCACGCTTGTGAGCACCACCCCGCAGCTTCCCATCATCTTTATGGTGGTCTGCAAAACCCCCTCTCTGTGTAGTTCATGACCCTGAGCTAGTGGGCTTTGGGTGGAAAGAGCCAAAGTGAAAGAAAAGGTGAAACTTTCCACACCTTGGTCTTCCTTGCTTTGTAGAATTGCAGTCACAGGGAACTGGGATCCTATGGCTTTATCTCTGTCATGCTTTGTGAGTGGTGCCAGAAAAAACTGAACAGCATCAGGACTGACTTCTCTTCCTAATCCACGCCACTGCTGCACTGTCTGCCCACAGGTAGGCTGTGGGGAGCCTGTCAGCTCTAAGGTGCATATTAAGATATCCAGCGACCAACCAAGATTTTGGACATACCTGGGCATGTGGTGTGTTTCATAAAGTGGCCGCTGGCTGTACTTTCTGTCTGTATGAATTCTGCATTTGGTCTTGAAACTTGCCTCGGGACACCCCTAACATATGCAGGGTACATATAACGTTTGTGCCTGCTGGTGGAATGTAAGGGCTATTGCCACGGAGCAGCAGATAAAAATGTATAAATAAATAATAACATGTGTAAATATTTTCGTTTGAGACTAGCATGTTCTTCATGAAGGATACTTAAAATCCTGCACCATTTTTTTCTGTCGCATTAGTAATACAGTGGAAGAGATCAGAATCTAATATGAAAAGTCCACATGATTTTTTGTGCTTTAGATGATCTACAGATCTTTTGTGGTATGAAAGGACTATTTTTACTTTCTTTTTGTTTTTTTCTTTTTTATTATAGTGTTCTTTTCTGACTTTATCTTGGCCCAGGATCAGTGTTTTTAGGACATGCAGAATTATATACTTATGGAACTTAAGTACTAAAGATGTACAATTTGTTCTTTAAAATTTGGCTCCCCTTGTAGTCTTCACTTATAAACCTAGATAAATAAAAGAACACATGCCTGGCTGAAATGCACAATCCTTGCAGTTCTGAGTAATTGCTTCCTCATTGGAGTCCTCCTTCAACACTCCCCCCTCTGGTTTTATTTCAAGTCTGTGAAGACATTTTTGCCTGCTTTCATGTTTGACAGAAGATTGAAGACAATTGCTAGATAAACTTGGTCACCACTCTAGGGGCTATAAGACCAATAGCTACCCACCCTTCTGCAGGATGCCAAGGCAAGGACTTGACTAGAATAAATCGTGTTCCCGTTAAGCCTAATCTTTTATGTGGAACATTTTCGATAAGTCAGTAGGAAAAAAAAGTTTTTTGCATTTTAAATAACACGCTCAAAGTACCCTGGCCAAGAATCCAGGGAGCAATTTGTTTAATGCCAAATGGCAGGCTTGTGCAGGTAGGCTAGCATGCTTACCAGAGGAGGAAAATGCTGAAGCAATAGTTACAAGCATTGCCAGCAGTGGGATATGCCAGCACTGGCACTATTTTTGGAGGCAGATATACGGCATCTATCAAAGTTTTCCAAGAGATGTGAATCAGTCTTGCCAACTATCAGAGAACAGGGTCAATTGCTTTCTTACAGTTTTGATTTATTAACTTCTACCCTGAAGCTTAAAAATCTGAACAAGCAGCATATTCATGTTGTGTATGTATCTTCCATGCAGTAATTAATACATATCCTACTCACATTTGAATATGCTTATTCTAAAGTAGTGCCTTCAAAAGGTAATGTTCTGGTCATGCCAAAAGAATTTTGCGTGGATGACAACTTCAGAAATGCACACAACCTATCCAATTTTATCTGAAAGGTGATTTTTAAAACATAGAAGTCTAAGGAATTTAGCAAGAAAAGATTGAACTTTAGCCTGTGTTTGTTTACATAAGGAGTGCTTTCCTGAAATGTAGACATCTATATGTTGTATGTTAGCACTAGAGCTATAAAGGCAAGGATTTGCAGGTTACATGTATAGCATAGCCACTGTGGCCTCCCACTCACCTGCCTCCAGGGGAAACAAGCTATTATTCAGAAAAAATGTTGTTTTTCCAGTAAGGTCTTTTGCCAGTACAGCTATGTTGGGTAGGGCTTCATCTTCCTACCTTCACAGTCTTCCCAAACAAATTCCTTGTAGTGTAAACCTAGATGAGTATTGTAGTTTTATTTGCAATACCTGCACTTGGAGGTGCATCATTTCCTTGTGTCAGACTTGACAGTGTTAAGGAAACTTTGCTGTCTGAGCATGCAGGGGCTGCTCTGTCAGCCACACTGGAACCACCTGCTTGGGACTGCAGTGTTGGCCCCAGGGAGGTGATGAATTCCCTGCTTGGCTCCCTGCACACCACACACACACACAGTCAGACCAGTTTCCTTACTGACTTGATTTCAGGTTTCCCACAGCAGAGTCTCAGATCCCTGGGTCCTTATAATAATTGTAATCATTGGGCAACAACAGAATAAGAGTTCGAGCTGGTACCAAAGAGGAGGAGGAGGGACCCCCAACGAACGGACCCCGTGGCTTTTATACTCTGACACTCTGCACGGGGACATCTGGGGTCTCCCTGCCGAGTCCTTGGCTCCTGCAGTGTCCCTCACCTGGCTGTGCCAGAGGTCCCTGTGCATTTGTTATGCAAAAGGTTGGCAGTTCATGGACGCTTGCCTCGGGCTCTGCCACCCAGACCTCAATCTGCACAGTGAGATACCTGCACTAAATACATTCCTCAACATCTGAGACATTCTTCCTCCTAGTTTCCTGGCAAATACCTGTCCCTGAGTATGACCTTTCGGCTCAAATTGCCTGCTGAAGTGTTTCATTCAAACGGTTTCCTCTCTTTAGCCTCTTCATCTAGTAAGTTACAAATTTTCTGAAAGACTCCTGCCACAGATAGTATTATATTGTGAAGAGAAACTGCCTAAAATATTTTATTAATATAATGTGACTCATAATTTGCTTGATATTGCACTGGTTGCTATACAATTGCCTGCTAGAATGAATTCTTGGCTGTTTCTAATAGTCTGTTTCATCATTACTAGCCATGGCACTTACTTGAACTTTGCCTGTGTGCTGAGGTTGGCACCACAGCATGGAAATCCAGGGTGGGAGATGAAATAAAACCCTTTGGTAAACCTCTGAAGAATGGTAGGAGTGAGACTTTTCTGCCGAGTACATTATACATAAGGCTCTTTTTCAGGTAGGGAACCAGTCCAAGTTGTTGTCTCAAGCTGAAGTTGCCCATGCAGCCTTTTAGGAGACTCCCCAAGAAATCTTTGGTAAACATCGGCTTTCCTTGACAAGTTCTGGAAGCAGTTTGTTAGTCTAGGAATTGTTCCAAGTGCACAGTGTGGCCTTTTAAAGGTGAGGAGGAAGACAAGGGTAGATGAAGAGCTCTGCACCAATTTGTTCAGCAATATAGATGTACTGTGCACTGGGTTTGTCTAAGGAAGACAGGAGCACAGAACTTTCATTGCCTTGATTCTGATTCCTAGCAGTGTTTCATCTCTCCTGAGGAAGGTATTTGTGTTCACTCACTTGCAGACTCAGCACAGGCCCAGCATGGCTGTGCTGGTAGAGTAGGCCCCGGTGAAAATGGCGCTTTGACCTCCCACTTTTTGTTCAGTGAGTGACATCCTGGATGTACATGCTGGTAGCACATGCCAGTCGACTTGCTGAGTAGACGTGTGAAGCCTGCTTTGGGTGGAGGTGGCAAAATCAGCTCTCTGATCCTGGTTCTCCTGGCCTGAACTACGAGCTCTCCAATGTTGAGCTGGTCTGCAAGGCAAAAGATTTTGTTTTGCCTAATCTGCTAAAAAACGTGTGAACAGGCTTTGATCAGGAGAGAGGCTGGAACTGGAGGGTAGTGTGGACCTGAGGAAGTTTATCTACAGTTTCACTTGCTGTGCTTCCTGGTTGGTAACATTTTGGTAAAGACAAGTATTAAAATATAAAATGATGCGGAAAAGTAAGTTTAAACAAGGTTGGAGAATATTTGTGTAGAAAATGTTAACTACATTAAAAGAAAAAAAAAAATCAGTTTTGGCAAGTTCTCTGGAGATCATCTAGTCCAATCTCATACCCAAGCTGGATCAAGTTACTCAAGGTCTAGTTCGGCTGAGGAAAAGACATCTCCAAGGATGGAGTATCTTCTTAGGGCACCTGTGCTGGTGCCTAACCGCTCCCACAGAGAACATTTTCTCCTGAAATCTAGTCAGAATTGTTTTTGCTGCAAACTACTGGGAGTGCTGGCTCTTTTCTCCTCACTGTGCATCAGAGAAGAGCCTGTCTTCATATTTCGTATAATCCTTTCTATTTCAGTGATGAATATTGTCTGTACACAGCTACTCTAGTTTAGTTAGTTGTTCCCAGGATGCAGGTTAGGAGTTAGGCATCGCCAACAGCACAATTGCCTACTGTGGCTGTGGTTTTTCTACAGCTTTTGCAATTGAATGGATGACAGAATCAGAGCTCAATAGAATTCAACTTAGTTTGTGCTGTCCCCAGCTCATGCAGGCTGATCTTAATTCAGGCTGTGACTCTGATGTCACATGTTTAATGTTTCTATAAGGCAAATACAGTTTCATTGCTCCAGTAGTGAGGTGACCTATTTGAAGTCTAATTTGAAGAATTATTTTAGGCTAATACTACACTGTAGGAAATGATTGTGTGCCCTTTTGCTATTTCCAGCTCCATTCTCCATGCTGGTGGAGCTCAGTAAGACCTCCATATCTGGGCAGGAATGGGGCAGGCCTGGGAACTGTCTGTTTTGTTCAGCATTTTCTTTGCAAAACCTACAGGAAGCCAAGGCAGTCTGTCTGCAAGGCTTCTTATTACATATTATGTTGTGTGGTTTCCCTATGGAAAATATATGGCTGGAAGGAATGTCTTGTGTTGAACCGCCAGAATGTGAAGAATTTGGGAATCTGGTTTTCTTACATAGCTCTGTACTCACTCTTCAAAAGAAAAACCATAGAATGGAAAGGCTCTTTGTCATATCCTGGGGTTATTATCTCCTTTATTCGCTATTTACTGTGGGAGGTTGTGACAGCCTTATGCTATTCTAAAGGTTATTTTAGTCTGGCAAAAGATGGAAGAAGAGGGAAAAAACAGGCAAGGGAGGAAGGTAGTGAGTGGTCATACCAAGGGAAATTTACTGCTAGATTTTAGTAGAAAGAAGCAAAGAGAGCAAATCGAAGGATGACACGGTTTCATCCTGTTTAATGGCAAGAGTTTTGTTAGCAGTGTAACCATCCGATGGAAACCTCCAGCAGTGAGAGGTAAATAGTGATGCTGAGAAGAAATTTTGATGTACATGACTCATTTTGCTCTGTTGCTTGTGGTAGTTCCTAATGGTATTCCTGTCAGATTTCAGCAATCTCTAGTACCTGCTGCTTTTGTTAGGGTTACAAGACTATATCTTAACATTGTAGTATTTTCTAATATTCTAGGAGTAATTTTTCATGAGAAAGGAATTGCTGTAGTGTCTGAATGTCAAAATGAAAACTTCCATGTAAATAGATTCTATTTTATAAATTTTTTTAAATTTGTAAAATCACGAGATACATCTCAGAAAAGATGACATTTTCATTCTTTGATAATGTAATACTGTACATGGAGGCCACAAAGGATTGAAGGGAAAACCACTGAAATAATTAATCTCCCAATTAAATTAGCTTTATGATTCTGAAATGAACATTTTTGACTTGGTTTACACTCTGAATTCTTCTGCAAATCCTTAATTTTTTACCCCAGGAAACTAAAAACGTCTGACAAGAGCATGACTGACATTTACAAACAATAAATAATATGGTTTTAAAATACAGTCTCCAAGGAAAGTACCTACTTGAATTAGTAGGATATTAGAATTCTTTCCCAGTGGTTCTGTCCTTTGGCAAGATATTTTCTTGGATGCTGGGAACTACCAATTACAGATGGACTGAAACAGTCAAAGAGGGAACATTTGAAGTGATTTTTACACATTGCTGTAAGACACTCTTCTGTTTCAAATTAGTAAGATCTAAAACATCGTGGTAACAGATGTCAGTCTCTGAAGGTAAACATCTCAGGATGGAAATCGCTCTGTGTGTCTCCTGCTCTGCATACATAATATTAACAACATGCAAATGTATCTTGTCATTCTAAGAAAAGTTTTCACCTACATTGAATAGCTGGCTTAGTTAGACAAAAGTTAATAATCTTAAGAGCGTTAATAATCTTCTTGTGCCCGACTGGAGTAAATACTAAGGGCCTATGAATATGTATGATAGTCAAAAGAATCATTCCTTATCTTTTTTGTTTTGTTATCCGTATTCATTTTAAGAGAGGAACATGACTTATCCTTTGGACAAAAGCTTCTCATTTTTGCATGAAAACCTAGGTTTCACAAATGTGGGCCATGATAACAGGATCAGGGGAAGTGAGTGCTGGAAGATGTATGCATTAAAATAAATAGGTTTTACTCTTGATGTGTGTTGCAGACAGGAGAACTTTCAAAGGTTCAAAGGGTATTGATAGATTATTGGAGAATATTACTTCTGTTTCAACAACACACAATATACTGCTTTTATAAATGAGCTGTCTTTCTTAATTTATCCTTAACATTGAAAATGATCCCTTTATCCCCCTGCCAAATCTGATCTATTTTGTGTGTAGTATCACATAAAAATATTTTGAATTTCCAAAAAAACTTGTACTCCCCTCAGGTAAGGTGAGTATAGTGCCTGGTAGTGGCATTTAATAGTGATTAAAATGGTAAGTGATTAAACTCATCACAAGATGAAACTTCTCATTTGCCAATTAGAAATTAATCAGAAGTGTTAATCAGACCCATGATCTTAATTTTCTCTATTCTGGAAATTTAGGACAGATCTTGCATTTTCTAAAGATGAAGAAAGAACCTGGAAAACGTGACACAGAAGAATATATGGATTCTTTCTTCTGTTTTTGGTTGGTTGTTTTTTTTTTTTCTCCACATAAATATTTTAAATACAGCAGTTTTATCATTTACTTTGAACAACACCAAAATATTTGAGAAGAATGACTGTCTCAATATTGAGGCTTAGGAAGTTAACTTCAGACAGTGACCTGAAAAGCTTATGTAGAATCACAAACCTTTCTTTCATTTGCACTCATGGCAGGATTCATCTCTGAAAACTGCCTAAGAGGAGTAAAGTAGTTTTGAGGAGTCTCCATAGCTAGTTTGCATAGATGATTTGCTGTTTTCAGCCCAGGTGTTTAGCTGGTGCGTGGAATCCTGAGGGAACAAGAGGGTGAGTTACACACTTTTTAAAATTAGAACAAGATGTTCGAGTTTTATGTGTCTGGATACAGAAAAAACAGGAGGAAATAATAAAATTTCTTCCATGAAGTAGCATTCGTTCTTAGGGTTTTGTTTCTCTGAATACCTGTTTGTACTTTTTTGACATGTTGTCCACCTTTTATCTCTTCTAATACTAGAAGCAGTGCACTGGGAACTGAGTCCCCCAGCCTCTTTCCCTGTCCTCTCCAGCTGCACATAAGTATCTTTGAGTCATCCCAGCAGGAATCTGGCTGTATCGTGCATCCTGTTGCCCTCTCCTCCATTCCTGTGATGATCCCTTCAGAGACATGCTCACATTTTTTCACCCTGGAAGACAGCCCGCTCTCCCATTCTGTCAGTTGGCTTTTTGAATGGCCCATAAAATTCTTCTAAGGAGTCATGTAAACCCACTTCTTTTGCTGGTCATATGGAATTCCTACCCTGCATTTTTTCTCCTCTCTGCATATCATTCTATGATTTGGCCCAATTTAGCATACATTTCTGTCTATAATCCTTATGCCACCTTCTATTTTTGTTATTTCTTCTTCTCCACTCTTATTTGGGAAGAGCTGCTTCATAGTTCTTATTTTCTGTTTTCCCTTAGTGCAGCCAATCCCTTCCTTGGGAATATCTTTGCTCTGGTAGTTTTCTTCCTCCCTTTCTTGTGTCCTCACATTCTTCCACAAGCAACCTATCTGAAACAGGGTATTCTTCTGCTACTCTTCTGTGTGAGGTACCTTTCAGTCTTGGGCTACCTACCCACTTTCTGTTCCATCACAATGGAGCAGATGACCAACCTCTATCAAATGCCATCATTCTCTACAGCTGCATTTAAGTCTGGGGTCTCATCATTACTTGCCTTCATTAGGCCAAACCTTGCACAACAATGGTTTGTGCCAGGTAGGCCTCTGCAGGGAGACATTCCTCTGCCTCTGCACCTTCTCATTTATGTCATGCCAAGCCTTTGGTCATTTCCATCTGCCTCTCTCTGTGTTTTATCACTGACAGCATTTTCCATTTCACTGGCCTTAAAAGAGAAAGAGCAATATCTCTCAACATGTCTGTTATGGTCTTTGCTTTATTAGTGTGATGGGTTGACCCTGAGTCTGGATGCCAGGCACCCATCAAAGCCACTCTGTCACTCCCCTCCACAGCTGGACAGGGGAGAGAAAATATGAAAGGCTTATGAGTTGAGATAACAGCAGAGAGATCACTCAATGATTACCATCAGAAGCAAAACAGACTCAACTTGGGGAAATTAGTTGAATTTATTACCAACAAAAATCAGAGCAGGATAAGAAGTAAAAAATCCATTAAAAACAGCTTCCCCCCACCCCTCCCTGCCTTCCGGACTCTACCTCCTCTTCCAGAGGGAATGGGGGTTATGGTCAGTTCATCACACTTTGTTCCTGCTGCTGCTCATGGAGAGGAGTTCATCCCCTGTTCCAGTGTGGATTCCCTCTCACAGGAGACAGTTCCCCATTGACTGCTCCAATGTAAGTCCTTCCCATGAACTTCATGAACTGCTCTAACAAGGGTGCCTTTCCACAGGCAGTGCTTCAGGAACAGCCTGCCCCAGCTTGGGTTCCCCACAGAGTCACAAGTCCTTCCAGGAAATCTGCTCCAGTGTGGGTTCCTCTCTCCACAGGGCCTCAGGTCCTGCCAGGAGCCTGTTCCAGCATGGGCTTCCCATGGCATCACAGCCTTTTTTGGGCATCCTCCTGCTCCAGCTGGGATCCTGCATGCACTGCAGGTGGATCTCTGCATCCCCGTGGATCTCCATGGGCTGTGGGGACACAGGGGCTTCACCGTGGGCTGCACCACGGGCTGCAAGGGAATCTCAGCTCTGGCACCTGGAGCACCTCCTGCTCCTCCTTCAGCATTGACCTGGGTGTCTGCGGAGCTGCTCCTCTCACATGTTCTCACCCTGTTCTCTGAGCACAATTACATCTGCGCAATAACTTTTTCATTCTCAAATCTGTTATCACAGAGGCATCGCTGCCTTTTCTGATGGGTTCGGCCTTGGCCAGTGACAGATCCATCCTGGAGCCAGCTGGCACTGGCTGTGTTGGCCATAGCGGGAGCCTCTGGTGGCTTCTCGCAGGAACCACCCCATAACCCACCATTATGAAAACCTGGCCACACAAACCCAATACAGCTAGTCCCTTTTCATGAAGTGGAGGATGAATGTCATAATTATGAAAGTTACACTTCTTTCCTCCTGCATACTGAAAGTGGCTGAATTCCTGCTTTAAAGGTGAAATTTGTTGATGTTAACTGTGGAAAATCAAGCTGTACAATTTGTTGGCAACCTCTGCAAAATGGAAAAGAAGTGTACAGGATTATATGCAAAAGTCAGTTACTAACATCTGCTTCAGTGCTGTATTGTAGGGGAACAGACGGAGAAGGATGGATTCAGAAAGATCCACAGCTAGGTAGTACTAATTAATATGACTCCTCTGCTAGGGAACTGTTCCTCTACTCAGGACACTGCCGTTAGAATTAGAAAGAATTTTTGAGAAACAGCAGGTTTTGTCATCAGCAATATCTGAATGTAATCAAATGTAAACACCTGTAACCATTAAAGCATCAAAACTTCGAAGAGAATGAACAGGACAGTTGACAGTTTTCAGGAAGTTCCAGTTTCTGCCCTTTAGCTACCAAAAAAGTTCATATTTTTGGGGAGGCACATCCATATTCAGCATCTGACAACCAGTCATAGCTCCCAGTGACAGGACACTGCTTTGTCCTCTCTGAATCTGGATGAAAGAGATTGTGTACTAGGCCAGACGGAAACTGGTGATCCAGAAATACTGTTTTCACCACAAATTTATATATTTATATCTGGTTTGATGAAAGCCAAAGGCCCAGATTTTCACACAGTCGCTGTGAATTGAAAGCAACTTCAAAATGATAATTTCAGGTTTCAGTTCTCACAATGCTGTTTCTGAATTTTAAAGCACATAATCCAAAATGACCACCCTCAGAAGGCAGGTAAAGTAGCTATTTTTTCCTGTTAAGAGTTAGAACTCAGCTGCATGATTTCTTTCAATTGATCAGTTCTACAGTTGCTTAATAATAGCTGCACTGGAACAAGCTCCCCAGGGCAGTGGCCACAGCAGCAGCCTGTCTGAGCTCAACAATCCTTTGGACAACACTTTCAGGCACATGGTGTGATTCTTGGGGGTGTCCTGCACAGGGCCAGGAGTTGGACCCGATGATCCTGATGGGTCCCTTTGAACTCAGCTTTTTCTATGATTCCATTATTCTACAAACTGTTAAACTGCATTCTGACTACCAAAAAACGGAATTTTTTGCACTCCTTTTATTGAAAATCATGCAGTTTATGGCTTCAAACTTCTCTCGTTTCAGTTCTATTGCAGTGAGACATGTGGCTCTCCTTGTAGGAAGTGAAGAATTTTCAGTTTTATGACTGAATGTGAAAATTGTTATCACTCTCCATTTTGCCTTTTTTCTTCTTGTCTTGCTGAGCAGTCTGCTCCTGCTGCTGCAGGGAGTTCTCTTGTAGCAACCTTGTGTTTGACCTTACAGCAAAGGTTACTCATGCCAACTAGGAATTCTTGTGTGGATGGCACTTTTTCTGACTGTTCAAGCTGTTAATTAATTTTGCTTCGTAAATCATCACTGAAGCAGGTCACAAAGATTCCTGCACTGATCAGAGAGGGGGTGTACGTTTGCTAGTGAGTAAGCAGAATGTTAAAGTCTCTGAGCCCCTAGTGCTACTCATGGGAAGGAGAAGCAGTGTTGCAGGATGAGGTGTTGACCTTGGTGACTGGCCATAATTTTCAGATCACATTTCTAGCAAATCGTGTGCTTGCTCCTTCCTTCCCTTTTCTAGCATTTCCATCCCCTTTGTCCAGGGAAGAAATTCAGACATTTGCTGGATTGCTACACAAGGACTTTCACATTTATTTTCTTCTCTTCTGTGAGATTTTTCCCTTGGAATACAATTTGGAGAGGAATTTAGAGGGGAGAGGGCTGCTGTGGAGCAAGGTGTTAATTGGTGTGGGCATTGATGACAGGGTTAGGTCTTTTTAGTGAGGTTTCTGGTTTGTTCATCCACAGAGAGATACAGAAATTCTCTTAGATTCATGGATGGTACAGATGGAAAAGTCATATTCGGTCATCTGGTTCATCCATCTCAGAGCAGAGGGTTATTCAGCAGGACATATGTTTCTAATATTTTGTCCAACCTATTTTTATAGGCTGGGTGATGAATCATGGGGCTTACACTATCCCCAGGACCAGTATTCTACATCTAATCAAATTTCAATGCTGGGAAGATTTTTTTCTGTTTTAGGTTTTCAATTTGTTCATTTTATTTTGTTACACTTGCTTATCTCTTCTAAACACTTCCTCTTGCTTTTCATATTTGAGTTCTTCATCTGTATCTTTGCTCTGATCAGATCATGGTATTTTAAGCAGGGCAAGTTGTTGAAGCCTATCTATTTTTGCTTGGCACGTTGCCTTATAAAACCCTCTATTCATTAATGTATCATTTAACCTTCAGACTTAAACGTTTATTTTGGAAAGTTCAGCCATATCTGAAGACTGTATGAGGCAAAAATACCTATGCTCCCT
Organism: Corvus moneduloides; assembly: GCF_009650955.1. Lineage (NCBI taxonomy): Eukaryota > Metazoa > Chordata > Aves > Passeriformes > Corvidae > Corvus > Corvus moneduloides. The sequence continues at coordinate 69,030,366 of NC_045511.1, forward strand.
TCCATGTTAACATAAGCAATATAGTCATTCAGTTGAAGTTCTGCACGCCCATGTTTTGAAGGAGGGCTGGGAGATTTGGCAGGAAGGGTGGCTGCTTACAACCAAAATGTGTCTCTTGACATCACTGAAAAAATGTATTTTAGACAAATGATGAGTCCAAAAAAAGAAGTCATCTCTCAGGAGTGCAGTGGGAACTTGTCAGAGCCTGGCTGTTGGCTTTTGAGTGTGGAAGACCCTCTGTCCAGCCGTGGCTGCTGCGGGATGAGGGGACTGTGACTGTGCCGGCTCAGGGCTGAGAACGCCACCTTGCCTGAGGACATGGGGCAATCTGCCTGGTGCTGGCACAAAGCTGACACCAGGGAAACAGGAGAGAAAAGGAAGAATAATAATAGACCCAAAGGGAAAGAAAGGGAGAAAGATACGTCCAAGCTGGGGAGGTGAGAGCAGTCAAGGAAAACAGTACAGACTAGGCATAGGAAGGAGTACAAGAGTCCCTGTCATATGGCTCCCTGCAGAACTGGGCATACGATGATGGGTAGGAAGGCATGTATTTCTGTATCCTATGGAGATAAGCACCTGTATTTTCAGTCCTAGTTTTACAGACTTAGTTTTTAGTTCCAGGCTCTTTTTTTTTTGCCTGACCAGACCCTTAAGTAACTTAATTCCCATCTGTCATCTCCTGTCCCATGTTCTCCTGAACACCTTTCTACCCAAAGGCAGCTTCCTGTTTTCTCCACCTCCTAGATCCCCATCTCCCAGATCCTCATCTCCCCATCTTGCACTCCACTTCCTTTCCACAGCAACCAATGGTATATGTTAACAAATTTAGGGCTGTATTCTTTTATTAGGTACTATGAAGCGCAGTGAAATATCCAGGATGACTGATTTGTATATAATGATAGGAACCATCTCTACTGTTGTTTCAGTAGCTATGAACATAGCATGAAGAATCTCTCAACAGAAATACCATCTAACCCTTCTCATTTCAATGGCCATTTCAGTATTATATTTAATAGTTGTTCTGAGTTTTGATAAGAATAAAGTATTTATCAAACTATGTAAACAAATATTCTCTTGACCTAGGTGAGATGAAGGAAAAAATAAACATTGCTTTATGCTTTAAGAGGGTAAGCTAGTTTTACCTCCAGGGATTTTCCTTCAGTAAGAGGCTAAAAGGCTGCCATCTATTAAGGGCAATGTTGTGAATTACAATATTGGAGTAACTTTTGCTGCATTGAACATTACTAGGCTACTAATACAGCAGTATGAATTTGCATTTATTAGTCTCCTTGCTGTCAGTATCAAAGCTGCTTTTTAAGATCATGGCTTAAGAACTGAGATCACTGGAAATTCATCTACTGTGTCATAAAGAAATCTTTTATTACTGAACTAGGGATGTTTATGCTACTGCAGTAGTGATGGCATGTAGGGAAATGTACTTGGTGCTCTGGAATTTTTAATGGTTTATCATCTACTTCCTAATGTATGAAATTATTCTTCTGTTTGATTTCTTTCCGATACTTGTATTCTTTGATTCCTTTGCATGCAGTCATTTCAAGGAACAAATATTGCTAACATCACCACTGAAAGTAAAGATAAACCAATTGCTGCTGCTTACTCAGTTCCTGCTGGTTACCCAGTTCCCAAACCTATTGTATCTTCTTGAGTATGACTTACTTTGTTTTCTGAATACAAGTGGGATCCGTTGTCTTGTTAATGGATGAATAGAAGACCTCTCCTTTGCAGAAAATAGTGTATTTAACCAGATATGTTTCAGGATTTAGTGGGCCAGGATTTAATTTGACCTATCACTAAGCTATTTGTGATTGTGTCAAATACAAGGTGTACATTTTAAAAAGAAGCTCTACATAGTTATCTGGTGTTAAGGAGTAACTTGAATTTAAAATACTAGAAAGCATTCTGTTCAAGATCTACTCATAGTAAAATTATATTAAGAAAATTGTTATTGAAAAAAGGATAGGTTTCTTTTCATAGTCTATTTGAAAACAATGTATTTTTATATTGAACTTTCAAAACCACATTTGCAAAAAAAATTGGTTATACTGCCAGATATCTTTGTGAATTTCTTTTGCTATTGTGGTAGACCTATGTAGCTACCATTACATTAGTGTTGAAGATTTAAATAAATTAAAAAATGGGATTAATTAGTTGTTTGATATTTATGAGAACTAAATAAACTAGATCTTGGAAATTACAGCAGATAAACTTCCTTCACCTCTATTTACCCTTGAAGGAAGCATTGCAGTTAATTATCTCTGTCACATATACACCAACACACATGTACTGAAGCAATTCAATTGTATGTATAAAGAAAAAAGAGACTTCTACTTGTAGCCAGAATTTAGAGTGGCAATTCTTTCTTCTTCATGCAGCCCAGCAATCTCTGTAGCATGGGAATGCCAGCCCTCCTTGTTTTGAGTCCTTACTGTGGGAAGGGTGCTGAAAGCTGTGTCCTGAGGAATGTAGTGGACACAGTGCATGAGTGAATTACTCATTACCAAGTACACAAAGATTCCCTTGAAAGACTGCAGCGTCTTGAAGTAAACTGCCCTTTATGGTCCTCCTGTGCACTTCATCTTAGGTAAAGTAATGACATAAAAGCCACCATCTAATGCTAATTACACAGGCTGAGTCATTGCAACTGCACAATCCTATGCACTTGTTTTCCCTCCCTGTTCACCCTGCTTGTGACTTGTTTGACGTATAGAACAAGTACCTCTGGACAAAGACTGTCTGCTCTGGTTATTTCACTAACTAATGCAGTATGGTTCAGTCTTCATTTGGGAGGCTGGTGAGCACTGGGATGCTACTGGTAAACTAAAAAGAGAACATTAATTACAGAGGAGGGACTTTGCATGTAAGAAATCTCTCAAAAGAATATGCCACTGCCAACATGACTGCATTAGACTTCAGAATGTGTGATCTGGGATAGGCCCTGGTAAAGTAATTAGCAGCAGCATTGGAAAGTATGATTTGGCTAAGGAGCTGGTCAGGGATTAATAGACACCTGCAAACGTCTCTGGTGATTTGTATATGCCTTTGTAGATTTTATTTTCTTGCCTCTAAAACATTAAGTCTGTCCACAATGAACTTGTTCTATCACTACATCTTTCTTCATGAACAGAAAGGAGAAACCAGCAGGAAAAGCACTTGTGTAATTGAAGGGTTAAGCAGGAATTACATCATGCCTTTTTGAGATGTGGTGGTCTCTCATTCCCATAGAAAGACAGCAGACCCTTGGGCTGGCTGCAGTGCACATGACTAAGTCTCCAAATCTGGATTTCCAGAGTGCAGTTTAAGAGAGGATGACCTGGTTGTATATCACCTGTCAGAGGGGATAAGCAGGTCAGTGTAGAAGCCAAGACTGGAGAAAAGAATGTAGAAGGCTCTGAAGGCCATTAAAAGACATTCACAGAAGAGGCAAGAGTGGTCAGGTAAGGAACTGGTCAGACTGAGGAAGCTTGAGAGCTGCTACTGACCCTAAGGTTTGGGACCACAAAAGCTACTTGATGGATATACTTGAGTTCTTGGTAGGAAGAACAGGTGGAACAGTAAGGTGACTATTCAGTTCCTTTGTTCATCCAGAACTTGTAATGAATCTTTAATGTTGGTTCTTCAGTCTGAAAATCTTGCAAAGGTTAAGGTGACTGTAGTGCAGCTAGAGAAAAACGTAGGCAGTCAATTCAAAACTGCACTCCTATAAGCCCTCCTTGTTGGTCTCTTTCTTGTTGTTCTCCCCCCGTCAGACTTTGCCTCTTTACAGGTACACAGGAGCCTCAGATTGCCATGGCAGAGGAACTCGGTGCCCAGCTCATACCTACTCATAAATACCACTGGTTTAGCTTTTGAATGAACCAGTGTGCCTAAACCTCCTGAGATCCTGGTCCCAGAGCTGCTTGAGAACACATTTCTGCACAGATCACTGCCCAAAGATCTTTACCACAGATGGCAACACACATGAGACCTGCCCTGTTTCTAACCAGATCTGTCCAGAAATTCAGTCCTAACAGAGGCAGACGCGGACACTTCTTGACTGATTTACTGCATTCACTGATGAGAAATTGATCACTGATGTTTGGACATGTCTATGCCTGGAAAGACTGCATAAGAACACTAAATTTGATCCTAATATCTCCAACAGCAAAGGAAGAATGAGTTGGGAAGACATTCAGTGTCATGAGTACTGTGCCTCTGGACCCAGGAGGAAGTGCATCCTAGCAGACTTATGCTGTTTTGTTAAAAGTGCTGTATTATTGGTACAATGCTAGTCAACTTTTGGTGATCTCAAAAAATGTGGCATTTAACAGATTGGTTTATTTGTAATCAAGATATGGATAAACCAAACCACCTAGTCACTGACTAATAAGAAAAGAAGTAGTATTTTTTTAGTCTGTTACCTCAGGTTTCCTGCCATATTCTCCAGCTGCTACTTAAAAAATTTTGCTTGTGTTATTACCAAATAGCATATTTTAAAAAGTCATCATGCAAAAACTGGCTGATTAAAAGCAAGTTACTCATCCAACTCATTACAGCTTTCATGAGTATCTATCTCATAGCAGCCGGAAGAGTTATTTTGCTATAATGGCATTTTCATTAAATCTTCTATTTCAATTTCTGTTTATCAAGCCTCATTTCTCCAAGGATTAGTTGTCTTACAAATGTATCCAGTATTCTTTTGATTTTGTCAACCAATTTCTTTGAGGGAGGAGGTGTATTCTGAAAACTGTACTAATGACCATCAACTTGTCGCTTTAAAATTCATATTTAATTTCTGAGTTTTCACTGCAGAATGCAATGTTTTCATTTGCATTCTTCCTGATCAAAAGAACCTCCCTTTTGTACCTGATTTGCCAGAGCAATTAATTCTCTCTAACACATTGCTATTTGACTTTTGTTTTGCTATTTGATTTTCTTTCTTCTCCTATCTGTGGTTATGAAAACCTGCCATGGTTCTGAAAGAAAGAATATTAAAATGTTGTTTTGAAATTAAATGTTCAAAGCTTCCATGCTTTTTCCTTTTGGATGAAAAAGAACCCACAGATCTCTGTGCCATCCCTGACATGTGAATTGTGGAAGATTCAATCCAGTTTGGGGACTTCAGAAGAATTTTGAAACCTCAGTTACAACTGACTCTTCTCTTTTCTGTAAGTATTCACTATCAATGGAGTGGATGAACAGAAAATTTTCTTGCTGCAGCTCCAGAATAAGTTCTTAGTATCAGTAAAGTGAGTTATTTTTAGAAAATTAAACCCATATTTTCAGCCTTGTGTTTTGAGCAAAAATGCAATAATCTTTCCAGAGAAAGATGGCACAATGCTGTCAAAATGGTATTAAAACTTTGACATATGTAGTGTGTTCACATTCAGTGTTATCAAGATTGGACACAGTAGAAGTAATCTCAACAAATTAAAATAATACCATTTAGTTTGTTCTGTAAATCTTTGATCAACACACAACAGGCTTATCTGCAAACAAATCTAGTCTTATTTTAGCATAGCACTGGGATGGATTGTTTGAAGTGAGTGGGGGTTACAACTTCAGTAACATTATTCACCTTCCTTTCTAACTTTTCCAAATAAGAATTTTTTCCGTAAACCTAAATCAATTTGAGAATCTGTGATGGACTATTTTCAGCTGGAAAATAGCACTCTGTACCTCTGATACAATCAGATAACTGCAATCCAGAGGTAAAATAATAATCTCCAAGAAGCAGGCCTAGACAGAACAAACATCCTGATGGCAACAGGGGAATTATTTTCACTCCCAAATACTTTGTTTTACAGATTATTAGGAAAGGCAGTTGTCATCTAGCATTCATGTGGAAACTAGAAATCCATTGTTGTGAAGGGGATCTACCTTTCCTCTTAAAACAACACTGGATACAAGTGCTCCAATTTTGAGTTTTGTAAGCAAGCTAAGAAGAGGGTAAGAAAATCAGTCTGCCACCACTGTGAAGCTTCTTACATTTTGGGTTCCCATCGTGCACAGTACAAACAAGACAAAGACACAGAAACAGCTCATTTAAATAATTTTGCCATTTCTATTAAAAAAAACCCCAAAAAGGAAGCTGTGTTCATTCTTTGTCTGTTGGGTCTCCCCTACAATGGCAGACCTGTTCATCAGTCCTTTTCCAGTTCCAACAAACTGCAGGACAGAGTGGAAGTGCTAGAATAGCTTAGGTCTTTGCACTCAAGGTGGGAGAAACCACAAACAGCTGTGCAAAACTGTGCTACTTCCTTTCAGCTGTGAAAGCTGAGTCCTTGGCCACTCAGTCTTCTCTGTCCCGGAGCACATCGTCACTAGAGATATGCCAGGAGATCTTCTGTATTAATGAGAGAGTTATAAAGGAGTATGTAGCTCTAGCAAGGGTAAAACACTCTGTCCTTTCAACTCAGTCCAGACAAAGGCACTGGTGTCAGAAGGAGCTTTTGAACTTGTGGTACCAATAGTTTCTCACATTATCAGTCATATGTACCCTCTGGTTACTTAACAAAATGGATACAGGATGAAAACAAGACCCACCTTCTATTCACTCAGTGGCAGACTTGTTATCACAGGATGTATTTGTCATCTCTAGGGCACTGGCTATGGCTTCTCACTGACCATGGCTGTGATCCCAGACCACAGCAAATTGCAAGCATATTCCAATAAACATAATGCAACAAATGAAAAACTGGTGGAAGAGACAAGGCAGTTGGCCATAATTTCCAGTAAAAAAGTATTACAGACTTTGATAAAGATACATCAAGTATGAAATGGATGAAATCAGCCAATTTTCTTTGCAGCAAAAATCACTATGATAATTTTACACTGACTGGTTATTTTGTTTTCTGTTGGTTATGTTCTATTCACTTCCTTTTGAAAGTAACAGTTGTGTATGGTAGTGTTTCCAGCTGTTTCATGGGATTAGTAATCATAAATAGACCTTGATAGTGATGTTTTAAAACTGTAATATGCTTAATCAATAAAACAGGGGTAGGCTCAAAAGAGAAAGAGGCAGAACTTCTATAGCAGCTGAACAGGTACTAGATTACCCATTTCTGAAGCAAAAATTGGTTTTCTCATACAAATCAATGTAAAAGTATCTATTTACCTTTTCCTAAAAATAACCAGGACACAGAAAAGCACAGGCAATATGCTAAGCATGGAGTTAAATAGTGAAGCTAGTCCTTAATCACCCCAGGAAAAATAGGACAGAGACTGAGATGGAAACTCTTATGGTCATTTACATTTTTAGTACTTTAGAGATATCAGTCTGTTATTAGGTAGTGCAAAATAATAAATATGTTGTTAGTCATTAAAATGAATGAAACCCATTCAGATCAGGTATGCCACAAAATGCAACTACTTCAGGTAAACTTGGTTAGATAAAAATTTTTTAGAACTTCCTAGTCTCTTCTGCAAAAACTTCTAAGACTTCTTTTTGTTGTTTTCCTTTTTTTGTTGTTGCTGTTGGATTTTTTGTGTGCATGTGCATGAAGTCAACCTACATCTATTACTATAAAATGTAATAATTGTTGCCCATAAAGGGAACAAGGAATCCTATATTCAAAGCTGGGGCTGCTTTTCTTCACTGAAACAAACTTTCCAAGCATCAGACTAATTTAATCATACCTCAGTTCACTCTTTCTTTCTATTATACTTGAACATGCAACTCATGAAAAATTTTTAGACAATGAGGTTCCAGTGTGAAGGAAAAGTGGATTTTTTTTTTTTAATTTTGATGTTTTCAAATGGATCCCCAAATCCAGATAACCTGCTGCTCAGAAGAAAATGATACCCCATATCCCAGACCAGCAAAATAAACAAAATTCTTCTGTCTGAAGACTGCATCCTAAACCTCTCCCATTCACAACTTCCTTATCATCTTTTTACAGCGACACTGGGACCATTTTGTCTGAAATGCATTTTGCCTGTGACTTAGAGCTAGTTCTGGGTTTATATCTACCAGATCAATCCACAGAATGCCATGCCTATGGATATGCTGTGGTTACATGGGAATTGCTGTTTCAGAGCCTGCTACAGGCACATGCAGAAGAAGGAATAATTTTTGTGGGAAAGGTGAAACCTCAGACCCTTGCTACATTATCTGAAGTGCAGCAGTGATTCTGAAGCCTCTGTGATGACCCCCAGCCCCTCCTCTGCAAGACAAAGCAATCAGACAGTGCTTGGTTCTCCCACTCTGTGTCCTGGACATGGCCCTGCTCTCCCCCAAAGTGAGTTGGCAAAATTCAGTTTTCTCTTCCCTGCTGAGGGGTCTTATGATGGCTTTGTTTTAATGCAACTCGGAATTTGTGTACAAGAGCACAAGAGAGTTAGGAGGATCTATCTGCTCTCTCTTAACTAAGCTGAGGTAGAATGAAGTACTAACTCTGTCTTGAAGTGGCATCACTTCCACCTGCAGAAAATCTCAGGGTCTCTGAGCTACAGAAAAAAAGCAGCAAGAAGTTTATTTAGTTATTAAGTAATAGCGCTCAAGTTACTTTGGAATTAGAAAAAAAGTGAGAATGAAAAAGGAAACAAGAGAAGATAAAATCATTATTAAAAAGCCCTTTATTTGGAATGGTAGTATTCCAGACAGAAGGTGTTTCTTCTTGCTATCTCTTGTGATTTTAAATATTAGTCTTGCATCATATTTTTCTTATGGAGCAAGTTGCTGAGGTCAATGCAACATTTTTTCATAAGGCATTCTTTAAGGAAGTAGATGTAGAAGGTGCATGAATGAAGTAGATGTAGAAGGTGTGTGAATGAAGTTTAGGAATTGTCAGCTAATACCTTTACCGCCTGAAAAAAATTGTTCTGTGGAAGATTATTTTGTTTTCTCAGGGAACCCAAGTCTTCAGATGACAAGTCAAAACTGAGATAGAGCATTTATTGTTTCAAAATGAAGCATTGCTATCTGTGTTTGGGGAACCACTTAGAAACTGCCAGCTAGAGGGAATAATGGAAAACACTTTTCCTTTGGGTTATTTTAACCAAAGTAGGCTCCAAAGACCTCTTATCTTCCTAGACTTCCTATGCGAATTTTATTCACACAGGAAGTGCAGTCACATGTCAAATTACTTTTACCACTGAAAGATGTATAAAGAGCAATTTTATTTCAGTTTGTATTTCCTTATTCCTTCCATGAGATATTTATTGAGTACTTCTGGGGCACAGTCTTCCCGGGGCATTGCCAATTGATGTCAATGTAATGACACCATAAGTGCTACTATTTTTCTGTTTCAGGGCATTTCTTCCTCTAACAGCAAAAGACGTATAAATTTATTTGTTTTCACTGTGAAACACTAGGATTTTGCCTTGTAATCAAAGCATTGCTGTAACTGTGATCTGAAGTGATGTGCCCTTTTTTATTTAAAACAAAATTTGGGCAAATTGGTGTTGTCATAAGCAGAGGCTAAAAAAGAATTACAGTTTATCTCACTACAATGATATCAAACACTGCAAAAAAAACCCAGCTTTTAAAGAATATCCTTCAGTGAAGTGTTTGTAAAGGGGTGGTCTCTATGTTTGTGCTGTCTGCTGGTTTTCAGCAAGATGCCACTTTGTTTTCCACTGTACAGTGTGGATGAGTCACAGTGGAAAAGATTAAATTAGTTGATTTACTTCTTTATGCACTGTTGTGCCTTACTTTAAAACATTCAACATGCTTCAATAAACAACATGCTACTATGACTTTCAAAGTGCAGAATGTGCGCTTTGCATGTGTTACAGTTCAGACATATTTTCTTTTCACATTAGCAGGTACTTAAAAAATGAAAAGAGTATTCTATTCTCTTATTGAACCAGATGTTGCTGTAACTTCTTAGGGCTTCATGAGCAAGCATTCAGGATTTCACTATAAAGGCTCTAATTATTCCATCTGCTCTTACACTTACATAACCTTCATTTGTAATTAAAATCTATTCCTGTCTTAATTGTGGACTTGATTTTCGTAACTGGTGATATCAGTGCAAATGCCATTTTATGCACTCATAGCCACATGGTGCTAAAGCTATACATACATACATGACTAAGCACTCATAACCGCAAATCAGAAGAAGCTTGGTATGATGTTTTTTTTTCTTATAACTTCAAGACAACCTTATAAAAATCTCTCTGTGAATCCTTTTCCTATATTCTGATAATATATCTGCAATTGCTGGCTTCCAAGTTTCACTGGACACCATACTAATGTAGCTTTGATGTAAATTCCTCAAAAAAAATTCATGGTGAGAAGAAAAGTGTACCTCATAATTCAAGCTGTATTTTCTCTGTCCCCTCAAAGATGTAGAGTGTAATTTGGAAAACAACTGTTTAGAGTGTAGATTAATCAGTTAATCACTCATCCAAAAGTTTAATCATTTTAGTTCATCCACTCCTGACAAGATCACATGTGGGATGGCTAACACCTGAACATGGAATATGTCACTTAGACAGCACTTCTGTTTCCTTGGTGACAGAGTTGACTAAAAAAGGGCTTAATGTCATGAAGTACCTTGATGGACTGTCAAGTGTCTCATGATAATTGTAATAATTCATGTGATGTAGAGCTGGGACAAGAGGTCTTCTGAAAGAACACGGGATTGTCAAACCTTCCTGCTGTTGTGCACAACTGCGCAGCCATAGATACTTTTTCAATTTGTCCCTTGGCCCATGGCAAAATTTGACATGCATTTGCTCTTTTTATGTTTGCAAAGATTATTTGTGCAGAGGCAGCTGGTACAAGAACATTGTTTTACAGAATTCCCCTGATTTTTTTATAATAGCTGCAGTACTTCAGTCAGCCTGTGTGCCAGTACAGGCCTTATTTAGAATGAAAAAAGGGTCAGAAAGTAGCAAACTTTCTGGAATAGCCTTTGTAGGACAATATACGGGAATAGTGGGAAAGGAAACCCTTATCTTTTTTTTCCCTTATCAGCTCTATAATGCAAACATTTCTTGAGCTTCCTTCCAGATTTCTCCATCATCCCCTGCAGAAGTTACACAGCTGTGCCACCCTGCTTTTGGTCACAGTAGCATTTAGTAGGCAAAGACATTGATCTTATAGAAGAAGAACACTGTCCTTCAGCCTGCAAGTTCAGCTGCCAGCCTACCACTCCTACCTATGTTATTACACTTCTGCCAGGTGGTCTTTTTTTATTGGTAAAATACCAGGTGTTATTAGAGGGTAAACGAAGTTTTCTAAAATGTAGGAGAGGGCAAGTACTAAAGGGAGAAATGTCTTAGGTGAAGTAAATAAGAGCTCTGCCTCTCTAAAGAGGTAAATGGAAAATGTGCGCCCCACCTTGACACCTCGGTACCTCCACATTTGTGAGTCTGGCTCTGTAATCAAGGACTTTGGACTTGTTTCCCCTGTGGTTCCTGCATTTCTTGTGATAAGGAGAATACAGGTATAACCATTGATGCTCCTGGTGGCCCACAGCAGCCAGAAAGGGCCATTCTCTTGAGCCATTTTCCATCTCAACCAGTAATGGTTACTAATTAGTGGCTATTAATGCTCACCATTGTTGAGTAAAACACTGCTAGCACTTGCAGTTGACATTCCAAAGCAAAGGACATGTACTTATTTGGACTGCCCAGCTTTGGAAAGCAGTAACGAAGTGTGACTGAAGGAGTTACTTCCCTTCTTTGCTCATCTTTGCACTTAAGGACCAGGAGGAGTTTTTAATATGTAAGTTTTTCAGCTATTGTTCATAGATTCAGATCTGAGGGAGTATGATCTCCTCCTCCCTCTGCCTCCAGGGAACTAGTTATATTGACTACAATAATGTATGTCCTTCTGAAATGAGGATGTGGCTGTGCTGTGTACCTGGGAACCACAGCATGTGGCTGCTTTGTCCTGTGTCCAGCCGTTGTGTCTGAGTGGGCAGTGGATGGTCAGGTCATGTGTGGGAGCCCAAATCCCCTCTGCTCTACAGTCATGCCCTCAGAGAAAGCTGATGGGGTTATACCAGCTGATAGTTTATATAAGCTCTTTATAAGAAAAAGTTGACTGATGTAACCAATGACTAACGCAACACAGTTTGGATTCCAAAGTGAGTTGGGTTGGGCAGCAGCTATGAAGCCATCTGTTTCTTTTGTCTTAAGTTGAAAAAAACCCACCTTCCCACAAAGTTTTCATCGCTTGAGGAATCTTGAGATCATTGATGAAAAGGCTAATAGTTTTCCACTTGTTTCTAAAAAACATCCAGCTGCTCAGGCTGCTGGAACACCCATGAGCCTTGTGAAATAGCTCTGAGATGATAGAGGTATCAGCCTACACCTCCTGCAAGGACAGACTACATGTGCCAGAACTGTGACTGCTCTCTGTGGCTGGATGGCACAAAAAGGAGTAATTCTGAAAGTTTTGTGACTCACAGGAACTGTACTGTGAGCATCTTTCTGAAGCTGTGTTGCTGCAACATTTTCTTCTGTTGCAGTGCTGTGTGCTGGCCTGTGTTTTCTGTCCCCTGTTTACATCAGAGCATGACCTGTGACTCAGCTCTGGAAAATCTATTTTTAGAGAAAAAACTGAGAGAGATTTAGCAGCAAATTCTTCACAAATGAAAAAGTTTTTATTTCAAGTAGCCCAGTTCTGCACAGCCAAGGAAAATTATCTAGAAGATATATGACATGAACCACTGCCTTCTTCAATCTTACAAAGGCTTCCAGGGAAACCTAAAGTAAACAGCAGGTGTCTATTTCATAAATAAAACAAATATTTTAGAAAAACCCTCCAGCTACTCTGGCACATTGCTCTATATGCAACCACTAAGAAACTTCTTCAAACACAAAAATGCAGTCATAGCTTTGACCCTAACACCAGAATAACGATGCAAATGAACAGAGCCTCCTTCAGTCACTGAAGAGTCCTCAAGACAACAGATTTGTTTCTGGCTTCTGCTACAGTCTGTTGTTGCTTCCTAACAATTCTTTCTTTTTTTCAGACTGAAGTTGTTTATGAAAATACTGCAATATTGAATAAGAACACTGTTGAGAGTTTGCAACATTGTATTTGGAACATGTACTTTTGAGAAGACTGGAAAAAAAAGAAAGAAACAATACCAAAAATAGGTATTAATTTTCTGAAGGATCTTTGCCCTGAAGCTGTGTTGTTTCTATACCCAGAGATGAATGAAACTGCCAAGAAGCCAGAAGTACAATTTGAATTTTTTGGTAACACCAGGAAATTTTCAGCTTCTCCTTCAAAAGTTTGCTCTGCTTCTCCAGTAATTATAACATTTCAGAGGGGGGAAACAGAGTTAAAAATAGAGTGAAAATCTCAGTGGGGGAAAAAATGATAATTTTATCACTCTTTCTTCAAGAGCTCTGTAGTACTTTCATCAAGTTCTTTGTAATATCAGCCAACATTCTGACTTTATTTTTAGACTGGACTTAGAAAAGCTACAGTCTAAGGCAAAAATGAATATGTAGTAAATGAGTTTCAGTTTCCCGTTCCTTCAGTTGCTGTGGGTGGCTATGTATGCACTTTGGTTCACATTTTTCTGTTCTGTGAATACTTCCTCACAGCCACATTTATGGTGGCAGAAAGAAGTGCCATGCTAGTGGTAGGATGTGAATTAGACAGCTTCTTGAGGTACCTCCTAGTCCTGTTTTTCTGCATTTGTATGATTTTTATAGTTCTGCAGCACTTTGCCTCCTAGGATGGTGGCCAGGACTAATGAGACTTGGTCCTTGCCTTCTTTCAGACAGACAGTGGAGAAGAATAGAGTCCCCCTGTCCTAGCCAGTGTTGAAGATGAATCAGAGCACTACCCCAGACAGCTTGTGTTAAGTCCCCTGCTACTGAATCAGTCGTGCTTCTGGCAAAATTGAAGGTTTCTTTGGCTACATCACACGATACAGATGATAGCTTGTTGGACAGAGTCTTCTTGGCAAATTGTTCCACCCAAGTAGGTCAGCAAATCAAACTGCTGCAGTGTGTCCAGACAAAAAGCAAGCCTTGGGTGTCTCCTGATATGGGAGCAGGCAGTCAGGAAGCTCCTTTCTATCCATTAGCTCCTGCTGCTTTGCTTATCTCAGGAATATGCTTTAAACTTCAAACTATTTCTTGTCAAGCAGCACTGCTTGACAGAGTTTTTATGTAAGCTCTTATGCTTTTTCTGTCTCAGTATAAATGCTAGGAGTTAAGTTTTAATAACTATGTTTTCTTGCATCAAGCATAGTCTACTTCTGCCATCAGAGTCACATCCATTTTCTTTTCCAAAGCTTCCTCCACTCTGAGCTTTTGATGTATCTTCTGCATTCATCTCCTTCATTATCCTTTTCTTTTGAATTTAAGCCTTATTAAAGGGCGCTAACAAGAGTGTTATAATTAAGCTGCAGATTGCTACAGGAGAGAGAGAAGTCAAACATGCTTTTTTCATATTCTGTCTGCCACTCTGAGCCAGCTTAGAATAACAACAAATTTAACTGATTATCACATGGCAGCTACTTTACCTTTTTTTGTGCTTGGATACATTTACTCATGTTAGACTTATCTCCAGGTGGGATGTTTTTGTCCAAGTAACACACAAAGGCCAAGATTGTTTGATAACACTGAGAGGGAACGATCATCATCCCATCCAGTCTGTGGCTGAGGTGAAGATATGTGTCCTTGCAAAGGGGAAATCAGCTTCACCCATACCATGCCTGAGGGCTGGGGCTGTGGATAAGCAGAATGTGGAATGCCTGCTGAAGTGACATTTCCAGCCCTCTGTGTTAAAGCACAGGGTCACTCAGTGACTACTTTGTGGCCAGTATTTTGGTCTGCAGTGGGTCTGTAGCCTCTCTGCTGGTGTCACCCCTCATATTTGAAACACTTCAAATGGATAATTGAAGTTTTGTGGCTCCTCTCTTGGCTAACTTCTCCTGTCTTCCTGTGTGGATTTTGCTGGAAACAAGGGTTCACACTGCCTGTCAGTAGAGGTGATTTCTGTTTTCCTTCTCCAGTATTAAAAAAAAGTGTTAGGATGCTCAAAAATCTTAGAAATTTAGTGCAGAATAGAAACTTCAGCTCATCATAAAATGTATACATTAACCTCCTCATTGCAAACAGCTTCTTCCACAGCTACTCTTCCAGGCCCACAGTAGGACTGTAAATACCCTGCTGAAGAGATTAGCAGCTAACTTCTAACCAGGCATCTTTCACTGGCAGGGAAGGCAGATGTGTGCATGTCTGGCTCTGAGCCCATCTCCCGTCACAGGCAATCACTGGTGAGTGCTAAGTCTTTACTGCCTCTTACCTAAATAATGCATGGCCACATTTTTTCCATTGTTTGTTTGTTTCCAGTCTAGCCATGTGTTGCAGTGGGGATACTGCAACACGCATATATCAAACCAGGAGTCCCGTGGAAAGGAAATATATATGGACAGACAGATTCTTGATAGCTGTTTCAGAGATGTTTATTTCTCCAGCCGCATGGCCGGAGCTCAGCGGAGGAACTGTTCCAGTCACCGGACCAAGGGTCCTTCTGCCCGCGCAGGGAACACAAACCAACCAATGGGAACGAGGCTGAGCAGGGGCAGGGAAGCCCCGTGTCTGTGCCCTCAGCGCCCCTCTCCCAGGGCTACACGGCGGGGGAGGGACCCCAACACCTCACCCGTTTTATTTTAATAAAAGGAGAATGAAAACAACTGGATAAACATAACAAGAACAGTTTCAAAACAAAACAAGCCACCCTCCTGAGTCTTTAAATGTCCAAACAGATTCTCTGGAACATCTTAGGGCTGACAGAAGGGAGACAGAATTCTCTGAGCATGCTTTGTGGGGAAACTGAGGCAGGAGAGGGTTTAACTTCTTCCCTCCCCCTTTTCATCCCCCACTCGGCATTGGAAAGGGATTTTTGGGGAAACAACTGGCAAAAGCATGGTTTTGTGAGGGAAACCATGGATGAAAAAACGGATTGGGAATACACTGGGGGTAATAGGACATAGGGTAAAAGGGAAAGGTGGGATTAGGAAAGGGAGACTGTAGGGGGGACTTACAATAGAGATACTGTCTAACATGACTACGATTTTTTGCATATATACTGCCTTTTACAGGAACACCATCAGGCCCAGTGACCTGCGATGCTTGTAACCCTTTTCTCCCTAGTACAATATTAAATTCCACCACCTCTCCATCTCCCAAGCTTGGGATGCATTTTTTCAGGGTTATTCTTTTTAATAGCAGTTCTATGCACGAATATGTCTTGCTGGTTGTCACACCTTGTTATAAAACCATAATTTTGCTTAACATTATACCATTTTACTATCCCTAAGGTCTTAGTTACTATGATCTTTTTCCGAGTGGCTGCTGTTTTTTGTCTCGCTGCGTCTTTGCTCTCTCCTTCGGTCGCTCCCGTGTTGGAATTGTCGGGGCTGCTCGTGCCTGCGCGCTCTTCCCGGGGTCGCGTTCGGGGCTGCGCGGGCCGGGCCGGGCCGCGCCGCTCAGTTCTCCGTGCGTCGCCTCCTCTGGTCGCAGCTTCGCTGCCAATGCCGGGCGCTGCACCCACGTCTCGGCCGGGCCCCCGAGCTACGACCCCCCCGCGCCCTGTTCCAGCGCGCGTTTCGGCTGGGCGCGGCTCCGTTCCACCGCCACCGCCGCCAGCCGCCGCCCGCGCGCCACCCCTCTCGGCCGGGCGTTCACGGGGCTCGCTCCACCACGCGCTGCACAGGACCGGGCGGGCACCGCCGGGTCCCGCCGCTCCTCGCTCCACCACCGACACTGCGGCTCGCGTGGCTCCGCCCGCGCGCGGGAACTGCCTCGCTGCTGCTCGCAGAGCGCTCGGCGCACGTGGCCTGGGCCGCACGGTCCCTGCGCCAGGACACAGCTGACATCGCTCAACAGTCTCGGTAACTAAATAATATTCACGAAAATATTCTTCCATCGGCATATATTTTGACTCCAGTATTAACTGTGTCCAAACGGTTTTCCAAAAGCCCTTGGTAAGAATTAAATCCCAAGAAACATAGAAAAAGTTCTTAAACAACCATGCCAGGAAGTGTTTCAGTTCTTTCTGAGCTTGAATCAAGCTAAAATTTACAAATCGTTGTTCAAGAATCGTTTTAAGTTTAAGATAAATGTCCATATGCGGCTCGGAGAGCCAAGAGTCTTCCCACTGTTCCTCCATAGTTTAGATATGGAATAGCAAAGCAAAACCAAGAAGAGGAATCCAAAGTTTCCAGGGTTTACTCACACAAATCAGTCGCTTAGGGATCGGGGATCGTTCTGCCCGCATTCTCCACCATTTGTTGCAGTGGGGATACTGCAACACGCATATATCAAACCAGGAGTCCCGTGGAAAGGAAATATATATGGACAGACAGATTCTTGATAGCTGTTTCAGAGATGTTTATTTCTCCAGCCGCATGGCCGGAGCTCAGCGGAGGAACTGTTCCAGTCACCGGACCAAGGGTCCTTCTGCCCGCGCAGGGAACACAAACCAACCAATGGGAACGAGGCTGAGCAGGGACAGGGAAGCCCCGTGTCTGTCCCCTCAGGGCCCCTCTCCCAGGGCTCCATGGCAGGGGAGGGACCCCAACAGCCATGGCTGTAGAATCCTTAAGAATAAGACCACACATGATATTGTGGTGTTTTTCTTCTACCTCTCTTGAGTGTTTGAAGCAGAGTCGTATTACTGCCATCACCCCAGAGCACCTCAGGAGCATTATGAGTCAGATTCCTTCATGCTGCTATCCAGCAGGATCAAATTTTTGCAACAACTCAGCAGAAAAACACCAACTGTGCCTGTTCAGCTGGACTGCTCAGTGTGTCGGGAAGGCAGAGCCAAGGTTTCACTCTGACCTTACACAACTGCTTCTGTGGGGAATACAAGCGATAAGCAGGCTTTTATTTTCAGACTGTGCATTTATTTTCACATCCATTAAACCAGGCTGTAGTCATTCAAGGGTTTAAATGTGATTCTTTTCTTCTGTTGGCAAATAGTCCTGTTGTATCTAATGTGTTAATTATGTGCACGGTCTGACTGGTGCTTAGGTGTGTGCTGTTGGTGGGACAATGACACTGCTAATAAGCAATAAAATATTAATTTAACTGGAAAGACCTGAAGTGAGAGTGCTGTGACATAACCTGACAGAGCCATGAAGTGGTAAAATGACAGTTTTGCTGATGGGAACTAAATGAGCAGTATTAATTCCTCTTCTTTATGAGCTTTTAAATCAGATTTTAAGTGGATGATCATAACTAAGTTCATTCAAGGTTGAATGTCCAACATTTCCAGATTTGAATTTTTTCAGTACATGTTAAGTTCTTTTGTTTTAGCTCAGTTTCAGTGTTTCAATGTCAGCAGTTTATTCATCAGCCTGACTAGGAACTAAATCAATTCAGGTTTAAATTAAATAGTGTCACTCATATTGTTTGAGACAGGCTGGCCTAGTGATTACTACAGTGAGAAAAGAAAATCATTTTGTTATGTGTGATAATTCACTGACATTATGTTCCACACTGGTAGGGAAAGATCAATGCTAAGAATGGCCAGTCAAAAAATCAACATTCTTTCTTGGAAACTGACTTTCCACAAAAGGATTTTACTGTTGGGAAGATATTTTCTGCTGAAAGATTTCTGTTTTACAGTTTAAGTATAAAAAGCCAAAGGAACAAAGCCAGTTTTCAACACAGAAAACCTGAGCAAAATTTTTCATTCTGCATAGTTTCAATGGAATAAAGAACTTCAAGAAATTATGACTAAATTAAAACCTTCACACAAGATATTATTCCCTTGACATGGCCCCCTGCTCCCATCATTTAATAGATGTTTTGACTAGCCCTGCTTTTGAGGAGCTTTTTGAGCAAATTGGAGGGGAAAAGAATCAAAAAAGGAAGTAATATCAATATTCCTTCCAGATATATAGGTGTTATGTACCATATTTTGTAAACCTTTTATTTAGTGTCCATTTTATGTAAATCTTTAGCTCCTATTTTCTCAGTCTGCACAGAAAAAGCTAAAGAAGCTACAGGCACCAGAGATTTTGAACAAATATTTTCCTAAGACCTTGCTTTCAGTAGGACACTAAAGTCTGTCTGTGGGAGACATACCTTCTCTCCATGAAATGTAAAACTCTGAAGTTGTGTAAAAGTTGGAGAACACAAATAAAGGTAAAGAAGCTTTAATTCTTACAGTAATTTTGCTAGGGTGTATCTTTTAGAAACCACTCTCTGGGAAAACCTACCATGCATACATCTGTACAACCTGCCAAGAGCTGGTAACCTCTCCTTACCTATCCTAAGAATGTCTCTAAATATTAATTTTATATTTAATTTGATAGGATTGTTTTCACCCTCAGTAGCATGAATCCAAATCAATGACCTACAGAGCTCTCTGCTTTCTGACCTGTCAGCAGCAGGGTAAGTTTAGACTTTGTCCAGGTGTTGCCTCCACCATGTTTCATTCACAATGTTAGACACCTCTGAACGTAAAATATGATTCAGACAGTTAATAAATGGGTATTCTGGGAAGGCTTGTTTAGCAAGGTGAACAATGGAGTAGCAATTGTCCCAAAAATTGTCCCTGGTTGACACCGTGCTTTAATGTTGTTGTCTGGATATTCCTTGGAGAATCAAGAAAGTGCCAAATAAGTGCTCTTTTTTTTTTTTTTTCCCCAGAATGAGAGCTAGCCAGTCTGAAGGAATTCTCAGAATCAGGGCAGCCACCAGCTAACTAACTTGTGCAGTAACCATTGCTCAACGCATGCAAGTGAAGGTGCTTATTGTACATAGCCTAGGTGGTCGTCTCACACTCACTGTGCTTGACTTGTTCATAGCCACTACCATACACTCACCTTTAAAAACTGAGAAATTCACCATAGCAACAGAGAGGTCCCACCAGGTTTTGCCATAATCACAGGGTCTTCTTTTTTTTGTGGCTGATGTTCCCCCTTCTCATTGGCCACTTGGAGCAGGTGAGTAAATAAAACGAAGCCCTGGATTCAGGTTAGCCCACAGAAAAACAAGAATGAGAAGTGCAGGATCTGAAGGTATAGGAGTCATGGCTCTTCTCTGTTTAAAGGAGATAGATTTTCTTCAGAAAGGTTCTTCCAACAGCAGTACATTTGGCCTTGGTGCACAAGCCCACACTCTGGCTGTCAGAGAGCAGTGCTGGAGCTTCTGACCTGAAGTTAGTTTCAGGATTAGGTGTTTGAAAATGGGATATTGTGTGAGAGTGCTGCAGATACAGGAATGGGGGTAGAAAATGGGTAGGGTGGGGTCAGACGAATGAAAAACCTTGTTAGATCTTGTCCCTGAGCTGCACTGATGAAGCTGCTTCTTGCTTAAGCCCCACCAAAGACACACCTCAGTGCAGGTATCTTAATATTTAGATATCTTTCTGCATAAGTAATAGTGAGGCAGAGCTTTGAAAGATGCGCACTGTTTTGCTTCAAATTAGAAAGTGGTGATTAGAGGCTTGGGATTAGATGTTTCATCCTTTTGTAAATTTCTCTCCAGTTGTTTACCCTGCGGCCAGGGCGCTGAGTGGGAGGGAAAGTACACACAAATTAGGTGTAAGACACTCAGTGCAATGAACTGGGAGCCTACATCCTGTTTTTTAAAGTGTCTAGGCATTTGGGAACTTACATCTAGACTCAGCATTCTGAAGATTTTATATTCTGTCTGCCACTAGTATATTTGTGAACCTATTTAGCTAGATTAAATACAGATTGCATGACTGATTATTTATATATATTTTTTCTCTCACTCTCTTCTCTGCCCACCCCCCCATTAAAGACGGTGTCGTAAAGTTGACAAAATCAACTTTGGTTGTACCGTGAATCCTATTTAATCCTAGGAAACAAATTAAAATAGTCACTGTCAGATGTTTTGATAAGGCTTTCCAAGCTGAATGACTAGAGACAATTAAACCCAATTGCTTCGTTTTAATGGCTATCCTTTGTTAAACCTCACCTAAATCTGCTGTGGCAGTGTTTGGGAACTACTCTTTCATTATATTTGATTAGGCATGCGGTCAATAACAGCACAATATATTTTAAAGAAAATGCTACACTCTGATTATGACTGGTTTGACTGACACTGATGAACAGCATTTATACAGCATGGCTCTGCCTGGCCTGATATTAGCATAAGAACATTAGGCAAAACCCTGTTAGAATGCTAACATATATTTAAAAGCTACTAAGTTGAACTTCTTATGTACATACAAATACATCCACTTTACATCATCATCTGTACCTACTGCTCCATTTGCCGTGGTAATTTGTTCGTTTATACCTGGTTTGTTCAGCTTCAAGCCATAATTTTTGCAAGGTATTGTAGCTACTACATAAAAATGACAGGAAGTGGGATCAGTTTGCCTGGAAGACACTGCTTGGCTTGGAACAGGCTGTACTCAGTGTTCTCCTCCGAATAACTGGACATCAGCTCTCTTAAGACTTTTGTCAGGCTCTAGATGACTAACCCTTCTTCACAGCCAGGCACTGCTTCAAAAGGACCCATTATTTCACATTGTTTCTGAAGGGGTTCATGTCCAAAGAATGGAAATAGGGTGACTCTGGAGTCAAGTGAGGAAAGCTGGTAGTGATTCATGAAGCTGACAAAATTCAGATTTCCCCAGTCTGAAGAAAAATTCAGCTGGACTCAGATCCACTACATGAGTCAAATACAATTGTGTCCAAAATGCTATTTCTTAACTGAATTTATTGCTTATGGGCAAAAACTACACCTTAAGCTTCAGAGGCTGTGTAAGCAATGCAAACTCCCTTGCACGAGAAAAATAGATTTCTGCCTTTCATCTGTCTGAACTTTTCTCATTGGTATATCTAGACAATGGAGATAAACATGAGAGTAATATTAAATATGTTCACCCATCCTGTTAACGACTTGTATGCTGACATAAAAGACCTCTCCCTTACTTCTGCATGGTTGCATTATGATCAGCTCAAGAAAAGATGGCTGGGCTGTTGACTTTATTTGAAACGACATTTTCAATGTACCAGAATATCTCACCCCAGTCTTGTAGACAAAATTATTCCTCAGTCAGGATTCTCATGAGTGTGTCTGGTTTTGCACCTTTTTATTCTGCATCTGTGCAGCTCCAGATGCATTGAGTTGTAGTAACCAAGCAGAGCATGGTAGCAAGGCTCTAGTCCAAGAGGAAATGATGCAGAGTTTTTGGCTTAAAGATGGAGGGAGGCATGTCTTGCCGCTGTTGCTATTGATGTGCTCCTGTGCAGTAGCTGGCCTGACACACACATGCTCCCTATTGGCCCGTTATTGAGAAGAAAAACAAGTTCAGTTTTCTGAATAGCTCCGTGACCCTTGTTCTCCAGTTCTGGTCTCTTTGAGTCGAGCTTCAGGTGACTGCTTGGTGTATACATGAGGTCAGTGCAGTACTGAGGTGATGATTCTGCCTAAGAACCATGATTCTGATGGTGCTCTAATCTAAATGATGCATTCCTGGTAGACTCTACCATGTCAAAAAGTGTCCAGTGAATCACAGAATCACAGAATGGCCTGGATTGAAGGGACCTGAGAGGTCATCTGGCTCCAACCCTTCCTGCCATGGCCAGGGACATCTTCCACTATCCCAGGTTGCTCCAAGCCTCATCTGACCTTGACCACTTCTAAAGATGGGGCAGCCACAGCTTCTCTGGGCAACCTGTGCCAGTGCCTCAGCACCCCCACAGTAAAGACATTCCTCCTAATATCTGATCTGAACCTGCTCTTTCAGTTTGAAGCCATTCCCCCTTGTCCTGTCACTCCATGCTCTCATAAATAATCCCTCTCCATCTTTCTTGTAGGCTCCCTTCACGTACTAGAAGGCCACAATCAGGTCACCCCAAAGCCTTCTCTTCTCCAGGCTGAACAATCCCAATTCTCTCAGCCTTTCCTCATAGGAGAGGCTCTTCCTCCCTTTGATCACCTTGGTGGCCTCCTCTAGACTCACTCCAACAGCTCCATGTCCTTCCTCTGCTGGGAATGTTTTGTTGTAACTTATGGCAGTGAAATCCTTCAGTCTGAGTAAACGTGTCACAAATAATGTATTTTTTTTCAGTGCACTCAAGTTCTCAATTTTTTTTTTTATTCTACTGCATATGGGGTATTGCAGGGGGTCCGATGCTGGTCAGCACCGGTGTGCCGCGGCCTTCCTAGAGAGAGGGTCCTGCCAAGAACAACTCTTCCAGGGGCAGTGGCCGGCCTCCCTGGGCAGCAGGGGATTCCAGCAAGTGTAGCAATTGATTTCTCAGCTACAGGTGATTCCAGCTCTTGTGATTCAGCTCTTTGTGAAATCACCCAAGGTGAACTCGGGGACAGAGAGACGGGAGCCTCGTATGGCAATTCCACAGAGGCAGCTTTTATTGTCCAGCAGCCCCCGTGAAGGGAAGGCCAGGGACAAGGGCTCCCTGCCTGGGGCAGAAACAGGGGCTTTTATGGGAAAGGCAGGGGGTGGGGTAGAAACCAGTGAGCCAACTGAGCACAGGCTACCATCATCTAGAAACAAGGCATGCTAGGGGCAGTTCACTTTGTCACCGTGACTTGAGGAAGATTGCTTATCTCTGGGGAGAGTCTTTTTGGCCTCAGGCCTCTCTCCTCCAAGGGAGTGCAGAGGGCTCTTGTGCCAAGGCCTCACAGCCCTCCACTATATGGTATTGTTGAATTTGTACTGATCTCCCCCATAGAGACTGTTGGATATGGAGTTTTGAGAACTAAACGTTTTTGGGAAAAAAAGAGAAATTGTGTGCAGTAATTTTACCCAGCTACAGCAGTTAAAAGAGTGCATTTGTAATTTTATACATATAAAGAATCTGATTCTGTATATGTAAAATCACAATCTATTATATGTCATAGCAAAATTAGCTTTTGTTGTGTAATTGTTACCTATGTAAATATTTTAGTGCAAACCTTCTGAAGAGTTTAGAAATACAGCTGACCTCAGGCAGAAATAAAAATTATTCTTATCCTATGTAAAAAAAAGACTGCATTAGTATCATCTGCTATAATAAACTTGGATTGCTGCTGCATTTCAAGAGCTGCTGCTGGGAAGCTCAAGCCAGGCAAGAATGGTATGAGGAAAAGAGATAGTTGATACTACAGCTGCCCTCTGACTTAATGCACTTCTTCCCATTCACTTCCCTCAGAGTAAGGCTCCTGGATGGCATACAACACGAAAAAAAGAAAAAAAGGGGGATGGTTTGGGTTACACTAGCATTTACCACTCTTATGTCACACACAGACAATGGGGACACAGAGAAGTGATACTTGAGAGCTGTCAGATGCAGATAGGAAGGCAGTGCTGTGAAACAGCTTTTCTTTTGGCAACATAAAGCAGTGTAGTCAACAGAGACTTGTGGAGTAGTTTAGGGACCATCTCACTATTGTTCCAGTTGTTGACACTTCTTGGTACTGTTATACTGTGGTGGAGAACGGTATTTTGCTTCTTATGACATAATAATGTCTCCTATGAAGGCAGGCTGAGAGAGTTGGGGCTGTTTAGCCTGGAGAAGGCTCTGGCAAGAACTTAGAGTCCCTTCTAGTACATGAAGTGAGTCTACATAAAGGCTGGAGGTTTAGATTAGTTATTAGGAAGTACTTCTTTATTATAAGGGTGTTCAGGCACTGGAACAGGTTATCCAGAGGGACCATGAACTCCCCATCTCTGGAGATGCTCAAGCCCAGGTTGGATAGAACTCTGAGAAACCTGTTATAGTGGAAGGTGTCCCTGCCCTTAAAGATGATCTTTAAGGTCCCTTCAACCCAAACCATTCTATGACTCCATAATTTTTCTCTGCAGGAAAGGGCTCTCAGCCTTCACACAGCTCACCAGGCACAAAAACAAGTAGATACAAGTACTGCCCACTTAATATTTGTGCAAGAATTTGACAGCAGGTCTCTAAAAAGCTTTTGTCAAAATAGAAGTTCAACCTCCAGAGCTATCTGCCAGCACCTTTGATCCTGTTAATCACGCAGCAGATAACGTACAGCACTTAATCTACTGTACAAATGATTGTACTGAAGAACTGCAGTCACCCTCACCCTGCTCGTCCTCTTTTGTGGATCATCAGTGGCTTCAAATCAACGCAAAGCAAATAATCTAAGAGGGCAAAATGCTTGACATGTTATTTAAAGACCCAGAGGGCAGCTACTGTCAGGGTTCATTACAGATGGCCCAGTCATACTTCCATGTAAGAGCCAAAATTCCAGTAAATATGATGGAACACTAAGAAAGTCAATTTGACTGAACAAGAGACTCTGTTCTAATGGAGGGGCAACAGAGGTAAGAAAGAGGAACTATGGACTCTTTGTGGACTAGTGCTATTGTGATAACTTGAAGGAAAAGAGAGCAGGAAAGGGAAATTGTAGGGGGAAAGAGAGACTTAGTAAATGAGAGAATGAAAGAATTCAAACCTAGGCTGGCCAGGGACTTTGTTGAAGAAACATAGAGGAAGACTGGAAAAAAATATGCTGGAGAGAATAAGTATCTTTTGAAAAGTGAGTTACAACTCTGAAGGCAGAGGAACCCTGACAAACCCTAAAAAGGAAACTGAAAGTGCATCATAGAGAACAGTTGGTAGTGGTTTTCTACTGACAGCTGTACAGGTTACATTCTAGCTTATCATCAACTTCCCATTAAACTTTTCCCGTTTTTCCTACCAAGCGTTACATACAAAGAATGTTCTCTTTGCTTTAAACCATACATTCCCTAAACTATGATCCTTTTGTGTCCTAATGTTAAAACTTGAATGGCTTTTCTTTTCAACTTGAGCAGCATCAGCAAGATTTTCACCTCTGTTTCCAATGACTTTCAATAAAAATAGAAGCATTATTTATCTGTCACTGTTCTTTGACAGATGATACTTCTTTGTCTGATTTTTTGGGGGTTTATTTTGCTCTTGGAACCAGCACCAGGAGCAGCATTGACCTGCAGCCTCTGGGAAAAAGCCATGCCAGACCCTGGGTGTTTATGCCTAAGTACTATCTCCATCAACCTAAACAATCCTTTAAAGTGGGTCTGTGGTGAAACCAGGTGAGAGCCTTGGGTGGAAAGTCTGGATCCACAAGAGAATGCATTTAAGGATCAAGTATTCATAGTTTCAGCCCAGAGGAATCAGGAGTCCTGCAGGCATAGCACTCAAAATCTTAGATATGCACCAGTAGTTCTTCCAGGAAAACTTGTTTCCACAGCAATTTAATTTCCATCTGCTTTCTGAGCCTGGTAGTTTGTATTACATTGGCTGCTGGCTGGTGACCATGTATTGCCAATCTTTGGTCACCTATGTGAGAGTGACAGTACAGTAAATGTCCCACAGTAATTTCATGAGTTAAGTAGCACATTTTCACTATCACATGCAAAAGGGGTACTACCCATTTTTGATCCAATTCATGAAGTGACCTTCTCCATTCTTAGCACCCCAATCTGAAAAAAATACCACAAATTGTTTCCGAGTTGCGCAGCTAAACTTGTTGAACTTGAATTTTCATTACTTCCCAAATACCCACAGGAGCAACAGTTTAGCAGAGTGAGCTTAGCAGCATAACAAATGACCAAATTAATTCCTGAACAAGGTACAACACTTTCTGAAGAGCTACACTGAAAGTGAAATTATTTTAAGAGTGAAAAGCAGATAACACCCTCACCCCCCCCAACAAACCAGCTTCTCTGTTCATGGGTGACATTTTTAATCTATGCTCACTTTTTTTTATCGTTTTCACTGTTACCCTTTCCACTATATAGAAATCAATTTTGGTTGTTAAACTGCAGTCTCCAATCCAAATGTTTACTTGCATTTCATAGTGCCTCATTGCCGTAGGTATTCATGTTGTTGTCCATATCCTAGTTTTGTTAATCCTTACCCAGTTACTGCAAAGTAGATATCCCCTTGCACTACTGAAGTTTAAAATGGCTTCACAATTGTTTTCAAATGCTTGTAAAGAAAGGAATAATGGAAAATTTCTTGGCTGCCCTTTTCTAAAACTTTCTGTGGCAAGACTTAGCTCAGGGCAAATTTATCTGTTGAATCTTGAAAATGGATGTTAAATGGAGAAGTTGACAGGCCATGAACTGCACAGTTTGACTTAAACTGTCTGTAATTTCATATATTTTTTCAGTGTGCAGGGTGTCTTGTTCTCTTTTCTCCCTAACCCAAAATGACAGGTCTGCTACATATCCGTATGCTAAGTGCCTTAATGGATTTAGACAGCCCCATTCTGATTTTTAAGATGCAGGCATTAGATGGTTCTTGGAAGCAGGTGCTGCATATGGGTTGAGTTCTGTTTCTCTGTCTCTCTGCTGTTAATGTTTCCATCTCTGCTATTGATTAACAATGAGGGGGTTTGAATGACACCAGGGCAGCGCTGCAGCTGCGCTGCCATGGAGACTGGTTTCATACTCACCTGTGTCTCCCTCAGGGCTCTGAAAAGAAGGGAGAGACATATGTTTATATAGTCATTAAGCCAATATTTACTTTCAGTTATTTTGCAATCTACTCACTTACAGACTTTCCTTCAGGTTAATCTCTGTGCCACCTGTCTTTCCTTATATTCTCACAATACTCTGGTGTTTCTTCCTGCTGTGAAGGGGTCAGTGACAGAAACAGGAGATCTGGAGAGTCTGAGAAAGTCCTGTCAGCACCCATTTCTGCTCTCCGTTTTCTTTGCTTATGATATCCCTAAGTGATCAAGAGCAGACACTAGTGAATAATCCCAGCCTAGCATGCAGCTGATCCCACCACACCGCTAGTATTTCCTAATACCCCTGAGTAGGGAATGTGAGAGAATGCCCAGCTGTGTGCTACAAGGTGCCGCTTGGCCTGGCAGGTACTCTGTGATGCAGAGAGGTCTGAACTCTGAAAAGTACCTGCTTTAACACATCTCAAACCCACGCCTGCACTTGCACCTGCCTAAAAAAGGGTAGGAAAGGTGCCGGGTGGCACGGGAGGTGTGGCTGCAGGTTTATATTGGACAGGTGTTGATGTGAGGGCTCCATATGTTACCTCACTGCCCAGCAAATGAGATGCCTTGCAGCAGTCCTCCTGCACCTGAGGTGTGCAAGCAGATGGCCTGATGGCACTGCAAGGCACTATTGACAGCATTTGTCCTTTCCCAGTCATCAAGACTGGAGCAAGGACACAGTTTGATCCACAGCACTGTTTGGTCACTGCCCATCACTGAGAGTCCTCCACTTCTGCGTCCATTGAATTTCACTGTTTTGGGTTGCTGTCCTCAGAAGTAGCTAAATCAGGAATTAATTTTGCCCCTCCTTTTAAATTTATGAATATTTCTGTAGGAAAACCCTGTCACAGCACCTACAAATTGAATTATACATATTAAGATTCTCTAATACTTAAAATTGACATCCTGACTGTTCAGTCTTGTCATTTAACATTTCTGAAGTGAAAATAGATGGAAGTGAAAATAGGCATGAGTGAAAATAAATGTGTTTACAACATTTCTACAGAAATAATTTACTTGTAATACAGAGATGAAGTAAACTACTGAAGCAATGATTAGGGCAGTGTATATAGCAAATGCGTAACGGAGGTATATGGAAAATATGAACTTTTGTTAGCAGAGAGATAATAGAATAAAACCTTTTTCAACTACCTTCCTTGTTCAGTAATTCTTTGCTTTCCATTTTTTATCAAGGACAATGAAACAGCTGAAAAGCAGCATGTAACAAAGATGCCAAGTCCTAAGGGTAGTTGAGGGAAGCCTTGCAGAACCTGTGGGGTTCACAGTGAAGTTGCCATGTCAAATGTTTTTATTTGGTGCATTTTTTAGGACTGTTTGTGAGAACTCACACTAATCAGCAAGCTAACAGGGTTCCAGTAAAATTTCAAATGAGGGGTAATATTGTTTGGAATGGCATTTTATAAATTAATATACAGAAATTTTACCATTTCATCAAGACTTATGGAAAGTACACTCTTAAAGTACTGACACCAGAGGAGAAAGAGCTAATGGATTTGTCAGTATGTCCTTTGGTGTAATATCCTTATACAGCTGCTCTTACTGCCTACTGTATTAACTGGAATATTTTTAGCAGGAGACCAACACACCCAATCATTTCCCTTCCCCATCCACCACTGTTCTGGGCACACATACATCACTGTGATGGAACCCAGGAAATGGAAAAGACTTGGAGAAATATGTGCTGTTTCCCCGTTTTGGCTCATAGCCATTTCACTGCAGCATTATTGATGAGTACAGGCTTTAGAAGGAGACTATTAGAGACAATGAAGAATTAAGAGTTATGGTCATAGGACACTCCAAAAGAGTTATTTTAACACCTTTTCCCCCCTCAGCTGTAGATGTAAAACAACTTGGTTTTGTTGTTAAAGCACGTCTCAAAATATGCTGGACTCAATCAGAGATAGGAGTGAGAAGCATGTATTCAGATCTGGTGGGGAAGGTATCAATTTTTTTTAAAGCCCCAAAAAATAATGTAGAAAATGGTATCTTCCAAGTGCTTGTTGAAACAAGAAAACCACATGCATACCACATTAAAATGAGGGTGAATTTTGTCATTTATATCCAAAAAAAAGTTGAATGAAAAAATGTTTCAGAAAAAACACACTGGTATGTGCAGCAGTCTTTTACAAGCTCTGCATCCTTTCTGCAGGCTGCCTGATTATTCTTTAGAGTAGCCAACAATCATTTGGAAAAGTAACATTTCTCCCTATGAAGTTCATTCCTGGAAAAGACATGATAAGAAGATTCAGCTTTCTGTTATTTTTGTAGGCCTATCTTTTAGTTTAAAAGTGGGGATCAGGGCCGAGCTCTCACTGTATGCTGCTATATGCAGTGAAAAGTGCTGATGGGTACGCATGCCATGGATCAGGGTCCAGTTATACTATGTAATCCTGAAAAGAATATCCTTGACATCTATCAGGGCTTGAACATGAGAGCCCAGAGACAGCTTGGACTGAAGGTGATGCTCCCTGGGAGAACCTTGCTGAACTTTTGTGTTGGCTAGAATGAGACAGCTGCAGACTAAACAGGTAACACTGTGATTTGTATGATGATTCTTAGGCTTGCATTTGCAAGCAAGACAACTGAGAAATATCGTAACAAGGGACAATAGAATGGGTTTGCAACACTGAGAAATGCGGAAGATCAGACAAAGGGATTGGTCTGCAAGAATATCAGAGTCTCACAAATGGAAACAGGAGACAAAACACTGAGACAAAACAAGATTTCAAGAAGATGGCTGACTTTTCACAAAGATTTCTGACAGATAAATGAGGGTGGGTGTAAGGTTTCAAGGAAAACCTTGAAAGCAATGCATGCCTTGTGTGTAGGGTCTGCCCTAGGCAGTGGAGATGAGAAATTGATTAATCTGATATTAAAGCACACACCTATCTTTGGTCAGATTGATTGCTTTCTACAGTCTTTCTAGAGACCAGGACTTCACTGACTAGCACAGGTGTGGGCATACCTAGCTCACAGGCAGAGACATGCATCAATGATGACTAAAGACCCATGAACCCCACTCTAGTCACCTCTTGTGTATGTAAGAAGATCCTGTTCTAAAATCAGCTTCTACAGGCATTTTGCAGACTCATTGTCATGCACACTGCAAAGAGGGAGAGCAGGTAATATATGCCAGATCTGTTGGAATTTGCTCACACTAGAATACATTTAGTTCTTTACTGTCCATCTGCTCTGTACTTGGGAGGCCTCACCTTGAGTCCTGGGGGCAGTTTGGGGCACCACAATATAAAAAAGGCATTAAGCTGTCAGAGAGTGTCCAAAGGATGGTGAAGGGCTTCAAGGGGAAGCCGTATGGGAAGTGGTCAAGGGCACTTGGTCCGTTCAGTCTGCAGAAGAGGAGACCAAAGGGAGACCTCACTGGGGTCTGCAAATTCCTTGTGATGGGAAGAGGACGGGCAGATACTAGTCTCTTCTTTGTGGCGACCACTGACAGGACCCAAGGGAATGGCCTAAAGTTCTGTGAGGAGAGGTTTATGCTGGATATCAGGAAAAGGTTTTTCTCTCAGAGGGTGTTTGGGTATTGGAACAGGCTCCCCAGGGCAGTGGTCACAGCACCAGCCTGACAGAGTTCAAGAAGCATTTGGACAATATTCTCAGGCACATGGTGTGAATCTTGGGGTGCTCTGTGCAGGGCCAGGAGTTGAACTCGATGATCCTGATGAGTCCCTTTGAACTCAGCTGATTCTATGATTCTATGAATAAAGTGTGTGGCATCCAGGGATCCAGACTGTCATCTGTGTTAAGTGGAGCTCATCCATCTGGCTTTCATTGAGTTCAAGCTTTCTCTTGCATCTTCTCTGGCACATCAGTTTTGCTAGGTGAAGACAGAAAGAACATAGGAGAATGACTATTTGCATGCACACAGTCCTCTGTGTATCATATGTGTAGTTAGTTTGTACAAATTAGTGGCTTTATTTTCTAGGGTGCTTAATAACAACAGCTGAGTGAGAACTTTCAAGTGTCCAATTCATTTGGAAATCAAGTCACTCATTTGTGTTGCTAAATATAATTTAAGGCCTTCTATTTTAAAATATTCACACTTCCTTTTAAATGCCACTGAAAGAGAATAGTGTGACAATGTTCTAACTGACATAGCTGCTCTACTGCTGTCCTCAGTGCACTAGATCAGTGCAGAAAACAGCCCAGTGCCTTCAAAATACACAGAAAAGGGGAGTAGACCTCATGCTCATGATTCAGATGTTTGGTTTCAGGTGTCAGACTTCAGTCTGTTCAGGATTTTATATCAGGCCCACTGCAATGATATTAGCTCATCCAAGTAGTATCTGCTCATTCATGTCTTACAGAAGAATTGGACTCTTATGTGTTTAACTGGATTGACATCTGACCAAGACACCTCTTTCATGGGTGAAATGGGAACTGAGTTCTCTCAGAGCACTTAAGTGGAACTTTTTCCGTACAAAACACAGGTTTACTTTCTTTTGTAATTTACTACTTCTGGCATTCATGTGGGCCTGTGAAGTTCAAGTGTGTTAGGTTAATCTCAGCGAATTTATTTTTGTCTGGTTCTGCCCTGAGCAAATGGTGACATTAGACATAACAATAACACACAGTGCTGTGCCTCCAACAGAGGGTAAACACAATCTGTGTAATTCATTTATGAGGAATAGTAATGGGAAGCTACCCAGTACCAGCGAAATCGAGGTCAGGACAATTTCAAGGTCCTGCAGTGCTCCAAGACTACAGCAGATACTTTTGCACACAGTATTGATAAAGACCACTCATTTAAAGTTGCATCATAATGCTCTTATGTAACCATCTTGTGGTACTTCATTGCAGGGGTAGACCCACAGAAAATCTTTCTGTCAAAGGGCAAGTAAAAACATCAGAGTCTTGCCTTTTGTTGTTGATTTTTAAAAATTACTTAGCCCGTGGACTACATATGTCTGCAAGTTTATTACTTAAAAGGAAATAGTTTTAGATAGCAATATTTTTTAGCTTTCTGATACAGCAA
Source organism: Corvus moneduloides (assembly GCF_009650955.1). Lineage (NCBI taxonomy): Eukaryota > Metazoa > Chordata > Aves > Passeriformes > Corvidae > Corvus > Corvus moneduloides. The sequence goes on from NC_045511.1 coordinate 69,062,764, forward strand.
CTCTTAAGCGATGCATCTAAGGGATTCGTAAAAGCCAGTTAAGGACAGCAAAGTTATTGTCAGTAGTGTTATGTCTTTAGGAGAACCACACATGGAAGAAAGCTTGACAGTTACAAAAAAAGGGACTTGTATTTGTATCCTTACCTAGCACAAAAATGATGGAAAATAATAATGCATGAATTATAGGTGTGTGTGGGGCAAACACAAATTTGACCAGTGATTTGTGTATATTTGGTGACAAACCAATTCCCAAACTAAACAAACACACATGGACAGTGTATAAAAATGTATAACACCCTGTCAGATTCTGTGATAATAGGTAGCATTATCATGACAATGAGTCCTTCAGTGCCAGGCTCAGAGAGTTAACTGCAGAAATCCTTATTCAGTCCTTCCCCGGGCAAAATTCCATTTGCTCAGCAGGAGTTTGTCTGGGTATATAGTTTGGGATTTGACAGGCAATATTTATGAGTTATACAGGAAAACTAGCTGAAATGGCAATCTTTCCAGCCCTTCCTAATGGAGGGGTTTTTTTTTCAATCACCTGGAGGATTTTCTATAATCCCTCCAAGTCCTTAATACCAGTTTTACAATTATGTCTTCTATTAAATGATGGAAATTTCTTTCATTTTACCACCTCAACCAGGTGCCTTAATGAGCTCTGCAGGGAAGTTCACACAAGTTACAACAGGAGATGGAAGCACAACCACTGCTCTAGGCACAGAACAGCTGCTTACAGATGGTTTGTGGTGAAGAACTACTCCCAAAACCTGAGGAGACTGCATGTCCACGGCAAGGTTATTCCAAGTAGAACACTGCCCCTATTCTTTCATGTCTCCCTCAATATGCCTTGCCTGCCTCCTCAGCAAGGACGGGAAGGTGGCACAGACACTTCATCTGCTGTTGGTGGGGCTGAGGTGCCTGAATTTGTGATCTGTACTTAAAGCCTGTTTTAGAAATGATAGGGTAGGAGATTTTCTCTTGCATAGTTTTCTACTGCCTACTACAAGGGACAGAAGACAGTTTCCTTCCTAGAATATGCCTGCATGTTTTTATGAGGTTGTTTTCTTATTAAGGGGTTTAAGGATATTTTAGTCTAGAAAGGTATGTACAGTTTTATTATAGTTTGAGAAAAAAAGCTGTTTCTTTCTTTATCATAAAAATCGTGGAGTAGTATTTTTAATACCCTACCTGCAAACTGCTGAATATTTTCCCCTTTTCTGTGGCTACTGCAATAGATCACATCTTCTGAAGACATAATCTTTTTCTCAATTAAATATTTGCTTTTCTTTGTTATGTGCATGGACAAACTGAACTATGGTCTGACATGTAGTCTGTGGTTCAGGTATTTTGTATTTAGAAGTACATAGCAACAGTACAGAAGAGAGTGCTTAATGCAGTTCACTTTCGTACTGCTTTATTCCAAAAAGTTATTGTGGTATAAAATGTCACTTTTTATTTGGAACAACTCACAATCCACTGCAAGACATATTACTGTCCATGTGGCAATAGGAAGAATGGTGTAGGCAGGTATTTTTTCCAGCATCTCTCTGGCATGGAGCTTGGTGCTTCTGTCTGGCTTAATGAAGGGACTGGGTGATCTTACCTGACTTACACAAACTGCATCAGCTTGCTAGTAAAAGATGCTATCTCTCCCATAAAGCAGAACATTTTATAATAGGTATACACATGTATGTCTTCTACATAACAGATGTATCATCTATTATATAATAGACATGCACACAAATATCTATTATAAAATTGCTTGTAAACTTGCCTTAGTGAGCCCTCTATTTTATGGGCAATAGCAGGAGGTGTCATGACAGCAACTTTCTGCATTTTTATTACAATCAATGGTGCTATGGAAGGAGCTTAAATAATTTTTACAAAGCGCTTAAGAACAGGAGATAACCAAGAGTTGTGTCAAAGTTTATGGCCACAACAAAGTCCCCAAGAAGTCAGGTAGCACAATATACTGGTTCACCATCAAGGATGCCACCACTTGGAGCTGCCTCCCAGGGGAATCCATCCTCATCTCCATGACAGAAAGCCTATTTTTCAGATATATACCTGGCAGCAACATATTTTCAAGGCTTTCCCTGCACTATCTTCTCTGGTGGAAAGGAGAGGAGCAAGACTAAATATTAGTACTGCTTGTTCTGCTGGTAATAATTTTGTGAGGAATCAATACATTTACAGGCCTGCTTTTCTCTGACTCCCTGGCAACCCAGAGCATTAGTATTAGAGTGAAAAGTTACAAGAAGTTCTGGAACAAGGAATTACTCTATTTAGTGCTTTTTGGTGCTTTTGTATTTTTCTTTTTTCTTCATACTTTTATCTGGATCTTTTGGGAGAAAATGAAGGGACCTTTGCCTGTACTCTGTGGCTGTTTTACTAAGGGAGTAATTTTTACAGCTATACACTATGAGTTCATGCTTTCTATCTGAAGGATCCTCGAGAAATTTCTCACTTTGATCCTGTTTGAACAATTAACTTTTTAACTACTGTGATATTATCTTCATCTGACATTCCCCATCTCTTAAGCATGTCTGGGAATTCACTGTGATAGGGAGCAGTCATTGCGCCATATATTAATTTGGGAATGTGAGGAGTATCTCTGAGATGAAAGAACAGACCCACGACCCCCATACTTAGATTCTGTACCTTTGCTTTACTCCCAGTGAACAGCTGCAGTGCAATCACATGGTAGTGCAATCTTGTATAGTGGACTCTGAGCTACTGCACTTTTGGAAAGAGCTTTTTCTTTTTGGTGATCTCTTTGTATCTTTCTCAACTTTGATTCTGAGGTTCTGTGCTGGTTTTGGCTGGTGTAGAGTTAGTTTTCTTCCCAGTGGCAGGTATGGGGCTGTGTTTTGGATTTGTGCTGAACACAGGGTTGATAATGCAGAGATGTTTTTGTTACTGCTGAGCAGGGATTGCACTGGGCCAAGGCCTTTCCTGCTTTTCTTACTGCCACACTGGGGAAAGGGCTGGGGGTACCTGGGAACCTGGGAAAAGACACAGCCAGGACAGGTGACCCCCAACTGCCCAAAGGGATATTCCAGACCTTGTGGCATCAGGCTCAGTGTATAAAGTGGGGGGAAGAATAAGGAGGAAGGGTGGGATGTTTGGAGTGATGGAGTTTGTCTTCTGAAGTGACATTAGTGTGATCAGGCCCTGCTTTACTGGGGATGGCTGAAACGCTTGCCCAGCCACAGCAAGCAGTGAATTCATTCCTTGTTTTGCTTTGCTTGTGTGTGTGGCTTTTGCTTTCCCTATAAAACTGTCTGTATCTCAACCCATGAATTTTGTAATTTTTGCCTTTCTAATTCTCTTCCCAGTCCTGCTCATGGGGGAGCATCTCTGTGGGGCTTGACTGCTGGCTGGGGGTAAACCACAACAAAACAAATTTGAGAGGGGAATATGGTTATCAATTGAAATGTGATTCATTATTTGCAGCTGTTTTGTTCTTGGACATCTGCATTAGGGCAGGACTCAACACAAGGCTTTCTACCAGCATCTGAATTCCCTGAATGCAATTATCCTCTCTGTAAAACTGAAACAGAACTGGTCCCTGAGGCTGTATCCTGCCACACCTAGGATTCCCCTAGAAAAGATCCAATTCCCCTTGGACCTCACAAGTCCAGTTGTCATTAAACAAAGATTTAGCAGTAATGGACAGTGTTGTTGACAATATCAGTAGTAATATAGAGAAAACTGAACACCTGGGAACGATTTGGCTAAATCAGAGCTGAAGTTTATTGCTGCCTGGGGAATTGTTTCTGCCTGGGGATTTAGAGGTACACTGCCTCTCCTTAGAGGATAGCTGGTAGACAGCACATATCACAATAACTGCATTTACCTGTCTTCAAGATATTTAGGCTAGCTCTGCCCCCTAGTTCTGTTAAATTTACACCAAGCTGAGACCATCATGGTCCTGTCACTCCATTTTCTTGAACACCATGTACATTTTGATTACCAAGGCTCTATCTGAACCACTGGCTGAACTGATCTAAGCACAAGAACTGAACTAACCAAAGCACAAAGTCCCCTCTACAAATATCCTTATTAGGTCAAGCTGTTGATAAAAATCTTTGTTCAGAATGCATGACTTCTGATAAGCCTAGCTTTCTGACCTAGCCTGAGAGAGTGAAGACTATTTTTTTCTTCAGCAAAACAAGAGGCAAGCATTCAAACCTTCACTATTTCTCTCTAGTCTTGTGCTCCTGAAAGCCACATTTTTCTTATTATTCAAAGGGGAGAAACCCACAGTTGTTATAGTACTACAAACTAACATTAAATACAACCATTCCACAGAAGTTCAGACACTGGTTTTTCCTGGGATGTCATTTAATAGAGGGAAAGAAGGAAAGAAATAGCAGAATTTATGCAAGAATGTAGATGTCAGTGACTGTGTGTCACTGTATGATGGAAGATTGGCAAAAATATAGTCCAAATGGTCTCTTCTTCCCTTGATTGTGTCTCCAGTAATAATGAAATGATCCAGAACTCCCTTACAGATGATCTCATTGTCAGCTTCTTTTACACCCGGTTACAAAATTAGCTTGAAGAGGAGAATGCAAAGGATGTTCTTATGGATGTGTGGAGTTGCTCATAAATTCTCTACTGAGATTCATGATTTAAAAAGTGTGACATACAAAGTAATGAATGATTGAAGGTGAGTAAGAAAGAGCTGGCAGGTCTGCAGTGCATCAAAATTTAAAGCCTAATGGGGTATCCTGCAGCAAGGATTCATGATAACCATGCTGGATTCCAGGCTCTGTTGCTTAAGCTGACATTCTGCTCTGGCAGCAACCCTATTGCAATCTGTAACTCTTTGCTGAAAAATTGTTTTCCATTGAGTACTGGATCAGGCAGTACCATGTCAGTATTGCAGATAAGAGCATGTACTGGCAATATATTTTACAGACCACTGCCCCCTTTCTTCTCAGATACTTTTTATGGACTATGACCAAAAAACTCCCCCCCCAAAATAAAAAAACAAACAAAAAACCCCCAGCCCCACCCCCCAAACAACAACAACAAAAACCCCACAAAAAAACCAACAGAACCAACCAACCAAACAGACAAACAAACAAAACCCAAAGAAACCAAACAGAACAAACAAAAAAAGCACCACCACCAAAAACCCAGCCCCAATCTCACTAGAATTGTTCAAGCTTATAATTGGTGTTGCACTCCCTGGTCTGCCTATTCATGTGGTGACTGTGTGGTGCCATGTACATTAAGCTCCACAATTAGGAATTTGACATGGGCAAAAGTCAAATACAGCTTATGGACAATAGTCTTTGAAAGTTATGTGCCCTCCTGTTACCTCCTGCTTGGTATAACAATGAAATAAAAGTGAGGAACAAGGGCCCAGCAGCAGAGAACAACTCTGACAACCTCTTATTTGCAGCAAGAGTTGGTAAAGCACAGTGAGATGAATCCCCTGCACAATTGCTGTATATAGAATAGAAAATTATGTATTTGTATCTACTGGAAGGTAAGTTCAATGATAGATGTCTGTTCACTTGACAGTCTTAAAAAGAAATAGTGTCTCCACCACAGAGAAGTTTTGAACAGACTGGTGTAATGTAGTTCTTACACTCAGGTATGAGAATATCTATGAGCCTTACGCTCTAACTTAGGTCTAACAAGATCAAAAGCATTCTCCCCTCTGTTGTATTGCTCATTTTTAGGACTTTTCATTGCACTCTATCACCAGAACACAATTTTTTCCATTAAAACCACTGCCTGAAATTTGCATGTGGTTTCACATTAATTGGAGGTTATCAAAGTGTCCCTGAAGACATCTAGAAGTCTTCTGACTGGGTGGAAGTCATCTTTGAGTGTTTTCTTAGGCACCTGTACATTTCAGAAAAGGTGGGAAATGCTTTACTTGGATGCATTTCTGAGTTGGAAAGAGTCTCAGCATATTCAGAGGTCATAGCTCGGTTATGATTTTTCCCTAATGAACCAGGACTTCAGGGAGAGGAGCAGATAAAGTGAGTTTTTCCCCAGTGCAGCAGCTGGCATGCATCCCCTGTGGTGTAACCCACACTGGGCCTCCAGCTAGGAAGATTGAGAGTACTGTTATGAACTCCCTGTCAGCCACCCCACTCTGCCAAAAGACAGTACGAGCTGGATGCCACAGACAATTTGATCCCCTGTCTGAAAGACTTAAGAGGGCAGAATTCCGGTGAGAGAATTAACACTTAGCTAAGGTTTCAGGTGAGCAACACTGTTTCAGTAGCAATTTTGGCTGCAAGAGTCCCTGCAACTGCTCTTTAAAAAAATACCTGCAGGACCTCATCTCCTCATGGTTCTCTCTGGGTGTGCAAACCTGTCTGTGGAGTTTCAGGGCTAGCACTTCTTGCTGCAGAGGTGAAAGATGCTGCTGCCTCCAGGGCAGAGACGGTGTCCACTGCAGCTGCCATTAGGGCTGCTTGCTTATGGTAGTCAAGCCCTTTTTTTCTTTTTTTTATGATTGGAGTTATGAATCCAGTTGTTTCTTTTGCACAAGCAAATAAGGTGTAAAAACTTGTCAGCATACACTGTTGTGTTGTATTCATTTCATCTACTGTGCCTCCCTGACAAAAAGGTCAGTGAAATACGGCATATGCCCTTTCTTGAAATCAAATACACAGAAGCTTTTTGTAGCAGAGAGAGAACAGACTGGAAGAGAAGAATGCTGCTTGACCAGCCTTGCATGGAGACCCTCCTTTTCTAGCTCATCTGCTCTCTGTCTCTCCCTACACTCACATATTCAAGATTCGCCATGTGTTTAATCTCAGCTTTCATAGCAGTGCCTTTCACTAGTATTAAACCACATGCAGTCAGACCTGAGTGCTGGTGAAATGACATTATTAGGAGTGCAGGGTACTGATGGCGTGCTACAGATCAGCACTTCTCTGAGTTACATTTCTCCCCTCTTCCCCCCGGAACCAGAGCACTGCATCCAGCTCTGGGGCTCCTGGTACAAGGATGACACAGACCTGTTAGAGCAGCTCCACAGGAGGGACACAGAGGTGACAGAGGTCTGAAACAGCTCTGCTATGAAAACAGGCTGAGATAGTGGGTTGTTCAACCTGGAGAAGGGAACGCTCCTGAAAGTCATTAATGTGCCCTTCAAAAACACTGAAGGGCATATAAGAAAGACAGAAAAATGTTTTACCATGGTTTCTAGTGATAGGACAAGGGGTCATGGTTTTAACCTAAAAGAGTGTAGCCTTACTTCAGATATAAGTAAGAAATTCTTTACTGTGAGGTTGATGAGGCCCTGGCACAGGTTGCCCAGAACAGCTGTGGATGCCCCATCCCTGGAAGTATAAGGCAAGGCTGAACAGGTTGCTGTTAAGCAACCTGGCCTGGAGGAAGATGTCCCTGGCTATGAAAGGGGGATTAGACTAGATGATCTTTGGAGATGTCTTCCAACACGTATCATTCTGTGACTCTATGGCAGGAATACATGAAAAAAACAAATGTATAAATGACATTCTTTGTGCCTTCAGAGCAGTTTAATAAGGAAAAGTACATTTTAATTCTTAGAACTGTCTTTGCATCATACTAGGGAGAAGCATTCACTGCACTATTTTTTTTTCATGCAAATCTGAAGGTGGTTTCATTCTATTGGTATTAATCCTTTTGGGAACACTAAGATCCTGTTGGTTTAATTTCTGGCTGATTCCGCTAATACAGTAGAGAAAGAAGGTCTCTGTTATTTTAATTTCTTCCCATTAGAGTTATTTTAGATCTTCTTGAAATGATAAATCTGTCTGAATTTTAATACACATTATTCTGTGGTCAATTGTTAAGGAGATTCAGATCTGACAGAGACACTCAAATCCCTTCCTAGAGAGAAAGGCTAAAGAGTAAAATACTGCACTTTTAAAAGTAAAGCCAGTTTGTTTTTAATTACTCAACAGTCTATAATAACACTGCTGATTAGATCTTACTACTCAGGAGCAGGTTTTTATCATTTTTGGTTTTAAGGATACTTAATTTTCCCCTATGAATAACTAGCTTTGTGAACCAGGAACTCAATCTTCATCTTTCTAAGGGAATGTTTTCAATTTCTCTGTAAACGCTGAAAATAAAATGCTACCCCATAACAACCCACAACATAAAACATAATGACCCAGGAGAAACTCGGAGTGCTTTTGATTCAATTTCTGAAAGCCAGTCAGATCCAGCAGCCATCACTCAATGTTTTACTCTGTTTTAATGTTTTACTCATGGTTCAGTGTTTCTTCCCTTTGCCAATTCCCCCTTCCTTCTGTAAATACTGGGCTGAAAGGCCAAACTGCTACTAACGCTGCAGAGACAAATCCATACAAACACAAAAAGACCTGTCACAACAGATTTCAAATAGCAATTTTTAAAAATCCTGTAAAAAGTGCACTATGTAGTGACCAAATTCCACATTTTAGATGCATTTTAGAGTGAGATAAATTATCAGATTCTGTGTTGCAGTGTGATTTTGTCTCCCAATCTGATAGCAGGCAGAGATTACTGTACATCAAAGTACATTGTATAACAAGACTCCCACTGAATTGGAATGAGAACAAGCTGCCATGCTTTATTAATGTTGCTGCTGAGACTAAAATAGAAGTATAAAAGCAAGATTCTACCCCAAGTGCTCAGTTTACCCTGGCAAGCAACACGCCAGAAGGGTTGCTCAGCCTATGGGTTCAGTGGAGGAATATTTAAACTTCAGCTCATTCTTCTCAAACATGCTACAGGGACAGCTGCAGCTAAATAATGAGCAAAACGTTTCTGCTTTCAGTTGCACTTACACAGCACTTCCTCTCTTTCCCAGGACTTGTCAGGCTGTATCTGGAAACAGAATGTGACCCCAGGATTTGCTCTGTGGAAGTTTTGCAGGTCTCCACCTTAGGGCAGAAACAGATACTATTTCTGGTACTTGCTAGTTACAATCCAGTGGCATCCATACCAAGCACGGTTGTGCTACTTCAGCTGGCAAAACCAGGGCATGTTGTGTTTTTTCAGTTTGCACGACAGAGTTTACAACTGAGAATTGTTTTGTCAAGCTAAGCACAACAGAGGCATAGATGAGCAACTGTAAAAAGTTGACAAAAGTAAGAAATCGGTCTGCAAAAACTACTTTATACTTTGTGTTTATGCTCAAGATTGTCAGTAAAAATATACAGGTGGGCCAAATCCTTGTCCCGCTGAAATAAACTAATATGCTAATAAAAAATCACCTGTGACTTTTATCAAGACAACTTTATCAATATTTACTTGATAAAGATGTACACCAGGGAAATTTTCAAGGCGTCCAACACTCCTTTCTTCCTTTCATTAAATTACTTAGCCTAGCAACTGTTTTAGTGATTCTTTCTAGATAGGGTCTGGCAAGATGAAAGCAGCAGTAAGTGCATCAAGAAGACTAATAACAGCAAATGTACAACAGCATACCAGAAAACCTGCACAGCCAAACAAGATGCTGGCTCGAAAATTCTTTGCAAATATTACAAAACTTTGTCCACTCAGGCAAGGAACATGAAATAAAAATGATTCTGCAGAAGTATAAGACATAAACAGTTTTTATAAACAGAAGTGGTTGTTCATTTTGGTGGGTTTTTTTTTTCATTTTGTAAAGCTTTGAGGACATTGACTTTTTTGGAAATTATGACAGGGAACTGAAGAAAAATAAAAGTTCTATTGCTTTGCTGTAGACCTTTGCAATGTGTTTGATTTCCTTGATTTATAATAAGAAATTTTTAATAAGGTCTTTTGTTTCTTTTTAAAATATGCAAACTATTTGTCTTTTTGCCTCTTTTCAGCAAATGTAATGTCCTCGTTAAAGAGTGCAGTGATTGCAACTGCTGCCACCTTCCTGTGTAATCAAATGCGTAGTAGTGGTGGCTGTCATTACTCATGGAGAACAGCAGTTATTACAATTCACATTTCATGTCACGTGAAACAAAAATATATTTATTAATTTATGTTAAACACAAATGCTCTCTACCACTCTTTTATCAGTCCAGTCGAGAATTATGTGTTCCTAATATCCTGAAGCAAATGCTTCAGTCTAGTTTGGATCCAGCAGTTCGAGTGCAGAGTGACATCAGGATCAGAGCTCAGGCACCATCAGCCATGGGCAGCTCTCCTGAATGTCTGGCAGCCTCAAGAGACAAGTAGATTACAGTAGAGTTTAGACATCTGGACATCATTTCTGTTTAGAAAAACAATAAACTTTCTGGAGCACCTCTCTGTATAACAGACATCATTCTTCCGGTATTTGAATCGTGCCTCTTCATCTCCACTTTTTGCCAAAGAGTATCCTGAATATTTCAGTTTGCCTCAGAAATGGAACTGATGCTAAGCATTAAACACAAAAATCATATTCAAGCAGTGGGCTGCATCCTTTATTGAACACAGATGGTAATTTTCCTAGGGGCAATACTAACAGTGAGATTAAATCCTCACTCCTATACAATCTCTTCTACATTATATCAATTATTGGGATTCATCAGCAGCCTGGCCTCGTGATGGAGAATATTAAGCTCTTGCAAGCAATGGTTCAGCTTAGGCACTTGATGTCTCAGGAAGACATTTTGTTCTCCCAGGAGCGTTTAAACAAAGGAAACTCAAGGAGTTTAAGCAGGAGCCTGGCAACAGTACCCTCATATATGCAACTGCTCTCATTAAGCTCGTCTTGGGCTTAATTGCTAACCCAAATAACACTGGATTTTAGACAATTCAAGTATTTTCAAACAGCTACAAGTAATTAATTTGGCTGCATGAGAGTGACTTATGTGGGCACTTCTAAGACTTTGGAAGACCAGTAAGTATATAAGAGATGTTCCTAAGACCAAACAATTACAATTATTAGTACAGTACCATAAACAGATGGTCGAAGTCCACCCCTCATTGACACTCAGGCTGGAATAATGCTGATGGGGAATCAAAATAATGGGGATCTTCTGGGTAGGAAAGATTGATATAAAGTAAATATTCAGCTGTGTGCTGGACATTTTGTCCAGAAGCATCCTGTGAGAGACAGGGTCAAAAGCTTTTCTGAAATCCAGAAAGATGACATCAACTGTCTTCTCTTCATCAGCTAGATGGGTTACCTTGTTATAAAAAGAATAAGGTTGGATAAGCAGGAATTTCCTCTTATGAAGCTGTGGTGGCAGTGACTGCATTGTCCTTCAGGTGTTTTTTAATACCTCCCAGAATAATATTCTCCATAACTTTGCAAGGCACTGAAGTGAGACTGACAGGCCTGTATTTCCAGGGTCCTCCTCCTTGTTGTTCTTGAAAATTGGGACATTGTTTGCCAGACCACAGTTGAGACTGTAGTTATACTTTTCAACTATAAAATACAATATGCAGGGGTTTTTTTGCTTACCATTTCCTCATATTTATGGGATAAATGAATGTGCTACAAAAATATCTCTTTTTGGAATGATCAGATGCTCCAATTTGAACCATGCTGAGCCAAGAGCATGGAAGGGTATAATGTAACTCTGTTGATGTTGGGGCGGGATACTGGGATGCAACATATGAACGCCATATAATCTGTGAGCATGAGTTTGGGATGGCTGTAAAATGGGCAGTGGACATATGATCACCTGATACTGTTCTTGTTAAAAACTGGCCGTTTCAGTCTTTGCTCTCAACCTACTCAATGTGTTTCAGAAAGTGCAAACTGCATCTCCTTGTCCTGTACAGACAAAATGCAGACTCAGCGGTGGGACCTACCTGAAGTGCTTCCACAGGGAGAGTATTTTCTCATGGATTCAGTAACTCTCTGTCTAGACAAAGTGGCACTGAGAATATGCCGAATATGTATCTCTCCAACAATCTTAACTGTCTCCTCTTCAGTGAGACATGCTCTCTTTCTGAGCAGCTCTGGCAACAAATCAGCCTCACAACACAGAAGCAGGGTGTTGGCACCACAAGAATCTCTGGCTTTTCCCAACACCTGCTAGGAGCCTGTTTGCCATCAGACCTTGTCCTTGAATTGATTCTGAACAGGTCTGTATTTCTCTGTCACTTAGTGCCACTCAGAAGGTTGATGCCTGTCTTCCAGAAGAACATCTCAACATTAATTTGAAATGGCTTAGGGAGTACTTGCTTGTGTCATGCACAGGAAAGGGGGAAGGATGCCTGCTTAGATGCTCTTCCACTGTGAAATACAGATTATCAGTGTGAATGAAAAATGCTGAAAATATGCATTCCTTTTATTGCACGGATGAAGTCTTGTGGCTCTCTTGGTGTACGCAGGCTCAGTTGCCCCACTGTCTCTGGGGTAACTGTTCCTTTCCAAGGGGTCTCTCATGACAGGGAGGTGGACAGTGCTGGGGTGCTTTATTCTGTTTCCCCCAACATGCAACCAGCAGATCTGAATTACAACTAAGGCTTTCCTCAGGTCCTTGCTAAGACCTGTTGGCCTGGATCAGTCTCAGACACATCCCTCTTCTTCCTAGGAACTGCAAAACGGCTTTCTGCCCCTGAGAAATGCCTCTGCTCTGGAGTAGCCTGCAGGTGGTGGTGGCCTCTTACTCAATCAGAAATCAGTTTGAAGTTCTTTCATGCACATCTTTAAATGTGAGTGTCCTGAGCGAGGAACACATTTTAACACCGTGTCCCGGGAAAGGCCTCCAGAACAAAAAATTCTCCTGTAAAGTGTGGTGACTTCTGAGATGCTTTTACCCTTTTATTCACTTCTTTTCTCTTGCCTGTCTTCCTTTCACCCCACCTTCTGCACACCTGGCTGCTAAAACCAGACACACATAAGCACAGATATGTTTAACGCTGTCTAGACAAGCACCCTATTAGGCTGGGCTGGGGCAGCCGTTGCCATAGTGATGAACAAATATGGTTTTGTAGCTGAAAATGAGGTGGCAGGAGATTCATACTTTCTTCACAATATAGTGGCAATGTCAGTGTGAAATTGCAGCATGAGAAAACAACTCTGTGTTAACTATTAGCAGAAGAGTAATAAATAGGAAGTGATGTGCTGGTTAAGGGCTAGACTCTTCTATTCACTATGAAGGTGAAAAATTGAGTTTTGAAATAGCCTCAAAACTGCTCCAGAATGCAATGAAGGTCACTACATGTTTGCAATATTTCAGTTTTTGTTTGGTATAAAGCATGACTTTATATCTTACAGTGTTTTAACTTTAACATTTGAAGTTCATGCTGAAGTCTTAGCTTAACAGGTGGAAGTTCTCCACTGTTAGAGAGGCCCAGAAAATTCTTTCTAGTTTTTGCAACATTTCTCACTAAAGCAGCATTGCCAGGGAATTGCTGGGGCAGGCTCAGGGAGAAACCACGAGATTTTTCTCACTGCTACAAAGATTCAAGGGAAAAAAACTTTCTCTTTTTCAGTATATTGCATAATACAAAGTCAAAACCACCTCTCACTTCACTTACTGGGTATAGTGGTTTTAGGTCAAACATTGGACATTATAATCTTGGAGGTCTTTTCCAACCTTAATGGTTCTGTGATTCTGTGATTAAGGTTGAAAAAGACCCTGAAGGTCATTGGGTCCAACCATTAACCCAGCACTCCAAGTCCATTGTTAAACCAAATCTCTAATTACCACATCTACATGTGTTCTTGAACACTTCCAGAGATAGTGCTCACTTCCAGTCCCCTGAGACCCCTCTGGTTAGCCAGGACTTCTGGAGAATAATGGAAAGTGGCTCAGAGAGCACTTCCACCAGCTCCCTCAGTACTATTGACATGTTGAAGTGGAGCAGCAGGTCACTGACTGTTTCCTCCTGGGTTATGGGGACTCTCTTGCTTCCCAAGAGAACAAGGGCCAGCACCTACAGGTACTCTTCAGCTACTTGTGGAGTATTCATCTGCCTCTTCATCCTGGTTGGGTGGTCTATAACAGACTCCCAGGGTATCTGCCTTGTTGGCCCTAAGAATTCAACCTTAATCGTTACCATCATAAAGCCCTTGCAAGTCAAAACACTCCCTCACACACAGGGCTTCCTCACTGCCTCTCCTCCTCGCCTGTCCCCTCTGAAGGGTTTGCAACCATCCACCCGCAGCACTCTGGTCACCTGAGTCACCCCACCACAGTTCCATGTATGCCATTCCTTCTGCACAGCTTTCACAGTTTCCATTTGAGGGCTGCCAAGGGGAAGGGGAAGTGTTCTCAAAGCAGCAGCACAACATGACAGTGCTCACTTCCTAGCTGCCCCTGCCATAGTGGTGCCTGGGACACAGCTCTGCTGCAGCCCTTCCATGCCTCACACCCCCTCCTCCTCCTCCACACATGGTGGCATGGGGCCCATTATAAACCCTTTTTGATTGTAAAGGAAGCCAAGAACAATGCTCACATGGCCTGCTTCCTACAAAAAACTGGTTTTATTTTCTTCTGAAGTTCCTGAAATATGTTTAATTGAAAAGTATTGCAACAGAATTGTGCTCGGAGGTAATAAAGCTAGGAAGTGCCATTTCAGATGGTATTATGGCATGCTTACGAGTCCTTTTCCCTTATCCCTTTTGCATAGTTTTTATGTCAGACTATTTGATACAGCTAAGCTGTATATTTTAATGTATACTTAATGTACACAAGCCTGTGAGCTGTGAGATGTGGAGAAAATATTTTCCTAAAAGAACAAGTTGAAACAAATATTAAATTACCACATTTATTCTAAGTCCCAAATTTTTCATCCATAGAATGTAACTTTTCTCCATTTCAAAGACAGGCAGATATGGGCTTACAGATTTCTGTTAGCAAAAATACACACAGAAGCCCAGATGTCTTAAACTTTTCTTACTGAGGTGTATGCTTGACCTCAACGCTGCTTCTTTTCTTCAAAAGAAGCTGACAATTTCTAGAAGACTCACTTCAAAAGGGGAATCACAGTGGTTATAAATCATCTGAAGATTCCAGGGAACAGAATGACAAATAGACCAGTCATAATTTTCTCTAAAAATGTTTTATAGCTAAAAGATTTAAAATTAGCAAAAATAGTGAAGATTCTTATTAGTACAAGTTGATAAAACCCTACTATCTTCCCAGTCACAAATCTAGTTGCATTAATGTTTGGTTGCTGACTGGGGTGAATTGCATAGCAAGTTAATGGTTGGACTTGATCTTAGAGAGCTTTTCCAACTTTAATAACTGTATGATTCTATAATTCCAGAGATTATTTTTTCCATCCATCAGGTGGCTTGTAGGTAGAGTGAGCTCTGTAGAAAGTAGGGTACCTGACTTTAGTACAGACAGCATTTTTGCCAGCATACCCTAAATCAGGTTCCTAAGGAGTACAACTTGTATCCCTGCAAGAACTTTTGCAACAGGACAGCTGAATGTGTGAAGCCCATCTGTTGCCACAGCACTGCTGCTGAGGAGTGAGCGCTTTCTTGGGCTCCTTACCAAGGAAATGACCTGGCTAAGGCTTGCTGCTTTGGCCCACGTCTCAAAACTGGATATGCAGAGAGAACCGAGACTCAGCTCTCCTGCTCAGACACACTGCAGCACGGTTAGGCAAAGTAGGAAGTTAAGGACAGTTTTTTTCAGGAGTATGTAAATAAATTATTGTTAGTGTTTCTACTGAGCTGTAAAACCCCAGGTAGGTGACATACATGATGCATGTCCCATTTGTAGCTACTTACTCTCTGGAGTAACAACGCTGAGCATTTCCAAAAACATATTCAGTCTGTATAAACAACTCTGAAAATCGTCTTTCTATTCCTCCTTTTTAGAGGTGAACAAAGCTATCTGTTGTTGTTCATTTAGCACAATTTATTTTTCTTCTAGACAAGGTCCAGAAAGATCAGTTCTCCATCCTGACATTAAAACCAGAGTCTGACTCTTCTGCAGTGTGATATTTTTTGTTGTTGAACTCCACAGTCTTAGAGCAACACAAATAACTTAAAGTTCTCAAATTGACTAAAAATGCCTACAAATCACATAGCTTTCAGATAACATGAGTTAGAATAAACTGAGTGATATAATTTATGGCATGCTGTAATATTGCTTGACAAAATATTTTTTCATTTTTCTGTTGATAGAAGTGTGAGTTCTCCTGCTGCTGCCACACTGGAATTATTATTCTGACATCACTGGTTTCCTTTGCCCATTGTAAAATGTATAATGATGTCTTAGGCCTGAGTAAAAAATCAAATAAGAAGTTCCCATACACTTAGTAGTGTATGGGAAGAGGATCAAGACAATGGACATGAGCTGAAATGTGTGGTTCAGATTGGATTAAAGAAAAAAAATTTCCTATGAGGACAGTCAACCAGTGGTAGAGCTTATGCAGAGGCTAGGTAGTGTCCGTCCTTGCAGAGTTTCAAGCCCTGACTGGAAAAAACTCTTTGCAAACCTGTGTGGCGTCAGATGTTGACACTTCTTTGAGCAGAAGGATGGAGTACAGATCTCCTGAGATCTTTTCCAGCCTGAATTACTTTGCACTTATGGGATCAGATACAAAAGCAGTGAGAGAGGTTGCCACAATTTCATAAACACAAAGGAGTAATCTGTTACCAGCGAACACATCCCCTCTCCCTGCCAGGCTGGCAAGATAAATGTTTAATTAGAGGTGCCTCACACCGTGCCCTGATGGAATGAAGGTGCCATCCAGATATGAAGTAAAACAGTTTGCTGGGCCATGACCATTCTGTCATGAACAGACACACGATGTCCTTGTGAGTACAAGCACACCTTGGTCATTATTCTACAGACAAGAAACATAGAGGCAAGGGAAAGTTTCTGATGAAATCAAGACTTGCAGAAAGTCAGACCTTGTTGAAACTTGGACTTGTGAATTATAACTTGGAGGTGGAACTACAGATCACCAAACCTAAGGAGTGGAGAAAGCCAGAAGTTCACTCCAGGCAAGAGGTGAACTGCTGTGGTAGACACTGTCTGAAGCCTTCAGGTCTTTTCAAAACCAAATAAACAGCAAAATAGGTTGGAATTCAATGAGCCAGATCTGCAGAAGTGCAGTAAGGTGACCATTTCAGGATAAGGCAGTCACTTGGCTCATAAATACTGTGAAGTATTGAGAGCCACCATGGTTACCTCAAATTCAAGGTACAGCTGCTCTTCCTGTAAAATCCTTCAAACCACTCTGAGATAAGAATAATGACCCCTTCATTAGTTGGGCACAGAGATACCACTCTGCCTTTCAGGTTGCAGGACTTCCACGGTACGAGGTGTGAATTTGAGCTAAGCAAATGTGTGAACAGTGTGAATTTGCAGCTGAGCACCTGCCATTCTCAGGCAGCTGGAGGGCAGACACCTCGAGTTGTTTTGCTGGTGGCCTTTTTGCTAAAAGCTTCATTAAAAGCCCCAGTGAGTTCAGCTCATGCTGAATCAAGCTGCGTAGTGGGTGTCATTGTAATGAAAAGTACTGCAGGTCAAACCACCCAGTGCTTTTCTCACAACCATATACTTAAATGCAGATTAAACGTGGAATGTGAGGGATGCATCTGTGATAAATCAGTCTGTACTTGGTCAGTATGAGCTTTGATGTGTTTCAGAAAAATATGCTCTTGTGATATGTTATATGGTTACAATGTAAGGAGAAAAATCAGATGGAAAAGCTGAGTTCAGTTAATTTGTTTAAAAAGAAAAGTATTATGATATTCTTTACTGTTTCTTTTTTCACCACTATATTTTCTTAGATGTGCAATATTGAAAATAAAAATTGACATTTTGGCGTTTGATTATTTGGTTGGTTTGTTAAAATGCAATTTTGCAACTTTTAAAAATATTAACCAGAACTTCTGAGCAATCCTAAAAAGAACTTGTCTCTCATAAAAATGTAACTATACTGTTACTACTTTCAAGCTGAACTTAGAAAATACACAGATTGCAATTCTCTTTTAACTGGTGATCTAAAGTAATTAAATTAAAATTTTTATATTGCAACAGGTCTGAAGTTTAAATGTTCTTTATAAATCTGTTACTTAACATGCTATTTCTTTTGGTCATCTTGAAGATGTTTAACATGGTTGTTAAACACACAAAATGAGATTTTAATTTATACAATCTATCTTTAAATTGCTGTTGTGTGGGAGTACAAATTCTGAACTTCACCATCAGCAATTTACAAGGCAACAGACTATGATAGGCAAATTCAGAGTTATGACTTTACTACAGGATCAAGCAGCAGAATCTGAACAGCTATGGAAAGCACTTATTAAAAAAAAAATTAGCCACAAAGTGAAAAAAAACCCATACAACCGTATGTATCCTCTGTTTAATTTAAAGTTTGAAACCAATTTCTTCATTGTGATAATACAATTTTTGTGATATATAGTCGAGTAAAAGAAAAGGACAACAAGACAGGATACATATTGAAAGATGATGCAAAAGCAAAAGGCACAGGGTTGTATGTCCCTTCATAGAGCTGACAATGTCACAGCACTGACCTGAAGGGACTTTCTCAATTTATCTGCAATGATTTTTAGTCCACCACCTTCTTACTGTGTCAGGAAATAAGAATTCCAGTTATCCCTGAGTGCAAGCACTGGGTGAAATAATATCAATTATGAGCTAAGCTGATCAACCAAGTCTTTCACACAAAGTAGTTAACCTTGTGTCAGATGATAGTCTGGATAGATCGAAGAAGAGTAACCTACTGGAGACCTCCATAACCTATAATTAAATATTGCACTTTGCTGCTTGGTTGATTTTTTCCTTCCTTCTCTCTTTACCTTCCTTGCCTTTCAAATTGCCTTTTTCTTTTTTCCCCAGGAGCAAGAAATTTCATTTAAAATACATTTTTTTGGCCTTAGATAAAATATGCCCAAATGCAGATGAGCAGTTAATTTCTTCTAGGCCAAGAAAAAGGAGACATGTATGTTCTTATCCATCTGTACTGACTTGCTCAGGAGGAACCTCCTGTGTTTCTGTCTGTTCCCATTCTCCATGGTGCTGTCACTGGGCACCACTGGAAAGAGCCGTCCTTCATCCTCCTTGCACCCTCCCTGAGGGTGTTTATATACATTGGTGGGATGCCAAACTGCGGTCCCTCCCACAGGAGACAGTACTCCATGACCTCCCACAGGAGTCCATCCCACAGGCAACAGTTCTCTGCAATGTGGGTCACTCTTCCATAAGGCACAGTCCCTCAAGCACAGCCCACTCCAGTGTAGGTCCCTCATGGGGTCACAAGTCCTGCCAGGAAACCTGCTCCAGCATGGAATGCTCTCTCCATGGGTGTGCAGCTCCCTGCCAGGAGCCTGCTCTGGCACAGTTTTCCCACAGGTTGACAGTCCTCTCTCAGGCATCCTCCTGCTCCAGTCTGGGCTCCTCCAGGGGCTGCAGGGGTACAGAGGCTTCACCACAGGCTGTGGGGGAACCTCGGCTCTGGCGTCTGGAGCAGCTCCTGCCCCTCCTTCTCCACTGCCCCGGGTGTCTGCAGAGCTGTTCCTCTTGTGTGCTCTCACCCCTCCCTTCTCTGGCTGCAATTGCATCGGCACAATAGCTTTTATTTTTCTTATTTTTAAATATGTTATCACAGAAGTATTACCACCACTTTTGATGGGTCTGGCCTTAACCAGTGACAGATCTGTCTTGGAGCCAGCTGGCAGTGGCTCTACCAGACATGGGGGAGGCTTCCAGCATCTTCTCAGGGAAGACACCCTGTATCCACCCCACTACCAAAACCTGGCGATGCAAACCCAATACACTCCCACTCGCGTTTTAGCAGAGGAGCTTGTCCTGCTCAGCACAATCCTTCAAGGAGAGGCCAGTGACAGCCATGCCCACTTCCTCCAGCAGCTCTCTGCTGCTTCAGGTCCCTGTGTGCTGCCTCTGTCCCTTCAGTGGCAGCACAGGAATCAAGATCCTTTAGAGAACCCGGGAAAATCCTCAACAAAGAACTTCCACTCTTAATTGCCAGCTTGCATCTCTATGGTTCTGCCTTTGTTTTTAAAATATCAATTATGATTAAAGCCAGGCATTTACAAAACGAGGAGGAAAGCACAGCTTCATGGAGTCCACAGCTGCACTGAAAATTCTGCAGTCAACGTCTTGAAGGAGATTAGTAATTATTTTTCATGACAAGCCTGATGCTGACTACACTACCCTTGTTCTTGATTCTTATGTGCAGTCTCTGACCCAAGATGGATTTCCCCAAAAAAGGTTGGAAATAAATTTGAAAATATGTTTTTGAGATTTAGTAGTTTGAAGGGAAATTTGGTTTTCATTTGGGAGAAAGTCTAATATTTTTTAAGTTGTGTTTTTTTTTTAAGGGCTTAGTTTTCAAATCTGTTTCATATTAGTTGTTCATAAAAATAACACTCAGAATAACTTTAAAATTCTGGAACTCATCACTATTGCTGCTGGAGAAAGTTCTCTGAGTACACATTTTTGCAAATGATGCAAACTCTGTAATGTGATCACAGAGTGTTCATAAGGACAGAACATTAGTCAGACATGGTTTGTATGAATGATTGAGTAGAGCCAAAGGAGGAAATCTAACATCATTAACACAGATCATTTAACTTGAATCTTTCCTACTGCTTGTCAAATATTATTCCATAGTTCTGAGTCTGTTCCTTTGCATTTCTGCCCTAAACTTTCTTATAAAGGTGTTTTGGGGTTTTTTTAAAGGTGGAATTTCCCCTCAGCTGTGTAAGTTGTTTTTACAGTGGTAATCAATAAACTGTGAGCACTCATCAGAGCTCAGCTTTGCTTCTAGAACAATCCTACAAAATGGTAAAGCACACTTGTGGGTTAAAAAGGACAATCATGAACAAAGCTCTTTTTTAACAGTGCCAGATACAAACCAAGAAAGCTTCCACTAAAAGCCACTTAAAATGCATTACTAACTTCCTAACAGCAAGCAACCATTGCCATTTGCAGAGGTGAGTACACTCTGGACTGTAACATGCAGCTGCCCAGTCCTCCATCTGCACATGGTTTAAATACTTCGGTTGCAGATGTTCAAGAGGGGGAAGTTCTAGTTTTAAGAATAGCTAACCACAATTTCCCTGGATTAAAAAAAAAAAAAAGTGTGTCATTAAAAACAAGGCAGTAGATTGAAGGAAGCAGACACTGTATGTTTATGGCTGTGTTATAACCTAAGAACAAAAGAGTGATTGCAGCCTTTTGGTCTCAGATCAAAACTCCATTGAACCCAAACAAAGTTGGGATGACAATGCCCATGCAAAAAAGCATGTCTGATACTCTACATGGATATATCTGGCAGGTACCAGGTGGGGTAACCACCTCTCCAGGAAAGAACTGGATTTTCGTTTATCAGTGTAAAATACAGCATAACTGAACTAATCTGCTAAATCTAGGAAGGAGTCTGTAATTTGGAACTCTTTTTCATTTTATTAATTCTTTTTAAATGCACAATTTCTTTTTTACGACATGCTGGAATTGCTGAATCCCAGGCTTCAGCAAAACGGTAAAATACAAAGTGTTTTGTGAACACACACACATACATGTCTTTAAGAAAGAAGCTCTGTTCACCAATTTAAAAGGGATCTTTTAACTTTTTCTTCTAACTTTAATCTTTTACTGCCTGTTCTTTGGCTACTGTTATGAGAAATACCAGAAAAAAGAGAGAATTATTTATTGGATGAAGGATAATGGACTGAAGCTTAGTCTCTTCCAAATGAATGGGAGATGTGTTGTTGGTGAACAGAGTCACGACCTTTTTCAGATACACCCTGCAGGCAGAAAGAGGAAAAGTAAATGATGATACAATTTGTGAGAGACACCACAGTGCAATGCTTTGAAAAAAACTGAAAAAAGGAGAATTTTGAGGCAATCAGATTCTGACCATCTCTTTCTGTAAGTGAGGAATTTATAAGTCATTTTGGTTAAAGCGAAAGTTTTGGGGTTTTTTGGTTTTAAGCTCACAAAGCTAGCCAAAAAATTGCAATTAATTCCATACCTATCACTTCCACAACTTCACATTTTCTTGGTATATGTCCTGAAACACTCTAAAGGAAATGTTACAGCCTATTACCCAGGATTAAGGGTTTCCTGAGATGTGACAATTTAACATTTTCCCTAGATATAGTTGGGTTTATTGACTGACTTTTCCCCCTTTTTATATTCCCCAAACACAAATATTTATCTTTCTGTCTGACCCACACTCTGTCCCTTTTATGATTACTTTCAAGAACCCTGCTGGGTCCAGGTCTGGATGCAGAAATCTAAGGGATATTTGTTTTCTAATACAATCAACAGTTGTTTTTGTAATATAGCTTGCCCAGATCATCAACACTGTCAGCATCACTGGCAGTGTGAACCTGCGTGGCTTTGTACTCAATCTAGAACGAATTTTCCTTGGCTGAATTTATTTACTTACATTGTGGTGAAAAAAAATCATCAAAATCCAGACATTAGAAAATAAGCTGACAGAATTGATTTAAATCAAACTATCTTCTACTCCTGCTTTTCCAGAATTGGTGAACCAGCAACAATTGATTGTCTGGTCTTGCATCCCAGACAAATTATATTTAACCTTAAACTCTGCTTTATAACCAAACTTAAGGTGACTTAAACTCTTGAAGTGTTAACTAAGGTAATGTTGCAGGTTCTCACTAAATTGCTGAGAATAATTGAATGCATGGCCCATAATAGAAAAACTGTAGTGTGCATTTTTAATTGAACTAATTCTCATGAATTTAAATTAAGCATACTGCGTTTAGTTAATCGACTTGAGTTGAAAGGCTTGTCTCTTGAACCATTGCTTGGAACAGCAATTAACACATCTTCTGTGCAGTCACTAGTGTGAGTAAATGCTGCTTCAGGAGTGAGGGTTTAGGAGTTGCACTTACACTCATGTTTCTTAAACAGTCCAAGCATGGCAACATCGCGAGTATATATATATGTGTGTGTGTGTGTGTGTATTTATATATATATATATATACACATGTATATATTTATGTATGTGTGTGTGCACCTGTGTAAACACACACACACACATACAAATCAGAATGACATTCACAAAATCTGTCAATGTATTTAGGAGAGGTCTCATGTTGGTTTGAGCAAAGTACACACATGGGCTAACTGCTTTGGATGTAATTTGGTTGGTAGTTATCAACAACAAATCCATTGATCTGTATTTTAACTTTTCTTCTGAAGTCTGATAGTGTCTAAGATTTTCTCCCCTGTCTGTTCTCCATCTCTCTCTCCAGGGAGCACATGCCAATTCTTTATCCCAGTTGGCAGAACTAGCGCTCCCCAGTCACTCTTAGTCAGAATTAAATGTTTTCCCACTGTTTTCCACACCATAGTACCTGAGTTTGCAAGGAGTCTAGCCCATAGTGTAATTTTTTCCCCCAGGTTTCTGAATCTTTCTATCTTGTTCAAGTAACTTATCATAATTTCCTTACAATTAGGCATTGTTCCACGCTCCAGCAAACTCCAGTTAATGGTGTCTCTGTAACACTCAGGCAATACAGTGGCAATGTCATACAACAAAGCTAGCCATGTTCTTGAGACTGACCACCCTTTAGGGTCTTTAGGGAACTCAGGAGATTCCCTGTTCCCTACATGCAGATACTGCTTTAAATATTTTGGCAATCAGGCAGCACAACTTGAAGGACTTACTTCAGTTTATAGAAAAATACGAGGTCGAGGTCAAGGTCAAGCCAAATCCTAAACATTTAGTTATGCAGTCGTTCATTAATATGCAAAGTTTCTCCAAAATCTAATCTACTGGCCATAAATAGGTCTTTTGATCTACCAGTGCTTAGTGTTTTGGCACAAATATTTGTATTGTTGGACCTGATAACAAATACATCAGTGTCCCAGCAGTAACATGCATATGCTCTGAAAAGCTGAGTTAGACCAACAGGTTCTAGGTTTAGTTACACAATTCACTAATTCAGATAATTGTTCATTCCTGCATTTTGGGTCTGACTCTACAAAAGGAACCCTAACTTCCTGTAAAACCCATGGGAACCCTGATTGGAGAATCATTATGCTGTTTTACTCCATAAAGAATTGGGAGATAACCAATTGACATGTCAGGGAGGTGATACAAAACAAGACATAACATTTTTGTCCTTATAGTACAAATAGACAAAATTTTTAAGAGACAATGGACCACAATTGAACTAGGATCCCAGAAGAGCACATGCAGGGTAAGAGCACCCAGCAAGCAAGCCAATATAGTCACTCTTTTCTGCTTCTTGTTTTGCAAGTTCAAAGAAGGACTTTACCTGAACTCTTAGGCACCTGCTGGTACTGTGGCCGCCGTTTTCCAAATGCACAACTGCAAAGTTGGGAATCATGAACTAGTAGAGACTGAAATAAAATAAAGACAGTATCAGTATCTTTTCCATGCCTTCAACAACATCTCTTTGAGCCATTTACTGTTGCTTGTGGAGCTCTGCTCACTTCACTGTGTCTCAGGACTGAAATTTGCTCAATTTTTTCAACTTTTTTCTCTCTAAAGACCCCGAATCATACTGCTTTTTCTCCTATAATACTCTTAAATTATTTTTCTGTCTGGTCTAAGGGGAAAACTCACTTTATTTCAGCCCATAGCAAAGTTCCCTTGAATTTTAGTGGATATAGAATTTCACTTTAATTTCTATATGCTTAACCTTTGCAAGGTAGTTAACTCTACACATGTAGGTAGCTTCACTGCACTCAAGGAAACAAATATAACTGTGCAGGCCTTGCCACGATTTTCCTTCCTTTGTTATATTATTTAAGTGTTCTGCATATTTTAGATCACATCTTCCTGTCAAGTGTCCAGTGTCAGTCATCACTGCAGAGGAACTACAACAGGTTAAACCAATAATTTATTGTGGAGGTGTGAAGAACTTCAGGTTAGTAAATGTGAACCTGTTCATATGGCAATTGATGGGTGGTCCTTCCGTCCAAGCTGTCCTCTGATGGGCACCAGTAAAAAATCCTGAACATTTGGTTTATTTAATGACAAGCTAATCTTATTTGGAAATTTTCCAGACAACTTGGTTTCTTTATTTATTTATGCATAGCTCATTTTTTTAGTAATAAAAATAAATGAAAACAAAACTCTCATAAATTTGGAGATAATGCATGAAAAAGTAACCCACTGAATCCAGCTCCCAGAAAACTAAGCTGAGAATACAACCCACAGTTTTTGTCTTCTTAAAAGTCAGCTAATGGATAGTCTTCCCCTCTAACTTCCATCTCAGTGCCACAAAAAACATCACACATAATTTCTCATACCTAGTTTATAATCTACGTTGCCCCCTTTATGGTTTTTAAAATCTCTTTAAGTTTTTTATGCACTTTCTTCCCTGAATTTATTTGTTGATGAATAGAACTTAAGAATGGGAATAGCAAAGTGACTGAAGAATTTGAAAGAAAGAAAAGCTGTCAATATATGTTCTGTCTTTATGTCTACACGGTGAGTTTCTTTGTGGTGCTTTTAGGACTTAGCCATGAAAGTAATGGAGTGATGCAGATATCATTAATGGAAGCTGCATACTCACAAAAGCCACAAGAAAATGTAACTGATTTTGGCGGTTTGGATGGGTTTACAGTGAGTCGTGTGCATGACCTGGCTCCAGCTGCCGAGCTATCACCTTCACCCAGCATCTTGTGCACCTTCTAACCACCTTCCTTCTTCAGGTGCTCCAGGCAATCCCAAACCCATTCATCACAGGACCAAGCAGCTCTCAACCACCTTTAGCAGGCTTGAGTCTGATGGATTTCCAGGCCAGAGTCTTGTCAGTTTTGTGTGTTGTGCCCAACGTTGGAATTGGATGGCTGAAGGACAGAGGTGAGAAGACGATTGGGAATTGTGGCCCACAGTGTAGGTTACAGTTTCTCTGTCAGAATTCGAAAGGACAACTTCAGAGTGATTTTCTGGTGACTGTTTTAGGTCTACTCATTGCAAGCTATGGAGTTTCTCAGCTGCTTTGTAACAGTAAATCTTTGTTCTGCTGCTTTTACCTTTTCCTCAGCCACAGCGGCCTGCTCTGCTCTGTCCACTTTGCAGGCCCGTTTTAGGCTATTTGTATAACAATAATACTTTGTAGGTCAGGGCTCTATCCATTTTAGGGATTATAAATCAGAATAAAGATAGAAATAAAGAGAAAAGGAATCAAAGGGAATTGTCACAGATGAGAGGTAGTAAAAGGAACAAACTTTTTCTCCCTATAGATAACTGACTGCAGAACAAAGTCAGACTGGTTTTGGTAACCACAGGGTGTAACAGTCAGGCTTGAGGTTAAACCTGTTTTCCTGAGGACAGCAGGACAATCTACCTGAGTGTCACATTTGTAATAATGAAGTTTTAGAGAAGTCATTAAAGACTAAAGAGCATTGGAATGTTGGTACCGGACTCCCAGCCAGGCTAAAGGCCAGAACTGCAGGTGCAAAAAGATTTCCACTACATCACAACATAGCATTTTAGAAAGGGCAATACTTTTCCCTAATAGGCTGCTCACCTATTGGGTGTTTCTCAGCATCCTAATGCTCCTGCCACTTTGAAAAAGACCTAATCAAAAAAACTTACTTCTTGACTAATCATTTCAGTAAAGTGTTTTTTCAAAGATACTTTAGTTCAATATTAGCATTTTGCTTGAATTGGTTCTTAACCTCTCTCGGTTTCTACCTCATTGTCTGGGGTCCATGTTAGGCTTCTGTATTCCAAAATTTGGAAGTGTAATTGCATTTCCAAAATCCTTCCTGTCTCACAATGGGGCCAAACTGTCTCCTTCTACTCTCCCATGCAGGCTCTTGCCCTCTGATTCCTCTTAACAGCTAAATCTTGGCTTCCAGTTTCCATCAGAGCTGCTGAGGGAAGCTGGCTAAGGAAAAGGAAATTGCAGACAATACAGCCAAACTAGAGAGTGCAGACTTGGAGCAGATCCTAGCAACATAGCCTGTTAAAGGCAGCAAACAGGTATAACTTTTTACATACAGCCAAGTACACACAGCACGGCAAACCAGGTTGCTTACCTGGGCTACGAAACCAGGTCATCGGGAAGAAAATGGAGGCTAAAAGGGCTCAGAAGGATGTTTACACCTATCCACAACCATTCTTGGTGGTTCCAGAAGGAATTTTAGGATGTGGGTAGGTTCTCAAATGGGGTGCAGAGGATGGACTACAGATAGACTGTGGAAGTTGGGCACAGGCGGTGTTGAGGTGGCAGGGGACAGAGAAAGACATGACAACTCTAGCTGGGAGCTAATATCTCTCTTCTCCACAACATTTCAGGAAATGATCTGCAGAGGGTCCAGGTGAATAGAATTTACAAGTTAAATTGGGGTCTAGGTGATGAGAAATTTTAAATTAAGCTGTATTAGAAATTTTGGGTTAGAGTACTTATTGACTGTAATAAATTTTCTGCTATAAGAGTCATAATATAGAATGCTATCTTTATTCTGCTAAGAATAAAAAACTTCAATTGCAACTATGATTTAATGCAACCATTACTCTTCCAAGGATCCCTAAAAGAATCTGTTAATCCCCTCCTCCATGTTGGAGGACAGCATTGTCCACTTCAGTCTCCTGGGGGCTTCACCAGCACACGCTTCCCACCTCCCACAGTTAGGTCTTTGGTGTCTGCCTTCATTCCACAGTGCCAAATCTCTACAAGTGGTGAATCCCTGACATTCACTTGCTAGGACATACATTCTACAGGTTAGAAGATGCACCAAAATCGAAGGGAACTCCCA
Organism: Corvus moneduloides; assembly: GCF_009650955.1. Taxonomy (NCBI): domain Eukaryota; kingdom Metazoa; phylum Chordata; class Aves; order Passeriformes; family Corvidae; genus Corvus; species Corvus moneduloides. The sequence continues at coordinate 69,090,372 of NC_045511.1, forward strand.
GCTCATACCTGAGCATGTGCCATGAGGGCCTGCTACCCGCACTGGAGCCATATTTGTTATTCAGAAAAAAAACCCTAAACAATCAAATCACTCTCTCAAGATAAAGTTTAAACACTCAGGCTCTGATGTCTTTCAGTCTTAACAGCCGATGGGTGAAATCTGTGGGGGAGGTAGGCAGCTGAACAGACATGAGCAGTAGTAACTGTGTTTTTGAGGCAAATGATCTGATCCTAATGTACTAAACTTAGAATTGTTATCACAGCTTACCAGGGGTTTAAATATCAGGGGCTACTTTTGTCCCATATTTCTCCCTTCCAGCTGCTGAATTTTCCTTAAGCTGGCAGGCCTGCAAACCATGTCCAGAGATGTAGTAGCTGTTCAGGAAGGTGCAGAGACGTGCTACCTTGCACTCAACAAATGGAAATCCTATGTGGACCACAGAAAAATTAATTTTCATGGGGAGTTAAATACTGGTGGGTTTGAAAAACGAGGTTGGTTGCTTACAACCTAGTCCTGGTAGAGAAGGCTTAAGCTTCTATTAGCCTGCATTATGAATGATTTCATAACATCTTAATCACTCCTGCCCTGGACATTAACTCTGAGGAAGACATCTTCACACGCTGCAGCTTCTTATCACCTGTTTCTCTGGGTTTTTGGCAGTATGTCCCTGTATAGCATTTGAGGGAGAGACACTGTGGAGCAGCGCACCGCCCCTGTGTCCCTCCATCGCTCCGCTGTCCCTTCACCGCACCGTTTCCACGGTGCCTGCACAGCGGGAGCCTTCGCGGAGTCTTAGTGTCGCGCCGTCGCACACCGCTCGTCTGCTCCTGTCCCCTGTCCCCTGCGCCCCGTCCCTGCTGCGCTGGGGAGCGCTGGGCACGCTCAGCCGTGAGGCGCGTCCCCGCTGCTGCAAACCCCGTGCGACCCCTCGGTGACAGCCCCGGCCGCGCTGCGGGGCCACCCCGCGCTGCCCCCGCGCCCCGCCCCGCGGCCCCGCCCGCACCTGCGGACACCGCCCGCGCCCCCCGGCCCCGCGGGACCGCGCTGCCCCGCCGTGTCACGGCGCTCCCAGTCCTCCCCGCCCACCATCTTCTCCCCTCCCAGACAGGCACGGCCGAGGCGAAGCGGCGGACGGGCGGCTGCCTCCGTCTCCCTCCCCTTCTCCTCAGATGCCCTTTGCAGGGTTATTATTACAGTTCGTGGCTGCGCTCTGCCTGCCCCCCCTCGCCGCCCGCCCCTGCGCGCTGCGCAGCGCGCTGGCCGCGCTCCCCGCCCGGGCTGGCCGCCGCCCAGGGGTGCGGGATCCCCGCGGCCCGGAGCCAGCGCGCTCCGCTCCCCGCGCCCGCCCCGCCGCGTCCCGCACCCGCTCCCCGCACCATCGCCCCGCTCCTGCTCCCCGCACCATCGCCCCGCGTCCGGCGCTGCCCCGGCGGGGCTCGGCCGGCGGGCGCTGCCCGGTGGCTCCCAGGCAGCGGGGGAACGCGGGGCTGCGGATTATTGCAGACTAAGCAGTCTGGCGCTGCAGCATCGTGCGGGGGGAGGCGGGCGGGCAGGGGGAGTGTGCGTGCGTGCGTGCGTGTGTGTGTGTGTGTAAAGGGGGGATGGAGCTGGCAGCTGGCCAGCTACCATCAGAATTAGCTCATTGTTCAATATAACCGGCGCTGGCAAGCAAAACCCAGCCCGAGAGAGGGAATGGGGGGGAGGGGGGGAGGGAGGGGGGGAGAGAGAGAGAGACTTTCCCCCAGCTACCCCCACCCCTTTTTTCTTTTTTTTTTTTTTTCTCCGAGGCTGCACTTTGGGAGAGGTGCAGTCATTCTTACCCACACCCCCTACCCTCTCTCCACTCCCCCAACTATAAATTCCCTTCTGTAGCATGCTGCCCTTTTGTAATCCACATTTGTGTTTCAGATCATGTAGAAAGGACAGAAAGTGAGCAGGGAGCGGGGGCTTTTGTCTGTAAGTATATGCAATTCCAATCCACAGAATTTTATTTTTTTTACTTAATCCCCTTTCTCTCTCTCCCTCCCTCTCCCCCCTTTCCGCTTTCTTCTCTCTGTGTTTCTCTGTTTCTTTTCATTTCTTTTTGATTTCTTTTTGTCCTTAGCCGGACTTTGCTGCAGCTTGGCTTTCCCCTCTCGGGGCACATTTCCAAACAGGCTTTTTTAAGGAAAATGAGAAAACGTGCAGTATTTGTATCTAACTCTTTGTGCTTTAAGGCTGGATTTCTAGGCTGAGGATTTTTCTGCACACATGCAAGGGGAGATGAGAAGTGATTTTCTAAATTTTTTCCCTTTTCTGGGTTTTGCACTCTGTAAACACCAAAATGCATTTTTGAATCTAATGTGCTTGGCTTTGTTAGCATGCATGCAAGGCTCTAGGATAGGTTTATCATCTCCTTTCTTCTCCCTTGTAAAACGAATCTCCCTCTTCTCCACCCTGACACTGGATTCCTCTCAGGCTGCTGGGGTTTATTTTTAGAAAGCAGTCATTCTTGCAACAGCCTTCTGCATTTTTGCATGTGCAGCAGATAAATTTTGGGTGGTTCTTTTGAGAAAAAAAACAAAAACCAAAAAAAAACCAAAACCAAAACAAACCATATTTTGCTGAATGTGTAGTGACGTGCTGCTTTTTTCAAATGTTTTTGTGTACGTTTATAGATATATGAGTTTGCAGTGTTAAATCCAATATGTATGTGTTTGTGTAAACATATGACTCATACCTAATTGTATTTCGTACATACATGCTATAGGTAAGAAATACGTAATCAATAGAAGAGAACTTTAATTTTTCTTGCTATAAGAAAGCTGATAAAGGAGGTTTGCTACCAATTCAGTCCATTAAGAGAGTGATAATTTAAAGTAAATGAGGTAGGACCTACTCTCCTTTTTTTTCTCTCCCTGTTTAAAATAGGGGGTGTGTATGGAATAGAGAGAGGGAGAAAACTGGAGGTTATGTAATGCAGTGCCATTTCCAAAAATACCTACTCTCTGGGCCATTACATTGTGTTATACTTGTTCCTTGACTGCAAAAACCCACACTTAGTAGTATGCCTGGGAACAATGGACCACAAATTACAGTAAACATAGAGTGACAGATTTTTGTCCTCTTGACAGATTTTTACCTGTGTTAACCATTACGTATGGGGCTCTTCAGAAATGTACCCAGTGCTAAGAATAGCATAGGGTTCTGCAAATCCAGGTACCAGGGATTCCTTTGTCCTATATTTAAGCCTACAGACCACTGAAGTGCAGAGATGCATGATATATAAGCATATGTGTGGTTAGAATAATTTGCATGACTTTAATCTTAACCACTAAAGCTTATACTTGGTTCACCCACTGTTATGCTGACAAAAACATACCTTTCAAATATTACAACAGTTGGAATGACTTTTTTTTTTTTCATTTTTAATTTTTTTAAAATTGTTTTCAGATTGTTCTCCTTGTGCTACTTGAGAGAAACTGCAATCCCAAGACTTAATAGAACCTAAAAATGGTAAGAATTAGTTGCTTTAGCAGAGTATCAATAATTTTTTGTTTCAATACAAACCTTATTTACCTCTTCCCAATACTCATTTATAAATAGGACCTTTATACAACATATTTTTGAGGCTATGGGGATTTGCCATACAATAACTGATGTACTCTGAAAAGCTCCTTATGTTGAATCTTATATTTTCTTGCATTTTTTGAATAAAAATCTGAAATCCCTCTCTGTGCAGTAAGGCTTATTTAATTGAAACAAGAAATATTTAAGTTATTGTGAAAAATACACATCATAACACAGGTAGCAATGTATGCAGACAAAACAATATCCAGTAATGCCAACACTGACACCTTTCTCCCAGAAAGAAGAAATAGGTCATTGCACTTTGTAAGTGAAACAGATTTAATGTTAGTCTGTCAGGGAAGTACATAAGGTGTAAACTAAATTTTCTTATTAGGTTAACCTTCTGAAAACACTACCATTCTTTGTGATCTGTTCTAGAAAAAGTGTCTAGGCCTCAAACCTGACTGAACTTACAGGCACTTGTTTGGAATGTGTTTAATGAACAATAACCTGTTTCCTTTAGTGCTAATTGTGTTTGTATTTTTATTGATTAAAGCCCATTTGTTATACTTTGAGATACCACTGCTGACAAACTCCTGATTTTAAGGATATGCATATAAATATGGTGTTCTCTGAGAAGGACTGTCTCAGAATCAGCAGGACAAAGGTAACAGGTTTTTTTCAGAAAAAGTACTCAAAGTAGGCAGATTTAGTTTAGATGGTTTGTTATCCTATAGCATTCTTAGTTGAGGATGCAGCTATCACTGAAGCATATCTAAATACATGTACTGACAAAAATGTGATGTATTTTGGGTGCTACATGATAAAATCATGATCAAACCTCAGTTAGTATTGAGCAATGCTTTAAGTAGCATTGCATAAGGCATACATTAGCATAGAATATTTTCCCCAGTGTGAGGTTTTGAGGGACATACTCTTACGAAAATTGGTTAAGTTAATTGTATAAATATTATCCCTGTCTGGTTCTTTGGGGTTGTTTTGATATGGGGGAGGAGGGATGATCAAAGAATGATTAAAATAAGCAAATACATACTCTGTTATAAAGGCTTTGTTTTTGGTTTTGGCTCCTTGTTTTATATCATTCCTATCTGCAAAAATAAACTTTCAAATTCTGGAGTTTTAGTCTATTCTGGAACCTACTTTCATCAAAGTGCTTTGCTCATCTGTGTATAAATGAATAGATGGGGGTGGGGAATTAAAAGGGAAATGATTCACTTAAACTGTGAATAGAAATCATGTTAAAATACATGTTGTTCACACAACTGTGGAATATTGGATAAGGCAACTGTTTTCCTACCAACACCAAGGTGACAATCAGCCCACATTTTAGATGTTATGCAGGCTGCTATGTGCAATATATGCCTATCTATGGAACAAAAGATTATTTTAAGTTTAGTTAGGCATAAAATAGCCACTGATTTCTACCAGCAGATGGTTCTATAAATCTAGCAAGGTTCCTGTAGTAGTCAATGAAATCAGTTTTGTAAAGCCAGTCTCTGGGCCAGAACATAAAATACAACTTAGAGCTATCCAAATGCAAAAAACCCTGCTGTTACTCACCTGTCTGGTCCCATCGTTTGCTTTGCAGTGTAACATAAATACAAACCTCATTTAGCTATTTTTAAAAGTTCCACTTCTTTTTTGTGATCCGAATTAAACTGTATGATTAGGTTTTACCCCAGCTTGCAAGGTTGTTTAAGATGTGATACTTGGCAGAATCTCTTCTCCTACCACCACCCTTTTTCCCCCTTTCTTTCACTCCTGGCACACTAATACTGAATGTAATACTAAGTCAGACCAGTGACACACTTTCCTTGCAGTAGTGGACACACTTGTCTTTGCCATATTCTTGGATTAACTGCAAGTATCTCTAACCATTCTAATTTGCAGGAAATACTCTTCTTTGCTTATCAACACTTTCTACACACTGCAATACATGACAATAAAAGTTCTTACTTTGTTTTTAATATCACAGTATATGCAAAGGCTCTATCTTGCTCTCACTGACCAGTGAAAATTTAGCTATCATGTTTCACTAGACTGAGATAGACCTTAAAAAATGGTGGAAAATAACTTTCTTATTCCTTTGCCTGTCTGAAAGTTCATTAATTATTTAGCTAGGCTTACAGTAAAATTTGAAGTGACTAGAATAAGTGAGAACAAACGAATTCTTGGTTTAACTTCACTGTCTTACCCTTAGTTTCTTAATGTTCTTTTCTCATAAAATGTTTTAAACAGTAAAAGCAAGTTATTTAACACATTAGTTTTCAGTGCTTCTTCTCCTTTTCCTGGACTTGGAATTAGAATTACCTGGTTAATTAATCAATCTTTCTTGCACCTGTTTAATAATAATATCCTCAATTTTAAGAGAAACAGAAAAGCAGAAGACTGCACTTTTTATTATTCTTATCATTTTAACTCGTAGACATTTTGAGCCACCTTACACAAGAACATTTGCCATTTGGGGATCTGTCCTTACTTCTGCATAATGTATTTCCTTAAGTGTCTACTTGAAGGAGGAAAGAGTGTTTTATATTTATGTGCAATGTATAAAATCCTGAGGTGAATTAAGTGCTCTTTTAATTTGAAATGCTAGAACTTCTGTATACTACCTTAATGGCAAGTGCTGAGTGTCATGAAATATAAACTAAAATTTTAGTGCTAACCAGGGGGGAAAAAGGTTCTAACTAAAAAAGAATTAAAAAAAATAATTTGTTTTAAATTTTTTTTCTGCCCCATCCAATCATTGAAAGTGATCCAATCGTTTAAATAAAGGAACTTGTTAGAAGAGTGGGAGTAAGGAAGTCTTAATTACGGTTTTCTGTGACCTCAAAGAAGGCTCCTACCAAAACCAGGAAAGGGTTGGGGTTTGTGTTGTTTGTTTGTGTTTGTTATGGTAAATATTGGTTTTTAAAGAAAGAAACCAGACTATCATTTTAGACAGTTAGAGAAGTGGTCTGTTTATTTGCTTCCAAAGCCCTCAGCTGTGTCCTTTTCTCCTTCTTGTGCATTGTAGGTTAAGTTCTGAGAGCTCACAGAGCAGGTGCTTGAGGAATTCAACCTAACAATAAAAAATGTGTATATCAGTAAACAGATCCTTAATAATTTAATTTTTACTTTTCTTAAAGTACACAAAAGATAATCTAGAGCCAATCATTAATTTGCTCCTGGCTTACCAAAATGAGACAGCTTTCTTGTCAGCCTGTCTTACTGGTGTGGAATCTCTAGGCTGGCTGTTGTACAGTATAGCTGTGTCATCCCAGAGCAAAAAGGCTCTGGAAATAGGTCATTTGGGCTGAATGCTTCCTGTAGTGCATCCTTGCCTGAACTGCATCAGTTCTGAGGTTATTCTGTCATATTCTGTCGTTTACATTCCCTGCATTTTATAGTCTTACTGTGGGAAAAAGAGAAATAGGGGATGATGATTAAGGGTGAAAACAGTTTGGAGAAAAGCCCTTCTTTGTTAAGTCAGAGGGAAAGAAATGATAGCCTGCATTTGGTTGAAAAGAATCACCATCCCATTTAGTTTTTTGTTTGTGTGGGGCGTTTTTTTTAGTTTGTAAAGAAATTATAATATCATTTACATTAGGTGAAGATATTTATGAAGGGAATTTTATGTTTAAGATGTCATCCCAGTTTAGCCATTACTAACCTTTTTCCAGGGAGTTACATGCAGGTGTCTTTACACATTCTGTAATTTTCTGTGCTCCTGGGCTGGAACAGGTCTGCATAATTTTAGGATTATTTGTGGAGAATGGAGCCTAGAATTGGTCTGGCAGAGGCAGGCATTATTTGGAACCTTTTATATGCTCTGAGGGGAAAAAAAAGGCAAGGTATTGAAATGAGACATTATGTCCAACCTATTACTAGGCACAAACTGGACAAAAGCAGCTCTTGGTCTGGCATGAGAAAACTCATACCTGGTTGATAATTACCGAGCCTGGTACTGGAACTGGAATTGGAGTCTCCTTTATGGTAAGTCAGAGCCACGCAGAACCTGCAGGACTGTCAGATCCTCTTCTGTTCGTGTATAGCATGGGCATAATTTGGTCAAGAGAAGTAATTGTGAGGGATGAAAGCTAAGCAGTTTTGGCCATATGAATGTGTATATTGTGCTTTTTTATTATGCTTATGTAATGTGCGTATCATACATTGTGTGTAGTTTATGCAGTGTTACTTGATTGATGAAAACTCAGGGAGAATTAAAATTTCCAGCTTACAAAGTTTATAAGCAGAAATACAAACAAGTTTTTGGAATACTTCTGTCAAGCCACCTGTTCAGCTGAGCAGAAAACAAACATGTACTTGATTATGAGTAGAAAAGTAGAGCTTAAAAAAAAAGTAATTTTTGCCCAGAGGTATAGATACTGTGGATATTTCAGTGGTACAGCTCATACGCACATGAAAAGACAAAAGCTTTTATATACTTGTTTCTACTCAGTCAGAAATATGCTCTGGGTGCTAAAATTTTGTTACTCTGCCCCAGAATACTCTATCAGAACAGAACTGTGTTGACACGTGGAATGGAGATTTATGCAATACTAGGTCCAGGAAAGATTTTTACTAAATTTTTTCTCAAAGGCTGAAATTTTGGAAAATCAGAAATAAGAATATACATCTAGTAACACTACAGATGTGACATTGGTTTTTAAGGCTTGGGATCTAAAGCCATAACTAACAACATTTTTAGTTTTTTTCTAACATTGGTATACTGTTGCTTCATACTTGAGTTCTGATTCTTGTATATGGCTAAAGAGATGGGAAAAGGATGACAGTTAATAGTTCTAGAACAACTTCATAAACATAATTCAGCTGGCATCATTTACTGGAAGAGGATATTTTAATAAAAATAGTTTTAACTCTTTGTATTTTGGTTTTATTTCAAATATTTATTCACCTCATTAAACCATATTGATTGAGGGCACAATCTCAAAAGGTGCAAAAAATATTATTTTCATATGTTTAATGTAGAATGATAGTATGAATCATTACTGACTGTTATATGTAATTCAATTTGAACTTCTGGTCTGGCAAATTCACAGTAGCAGGACTGAATGAATCCCTGTGTACATGTTGCTGGGAGCATTCCTGATGTTTCCTTGTGTAAATACTGCATTAAAACAAACAAACAAGCAAAAACAACCCACCCTCAGAATTAGTAGGATTTTCTCATCCTGCAGGAAGAACTGTCTCTGGAATAATTTTGTTAACAGTAACCTGATTGTCTCTCTACTAGCTTGGCATACTTATGTGGGAGCCAGTTGAAAAAAGTTATAAGAAATTTGTGTGTCCTCACTGGAGGTGGTAAAAGCCTTGACTTAATACACACATTATCAGAAAGAACCTCTGGCCTCTTCCAGCACTGATATTTAGAAGGTGCACATTGACACCACAGAGCTACTTAGAAAGGTCAAGTTAGAGAGGAACAAATCTTCCTTCTTTGCTTTAAAATGGCTGTGTATCTGTGATAAATCTCCATCATGAAAGCGTATGAGTTTACACAGCTCCTTAGATGAGTCCCAGAACCCACAGATATTTTATTACTTTTAGCCTCCAGAACATACATGATACATTTTGTGCTTTTGTATCTGGAGTAGCACTTAGCTGCATTACTGCCTGCCTAGTAGAGCCTGGTAATAGGCTTCAGGTAAATGTACCACGCTGCTTTCAAGCACTTGTTAACAATCAGCTGCCCTCATTACATCTCTTTTAATGAGGTAAGTGAGTAGTGGTTCTACAGTGTGGTTCTCCCTCCCGTTTCCAAGAGTATGGCTGGGGCTTTTTAATACTTGCCTGTAAAATGGTGCTTGGGCAAGGGGCTGGCAACTCCGGAGGGGAAAGGAGGGCTCTTGTGGCTGGGCTCAATTCTCTGCCACTGGAAAGCAGTTGGCAGAGGCAGTGAGCTTGCCTCCACTTGAGGAACAGCATCTCTGGTAGGATTTCTGCTCATCTTTTTAGTATGTGAGAGAAAAGCTCTTGTAGCCCAAAACAGTCTCTTGAGCCTTCTGTAAGTTACAGTGTTCAGGCCATTAATTTAGAAATTGTATATGAAATTTTGAAAAACAAACACTTTTTTGGGAGACTTCTTGGTGTATACATTTTGTGTACCCCAAGACTGGAGGGCCAGCTTTGAGAGGGCACACAGGAGAAGCATTTTTCTGGTCTGTCTCTGTTCTTATTCTTAAGGATTTACTTACTGGCCACTGTTCTTGCTGGTCTTTCCCTTAAGATCAAAACTCAGTAGAGTGAGGACACTGCACTAAATAGGCTTTTTGGTCAGCCTCTGACCATGCTCTTTTTCTTCTTCTGTAGCTCAAGTAACTTGTCCATGTTAGGTATGAAACTACTGAAAAACCACTATGCATCCTTTGGTCCAGAATTTTTGCTGCCATGACGTGTGTTCACCTGAGTTTATAACAAGAGATTTGCTTATGTGCCTCTTGTTCTGCAGTTACTATTAGATGTAGATGCAAATAGTTACCAATTAAGTTCTACCTTATTGTACTTGAAGAGCAAATTACAAACTCCTATGTAATTAACTGAGAACTTGAGTATTATTTTAATTCTCAGCCCTGTTGTTGTTTTTCTGTGTGTTGCATGTTAAGTAAAGCAACAAAAAAATACTGTAGTACAGAGGCAAAAAAAAAAAAATATGTGGGGTTGTACTGGGTTCTGAGTTTGGTTTTCTGATGGCTGATTTGCTTCTTTTGATTTCTGTGATGTTTTGCAGTTTCAGAGAACATACACAAAAATTTACTGGAGGAACAAAGTAATTTGCAGCCATTTTATTGCTTAATGAAACTTTCCACATAATACATTTGTTTCTTATTTTTTCTGAAATAAATGCATTCTTTCTCTTTCAAGGAGTGCAATACTGTGGTAATGAGTATCTTTGTAAAAATCATTAATTCATTAAGAAGCTGGAGGAGCATTTATGACAGTGTTCACAATGTACTGTTAGATTTTTCCCTCTTAGTCTTTGTGTATGCATGGTAAATATTAACAATGCTTTGCAATTATTTTTGTGTATTAATGAAGTAAAAAAGCAGCATGACAACATCTGTAGCACACAAGCTGTATTGATCCTAACTGGTGCAGAAAAGTGAAAATTGATCTCTCTTCCTAAAAATTGCATTACATTCAGGTGGTGTGGATTCCTCCCCAGGCAAAGTTAGAAAGTGTTTTCTCTAACTAACCTCATTCAATCACATATGTTAGAAGACAGCTGAAGTTTCTGTAGAGGGCTTCTTACTGGGTAAAGAAATGGGCAGAAGTCTTATACGTAAGTACACACATATAAAAGATGTAACCTGTGTATGGATGAGGGCAGGAGTGAGCCCCTTGAAGCAGCTGGTGCAGATAAGCCAAGGTAGGAGACTGCATAGGAGCAGACACTTCAGTGTAACCTCAAGAATAGATGCTTTAAGAAGAAAAAAGGAAACAACAGATGAAGATGGGTTTACAGGGGGAGATTTTCCATTAAAATCTAAAAAAACTACCTCCAAGGTCACTTCCTTATGTTGTGTAGGGAAGGAGCAAATAACATCCTATTCTGTGAAATTGACAGAAATTGCAGAAGAGATGCCAAAGGACTATAAAAATCCCCAAATACCTAATGAATAAACTTTATAATTCATGTGCAGTGTGGAGAGGGGGATGCAAGGAAAAGCATACTTGTCTCATTTAGGCCTTTTCATCTCTATGTGGTTGTGAGTTTGAGTCATCAGATAGGGAGGAATAAAAAGCAGCAACGATATCTTCCCCATGAAAAGGCAAAGACATCAAAGGATGCTGATGCAGAGAAGTCAAAGGCAAATTCAGGTGTACAGTTGTCCTGCCATGTTCTGCTGATATGCTGCCAAGTATTAATTATCATTGCAATGGCAGGTAAAGTCTCACAAAAGGGTGAGCCACTTGGAGCAATCCCAGCTGGAGAATCGTGATGTAATTCTTCATCAGTTCTCTCAAACCATTTATCTAACTTTCTTTACTGTGTGGAGTTAACCAAGTGAAAGAAATGTAAATTATTGTTTTTCCCCACTGATTTTTTAATGTTCATGGCACTGATGTGGAAAACAGGGATGACAGAAAAATCTGCTGCCCTGACAGGATACTGAAAACATGAAGTCAGGTTATTTGGGATGACTGTTGCCGCACCTCAAGCAGAGGATCAGATTCGTGATGCAGAGACATTCAAGCAAACAAGTTCACAAAATTGTTAAGCCTCCCATCTGCTAAATCACATGTTCACAGAATTTTTAAATTATTAAGCTAAGGTAATGAAGTTTCACTTTAACTTGGCCAAGTTTTGGTTTCTGCTGTTTCAGTAGGAAAAGCTTCCTCAGTGAGCCTCTTCCAGAGTCAGCCTATCACAATAGCAGCATCCTGTTCGATCATGAGTACAGCTTCTTAAATATAACAGAGGCTCATCAAAACTTCAAGGACTCATTGAAATAAGGAGTAATGATGAGTACTCTTCATGTAGCCTTGTCACTGCTCTCTCCAGAAGACCTGGAAAATAAAAGCTGACTGATAGAATACTGCTGCCCAACTAAACTCTTAAAAAGCAGCAACCATTCAGCTGACAGCTGCTATATGTATTAAATCTTGTGTTCTAGGTTAGCAACACAGTGGATATTTGTATTTTATACTTTCATAATATTCCCCTCACAGTCTTAAAAATAAATTGCTACAGATGGGAGCATTAGTTTACCCCTTGCACTGAAGCAAAGGCTTTAATCCTTGCGCAAGCTTTCCCTCCAGTTTGGTTTAAAAAGAATTAGTGAGGTTTTCATTCACAAGATTACTTATTTAGTGTTTGAGCAGTGGTGCAGTAAGATTGTTTATGCATTTGGATTGTGATTGTGGGATGTTGGTTAGAAAGAAAATATTTTATTGCAGTGGGAGGCATTTGGGGGAATTGAGAAGTGCATGGTAGGATGTGCTGTGAAAAGTACATCGACAGCTCAAAGTAGCTGGTAACTAAGAAATTTTAAAGAAATGTGGGTACAGAAATGAAGAGCAGTGTTCCTTTTTGGCTATACAGCCCACTCTCAGGAGGAGGGTGGCCTCTCTCCCTCTCTCTGTTCTGGATTAGGCACGCACAGGGCACTTAGTCCTCACAGCTGCACAATGTCATTTTAGTGCTGTTAAATGAGAGAACAAACATGCCTTTTTCTTTCTTTCTTTTCCACACACACCTCTTATCATTCTACTCCATTGTTTCTCAGCATGTTGCCATCTGTGTCTGCTATTACACTGCTAATCCATATAGTAAATATTTTTCTTATAGTTTTCTTTATTTTTCCTTTCCTAGGTAGGCTACTGCAGAATTACTGGAGATGGTCACCTTTATTTGGAATTAGGATCTAGAGTACTTGTCATCATTTCCTTTTTGTTTTCATTTCCCTCTGCCTCAAAATTGATTTGTAAGACAAATAAGTTATCTGAAGTTCTCTAAAAGGTGGTTGTTGATTTCCTCAGAGCAGTTGCTCCTCAATAAACTTTAAGTTAAGAAATGAAGAGTGCAGTTGAATACAACTTAAGTCCTGAACAAGACTCGATTGCAGGAATTTAGTTGTGGTTCATATGGGGGAAAAAAGATATAAAAAGTAATTCCAAGGGCTTTCTCAATTGTTTCTTAACTATAAAAACCTTGGGAATGCTTAACAGGAGCATGATCATTTTAGTAAGTTTAGCATGCCATAAATCTGAGGGTTTTTTCCTCTTGATGGATTTTTCTGAATGTTTGAAAGATGCTCTTAGTGAATAGGAATGAAGAGTGGGTACCAAATCAATTTTAGCATTTTGATGTGACTGATAGAGTATGTTTCATTCAGCTCTGTTAAAATTATTCTATGTATCTGTTTTAAGGCTGGGCAAAATATTGTGCTCCCCTACCATTGTTCTTTAAGAAGGCATGGCTTGCAATGAAAAAAAAACGGAATTGGAATTTTGAATGTTGGTAAAATGGAGGAAGAGCAAAAGAGTTTCTCAGCCTATTGGGAAAAGGACTAAAGAAGACTCTGCTGGTTTTGAATCCTCCTGGTTTTGAAAAAAAAAGCCCCAAACCAAAACAACACAAAAAAACCCATCAGTTGTTCTGGAATCTGAGAGAGCTGGTACATAGACTAGGCATTTCTTTTCCTCCACTTTTGCTCTTTCTTCAATATTAAATTTTATTATTTGTGTCTTTTCAGGAGACTGGAGGCTACTAAACTGAACACATACGCATAGAGGACCCGTAATTCCCAGTTTTCAAGTTGTCAGTGTTTCAGGCAGACTGCATGTTGCTGTATAGCAGTGTCTCAGGTAGCTCTTCCCAGATGTCATAGTTCATGGATGAAGCTTCCTAGCTTAACTGTCTGGCTAATGAATATCCAATACTGAGGCTATCAGTGTGAGTCAGCATTACGCAGACTTGCACTGACTGCAGTTTTCAATCCATCCTAAAGCTCAGTAATTCTGTTCTGAATTCTGATACTTTGGTTATTTGAGCCAAGCCTGCACTTGTGTAACAGTCACACAGGAAGTACTAAGAAATGAAAATTTGGTGTTTATCAATGGAAGCATTTATTTAGGAGTATTTGCTTCATGCTAACAGCTGGAATGTTGTAACCCTTACATCCTACTCCATAATGGAGCATTGCTTTCCTCTCTCTGTAGCTCATCTTGCAACATTTATATCAGTAATTTTGAGCGGCTGTCGTTGAATTAATGTTCTATATGTTTTTCTAACACCCTAGTTATCAGTATATTTGAACTTCTAAGTAGTTTCTGCAGTTATAAAGCACAGCAAGACATCATGGTTTGCTTTTTGTCTTTTTTTTCCCCCTTGTAGTGAATTACAGTAAATCTTAAGTGGACTTCTCTATGCCAGCATCTTTTTTTCCATTCCAGAATCTTCTTCCATTTGGCCAGGATCTAAGCCATGATTCTCCAGCCCTTCAGCATTGCTCCCAAGGCAGAGATTTAAAGTCCTTTGTCCATTCAGGACTCTGGTACAGTCATAGCAGAACAGTCACTTCTGTGTGTCTTCTATGTGAAATAGGTCCACGTGATTATTATCTACCAATATGGGCCACAGTATTTGTTTTTGAAGAAGAAAAAAGGATATGAATGGATTTTTTTTTCTTTACAGAGAATTACCGTGAAAGAGTTTGGGGATTGTGCAGGTTATTTTTTGGGTGGTGGTAGGTTTTGGTGTTTGTTTTTTTTAACCCTGGAGCAGAGTTGTGAGCTCATGTTAAAATTTACACCTTTTCCGTCCTGCTTCATTCCCAAAATCCACCCTCAAACTGCAATTCCTCCAAGTTTTTATGAATTTAATTTGAGGTTTCCTGTCTTTTTCATTTAACTTCAGGTGCTTATTTTATTCCTATTAGTTTATTAATAGGGATAACACAGCCTGTAGGCAAACCTAAATACATCTCAGGCTCCATGGAAAATATAGAAGGTTGTATTCATGATAATGACTAATACTGTGTTCTGATGCTTATGCCATCCTCCTATATACATTTTGTATACTTTGCTGGTGTGAACAGCATGTCCTGTGGTAGAGCTGAACTCCTATTGCTATTTCCCACCACGAGTTTTCACACAGAAAGTATGACTACACAATAAAATCAAGACATAACTGCAGAATGGGTAACTGGTGATTATAAATAGCAACAGAAGAGCTCAGAGGTTACTTGGTATCTTTCATTCAAGTGTTTCAAATATTCAGTGTGAACATTAACTGAATTCACAGGGTGCCCTATGCTATGCATTGGTTATTTTATGTCAAACGCAGCCAGAGAGCTGAACTGGCTTGTCTGAGACCTCAGATATGAAAAAAACCCCACCAATCTGTTCCTTTAACCAGTAGAAAGCACAGTGGTTGATACTGCAGAAAAGCATGGGACAATGTACAAAGCAGGCACTGCCTTGAGCTTTGTGTTTTAAATTTCCCTCCTCTGTGTCCTGCATTACAGAAGAGCTCAGTATTTTCTATTGGGAAGATGATTTAAAGAATTTTCCAATAATTTCTCCAGGATAGAACTAGTCCAGTTGTGACACCTAATAGTCAACATGCACCTCCACAGAAATGAAAACTTTCCTCATGTTTCAATATATGCGCAGTAGCAAGCCGGTGAGTGAAACTGGTCCATCACTTACTTAACTGACAATGAAAGTTTTGATTCCCAAAGTGCAAACAAATTTGAATGGTGTAATTTATAAAGGCTAGCTCAAAACACTAACAGTTTGACATCCAGGTGTCATGCAGAAAGAGTTCAATTCACCAAACACCAAGGGCCCAGGAGACAGACCCAGCAGGAATTAAATTTAAGGATTTCAGCATTGTGTGTAACTTGTGCCTCACCACTTCAGCATTTCAGAGACTGAGATGAAGAGATATTCTGATCTTCATCTTGAAGCTGAGAGGCATTAGCTTGATATTTATTCACTTTAACCTCCACTGTAGTCAGTGCCCAGCTCTAGATCTTACCCATTCTACACAGAAGAATTTTCCTGTAGACATTGTAGGCCAGCACCTTAACCATTAAATCCTGCTGCCAGCTATTTTCTTGTATGTGTTTTATAATGTGTTGAAATTTTTTTAATGTGGAAAACACAGGGTGCTAACACAGAATTATAATTGTTTCAATGATCTTACAAAGTTATACATTCTAGTTCACCACTCATTGTGAAAGGATATCAAATGTGTGTTGCTCTTGTCACCTGCAGTCATCAGCAAAGATAATGAACTTCATTAAACAGCCCTTTGCCAGTGACCTCTGGCAGAAGGGAATGGACATGTTTTCTCACAATATCCTCAGCAAGTTCATTATCACAGACATCCTCTTATAAAGAATTTATCAGAGATATTAAAAAAAAATGCTCTTATTTATTTTTTCTTAAAGCGCCTGTTGAATGCAGATAAACATAAAACAATATAGTTGGAATTCTCTAGGGACAGATGTTGTCATGGGTATAAAAAAATATGCACTAAACATTAAACACTCTGGGCTAAGCTCTACTGACATCAGACTTGTTTCAGTCATGCTGTCTGTCACATGAACACCACTGCATTTAATGAATCTCTCTTTGTTAGTAAGATCTTGTATATATTTATGTCACTGCAGGTTTATCAGCCAAGTTCAATGATTTGGTTAAGCCAGAAGATCTTTCCAACCAGCCGTGGGGATGGGGAATTTCCAAAGGTAAAGTTATTTGTGTAATTTCTTTCATGCAATAGTTTGCTAAGATGAAAGTTTTCAGAAAAAAGAATTTAAAACTTGAAAGTTCAATGTATTTTATTTTACAACCACTTCAAGAAAGTAGCCAGGTCTCATGATTTCATCACGTGTCTTATGTTACTCTGTTTTTCTTAAAGCCTTGGCTCCTTGCACCATGCAGTTAACTGAAGATTTCAGCTTTCATTTTATAATCATGTTTTTAGCCTTCGGGTTTGCAGAAAACGTGGACTCTTGCTGGCTGCACACCAGAAGGAAAACATACTAATTTTCAAGGGCCCATATTTCTTAAGCCTGTCTCATAATTTTACAAGCCTGACATCTGAGTTCTGAATGCTTAATTTTGGCAATGCTTTCCTAGCAATGCAGATGAAAAAGTCAATGATAATGCAGCAGGAGGAACTAGGTGTTGCTTATCTTTTATTAAGTACCTTGCTTGTGCCTTACCTGGCATGAGTAACAAGCATACAAAGCAAGGTAGTTTTCATCTGAGTTTGACAAGAAGTACCACAACATAAAGGCAGAAGATGTGGCTCATTAGACAGAATTAATAAGATTTCATTCTGTTACCATTACTGGTTTAAGAAATGTGAATCTGGACATTGAGTAGCGAAAGATAACAGATTACGCAGAACTACAGGATGTACATGTTTTATTCTCATATTCCCTTTCAAATACTGGCTCAAGCAGGTAAGTAAAGAAGAGAACACATGGAAAATCATTTTGATTAAGTTTCAGTTATTAGCTAGGCTTCTGCTCCCTGTTAACAAAACTCTGCTATTATTCCGTCTGGATAACATTATACTTTCCTGTACACTTTTTCCTCTACAAGAGAACTTCTAAAGTTTATAGGTGGGCTATTTGCAGGCTCATGTGCCAGCCTGCCATTCTCTAAACTAGCATATGTGGCAGTACTGCCATTCTTAGCATTCACAGTATTCCAACAGTTCAGCCGAGACGACTGGTAGCAGTGCCAGAGCATGATGAATGGGCTCTATAGGGTCATACTTACACCAGATGAATTTGCTAATTTTATGAATCAGCTGTGTGTTAACTAGATTATTTTTATTCAAAATGTTAAGTTAGGAGTTTTCAGTAAGTTGTCATTCATCATCAAATGAAGTTTCTCCTGAAGAACAGGAATGAAGCTATGCACTATGTGCAGCATAGCAACAATGCTGCATTATATTGGATTTATGAATAGCTGTGGGTTTATGCTGTACTTAGCTTAAAATAAAAGTTTCTCAGAAGGGATAACAGTTTCTCAACTAGCCAAAACATATTATAAATCTTTTTCCCCTTTAAAGTTACTGGATTCTTGTTTTTAAAATACAATGTTTTTTTCCTAGCCTTTATGTAATTCTTCAGAAGATTTTTTGGCATATGCTGGTACAATGACCAGTTTTTAGAACTAGCTCCAAACTTTATTTCACAATTGACCTTCAAAAGCAGCTTCAGGATCAGTTGCACACAGTCCAGCTTCCAGCAGCGTATCATCTTTAACAGAAACTATACATCTTTGGAATTTTTTTCATTTGTACTATTAAATTAATTAGGATAAATTGGTGAAAAAAACTGCAGAAAGTTTTCAGTCCTCCAGCTGAGCAGTTTTATCTACTCAATGCTAAACAGCTTGAACTGCTGAAAGAATAAAGTAAAATTAATAGATTTTTAAAAACTATTATTTGAGATAAAAGTGGTTTGTTGGTTTGGTTTTTTTTAAATTTATTTTCATGCAACCAACAAATATAAAAGGCTTCAGTTCTTAATGACAGTTTATTTCCAGACCTTGAAGGGTCACAAGGGACTTTATATCTCATGATTGTATGGCAGGATTTCAGGACTGAGGTTGTTTTCACAGCTGAAAAGGAACTGCCCGACACAATGCTTTTGGAAATTTGCCCAGACCTTTGGTCTGTGTGGTGTGCCTGTTTGCATGTGTAAGTTTCTAGTTTTCCCTTCATATCCTGTAATGATACACAAGTAGAAAATTTAGTACAACAAAAATAAGTAAAAATATTATCATGAGGATGGAATTTTCTAGAGTCCTGTGAGGAAATTTGTTTGTACAGTCACTAAAAATTAAATGTTATTTTCTCATTTTGAAATGCTTGCAAAATACCCATATAGGCTCTAGCAAATGTACGTTACAACTCCTTATCCTTCTGCATACGTCCTGGCCAAATTCTGCTCTTTTCCTCCACTTCTTGATGCCCCAAAGGAACAGGCCACCAGTTGTCTCCAGGAAGGGATTTGCTCTGTGCTCAGACTGAAAACTGCACCTGTGTGCAGTGCAGGACCCCATGGGGAGTTCACCTACCTAAAAGCAGAATTTATCCTGTAAACTGTGATAAATGAAGGAGGAGAGCCATGGGATTGCTTCAGTCCCAGCACAAGCAAATGTAGCAACTATGAACATCCCAGTGAAAATTCTGGGTTTAAGGAGCCAGGAAAGGAAAAATTGCTGAAAATGGCATTTTATTGGTCATTGGGAAACTGCCATGTGTTTAATTCCTAATTCAGAAATTCACAACCCTCACATCAGAAAAAAAAAATGAACTTGGAGAAGATAACTTTAATTTCTTATACAAAGAGAAGCATTATGCTTATGTGACAAACATATCCTAAACAATATGAGCAATAAAACACCGTTACAATTCTTACCTTTTAAACACAAAAGACATAGACTTTTTTTCTCCTTAAGATACATTACTAGCTCAACAAATTATTTTTGTTTCAGATCTCATAGTGACATATCATCAGCAGAGTACTTTAGGCACGTGCTTAGCCTTTAGGCTTCTTTCTGAGGCCTAAAATGAACATATATTTAAATGCTGTTTAAAAACTTTGCTGAATAGGCACAGTTAATATGTATGGTTAGCAAAGATCTGAGGCAGCTGGCTTATATGGCACACCACTTCCTTACCTGCCCAGAACAAGAAAGACACTGCAGTGTTTCGTGTGTGCTCTTTTTGATGGATTAATATAAGGAAGTGACTTACTAGTGTACGTAAGTTAAACAGTAAGGTTTTTTAAAAATGAGAGGTCTAAGCTGGAAAAAGTTTTCTTAATATTAAAATGATCTTTCATAAACAAGATGTACTTTTATGTTGGCTCTTCTGCATTTTTTGCTGCTAGGACACATTCATTCATGCCCAAGTGAAATGTTTTTCCCAGGTGCTGCAAGAACTGCCTGGTTTTCAAACAACCCCTTTGTTCTCTGTGGCATCAGTATTTACAGGCTATTCAGTCATGTTTAGTAGATGAACTAAAGCTGGGGAACTATGGAAAGCTTAGGATGGGAGAAGGAAGCACCCCACCAAACAGAAGCACAGCTAATATCACTTTTTCCTCTCCACAGGGAAATCTCCCCATCTCGAAGGAAGTGAATCGCAAGAAAAGTGAGGTGGAGCGCCTGGCTCCAGCAAGTGGCTATGGACAGCATTTCACCAAAATCAATTACCTCTACGCTTTCTAAACATTATTTCTCCATTCATATTACACATGGTGTATGGGTTTGATGAGGTCATGGTGTCATGTATTGGAAATTGTTTCTGTGTAAATCATCAAGTGTAAGAAGAAACTATGGGACTCTGAGCCTTGCTTTAGAGAATAACAGTGGATAAACGTGTACCATAAAAAAATAGTTTTTAACATTCTAACTCAAGCGAAAGCTCTCAGAATTTCACACTGTGAATCCATGTTTACAAACATTACAGGTGGGCCCTCAGGCCTGGTTCTACCACAGCAATGTCTTTCACTACTCAAACTCCACAGCTCACACACAACTGGTAAATCACTTTCTCCATTTCCACCAACCCAAACTGCTTCTTGCAGAGGCTGAGAGTCCCCTTTTTTTTCATTTAGATGTAACAAGCCTAGTAGTTTATTTTCATTGATTGTCTATATATCTCTATATTTTATCCATGTACTCTTTTGATGTATAGAAGTAGTATGAAACTCATGGTTTCCTTGTGGTAAGTGATCGTGATGCTGCCACGGGATTTGAGACACTGATGAATGGTGCTATTTTGGACTTTAAATATGCTCCTTGGCAAGGTAGCTCTGATGGAGTTATTTTTTATTTCCATGTTCTGAGAAGGTGTTGGTACTTTGTTTTTCTGAATGTTGTTCTTTAGACTGGACTGACTTGTTTACTTGTGTCTTCAGTGTGGCTTTCTTATTCAGTGCTGTAGGTGAGTAACTACTTATAGTGTACAAGTGAGGAACTGATTCCCTATCAGTGTCCACTCACAAACATGCAGTTATAGTGGGAGCAATCACAAAACTGTAATTTTCGTAAAATCTCCTTTCTGACTCCTATCCACCTTACGGAGAAAGATGAGCAATAATTTTCCACCAACTTCTCAAAATCTCTTGATTTTTGTCTTTTTTTCTTACAAGCCTTTTTAAAAGAAGAGACAAGTTTTAATGTCCTCTTCAAATCCATAAACTAGGGGATATAGTAAGAAAAATACAGCAAATTTCTGGGAAGAGAAGTCCTAAAGGGGAAAGTGTACATTTCCACACTACTATCTACGTGGACTTTACATTTTTGTTCTTGCTCCCAAACTACTATCAATACAAAATAACACAAACCACAAAACTAAGCAGTATCATCTACTCATGGAGTGTTGTTGTGTTAGACACAGTCTGAAAGCCCACCTTAATTTTTTATATAATTCTGTCTTTTAGCTCTTCCTTTTACAGGGCAGGCCTTGTTCTGAACTGTCTTAGCTTCTGACTGTTAAATACCAATGCATGCACTGCACTTCTAGATTTCTTTCCTTTCCCTACCTTCTGTATCCCTTTCCTTGTACACTTTATTTTCCAATAGAATAGATATGTCTGCTGTGCTGTATATAGAGCAAGAAGTAATATTCAGCAGTTGTGGCATTTATGTATAGTTGCAGTTGTGTACTGCTGAAAATGCAGGCTTTTGTAACAATGTGATCTTTAATAATGCAAGTACCCAATGTATTTTAGCTATTTTAGTAGGATTTGTTCAATAAATATGCAAGCTCTAAGGGTAGCTGTGATGTGTCTCTTTCCTTATTACAATAAGGAGAGGGTTCCTTTCACTGATTGTTTTCACCTGTTCTTTTCCTGAATCCTGAGGTTTGTTTCAGGAATATCTGGTGAAGTAAAAGGTGACTCCTTTTTCTACTTGCTAAACAATAGCTATCAAGATAACCTAAATGCCAGACCTGGATCTGGGAAATGATAGCTTGCTGGACAATGGCAGTCACAGACTTGGCTTCCCAGACTGCTGAGTGGCTGGGTCAGATGTGACACTCAATGCCATTTTTAGTAGCCCCAGGAGAACACTCTGGGGCTGTGCATGGCAAATACAATACATTTCATTTTCCAGCTCTGGTAAACTGAATTAAAAGGTAATTTTCCTTGTGTGGGTAATACAGTTTAAAATAGTGTTGATACAGTCCTCTCTTAAAAACACTTTTATTGGTGGAAAAGTAACACACGCATTGGTAAGTTTTAGAACATACATTGGTTTCATTATGGTATAGATATAGCAAAGATCATTTAATATATACTGTGATTAATAGTAGCTTCCTGAATAAGCCAAGATGGCATACACTTCTGCATCAGCAATAGTGGCTGTGGCACATGTGTAGTATCAGCTTCATAAGATTGAAAAAAAAGGACAAAAAGTTATAGTGATCATGCCTTAAAGAAAAAAAAAAAGCATATGGCCATTTTAAAGAATGCCCCTAGGATTTAATATACGTATTTTCACCTTCAGAATGAACTATTAAATTATATGAATTAAATCATTGGAGGAAAAAAGTGCAGTGTATATGTCTCACAGTCAGTGTTGCAAAACACCATGACCAGCCACTTTTTTACCTGCCTAATTAAATAATAATTTCTGAAATAGACTAGTGAGAGTATTTTGAAAGCATTATGGTCAAATAAATTGATTCAGGAAACACTGGTTCCAACTTCAAACCTTTTTATAACATATCCTGGAGTATCTGGAAAATCAATATTCATCCCTCAGCAAAACAAACAAAAAATAAAACCCAAAAGATTCTGCAAAATAGAAATAGTAATGAACACTTGCTTTCATAAAGCATTCTCAGCTATGCAGATAAAATCACAAATAAGGAACTGTTTCTACCACTTAGCATCACATTTTAAATGAAAAGTAGGGCAAAATGGCATCAATTAAATTAATTATCAATTATCAATTAAATTCCAATACTAAAAAACCTGCATCATTAATTACCAAATGCAGGAAACATAAATCCTTACACCTTGGAGTTTGTGCCACCAACAGTGTCCTGAGGAGGTGTGTTAAAAAATCTGATTCGTATTAATAACTATATTCATTAGAAGTTAGCTAAATTCCGTCTGCATGCATATAAAACATACGAAAAAGAATCATAAAAAATTTAAATCAATAATACTTTAGTGCCAGACTCCAATTAAATTTCCACTATTAAAGCTGTACTACCATATAACAAAAGATAAAAAATAAAATCAATATTCCACATAAGAAGTTCAAAAAGAAAAAGGAAATTTAAATAGAATGAAATGAGCCCAGATTTGTCTCAGTAGCATCATGTTCTTGTGAGTGAAAAAAAGAACATGAGTATAACCAGCAAGCCAAGTGAGGTAATGGTTTAGCACCAGTCAGCAGTGGCAAGGATACAGCTGAAGTAAGACATCATCCTTGGGCACCCCAGCTCAGAGAACATGGGTACACAGTGGCAAGAGGCCAGGGAAAAGCAGCAGGAGTGGTGTGAGTGATGGCAGAGACTGTGGCTGATGAGGACTGACTGAAACAAACAACTTGGTTTAGTCCAAAGTGAAGCTGAAGAGCTGCTTTTCATAGGGGTAGAGAAAGACAGACCTCAGTGTCATAAACCAGGTTGTGGTAATACCTCAGTATTTGGAAAATACTGTCAAAGGTTGAAGGCTAGGAAGGGGGTCAAGGGGTGGCCAAGGGAGAGGCTATCAGAGAGAGACCTTTCAGATCATGTTGGCTCTGTTACCATTTGTATCACCTGTAACTCAAAGCCAGATGATCTTATCGTGAAGTAAAAAGAGTCCAGAATCAGAAATTTCTGTCTTTCTGTAGCTTCCTGAAAACTTCTCTGTCAAACACAGCGTGGCCCCACACACTTCCAGAACTATTCACACAAGATTTCATTTCCCACTCACTTACTACAGGCTGAGTCCAAGAGGCCCATGACCCTCTAAAAGCACAAGACCCCTTTTTGTGGCCCCTCACGTCCCTATTTACTAAGGTTCATTTAGAGTTCTGGCAAAATAAGAGGCAGAAATGCAGGAGCTTTGGGCTTTGCTGCTGCAGCCATGAGAACATAGGTAACTTACATTCTAGTGCAGAGAAAAGAAAGACCAGGAGGAAAAAGAGAGGGGGAAAAAAGAAAGAAAGAAACATGGAAAGAAATATAGCAAGCAATTAAGGGGAAATAAGAAATTCAGAACTTGAGCCTGTCCGAAGCCTGTCTGAACTAGAGCTCCAGAGATGCAAGGTTTGCGGAGAGAAACCACAAGTGTCACATTCCAGTTTGGAACAGCTATTTTCCTTCACAGATACAGAGCTCTGAAATGCCCTGTTGAAAACATGCAGGAAGCAATCCTGGCTTTAAGAGACAGTTGTTAATGGGGTTTTTTTCACCCATTTTGTGAGCGAGGAGCTGCAGGAGAGGGGACAGGCTGGCAGCCCCACTGGTAAAAGACATAGCAGGACAAGAGACCCTTGGCAAACTGTGTCAGGGGCAGGGTGCAGGCTTATCCCGGCTTGGGTCTTGAGACTCCAGAACTTTCTCTGCTGCCACACTTAGAGCCTGTGTCCGAGTCCTGGGCTAAGTAGGGGAACATGGTATAACAGAGCATACACACTGTAGTTTGCATCACCCTGAAGAAATAGCCGAGTATTTGGATACTCAAATGCTACCTGCTTATGCTGAAAAAAAAAAAAAAAAGAGAGAGAGAGAGAGAAGAAAATAAAAGAGGAAAAAAGAGAAGAAAATACATCCTGCATTTATAGTTCAACTGCTATGTAAACATAACCTAGAATCTTCAGGTATCCTACTAGCACACTGACAATCCTGTCTGCCTACACCTATCCATCTGAACTATTTTGTAAGTGCATCCAGAGCTACCATCTGTCTCTCAGGGTATGGCCAGAGCACAAAGTGCTGTGTAGGCTGGTGTAAATTATCTCAGGAAG
This sequence comes from Corvus moneduloides, assembly GCF_009650955.1. Lineage (NCBI taxonomy): Eukaryota > Metazoa > Chordata > Aves > Passeriformes > Corvidae > Corvus > Corvus moneduloides. The sequence continues at coordinate 69,115,401 of NC_045511.1, forward strand.
CAGAGTAACTGCAAAATCAGCACTGCCTGGAAAAAAAAAAAAGTCAGTCAAGCATGCTCATGCTCTTTGTGTATTCATTTCTGTCTTGCCATCCCTCGTGCTGCCTGAGCACCTTAGCTTGATCCCGCCAGTCAATTTGCAACATTTCAGAGCAGCTTAACTCTATTGCTGCTCTGAGAGTTCTGAATTGGTGTTTTAAGTTGTGGGTTTAAAGATTTCACCCTGTATGTTACTTGGTGTGTGCTGCCTTTCAGAGCTCTCAGATTCTTGTGACTCATCTAATATTTTCCAGCTGCTGATTCCAGAGGAAGAGATGTGACCCAACAGCTGATGTTTTATACAATGAAAGAGTATCCTGTTTGCACAGCACTGTTTCAAATTCGTATTGCACGTGTCCAAAGTTAAACCCATTAATCTGTCCAGATAGATAATCCTATTATTGGGAAATTTATTTTGTGTAACTTAGAACAGATCCTGAAGGTTCCAAAAAGTCACAGCACCTGGGACTTTTATTTTCCAGGACATATCCTCTGGATGAAAGTGCTGAACAGGTTTCTTGTGCATTTTTTAGTGTATTCTCAGGTAGGTTTTTGCAGTCTCAAGACTCTAGTTCATCTCAACAGACCCCCATTAACAAATATAAAAGTGCAGAAAGATCTTTGTGGTATAATTTCTCGGCTCAACACTGCATCTTCCCCAAAGCCGCTTTTCTTAGCTGCACATTTAACTGTGTGTTCCTAATAAAACTCTCTGTACTCATCCACTCAAGACTTACCACAGACCATCCAGCTTTATGCAACAAAATTACTGGACAGCAAGCCCTAAAGGCTGCTACATTTTCAACTAGGCTGCCACAGGTTTTACAGCTACATCTAGACTTGTTTTCCTACCCGTTATGCAATCAGTCTCCTCGCTGACTGTAGTGGCAGCTGCTGGAGTTAAGTGTGTCAGCAGGCTGCCAGGGCAGCTCTGCTCTGGAGGCTTTGCTCCCCCGTGAGTCATCTTGGCTTGGTCACTTTTTCCCCACTACTGCCGCTCGCTCGGAGGTGAGTTTCTGCCCATGAGTCATCAGCGTGGCTGTAGAGCCTCGTCTGCTGAAGTCCCCTGGGAGACTCAGGAGTCGTAATGTTTCCGGCACAGACTCCTCTCAGCCGATCAAAACCACCTGTAGCCTCTAACAAATTCTCAGTCCGTTTGCTTTCTGTTCAAGTCCGACAAATTCTCGGTGTTTCCTTGGTAGCCCACCCAAGCTGGCAGCGCTGTTCACAGGAAGGTTGCATGAGGACAGGACTGCATGTGGCAAAAACACGCTTCAAAAAAAAAAAAAAAAAGGGACGGGGGCGGGGAGGGTACAAAAAAAGGATGCCTGAATACTGTGTTTGTAAATAAACAGCAGTAAGTTATCAGTAAGTTAACCGTAGCAGCAGGAAACATTTCTGTCAGATTCTGGAAAGCCAGCCATGGCAGGAAATTGTTACCTAAAGTGCAAAACTGCTACTATTTGAAAGTGTACTTTGATCAACAAAGGGAGAAAAGATTCATTTCATGCTTTTCACTCTGAAATACATCAATATGGGCAATTTGAGGTAGCTTTTTTCAGTGGGGAACCTCAAGTTAGCAGACTTGCAATTTGCTGTAACTTAAAGCTCACAGCATCGGCAGATCACACATGAGAGCAGAGGAAGACACTGGGCATTGTTTCCCAAGTTTCATCTGCTGCTTGTCCTGTTACTGAAGGATCTGAACCTCTGAAGTCAGAAGAGAGGAGCTGGATATTAGCAAGGGGGTGCACAGCTGGGCACTCCACCTCCCACCTTGCCAGAGCCCCAGTGCTCTCTGGAGCTCTCTGCTCCACTTTCCTTTGGCCGAAGGGTCACAAAGAAGTAAGTTTCAGCTAGAGAAGCCCAAGTGTAGCTGCTGTTAGTCAAGAAACCCATCTTCAGCCCCCAGTTGTATTTGATAATCCATGAAAATACAGTACACATGTCCAGAAGCTGGGGAGAAGCTTGCTGAAGAGAAATGGGAGAAGTGGGATGGATTACTCCAGTCCCTGAAAACAAGGTGGTCAAAGAAGGAAGGAAGGGAATGACTCCCTGTGATAGAAAAAAGGTATCTTGATCAAATCCTTTTCTATGGTTAATAGTATCTATCCTAATTTCCAATACGTTCAGTATAGGGAGAATCCAAAAACATTGTGTGCCTAAACCGCATGCCAAACCCAGGGATTTTGAAACAGCAAACCATCCATCTGATCTCACACAGCGGTAAATGCTGAGCTATTCCACTGGAATTGCCAGGCTGAATAAACAAGATCAAAATCAGGTTCATGGGGATGACCCAAAACTTCTGATGCACTTGTGAAGCAGACATTCCAGCTGGGTGAAGGAAACTGCGGAGCTCAGCTCCTGTAGCCCAGATAGCGTCACTGACATTGTCTTACAGACAGGCACAGTTTGAGCAGAAGAGCATAATTCTGCTTGGGGTAGGCAAATCTCCATCAGGTGAGCTCTGCCCATGCACACCACCCCTGCCCTTCCACCCACCCTGGGATGCCAAAAGGCAAACCTCAGGTTTTCTCTCCTTTCAGGGGTGCTTGGCTGCTACTGCTCAGAAACTGAAGCTCTCCATGCATTTTAAGAAAGTCCACCGCTCTAATTGTGGACAGGTTTCCTTTATCAAGGTGATTGTGCTGTGATGTTCCCTCCTGAGGGACTGAACTACTCTGATATGGAGGGATGACATAAGCCAGAGCTCACCTTCTGCTGGGAAGCTTTGGGACCCATCTAAACAACACTTAATCAGCTATAAGGCATTTTTTGGATAGTGAATAATTTTGTACTGATTTAGGTATTACAGCCCACAGAAAGGAGTCAGAACACAGGTTCCCTGAAAACTCCAGATGCTCTAATGGGCTTTGCATTGCTCTAATCTGCTTGAAAGGTGAAGACAACCTGGAACTGGCACCAAGAATGGGTCTTGTCCTGCTGGGCCATAAGGAAGCCGCAACGTGGACACAACTCTCTTCTCTTGCATTAATTCCTGTGCTGCAAAGCCAATATCCTTTTATTTTACACTTCTACCTATTGTGTTTGTAAACATGAATCTCAGAAATGTGAGCAGCAATTCAAGGGACAGATTATGATGGAAAAACATCTTGTTTGTGGACAGTGCACTAGTGTTCTGTTCAGTGGCAGGTAAGGCAAGGTTTGTTCCTGCTTCTGAAAACCATACAACTTTGTGTATGTTTCAGATTGGTACAGGTTGACCCACTTCAGAAAGCTGGGCTTCCTTGCACTTCTTGGAACCACACATGTAGTACTGAACATGTTCCTGCACAGCCCATCAGCAAACCATCCCCATAAGCATAAACTCTCTTTTGAGAGGATAGAGTGCTGTTAAGGAAATTGATTTTTGAAGCCTGAGAGGGCAATTACCTGTGTCCTTTATTTTTATCCCTTTGGAGAAGAATATAACGTTTTCTGGTTAACCTTAAAGTCTTGAACCATAGACAACATTACGTAATGCGTTATATTAGGGATATCATTCAAAACTAAGAGAAATAATTCTCCAGAGGCTTCTCAGCAATAAAAAGCTATAAGGGGTAGGCAGAGATTATCATTTCAGAACAGCTAATTTCAATACTGTTTACCTATATAAGAGCTTTCAATAATTTCTGACTCTATAATGAACAGAACTATTTATATTCAGGGTAGTAGGTATATCTGAGAACAAAACAAATATTTAAATTAGATCATATTGCTACATTTTATGTAGATAAATTTTAGCACTGATATTTTTAAAGCAAACTACCAGAAGTAGGCTGGTGAACATCACACTCTCCTGCATTTCAGGAAACCCCTCTGGAGCAATGGAGACAGCAGGCCAGAGTTTTGCTGCATTATAAATAACCAGCTTTGGCCTGGCTCTCTTGCAGATTATGGAAGTTCAGCGTGGAAGAGGAAAGCGGATTAGGGGCCTCATGTTGCCTATTTCTGAGCCAGGAGGTTGCTTTTACAGTACAGGCAGGAGGCAAAGGAGTAGGACATGAACAGCTGCTGTCCCCTGGGAGTGGGCGGATAAGCGAATGGCACATCTCCCCACTTCCTGCACAGCACAAAGCTGCTCCTGTACTATAGAGCAGATCTTTTTGGCTAGTTTGGCATCTTAGAGGGCACAATCTAGCATGCTGTGCCCTCAGTATGTCAGTATGTCAAAGTAACTCAAGGCCAGAGTACATATCTTTTATTTGAGTCTGAGAGAGTGGTGGCTTATGAACTGCCTCTGGGCAGCAATCGGTTCTTACCATATTTTGGAGGTGTGTATTCGTGGCTAATTTGGACTGCACCACTCACCTTTGATCTGGCAGGTCTCAACTAGTATTTCCCCAAAGTACACCACTTCCATGCCAAGCCTGTGCCACTGACTGATTTTCTGTTTCATTCATGTTTCCAGAATGATATGTGAGTGCTACTGAAAAGAAAGCAAATAAAAAGGAAGCAGTAGGTGAGGGAAACTACTTTATCCAATGCACTCAGGACTCTCTTATCTTCTACTGGTTGCTAAAAATATTTTTTTTCCCTGCTAGGAAACAAAAATACATATATCAATTTCTTGGACCATGGAATTTGCAGGAGTATGCACCTCACGTTGCCTATCTGAACAGTCATGGATGTCCAGTGCTGTGCTATTTTCTTGATTTACTGCTGATTCTCTGGCACTCATATGAAAAAGTAGAGAGAAAATCTAACAGTGTATGAGCTGTGTGTCCCAGCTTGATACCAACCCACACTGGGCTCTCACAAAACTTATTGCTCTAATAAAAGCAAGCAAGCATTTGTAAAACCAAGGCTGAAATCCCTCATGGAGAAAGGTTAATGGCACCAGAAAAGCCTGTTCCTCAGGGCCAGCACACCTGTGCTGCTGGGTGCAGAAAAGCCAGGAGGATGCATGGCAGCTGCAGGAGGTTCCCCTAGGAACAGCTGAAGTCCTTAAAAGAGGTGCTATCTCTAAGTCCTTCTAAGCCACAGCCCCTGATACACCAGCTGCTTTTGAAAAAGTAGCTTTAAATTATCCCTCTCTTCTTTTTACAGGTAAGAGGAAATAATACTGATAATTAGGTTTTGTAATGTGAGAGGGTGCAGAAATCCCTGAGATCAAGTTAAAAATGTTCCTTACAAACAGCCCAAAGACCAGTGTGTGACACTAAAAAAAATGGGAAACTAGTCATGTTCACTGATTTCTTATGAAAACTACTTCAAGTCACTCTGTGCCAGATCTAAAAAAAACCCCCAACCAATTACAACAACAATAAAAACAACAACAACAACAACAGGAAGAGAAAAAAAATAATAAACCAACTATGGGTTCCATGTTGGAGCGTACTTTTGGCACTCTAAGTGTGTAACCTATCCCCTTCCTTGCCCATTTTCAAGACAACTCCTCTATAAAACACTACCTTCTCCCTTCCCAGAAGTGCTGCAGGGACAACCCAGTCACTGTGAAACACTAAATGCATGGTGGTCTGATGTATGGAAGGATGAAAGATGCATGCACTGGTTGTCATTATTCCTTTCTACACACTGTTACTACACTGGCTCAAAAGACTGGTCGCTGACACTTCAGGACTCTACAAATGTGAAACACCTGCTATAGCTAACAGCCTCAACCCACAGGCTTTCCCTCAGTTATGTTCCTGTACTCTAGTGGCAACATTATCTGGCCTCAACAATAGTTGTTTCTTGTCCCTGTGTGTTCAGCCCCGATTTACTTGTGAGGAACATTTATATGTTTGCTGTATCCATTTCAGGTTTTGTTGTTTAGTTGAGTCTACTCTTGATATAAGTTATTGAGTTTAAGTTACTCATGACTTTCCAAAAATACCATCATGGTTTTCGTAATAATAGTGACTATTGGTATTCAAAACTCAAATTACACTGAGTAATGTAACCAAGTTTTTCTAGGCCTTTGTAGTTTGCTGTCCTGGTTTGAGGTCACACCAAGATATTTGCTTTGATGAGTTGCTTACTAAGGCCATAAGGGTCTTCTCACTGCTGATCATAAGGTATGGGATTTGGCCATTCTTTTATCCTGTGTCGAGGAATATATTCCTTTAAATCATTTGGATAGTCTCATCCTCCTCTAGAGTTAGCAATGCCTTGTAACAGAAATTTCCAAATCCTTCTCTACACCATGGGGTGTTGTGCATAGGTCTGTACTTTCATCTGTGCAAGATAAGAGAAGTTGGCCTTAGCCATTTAAATTAATTGATCACAAAGGTTTTAAGACAAAACACCAAAAGTTTGAAAGTTTGAAACAAAACTAATGACATTATACAAACCATTTTTTTTAGCAGTCAGCAAGGATTTGATGAGAACAAAATTGCATCCAATTCAGTTTCCTTTATGGGAGGTTATAATGAGGTTAAAGGCTTGTGAATAAACAATACAAACCATAAATCTTGTCTTTCATTATGTTTTTGATATTGGCTGATGTGATCTTGTTATAAATAAACTAGGCAAACCAAGACTGGATGAAATATATTTGCGTGGGAGCAAAACTGGAGAACTGTACCAGAAAAGTGCTCAGCCATTTACTACAAAAACACAGTTGTGAATTAAGTCCTTATCTTTGTCCAAATCAATATTTCCAGTAACTAGGATATTGAACTAGGAAGAAACCCAATTGAAATCTAGATACTGAGGTAAAAGTACAGTCAGTGCCAGTGGTGAAAACCAGGAACACTTGAAATTTTCATAAAAAATTGATATTTTTTCTTTTTAAAGGGAGTGTTGTTCAAGAAGAGGGCAATGTCGCCCAGCGCTTAGACAGTCAAATTCTTGGGTAGTACTTCTGTAGAAAACTATCTGGGGTTTATAACAGATCTGAAGCTAAGAATGGTTAATCTGCTGCTGTTGCCAGAAAAGCTAACACTCTATCAGATTATACAAACTGAGGCATTAACATACAGGGCTCATGCAGAACTCATTCCACTCCTGTCAGCATTTGCAAAACCTCAGATGAACAGCTGTATCTGGTTTTGGGCAAGGCACTTCCTGCAAGATGGGGAGAAGCTGGTGGGTGTCCAGGAGAGAGCAGTGAGAGTAGCCAGAGGTCTAGAAAATGTGCTCAGTGAGGAAAGACTCCATGAAATAGGACTGTGTAATTTAACATGAGGGGAACACAACAAAAAAGGCAGCTGCAAAGCGGAAGAGGAAAAATTTTGTTTCCTCATCCATGAGAGTCAGAGCAGGATGCAAAGAGCCTAAATCAGGGTAGGGAGGGTCAGGTTTAATGTTTGAAAGTGGTTTCCGAACAACTTGGCCTCTGCTGCAGGACATCTTGGAAAGAAAAATTGTAAATTTTCCAAGATGTGAAAAACCTCACAACTATGCAGGTTGTTCATACTGCTGAAGAAGGCTCAAGGTCTTAGAGACCTTTCCAGGCAAGCATGGCCAAGGGGGAGGCATGTAAGGCGGCTCGGAGGGTGGTGGTGGTCCTCTGGACTTGGTGGAAATGTCCTGCCCCACAAAATGTGCTGCCTTCAAGCCCCCCTCCCCCTTGCCTCTCACTCTTCGTTGTCTCAAACCACGTCTTGCAGGCTGGTTGCAATAGCAATCTCCCAATACCAGGAATGCAACACCGTGTTAGTAAACCAAAGGCTTCAGTGCTTTATACTTCCAGTATATTTATCCTTTCATTTCTCTTTCTGTACCCTACTTAAAATATTTAATGTATGTTTAAGGGCGCTGGTTTCCATGGGTATAAGCAGACCAATACATAAAACTCTGAACTTTGACTGTCTTCTTGTCACACTCTGATGAGGCTGTGCTAAAACTACTGGTTTCATGGCTGCTTGTAATCTAATAGGCAGCAGAAGCAGCAATTGCAGGTTTTAGCCCCTGGCCTAATGACCCTACTCTTTAATTGAATATATGATGCACTTACCACAGGAAATGTGAGGAGGAAGACAAACAGTGAGTGAAACACAAGTCTCACTTCATACAGTTTCTGTTATTTCTGCCACCTACAGTATTTATATTGTTCCAGAAATTACTTTAAATTTTCACTATATCTCACTGCCTTAAGGAAACAATTAAAAACAGGGAGATTGGTTTCTTTCAAGACACCTACTCAGATAATAAGCCAGTTTTTCCCCTCAAATCATCCATCCCATTGATGTGGTGCCAAGAGGAGAAGGCAGCTCCCCACCTTCACCCTTCAGACAAGACCACCAGCTGCTGTTTCCAAGAGAGGTGAGCATGGACCAAACTGCAGCTCACAGTGCTGGTTTGAGTATGACAAGGTCACCTGCTCCAGGTGCCCTCTGGTCCACTCTGCTCAACCAGCTTACAGAGATGCCCAGGGAAAGCCAGAGTTTAATTTATTTCTAATTATTTCTGCCTCATGAGGTGATTCAGTAGCTTGCAACTGGAACATGGGCATGGGCTGGGTGTTTATGACCTCAGTGGATGGATCACTGGGTAGTTTTCTACTGTGAGGCTGCTGAGGGGTCCCACAGATAACTTAGGTGTCCCCACCAGCTGCCAAAACCCTGTACTAGACCAATTTATAGACACTGTAAACCCAGACACATGTAATTCATGCATAAAAACTATTGCTTCAATTGAAGCTAGAGGTCTTATCTACTTGACTATCGGAAATAACCTTCACCTTTCTGAAATCTGTCAGATAGCACAGGCTGGACAAAAAACTGCTGGACGAGCCACCCATTGAAGTATTCCCCTTGAGGACGAGATACAGGAGCAGATTTGTATCTGCAAACCTGCTCCTAACTCACACAGCATGACACTTCACAGGGTAAGGATTGTTTTTCTGGGCTCAGCTGGTAACATCCAAGCTGCCTGAAGCTTTGCCAAGGCACACATAACCACCAGGATAATTATCTGTTAAATGTTAGGTCACCCCTCAGAAGTGTGCCTGTAACACCTGTATTCTACCCATTAACTCTGGCACATCATCTGCTTAACATCATTATCATCAGGAGGATTATAGTACTTCATGTACATTTAAAAGGCAATAATTCATTATGCATTGTACTGAATATGGAAGTGAAAAGCTGTTTCTGGGGCTCACTCTTGCTTAACCCTGAAGACTGATACTATAGCAAGTTTATGGGGTCAGTTAGAACCAAACAGTCAATAGATGTGAAACTGTATATTCAAATGTACAATTGTACAATGAAATGAAATAAAAGATATTCTTTATACTAGTAAAGAAATAAAAAGAAGTTCTCTTTTTTTGCCAACAACTTCTAAGGAAAATTTGACATGAAGAATTACTTGTGGTTTTTATATTACATGACAGAAATTTATGTCAATTACTTAGCTTTTCCCGGTTTTGTGGATTTTGAAGTGCTTAGATTACTTTGTGCATTTTTCCTCATTTTTGAATGAACACAGCTGTTACTAAATTTCATTAAAGAAAGCTTTGCATGCACTCTTTTTCAGAGGTGAAGCCAAGAATTTAGGAAGGCTTACAGTGATGACTTTCATGCAGATAAGAGGACCACCATTAAACACTGTCTCTTTCAATTTTAACTTCATGAGTTCAGTGACTTTTGCTATTGGAGATTAAATGAAAGGCCTAATGTAGCAAAAAAAATTTTTTCCTACCAACCTGCTTTTGTACAGCTATCAAATGCTTCTGCATCTGGGCACTCTAAGAGATGGGGAACTCAACTGATTAGGCCTCAGATCTGATTTAGTACCTGCACACTAACATTAAACTAAACTTACTGGCTTCTGCTGCAACGTGAATGAATTGCTTAAAAAAGCAATTTGTAATTATGAAGGGAATTCCCTAAATTCTCATATGGTTCATCTTCATGAATGCTCCAATAGCCTGAAGGTATTTTATCCCAACAACCTGGAATACAAAATAAGATTATAAGAGAAACATTCCATCTGGTATTTCCTTTGCAATAGACAGCAGTAACTATATTGGGGTTTAGAACAATTCTTTTGAGTTTAATCTGAATTGACAAGATCTGAAAGAATGTCTGACTGGTTTCCTTCACCTGCAGCTTAGATCACTTCATACACTGTTGTAGCCAACAGCTGTTTAGAATATCTCAGCTTCAAGTTTTCCTAGCAATTACACCCAAGTCACAGCAAAGGACAAAATGAGTATTATTTTTATTTCTGCAGTTAATAGATTATTTGCCTTCCTTTGTCCAATGCCAGTCTGTTTACACTGTGTAAAGATAGAAAGAGTTTGCAAGAGAGAAATTTGAGGGAGAAAGTGAGCAAGGTATGGAGGAAGTAGATCTCTCTTGAATTTCTAACAGGCTTTTCTTTAACTTCAGCCCGCTGCTCATCACAGGAATATAATTAGCCTGGTGTTTAAAGCTATCTCAGTCTAAATGTGCAATTGTTCAGCAAGATGGCAAAGGCAAAGGTCAATTATAACTAGTGTAATTTATTGCAGAATAGGTTCTTGCTCCCTAGTTGCATTTGTGGGAGTGCTTTTATTCTAAGGCCACTGCCAAATTCGACCCTGTTCCGCAAATCATTTTGAGTCTGCTGAGAACTCAGGAAGAAATGGAAGGAGGGAAATGCATGCAGTCCTGCAATGGTCTGTCTCTCAAAACTTGCCTCTGGGGAGCTTCTGAAGCAAGGCCATAACATATGGCATGTGTGACAATTTATCAGATTGTGTCATTCACAGGGCATGGACTGCATGCTTCAAAAAGCAATAATTTTCCCAGAGGGTGATTCGCACCAAAGTAATTATTTTTGGTTTTTAACTGAGTGTCTGTGCTGCACATTGCCTTCACATTTATGCTCACTCACATCTCCCCTACACAACTGTTAACAATGACAATTTTAAGAGGATGGGGGAGGTCACCTCCAGCTGAGAAGGACATATCTCACGATACTATTCCACTAGATTGAAGATACATATTTATAGTCTGCCAGGGACATAACTTGGAGTTAATGTAGCAACCTGGGCTTTTGCCCATGAACTTTAGGCAGTTTATCGACTACCTTTCCCATCTGAGTTCAGAGAAAGGCAAAGGCTGCTTTAAACTTCTACCATAGGTAAACATAAAGTGAAATTATTAGGACAGCCTCAGAACTGCAGCACTGTAATTCTGCTGCACTGTGGTGATGTAGGAGAGCAGTTAGTGTGCAAGCACAGAGTACCTTTTCAAAGTTGTAAAATGAACCAAAGAGGGTATTTTGGTTTTGTTTTGTTCTGGATTTTTTCCCAGAATACTCAAAAATTCAAGTCGGTACTTCTCTAATTATTATCTCTCTGTTTTCATTCCAAATCTCAGCATCTCTTAAGCTAACATTTCAAATAATTTGGAGATATTTTTCCAAAACCTAAGAACACCCCAGTATCCATACACTATTGTGTGAACTGTTTCTCCTCCACCCAGAAATCTAAGTCAATGACAAATAAAACCTGAGCATTAGACAAACCCTAACCTTAAAAGAGAAAACACAAAAGAAATACCAATACCTACCCAAAACTTTTTGTTCCTTTTTTTGTTCTTTTTCTCTACATCAGGACCATTGCTCTTTGAATCACACACTTCTCTTGCAATTCAATTAATTATAATTAACTGGCTTGTTACTGCGCTCTTCTACATAATGTACAAATGCGTGGGACAGAAATCAGCCAGCAAAGAACAAATCCAATGGTCAGGTAAGGCAAGAATAAAAGTGCAGAGGAAAGGAGAGGTTTGTCTTCCATCCAGTGTGCTAATGGGAGAGTAGGCAGAACGCTGTTCCCTTGGCTTTGCTGGGACTATTCATGTGCATAAATGCATACATGCCTTCATGTTTTGACAGTCTGAGATTTTTAAAAGGAGATCAAAGAAACTGTGGGAGGGAGTGGAGAGGAGGTTTAAAATTCTCATATTCATTCAAGTGTGTTGTTGCCTCTGAGCTTATTCTGGCTCAGTGCTGCAGATCAATCACTTTGTCATGTGGCAGGTTGGAGTGGGAAACATACACACACATGCACTTGTGTACACACACATGCACACACAGAGCTCTGTAGGGGCCAAATTTGCATTATACAGTGATATAATAGAGACACTTCACACAGGCAACATGTGCTGAATAGCAAGACAAAAAGCAGCCCCTCTTATCTACCCAGGTTGGCAGAACTGGCTGTGACTGAAGAGCAGTGGTGTCCATAGTGGAGGAAGACAAGAGTGGAGCAATTCCTTTCTTTTTGTTTCCATTCTTTTTCCCTTTCTCCATGTTACTGTTCTTCTAGGGGTTGTGATAATTCTTGACACCTCCCTGTTTTCTCCTGTGGTTTTACCACATATGGGACTTTTACATCTGGTATACATATTTCCTATTCTTTGTTGTGTCTGCTGACCAGTTGTGATTTGTGCTTCCACCCTCAGCCTCCTGTTACTCCCTTGTGCCTATATCTTCACAGCCTCCACCATAATCTTCTGCCACCTTTTGAGGACCTCTGAGGTCTCTCAAAATAAGAGACCTCTTGAGGACCTCTTCCACAGAGTAGGATGATCCCAAAGTTGCGTTATCAGAGACCTCACTTCAAGCCCCAAAATTTGTTCAGTGCATAAATATTTGGAAGATTTTAAAGACAACTCCAGAGTACCTAATTCCTAAATGTAAATATGGATGTGTAGCAAGTACAGGGACATGTAGGTAGTACTGCCTTTCACTGTCTTCAGCAGGGTTTCTATTGTGACGGGAAGCATGCCTCCATCGTATCAGTAGTCTTTAGCCAGATCTCTATGGGAAGCAGGACACAACCTTCTTATGTAATAATAAATACTGTAAAACACAAAAAAACCCCTCTGCCTGACCTTCAAACACTTTCCAAGAAATAGTTTAAGCATTTTCCAAATAAGGCAGCAGTTATGTAGGATGTTGTCCAGCTTGGCAAGGATGTGAGAAAGAGATGCCAAAAGCCCAATCTCATTTGCCAGCCTCAAGAGTACAGTGTCTATCTGCAAGTTTCTACTTGGTAAATCGGAGCCAAGTATTAGCTCCTCGTCTACCAGTATCCATTAACATATTCTGAAATGAAAGCTAAGCAAAAGTCAGAGGTTTTGAATAATAGAGTTGGAAGAATTGCTCCAGCCCTTTGTCTCACTTGTAGCTTGTTTGCTTAGCCACAGAGATGTTTTGTTCCTAGATTTTTTTCAAATCTTCTTGAGTTATGATGGGAAAATAAAAGTAGATGACTGCAAGAATATGTAATTTGAGGAGTAACAGCCCTCCTTGCTGTCTTGATGTTCCAAAAGAAGTACACATGGCTCGTTTCAAGTTTTATTTGTTTTCAGGTTTTCCTATCTACAAAGTCATGCAATATGATTTAGAGGTGGGTGCATTCCAAGTACTCTGCTAGTAAAGGACCCCAATACTTCAGGGCATTCTGGTTGATAGTATTTTTCCAAATCAAAAATACCACAGTTAGTTATGTAAGCATATATATTTAAAAACAGGAGAGCAAGTTTTGCTATCAGAGAGACTTTTTTCCCTACTTCTAAAAGCAAACTAATCATAGTACATTTAGGATGACCACAAATAGTCAAAAGCACATGGAAATTTTTGTTTAACATCTCATTTGAAAATTAGGCATGCTCCCACACGAAGTTCTCAATCAGTCCTTGAAAAACTCTCTTGAACATATGAGACAGCTATTGGTTGCTCATTATGGAGCAATTTGATTGTACTATGAACCTGCTGCACAGCTGATGCATTTTCAAATTTCACAAAATATCAAACCAAAGAGATCAGGGGCTGAGTTCTGCAATGCCTCAAGTGTCCTGGTCACAGTCCTGTGAAACACTGGCTCACCTCTTCAATTTAAAGTAACCAGTTCCACTGCAGACTCTTCACTTTCAGAAAGTCAGGTAGTATAGCTCTGCTGCTGTAGTGTTTGCCAGATAAAGGTCCCGTCTATGGAAAAACTGGCTTCAGGTAGCTTTCCCCGTAAACAGACCTTAGGTCAAAGAGAAAATAAAAGGGGGAAAAGTAATGTTGCTACCTGAAGATTTGTTATCTAACTAAATAACTACTAATCCAAAAAGCACATCTAGGACTACCACATTTTCAATGTCTTTGCATATGTGTTTTTTCATGCTTGGAAGGTACGTCTAGGGGCAATCGTGGATTTTGTTCTTCTGGGCGGGAGATCAGACTGTCTGGTTGGAGCACAAGCTACAGATGCCCAGGACACTTGGGCAAACATCTTGCATGCACATTATGTAGCTCCTAGCAGACAAACTGCAACGATGTTGTAAGTGAGGGAAGACACTAAAACTACAAAGTAACCATTTTCGGTGGCTTGTTCACTGCTGCAGCTTGTTTTACCTACTTCTTCTCCAACAGCTCAAGGTTAACAAAACCAAACTCCTCAAAACTGTATTAAATGCACAGAAAGTAAAAACTATCAGAAATACCATCACTAGAAACAGTCACTGTATTTAATGTGTAGAGGACAGACAATATAAGGAGCAACATCACACTCTGCCACACAGCCCACACTTGGTGTTGAGGAGGAAGGGCAGAAAATAAAGGTAATGTACGATGAATTTTGCAGTCAGTACAAGCAGCCTAATAACACACAAAATAGGAACAGACTTGAGTCTCACCCATCCTGCTGACTCCACTTTTACTGAATGTTTTACTAGTTCAAAGGGCTGCTGTATAAACTTCTTGTGTTTTGGTTTAAGCCAGACATAAATCAGAAGTGTTAAGCTAGAACAATTATGACACTTACTGGCCATATGTTAACATAATCTGTTACTTAACCTGAAATTTTAACCAGTTGAATAGCATCCTCTACTATTATTAAAATATATTTTATACCATTGCAGAAAGTCAGATGTTTACACACCAATGTAGATGAGAAGGTGGTGAAACTTACGTATCGTGTTAGTCACCCATTCTGTTTTTTAAAGTGTTTATTTAAACAGACAACTTCTGTTGGTATTGTAACAATTGTATGGAGTTTATAAAGTCAAATACACAATATTATGGCTGCAAAAAACTTCTCCAGGTAGACGATTTAAAATGCTTCAGGTTGTTTCCATAGCTGAGGGCCACATTCTTACTTGTGATACACAGTGTGAATAAGGCTGAAAGAACCTCCCTCTGCAGGAAAATAGGGTGTCTGAGAGACACTATTCAAAAATCTCAAAATCTGCCTGAAGTCCTATTTAGGACAAATACTCTGCTGGTGAAAAATACAGAAGATCAACTAAAATAAATAAAGAAAATATTTCAAGGTCAGTTTTGTATCAGTTAAGTTGTGCTGAAATAGAATTTATTATCTTTGTTCTTAAGTTTTTGGAAAAAACCAGAATGCAGTATCTGTTTGCAGGTAAACAAAAAAAACCCCTGCTTTTCATGTCAATACAATATTGCAAAATGTTAAGTGTTATCTCAGTAATATCTGGCTTAGAATGCACTAGAGGGTGAAGAGAATATTTCTGCTTACTAACAAGGTAATATTTGAACTGATTATCCAGTAACTACTGCTGATAAACCTGGGTCAAATGTAGGCTGATTTATTTCTTATCCAATACTAGCACTAAGAAATATCCCCAGTTTTAACCCTGAGGTATCGCTTAAGTTGGAGCAACATATTTGCCCTATTTTTGTGTTTTCTATAAATTAGTATTTTGCAATCTGATTTTTTTTTCTTTTGTATTTGTAGTTAATATATGCTTCTCTCTGATAACAGTGAGGCCTCTAGGTTTTCAGCTTCCGTAAGGCACCTACAAAACAGGCATTGTAAAGCCTTTAACAAACAAGGCAATTTAAGGGGCTGGGGTCACACTCCCTTCAAGTCTGGCAGGGACTGATCAAGAGCTGCACAAACAGACATGCTGCAGTGAGTTTAGACTGCCTAAATTGGTAGTGTAAGTGCTTAAGCCTCTGAAAAAGCCTGTCACTTCCAAAGGCACCTGAAAATTCATTTGTGTCGGTTCCTTGATAACTAAACCCATTCTCTCATGCTTTGCTTTGGCATCCTTTAACCTGCAGATACACTTGGAAAGTAGTCAGGTGCTGGGTCAATTAAAGGATAAGACATTGCTCCAGATTATTAGATACAACTTGTAGGACCTAAGGTCTCAGTTCCCAGCAAGAATCCTCTCACATCTACATGAAGACCTTCATTCCTTCCCTCCTGTGCCACAAGCTAATACTTCCATAGAAAGTTAGAGCAGCCTAGTGATAGAAACAATTTAGCAGGGTTGACGAGATTCTGGGATGACCCAGGACTGTTTGCACATTTTGTATTGGGCAAGAGCAGCCCAAAGGGCAGCACAGATTGACCTGAGGAAGGTCAAGAAAGCAAGCCAGGTTGGAGAGCAGCACAGTCTCTGCAGCATAGCTACAGCACTGTGGCACTGATTGGTACTGAGTGCCTTCTTCTGAACAAAACAAAATTATCCCAGATAAACAGCTTTTTTGCAACCAGAGTAAGTGTTTGTGGCTTCTCTTCTGTAGTGCCACAGTAGAAGGGAGAGGACAGGAAGGGACCAGGGATGAAAATCTTTGTATTTCAACTTATCCCCAAAACCAGAAGCTTTGCAATAGGGAGTGTGGAGCAATCAGCTTCTGGCAGCTTTCTCACAGGAACAGTGGTGGCACCTTCACTGTCCTGTTGCAGTGCCCAACATGTCCAGCCTGTGCTGTGTGAGGACACTCCATGCAGGCAGTGTGGACAGGGCTGGCCCCATCTGTACGTAGCTTCAATATCTTCACTGTGCATTTAGACAGGATGTCCTCCCTTGACTGGCACCCAGGAACAGACAGCTGTGTGTCGCTGTCACTTGCTGAGCCAAGCTACAAATATTAGCTAAGCCAAAACACCAAGCAAAAGAGACAAATGAACTTGAGCAGCAAGGCCTCAGGAGCAGAAGACAGGGTCCTACACATGGAAGAGTATAAATCTCCTTTGTATACTGGTGAATTTCACTGTTATGGTGGAACTCAAACTTGTTCACCCATGTGAGATGTCCCAAAACTGTAAATAAAATATGAGGTTGGATCTGGAATCCCAGGTCAGTAGGCTGCAATACCTAATCTCATTAGCCTTTGGAGCAAGGCTCCTTAGCTCAAGATCAGACCAAGGCTGACAGGGTTATGACCTTTCAGGGACATAATTACCTGGCAGCATCTAATGGCTTTTTGTGATGCCTTCTGCTCTGGCCACCAGACATGTCCTAACTCAAAAATGGCAGAGCAGATAGAAAAACCCCATAACAGTCGGTATCAGGAGGGCAGCCAAGTGTCACCAATTTAGTTTCCATAAGACAAGAAAAAAGGAGGTTCCACTGAAGATACAGAAGTAAACAATTTAGAATCAGGAGGAGAAATTTAATTACATGCTGAACCAAATAATAAACAGAGTACCTTCTCGCTCATTCTATCAGAAAAACAAGGAAAAGAGGTTAGATGGATAAAAAGTAATTAAAAAATATCTAACATGTTCTTCATAAATGAGATGTTATTTGCTGTTAAATTAACCAGAATTAGAGTTAATACAGAATAGATTTATCGTTCATGTCAGAATTCATGACTGCAAGGGTTGTGCTGGGAACAAATTTTTCCTCTTGGCATAAACTGTATAATTGGATTTGTGAAGGTACTACATGTGTTCTTGAAGCTCATAATCTGATCAAAGTTAAAGCCACTGCTTAGCTTTGCAAGGTTTGTGCTTTTCTATACCTATCTATTTTCTACTAATTAGAACATTAAATTTGAGGGTGAAGACAAGGGAGAAATGTTGCAAGGTTGCACAAAGCAAATTTATTGTATAATTTCTGCCTTTATCGTACAAATGGAGAATACATCACATTACAGTACTATGAAGCTAGGGCAGAATATTTGACTTGATAAGATGAAATTATTTTTTCACCATGTGTGAGTGGTTACTAGAATAGCCAATCAATCTCTGCAGTAATTCTTTCTGTGATTCAGAAAAGACACTGGATAATTTTCTGCAGTGAGTAGATTAAAGGGAAGACTAACATGTACACTATGTGTTCAAGACTTATGATCTGATGACTTTCTGGCTAACATTTGCATTGCTGTTATGAATTGACTTCTTATTTGCCACCTTGACTTCCCTGTTAAATAAATCCTGTCTTAGAATTGCCTTCGGTCAAAAGCAAGTCTTTGGAGGGGGCTAAAAGGAAAAATCAAAGTTAAGCTTTGACTCAAGGAAGTATCTCCTAGGTCTGTTATACATGAGAAACTATTTGAACACATTGCCATCATGCCACCTGCAGACCTGCAGGAGCAGTACAGATGGTTACAGTGTCTTTATGGAGATGGTGTCAGCTTATGGTGGTGTGCTCACATGCTTGCCGGCATTGGCAGAAGCATTTCATTATGTGCAGTACAGGCATTCCACTGTCTCTACCGAGGGAATGTAAGAAGAAATCTGATGTAGGAACAGCCAAGGAAGAAAGCCAAGTTACAGTGAGACAGCTCAAAGTGTTGCTCACATATAACATGCCAGAGAAGCTCTTTCACTCATCATCTATAGAACCGTCGCATTAAGAAGACCTAGAATGGCAGAGGAGAAAGAGTGTGCCTGTGACTGAAGTTCTCAACTGCTCCAATGCCCTTTCTGATTGTGACTCCTGAGAGTAAGATGTGCAAACATCTAGTTTTGGTATTTAATGTAATGTTTGTATTCTGCTGTGCCTCAAACATTCATCATCAAACATGTTTGCAAAGGTGTTGATAGCTCTGAGGCCTGTGGGAAGCCAAGGCCCATTCCAGAAAAAAAAAATCCTCCTCCAAAAACAACTGAAGGAGCCATGATCTTAGCTATTGTATAACACACTCTCACCAACAAACTCTGCTCTGGAAGAGCAGTCTCCATTCCTCCTGGGTGGCACAGGCAGAACTGGGCCTACAGACTCAGCTGTGTGCGAGGTGATCACAGGCTCCTTTTGCCTAGCAATAGAGAGCAGTTTTTGGAGCACAGAGAGGAAAAAGAGGTTCCCTCTCATCTGAACACTCACTGAAATGTCATAATCACAAGGGCAGATTGAATTTTCAGTCAGCTTAATTTTTTTCCTGGCTTTTTCAATTTTTTTCCCAGAGGAGCTGAACAGCAGGAAATGCTCTCATTGAAGAATCCCATGGCCTAGAAGTTTATTCAATCTTATGGTGATAGGATGATGTGGTGATGCAGTGTTTTTGTATGTTCTTTGTACCCTAATGATTCGTCCCTACCTTCCCCACTTCTACTCCCAGTTGGCCTGTCCCAGATTCAAGCCACCCCCCCCCCCGGTGCTCCCAAAATTGTTATCCCCTCCCCTTGTTCCGGCACCTTCCCTGTCAATCGCCCAAACCCGGCCCGAAGTTCCGTACTCTTCTGTGTCTGTCACCAAAGCCCTCCCTAATTACCCTTATATGGTCCCCGTCAATCCCCCGAGACCCTGCCCTGTCGGATACCTCCCCTCTTGGAAATCCCCTAAACCTGGATGCTCCATTGGGGCATGTGACCCCTTTCCCTCCACCCACCAAGAGCATTGGACCAGATGTGAGTCCTTCCCTCCAGCGTCCCTCCCTCCTAATCCGTTTATTGGTCCCCCTGTTACTCTCCCTGTTCAACCCCCCTTTATAAGGTGTAGCAACAACTGCAACTGTTGATCGCCTTCAATTAACTTGGATTACCTCCCAGGGGCAAGCCTCCCTGCTACTTTTTATCTTTCCCTTCGTTGAGGGCTGCTGACTGCCACAGCGCCTGGAGCCTTCGCTCCCGTGGGTAGAGCAGAGGCTTCAGAGGAGCAGCTTTTAAGCTCTGTGCCTCCGGCTGCTCCCCACTCCTGCCTCACACCGCTGGAGCCAGCCTGGGCAGTGGACAGCAGCGGACAGCAGCAGTCACTGCGACAGAATGACGAACCCATTCATGCAGAAAATAGCAAAAGGAGGTGCTATCACCCCACCTCAGTTAGCCTGTGTCCTGAGTAGATGTGGGAAGACTTCTGTCTGGATTTCTGTATCCTCAGTGAAAGAGACATGCTGAAGTGGGTGGCAATCATTTGGTCTTATAGTTCTAGTCCCCTGAAAAATAAGAAGGAGGGTTCTACATTAGGTTGATCTGACACTCACTGTCACCGTGTTGCAGAGCTCCAGTCCACCTGGCATTGCTTGTCCACAAGTTCCCCAGGGCACAATTTCCTTGAAGATGAGTGTTCCAGCAGGAGCAACCTTGCTGTCTGCACACCTGCCTTCCTCCCCCAGGGCTCTAGTTCTATTGCTGCAACAGTGGCCTCATTTTCTTCTTATCAGGAATTTTGGTGCCTATCTCCCTACCTCATCTAATTCCTGGCTTTCTTATTCTATTGAATACAGCAAACTTCATCTGTAACCCATGAACAGTTTTAGTCTTTTGATTTTTCCTTCATCCATCAGTTCAATCCAGAACATTCTGTCTACTTCCAGTATTTTCTCCTTTACACCAGTTAATAAGTAAACGATCCTTTTAAAATTTATTTTAGATATCCACATAGGAACCTTCAAATTTAGTTAAGAGAACCACCAGCAGCCTGTATAATGATCTGCAAAAAATTCTGAAAGTAGTAAGAATAGATAAATAAACATTTAAAGACACAGTATAAAAAAACAGGGATCAAAATGACCATAAATCCTGCCAGCATTTTCAGTTCTGCAGTTATCATAACATTACTGTATTTATGACAGTCAACCTGGCAGTGGGGATTTTGGAAGTGACACTGGGATCATGCATATGTTTGTGTACACAGATGCACTGCATTGAATTTGCCCATGGTCCAAGCAGAAGTGAGAGAACACAGAGACAGGAGAAGTTTTGCCAACTTCAATCTACTTAAAGTCTGTATCACCAGCAGTGTCAGTGCTGAGCACCTTGCCCTGTGCAAGCTTCATGCACCCAAATCTGGCTGGTAATTCTTATCTCTTCCTGGCATCAACAAACCTGGGCTTCTGCTATTTTGGTAGTGCTCCATATGCTGCAGTCGCACCTGACTGCCATGCAGACAATCTGTAGGCACCAAAGAGCCTTTGAACACCAGGCTTGTGTACTGCTGCCACCACACGTGAGCTCCATATGCTGTTTTCCAGTACCTTGTTATACCCTCATGGTCATGGCAAATGAATCCTTCCATTATGGTGAAAAAGCAATGTGTGAAACTAGAAAAACAACCAGATGAAATGCTGGGATGATACTGCTATTTGAAAGCAGGAGTTAATTTGGCTGTTGAAGTATAAGAATTTGATAGGTAAAGAGTGTATTAGAAGTATCACATCTTTGCCTTTATCCCAAAAATAGTTAGCAATTAGCAAACTTATTTATGTTTTTCAATGCAGCAAGTTTTTTCTGGTTTTTGGGGGTTTGGTGGGGGTTTTTTGGTTTGGTTTGGTTTTGGTTTGGGGTTTTTTTTTTTTTTTTGTTTTGTTTTGTTTTGTTTTGTTTTTTTTGGTTGGTTTTTTTTTTCAGATGAAGAGTAATATATTTCTGGGTTTTGCAACTCTTCTTTGGCATCGCAATGGGAACCCAAGTTCAAAGGTCTTTACTATGGGCTACAAGACTCACTATGCAAAGTTCAAGCCTGCGTATGTTCACATCAATCTGCTTTACAAAGAAATACACACAAACAAAGTCTCATTTATGCTACCTTTAAATGTGAGAATGGGAGTGAAAACTAAGTATTTGGTAAAAAGGGAGCCACATTTGAACTGCATGAAAGAGGTAAAACAGTATCCTGTTCTGAGGATATGAACACACACACAGAGCCCTTACCAAACCTCTACAAAATACCAAAACTTGCTGTTCTTCTTACAAAACTGCATGGAAAAAAAAAATAGGATTTTGTGACTTCCTGCCCTTTCTTGGGCAGTGTTTTAATGGTCTGAAAGACCAACCTTCACTGATAGTATAGAGAAAACAAAATAGTCATGTGTTCTTTCCTGTTAAGCCAGTTAGGCATATGCAGTATATAAGTGGACTCAAATCACCAACAGTCAAAATCAGAGATGAGAAAATTACTCAGTGAATGTTAGTGCTTTTTAAAGCCATTAGGTAGCATCAAGATGAGCCGAGTGTTTTCTAAACTACAATGAGGGCCTCTTCACATTGGAGGAGTTCAACCTAGAAAATAGCAAACACTTAGGCTATGAAGAAACATTGCAAAGTATATATCAGCGTAATTACTGCTGTTTGTCAGAGTCACAATTAAATGTGAAAAAACCCCAACTCTCTCAAAAGAATGGGAACATAAACAAATAAAAGGTAGAGAAAGATGTGTAAGGTTTCTAGTGGTCCTTACCACATTTCAGGCAAAATGCATAAAAGATTTCACTATCTTAGCATGTAATTGAGTAGGCAAGTAAATTGATTATTACCTGGAAAAGGGTCAGGTCAAAAAACAAGTGAATTGGGGAGAAGAAGAGAGAGAACTAGAAAATTGTTTGAAGAGCATGTCTTTAGCATCCCTGAATGATTCAGAATAACCATTTCACATGCTATCTGTTTAATTAACTATCCAGCCTATTAAAGCTATTGCAGCAAATTGGACTCTGTTCTAGTGAAAAATTGCTCTTACCATGAAAATGTTCTTTTTTTATTTTCAAGTTGAAATCTCTCCTGGTGAAACTTGTACTCATTGTCCCTTGTCTTGTCCTTGTGAAGAGACAAGTTCTGTCCTCTTTGTAGCTAGCTTTTAAATATTGGAAAACCGAGGTGACATGGCCTAAGTCTTGTCTTCTCTAGAGTGAGAAGAGTTGTTCCTCATAGCGCAGGTTCTCTGCCCGGTTCAAAATCTGGGAACTTTATGCTGTCATCTGCTGAAAGCTGTTGTTGAAGTAACTTGAAGCAAGTACACCTTCAAGATGAGTGAATCTTCAGGACTTACTGAAAACTTAACCAAGACATTAAAATGTTATGTAAATGTCATTGTCTAGCTGTGCTCTGCACTAGTGCAGCCACCTTAGATATTGTGTGCAGTTTGGGGCACCACAGCATAAGAAACTTATTAAACTATTAGAGAGTGTCCAAAGGAGAGAAGTGAAAATGGTGAAGGGCCTTGAGAGGAAAGAGGTGAGGAGCAGTTGAGGGCACTTGGTCTGTTCAGCCTAGAGAAGAGGAGACTGAGAGGAGACCTCATTGGGATCTGCAACTTCCTCGTGAGGGGAAGGGGAAGACACTGATCTCTTCTCTGTGGTGACCAGTGACAGGACTGGAGGGAATGGCCTGAATTTGTGTCAGAGGAGGTTTAGCTTGGCTATCAGGAAAAGGTTCTTCTCTCAGAGGGTGTTTGGGCACTGGAACAGGCTCCCCAGGGCAGCAATCACAGCACCAAGCCTGAAAGAGCTCAACAAGCTTTTGGACAATGTTTCATGATGTGACTTTTGGGAATGGTGCTATACAGGGCTGGGAGTTGGACTCAGTGATCCTCCTGGGTCCCTTCCAGCTCAGCTTACTCTGTGATTCTGTGATTCTGTAATTTTGCATCCACAGTAATAAGAAATTCTTTATTGTATTTACAGTGTATCCATGGATACCCTGTGTATACTGATAAAGTGATTTGTGCAAGTCAACAACTGTTACTTGTAAACTCCAAAGCTGATAAGGTGTTTTGTTTTAATCCCAGCCAGCAACTAATACTGCACAGCTGCTGGCTCACTCCCACCCCTGGTAAGATTGGGAGGAGAATCACAAAAAACACATGGCCTGAGATAAGAACAGATTAATAGCTGAAAAAAAGTAAATCAATAGTAATATAATAGTAGTGAGAGGTGAGAAAGAGAACTAAAACCCAAGGGAGACAAGTGATGCACAATAGAGTTGCTCACCACACACTGACTGATGCCCAGGCTGTCCACATGCAGCAATCACTCCCTGCCAGCCAGCTCCCCCAGTTTATATACTGGGCATGACATTCTGTGGTATGGAATAGCCCTTTGGCTGCACTGGATTACCTGTCCCAACGCTCCCTCCCAGCTTCTTGCCACAGCTCCTCACTGGCAGAGCATGAAGCACTGCAAAGTCTTTGATTTAAGATAAGCACTGCTCAGCAACAACCAAAATATCAGTGTGTTATCAGTATTACTCCCACACTGAATCCAAAATACAGCACTAACAGCTGCTGGGAAAAAAATTCACTCTATTCCAGCTGAAACTAGGACAGCAGGCACCCCATACTCCACATAAACTCTATAATGCCAGGTCCCACTTCCCAAAACCCCATCACTTTCCTCTCTTTTGGTACAGATACACACACAGTTAATACTCCCTTAAATTATGGACCTACAAAAGCCCATTGAGATCACTGAGTGCATGACCTTGGGCTCCATCTGTCAGAACTGTTTTTCAGGCAGGAAAGAAGGTGTGTGCTGTTAGGCTGTTGCATGTGGAAACCAGTTCTGAATCCATCACCTCTGTGTTCATGGTTCCATCAAAGTTCATTCTTCATTAATGTGGGATCAAAAGGGAATTGGGGTCAGAACCCCAAATCCAGCAAGTGAAAGCAAACTGTGACCTGCACTCTTCTTTTGAAAGGATTGACAAAAATGCATCAGTGATACCCACTGTGGTACCACTGGGCTGCCTCTGACTCCAGTTCATGTAGAAGTTCCAGCATGTCCAGTACAGCAGTACTCAGTGATGGTGTGACTTCATTCAGGCAATAGCCTATTGCTAGTCTCCATTCTTCCTCAGCCTTTCTCATGGGCCATATGGGACTGATAAAGGATGAACAGGTCCTGCTGATCACTCCTTGGCTCCCCAGGCAATAAATCACCGAATGGATGGGTATCAGGGAGTCTTCCACATCAGTGTGGAAGTGATTAGCAGCTATTGCTCTTCAACCTTCAGCAACTCCACAACAGAAGGGTCCTCTGAGAGACCAGCCAAAGTAGAAAGCTGCTTAATTTCCACTGTCTCCAAGGCATAGCTGAAAGCCCACCGCCTTTGGGTCTTTGAAATACCTTCTCCACAGGGGTAACTCGTTGTCTTCTGACCCTCCACATGAGGTGAAAGGCAGTACAGCAGAGTATGTACACCTCTGATAAAACTGCATTTTTTGGTAAAAAGTGAGAAGTCTTCTAGAATTAAGCTGGAGGACAGGAATGGATGTCCTGAATAAACAGTAAGAATTGCATTTAAAAACTCCCAAACACTGAATTCCAGACAATCCACGTGTGAAGTAAAAGTGGTCACTGATTAGGGAATAATGTGGTTTTAGAGTGATTCATAAGGAAAATTCATAGGTCAACGATGCAGTGCAGTTAAAATAGAAATACCTAGTAGAAACATTAGTGTATTGGCAAGTTTAAGAATGAAAACCCATACTCTGCTCTAATTTCAGGGAATTAAAATACACTGGGAGAGTTTTTACTCTGAACTGAGCACTCACTTCTTGAAGGTCTCACGTCATCTTTCCTCTCCAATTTTTAGCCTTCCACAAGTTTTTCACTGCCTTCTATTATCATTTCAATTTATAATGATAACTGCAAATCAGTCTCCCCACATCCCCCTTGCAAAGGACTCTTGAGGTATTTCCCCAGAGGTGGTACTGCTGCCTCCTCCACTAAGGCACTGCTGGCTACATTTGCGTGCATGGCCAAGATACCTGGGAGGTCCTTCATCAATGGCAGCAACTCCCCCATCTCTAAACAAGGGCTGACAACATGAAGAAAAGTACAGAACTTCATGGCAAGTTTTACACTGTAGGGAGTAAAAGCTCCAAGCTGCACTAGCCCTTAGAAAAGACAAAGTGGAATGCCATAAAGAAGTTGAGAGGATCATTAACATCCTCAGTGAAGAATGCCTAGTCTTGAGTTATGAAGGATGAACTAGTTTAGTATTACGCAGACTGGTGTCAATATTGTCCAAGGTGATGGATTACACAACTCTCAGTGACCACAGCAAGGGCTCCTGTCAAAACAGAATTATTTAATCTTCAGAGTAAAAGCTACATGAATACTCAGGGTTAAACCAGAATGTAATATTTAACATCAAGCATAATGCTACTGCTGTCATTATCTTGAGCAGGAGGGAAAAAAGGTAGACCAAAAATTGCCCAGGAATTTACTGAAATGGCTGCAGTATGACTGAGCAAGAAGATTTTAACGGAGAGCAGTGAAACCCACCAAGCACCTTTTTCTTTCTCTACTTACTCAAAACCACACAAAATCATTGAGAAGTGATGAAATACCATTTACCCTACGCCAGCACAAACAACTCCTCCGTATTGGGCAAAGAAAACACCATCTGTCATCTTTTCTCTTCAAGTTATAGAATAAAGAACTGACTAAAACATTTTGGGGCAGAATTTCAAGAGGAACTTTACCATGGTCTATGAGTAACCAATGCCACAGAACAAATACCTCTAGTTCTGGAAAGGGTCTCTGAGCACCTCCTGGCTGAACAGAATTGGTCAACGAGCAAACCCTACTCTCTGTAAATCAGCAGTCAAAGTCTACCAAGATCTAATACTCACAGATGCTGGCCTGGTTTCACCTAATGTACAAATGTTAAGACACCTGAAACACGTGGCAAGATATGTGATCTATTCATCTGGCAGATGTAACCTAAATAATTTTTTTTCCCAAGAGATAGAAGCATTAGTCCATGCAGAAGCACTGCCATGTTTTATGTAGGTCTGACTGAGAGGACACAGAACTGCAAAAGGCTAAGAGAAAGGCAAAGAACATGGCCCAAGTGTCTATAATTCCTTCTGCACAACAAATATTTACGTGAAGACTCCTCAGTGAAGATCCCCAAGTGAGGAGTCTTCAGTCTGAAAAAAGAGAGATAACTGAATGAGGTACATAACAGATGTCAATAAAGCCCAAGCAGACAGAGAGATTGAATGGGAATTAACTGTTCACTGTGTTCCAGCACCAGAGCTGGGGAGGGAACCACATAAAAGTAACAGAAGGCAGATAGAAAACAAGCAAAAGGAGGCAGTTTTCCTTGCAGCATATGGTCAATTTTTGGATAGTATTATTTTACTTGGGTTTGAAAAGTGGGTAGGCAAATTCGTAAGAGAAAAATCCATAACCATTCATTAATTCATGCAAATCCTATAAAAATATCTATCTGCAAATAATCAAAAGGTGAGAGAGTGTGAGAAAATTAATTTGTGATTAACTTGTTACATTTTTCTACAGGTAGCTGCCCATGGCCACTGCAAGAGACATTTGTATGTTCTTTGCAATGTATTATGAAACTCTGAAAATCATTATGGATGTCTTAAATACTATTATAAATGTTTTACAGAAGTAGAGTATACTGCTTTAGCAATTTAAAGAACATTATGCCATAAATGGCACATTTTCCTTGTGGCATTAGTTACCTATTTCTTTTTCCTTTCTCCTAAAGATAATAGGAATTTAAGCAGGAGGTGAAACAACATTCTATATTTGCAGTTTTGTGTTCTGGTTGCTTAGACTATCTCAAAAAGAATACAAACATTATTCTTAAACATGTTTCTATACATGTGATTAGATCTAAGGAAACGATCCGTACAGATACTGCATTTTCTTCATGACTTCCAATGTTGAGCTGAAATCAGTCTCTCAAATAATCTGGATCTTGCCCCACCGTAACTTCTGCTTCCTGAAAAAAGACCCCACTAAAACACAGAAATTGGAAGTATTGTGGGAGATCAGTGAATAAGTAACGGTCATTTTTCTTGCATTAAGCAGCACCAGGAAAAAAAACCCCAACAAACAAAACCATAATCAATCTAAAGCCAAAGGAAAAAACCCCAGCATAAACGGTAGAAATAAAATGAGCATAGAAGAAATAATTGAAGAAGAGAGTTAAGGCAGTATAGAAAAAAAAAAAAAGAGAATTAAAAATTCACTTATCAACCCCCCGTATTTCCTGCTAAAATGAATGCATAAAATTTCATCTACTGGCCTGTGTGAAGTGTGAATTTCATTATTAAAAGGCTAAATAATGTGGGATAGCGAACTCAATTTGCTGGGTGCCTTTAAATGCTAAGCCCCCTTCCATTTCTCTGTAACTAACTTAAACTGTCATCTGTCATGTTGCCAGACACTTTCTGCAGAAATCAAGAGCTTCAAAATTTCTCTACTTCATCGTGGCTTTTGTCTTTAAACAACACGATAAAACCAATCCAGAGGTGATCAAGAGCTCAGACAGATGCATGCAGAGCACAGAAACACACGACACGTGCACAGGTGATCACAGGCACACGGGTGGGCACAGGCACACAGAGCACCTGCACAAACACAGCACAAACAGCATCATCCTGCTCCCTCGTCTGGCGGAGCAGGACAGTGAGGATGAGGATCCAGCAGCTGTCCCCGGAGTCCAGCCTCCCCGGATGCTGGCACTGGACGTAGGGGCCCCAAGGTTACAGCCCTACTCCAGCTACTGGTACAGAACCTCTCAGACAGAGATAGAGACAACACTTAGCCAACCACTTTGCGGTCTCACACTCACACAGACACAGCACTTGCCTTTGCCCTGGAGACCTCCAGACCCTGCCATCTCTCCAGCAGCTGGAACTCCCCTGGACCACCAAGAGAGAGCTCCTCCCTTAACCAGGGGAAAAAAAAGAGTTAGAAATTAATATGATAGGAAGATAGGTCAGACTCTGCTAATTGGGCACACTGCAAAGGCAGACAAGTGTAATTATTTAAAAACAACGCCCTTTTCTGTCATCTTATCCCTCTGTTTTCCTCTACTTTTTCCTCCCCAAATCATCTAAATCCTTTTCCTTTCTCTTCTTTGGTTTCTTCCCTAAGCAGCCCATAAGAAATCCTCTGCAGTCCTAAAATGTCCTTCCCCTAACACATCCTATGTGTCTAGGCAGAAACCCCCTCCATTCAAAAGGTGCTCCAGCCTTGCCTTTTTATTATAATGGGTGTAACACCTGGGCCATGGGGCAGTGGGTCCACTGGGAGAGTCCTGGGAAGAGCGTGGACAGGGCACAGTTCCCACCTGCCTTTGGGCTCCTGTGCTCCTCTGGCTGTGTTGAGGTGGGCTCTGACAGGCTGGTGGCTCTTGTGGTGTTCCTGGGCTCTTCCATCTGCCGCTGGATCTCCATGCTCCACTGTGGCTGTGAGCAAGGGAGCATTTAACATCACAGACATGGCCATGGAATCCACAGGTCCCTTTGAGTCCCTTTGTGTCTGGGACCAGTCCCAGGTTCTCAAAATACAACTGAGGTTATATAACCAAAGCTGTCCTTCATATCTGGAGAAGGTGTCAGCATGAACCTAGCTCAGATCTACTTGCCCTGTTCACCTCCCTGATACACCTGTTTTATTCAGCTGCCAAACAACATAGCTGGAAATAGGGAATGAGAGGCCAGAGAGCAGCACTACGGAGAGGGATGTGGTGGTCCTGGCTGATGGCAGGTTGGATATGAGTCAGCAGTGCCTGGCAGCCAGGGGGCCAAGCGTGTCCTGGGGGGCATCAGGCACAGCATCACCAGCCGGGAAAGGGAGGGGATTGTCCCGCTCTGCTCTGCACTGGGGAGGCCTCACGTCCAGTGCTGGGGGCAGTTTGGGGCACCACAATATAAAAAAAGCATAAAGCTGTCAGAGAGTGTCCAAAGGAGGCCATGAAGATGGTGAAGGGCCTCGAGGGGAAGCCGTATGAGGAGTGGCTGAGGGCACTTGGTCTGCTCAGCCTGGTGAAAAGGAGACTTAGAGGAGACCTCACTGGGGTCTGCAACTTCCTCCTGAGGGTAAGAAAGGGCAGGCACTGATGTCTCCTCTGTGGTGCCCAGCGGCTCAGAAAAAGGCATCAACAGGACCCAAGAGAATGGCCTGAAGTTGTGTCAGGGTATCAGGAGAAGATTCTTCCCCACGTGAGGGCCTGATTAATGTTAAAATAAAAATATCTGAAATTGTTTTGATTTTATTCTGAACTGTTGCTTAAAAATTTGGTTTACTAACGTTAAATTTAAAAGTACTAGGAAAGCCACACATGCCTTGGCGGTGACACGTGCACAGAGAGAGCGAGCACCCGTGGCTCGGCAGGGGGAGGAGGCCGGAGAGGCTGTGTCGCTAGGATGACTTCCCCCAGCAACCCCCTTCGAGCCCCCCTCGAGGAGGGGGGGAGGCTCTGTCGCTAGGATGAACTCCTCTAGACGACCCAATGGTTCCTCCGGACGATCGGACTGTGGGAGGGGCCATGCTGTATATAAGGAGTTATGAACTGCACCACAGCGCCCAGCCCCTAGCCTGGAGCCCTAAGTACTACCTCAGCTCGCTGCTGCCCCGCCGCTGCCCGCCGCTGCCCTGCCGGTGTCCTGCTCGCTGCTGTCCCGCTGCTGCCCGCCCGTCTGCCGCTGCTGCCCGGCCGCTGCCCTGCCGCTGCCCTGCCCCGAGGCGCGATGATCCTGGTGCTGGCCCTCTCCACTCGGCATATGCTGCGATTCTCTGAGCAAACACAGATCTTCCACGCAGACAAGCTTTGGGATGAAGGGAAGAGCAGAAGGGGAAAGAGGAGGAACCGGAGGCTGTCCCGATCCAGAAGACGCAGAGAGAAGATGTATGAAAATCAAAAAAGTAATACAGGACAGTTAAAATGTTATTAATGCTTATTGATCTTTGTTAAAATAAAGAAAGAAATATGTAAATTCTGTATCCATTATTAAGAGTTTCCAGAATACCAAACCATTTCTCTAGAAAACAGAATTCGGTCACATTTCAGCACAGGCTTTTGGCATGTTCTTGATTAATGTTAACCTAAATGACAAAAGTTAATATTCTCCAGGCACAGATAACATTGTAAAAGTGTTCCAACAGTATGTGTCCAGTTATACATTTTAACAAGTAAAACTTTTGGTGTTGTTTCCTAGGAAAGATGTTTTGTTTGATTGTTTTAGATTGTTACAATTGACATTGTTTTGCTGCTTTTCACTTGGAATAAACCTACAAGAGTTATTACTATCCTATTTTCTTTGCCATCGCTTCACAGCTGTAGTCATAGAAAATTTAAAACACAGTTATTACCTTAAACTATAAAACACCACTCAAAAACTTTGTCTGCCACTACTGAGTACAAAAAATGTCCAATGTTATCCCAAAAATAAATGACAATAAACAATAATTTTTTCCCAATAAAATAAATGAGTTTATTTTATTAAAAATAAATACACCTCTGGCTTGTATTTAAGAAAATTGTATAGACAACTTCTAAAATTCTCTGATACAGCAAGATGAAGCCACTAAGCTATATGATACTGGGCCACTGGGCAAGATTTATCATTAAAAGAAAATATGTATCCACATCACATTTATGGTATATGCAGAGTCCATGAATCCACCTACTCCCTCCCACTTTAATCAGAATTAATTGAGAAGCAAACTAATGCTAGTTGCTTCTCCCTAGGCTATCTAGATGACAATTTTCTGCTACAGAAATACAGCAGAGAAATTTTCTATGAAAAACATGCATTAACACACAGTTTATTTTCCCAAACCTCTTATGGAGAGAAGAGGTCACTCTGGACTTCTAATGCATCTTGAAATTTAAAATACTGTGCTGTGAATAATATTGCTTTCTTGACCCAATTTCAGCCTCTTATTTCCAGAGCACTGCATAAAAGCTTGTGTCAGAGCATCCTTCAAACATATTAAAGCTCCTTGAACTCTGAGTAGAGCTTTATTCAAGTTCCTCCTTGCTGTACATGCAGGCAGTTGATGTGACTGCAGCCCCTTAAAAGTTTTACTGTTATTGGAAACCACACAGTCTCTATCTGACCCCTGTCGTGCAGCCTTTGTTACTACCCAACAGAAATACATCCTTTTATCAGCTGAACTACCCTCCCCAAATCATCAGCCTCCTACTTCTAGCTGGCTACATCCATGGTTTCCTTGAACTCTAACCATGTTTTGCCTATACGTAAACCTGTTAATTTGTATACTTTCCTTGTCAATTCTCTGCTATACCTTAGCAGAGTGCCCTAGCCTTTTTATTTTTTGTTTTGTGGTCACCTTTCAGGATCCCATCCTAGGATAAAGGTGCTCTTCTTCCAGGAAACTAATTATTTCCTAAACATGTTCCACTAGTCATCTTTGTCTCATCTCAGGCGGCTTCAAAGAGTCCCTCCTTATTGAAAAAAAAATCCCAAAAATAACTGCATGTAATGAGTTCTGAATTTTGTTGTCCATACTGTTATTATCCTCACACATCAAACCCTGGAGCACACTGTAATGAGAATCATCTGAAAAGACAAAGACATGCCTCCATGGTACAGAGGAAGAACTGTTTTATTTTTACCACTAGTTCCCACCGGAGCTAAGAAAACAAGAGGTCATAGGGCTAAAGAGGGATTTTAAGACAGTCAGGCTTCAGTCTTCTGCCACTGTCACATCTGAAAAATAATTAAGGTTTCCTGTCTGTGACTGGAACTCTCAACCAGAACTATGCTGGCCTATGTTAGCCTACTTACCTGATACTCCCAATACTACATTTATAACCAGGACGAAGATATAATCCAAGATATCAAATTTGTTTTAGACTGGCTAAGAAAACAGAGGCATTTGTCATGTCCATATAATTAGATGATTAAGACAGAATGTGTGTTAAAACAATGACACCATATTCTGTTCATTAGTCCAAAAGGCTTATTTGCAACTGCTAATGCCATTTTCTGTAAGGAAATAGCTCAGATATTCTAGATAAATGTATCTTACTTCACTGAAAAGTTGCCAAGCATATTTTAAGATCTTAAAAGCTCTAAGTTGTTACCCCTGAAGTATTCTATTTGATATGGATGATAAGGATGCTACTTTTCTAAGAAAAAATGTCATCTAGGAGGACTGAATTTTGTGTGCCATAATGTTCTGCTGCCACTTGGAAAATATCATGAAAAAAAAAAAAGCATCCAGCTGCAAAATAATTTCTGTTAAGCGAATATAGAAGAAGCGAATATTTCAGGGAATACACCGTACAAAAGGCAATTACTGAGCTCAGGTATTTCCATCTAGCCTGGAAATCATAGAGTTCAAAAGAGGTCTTGTTTTTCTTGGCTGTGACCACGACTGGCACAAAATATGTTGGTAATGATGGCAACCCTGCACCTATGTACAGTTAAAATGGTAAAAGTGTCAGCAAATTTTGCATATTCAAATTGACTTGCAAAAGAATATAAACAGTGTAGGAGCAAATGTATCAGAAACATGGTTTCCAGATCTGCTAATATCAGGACAATACCAAAGCAGTGCAATGTGGCCACAAGGGTTTTCAGCACATATTTATAGGAAAATAGCACAAAAGCCTACAGTGCTGCCAAGGGGCATGGTAAATTAAGTAATTAAAAGAAAAACCCACAGGAAAAGTGGAGCTGGTGTTTACTTATTGTTTCTCTCTCTCTCTCTTTTTTTTTTTCCCCATGTTTTCCTCAAAACTACAGCAGCTGAAGTAGTGAGCAGCTTGAGTGGGCAGAATGAGACTGGCACAGCTCTGCTACTGGTGTAAGACCACTAGGAGTAAATTCAGCTTCAGCTTCTCTGTTTGTCTGCAGCAACCAGCTCCATTAAACCTGTCGTCTACCTCTGGGTGAAGGGAGAAAAAAGGAAACACAGCAGAACCTAAGATTTTAAAAGTGTGGTTGCAGAAATCACAACACACTGTGTTGCTACAACAATCCCAAAGTTGGAAATCAATGGATAGGTGGCAAAAAGTTTTCAGTGCAGCACATTTCTAAAAACCCATTAAATATTAGCCTTCTAAACAAAGAATGATATTTATTTCTGTAAGTTCTCCCAGGCAAAGTGTAATATCATGGCACCTTAATATGTAGTACAGAGCCCTTGCTTTGGTCCAACATCCACCTTTCAAAGAACAGTAATCGCAACTTTTTATTTTTGTTTTCTCATTGCTGTAATAAAAGGTCTTGTTTCCTAAACTTGAATGTCATTTTCTGTCTGTGACTTGAACAATATGTCTTTTCAAGGAACTTTTGAAAACTTTACAGATTTTCTGATTGACACAAAGAAGTCACTTTTGGTACTCATTACTTCAAATTGGGAATTCCTCACCATAACTGAGATAATGAATTAGAACAGACATATAACCAACAGCTACGCCTTGCTGATATTACTCCCTCATAGAACCACAAGCATGGACAATTCACAGAAAAGACAATGAAACGACTGCTTTAAATGAAAACACTGCTTTAGGGTTGCTGCCTGAGTCTCAGAGGGATCAAAATTGCTTTAGGTACAACTATGAATTTATCATAAACCAACATTTCAATACCAGAAAATGTGGGATCAGTAGTTCTCACAAATACGTGTGTTGTATGTAGAACTGATGTGGTAATTTTTCAGTTATACTTTTTTCCCTTTATTAGCAGGGCAACTACGAATGCACCTATGAACTATGACTGTTTAACTATATGGCAAAGCCATGAACTACTCCTCATTTCTTGTGACTGATAAAGTTCTGTACACTGCCTCATGGCCCATAATCCGAGCTTTGGACCCTTGGTGAAGGCACACCTATGGCACTTGCAGAATGGTGCCCTTCTTGACCAGCTCGACAGAGACCCTCTCTGTCATTAGCACATCCCCACAGCTGCCTGCTGGAGAAGCAAAAGGTGCCCCTGTAAGAAGCAGTAAATGAGGACAGTAGGGATGGAAAGAAGAGGCAATAAATTCCCCAACAGATGAAAATACAGAAAGCCTTTGAGGGTGTCATTGGAGCCCATCCAAAATGAGTTCAACAACTTTTTTGGAGATAAGCAGTACTACTTATAAAGACATTTTGGTGAACAGCTACCTGGTTCACTATAATGAGATGACTGCAGAGAGGCCACAGACAAGTGTATCCACAAATGCAGGTAAGGCAAGAGATTAAAACTTCATCTATTATTGGACATAGGTCTTTTACTACACTCAGCTTGCTACACTCAGGAAAACATTTAAGACCCCCTAAACTATGGTAGACAACATCTTCTCTGAGTTGCAATCAGCACCACAGGACAGTTAAGAGTGTTTGCAGGACAAGAATATCCAAAAAAACTGAGAACTGGTAGTAAGACTCCATGTACCCCTCTCTTACAGGCACTATTGACATGTACTGCTGCTATGCGCTATTGCTACTTATACAGTACTAACAATGCAATTGTAACCACTGCTTTTGAAAAAGAAGCTAAGATATTTTAAAAGCCAGTCTCTTTAAAATTCCACTGATTGGATACAGCAGGAGAGGAACAGAATCCAGTCATTTGAAATTCTTTCACAGAAAAAGTTATAGAACATTTTTAATATCAGATGACATAGGCAGATAAAGCACAGAGGTTATTGTAAGGCACTACACCTTTTACTCTTCAAATCAAGAAGAATCAACTCATCATTTGAATCTCCTACCTGGCTTTGAAGTGTGCTTTGAGAATAATGTGAAGGTAGGGATTTTTTGCAAGGGCAGAGTGAGAGGGCATACTACGTAAAATACAGAAACCAAGGATTAATCACCATTCAGGAAAATCATGGTCCTCCTTCCAGATACAAAGAGACTTTATTCTGAATTTAATTTTGTTACACAGAATATTACACTGGGAACCAAAGCTGAAATAAGCAGGGCTAGCTTTTTTACTTCCTGCCTATAGGCAAAAAAATAGACAGTATTTGTCCAGACCCACAAAACAGCAGATAAGAGAAAGATGGTTTAGCCTAAATCACACTTAGATAACATTAATTAAAGGAATATCTAACATATTTTAAAACTTTATATGGCTTTAGCAACACTTTCGTAAGGAAAATTTGCCCCCTTCTCGATCATATTTGGTTTTAGATGTAACTTTCTAGCGCAGCTCCTTCATAAAATAATATTTATTTTGTTTTCCTGCCATCTTGTGGCTTAACCGCAAAATGCACTTAGGAAAAGGTACAATTGCTGGTCTGTGAAAAGATTGCTTTTGGAATACTATTTGGCCTAAGCTCTGCTCCAGACCATCACCCCCTCTTCCCTAAACAGTATTGCAGCTTGCAACAGCATGGACCTGTAGTCCAATGAATTCCTGCAACTACTTGATCCCATAGAAAGAAATCGTGCCAGCTAGCCCAGGTCTCACCAAAGGGGTGATGGCCCATTCTCTCTTCCAGACACTGTTCCCTTGACCCAGATCTGCCTGAGCCAGTGAATTCTTACTGCATTCCTGTTTCTTAGTTAAATACATTAGTTTGAATGATTATGTGAGAAGTGAATTCTAGTCTGGCTCACTCACAAGCTGAGACAAACCCTACCAGTGCTACATAAGTGAAATATGCAAGATTATTAGCTATGCTTCTCACCATCTGGAAAGTTGCATTTGGCAGTATGTATGAGTGCTAAGAATCCAGCTGTAGCCTTTTGGGTTTCTTTGGCATTTACAGGGAATGGTCAAGCTAGCTGATTTAATACAGCTCATATTAAGCAAACAAACATGAAATCCTAATGCCATTTCTGTAGTTTTATGTGGGCCAACCATAGAAAATAAATAAAGACTTGCTTTCTATCACATTCTGATTAAAAGGCATCACATTGTACACTTCTCCAATCCAGCCAAAGAAGTTAAATAACTAGTTGAAGATCAGACATGAAAAATATTAGAGTTTATTACATTAAATATTATTAGAGAAATACACAGTTTGGAGTTTTTTTTGTTTGGTTGGTTTGTTTTGTTTTTGTTGTGGCTCACTTTTTAACTGCCCAAAAGAAAAACAAGGTTATTTGTTTTTTTCATGCCTGTGACATATTTCTATGAAAAAAGCCACCAAAACCCAAAACATTTTGCCCATGCTGGATTTGAAAGAGCCTCCTACCAAAGATGTATAGTCAGTTAATCACTGTATAGTCTGTATGTATAGTCACTGGCTCATGTGACAGTTTGTAGGTGAACAACACATGTGCATGTTTTTAGCAAAAACCAGCCTCTCAAGATTTCATTGGCTGAACTTTCTAGAAGGTCAGACTTCTCCAGCAGTTGTCCTGCCAGTTGAAATGCTATGCTAGTCCCACTAAATACACCAAGAGTAGTTAAGAGCAAAACACTTTCGCTTGTCTATGATTTAGCAAAAAATTTCCTGGGCCATATAATTTCAGATAAGCCAGTAGAAAGTTTCAAAATGAAATTGTTTTAGTTAAGTACAAGTCCTCCCGTGCCACTTTTAGAATGCTCTTTCCAGGAAATTCCAAGACTGTGGTTTTCCAGGGCAGGCTTTTCTCCAACTTTCAACTGTCCTACTTACACCTGAGTTGCAAACCTGGACACTTGTATTTTATTTTCTTGACAGAGAACATGAATTGGGTAGTTAGAAAGGTGGGGGGGGGAAAATCTTAGAAGTCAGCTGCACAAGAAAAGTAATTGCAGGATTTCTCACAAAATCCTCATAAAGAAGTTGCTGAAGTACCAGCTGAACGACCAGATAATATGGGAGGTGGTGGTCAGTGGCACAAAGTCTAATTGGAGCAGTGTGACCCAGGGGTCAATACTGACTGGGTCTGAACCTCTTTCACACCTTCATTAATGCTCTGGATGATGGGCAGCTGCATCCTCAGCAGATTTGCTGATGGCACCAAACTGTGAGGAGGGGCTGATACACCAGAGGGTCGTGGTGCCGTCCAGAGGGACCCGGACAGGCTGGAGAAAGGGGCTGACAGGAACCTCATCCAGCTCAATGACACTGAGATCTCTGTCAGCTTCAACCTTCCAGTCACTGTGTGACTCTATGGGTGGGCACTGAATATCTTTAAAGGGCTACACAGCCTGTGTGTTTTGTGCAACACAGAAGGCGTGGGTCTAGAAAGTCTGAATTTGACCACAAAACTTGATGCCTGTGCAAAGGCCCCAAACTTGCAGAACTCTGACATACGTGCACGGCTTTCTACCTTTCACAGTTAAATGCAATTTAAGTTCGTAGCTGGAATAAACAAAAACCCAACAAAGTTTTGAGCTGTATTCTTAGTCATGAGTACTTTTCATTGCTTGAAATTGCTCAGATCTCCTGCACCAGGGGGCAGATTCAAGTAGATTTGCGTGAAATGTCCTGGTAACAGTAAGCACAATAATCAGCTAAGGAAAATTGAGCAGTCAGAAGACAGTAATGGTAAACACACTGGTCATGATCAAATGAAGCACAGCTCTAGGAACAGATCAATTGGTCAATCAACCAAACATATCACTCTCCTACAGAATTACAAATCTGGGGGAAAAAAACCCCAAAAATTCATTAGTGATATGTCAAATAGAACTGTAGTACAGAACATGTATTGGCACAGACATTGCAGCTACTTTTCATAAGTTTGTAACTGCTGAAAAGGACTCAGGCTCAGAGTAAATATGTTGGGCTACTTTGGTAATAACACCCCCACTGGCACACTGTAGTCTATTCACGATAAAATAAACAGTTAAGAAATCTAGGAAGAAAATGCTTTTTCCTCAAAAATGTTAAGCAATACTGATAAACCATGATAGTTACATTTTCCTTCTTGAAAAGTTGTCTAATGGCTATTGGCAACCCATCAGCCAAAGGGAGGTAGATGCCCAAAGAATAAAGGATGCCAGGTGCCATTATCTCCACCCTTCTGCACTGGAATTATCTGACGCCTCTAATTGCACAAGTCTTATTTAATGCCTGTAGAAAGAAGAAAGCTCCTAATGAGGCAGAAAATTAGGAGAAAAATCCAAGCTTTTCAATTTATATGCAGCTATTAATTTGGTAAAAAGCAGTGAGAAAACAGGAAGCCTGGTAACATGGATCTTGGATTTGCTTTTTCATTTCCAAAATTCAGATTTGATTCTGAAGAGTTGTATTAATTTAATTCTAAATGGAGATACTGTATCTCCATATGATCAAGCCAGCTCAACCAGCAAAGAGCAATCTTGGCAGGACAAAATATGGTGGGTTTTTTTAGGGTCCTCTGTGTGTGACACAGGTTCACATTATATTTAAGTTTGAGAATATCAAATACATTATTATTAAGGGCAGCCTGCTGAGCTTTAGAATCATATAATACCAGTTGCAAGGGACATCAAGGACATGTTTTTTATCTGGAAAGGGCACTAACTACATTTAAATTTAAGAGAAATAAATTAGTCAGAATGACTTTAATGAGGTAACTGTGTGCCATTTGCTCTTCTTCCAGCAGCTGGAGTTAAGGTTTATTCCAGTTAAATACTTTGGTACTGCTCTGGATTGGAGCCAGCCTGCTGAGTGTCACATAGGAGTGAGCACATTATGTATTAGTGGTTCTATACCCTTCACTACAAAAGCAGAACTTGGTCCACTATGTTTGGTAAACTGCAGACATTTTGTTGCCTTGTAAGACATTAGGGTTAAATGTCTACAGTTCCATGTGTTTGAAAACCAGCCAAATTTGTTAAACATTCTACAGAGGAGCAGCTCCAGTGATCAAAGCCATTGCTAGGCATTGGTCATCTAAAATTAAATGCCAGTAGCTAGTCTCACACTCTTCCAAACAACAGGATTTCTAACATGAAATATTAGGCATTCTAAGACAAGCATTGATCTTCATGGAGGTGAATGCAGACATTTTCAGAAAGAAAATTATTCTATCTAGTTGCTTTCCAGTTGGGGAACAGAGGTATTTCGGGCTTTTTGACAGTGTTTGTGGGTGTCACCCATTACGATAATCAAAATTACCCCACGCAAGGTGTTATGTAACAAGAGGAACACAGGAATACTGCATACCTCAGGCATGACACAGCTCTGGTATAATTTGGGAGTGGTTCAGGAGTTACTGCACAGAGATGGGCTAGAGAGACCAGCAGGAAGGAGCAGCAAAAGCTCAGCTGTGGTATTGTTAGCAACATTTAACATTCACCTCCTCACAGCACTCTTCTCACACAGGCACAAGCTGGTTGCACTGTAGGTATTGCTGCAACTCATGAGGGAACATAACACAGGAAACATATTCAGCATCACATCAGTTACCTCACACGCTTCACTGACACTGTGCTCTGCACAGCCGGGAAGCCCAGAAGGTACGGAAATACCTCACTGTCAGCAAGAACTGGTTTATAAACCCTGAGAGCACCCTGTTGGCTCAAATAATACAATTTATGTTGAATATGAGAATATAGAGTATCTATAATCTGCAAGACTACTTTACAGAAAGCTTACAGACCCCCTAAACTTAAGAAACTTCATGTATGAGTTCCCAGAGCAGCTTTAAAAAAACCAAACAACTTCCGGTTAAAATCCACCCAGCCCATGGAAACATGAAACATTTCTATAAATAGTTTTATTAAAAAATCAGCATTTCCCAATGCAAACTTGTCATTCCCTCCTTCAAGAAAAAAAAATTCCCTCTAAAAAAATGAATAAACTTACAGTGGTGGTTTAAACTAGTCATAGCTCATGAGGAAGGAATGTCATGCTCAAAGGCATGAAAGCACTGGACTTCAAGGAGTTTAACAGGGCAAGGAAGAATGGAGAAAGCAGCCAGTGGTCAAATGTACACCTTTTCACTCAGAGAAATATAATAGACGGCAATCTGAAGGAAGATGACTGAAATACGTTCCTGTATTGTCACTACGCTTTCAACTCAAAACTTCTCTTTTGATTCTGCATTGTAAAATTTAAAGGATTGCACATAAAATATCTTCATTTTTTGTTTAGTATGTGCCAGCATGACCTTTGCTTAGAGACCCATTTTCAGTGGGGAAAAAAGTTGTAAATTGCAAAGGGAACTAGGGACAGTTCAAAAGGTCTGGTGTAAAGCCCTGTATTGAAAACACAACCACGCTCAAAACATTCATTTTGGGAGCCAACATTGGCCAAAACAAACAACATATTACCACACAAAGATCTTTTGTCCTCCCACTCTAATAAGCTGCTTTTTAACCCATTTATCTTTCTGCCCTTACAAGAGCTTTCACTTTTTATGTGAACATTGTCCAGTGTGTTTGCTGGACTGAGTTGGATAATGCCCAGTGAACAGTGCAATTCAGCAGGAACCAAGCACTTACACACACTTCCGAAGTTTGCTTCAGCTGTGGGCTGACCACAGGAGCTGCCTTTTCCTAGGAAGAATCTGGTCTGCTTGCTGCTTTACAGAGCAAAGCGAAACTTCGACACTTCCTCAATATCCTGCTGAGTTGTGTTGCAAGCACTGCTGACTGGAAGCAGGAGTGTCTCAGACTTTCTCACCTCAGTGTGTCACTCACCGTGCTCTGCACCACCTTAAGCCCTTTGTGGCTGGACAAACATGTTGTTTTCAGCTCCAGGTGCTGTGACAAAAGCCACAGCTAACAGCCACCTGGGGATGCTGACCCAGGGAAGCTTCCTTCACTGCTCCTGCCCACCACAGCAGCACTAGCATGACACACGTCAGCTGAATGACAGATCCACAGGACTCTGGAAAGCTGCAGCCCTGTTAAACCTTTATATGGCCACTTTAAAGAAGCCCTGTTGTCCCAAAATATGTTACTGCACCTGGTGTGCAGGAGGCCAATCCATGCACACAATGCACAATGGAGATACTTGATTTATTTACAGACCTGTGCAGCAATGTGGGCTTGGAGGCAAATCCACAAAGCCAGCACCATGAGTACCAGAACTATTCACTATTTATACATTTTAGCAAAAATAGGAATTGATGTTCATTGGCCACAAGTTGCATAGTTCTCTTATTAATTAGTAGTCTGTCTTCTATAGGTTGAGTCCCTCACTTCTTATGTCAATTATTCTGCATGCTCAGTCTTTCTTTTCTTTTGGATCGCTGGTTGCATCTCCTGCTGCCGGAATTACTTTTTACCAGTCATAGCTGATTCAGCACAATTGCTGAGTTCCTTTATTAGTCTCTTCCTTTTCTTGGGGATTCTTGCCAGGTGTCCTTGTGGCCTGTAAATTCTGCATTCTTTGTGTCATTAGTGCTACATACTTCTCCCTACGCCTTGCAAACCTCCCCTAGGTCTGAGATCATTGAAGCCTGTCAAGCCCTAAACCTTAATAAGGCAATTCTGCCAAGAAGTAGTTTGTTTTTTTAACACCTGGACATCACTTAGACCTTGTTGGCTGCCTTCTGTTTCCGGGAATAAATCTTCCTTGTTGTTGAAAGTATAAAAAGGTAACACATTAAAGATCATCCTTTCTTAAAAAATTTTTACATTTTGCAATAGTACATCCTTCTTCCAGGCTTTGTCAACCTCCCCCTAGGTCTGAGCACTGAACCTCCCCCTAAATCCTGACAGTGAAGCACATTGAGCCCTAAACCTTAACAAGGTCATT
Source organism: Corvus moneduloides (assembly GCF_009650955.1). Lineage (NCBI taxonomy): Eukaryota > Metazoa > Chordata > Aves > Passeriformes > Corvidae > Corvus > Corvus moneduloides. The sequence goes on from NC_045511.1 coordinate 69,157,604, forward strand.
CTACTGACAAGTAATTGGAACACCTGGATAAACATGTCATGTGATGGGTGAGCAACTCGCTCACCCGTTGGGCACAAAGAGTTACAGTGACTAGGGTGACATCAAAGTGGTGACCTGTCACTAGCAGGGTTCCACAGGGCTCCATCTTCAGCCCTGTGCTCTTCAACATCTTCATAAACAATCTGCATGCAGGACTGGAAGGGACACTGAGAAGTCTGCAGATGATACAAAACTGGCAGGAGCTGTTGACTCCCTCAAAGGCAGGGAGGCCGTGCAGAGAGACCTTTATGAGTTAGAGAGCTGGGCAATCACCAGCTATGTGGAGTTCAACAAGGGAAAGTGCTGCACTCTGCAGCTGGGATGGGGCAACCCTGGAGTTACAGACAGACTGGGGCATGAGGGGCTGGAGAGCAGCACCATGGAAAGGGAGCTGGAGGTCCTGGCTGATGGCAAGTTGGACAGTCAGCAGTGCCTGGCAGCCAGGAGGGCCAAGCGTGTCCTGGGGGGCATCAGGCACAGCATCGCCAGCCGGGAAAGGGAGGGGATTGTCCTGCTCTGCTCTGCACTGGGGAGGCCTCACCTCACGTCCTGGGGGCAGTTTGGGAGAACACAATACAAAAAAGATCTAAAGCTACTTCAGAGTGTCAAAAGAGGGGACACAGAGATGGTGAAGGGCCTTGAGGTGAAGCCATATGAGGAGTGACTAAGGGCGCTTGGGTCTGCTCAGCCTGGAGAAGACTGATGGAAGACCTCACTGGGGTCTGCAACCTCAGCGTTGGAACAGGAAGAGGGGGGGCAGGCACTGATCTCTTGTCTGTGGTGCCCAGTGACAGGACCCAAGGAATGGCCTGAAGGAATGTCAGGGGAGGTTTAAGTTGGATACCAGGAAAAGGTTCTTCCCCCAGAGGGTGTTTGGGCACTGGAACACACCCTCCAAGGCAGTGGTCACAGCATCAGCCTGACAGAGTGCAAGAAACGTTTGGACAATGCTCTCAGGCATTCTGTGACTCCTGGGGTGTCCTGTGCAGGGCCAGGAGCTGGGACTCGATGATCCAGATGTGTCCATTCCAATTCAGCCGATTCTGTGACTCTCTGCGACCAGTAAAAAGCGACACTGCCAGGCACATGCGAGCAGAGCAGCCCGGCCGCTGTCCCAGAGGGGCGTTACCACGGTGTCCCCACAGGTACCGGGACCGAGTGCGGTCCCGCTCCCCCCACCTTCCCTCACGCCACCCCCACCACTCCCAATCCCGGGCGCGGCCCCGCCCTTGGCCCATGACGGCACGGCCGCGACATGCCGCAAGGTCGCGTGACGCGAGGGGGCGGCAAGCTTCCCGCCTCCGCACCGACGGACGGCGTCGCCATTGGCTGCGCCGGCGGGGCGGCCGCACTCTGATTGGCTGCCGGCATCGCGCGCTGTCGGGCGGGCCGCGGGTGAGCGCGGGGCCGGGCGGCGGCGCGGCCGTGAGGGGAGCGCGCCTGTCCCGCGTTCCCGGCGGATCCCGGGACGGGGCTGGGGCTGGGGTGGCGGCTGCTGGCCCTTGGCCTGAGCCCCTGGCAGCCGCTCGCCGCCACCCGAACCCAGTGGGGAGATGTGCGTGTGTGCACGCAGCGGTGTTTTCTACATCCTCCGTTCGGGTTTGGAAGATCCGCGCTGTTTTTGGCATCCCTGACCCCGTGCCTTGTTTTGCTGTCTGTCTGTGTGATTAGGCATCTTCTCGCAGGAGGGAAGCAAATGGATCCCCTGCCCAATCCTGCGCCCCTGGCCTCGAAGCTGCGGAACACGCTGGTTCGGTACCATAGCATCGGAGACGGCGAGTGGAGGGTGGCGAAGAAAACCGTGAGTACTCTGGGCGGCTTCCCGGTTCTTGCTCCCCGGGAAGCTGTGGGTCACCTGTGCGGCGGAAAGAGCCCGCTGTGCCGTGTCACACGGCTGAGAAGCACTTGGCCGGGCCCTGCAGGACTTTAAACTGACAGATGCTGTGAAACCATCCCTCTAGGATCTTTAGATGGCAGAATGTGTTTTTCCTGTTCTCAGGCATAGTCTGTTACTCCTTTTACGTGTTTTCGGGGAAGCATCTCACAGAAGAATCCTACTTGTGTAGGATTAGAGGCTTGGCTTACAGTAAAGTGTGAAGTAGTTAGCACTAATAGTGTTGCAAGAGGCCCAGGTGTACTTTCATGGCCTCTGGAATATCTTGTCAATAAATAGTTTATCATGCTTCAGTTTACAAGTGTCTTCCTCTTAAGAAATGAGATCATTCTCAAGGCTTCCTCTCATATTGTTTCACTTTTCTGTTGTTCTTTAGAGACCACATATTATCCTAAGTTTCCTTCTATGAAAGAGAATACAATTCCTGCTTTTTGCAAGCAGTTTGCCATCCTTTTCTTTCAAACTGCCTGGCTTCTTTGAGTCGTGCTTCAACAAGCTAAATAGCCTTTGCTGGTGCATTAGTTCTAGGCTGGGTGAATACTTTTTTAGTGCTGTCCTCCACAGAAAGTAGAAGTGTAGCAATATGGTAGGAGTAGTGTGGTAAATTTTTGTCTTTGTCTTTTTATTACATTGGTTTGAGTGGGCCTTTTATTTTTTCTTCCATCATGAGCAGGTATTGATAAGACAGAGGCAAGTGATCCAAAGTGACTTCATTATTTGCAAAATTAACAAATTCGCTGTCTTGAGAGGGATGAGCAGAGCATCCAAGCCTCTCACTCTAGCAATACACCTTATCACCTCTGCTCTACTAAATGTTGTCTATTCCTGTATTAGTATTCCTGTGTTGTTATATTAAGTACTACTGTATTCCTTTAAAAAGTTACCTGCATCCTAGTGTTTCAAATCACATTACTCCTCAGATTTTACCCATCCCTCCTGCCTTTTATTCCTCTCTCCTTTCCTTCTTCCCTCCCTTCTTTCCATTTTGGTATTGTGCCATGTAAAAGACATTCAGAGCTTTACCTACCACAAGGAGATGTGTTGTGCCCCAAAATTATCTTAAATGCTTCTGGATGCGGTACTTAACAGTACTGTTCTTTAGGACATTTGGTCCCTTTTGCTTATATAATCATGATTCCAAATAAAGTGCCATATGGTACTCTCTTCAAAACCAAAAATCAGAGGTTTTGTACAGGGGTTCCGTCCATTTCATAGTTACGTAAAAATCAGAAAATACTGATTACTGTTTTCTCTGTGTAACTTTAATGTAAATAGACTACTGCTTGCAAGACTCTTCTAGTCAGGCATCTGGGAGAGAAGGGTAATTAAACTCTCTTGTCTCCCACTGCACCTCCTGCACATTTCTGTAACTTGTGTTACAGCAGTGCAAGCAGAAGTTGTGTGGTCTTCCTGTCTGAGTAGCATCCAGCTATTGGCTTTCCAGTTGCCTTGCAATTGAAAGGCTTTGACTACTAATGTTGTTCCATCATACTGTGTGTTTTCACTGGCTTGGCCTAAGAAACCCTACTTCTGCACAGAATTCTAGTGTTTTACTCTGACAAAGGCAGTTGTCTGTTTTTTTTGAAATAATGCAAAACTACAAGTAAAAGGTATCTGAAACATCTGAAGAAAAGTGTACAGTGGTGCCCAGGTGAACCACGGTTAATGATAACATTGGCTGCTTTTTTTCAAGAAAGTGAATCATTTTCTGGGCATTTTATAATTGTATGCAAGTGACAACTAACATTGTGTCTTATATTTTCTTTCAGAAAGATGCAACGGTGTGGCGTAAACCATCAGAGGAATTCAGTGGATACCTGTAAGTTTGCCTGCACAAGAGATATATTTTTAGTGTTCCACAGATGTGTTCTGTAGAATTTAGAAATTGAGACTGAGTTCTACAGCCCTCAGCTACACAGATCCTCCAGAGGGGAAGCTAAATGGATTACCTATTGTGGCTGTACTATTCCTTTCTAGCTTTTTAGTTTGATACTTTAGCATTGCATGCTGTCTAGAGCAACAGTGAAGTCTGTGGAGCGCACCACAGGACTCCCGTTGGCTGAAGTGAGCAACAGCATCTGCCCAGAATGGACGGCTTGTAAAGCTCAGAATCAAGCCTGGGTTCAGTAGTTCTGAAGGATCACTGGGTGACAGCTCAGTCAGTCCTTGGACTCTTGCAGTGACTATGCGACTCCAAAATACCAGGTGTGGAGTTGTGAGAGAGATGTGTGACACGAAGGCCCTTCCCATGTGAGTTTCTGTTGCTGGGTTCTGTTGGTGTCTATAGGCTTTGATAGAGAAATAGTTACTAGAAAACAGCACTCTGAAGAAACAAAAAGTCATATGAAAAGGTATTGTTTAAAATGATCTCGAAGACTGATACACCCCATGGAATTTAAGTCCTGTTGAATCTGCAAGAGCTGATGGCCCCAGACACCAAGAGTGCGCTGACTTCGTGCAGTTCCATGGGCCCCCCGGCACCAACAGGTTGTGTAGTTCAACCACTGTCAGGAGGGCAGTGACTGCTGTGTGAATGTGAAGACCCCAGGGTTGTTTATGCACCTGGAGAACCAAAGGACACTTTGAAGAGCTTTCCAAACACCTACCTGGAAGCCACTGAGATGCTCATGTGTTCCTCCAGTTCCAAGTGTACAGCTGAGATGGGCTTCATACAGATGCTTACGTGTGAATATGGATGAACTGCACAAGTGAAGAACTGAATCTGCTGATTGTCTAGTTATTTGCTATTAATAGGAACATCTTAATATAAAGTAAAATAATAATGATTTTGATGGATTCTTCCCCTTCAGGATCTGGAGGCCCAGTAACTCAAGAAAACAAAATCTCTAGTGTCTACTGAAAGTACCTAATTACAAATGAATATTCTGTAATGTCATGTACCAGATTATTTTATTTGGTACTCAAATGCCACTAAAGCATAATGTAGTTTCTCATTATCTTGGTTCTACTCCTATATTATGATCTGCTCTAATCACAGAGGAGCAAAAAGAATAAAGCAGTATGAGCCCAGAAACATTAGCATATTCCCCAAAACTTGATTAAAACCAAAGGAGGCTAGATGTTGATACCCAAAAATTGATACATTTTATCTAATAGTAAAAGAGGCAAAAAGAAAGGAAGAGCTAGATGTTGATACCCAAAAATTGATACATTTTATCTAATAGTAAAAGAGGCAAAAAGGAAGGAAGAGCTAGATGTTGATACCCAAAAATTGATACATTTTATCTAATAGTAAAAGAGGCAAAAAAGAAAGGAAGGAAAAGAAAGAAATAGAAAAAGAGGGGTGGGCAGGGGGGAACAGGGACAGTGACAGAGGCAGATTAAGTAGAAACATACCACTGCTCTGTAGGTCCCAGTGATGTCTTGTTGCTCCCCTCTATCTGGTCGTCTTGGTGGTGAGTGTTCCCCACCCAAAGGTATAGAATCCCATAGATTAATATACATTTTTGCAGGTGGGATCACCCAGGTGACTCCCCTTAGGGGGGCAAGTTTGACACTGTCCCTTGCACAACTGTGGATCTGTGGCATCATTTTGCATCACATGCAGCTCTGGTGCAGGGTCTGGGGACCTCTTTGGCGGAGGTGGGGCTTTGATGGGCCGTGGCACCCCCTCTGCTATCCCCCATGTGGATGTCCCCTAGATGCAGCCTTACCGATGTGAAGGGGCCCCACAGCTGAGCTGGTCTGCACAGCAGAGGATGGGCAGTCACTGCCTCTGACAGCAGATAAGCCTGGGGCTGTGGCCTCCACCCTCAAGGTGCTGGGCTTAATTATGTGAAAATATTTTTCTGCCCCAGCCCAGACCTGAGTCACTTTATCTTATCTCCAGTCAGCTGGCAGTCCAGGGCCTCAGTCAGAAGGCCCATTAAGGGTGCTTCTGTGCAGCTTTTGTTATACAGTTTTGCTGTAATAGGCAGAAGTCCTTCGTAAAAGTGTTAGAGCCATAAATCGTAACATTTCAGTCTCTGACATCCTGTTACTTCTGCTTTATGAAAAGTGTTTTTCCCATTATATTCCTGATCTCATTTTTACTTTTACTTATCTCTGGTGAACTCCCTTGCCAGCCCAGCAATAGGGGTAAAATAGCAAGTTGTTACAGTTGTTAGAGAAATAAACAGGATAATTTTTATCCAAGGAAGGAATTTGCCATTTATAAAATAATACCTGTATAAAAACCCCCAAAATTTGACAGAAGAAAGTTTCTTGCAGAGAAGGATAGATGCACCCATAGGTCTTTTCCTGTACTGTTTTTCTGATGCAATTGTCCACTGACCATACTTCTGGTACCAAGGTGTTAGTGCGAGTGTACTGTTGAAAATTGATGGAATATGAAGACCTTCTTACCAAATGTAAATATGTTTTTCTAGCTACAAAGCTCAAGGAGTGGTGGAAGATGTTACTAACAGAATAGTGGATCATATTCGCCCTGGACCTTACAGGCTAGACTGGGACAGCCTAATGACTTCAATGGACATCATGGAAACATTTGAAGAGGTGAAGACTTACTTAGATTCTTGAGGGAAATGTGTATTGATGAATAAGTGAATTTAACAGTAGAGCAGAGCAATTCCAGATTGCAGATAGGAACCTTTTTCAGCCTTTTTTTTGCATGCACAAGCAGCATTGTGCATACATGCTGTGTGTGATCACAGATCAGGCTTTCTGGCAGCACAGTCCTGTTCTGAAGCTTGAACTTCATCTTTCCATCAATGCTCAAAATGAAGGAGTCAGTCACAATTCTCTTGGACCTGGGAGCTCTGGTAGCCTCTGATAAAATTCACATATGGAGGGTTACAGTGTGACACTGTATGTGCCGAAGGCGTTTCATACAGTTTGCTTGCTTCCATTCCACAACAAACAATAGTAATAGTCCACACGAATGGAATTTGCTACCTCCCCCTTGTCCTGAAGGGCTGACTTGTGTGGCATGGCTTTGTGCTGAGACACAAAAGAGTTCATACTGAGGGTCAGGACTTAATAAAAGAAAGCTAGGTTTGAAGCTGGTTATGGAACAGTTGGTAGCCTTCCTTTGGTTAATGCAGTCATTCAGTGTGAATTCAAAACCCGCATCTGGACACCCGGCTTGAACATGGATTGTTTTTTGCTCTGGCTCTGAGGAAGATTTATGTGACAAGGTATTTTGTCTGTATAAAATTTATACAGACTCTATTGTATTATAAGACAGCCCGTTTTGAATAATTGTTCACATTCACTTAGTGGATTAGAGTATTTGATAGAGTATCTTAGTACCAAGAGAGTCCTCTTGAAAATTTGTTCACGGTCCTTTTAGGCTTCCCAAGTAATCCTTGGCGACATGAGGACCATGTGGCTTTCAGTTCCCACGCATGACAGAGTTCTCTGGCTTTAGATCTTTAAACCTTTATGGTGGCTGATAATCTCTGCTCCCACAGCTCTCAGCTGTAGACTACAAGTCCTTACAACTTCCACCTTTTAGGTTGGAAATGGCACAGTCATTGAGATGTCACTGAATATGCACAGTGTATTTGACAGAGGCTGTGACCTTTGTAAAGAACATTAGCTGCCTGCGAGCATAAGTTTCCCTTTATTCATTATATTAAGATATTTTTGTTTTCTTTCCCTCCTAATTCTGTCACTCAACAAGAACTGCTGTGTGATGCGCTATACAACTGCCGGCCAGCTGTGGAACATCATAGCACCAAGGGAGTTTGTTGATTTCTCTTACACCACGAGCTATGAAGATGGGCTCCTAACATGTGGTAAGCCACCACTTGTCTCTGCTTAATTCTTACTTTGCGACAGTTGCTTGGCTTCAGATTTGATTCAGATTTAGTAGTAGTAAACATTCAAAAAATGGTGTAGGATGGTCTTCAACAAATAAATTCAAGGTGTTTTAACAAATTCAAAGGTGTTTTAACATTTTATAGGTTTAAAGAAATGTAGAAGCTACTGGTTTACCCATGAACCATTCTGTTGTGCCGGGTTTCACTTGTGCCAGCTGCAGGGCAGGAGTCTTAGAGACGAGTCCTCCAGCTCAGGTCTTAGAGCAAACTGGGATGAGTAACAACTTGCTTCTAGTAAATGGGAGGAATGTCCTCTTAATATTTGAGTTTTTGGTTATCATGCTCTCCTGTCTGTCGCAGAGTTTGGATGAAGAGCAACTTTCATGCATGAAAATACCCAGAAACTTGTAGTGTGTCTGTCGCTACTGCTGAATTTTCCAAGCAGAAGCTTGCATATTTCAAATTTACTGCACCTTAAATTTTTTTTTCTCTCTCTCAAATTATTTTCCCTTTTTGTTTGTTTGTTTTATTTTCCTCGATAGGTATAAGCCTGGACTATGGAGAGGTGACACCGAATTTTGTCCGTGGATTCAATCACCCTTGCGGTTGGTTCTGTGTCCCTCTCAAGGACTCTCCCGGCCACAGTCTTTTGACCGGCTACATCCAGACTGAGCTGCGAGGGATGCTACCACAGTCTGCAGTAGACACTGCCATGTCTAGTACTCTGGCCAATTTCTACTCTGACCTCAAAAAGGCACTCAAAACATAGACAAACGGTGACCTAAAAGCCCGTGCATTCCTTGCAATCAGATTATATTGTTTAGCTTAGCATAGGTTACCTACTAAGTCAAGGTGGAGGTGAGTAGTTCCTGAATGACACCCAAACCTTTATGTTGAGGATCCAAATAACTTTACCAAGTGCTTTTTGATGTGATAATTGGCATACATTCCCAGTGCACGGTGTGGTGCAAGATGTTTTTTGCTGCTCAGCACTCTGCAGCTTTGTGGAATAGCCTGAGTGTCTAAACCCCCAGCTTTCTCAGTAGAAAGCACAAGATGTGTGTGTGGGCTTGAAAAATGCAGTGTGAGCTCAGCTCTCTCCAGCAGTCTTGGAAGCTGAGTGCTCAGGATTTTGATGGTGCAGTTTGCTGTACAGGTAGCATGTCATTGAAGATGTAATTTTGTAATATATATATATTTATATTTACTTAAATTTTTTTATTTTTTTAAGTTTGTTCAGCTGCATCTGTAATTTGTTTTTAAAATTTGCTTTGATTTATCATAGGGATATTTTATAGTTAAGTTGTTAAATGATACCATTCATGAGAAAGCTATTCGCACTTGAGAGCAAAAATAAGTGTTCGTTATTGGCATTTCTTTGATGTTGTAACTTTAACTTATTTACTTTTGTATATAACAGTCTCAGTGCATAAAGAAATGCCCTTACAGCTGATCCAAAGCTCAGTTAGGTCTTCAGGTGTCTTTCCATAGTTTTTTTTTTTTGTGGGCTTTTAATCACACAGTTGTCAAAATAGCAAACCTCCAATGGATCTTCAGAGATACCCTGTAGTTCTAAGGAATTTTTTACTTAAATTTGCATGTAATGGGGCGGGGGGGGGAGGGAGGTGTTGCTGAGTTGGGTTTTTGGGGTTTTTTTTTCTCTGTATGTTTCTTTAACTGAAAATCCTGGAATTACAAAAGCAACAGAAAGAGCCACTCGGGTGCTTCAGGGATAGGTGTTGCTGTAGCTACAAGAGAGCAGACTTGCCAGTGTGCTGGTGCTGTGGAGTATTCTGTGGTACTGTCCCTAGATTGATCTGTGCAATAAATCACATCTTAAAACATGAGCAACTGAAGGCCAAAACTCAAGCTGCAGAGTTGCTCAGATCTGCTGAAGGATACAGGGTCTTTTTTTAAGAGGCAGATTTTAAGGGTATTTGGCAACCTACTGATTCTGACAGATACATAGCAGGGGCATTTGAAAAATTACTCTCCTTCTGCTAGGAATCTGAATTCTCTCTAAAGTCTGATGTTAAGCCTTTAATGTTGGTATGTGTCATTTGCTCAGGTGACATTGTAGTATCCCCATGCTTTGCCAGTGCTCACAGTGGCAAGTTTAACTGTATAGGAGTTAGGGAAAGTATCTTGGAGCCCTGATATTGTGGAGCCAGTTGTATACAAACGATCAAGGGGCTGGTAATGGACTCTCAGAAAAACAAAAATTCAGATGAAAGTCCCCTACAATACTGTTTTTTTTGACACTGGCCACTGTAGCTGAACTCTGAATAGCGAGGAGTTTCCTTTCTCATTGCTCAAGCAGAGAGCTAGAAAAAAACATAATACCAATTATAGTGGGGACTTCTTCAACCTGCTTCATGTTTTAAGGTATTTAGTATTATTTAAGACCGTTAAAAACAATGCATCAAAGAGCCTTTAGTGTCTTCATGGGCAGAAAATGTTGCTCCTTCTAAGGTTTTCTGTATTCTGCAGTTCCCTTTAAACCCCTCGGTTAGTCTTCCCATTCTTTTTCTACCTTCCCTCGTGTCCACCAAAGTACTGGAAGCTCACAAGGTGGTCTTCTACCACCAAGGACACCAAGGAATTGCTGCCAGAATCCTCTCCTTTCTAGTACTGGTACAGAGGCAATTATGAAATCTCTGGCAGTGCTGCTCCGTGGGATGATGACATGATTGTAGAGGAACTGTTTGAAGTGTAGCCTATTTATTCCTCCCAGTTACAAAGATTGCATATGCAGTGAATCTGCATATTCATGCCTTCTCTTTTGAGAGCTGCTGGGACTGACTAATGGAGGGGTTGTGATACAGATGTACATAGAGAAAAATATTCCCTCTATATGTAAAAAGCCCAGTTTAAATCTGCACAGAGGCACTTCGGTGCTGGAGAAATGGGTCAGAAGGAGCACAAGACACTTACTTGTTTGTGCAACACCAGGTGCTACAGAAAGAATTGTTCCAAACACCCATTGTAGGGGCTCTGACACATATATAGTATCTGTCCTTATTTAGTATCCAGTGAAATGGCTTTTTCTGCTTTCAGTAAAGACAGGTGAAGCACAGAGCAGCTGAAAGAAGAACTTGAGCTAAAGTAAGAAAATTGTTAGTGTATTTTTGTATATTGATACTTGTAATAAAAATTTAGTTCAGCTATAGACTTAATACAGAACTAGAATAAAGATGTCCAATTTCAAATGTATTTGTTTGAACCTGAAATTTATATTATTTTTATATAGCTATAGATGGAGAGGAAAGAGGAACTGTTCTTTAACCAGAGTACATCAGAACCAAGAAAGCCACAATACCAGAGCCTCTTCTCCCACTGTTGCATTCTTCTCTTCCTGAGTTAGTGGACAATCTAGGTGGAGCCAAGAGAGTTAAAACAAGAAGGCAGTTGCAAGGACTAAGTGCAGGAAGCCGTGTTTTGCTTATGGAGAAGAAGTAGGAGACAAAGTGAATTGCTTAGTATGGATTTCTGTCACTTAGGAGTGTTTCAGTTTAACTGGAATATAGTTATCCAAAAGTGACTTGTGAACAAATTGCCCAAGAATAGCAGAGATCTGATTTTGCTAGAGAAATAGCGTGTATGTAGAGACATCAAAAATATTTTTATATGGGTAATATTTTTAAACAAAACCTTACTTTTTTAGAGTTTTGGGCAATGTGACTCTTTGACACTTTAATGGGGTGGTCTGTGTGTGTGGGAAAGGTGACTGAAGATATGACAATTTTCGTGTTTGGGTTGTGTTCCTCATCTAAAACCTGCAGCATTAAACCTTGCCTGTAGATGTGCAGAAGATACAGAGATGGGGTTAAGTTCAATTTAGGGGCAGTCAAAGTACTCTACCACAGCTTGCTGGGAGGTGGACAAGTACTGCAGAAGGATACTCTCTGCGCAGGCTCTGATCTCAGATTTTATGAATTTATAAATGTGAAACATGACGAAGTTAAAAAACACAGAGCATATAATTCCTCCAGTAATCATAAGTAACCAGAACAGTTTTGATGGTGTGACCTGGTGGCTCAACCTAGGAGGCTCACTGCTGTAAAAATAGCCCTAATTCTAGTGAAACCAGTCAAGTTGTGCCTGCATACGGAAAGTCAAAATTGTTTTAACAGTCGGTTTAACTTACCGTGTTCAGCATTTAAGTGATTGTATTTGTATTTTGAATGCACCTGCAGAATAAATTAAAATAATGGATTCCAACAGGCTTGTGATGTAGCTTTTTCAGTACTTGTGCAGCCATATATAGCATTTTTGGGGAGTTATGTCTGATGATGTAGTTCATCTTCAGCTGTATGGATGATCTCTAGGGATATCAGTTTATCTTCTTAAATTTGAAAATAAAAAGCCTACGTTGACTTGAAAACTTGATTTAGACTGAGGAAAATGCCCAACGGAAATCTCTTGAAAGCTGTGCAAATAGGATTTTCTCAAGGCTTCAGTTATAAAAATGTATATACAGGGATTTTTTTGTGATGAGCCCGTGGTTGCTGTGGAAGAACTTTATTTATTATTTTGGTTTAGTATTATTTACCTTTTTTTATGTTTATGTGACCTATTAACCATAAACATTAAGTTAATCTGAAACACATGAGTACATAGCACCTGGCAGAAGGCATATAAATGTATGTTAGGTATACAGAACAAGCTGCAACATGTATATTGACATGTATTAGCACCTACAGAAATGAAGAAAATCCCTTTATCTTCTCTAGAACCTTCCCTTGTTTCTCTTACAAAGCTGGCATAAAGGCAGTAGAGTTCTGTAGCATTTGACTTCAGTGAAAAGAGTTGTAGCCTTCTCTTGCTGAGAAAAGGAACTGTAAGAACTCAGAGTGCCGAGAGTGTTTCTCTGCCTGTTTGAACTGCCACCTCTGAGATACAGCACGCTCTTGTAGGGCATGTATCATGTCTCCTTCTGCAAAATGAGGTAGGGTATAGAGGCCACTTGGGATCTTTGGCAAATGATTAAGGACATTAATTATTAGAATTATTAAAAGAAAACATTGGTGTTCAAACCCATTTCCTGGTGAAAGATACTAGAAGGATGGGAGAAATATTAAACCTATGCTAAATATTAAGTGTTTTCTGGAAAAGAACATATCCTGAAGTCCTAAGCCACAATTTAAACCTTGTAACACATTCTGCCGTTTCCAGTCCTCGCTGGGCCTGTGCTGATGACTCAGTTTTACCGTTCAGATACGCACTGCTTGTCATGGGTCTAATCTTCCTTGGGATTATGCTACTGGCAGGGAGAAATCAGGCAGAGATGGTGACAGCGCAGGGCAGGAGAGACCTGTGCATGTTTCACAGCTGACCCACATGGTAAGAAATGCCACATCTGGATTAAGGAGCCTCAAATCCCGACTCATTATCCAGAACTAGGACACCAAGACAATCTAATAGTCCTCAGAAGTTTTTCTTTGCAACAGGTAACCGAAGAGGAACTCTTGGAAGATCAGTTACTGCCCCAAGGGTAAGCAGAAACTGACCTTGTTCAAACCCCTGCTGGACCAGCTTGGCTCTGCCCTGGGATGCACAGGGGTAGAAAGCGCTTCCTGAGCTCTGTACCTGGGCCTTGCTGACCTGCCTGCCAGCACAGACCCATCTCTGAGGCAGTTTATAATCCTGGAGAGAAAATTATTATGCCAAGATTGCCTGACTTTCTCAGCGTGTCAGTCTGAGTGCTGCCTGCAATTTGGGTTCCAATCGGGGATCACTGCAGCTGAGGCATTGGTGTTACTAATTCTAGCTCCAAGGTGCACTGAGGAGGCGGGACAGTGCTCAAGGGGGTGCATTTGAGCAGCAGTAAATGTGAGTTTGTTCAGCTCATGTTACTTGGGTGCCATACAGCCCCTCCTTGTCTGTATGCCTAACAGGATTTTGAGCTCCTCACAATTTGAAGGAGGAAGGAAAGAAACCACAGCATGCCTGTTCACTGGAGCATAAGCCATGTCTCCACAAACCATCTCTTCTGTATACAGGATTAAGGATGTAGCCTGTATGTGCACAGCCATATCTGCAGAATTTCATGGTTTCCCTGTCTCAATCAGCTAAATGAAAATACAATTTTGTATATTCTCAACATGGGCAAAACATCTTTCTGCTCTGCTGTGTGCCTCCCAGCCCACACCATAGGATTAGAGCTTCAGCAGAAAGGAAATGGAGGAAATCTGATGCCCACCACAAGTGTCAAAGAAGTAAGGAGGAGAGAAGAGGCTCTTCATGCACTATTTTTTTTAAATGTCAAATGAAAGTATAGAGAATTCACCATGGGTGTAAAAATATTGAATCACTTCCCAAAACCACCTTCATCCTTGGATATTTGAGGCATAAAGTTTCTGGGATATGTATAACATGTCGAAGGAAATAAGTGCTTGAACTGCTGAGAAGGATTCATAACTACAAAACCCCAGGGCTTTTTAGAGAAGAAGACTGCACCAGACAAAGACAGAAATGCAGAAATTTGGTAATTATGAGGCAGGATCATTATGTTTCACTCCCCAGCTGTCCTAACTCATTACAAGTTCCTCTGACTTGTTAGTTCTTTCTTATTTCCTATTTTCTTGTTTGTCTGAAGCTCACTATAAAAGCAGTGTAACGTTGTGCTGTATCATGAGCTCCCACTCAGCTGTTTGATGTGCTGTTTCTAAGAGGTCAGCCAAAAGCAAAAAACCCTTGAGCTCCAGGGGGGAGCTCAAAGCCAGCTTGATACTTGCCCTCTTCTCTCCTTTGGTCTTTCCACTGCCCTTTTCCATTCTGTTATGGAGGTGTGACAAAGATGGCTTCATGAAACTGCAATAAGAATGTATGCCTTGCATTAGCTTGGGAAAAGATTCAGCAACATCCATGGAAGTACCAAATTAGGCTTTTTGTCTGAAGCATTGTTGCTAAACGTCTTGTAGAGTTTACAATAATTTACTTCTTACGTTGCTCCAGGATGGAGGGATTTTGTAAAATCATCTCCCACAGAAGGGTATGAAGGCACTTTGCATTCAAGCAGTTTGTAAGATTGAGGAGTTGTAGGTGGCAGGAATAACAAGATGCACCAGTACCAGGCAGGAGGGAACACCACTGAGGGTGACAGATATAGGAACAGAGCAGAGAAATAAAAAAGAGAAGATCCTTTCAACACCTCAGTCTTGCAATGTTCTCCATTCAGGTACCATGTGCAGCCTTTGGCAACATAGTTCAAGACAAAGAGTAGTCAACTAAAAGCAGAAAATCCATATTCAAGCAAGAAGAAGCATGTAAGACCTCTGGGGTAAAGGTTTGGTTTATGCTGCTGAGAGAAGACGATGCTGAATGAAGGACCACATTAATAATGTTTGGATTAGGTTGCAGAAAACAAATTGTTGTGATAGACAAACTGTTAACTGCATCAAAAAGACTCGTGACTTCGTAAAATACTTCTCAGGTAAAAGAGTAGCAGAACTAGAGTGCACAAGGAGGCGGCAATTTCATCGCTGCAAGTCTTTAACAAAAAGGGAGACAAGCATCTATCTCACATAATCTACCCTGTGGCACAGGGGAAGCCTGGACAGCCCCTAGTTCTGTATTTTACAGATTTAGTTTGTTATTCAGTTGCTAACTTTTGAGGGAAGAGGAGCAGGAGAAATGCTGTGCCAAGCTGGAATTCAATCTAGATTTTGCAATATAAACAGTTAATACCCATGATTACTCCTCTTTATAATGACTATTGTTTCTTGCTCTACGTCAAGCACTAGCTGTCAGCAAATAATAGATGTAAGCTTTTCTTGATTTACTAGTTTATTTAGCATCAGATCAGTCACGCAAGCCGCTTATTGAAAATAGACATCCCAGCATCAAAGCATTTTTTCATGGCTTATCAGCATTCCCATGCAAACACACAAGGAGGTACACTGGTCTCACATACAATACATGGAAATAACAAAACAGTAGTTTTTTGTCTGGTTCAAATTTCTCTCTGGTTCACTTGCACAGTATCAGAAAAGTTACTACACAAACAGGCTTAATCAGAAGAAAAAGGTACAGTTAAACAAGCAGACTATAAACTTCTATTTAGTTGCTTACATCTTTGCTAGTAGAAGAAAACAGTGTTGACAGTACAGGATTTCTTACACATTAAGTAGTAAAATAAAGAGTCAGGAACACAGGACATGGAGCTAATTTGAGAGAGTCTGCTATATATATTTACAACATTCTTCATTGCTATTGATAACAGTCCAGCCACCACTGCTCTGAGATCAATGAGGCTTCAAATCAAACAGCCTTCTAAAATACTTTGTGTTACTAGTCGAAGGCACCATTTTTCTGTTTGTTTTGGAAACATCAACACATACCCTAACCATCCACCATACACTATTGAATTAACAGAAGCACAAAACTCCCACCTTATGGTCTGGTCCTCATCCAGCCAGGTCCTCCAAACAAAGGCCAAGCCAGACACAAGCCCTTAACATATCGCATTTCTTCAGGTTAAAACCAATTTAAGCTGATGAGCTCCTTACTGTGGGTGTGGAGCAGCCAGGCAGCCTCTGCTTGGTACCCCTGGGCTTGCAAGGGTGTGGTGGTATAGCTCCTGGGGACTAAAAGACTTCTTCCCCCAGGCAAAACAGCCTCAATGATTCTTCCCTCCTCCTGCTCCCCGACAAGCTGGATCAGCCACCACGGCTGTTTTGCAAGAACATCCTGTTGGTGGTGGAGGTGGCAGTGCTGGGTTAACAGTTGGACTGCATGATCTTTCCTAACCAATCTTTTCCAAAGGTCTTTTCCAGCCTGAATAGTTCTATGGTTCTGTGACTAGGGTTTACCCTCCACCTCTCCATCTTTCCTTCTCCCTGAGCAGCTAACCATTTCAGAGGTAATTTTCTCAGGAGCATAGGCCTCTCAACACCATGTATTCTAAAAAAAAAAGCCAAAAAAAACCCCAAAAAACAACCGGATCCCAAAACAATGTCCCCTTATGGAACCTTAAGTAAAATTTCTGCTATTTAATCAGAAGCGTTAGCATGATATCTCATGAGGATGTGATATGAACAAGGAAGTGGTTCTTGTGCTCAACAGCACAAAGAAATAGTTTCGGCTACCTTTCTGTAGTTAGTAGTTGTAAAAGTCCTTGTTTCTAATTACTTTCAGTAGAAAGTATCTTGGTTTGTAATTACGGTCTCCCTGCAAGATGGTAATGATCTGAGCAGAGCAAACAAGGCATGACATCAAGGGCAGTACGTTGATGGTGGCACCAGCCTCAGATGCTCTGCAGGGTCCCTGTCATTCCCAAGGAAAATACTTCTCAGGGAGGACACTGCTGCAGCAGGGTTTAGGAGATATTTCAAAGATATTTTTATCTAAATATACGTACAGTGCATTTGCTTCATTTCATGAAATGTTTCTTGACAAACTTCAGTTTTCCTTAAAAGACTACTTCAGGCCCCTTAGCAAGCTGAAAGAGAAAGGACTGGGGGGACATATTAATAGTGCGAACAATATAACTTTGATGTCTTACAAATGAAAAGCGGGGTCAGTGGTGAGGTTTTCCCATCTGGAAGAGGCTGTCACTGGATAGATTTGTTTGCAGTACTTCCATAAACATGGCTAGTAGGGATGTCGGGAAAATAACAGAAATCAAGAACCTCGAAACCTCGGACTGCACATTTATAGACACTTTTCACTTCATCCTTTGTTGACACAAAACTAAAAAGGAGCTCTCTTTGGTGTGTTCTCTAGCAGAGTTCTCTGGTGTGTTTGTTGTGGGCGCTTCTTGTTCAGTGTTATTTGGGGATTTGTGTAGTTGTGCTCATTCATGCACATTTCACATTTGTAAGTAACATCATCATGCTTTGGGCTCTGAGGGCTGATAGGGTAATGCAGACCCCTATGCACTGTGGATGTGGATGAATAAATATGACTCAGTGGCTTCTAGAATATATTCTCTCTGGGGTAGATTACTTGCTATTTGCAGCTGTAAATCAAACCCAATGGTTTGTCCTCAGCTTTCAAGTAACCTCAGCTTTCAAGCTGCTTCGAATCATTCAACACCATAATTTCAATTAGAAGAGCCACCCCAGATCCACCCAACACAGGAATAAGAATTACGGTCTGTTTTCTTGTTGATGGACTTTCCCTGTGTGTACTTATGCAGATACAGTGATTGGCTCCAGAGTTTGTATTACAAAGCAGATCATTATTTACAGTTCCAGGCAACAAATGTGACCAAGTGTTCCAAACTCACTTCGCAGTTTCTTCTGCCAACACTGTAAATGGCAATGCTGCATAAAATACGATTCTATCAACACATTATATGTAAACAATGTTAAGAAGGTCCCTGGTCATAGCACAACATGATATTTTTCAGAGTTCCTATGCCTGACTTGTCTTTTTGGATTGACCTAAACAATGTCTTCCACAGAAGGAAGAAGGTGCTGCTGACAAAGGAGCTTCCTGGTGCTGAGGAGCAGAACCTGGTATGGTGCCTCTTTGCTCTGAACCCCTCATCCTGCGCCTGCAGCAGCCCAGGTGCCTTCATCTTCTGTTAGGAAAATAACCCAAGACACTGAATTCTTTTGTGTGTCTGTCTGGCATTTGTTGCACATCACTGAGCTATTTCTGTCAGCCAGGTATAGGCTCTTAAGAAAGGATTCTGAAGGTGCCAGGAAACAGCATGTGTCTGGGAAATGGAGAGGCAAAGTAGAAACATCTCTCCCTGGGTACTAACTGGCAGTGACAAATCACACGAGGGGTGGCTCACAGAGAAATACATGTATACTTGACTGATAGAACCCAGGCTCTTCTGGGAGCACAAGAGCAGGAGTGAAAACATCTTATGGAACCAAGGGCAACAGCAGATTTGTCTGGGCAGGAAAGCTGAAACCTGCCAGGTGTCAGATGGCTCTTTACCCACTGACTGGCAGCTGATAGCCCTTCCTGGGTGCCCCTGGGTCAGGAAAAACTAGGTGAAGCACAAAGGGGAAGAATAACTATGAGCCATTTAGCCATGAATGTTAACACTTGTTCTTGAAGCCAGAGTTTCAAATGGAAAAAAATAAATGATCCCTTTCTTTTAAGCTTTGCTCTTTATGTATCTTCCTATGGGAGGAGCTCCATGCTACTTCGTAGGGGCAAACATGTGCTGTTTAATAAACCTTGGCCAATATACACCTTCCTGTTGTGCAAATAAATGGCCAGATTGTCAGTTCTCAGTCACACATGCTGTGGATGGAGCATCACTGGGCAGGGCCTCTGTGCAGTTTGGGGCAGCTCGAACTCATCATGAAATTCTGTGCTTGTGTTGTCACTCCTCTTCAACCGCTGTACTGAGCACAAGAAAGGACAAGGGCACTGAAGTAACCTTTTTTGCAGCTGTGTCTTGGAAGGAGCCAGAGCTGGGCAAAACTCTGTACCGCTGTTATTTGTTATCTTTCATACTTTGATATGGATTACTGAATTTCATCCAGTGATGATCTATGTATGCTAGACTGTTAATCATTATAGTTTCAGGTCCAGCTGAGTAATGCTGGCAAGGTACAAAACATGGCTTAGCAGGTTGCTGCAACTTTTAATACAGACTTGGCTCTCAGAGATTGTTCAGCAGTCTCTGCTTCTTATTTGATAAATTTATATATCTATCTGTTCATGTACATATTCAGATTTTAATCTATAATTTTACTGCTAAGTTCAGAATTGAGCCATTTCAACTATTCCATTGTATTCCTGCTTCTGTACTATGCCTAGTCCCACAATATTTGAATGCTTTCCAACAGTAACTAAGATCATGACTGCAATTCATGTTTTCTTTTCCACTCTGGAGGAGTAGAAGAGGATGTAAGTATTTGCTGAATTTTTAGTTATATGCATGTATATTGTTCTATTCTTATATTAGTTGAGGATTCACACTTCAAAGGATTGTCTTCACTGACCCTCCAGCAATCTTCACTGAATGACTCTGGCCAGAAGTTTTACCTCCCAGATGTAAAGAATCTCCAATCTTGCCAGTAAAAGTTTATGTATCTTCTGGAACTAATATCATAAAATCACAAAATCACAGAATGGGTAAGTCCAGAAGTGACCATCGGTGCGGTCATCTGGTCCCACCTCCCTGCTCAAACCAGGTTTCCTAAAGCACACTGCACAGGATTGTGTGCAGGTTCTGGAATATCTCCAGTGGGGGAGGCTCCACAGCCTCTCTGGGCAATCTGTCCCAGTGTGCGGTCACTGTACAGTAAAGAATTTCTTCCTCATGTTCAGAGGGAACATCCTGGGCATCAATT
This sequence comes from Corvus moneduloides, assembly GCF_009650955.1. Classification (NCBI taxonomy): domain Eukaryota; kingdom Metazoa; phylum Chordata; class Aves; order Passeriformes; family Corvidae; genus Corvus; species Corvus moneduloides. The sequence continues at coordinate 69,177,586 of NC_045511.1, forward strand.
TTTGCCCATTGCCTTTTGTCGTATTGCTCAGCACCATGGAGCAGAGCCTGGTCCATCCTCTTGGCACCCTTCTTTCAGGTATTCTGATATATTAATGAGGTCCCCTCTCCATCATCCCTTCTTAAGACTGAACAGGCCAAGCTCCCTCAGCTTTTTCTCATAAAAGAGCTGCTCCTGTCCCCTCATCATCTTTGTAACCCTCTGCAAGCCTCCCTTTAGAACTCTGTGTCTACACTAGACAAATATTTAACTCCTATTTTTTCCCTTTTCTTTCCTTATTTTTCTATTCTGTAATGCAGCTGATGATTTTTGTTTAATTAAATGTGGTATTGTGTTGGCTCTTATCAGGGAATTTTATATAAATTTCTTTATACAAAAGAAGAATGAACTTTCACTATGTTCCAACTCAACTAACTCTGATAGGGAGGAAAGGACATTCTTTGAGCTATTATTGTTTTATAAAGTACCTTTAAGGATGTTCTGCCTGTCTCTTTGTTACCTTAGTTATCTTCAGGACTTGTGTGTATCCCTGCCTCTGGTCTCTAGATCTAAATGTGCATCTTTCTTGGTCAGCCTCTGATGATCTTTGTTACATGGATGCCATGCCTCCATAAGCTATGCACTCATAACCTCAGCAGCAACAAGGCTGACCACACAAAACTGAGTTCTTCACCAGAAGAAACAGCCTCTGCGTGAGCTTGGGGTCAAGGCACTGTGCTGATGCTTGTGTCTGTCATTCTGTAAGCAGGCGACATGCAGGACATTGTGCAAGGATCTGCAGGAGTCCTCCACCCTACACTTTCATATGCTGCTCTTAAAACCCCAGAGACGACCCAGCACATGTGCAGGAGCAGAGGGACATTTATCTAGAAACAAGGGTTTATTTTCCATAGTCCTGCTGCATTTGCTGCTTGTCAGATATTGCTGTCCTTCTGTCGAGTAGGACACTAACAACTCCCAGTATCATCTTTCCTTTCCCTGCTGCTGGGCAACAGAAAACATGGTGCTATCTTCACTTCTCCTGTGGCTGCCAGCTGTGTCTGTGTTCCGCTTGCAGTGTGAGTTGTAGGAGAAGGTGATTCATTTGGAAAGTGCAGAGGCTTGGCAGCCAGTGAGCCATGGCCTCCTGCAGCCTGGGACTTGCTGCTGGTCTGAGCCACCTCAAAAAACTTTATTGGTTGATGCTTTTATTCTGCTCTGCTACCACACAGCTTTTCAGAGCATTTTGCTTTATTCACCAAGGCAAAGGGACTGCTGGGCAGTTTTTGTCACTCTGTGTGTCCAACAGCCTGCTCATTTCTGGGGACAGAGTCCTTAGCACACTTCTTCTGAAGAACTTGCTGTATCAAAAACTTTTGCCCTGATGTTATTATGCATTCAGAAGTTTGATTACAGTGTGTCTGCCTCTTTACAGCATGTTTGTACACTGTCAAATACAAACTTCAGCCAACAAATCAGCACCAGGCTCACACAGTGTAATCTACTGTGTCATCCACAAAATTGCAAGCAAAAGTGTTTGAAATTACAGGAAATCTATTTTATGTTGGAGGGAATCTTTCTGAACCTGGAAAAACCCCTATGTGGTGCAAAGGCAGGACTTCCTTAGCCATTTAACAGCTATCTGATCATCATCCTAGCTCTCAAATATTGGACTACTATTGGCTAGAGCTGGAATCTGCTTTTAAAGGAAAAGTTTTGCTAAGTTCAAGTGCTTCAAAAAGATTGAAAGGTTCTCCCTTTTGTTCTTGAAGAACATTGTTAATATGTTAAATATTCTAAAAAATTAAAGCTTAGGATTTCAACAGAAAAGAGCACGAGTAGCTTTCTACCTAGCTTATAACCACAGATTTGGAAACATCTGGTCCATCTCCAGTAGTTTTCAAGTGTGTTCACATTTTTCAGCCGCAGTAAGACACTGATGTTGCACATCCCAGTCTGAGCAGTAGCAGATGCCACCAGGAGGTGATTTTTCAGACAAAGCCAATGCAGGTAACACTCCTGTCTTCCAGTGCATGCATACACCCAAGTGCTGTCATACATCAAATGTATCAGCCAGGCACAGTGCTTTACTGAGTACTGGTAGTCACAGACTCAGCACAGACATCCTGATTGCTTAATGTTGAATATGATAAAAGAAAACAAAGCAAAAAACCAACTGAAGCCCCAGAGCCTTTGTACACAAAACTGAGCTGCCTCTGAAGATCATGCTGTCACAAAGAGGTCTCCTGCTGGATGCCATCAGTTCATAGTTATAATATGCTGCGGAATAACTTAGCAAAAACCACCAGTGAGAATCAGCTGGGACCTCTTTTCAGCTCAAAAAACCGTGCCTCAGATGAAGAAATTTATACTCAAGGTCTCACAGATGTGCATATCTCACAGAAGTGTGGAGCCAGCTCCACTTCTGCAGGTTTGAAGCAATTATCCCAAATGAAGGATGAAATCTTACAGATATCCAGCCTCTCCCATCAGACTTCCTGACTGACTGAACTTGGATGACTTCACCACAGAATAAGGGGGTGGAGTAAAGTAGCTGAGAATTGGATTTTTCCTACCTCAAAGGAGGTAAGACAGAGAGTAAAAAGTGAGACAGGTGGGTGTACCTATAATCTTCTTCAAAGTTATTAATCTTGCTGTACTTGTTTTCAAGGGAAAAATGTGTAAAAGTGTTGGGTTGGCCTGCACACAGCTGCCAGGCCCCCACCAGCTGCTTCGGCTGACCTCAAAGTGTGTCCCTTGAAAAATGAATGCATGCATGTACTTTAAATTTCAACCCTGCTTAGTTAGCAAAACTTTTTGTACAAGTTCAAAGAGTTCTAGGAAATGGATAAAAAATCTCAAGTATAATAGATTCACTAGCATACATTCTCACCCTGTAAAGACAGGATCTTTAATCCTCCTTTATATGTTAATTTAGAGCACATTTTATTTATTAAATCTACCATACGAATAACATTGCATTACCCTTTATTTCATCAGGAAATGTAATTATTGAATGTTTTATTAAAGTCTTGGTTTTTTCAGTAGCTGCTATATTTTTTTCAAGGCGAATTGTGCAAGGCCTAACAGCAACATAAAAACAAATAAAGCAAAAGAGGAATGATGACTGTATTAGGATGTTAGGTAACTATCAGTATTAAAAACTTTACAAGCACAAATGACATTTTTGTACATCAGGTTCTTTTTGCCATTTCTGTAATATATCAGTACAATAGTCACATGCTGTCAAATAGATAACAAACAAATGTAAGTGGTCATACACACTGATGCACATTAGTTTTTCAGTTCCTATCAATCACATTCAACAAAAACATCAAGATAGCTGAAGAGCCTGACCCTACTTTTGCAAGCTGATCGATGCACACAGCTGCTAACTCAAGACACAGGAGCTCTGGGTGGATGCAAGATCTGTGCTGGTGGATCACTTTACAAGGAGGGGTCCTTTGTTAGGAAAATGTGGACTAATTACAAGTGGAAACTGCTCACTCATGAGGTTAAACTACCCAGGAACCAACTAGATTATACTACTTGCTCCCGGACCTCGCATAAGAGTGTTTCCCCAAAGCAAAATCAGTAAGCTGTGGTATAGCTTTCTTCAAGCATTTACAACTTATTTAAATGCAGATTATTCCCTTAGGGCCTATAAAAAGTCTTCTAGCTGCAGAGTTTAGAATTTTAATGAATAAATATAATGGTATGCCAAAAATCTGCATCTACTCTAATCCTTGTTTAGTCTATGGTTTTGTTTTGCTAAGACTTTACTGTGGAATGAAATGGCAGCAATCTGAGTAATTTTGGTTGTTATTAAAATATTTTATATAAACAGGAAAAGTCAGAATAAGGCATTCTCAATGCAAGCTTGAACAATGTATGTTTTCATGCCCAGTGGAACTACCATTTCAATTTCTTCCCAGAAGTAGTGGAATGTTGTTTGGTTTTTTTTTTGCATGTAAATCCCCAAATAATTTTTCAATTTTACAGATAAAAAGCATTATTTCATACATCAGTTTTAAAAGCATTGGTTTTGTATTTCCTTCCATTTTGTCTGCCAAAGGACTATGAACCTGGAAGGAAACAGTTCAAAGAAACTTACAACATAGATAAGACACCTACTTCCATAAAACCAAACAAAATAGCATTTTGTTTCAAATGCCACCTAGGAACACTAGATAGATGAAGTATACACATTATGGTAGGTAGTTAATAATCCCCATGTTTTCACCTGCCGGTATTACTGCAAATTACACTGTTTCCATGACATGCCTAATGGAACAGTTTACTATTTTCATAAGCAGTCACATGCACTGAAGGTAGGATCACCAAGCGGGGCCTGTGGCACCCCGAAGCAGAACCAGAGAGGCCAAGCTTACTAATCTCTCTCGCTGAATGACAAGGTAGCTGGTGTATGAAATGGCACATCTCTGCTGACACGAGTGAGCAACATCGACCTAAGGCATTTCTTCTGGAGCTGCTGCTGCTTCCTGAGTGGGTTTCTCCGCGGGCTGGGCGTCGCGGGCGGGCGCTGGGCTGTGGCCGGGCTTGTGGCCATCGTGGGCGCTGTGGCTGCTGGCGCTGCCAAGGCGCGTGGAGGCCACCACGGCTTTCACTGCGGCCTGGGAGAGAGAGGACCAAGCAAACATTGCTTAGGGGGCACGGCCTGTTGGCACCGCAGCCTCAGCACCGCCCCAGCAGGGAACACAACTGCATTTAGTCTTCCTGGGAATGTCATGTTTGGATACCTGCCTGGGCCTGGGTAGATTTAGAAGGCCACCTGGAATACTGGACTGTGGTTTAAGATGGGCTGCTTTCACAAGTTTACAGGTTGGGTGACATGAGCATAACTTTTTTTTCAGGTGTACTGCCTGCATTTTTTTATTTTTTTACTTTTTTAAGAAATTACTTAGGGTGTCCTGTGTTGAAGTTGGATGGAAAAAAAGAAAGTCATCATCTTCTGTCATAATGATAACAACAGTATTATCACGGATTATTCCCTGAAAATTTCACAAAGGAACACAGTATTTATCACTATTGTGCTGTTGCATATGCCAAACCCAATGTTGCAGAGCATATGGGCAACATCTTAAGTATAGACATATAAAAATACACATTGGGGGTAGGCTTTCATATCACATGAAATATCACAAAATGAAGACACACATGAAGACAGTTATATTAGCCCTTGCCTTGAAGAGTTTTATTGCCTGAAAAAAACCAAACATACAGAGGTGAGGAAAAGAAATGCTACTCTCTGGGTGTGACAACTCAAGCTATTTTTGACTTCGCAGCTTTTGCCTAGGCATCAAAGAAGTGGGAAGAGATGAAGAACATAGAAGGTTTTGTGGATCCTTTGGAGAGGTAATCACACACATAAAAAAGAAACAAACAAAAAACTCCCACAAATAAAAAGGAAAAAAAGATATCAATGAAAAACAGATAACATACACATTGACAATAAAAAAGAACCAGCTAAAACAGATTATGAAGAAATACTGTTAGGCATAAACCAAAAGAAGTGGCAAGAATTTTGGAAGTGAGAGACTAGACCTCTTAAAGGAAAAATCACAGACATCCACATTAGTGGTGAGAGGACTTTGGAAAACTGATTACAGACAGAAAAACACACTCAAAGATACTATAATGTCTTAAGATACTTTCAATGTAATTTACTCTCACAAGCCATGTTGGATGTTTATGAAACAAATTCAACATAGTGTATGAGAAACCAAATTGTGACTGAGACCTTTAGAGTTATTCTATAAAAATATGTCTTTACATAAAAAGCCTGCCGATGGACTTTTATGTTGGGAAAGAGGAGATAATTACACATTATTCTTACTAACAAAGCAACAGCTGACTCATGTACTCACTACTTGGATGTCTGCTTTGGTTTTATTTTTTTGACCAGGAATTAATCATCTAAAAATGTATGGTTTATTTTATGGATATATTTGTGGAAAACTATTACCTCTACAAGAACTGCTAACTTCAGACAATCCTCTTAATAATTGGAAATTTGGTCATTTCATCTTTAATGGAGAAGTAATGAAGAAATAAACCTATAAAAAGCAATAGTTTGTAATCACAAAAGAATAAATTGATTGACTGTAGGTGTCTAAATAAAATCAGCTTAAAAAAAAATCTCTGGTGTAAAAACATAAAGAAAAACAAAATCAGAATGTCAATGTGAATTTTACATACAATCTCTGAGAACTTTGTAAATGACAAAACAAATTCCTTTGCCCTGTAGAGATTCTCTGCCATGGTCCTTTACTAAAAAAATAACAAAGCCAAAGTTAAGGCTCAGTTTTTTGTGAATTAGTTTTCGTATGGGATTTACTAAAGCTCTCAGTGAAGTTGCTTATTCCCCTGGGCTACAAGGACAACTTCACTGTAGCTGTTGGTAACAATTTCTGTGCTGAAGAATACCTGGAAGTATTTCCTGAGCAGATGAAAATCTTTAAAAACTGAGAAACAGATTAGGGGAGAAGAAAGTTTCCTGATTCTATATCAGTCAGGTGTCCAGTTGCCTGCTGTTTGCACCTAAAGATGTTTCCCTGCTTCTTCCCTTGGTAGATATGTAGACTGGATGGTAAAAGAGCATCCTGGTGATGTTCTATGGACCTACACAACTGAAATGCTGACTCTGGCTTGTACAGAAGGATGACTTAAACTCCCTGCTATGCATTGATAGATACAGGTAATTCAGGGGATCATAGGGATCAAAATATGCTTTAATAGACTAATTTTTTCCTGACTTATGGATGCTTATTAAGAAATTACTCAGTATGTTGTTCTTTCTGGTCAGTATTGTAAGGACACACAAGCAGTACAGGGCAGACGGACAGAAACAAGGAAGGAAGAAGGGAAGAAAAGAAGGAAAGTAAGGACTTTGTGAAAGACGTGTACATCCTCAGCAGTTCTATCTGTGTAGATAGAGTTTTCAATCAACTTTACCCATTCTTATTTGTTTGGCCTCAGTCATCAACTAAATCAGCTTCAAACTTCTTCAGTCTTCATCAGACATTTTAAATAAAAAGCTTCCATAACACCATGGACTGTTGTCCTCAAAAATGTGCAAAGTTTCTGCAAGGCTACAAATTTAATTGCATGCTTTCATAGCCCAAATAGAGACTCATGAGCAGAGACTTGCCTTAAGTTTACGCCGGGCATTGAATTCTTGAAGTTTCTTTTGTGCGTTGTCCATATGTGCAAAGTTTATTGCCTTCCCTGTGACCCATGGGTGCTGCAATGCCTGTAGAGTGGTGAGGCGTTTCTTGGGGTCTAAAACAATCAACTTTTTAACCTGCATCGCAAGCAAGAAATACAAAAGACTGTCAACCTTATTCTTCATTCAAATTTACCTAGTTTTGCATTTGGGGGCTCTGGTCTTGGTTTGGGGAGCATCTTAGGTCACACATTCTAAGAAACCAACAAGAATTTTCATTTGTGTCTTTGCAAGTATTTTGCTTCTGGCATTTCTTGGTCCTCCATAAATAACATCTGATTAAGACAGCCACTAAGGGGGAAGAGAGAAAAGAAAGAATCAACTGGTTACCAACCAGTGCAGATGACCTGTATCTATCATGTCTGAATTGTCACGAAAGCCCTAGGAGATTCTCAAATCTCTGAGCAGTATCTCTACTTTTGGATTTGGACAAGTTTTAAACTGGATTAGAAGGTTTAAATTATAGTGTATGGAGCTGATGCAGACTTGTACCACACAGTCCCTGTCAGGTACATCACAAAGGAAATGTTTCTTTCAGTCACATGTACACATGAAAAAAAGCACTGTACAAGTGTTTCTGTCCTAGCCCACCCCGAAACTAATGCTGCTTACACCATTCCTTCTGTCACCAAAGCCAGCAAACCTGCACTTCTACAAACATGATAGTAGTAGATTTTGGGAAAAAGGCACTGCAAACATACCCCTGGGACTGGAGATGGTCCTGCTGAGTACAAAGTGTGTCCAGTCAAGCAACATTCCATGGGTTTTATTGTATCTCTGGACAAGTGGTGTTTTAAAAAAAGAAGAAAGGTGAGGATGGAGTAACAGTACACAGGTGACACTCTGCAGAGCCAAACTTATCCAGCTCTCCTGACTGCAGAGCCTCTTGGTGCAGAGTGCAAGTGATGGCACAGGGCTCCACTGCTCCTATGTGCCCAAGGGTGAGGGAAAACATGCTTTAGGGTTCTCTGAAATTTCCCTACAGAGAGCTTTTAAAGAAACTTAGTGCCCTGACGTGGGTGCAGGATAACAGGCATTGTGGTGAATACTGGTTTTGTCTCCAAGGAAGAACTTGAGTTAAGCAAATCACTTCAACTGAACACCCCAGAACTGCCCACAGTATGGGTTTTGAGAGTCATGTTCGTCATCCTTATCTGCAACTTGCTATACAATGTTCAAACCTGAAACTTCGAGCCTTATTTTACTAAGACAGTATGGAGCAGTTTGGACAAGAGCTTTACCTGCAGACTGCTGTTTATATAGCAGTAAGTTATATTCTTTTGGCTTCAGAAAAACTTCATATCTCACAAAACAACAAAAAAGTACTTTGAACTTCTACAGTCCTTCCATTTGAAATATCCTGAAGTACTTCATTAACACAAATGACGTAATATTTTGTAGCACAGTTTGTATAAGTAATATGGAACAGAGCACTTGTGTTTTCAGTGCTAATGAAATAACTGAATTATGCAAGTTATTATTGACAGAAGTCAGACTCGAGCATACCTATCTTCGCAGATCAGTGTCTCCTGGATCCAAATTACTTTATCCAGCAATAAAAGAATACAGCGCAGACAGCATGCCAGCCCTTGCATTTTGCTAATGGACCATATTTAAAAGGAAACAGTCTTTTAAATGGACAGAAAAAGTGTGTCAGAAAAAGCAGGGCGATGAGGGGAGTTTCATTCCTTTTTATATTCTTCCCCAAAGTTCAGGCTTGAAAAGTGCACAAAAAGAAGGGCTTATTTCTATATTCCCCTGAAGGTGTTTGCCCAGAAAAGAGGAACAGTGAAACACTTCAGAGCTGGAAGGAAAGACAGGCATGCATGAACATTGTGACAGCTGCCAACAATCTGTGGCTTACTTCAGAGAAGAACCTGAATATCCATGATTCTGAGTGCAAAATTACAGCACTGGACTAACAGGGGATACTGACAGCACTACATAGCAAAGACAAGAGGAAACAATTATGAACAATTAATTAACCAATTATTCTGCCCCCACCTCAAAACGGACTCTTTGTCAGTGGCAGCAATATAAATACTCCAGTCTCATTTTTGCTTTACTTACTAAATCCTTGGCATTCAGAGACACATCATCCCACCAGGGGGACACAAAGTCGTATTCGCAGTTCAGGATTCTCTTAAACATATACTGATCTCCCCTTTCATCATAAAATGGTTCAAAGCCACAAAGTCTGCAAGGATAAAAAAAGAAATTAATTTATCAAAGTTTAATTAGTCTTGGGTTGTTAGAAACAGTTCATGGGAGTATTTTTCCCCACTTTGCATCCCGTAGATCACTTTGGGAAACTCATGAACTCCTAATTCTACAGAGCAGAAAGAAATGTGGTCATAAGTATTCTTAAGCACTGGGAAAGGCTTTTCTAATTGTTACTTTTGTATTTTCACAAGTGTTTAATTGGAACAAATAATACAGGATCATAGAACATTTATCAGAATCCCTGTAACTCTTGCCACAGGAATAGGAATTAGCTGAGGAAACCCATCTTACACATGAAGTTAGAAGTTTTTACATATCCAGTTAGGACTGATTTTTGGTCATGTTCATCCCTGTACATTTTTTCATCCTATCAGCCACAGTGTGTAAAAACCTTTGGTAGGTTTTCATGATCAGCCCTCATCTTTACTTAGGTAACCTACATGAAACCTAGAAATCTTGTGATCTTGCTAATGATTGCATTTATGAATATATTGAATAACACAGATACCAGCAGAAATCCACACTGCTGGCCCCAGGGAAAGCAGACTCATAGATGTGGTTTCCATTCATATAATGTCCGTTTTTATTGCTTCACTGCACTTTAATCATGCCTGCACACATAATCAGATTTTTTTAAGTGAATTTCCTATTCAGCCAGTATGTGATCTGAGCTTAACAGAAAGTCTATCTGCTGCTCTGCCTCCAGAAAATGCAACAAGCAATAAGATGATGAGAGGAAAACAACAGCAGATCATAAAGATCAAGACAGCAACAAATCTAGAAAAACCTTACATTTTAACTTGGTTTTGTATTTTTAAACACAATCAATGTGCTTGAAAAAGGAGGCTAAGGTTCAAGGAAGAAATGTGGGTTTGGGAGTGGTGTATAGCCGTGGGTGGAACAGCTGCATCACATTCCACTGCTGAAGAGGAGAAACACCTCATTGTAAGCACATTCTGGGCACATTATTTTTCCAAGTCTGGCAGAGATATATTAAAACACAAGGATCCAGCCTCCAAACCTCGTGCTTCAGTAGGTGGTGGCCAGCCAGAGACCCTCTGCTGCTCCCCTCCTGTTTGCTGCCACTCCCACCACCATTTCTGGGCTTGCAGCAGGTCCCTGCTGTCCCCATGGAACACCCCTGAGCAGGGCCCCTCACTGACTCAGCCCAAACTGCCTTTTGGAGCCGGGTAACCCATGACAGTAAGAACCTGCTTAAGCCTTGCTATGAATGTGTTGGAAGCCTCCTAAGTGAGCTCTCTGTTTCCACTGTAACTCACTACCATCACCTATTGTTTTCTTATTAACAGTTTCTATATATATGCCTCTACCTAAAAATATATTTCAGCAGACAGATTTGGGGGTTTTTTGCTACATGCCATAGTAGGTGAGTAAATCTAGAGGTGTGATTTCAAATTAGATTAATTAAATCAGTGCAAGACCTAGGGTAGCTGGTCTTGATTTCATTTTATTTTGAAATAACATCTTATTATGGTGATTCACTTTAAATTGATTTCCTAAAAATAAAGGAAAAGTCAATGCAAGCAGCTTAAAAACCAACTAAAAATGACCAGATTGTGTTTCGTGTCCTTTTAAGTAAGTTAGTAAAATAACACCTCTAACTAAATCCATGCAATCTCAACTACAGGCAAAGCCTCTGTATTTGTTGACCACTTTCTGCATCTCAAACATGCAGAAGGATTTCTAAGCTGCTTTGGGAATACAAAAGGACTGCTCCTATTGACTTTTAAAACCACAGATGTGGCTTCCCTAGAATTATGACAGTTCACCAATAGGTCTTAATATAATTTGCCTCAGGAAAAACTGTTCTGTCAAAATATGTGTCAAAGTTTCTTTTAATCAAATGGTAAATCCACTTTGATTAATGACAAGATACGGTTTTATGCAGATCCTCTGTAACATGGTTGTTGACTATTACATCCACTCCATTTTGGGGGGACATACAGAAATGGTTTTTTTTTACTCTATGGTAGTGGGTTTCATCTACCGAACTATGAGACTGAGTCATGCAACATTGTCCTCTGGGCTCCAGGATTAATGAATTAGTAATTTTACATGTACCTTTCTGGTCTCAGTTTCTAATCTATCAGACATATTCAGCCACAGAGTTTTACACACAATAGAAGAGTTCTAAATGTAGAATACTGTTAAAGCTAAATGGAAGAGACAGCCAGGTAGATTTTTGGCCTGGCTTGTTCCTGTAGATCAAGTTGGATTTCGAGGTGGGAGTGGGACAGGATTAGAAGGAGGAAGAATAGAAGAATATCTATACTGGATGCAGCCACATACACAGCAGGAACTCACACACTTATGTTTACACACATGCAGAGGTTTAATGTGGCTTGGGAGCATCTCCTGAACAGCTGGGAGGTTTTGAGAAGCTGCATATAGAAAATGCCACTCCAGATAGGAATTCAGGTAGGAATTGGTTGGAGTTTGGTTGGAGCTTGCCTACATTTGAAAACAAATTCTGCTCAAGAAAAGCTCTTAGTTTGAAGTACTACAACTTCATTAAGCCTTGAATAACTAGGAAAGGCCATAACTTAATCTAGGTGGGTCTATAAACGGACAACAAAAGTCACCTCTCCAGTCTAAGGGACCACTTTGCTGGCAAATTTCATATCTCTCTGTCATGAGTGGAAACCCTAGAAGTGACAAGAAATGAACACCTGGCAGGCAATATCTGAGATGTGATCTTCAACACAAGGTCTGGATCTTAAACCAGACCTTGACACGAAGATACACATATTTAAAAAGGAGCAGGTAACAAAATGGCAAGTAGGAATATTGTAGCCTATTATTTACAGGTACCCAAAAGGAGACATGTGAACTATTTAAGTCTTATGCGCAGAACAAAAGATGTTTCCTGACATTACCATCAGTTTTTATATATCCTTACATGGGCTTTTAGTACAAACATAGAGAATATAATTCTCTCTTTGCAAAAGACGAAAACAAAATAATTGTATTATTGCACACTGTACTTGCTGGACATAGTTAATCCTAGTAGGGGAGGGATAATGGTCCACATGTATAAAATCCTCCATATCTTTAAGGTACCTGTGTAAAATCTCATTTTATTCCCATAAAAGGCATCCTAGAAATATTGTATATAACTACACAAGCTGTCTTAGCATTGTCATTGCCAAGGGTCTAAATTAAGTCTCATAATTACTCTCCTGTAAAGAGGAGAGTCAATACGTCATATGCAATTTTCCCTTCTCAATAGTCTTCCTTAGAAAGATTCAATCAATTCAATAAAGTAATTACAATTCTTACCAATTAAATCATGACTAGCCACAATAAGACTTAGACACAAATACCTACTTTTAGACACAGCTGTTTGGAACTTTTGGTCTATACTCATTCACATTAATAGCATGATTCTGCACAGATCTTGCTGCTGTTCAGGAAGAAGTGTTGTATTTATCAAATATTTAAATTGCTTTGCCATGCTCCTCGAGGATTTGACTTACTTCAGTAAGTTTAGGAACAGAATAATTAAAGTTCAGGATCTTGTCTTTTCCAATGGCACAGCTCACGGTGTCATGGGTGCTAAAAAGTGAACCTCTCTGTAGCACTGTCTGCACTTACAGGATGTAGGTGATAATCCCCAGAGACCACATGTCCACCTCAGGGCCATAGGCACATCCCCGTAATATCTCTGGTGCTGCAGAGGACAAAACACTTGTCAGTAACATGAAAATTGAGTGACGAAATAACAGTCACAAAGTCAATTAAAGTCCATGCACAGTTGTATCTTTTATAAAAAGTTAGGACTGCCCCTTAATCTCTTAATTAGGCAAATGATTCCCTTCACTGACTATAAAACAAGAGAAGTCATGCCCAGGCAGACCCAGAATAAAATGAGAAGTGTATTTCGGTTTCAATTTGTTTTTTACATTTGCAAAAGGAACCACAGAAAGCTACAGCTGCACTGGAGCTACAATGTGACCAAGAAGGTGGCGCTTTAACTTCAGTATTTTACTTAGTGTTTTTATAAATACATCAGCGACAAAAAGAGGGCCAATGGAAATCTCCACCCTTTATTGGATGCAGAGACAAACACTGGAACTGAGGATGAGGAAGAGGCTGAGGTACTTAATGCCTTCTTTGCCTCAGACCTCAACAGTAAGGCCTGTTATCCTCAGGGAACCAGCCCCTGAGCTGGCAGACAGGGACAGAGAGCAGAACAGACCCTGTGCAATCCAAGAGGTGGGAGAGAGTGACCTGCTGAGCCACTTAGACACTCATAAGTCCACGGGACCAGATGGGATTCATCCAAGGGTGCTGAGAGAGCTGGTGGAGGAGCTTGCCAAGCTGCTCTGCATCATTGATCTTCAGTCCCATCTAACTGGGGAGGTCCCAGATGATTTGGAGGCTGGCTAATGTGATGTCCATCCACAAGAAGGGCTGGAAGATGGATGCAGGGAACTACAGGCCTGTGAGCCCGAACTCAGTGCCAGGGAATGTCACGGAGAAGATCATGAGTGCAATCACACAGCACATACAGGACAGGAGATCAGGTGCAGCCAGCAGGGGTTCAGGAATGGCAGGTCCTGCCTGAGCAACCTGATCTCCTTTTATGACCAGGTGGTCCACCTGGTGGATGAGGGAAGGGCTGTGGATGTTGTCTATGGGGACTTAAGTAAAGCCTTTAGCACTGTCTCCCACAGCATTCTCCTGGAGAAACTGGCCACTCATGGTTTGGACAGTGGTGGTGTCACTGGGTAAAAAACTGTCTGGACATCTGGACCCAGGGAGTGGTGGTGAATGGAGTTACATCCAGCTGGTGGCTGGGCACCAGAGGGGATCCCCAGGGCTCAGTGTTGGGGCCAGTCCTGTTTTACGTCTTTATTGTGATCTGGATGACGGGATCGAGGGCACCCTCAGTCAGTTTGCAGATGACACCAAGTCAGGCGGGGACTAGGAAAGCTGTACAGAGGGATGTGGACAGGCTGGATCCATGAGACAAGGACAATGCATGAGGTTCAACAAAATTAAATGCCAATCCTGCCTTGGGCCACAACAACCCCCTGCAGTTCTACAGGCTGGGGGCAGAGTGGCTGGAAAATGGCTCAGCAAGAAAGGACCTGGGTGTGCTGGTTGACAGTGGCTGTACATGAATCAGCTGTGCCCAGGTGACCAAGAAGGCCAAGGGCCTCCTGGCCTGTGTCAGCAAGACTGGGGCAGCAGGAGCAGGGCAATGACCCTCCCCCTGTGCTGGGCACCGGTGAGGTCACACCTCAAGTGCTGCGTCCAATTTGGGGCCCCTCACAACCTGGAGGCCCTTGAGGGGCTGGAGCATGTCCAGAGAAGGGCAATGAAACTGGTGAAGGTATAGAGAATAAGTCCTAAGAGGAGCAGCTGAGGGAGCTGGGAGTGTATAGGTTGGAGAAAAGGAAGCTCAGGGTGACTTTATCAGTCTCTACAACTACGTGGATGGAGGTTGTAGTGGGGTGAGGGTTGGCTTCCTCTCCCACGTAACAATGGTAGGTCAAGAGAAAATGGCTAAAGCTTCACTGGGGGAGGTTCAGGTTGGACATTAGGAAGAATTTTCTCACAGAAGGGGTGGTTAAGCATTGGAACAGGCTGCCCAGGGAGACGGTGGAGTCATCATCCCTGGAGGTGCTCAAGAAATGCCTGCACATGGCACTTAGTGCCATGGTTTAGTGGCTGGACTTAACGATCTTGGAGGTCTTTTCCAACCTTCATGATTCTATGATTCTATTCACTTGGCACTTTATTTAGGCTTTATTTTTGATATTCCATTTTAGTTGGAAGGAAAGACAGACCGTTTCAGGCAGCTGCTTTTGCTGTAGGGAGGAGCAGACAGAAAGGCCAGGCAGTTTTGGGGAACTCCAGCTCTGCAACAGTCAAGAGGTGTCAATGTCTGCCCAAGCAGCTTGACAGGCACAGCTTGAGGACCCTGGTCCCACTGGATCTGTGGTGCACATGGGATGACTGCCACGTTTCTGGAGCACAGTGGGCTGGCTGTACTTACATGCATCAATGCAATCTCTTCCCCTTCCCACATAACACTTGCAGAGCTATGAACAGAATGGTTTTTAGTATTTTTTAAGATTTCCAGAAGTTTGCTTTTGGTGAATAGATTTGTCTGACACACTGCTGTTAGTTTAGATGTTGCCTGTAACAGACTGATCATGAATCATTGCTTTGCACTGGCTTAATTTTTGTGCTACTCTCAGAAATCACTTGTTCTTCTTGTTAAGTTCACTGAAGACACAAGATTGCAGCAAACTAAGTTCTCTGTGATCATCTTTGTGCCTTCAGTCCTCTGCATCCATCTGCACATCCCAAGGACTGTAGATTGTCAAGTCTTGATGCCAAAGTATTCAGACTCCAGTGTGTGTTTTTGTTGCTGTGTCCTTTCTGGAGAAGCTGCTGATAGATGGGTGGGCAGGATGTGGGAGCTGGCAGCCCAGAACCATCAATTATTCATAGTTTAATTTGGCATTTAAACAGTATTTCTCCTGGGTTTCCTCCAATTCTGGGAAGTAATGCTTGAATACTTTCCGGGCACCAGGAATTCTGCATGGTCAGTTAACTTGAGTTGTAAATCAAGGATTGCTATAGGCACATGACTATAGGCACAAAGCTCCTTTCTTCCTTTCTCTGCAGAGATATTCAGCCTCAATCCTTCCCACCAAATCAACATAACTCTGAGGGCTCTTCTATGGGAATAAGCCTTATCCTGTTTTTATTGTATACAAAGTTGGGCATAAAAAGGGCTAAGCTCTAACTATGGATGTGTGTCATTGCCAGTATCACTGTCCCAAGAGAAGACAATCAGAATATTAATAGCTAATATGTGAAATACAGTTTTGTGAAATGAACTGGACTGGAACTAGGTGCTGCTCTAAAGCAGATTTGGCACCTGCGTGTGCTTTGCAGGCAATGTCATAGAAGGTAATAGACAATGACAATGTCACCTGAATTGCATTACCAGCTGTTCTACGAGGTAACAGAGTGATCTCATGGTCTTCTCCAGTGTCCTCTTTCCTTTGACTCTGAAGTTATAAAAGCAAAAGTAAGTAACAAAACAACATACCACAGTACCCTGGAGTTCCACAAACTGTCTTCATGGTCACATGATCTTCCACAATCTTGGAAAGTCCAAAGTCAGCTGTTAAGATGGTTTGGGAATATTAATGTTCTTACTCCCTGTAATTATGTGGTTTTTATGTTGTTTATGCAATTAAATAAACATTTATACATTAAATGAATGGTATTGACATTTCGAGAAGTAAGCATTGATTTAAAGAATCTACCCAGACTGCAATCCAGAAGCAAAATTTGCCGTACAAATGAGTATTCCTGGCTCTTGTTTGACAGAAATGTAGCTTGTATTTTACTCTAAAAACTGCGCAAAGCCAGTACAGTGGGAGGCCTAAAGGCATACAAGCAGAAATCCAGAAATGTATTTTAGGTATATATGCAGTTTCCACTCTGTGAGTAATCCAATAAAATTATCAGAAAAATTTCAGGTTGCTTTTTTGGACAAGGGTCAGAGTATGTAGTCTCTGCAAGACAAAATCCCAGCAGTGTTTTGATAGAAAGGTGCATAAAGATGGTGTCAGAAGAAGTATTGATCATCCTTTCTGGAGTGTTTCCACCCTGAATTACTATTCAGAAAGCAAGGGCTTCATGACAATACACACAGTACTTGCATGACTCCTTTTTAAAAGTCATAAAAATGGAAGTGTTCACAACTCTTTTTTTCACCAAGAATAAACTGAGCTTATTCAAATTCCAGTTTAGGTAATGACAATCACCCTTGCCTTAAAAATGTAAAATAAAAGTATTTGATTTTGTTTTGTTAGATTGAACATAAAAGAGAATGTTTTGACTCAAGATCAGGATAAAAATAGGTCACTTGTTCCTAAACGACTATCCTTTACGTATTATTATTTATCTAATTAAAAATACAGTTTACTTTTATAGACACAGCCACTCATTGTAAACTGGATTTCAATTTAAATAAGGCAATGACCTTACCAGGAAGATGAAGGATTGTGGCATTTAGGAAATACTTCAAAAGGCCTACACACTGTGGACGTCAAACCAAAACCACTGGTGCTGCATTAAATTATCAAGTTTAGAGCTTATTGTCAAAGATAAGAACTAGGATAAGACATAAATTAAGATATCATCACCCTGAGAGCCAAGACATTCCTAGAAATTTATACTAAATTGCTTGAGGCCAGTTCATGGAAATTTGGCTCCAGAAATCCATGATGACCACCAGCCTGATGAACATGGAAACACTCACTCCTAAGGGAGTGGTGTTTCCAAACTGGTGATATATGGCTCAAAAGAGTTGCACAGACACTCCTTGTTGCTCAGGCAAAAACTAGGCGTGTCCAGAACTTTTGGAGGTCATACCATTTGGAAGTGTCTGCCATCTCCAACAGAACTGGCACAATACATTCCTGATCAGGAGAGCCTTGTCCTTCCTCACCCCCTCTGTGATGCTGACCGTGCTTCAGAGAGCTTCCCTGTGCTCTTTGCAAAGATCTCTCTGTGTGCCTCAAATCTGCCTTCAAAACAGAAGTCAGCCTTGCTCAGTTTGCTTTCTACCACTTATCTGTACATTTTTATTTTCACGCCAATATATCTTTCCGCTTAAGGTACTAGTTCAACAGAAAAAAAGGGGCATAGAAGTGGTGCACAGAACTTTATGCTGTTCTCATGATCCTTCTCGTTCTCAGTGGTTTATTCTCTGCCACGTTTTGCATGATTTTGGCTATAAATTCTCTAAGCAAGCATCTAGTTTTGCATTGGTTTTGAAACTACTATGTACAGCTGTGCCGCTGAAGTAACATGCTGTTCATTAAGCACTGGCTTCAAACAGGGTGATCGTGAGATGCATGTACTCCAAACATCAGTTAGCACATATTACTGATGCAGGGAAACACATATTTAATGCTGCTCACCAATTTTTAATGGTGCATCCGGTGCTGGTGTTGCATAGAGTAGATTTTCTGGCTTCAAGTCCCGATGCACAATCCCATTTGCATGCAGGTACTAAAAAAAGAGAAAGACAAAGCATGTAAGTGAGAACGGTCAAGCATGAGTTGACATCTTTCTAATTCTCTATAGTAGCAGATTAACATTTGCTCTGTGTGACACAGAGTTGCTTCATCAATTTTCAGCAGCTCTTTTTTCTGCAAACTTGCTCAGCATAGGATCCTTGAATTCATACTGTAATCTGAATATGAAAATAAAATTTGGGAAGGTGGAGATCATATTCATTTGGGAACAAAAATCATCTCAGAAAGCATCCTTGAATTTTAAATACAGCAGTAGTTCCTAAGAAGCAATCTAATAAATGTTGAGATGCGGAAGTCCAGCTCAGAGGAAGATAGTTTCTGTACATTATAACATTCTGAGAGATAGAAAAATGGTCACATAACTATTAAACAATTTAATAGACATATTTGAGTCGAAAGGATGCAGTAGGTGTCCTGGCTCAGCTACAAAATGCTCAGAGTCCACTGGTGCAGACTTCTTACAAGTTTTAAAACCACTCAATTACAAAGTCCCAAAAATCCATCTGTCTTGCCAAAGCACAGGCAGTACATGTGAATTCACTTACCATTGAATTCCTGCCTTGCACTAATGGAAAGAAAAATTTCTAGAACACGTGGCTGCCACTTACACTGCTATGGACAGAAATATTAAAAAAATATGTAATATACAATATACTGATAGACAAAAAAGGATACACTAGTGAAATAATTTCTGTATTTCTTGTTGATAAAATGTTCACACAAAGCTCTGAAATCTTAGAAGAGAAATGCTTAAGGGTAGAATCACATTACCTTACTCGAAAGTCTCATACTCTACATTTTAGTAGCATCTCCTCAGCTGTGCTTCCACTACCAAAAAAACCCAGTCTGTGTGCATATTGATGCAGGAAATGACAAATGGTTGAATATTCACCTAGACAACACAGCTATAATGTGCACTTGAGTTAGCATCTGAGGTGAATTCTTGACTGTGTATCTCATTGGAATTTTAGTTTGTATGAATTGGCAGTGATTAAATAACATTAAGGAAGAATAATTGCTCTGCCCTTGGGCATTGTTTTAGTGACACTCTGTGCTTTTCACCTGTGTGTTTCTCATAGTGCAATAACTGTTTTTTATTGACTTCCTCTGCAATCCTAAAGTCACAGGATTTGTCATGATGTGGCTTTTGGAGATCAGCCAAAGACTCTCACTTTTCTTCACAGTGGAAATATGTGTTTGTTCCAGCTGTTTTCTACAGCGAGATAACTAATCAATTATCCAATATAAAAACAGCCAACAACATCTGGAAACTGATGGATTGTACCCTGCTACATCCTTTAATGCAGCCACATCTGCATGGCTGCAAACAATCATGTCCACCCTGCATCAAAATATATCTTCATCTGCCAGTGAAGGCATAACTGCAGCAAAGGTGCTCCCGTGGCATAGCAGGGATGTGTTTGATACTGAGGTGATAGTGACACACAGGAAGTGACCAAAAGCCATCAGACTGAGGTGGACAGTAAGAGATGTCTGAACTGATCTGTGTTCATGTGCTGCAAATCAGTTTAGCTGCCTCTGCAGGAGTGAGAAGGATCAGACATTTCACAATCACTTGGTGGAAAACAGACACTTCCAATTCATCTGCACAAAAAATCCTTGATCAAATTTGTGCAGAGAAATGTTCCAGCTAAGTTTGTTGCAGTGTTTTAGCAGGTCCTTTTCAACACATGCCCATAATCTTAAAAACATTTTATGCTGTGAGGCTGAAAACATAGAAATTTTCTTCTCTTTCCAGAAACACATTTTTGTGGGAGGGAATTTTGGGACAAACTTTGGGAGAAGCTGTTCAACTTTTCCTCCCTTTTAAGTCATAAAATGAGACTAGCTTGTGGGGCTCCTTCTCAGACACAGCAAGAACCATAACTGGGAACATCTGCTAACTACGTTTGTGCCTCATGACTGACTGACTTTTTAATCAATTTGTATTGAACTTGGAGTGTGAACTGGTTTTTTTTGTTATGAATTCACAAAACCCCAAGTAGGAAAACTTCCTTCCTCTGTCCAGCCCACCATTTGCATAAAAATCACACGATGGGGGTGCCCAAAAAATGAAAATTGCCTCAATAACTTAACCCATGCCTTCAAAGATTGTCACTGCAATAATCTGAGGTCTCTCTCTCATGTGCCCTCATCACAACACATTCACCTACTCCCTCTTCACCACACCGCCCCTTATCTTCCCAGCATCTAATCCAGAATTCCTCCTCTGACATCTCTCTGCAGCCCACACAGGTCCTGCCATGTCACACCCTAAAATCAGCCCTTGCTCCTCTCCTCATCCATTTTTTCTCCTGCTTGACTTCATATTTGGGCTGGGACAAGACATGCACATGGCTGAGGCTGCCTCATGCTGCCAGGTCCTGGGTTTAACAGACCTACTGTTGGCAGCTTGTATCTTTCATAACACATCAAATTTGTTGAGTTTGGCCAATAGGGTCAATAGTTTTGTTATGAACTAACAGACAAAAGGGCAACATGGTTAAAACCCCCAAAACCAAACCAACAAAAAACCCCCAGTGTTTCTATTGATGTGGATACCCTATTCTTCAGGGAAGTACCAGTCAGGCTTGTGGATCCCCTGAGGGGATAGCCCTCTGAGGGGATAGACAGCTGGCTGGATTTCTGCAAAAGGTGTCTGCCTCCAAACAGCCTTGTTACTAAAGGTCTCCAGCAGATGCAGTGGCCCCCTGTGCTCCAGCCTGAGCTGCCAGTCACTCACTGGGAGAGTTTCCCGCTCCACAACCCCCTTGCAACACTCTGTCCATTTTCAGCACTGCTGCCTTACTTTGTAGATTCCCTGGGACTAACACGTTGGTAAATTTTCATCTGTCCCAATAGCTCTGCTCCTCATGTTGTGTTAGAGCTCCTGCTATTGACAGGACTACTACTTGGTCTTGTATAAATATGAGCAGTATTCTGAGCTAAAATATTTTGGCTGAGAAACAGGTTTAGGTAAATCAGCATAATCCACTTCGTATAACACTTATCTCAATTTATATGCGCTATGTTTTGATTGCTCTCCCCTTATTTCTCATATACAGATTTTAATAAAAGTTATGTTCCTTTGCAGGCAGAGTCTCTGCAGCATAACTTCAAAGATTTTCCCAGTTTGTAGTAAAGATCTGGGCATTGTGCACTTCCATTATAAGACACTTCCATTATAAGACAGGTATCCTGTGCTCTAATATTTATCTGCTATGTCTCTCAATGACCAAGTTATGTGATGAAATGACAGGATCTGGGCCCAGATATCATTCCAGAGTTCACGTTATGACCCTAGGCATTGCTGAATTACATCGCTTTCCCCACATAAAATGTATGGATAAGACTTGGAAAATACTTCATTTCTATGGCTGGATGTAGAGTTTGTAAATGCACAGCACTGCAGAACAGTTTAATATAGCATGCACATTAAAATGTGATCATGATGTGGTACTCTCACTGTAGCTAAAATATCCTGGTTTCACTTTCTTCAGATTTTCAATAGAGAATGCCAGCCAATAAAAGAAAACAAAGACATCCCAGATAATCTGGGACAAAAGTTTTATGACAAAATTGAGTAGCACAGTACTCTTTGATAAACTTTGAGGTGAGACTCATCATGACACCAGGTCATGCTGAGTCTGACATACAGGCCCTTCTCTGTAGGACTTGCTTAAAATGAAGGCAGTCTTCATTTTGGCCTTTACTCCTGGGGTACACAACAGCAACTCCTGACTGGACAATTTCCATGACTTTAACTATGACTGCAATAGAAAGACTTTTTGTCTTTTTTTTTTTCCCCTAAGCTTTTTTCTAAAGAACTCTAACTCTGCTGCATGAGTTCCTTTTGTTCTTTATTTTGTTGTTTAATAATTCAGGTACCTATCTAACTTGAAAGATTTTATAACAAAAGGACAAATGCAAACTGCTTAAAACTCTAGCCTTATCCCTTAATTTTATTTATGGTACCCAGTACACAGAACTGTAAAAAAGTAGGGCTGTAATGAACCTGAATCATCTGTTCTTCTCTATGCTCCTTGGCAGCATCAACTACACCTACAACAGTTTGTTCAATTTTTTCCTGC
Source organism: Corvus moneduloides (assembly GCF_009650955.1). NCBI lineage: Eukaryota > Metazoa > Chordata > Aves > Passeriformes > Corvidae > Corvus > Corvus moneduloides. Next base: position 69,200,220 of record NC_045511.1, read on the forward strand.
AGACCTCTGCTGCTAGAGACTCTACAATTTCCCCAAGCAATTTATTACAGGGCTGTGCTTTCCTGACTGTTAGAAAGTACTTTCCTGCGACTCACCTGGATTTTGACAAGAGCAGATGAAGCCCATTGCTCTGTTTCTTATATGCAGTAGAGGCAGAAAGCAGATTATGTCCTTTTTTTGCAAGAACCTTTTGAATACTTGTTACCATGTACACAAGCATTCTTCTCTCTAAGACTGAAGGACTTTTGTTTGCTCAGCCTTTTCTAGACTTGTGGTCATTCTTGTTCTCTCCTCCAGTCAATGTCAATTTGCACCAATGTATTTAAAATGCAAAAATGCATTCCACTTGTTGTGACATGAAAAACTTTATAGAATGTATTAATAAATGTATTTGCCATTTTTTTCCAACATATACCACTCCTGTCTGCCTTTTGATCCAGTGCAACCTTCAAGTCCTTTCTCTTTTTTTCCCACTGTCCTTGAATGTACAAAAAGGACATTGAATTTTAGCAAAGTTATTTTATTCCTGATCCTACCCTGCAACATACCTGAACCTTTCTCCAATTTTATGGTGTACACAATTTTTTATAAGTGGACCTTCTATTCCATCATATGAGGTTACCAACCAAAACCCTAAAAAAGCAGAGAAGAGAAGGCTTCTCCCAAACCTCCACTTTTGATCTTCAGACACACTGATAGACATCCTCTCAGTAGAAACAACCAGGCTCTAGACAGCTTAAAATGACATAACCTTGATAGTATTTCCCTAATTTATTGTAAGACTGTCAGATGAGTCAAGTACCAGAAGCTTTACTTATGTCAAGTAGGTGCAATATCTTCTGCTTCTCTCCCGCTAACAATGTCCCTTACCCTGCTTGAGAAAAAATCAGCCTGATTTGGCATGGGTTGATCTGAACAAAATCCTACCTTGCTGATGACCTCCATGCCTTGTTATCCCCCAGATGCCCCACATTCTGTTCTTCACAATTTACTTCAGATTTTTTGGGGGAGTGAAGTTAATTCGTTCCTTCTTCCTCTTGAAGTGAGTACTACATATATCTGCTTCTCTGCCCAGCCTCCATCCTAAGTGAGTGAAGTGAGTGTTATCTATTAAATCTATTTTGGGCTTAAAAAGCTTGTTCTTTAAAGATTGTACTATGCAGGTCACTGGATGCAAACAATTTTAAGAATATCTAAATTATTTGAATACACTCTGAAACTAATTTTCACTTAATCTTTTCCTATTCTAGGCTCATCTTTTACAGCTCAGTCACTGCTATTAAATGTGCTAGGCATCTAGGTATAACTGAACTTTTAATGGAAACTAGAAGAGAAGAAAAAGGCAGAAACAGTGCTCCCTTCTTCTAGATATCTTTCAGTAGGTCTCCTTCACCTGTAGCTCTTCTTACAAGGATGATTAAGTTTGCTACCCTTCTTATCTCATGCTAGATGCATTCTCATTTTCTGTCTTGGCCTTCCTGGCTTCAGCCTTTGAATTCCTCGAGTTATTCCAGCGCAGGCATGAAGACCCTGACCTGTTCTCTGCTTTCCTTTAACTCCAGGATGGTCTGTTCCTGAGCAGTGACCTTTACTCAAGGACTGATGATGACTGGTTTCTGTGTGCATTGGTTTAGCAGTGGGGAGAAGCCTGATGTCTGATGTGGTGGGTGCAGTGGTTTCATCACAGCAATATCTGTCCAGGATGCTGAAAATGTGACAGCCACTGTCATGAATACCAGATTCACGCATGTTTTCAAACGGAAAATTTCCAACAGTTTCATTGCTTGATAAAATATATGTAGGACTTGCATGTTGAATTCATTATGAAACCAGGACTGTAGGATTTTGAACCAAAGCCAGCGCTGGACATCTTCTGCTATAAATGCAGTCATTACATGCATAAGGAACTGAAAACAGGGAGGTTTTTTTCTCTCTTTTCAGGAATGTCTAGACTTGTAATTAAGCTCGTTCTGTAGCCCTCACAAAAGCTGCACAAAAGAGTGTCATTGCATAATGAAAGCTACTGCACAGTAATTTGGTTTGATTACAGCCATATACTGTTTGAATAAGGCATGGTTAATTGATACAGATTTTGCATCAGTTAAGAGGAAGCTTAAATCAACTTTTAATAAACCAGAAAGATATTGGGAAAAAAAAAATCTGTTTTCTAGTCCTAGGAAGGTGAGTGATTTCACTTTATACAAGTAGAATGGAAAAGTCAGTCTCCACGTAATGATATCTAAAGTCATCATTCAGCACAGATCTTACAGAGTACAGAGAAACATTCAAAATGCATCACTGAAAATGTACCTGGAATCCTACATTCCACATTGGTGCAGACTTTGGAAAACAAGGCACATGCGGCTTGGGGAAATTGAGAGATATCTAAAATGTTATAGTTGGTGAGCACCTATGTACTGTTACAATCTCATGAATTTGCAATTCAGAGGTTCAACAACTGCCAGGAAGTTACAGATTGATAAGAGGATATGGTATGTCACCTGGAGCTACCTAGGCTTATCCTAGGGCAAACCAGGCAGTTCTTCTGCATCTCAGTTTCCACGTTTTCGAAACTGTCGAGGCATGTAAGCTGCACAGATGTCAGAGTGACAAGTGCAAAGGGAAATGGGGACACACAATAATTTGTTTTTGAAACGGTGCTGTCCCCACTGAAATCCATGTAAAATTCCTCTACTTCAACTTTGTCAGACTTTATTTAAAATATGTATAGTAATACAGCTACCATGAGCAGCCTGTTCCTGTGCTTCATTTATCCCCCAGGCAGAACATAACTTTAAATGCAGAGCAGGACTTGAAATGCTATATGCGTTGGCTTTGGAAATTGGATAGTTTTATTTGTGCTGATTATGGAAAAGTGCATTTATCTGACTCTGTTGCCTACATGGTAAAAACATTATTTAGTGTTAAATTTTTTCTGTACAACATAGAACACAAGAATGGAAATAATTTTGAAAATACAGGGATTGTTTTAAGAGGTCTTGCAGAAGTATATGTTAGAATTCTTACTTAAAGAGCTTCAAAAAAAGACACCAAATAAAAAAACATCGTCAATGGTAAGGTCAGAACCCAGCTCCAGAGGCATCAACAAGGTTTCAGTAATAAAAGTGTGAGATCAAGTTACAGTTATATACACATCCTTATCTCCCCTTTGCCACCATTTCTTTCCTGTAGTTATGTTGGTTTTGGGACTGAATGAACAGAGGACCATTTTATCACCACAGAGGACAAAACCAACATCAATTTATTTTCTGGATGTATTTCAGCAAGTTTTGGAATTCAGTGTCTGGATGACAACAAAACAGAGGCTTAGAAAGGCCACAAATAATGAAAAATCCTACAAACACCTCGCAGAAATCTGATTCTTTGCACTTGTCTTGCTTTTAGTGGTTGCTCTGAGAAATAGGAGTATGCCACTATGTTTGCTACTTCATAAACCAACTTCCAAACATTTTCATAAAATGTCAATTAGCCTAGTTAGATTAATTTAACTGAACATTGTTTTAGTGGAACAAAGAATACTTGCCTTTGTACCTTGCATAAGTATGCATTAACACAACTAATTTGATTTATAATTTCAGATAATAAATCTGTGTATTATGAAAAAGAATGAAGAAATGCATCAGCATAAATGAATAAATCCAAATCTGGTTATTTTCTTTGCTGATCTACAATATTCAAAGTTATGAGATAGGTCAGAAAGGAGGTTTTAGATTAAGCAATTGGGTTATATAAATTTTCAGCTGCATTCCCCACAATTAATTTTATTTTACATTTGGAAGCATTTTTATCTTTTGAATGTTCCAGCTTCTAGAAGAGTGAAGCAGCCTTAGGGATGACGACACTACACCAGGTGTGGTGACAGCAAATCATGTACAGTAATTTCTGTACAATCTGACACATGTAGGAGACGGTAACGCACACACCTTCCCACACAATTCCCAAACGAGCGGGCTTTGTGCAGAGAGATAACTGTCTGCAGTGGCATGAAATTCTCCTCTTAAACTGTAAGTAGGCCACAGCAACAGAATAGATAGAAGAGCTTTGATATAGTGTTTTTTTCTTAAATCCATCCAGAACAGCCGCCCACTTGCAGACTATCTGAATTCAGAGAAGAATTAACATACATTTACCATGTTGCTCATACAACCACTCTGCTTAATTTTCTTTTTTTATTTTTTCTTCTTTTTTGTTTGGTTGGTTGGTTGCTTGGTTTTGGGGTTTTTTTGGTTTGGTTTTTTTTGTTTGTTTGTTTGTTCTACATGTCTGGGGTACAGAAGACAAAGAGGATGCATCTTCTCCTGCAATTGCCCAGACCCCTCATGCAGGGCAATCTTCCCACTGCAGTCTCCACACAGACTGGGCACCTTCCCAGTGCCTGCTCCCTCTCCAGTTGGATATGGAAAAGGTGAAGGATGTATTTTGTTTTGGGAAAACTCAGTAATTTATGGTGAAATTCAAAAGAACCATTGTAATAGATGCAGGATAATACCACAGAATTGCAGTGGGCAGAACTTACTTAACAGGTGTGACTTGATCTGTCAGACCTGCTGAGGTACAGTACACTTCTTTGTGAGGTACAAAAAAACCCAAGAGAGCTAAACTCCTCCAAAAACACCCCCTCTCTTAAAGCAAAAGCCAAAACCTAGCAGTGCAGTTCTGCCCTTGGTACGAGCACGCATTTCCTCTACAGTTTTGTTCAACACACAGAACCTCTCTGCTCAATCTCCTTCACTTACGAAAGCTCTCACAACCAACGCTCCACAGTGTGCTGAGGTTTTATGGTTTGTATAGAGGTCAGAAGACAAAAAAAGCATCACATGCACATTACATTCTACCACTTTGTTATTCTCGCTCTCTGTTTCCAGCATTTTTTACTTTCTTGACCACAGTCACATAAACAAGCAAAAAACCAAACAAATTGCTAATACACAAGAGTTTTTAATTAACTTCAAGACATGAAAAAATATTTAAATAGCGTTAGAGATGGAATTCTTTTAAGACCAACCTACAATAAAACAACCTCAAAAGTTTCATAAATACACTAATGTGCCTTTGTAAGGTAATGTTACTACAACAAATTTGAAAGGAAGCAGAGAGCAATTTTATAAAATCAGGTTTCTTCCTTTTAGCCATTGGCATAAATCTACAGAAAGGCTTTTATCAATCTGCTATCCCTATACAGAATACAAAATTCAGCAAGATCTCTGCAATTCTAGCAAATTTAAAAATTAAGTAGATTCTCTATTCTGAACAGGTTATTGAAAAGTAAGTACTGTTTTTGCAAGCCAGTAATGTCTTTGGCTTTGCCATTGGGAAATTGAAAAGATACATACGAAAACCAATCTAGAACAGATCTAAATCTGCTCTCAATGATACCTGGTGCTAGCTCAGGTCCCAATGACTTTCATCATCGGAGAGACATTTAGCTGATGGAAAACTGTTTCTGGCAGCATTGGGTTTCACTGACCACAGGGTTTCACTAGCCACAGCTCGAGGCTACCTGTAACAGGGCCAGAATACAATGCCCTAACTAGCCACAGGTGCACATCTGTTCATTCTGCCCCAACATATTTTAGGTTTTTTGCAAGAAATTGATTTTTTTGTATTCTAATCAAAGCACTAAATTTCATTTTGATTAATTTATCTCCTTTTATTAAGAAGGATATTTCATAAAGTAATGCAGCCCTTAAATGGGTAAGTTACAGTCTTTACTATATGCTCTTGAACAAGCAGACTTTGTTCTGCCTGTACTGTACACTACTAAGTTAAGCCATGTCAGAAAGTTCTCCTGGGTGCCAATACTCAATTGTCTACACTGTTCAAGTGTTTAGAACAGCCCTGGGTAAATTAGCACTGATCAAAACAACACCCTGTTTTTCAAGCCGAAGGATATTCACATCAGGCAATTTGGCCATTTTTTTTGAAGGCCGGCACAATTTAATGGCATGGATATGGTCTGTAACAAGTCAGCTGGCACTGCTGACAGAAATTTACTGTTTTGGTAGGGTCAGACTTCTAATTGTTTCAAAGGTGAGATTTCAGGGTAATAAACCAAGGAGGATGAAATTTCTCTTGTCCATCCATGAAACTCTTGTTCCAAACGATGCATTTTTTAAAAGTCTATCATTTTAAATACATAATTTAATCTGTGGGATACTTATAATCCTGCATTTGAATCCTTCTTTATGTGTAAATAAAACAAAGATGTTGTCTTGTGTTAATTATACTGCTTTCCTTGAATGGTGAAGTTTGGCCTGCATGTAATAGCATCACTTGCTAAGCCTAATATTGACCACACATTTAAGCTGCATCAACCATATTATATAAAAAAAAAAAAAAAAAAAAATTTTTATTTTTGTGACAGACTTTTACAAAATGTAGTTTTAAACAGCATAGCCCTCAAAGAGTACATGCACAGAAGAGTCTCCACTTACTCATTTGCTAGACATGAGCCCTCAGCCCATGCAATACAAACGCCAACCTCAGTCTTCCAGGTGCCATTACATTAAACCACAGTGGTGGTGTGGCAAACTTAAGACTGATAGCCTCACAGAACTGTGACACACACACTCTCCTATGCTGAAATCAGGAAGGAAAACAAAATATCATTTCTGTCAGCAACATCATATCTCAGGCATCTCCTTGCTTGAGGTACACCTTGCAGGCTAGACCTGCCAACGATCCCCAACTTTCATGTTTTTACAACAGGAAATTTAAATACTTAAATTGAGAAAAGGTATCTATTATGGTCTATCATGGGCACTTGGTGAAAAAACCCAAACTTCACAGACAGCTACTTAGGATCCCAAAAGAGAGAGAATTTGTAAGACCCATCTCCATTCTAGGTTTCCGAGCCTGAATTTTTCTTCAGGTGACGGCATTAGGAACAGACTTTTTTGTTGTACTTTAAAAGGTACCAGCAATATTTGTAAGGAAATCAGGTATTTTAGAAAATCAAAATAATAAAAATTACCTATGCCTGTAAAAACATAACTGGAAGGAGGTATAAAATTCTCATCTGTCAGTAAGTGGAAGAGGTCAGGTAGCCTGCAGATATCTCTGATACCTAGGTGACTGCTTCTATTGAAAACCTTTCTTAGATTGTACACTACTATAAATATGAGTTTTCTGTAAAGGAATATTACATGGTTTGTGCAGACACTAGAATGTGGAAGAAAATTTTACGTTCTTCTGGGAATCATGACGACTTCATCAAGGCACTCCATGTTCATTGTTTGGACACCTGGAATTCTGAAATACTGCATGCCACCCTGAGAAATGCCAAATTGTAAACCCGAATTTGCTATCAGTTCCTCCATTTTAGAAACACCAGAAACAGATCAAAATGGGATGTTTAATTTTGGTCTAACAAAGAAACCTCCCTGTGGTTTTGCTGCTCTAGTCCAGAACTTCAGGCAATGCTGTCAATTTTTAAAATACACCATATGATTATTTTTTAATATCCAGAAGGCTACAAGTATTTTCCTTTTTGAGATCTGCTAATACTGGAAGACAGATAGTGATTTAATTTAAAATTTTGTCACTGAAGAATCTTGAGAATCATGTTTTCAAATATTTTTCCTGGTTTCTATGTGAATCTCTCTTAATTCCAAATGTTGCTATTGTAATGGAGATGTCCATAAGAAACTACAAAAATTAAATTTCTGTTTCTTAGTTGGTGTGCCACGCTCTTCCCAGCGTTCAGAAAATCCTTGTAAAAATACATACGAATATGAACAAAACTGTTGTGCTATGTCACATATACAACAACAGGTTGTCACAACAACATATTCTACAAAGCCACGGAACTTAAAAGAAAGCCCCACTATTTTGGCTTTATTTTGTGGACAGATTGTATTCCCAACGCAAATAAGCCAACCTGTCCCAAACTGCAACTTCCAGAGCTGTTTCTCAAAGAGAGTGACAAACTCATGTAATACAAGTGCTTTCCATGGTGAATAGTGATAAAATATGTCTAAGAACCCGCTGTCACCTCCAGCGCCTGCCTCAGGGTCTGTGGTCAGACAGGAGGAGCCTGGGGTGCAAAAGCAGCTCAAGTGTTTGTCTTACAGGCCACTGTAATTTTCAAATAGGATTTAGAGCTAGAAATAGGATCAACTACACATGAAAAATGGCAAATAATCCCATTAAATCAGTGAAATGTTTCTGTTATCTTCAAAGAAACCAGGATGTGTGTGCTAGTTTAATGTTTTGTACTGCACTACCACCATAATTCAAACATCCCTGTGCCCCTGGTCAGCAAATAGTCACTGACGTGGCTCTCAAAGACAGTTGAGGTCTTCTGCTTTAAAACTGTGGAATTAAATGTAATGACCACCACTCATCACATGTTATCACTGGGCTCTGAAGGATGGAGATAGGGTGGCAGTATATTTTTCTTTTTGTATTTTAATGTAGGATTATATTTTTTGTATCAAGTACAAAAGACTTGACTAGCATTGAGGTTAACTTTTTTCCCGTACTAAAAGAGCACAACAGGATAATTAATAATCTGGTCCACAGATTATTAATGTCCACAGATTTTTGTTGATTAGTTTAGCAATCGGTATGAGATATAACATGTATTTATGGTTTTAGAATAACTTCCAAACTGAGGGGATGATAGTATTAAAATTTTCTGTATAGAAATTCATAATATCAGTTAATAAATGTAAAACATGTAATGAGAAACAGGAATGCCAGCTGGGATAAAAAAATTTTTGTCTCGCATCTCTGAATCTAAAAGTAAATCCATATAAACAGGAACAAGTTATTTTGGCCTCATTCAAGTAAACAGCTAAATTGCTACTGATCAGAATGAGAAAACAACCTGACTGAAGAACTGTGAAGAGGATGATTGCAAATTATATCCCTTCTTAACACCCTGGCTTTCATCATCTCAAAATTTATAATACCATCATTTATGATTTTTTTAATCACAGAGGTTTCTGGTTTGCTATGACCTTTCACCATTTGCCATGGTACAAATAAGAAGAACCCGAGTCCCCTCAGCCTCCGCAGGCTACGGCTGAACAATTTCATAAGGCTAAAAAGTGCTAAAGGAAGATAAATGAATGTTAATTCTAACATATTTCAGAACATGGGGTGCCACTCCTACCCCAGATGAACCTCCTCGTATCAAACCACAGCCGGACTAGGCTCAATGGCAAATTGTGAATGTAAACACCAATGCTGAAGCAGACAACAACACCCTGCCTGCAGACTGTTTAGAGGGAAAAAATCCTCCTCTTCAGAGGTTTCAATCAGTAAACTTCATGAAACAACCACAGACATGAATGTCCGGATATCAGTAAGGTATCTGACATTACCTCAGGTGTCTTACTGGTCTAGCTGATGGTCGCACTGATGGAAATAGAGATCAGTAGGAGAAATGCAAAGTAGTCAGGAGCACAAAGCAAGGAAAGCACTTGGTGTGGAGAAACCTCTTCTGGAAAACCAGAGATCAATGGAGGAGTGGAGAGGCTGTTGTTTGATGAGACACTGCCAAAATTGCCCTGCTCAGCAATGCAAAGTACAGGTTTGAAGGAGGATTTGACCACCCTCTACCAGTACACAGCAATAAACACCAGGCAGGGTGGAAGGAACAGGCTTAAGCTAAGGGATTCTTGGCACAAAAAAAACCAACCAGAAAGCAGCTATGAATATTTTAAGGCCAGAAATGAGAAAAAGGCTCCTCACTGTAAAAGTCGCAAGTGTTCAGGGCAACCTTCTAGGGTGAGTGTGTGTGGGTAAAAGGATGAACTTCTTCTAAGGTGATGCTCGGTACAGCTATCAAGAAGACTACATGCTATGGTATTTTCTTTTCTTTCCCTTTTGTACTAAAGGGTGCTGGGTGTGCATGGCAATGTTTTGGTAGCAGGGGAACTATAGGGATGGCTTCTGCAAGAAGCTGGCAAAAGCTTCTCCCCTGTCCAACGGAGCCAATTCCAGCTGGCTCCAAGATGGACCCAGGGCTGAGAGCATCAGCAACAGTGGCAGCACCTCTGGGATTAGGTATTTATGAGGGGGAAAAGTTCCCCTCAACACAGCAACAGCAGTTCAAGGAGAGAAGTGAGAATATTTTCTTGTTATCACACTGTGATTTAATTGGTAATAAATTGAACTAATTTCCACAAGTTGAGTCTGTTTTGCCTGTGATGGAAGATGCTGAGAGATTTCTTCCTGCCCTTGACTCATGAGCTTTTTGTTGTTTTTTTTTTCCTCCTCTTCCCAGCTGAGGAAGGGAGGGATAAAGCAGCTTAGGTGGGCATGTGTCATCCAGCCAGGCTCAAACCCTACATACAGCTTTTTGAACTGTTTTTAGTTGCAGTTTTTGGTGGCTCTGTGTGTTGTGCTAATTAGCAGAAATAGGATTTGATACATAGGGAATCTGACCCCATGCATCAAATCCTATTTCTTGGGTAAGAGCCAGCTGCAAGCACTTTGTGCAGGTGGGCTGGAGGAGGACACAGGCTGAAAGTAGGAAAGCCAAAATGGAAACAATGAGCCAGGAGTACTTTATGTCACTGATGAACTGGAAATGACAACTTCACCCTTAAGTACTGATCTCAACTCAGTGCTTGCCAGGGTGAGCATCACACTGAGAGATGATCTCTGCTCAGCCAAAGCCCCAGTACACAAAACACTGCAAACAAGTAAGATGAGATGACTTTTCTGCCTGCTCAGTGATGCACTGGAAGACGTTCAGATGAGAAATGTCTTCTGTCAGGTAAGAGCAACTCAAGCTGCTAACATGTCAAAGGGGAATGATTTAATGGACTGCTTAGCTCCAGTTCAAGGGGGAGTGTGGTGCAGAGAGAACGTGTAGCTCTGAAATAGTGATGGAAAGGAAAGGTACTGCTGAAAAATACATTTTTCAATCTGTGAGGCTCAAATAAAATTGGCAAAGATATGTTTCACTAAGACTTTTGTCAAACACCAAAGATAGCACTGCAGACTACGAGGCTGAGCTTCCACACAGTCTTGTTGTCTATGATGAGGTCTCCCGTTTATGTGCATTCTTTTGCTTAGGTTTTTAATGTTTACTTATGCTGATTTTTGGATAATTAACATTGTTCAACTTAGCCCACATAATCTTGCTAATTGATTACCTGTAAGCCATCTTTGCTTCTGTTGCTGCTCTCTTTTCTTTTTTAAGCTAGTTTCAAGGTACTTTATATTTCTTCTCTGTCCAGTTCTTCATTCCACAGGGCCAAATAGTCAAACTACTGGTATCTTCTTGCTCGTTTGAAGGACTGTCCCTCTATTATCACATGCTTTGTTTTAGCTTTTCCACCTCCTTCTGTTCAGGTCTCTCACACTCCTTGCACTGCTTCTCTTACACAGATACTCCAAGATCTGTCTTAAGTACCAGCCTCCGTCCACCTTTATGCATCTTCCAGCATCCTGGCAGCACATCCTGTAGTACACACAGCTCTGCTGTTTTCCTCACATAGCAAAGACAGCCAGTTTCATAAGACCACTCTAGAGATGAACCACATTCAGTGTTGGCAGGTCCACAGAAATCTGTAAAATACCAACTTCTCTCAAGGGTAGTAATCCAGGTGCTACTGGACACCTATATAGAGTTGTTGAGCTCACAGATGAGGAGTTATCAGCTGGAAATGCAAGAGGAAGAGAGATACTTATCTATATAAGTATATATTTATACACCACAAGATGTGCTATGAGTACATCCCAGATGCTCAGGGTGAACTCTTGGAGTGATGCCATTTTTGCAACAGAAAAATGCAGTCCTCAGATGCAGCAGCAGAGATACTGTCATGGAGAGAGGTGTTGCTGCACAAAACTCTGGTTTAGACCAGATGCCAAATCAGGCTGATGATGCTACCATATGTTGTAACATTTAACTTATATAGTGGGACTTTTCTGGACTGAAAAACAAGCAGGGAATTTTGGAGAACATGAGAATTCTCATTTTGCAAAAGAAGAATAATAAGTGAGATGCAATATTTTACATATATAAGGTGATACATGTAAAGATAAGGTCTATCTGAGTGATCAGGAGATTTTTTAAAATTTTCAATTATTTTACTTTGAATATGGGTGCCTGAAATATTATATGGGACTGGAGTTTTCCCAGAACAGGTTGCAATCAGGTTCAGACCTCTGAATAAGAAATCCATTAAGCCTGAAGTCCATGTTCTTATGAGCAGAGATTAAACACACAGGCTTATTTAGCCTAACAATAGTTGTAGGCTGCAAGAGGAAACAAATGCTGTTTGTCAAGACAAGAATGGACACGATGGAAAGAAAACCCACAGCTATTACCTAATCACTGAGATCAAAGGAGGTTTCCAACAGGAATGCAGTAGCAAAAAGCTGACTGGTCTCATGATCATGGCTCATCTCTCTGTGACAAGATATATCTATGATGGCAACACCACAAAACCTAGAACTTACAGATACAATGGAAACAAAAGGTTGAATTTCAGATTTGAGCATCCTTCCAAGGATCCAAAAGTGAGCATCCCTGTGAAGTCAGGGATGCTTTTTCCAAACTGTGGAGTCAACAAGACAAAATTTAATGTCTGTGTTTACTCCACTGGCTTCAGTGCAGCATTGATGATCACCATGGGTGGGGGATTTAATCACAGTAAAATCTGTACTTTTATGTAATGCATGCCTGTTTTTCAGTATAGGTATGTATTTTTTCCCCTGCTAAATCAGTGAACAAAACTTTGGGGCCTCAGCTGGTGCAGTCATCATTCAGCTTTTTTGAACTTGAAGAGATGAGAGTAACTGTGTTTAGACAAATATTATTATACAAAGTCACAACAGTTTCATACAAGCCAGTGTTGTTTCCAAACAAGGTAACAGAAACTATCAGGCACACCGTCAAACATATGATTTAGCAGGACTAGCTAAAAAATGTTATGAAAACTTACAAAAATGCCAACATTTTCCACCATTATAATTAATTTACTGCGCCTACCTCTCTGACAAATTTAATTATCTTAACTGTCACTGTGCTTAAGCTATCTCATCCCAGATTTTGGACGATTTTATCACAGAATTGTAACAGTATGCCTGTGAATTGTGAGCAAAAGCTGATATTTTCCACATAAAAAAAATTTCTACATAGCCTAGTGAGAGCAGGCAATGTTAAGTTACAGACTATCACATTACATGGATGACTGTATGCATATAAATGTACACCAGCACATGGTACAAGAATTAAACTAAACCAGACACATTTTCTTTAGAAGAGAGCAAGTGCATTTAACCTGTTACACTCTGGTGCAAAATTAAGAATGTGCATTTCAGTAACATCACTTCCATGTGGAGCTGTGCATTTGTCCCTGGTGCTGCACATCAATCCCTACTAAACTTGAGGGATAATGTCCTTGACCAGGATTTTAAGGCCAGGATTTACTTCTGGTGAGCTGTGACCATCCTGGAAGGAGGCAGCAGGCAGCTGGCTGTCCCACACATGGCTGGGGCAGGCAGAGTTATGAAAGCAAAGGGAAAGGTCATGCAATAACATAATACTGTGGCTGCCAGGAAAGTATTACATTATAGCTGCTTTCTGCTGGAATGCATCTTATAAAAAAAGAGTCTGAATTATTTCAGCTGAGGCTTTATTTGCTTTTATTTTTCTGGTAAAAGGGCATATAGGTTTGTAGTTCCCTATTCAGAGCATCTTCTTTCCCTTTGCCTAGCCTGCATGAAATCAAAAAGGATTAAATCTGGAGGTATGATTACTCACTGTAAACCAAATATGCAACAACGAGTTAATAAAATCCCTAGAAAAAGTGTAATATTTTTAGGAAAATACTTCCCAAAACTGAACTATTCTAAAACTCAGGACAGGACCTGCAATCTGTAGTCTAAAGGGCTTCAGTCTTTGGGACAGTTCTACCTGCTTCAGCCAAAGCCTAGCAGCACACAACACCTGAGGCTACACATACCACATCTTAGAGACTGAATACACTTCTCTGTAGTGAACACTTAAATATGTGAATCTGTGGCATCTCAGTCCTTTCCTCAAGACAAGCCACTTCTTTTCAAGAGAAATGCCAAAAAATCCTGAACCCTAAACACAAAAAATACAAATACTAAAAAGAGGCTTTCATTTTGGCAACCAAAAAAACTGTATTTTTGTAAATGGCTGCAGGCCACTATTTATTTTTTTCCAGCCACATCTGAAGGCACCATTTCCTTTGCTTTAAGAACACTTTCTTCTCAAGGCAAATCCTGGATAAAAAACTGCTGTTGCAATGGTGGCTGAAGGCAGAAATACACAGGTTTCTTTTCCTCTTTTCCATCAACCAACAAGGCACAACTGAGGTTCCAAGCAACCCTTCCTGCCCCAAGCTATGCAGCATGCATGGCTGCTGCTTCCAGTGCCTGGACCCTCCTTCTGGAGAAGCAAGCCCACCCCAGAGAGACCCAGAAGAGGGCAGTGGGATGCTGCAGAGCATCTGCTTGGTGACACCTCATTTTTGCAACAAGGGTGTGCACACCCTTTTTGTAGAGTGGTGTATTTTCCAGCCTCAGAAAGGATAACCCAGCATAACCTCAGCCTTTTTTGCCCAGATTTGATGCTGGGTTTATTCCAGTGTGTCCAGGTTACATCTCACAGCACACCCATTTTCCCTCTATCTATTTCTCTTTATGCTGAAATCAGGTGAAGCTTAATAAAAGCCAAACAAACAATGTTTTAAATATTTATTTCTAAAATTATATTTTAGTTCACTGCATTTATTTTACATGCAGAATGCTTTGGTCTGAGCAGACTTATCTGAAATACAGACAACAGCTATATGGCTAAATCACGTTAAAGAATTTTCCAAGTTAATTAAAACCTAAGTTCTTTACTTTCAAAGTAAGTGTTGATTTCTCAAGAAACAGAATAAGCCCACTGGTGCTATCAACAATATGTGTCGATAAGTTCATCTGCCTGTTAAACTGAACACACTACCTATTAGAATGAACACTCAACTATTGTTTGGTAGCAATGTTCCCCGGCTTAGAAATCCCCCCAAAATTAACACAAAACGCAGAGGAAACCCAACAAAGGCAGATTTATGACAGATCATAGGGATGAATGTCCACACCAAGCTCAAAGTGCCTTTCCAAATGGTTGAGATACAATGACATGTCTGAATGGAAATGCAATGGCACTCAGAAATTCCTTTCTGCCTAAGTGCAATGTCCATCACGTTTACTATTTTCTTTAAAGAAACAGACTCTTTAAAACTTCTGGGGCTTGAACTGGACACTTAAATGATTCTCATTAGTGAGGGTAGTGATTGGAACAAGACAATCTTTAGAGTCTGTTCCAACCTAAGCCATTCTATGAATCTAGAATGGGAAAATCAAAGCCTTTTCTTGCGGCTGAAGAATAACCATGGGTAGAGATAGGAGTTTCAGTGCTTGTAACACTCAAATTCCTGGTGCTTCTCTCCTGTCCCTGCAACAGGGATGGATACCAACTCTCCATTCAAAGCAATTATCACCAGGGCTAGAAGTCAACCAGGGATTGAACCTCCTGAAACTTAATAAAACCCCTGCAAATCAGTAAAAAAAGGCACAAATGTCTCACTTTACAAAACATAACCTTCTCCCTAAGTTAGGACGGATGTACATTATATTTTCCAGGGACAGATATTAAGAAAAGCACAGAGGATTTCAGAACTATCTCACCACATTCTCTGACATTCTGCACATTGGTAAATCATTATTTAGATGAACCACAGAAGGAATATCAGCTGCTCATTCTGGTAAGTTCCCATATGTCCATGTCATTACAGAAACAGCAAACCTTTAATCTAATTATCATGAAATGTTGTACATTTAAAATTACCTCCATTGCCAAATATCGCACAAATCTTGCTTGAATATTTCACTCTTTTGTATTTGAAATAAATCTTACCCATTTAGGTTTGAAATTCAGAGTGAATAAAATTTTTAGCAGATGAAGAAACTACAGCATGCCAGATGCTACAGCTTATTCTCAAATCTCATGTGAATAATTGCTGTACAAATCTAAATAACCTTAGGGGCTTATACCTGCATTGGAAGGGAAGGACAACAGGCATAAAGCTACATTCAGTTTTGTTTCAGCAGAAAACTTTGCATCCAGGGAGGGGCTCAGAGCTGGATTCTTGACCTCCCAACACTGTAGACATGTTTCTTTGCAACTCTCTACTGCTATGCTGGACATTGTGAGGAAGGGACTGGACATCTAAGAACTGGAGAGGATTTATGGCCTCCCATCCTTCATTCTTTTGCATTTATTGATCAATCCAAAGGTATGAATGCAGCTGAATTAATAGGATTACAGGAGGAATGACAGAGAAGGTCTCTGTGGTCTCTGACACTCCTCAAAGAGTAGTGAAGGATTCTATCTCTCTGTCCTGGAAGATAACCTCCTTCCCCATATGCAATTTAGAGCTCAGAATACTGACAAAATACAAACTACTTTTTCTAATCACAAAAAACTGGGCACTCCCCCTGAGCACTGCAATGGTAATAAACCAAGATCATGCTGCAGCAGGAGAACAAGAAACAGTCAAGAAGGCAGTGATGAACATGTCTGCAGTCCCTGCTGGAAGGCACACATGGCCTTCTGGATACCCAGTGCTTTTCATTCAACATTTTTGATGAGTAGGCTCTTGCGGGGTCTTAAGGGTCTCATATTTGAAGGGTTGTCAGGTTTTTTTCATCAATTCTGGCTGCAGATGAGAATTTTGATGGGGGCTGTGTCAGAGATCATTTTAGCTGGTCTTTAGGGAAGGTCTGTGATGAAGGGGTTTGTTCTTGTGGTAGCTGGTGGGAGGTCCAGCAGGGATGCCTAATGATCAGCCTTATTTGTCTCATGTCATTTCTTCTTATATGTCCAAAGCTGCATGAAAGGATTTCAGCCAAAGGCCCTTGCCAAGTGTACAACACATTGGACACAGCTCTGTAACAAAACTCAGCTCTCCAAAGTAGACTGCTAGTGTTTGAAAACAAAAGCCCAGTGACTACCTCTTTTCTTTTGCTTAGCTGTGCCCTACCATATTAAAGAATTTAATTTTCTTTGCCTAGTATTGCAGTGGCTAAGCCCACTTTACACCCCCCAAGTTGCTCTAAAAGTGCTCTCTTCTTACAATACTGAGCTAGAAAGTTCTCCCTCTGTCTAGATCCTGCTGGTCACTGGCCCTCTCCCCCTCCCATCCCTTTTCCCATTGGCCCCTGTTATGCCATTCAACCTTGCCTCTGCCCCCTAGCCCTCAGACCATTGGTTTTGGATGCTCTGCCCGCCTTTGGCAGTTTTCAGGATAAAACTGGCATGGGCTTTTGGTTTGGTGGTTCTTTCTTGCCTCTATTCCCTTCGGGTGTGTTGCCATTAAACGCCTCAGAATCGCATGCAGAGAACTCCTCTCACCTCTCTGCCTCTGGTTCGTGCACAGACTGGGTGTGTGAGCCGGCTGTTCTCAACCACCTGTGAAGGTGAGGTTGTGTGCACATGTAGGTGCCAGGAGAGTGCCGCCTGAGTGGTCCATGAGGGACCCAGCAGGGACAAACGCGGCATCCATCCACCAAAGCCCTCACTTCTTTAGCCTAGATCAAAGACGTCAGCTCTGTGATTTTAAGCATATCAGTCAAGTTGAAGACTGACAGAAAACTGTGAACTGGTCCATGACTTTTCACTATTTAGATACATTGGTCTGTATTTCATGCAGAAAGCAAACAATTCTAAGAAATTATAAAGAAACAATAAAGAGAAAAGGTCACGGAAAATAAAGTCCAGGAAGAACAGTAAGTAAAATAGTAATATAGTAAGGGATGAATAATTTACTTTCAAAGAGCTGTATGCCCATTCTGTGTAACATCGTATTGAGTACATCAAACCTGAAGGGTGACAGCATTTCATGAACCTTTGCTTTTATACATTAGAGGCCTTCTGGGAAAGACAGCATTATCTGAGTTACAGATCTAAATCCAGCCATCACTGGCATTTGGGTTTTTGAGGAAGCTGGCACAGGCAGGAGCATGGGGAGCTGTGCAGCCCAAGGCTATGTCTTGCACATCTATGTGGCAGTGGGAACACAGGAGCAAAGGCCACCCTTCCAATGTCAGGCTGCTGCCCATCACCTCCAAAGCCTGAGGTGTGATGTGAGCCACAGAGCACAGGTGCGCCATGGAACAGTCCCAATGTGTGATCTGAACTCAGATTACTGGGTTACCTGCAACAGACCTCAAAAAGACCTGCAAAAGAGACACGTTGTGCTGGCTATTTCAATTTCTATTTACCAACCAGTCCCCTTGCAGCAATGTTAACCCAACTATATCACTCTTCCACTTATTTTATCTGATAGTTTGGAAAGCACCCTTATCATGTTATTTAAACATTTCTTCCTTATGACTAAAACAGAACTATTGAAATCTTTCGTGCATTCCTGAAACACGTGCTCAAGGATCTGCTCAGGCATAACTGCTTCTGTCTGCTTCCTTAGGATTAGCAGAGAAGGGGAAAATGCAGCAAGTCTGGAAAGGAAGAAGGTCTGTACCTGAGTAATCAGGGGATCCTTCACAGACCCCTACTTTGTAGTTAAGCTTAGGAAAGTGGTCGCTGGAACACCTCCACTGATAACACTAGTGACAACCCAACACAGGAGCTATCCTTCAGTCTCACATGGAAACAATTGCAAAAGATATATGGCTGGAAATGGTCATTTTATATTCAAGTGACATACTGGATCTTATCCTTGCTGCAAATTTCAGTGACAACACAGGTATTTAAAAGCAAAATATATCAGATTTTGTCTTTAAGTTGGTTTCTCTACATGTTACCAGATTTTTCTTCACACTATCTGATTAGAGAATTCAAAGCTTACTAGAAACTGAAACTTTTAATTTTATTTGTGGCTTTATTAACTTGTCTTTTGGCTGGTTTGCCCTTCTAGACAACCATGCATTCAAAATTACTGCAAGGAGTTATGCTTTCTCAGAAAACCAGTTGAATCCTTCAAAATAGTGAGATAATCTCTGATTTGTTAGGAGTATTTTGTCTGAAACTTTGTAGTTCCTATAAAAAACCCCTGGCTTAGGTTCATCTGTTTGATTTACCAATGGGCATGTGAACAGCAGAACACTTGATTTACAAAATAAATATAGCAAATCTGGGTGTAGAGTAAATGGCACTGCTTTGCTGCCCTATTTGGAGAATGGGAGTTGTGGAAAGCACCTGGCATGAAGGGGAACCCTCAGTCCCTGCACAGGAGGCAAAGATGCTGGCAGACCCTGGCCCATGCACATCTGTAACAGCATCTGCACTGGCAGGAGCAGGGCAGGAACCTCCCTCTGCTCCTGCACATGGTGGTGGGAGCCCTGTAAACCTGAAGAAGAAGCAGCCACTGAGAGGTGGAAGATGCTCTCTGAGGTGAAGAAGGTGTCTTTGCACCAAGCAGCTGTCAGTTCTCACCAGGCACAGAGCTGAGATATCTGTAGTACCTTGTCTTCCTGCAGCAGTGAACCAGCACTTGCCTGCTTGTTGATCCTCCCTACTCTGGATTTCCAATGAGAAACAAAATCAGAGGGAGGGTCTCAGAAGCAAAACCTAGGATTGAGATGAAAAAAATACGGGAGGTAAAACCGGATTGCACAGATCTCCTCTTGAGGACATCTGCTGCATTATTTTTGTCTTCCACCCTTTCTTTCTTTAGGAAGAAGATGTAAGGAGTCAGTCTTCTCCCCCCAACTAATAATTTTTTATACTATTGAATAACTTCAAATACATTTTACAAGAAACTAACATGTAACCAACCATCTCTCTCAGTAGGTGGAACAAATCAGGCAGCCAGCAGAAGAGATCTTTTTAGTCCCATCATCAAGGAAAATGCTACAAGACAAGATACTTGATCCATATATATCTGAATGCTCATGTGGTGCTCAAACTAAAGACACTTTAATGAAGCACCCTCTCAGGACTCAGGAAGAAAGAACTCTTATTTATGAGAGACATGGAGTTGTCGAGTTTCTCTTTTTTGAGTTTGTTCAATTATTCATCCTTCCAGACAGCCACAAGTGCAAACTTATTCCAGGGCAGTTGTAACTGCACAGAAAACCATGCTGACTTTTTTGTTGGCAACAATGTTCCATACCACATATTATCAAATCTTTATGGAGTTTTAGATTAAATCTTGATTTTTAAATGAAGGACATAATTTTAACAGATTTTATTGCATGCGTTTCCAAGTTTCTTATAAAAAAAATGCATCAATGTGTTACACAGAAAGATATAAGAACCCCAGTGAAGCAGGCACAGTCAGATGCAAGGAAAAGGACCAATTTGCAACCCTGTAATTTATTATACCTAGCTCTACAGTTGTTAGGTTTTGCTCACTAAAATATAATTCAGAATTGTCATATTTTATTACCGTAAAGTGTGGTAATAATTACAAAGTATGGTAATATGTTATAGTCAGGAAACCACAATAGTAAAATGAAGTAATTTTAAAACACATTAAATAGAAGGTTCATATGTTTACTTCCTGACAGACAGCATGCTGAATTTCTGCTATTGCTGCTTATCAGATGGACTCAGCTGAGCAGAGTATTTGGAAAAGCACATTTCAATAATGAAATACACTGTTTGTTTACACTCCAGATGTTGCCTATCCTTACTATTGCACAAGAACTTGTGGCAGAAAATACAACAAAATCCTCCCATCCAGCACTGTTCACCAAACAGTCAAATTTGTCAGTGTCCAGAAATCGAACTACCATTCATGGTGCTTCATTCAGGCACCATCTAACACATCTCTTGAAGAAAGCCCTGATCACCAACTAGCTGAACGAAGGAGACACCCTGTTTCTTATAAGTATCAGATCTCATTGTTTCTAGCTCATGAAGTAAAATGCACCACCATGCACTCGGATCTAATGAAGTGGTAAGTGTGGGGTGGTGCTGATTCCTGAAAACACTGGCTTCAATATTCACCTCTGCTAGGGTTTGGCTCTTCCGACGCAGAAGTCTGTGTAAAGTTCAACTGAAAAGAAGGACTGCATGAAATTTAAAGTCTAGGCACTCCCTGGATTTTTTGATAGAAACAATAAAAGTGAAGGTAAAAGGCTTCAGAAAGCATTCTACACGTGCCAGCAAAATAGTGTAACAACATCATGTAAACCAGTCACTCAGAGACATAAAAATCATCAGGAAAGAGTAAATGAAAAGGGAGAAAACCAGGGTCATTGCGAGTTCAAACTATCCACAGTTGCTTACGTTTCAGAGGATCAGTTAGGAATCTTGAGAGATTAAACGAGGAGTCTTGATTCACTCATGCTATCCGGCCACAGAAACAGAGCCACTGAACTGAAACAATGACTGATAAATTTTTACATTGCCTGTTTAAGAGGGATCAGTGCCAGTCAATCTTCATTTGTGACAACTTCTTGGCATGTCCGGAATCTCCCCCAAAGAGGGCAGAAATTCTCTTAGCATTTTTTTCAAATCATAGGCATGAGAGTTCTAATAAGTTTCCATACAACCTAATGAAAAAAATGCGGTTTTGCGAACAGTTGTCTCGCTAAGAGGCTGATATCTTAGTCAGTCTAGTACTATGAAATCTGAGATGCAAAATTGCATAAGGCTGTAATAATACTACTGAGTAATTTTTTGGCAGCTGTCCGTCATTTCACAGGTTCCCCTGTAATTTGCTACTGAAATCAATGTGTCTTTATTCCTTACCATCATTAACTGATGCATGAACAGGAAGACACAAGGAGACAAGACTGCCCTTGCCTGTCCTACAAGCACAGTTGGCTTAGGAAACAGAAAAACACAGTCCTGGAGGGCTGGATAAAAGGATTTCCTTAGGCTTCAGTAAATCTTTTTGGGGATAAAGCAGTGACTTCTACAAAGGTGCTTCTGTTTTGTGCCAGTTCCTTGGGTAAGCAATTTTCTGCCTGGTAGCCTACTGCAGGGACCAGGCGATGGGGGAAGGCTTATACACAGATGTTTTCAGGCCTTTCTCACTACACAGGATTCTGTAAAATTCATTAAAACTCTACATTTTTTCAAACCTCAGAGAGGATTTAGGGAATTTAATGTAACATTTAACCAGATGGCTTTCAGTCCTTAGTGAAATACTGTAATATGTGTCCACACCACTATAACTTTATCAAGATGAAGGGCAGCAGTTACTGGTGGCACTCCTGCAGTGCCAGTTAACAGTAAAACAGTATAACAGTTAACTCCTCTATCTTTTCATGCACAGCTGGGTGGTTTTCTGCTTTGGTATTTTTCTCTAGGGCAATTACTGATACCTCCTCAGTTCTCATCAATTCTTCTTGACTCTTTATGTAGGATCCAGCTGCTAATTTTTACTGTTTCTACACAATATGTGAGGATCTCAGGATGCTTTAGGAGCTTCTCCAGCTCAGAAGCCTTCAGAGCCCTGCCAGGCTCATACAGCAACACGTACTTTTTGGAGATGCGGAGTGTACAGTGTATCCCCTACGTACTTGGATGCCCTATACCTGCATTACAGTTTGCAAAATACATGCAATAAAAATTATTTTAATAAAAGGACTATTAGCAGTGTAAGGTCTGAGACAAATGTAGTCTTCCTTTTCTTGTGCTTATTAATTGCTAACAATGTGCTGGGTAACGTACAGAAGAGCAATGTGTGGCTGTATAAAGACAAGACTCAGATTCTCACAGAGCTTCTTTCCTGTGCTATTCCCCCTCTAAAGGAGACATCCAGGCCATCATCAAACAATGCCTCAAGAATCAGTGAATCAGGCAGATAGACCCAGCCTTTGGACGGGGTCAGCACTCTCTTCACACAATATTTTCAACAATCTGTCTTATAAATGAAGGTGCAGGTAAATCTCCCATCTCCCTGAGATGAATTGGGAAAAGGTCAAATCCTTGAGTCCCCAGTCAGTTCTCAGACAACAATTTCCCTGCAAATGTCAGTCTCTTGGACTAAGTAGCAGCTACTGACTCAAACACAGCTTCATTTGGCATTGTATTTGTGGTGTGCTGAGAGTTAAAACAAGTGCTAATTAGTCACTTTCATTGTTATTTCCAAATACTTTCCAAAATTAATACTGTAGTGACGTGTTTCCAAAACAAGAGAAGGACAGCTTACTAAGATGAAAGCATAATATAAAACAGTAACAATTAGGCAAATATGACCCTGACTTTTTGCTGCACTGGACATTAACTGTAATACAGTAAATCTGCTCGCTCCATTTCCTCTATTAGTGATAATAGCAAATACAATACCCTCATTTCCTCATTGCTGATGGTAGCATTGCTGGGCTCCTTTGACTGTAACTCTTCTTCAGTAGGTGCGCTGCAAAAGGAACTTTGTACTCAGCTGAAAACAGATCTCAAAAAATGTTTTTGATAAAATAATTCTGAATCAAGGTGCTAATAAATCAAGTTAGTGTGATAATAGGTCCCAGTCTGTTACCCTCCCCACAATTTAAGTACATTGATAACAAGAAAAAAATAGTTTAAAATCTGTTTGCAACAAAAAAGAAAAGCAATCAAATATAAGCTTGCAAAATTATGAACCTACTCATTAAAAATGCCTTCACTCTCTAAGCAGATTATCCTGTGTGTGGGACCATTATTGAACATGGCTTCAGAAACAGCACATTTGAAACAGAAATGCATTTCTCTCCCAGGCAGTGGCAGCACTTCAATAGGTTTCTTACATAACTTGACAGTTTACCTACATGCTTATTTGTTCTTAACAGCAGTGTGACAGAACAGTGTCCCAGGGCACTGATGAAGCCCCTGTTAAAATGTTGTCACCAAATGGAAGAAGAGGCCAAGAAAATTTCCCAGCTTCCATGGAGTCATCTCTGTACATGATGTGTTAAACCACCCTTCTCCAAAAGGATTCACCTTCAAGCCTCACAAACAAATCTTGAAGAAAGAAACATTTTGTGCCCAGACTAGATCAAACAGAAATTATTTTTTATTTAATAAAAACCCAACAAGAATGCCTTAGGATGGACGGATGTTGTTATTTCTTACTACAAGTCCTTAAGTTGTATGCCACGCCTATGGCAATGCTCCCAGTTCAGGGAAGAATGAATGTAATTGACCTGGAAAACACATCCTGATATCAGTCCAACCATCAGTCCTTGCCTGCCTTCACTGCAATTATAAGATACAATGCAAGCAAACAATAGATTCTCCCCTATTTTCATTCCTCCTCTATGTCTGACACTCTGCCTTGATATACAGGATTTATTGTGCTTACGAGGCATGTTTTATTATGGAAGTCCTTTTTAGAAATATTGCTAGAACCTCTTTATTCTGCAGTCTAATAGGACCACTATTAAAGTAGTGTTTATGCTATTTAAACAGGCTATGAGCCTGTGTGTTAGAATGGGAATGGCAAAGTGGACCATACTGTCAGGGAATACAGTACAACATCATAATCCTTAGCAGATTCCTTCTTTACAGTATCAAACATTGGTCCTCTTAGTAACAGTCACACAGTTAAAGCACACACTGAATCCAGCCTAAACCTGCAAGCTTCTGAAATTCCGCTTTCAAGCAAACAGAAGAATTTTACATTTCCCCTTCCTTCCCCATCAGAAAAGCAGGGGTTAGACCTGCTTTCTGATCTGTTAGATCAGAACACCGGCTCTTTCTTAACTTCATCCTTATGGATAACAACACTTATGCCAGGAGCAGACTCAGAAAGCCACTCTCTACTGCCAGAGGGAGGATGGAAAACACTCAGGATTCATCAGTGAATGGGGAGAAATCTGAAGGTTCAAATGCCTCTTCTGCTGAAATGAGAATCCTTTGCAAAATCTTCTAAAGAGATGAAGTGAATAGTTCTTCAATATCTTCAATCAAGCATAGGATTCTTCCTACAAGGAGTATTCCCAAATTTTGCTACTATTTTAGACAAGTCTTTATCCTCAGTTGTAATACCTAGGCAGCCCTGCCAGTCTCTTCTGTGAATTTTAACTTCATTTTCTACAGAACTGAGCTCCAGGTTTCTTCCCAATTCTTATCCTTTTTTATGGCATGCCTTTTTAGCCCTTGCTAAGTATGTATTGATAATGTAACATGTTTGCCTTGCTCAGAATTTCAGAAGCCTGTGACAAATACACCTCAATTAATTTTACCTTGTACCTGGTGGCTAAAACTAAAATCCATTTGTTGTCTCTATCTCCAGAAAGAACTAAGTCAATGACTGTATAGAAAAAAGGAAAGGAGGGTGAGGCAGAGGAATAGAAACTCCTGCAATTAAAGGAGGCTTTGATTTATCACCCCGGAAGAGACTAGTTAATTGACAGAGATTTATAGACTTTAAGCAAAAGGATTACAAGCTTGTATTCTTATAAGTAAAATTGTACACTGGGTGTTTTGGTGAAGGGTTTTAAAATATAATAGTGTGGTTTTATATAGTTTAAGTTAAGAATGTAGATGGTATAAGAGAGACATCTGCGTGTACGTGACATGAGAAGTTATTGGTCAAGACATAACTGCATTGCAGTGAGAAGTGCCACAGGTGATAGGTCATTAATCTAAAACAAAGTGTCGTTTTAAGTATCTATTGGATTAGAAAATTATAAATTACGATGTAACCCTAATCTTGTGACTAGTCGTCATTACTCGGAGGTGTTGTAAAATCTCACGCCTCGACTGATGCGTTTGTTATTTTAAACAATAAATTCGTGTAATTGCATAGTCCCATCCCTTAAAGTTATTTTCCTCCGACACGTGAACGTGCGGAAATTTGACAGAAACTTCTGCATAATCTCTATCTCTTGTACAGTTTTCTTTGAATGCCAAAACCCCCAAATATCTAAATCAATACGCTTGAGTCTCATCCTGTCTTTAGATTACCTCATTTGGCCTAAACTCTAATTGTCAGACACACTAATGCCTCAGAGTTTGTAAAATGCACCTGCAAGCTGCATGTTCATAGTACCTACATCTTGCCTGCTAGCATACAGTTCATTATTGGACAGATCAAAATTCTCTGAAATGAATAGAAACCTTTAATCTAGATTTTCTCTCTCAAACCTGCAAGTTACTTAAGTGCCCTCAGGCTTTGCCATCATCCTGAGAGTTCAGCATGCTCCCAGTGAATTTAAGCTGACAAGGAACTGAACAGAGGTTCAGATCTATAATGAAGCTTGAAGAGGTTGAAAACTTAAATTAAAAAATAGAAATGGAGGGAGTCCCACATATAACTTCAGGAAAGTGTTCCTATCTAGACAAGATAATGGGCAGTCTAAGAAAACAAATTATTGTAAAACTTGGTGGGAAATTAATTTAGAGACATACGGATGAGTTGAAAACTACATATAGTAGCTATGCTAGTAAATACCCTAAATACAAAAACTAAACTGCTATACAAAATTTCAAATTTAAATATATTGAAAAGAGTAATTTAATCCCTAAGCAGAAAGTTATCCCTTTGACACTAATGCAGAGTAGGTAAGAAGGAAGAGCATTTATTTTTAGTGATAAATGTAAGATTTTGAAAGTACACATTAAAAAAAACCAAAACAAAACGGTGTGTACTGGTTTAGCCAAATTTAGAAATACATCCTCTGAGATAAGGCAGGTCACCACCCCTCCCCCACCAGGTTCGAGAAAAAATAAATTTTCCTCGAAGGAAAGTGAAAGAGATAAAAACCATTTATTTAACATACACATGGGAAAAGGAAAATAATGCTAAATAATAAAATCTCTCGCTGTGGAGAAAAAACCTGGGAAAGTGTCAGAGTCCTCCCTTTGGTCTCCTCGGAGCTGGGGCCAGGGCCAGGGCCAGGCCCTCTGTGCCCGGTGGAAAGTCCTCCCGATGTGCTCTGAGGTTGAAGCAGTCCAGTAGAAAAGGGAGAAAATCCGAAATTCCAGGGAAGGAAAAAAAAGTTCAACTCTCAGTCTCTCTCTGGAGAAAAAGAAACTGAAACCACTGGCCAAAAGCTGACTGGAAAGCAGCAAGCCGGGTGCTTCCTCGCTCCCCTGCCGCAGCTGGAAAAAAAGTCGCTCTCTCTGTGTGACCTTGAACAAGCTGCAAACTGCTTTGAAAAAGTTTTGCTCAGCTTTTCCTTTCCCCTCTCAGGCTCAGTTTAGAGGCATAAAAAGGCACAAAAATTAATTTCTGGGCATAGGGCAGCCATATGGGATACACATCATAAGGTCACCCCAAGACACAGTATAATTTTATGAAGTTTGACCAGCTAAAAAATAGACATCTCTTAAAGAAATGTGCAATATTCTTTTTGTGACCAATCTTTCGAGGACTACTTGGATACCAAAACAGCAATAACTCATTCTGCAAGATACCCAGTGAAGATCTGGGCTCAGGATATCTGCGTGCAGAAATACATTCATTACCAAAAAAAAAAGAAAAACTGCTACTAGAATAAGCACGCAAGAAGACCACACTGCATGCAACTCATTTTATGAGAGAAATTACAATGGTATGCCAAGTGCCCTCAAATACCTCCTCTTTAGGAATGAAACTTTAGGAATGAAAAGATTCCATCTCATCTCCCTGTGTTGAGATGTCAGGTAGCAAAAAACCTCCCCACCTGCTCTGAACAGCACAGCAGAAGAGCTAAAGGGATGAACACTGGTTTGACCTAGTTTTGTACAAGCCTTTTATCTTATGAATGGAGCTATCTCCCAGCTTGAAGAACAATGAAAGAATAATGGCAAAGACAAAAATGCAGAAGAGAGAAAAAAATGTAATTTGTTCCCACTAAGGGCAAATACAGTCACCGTCTGGGAACACCAGATCAGATGTAAACAGCAGAAAGGAAACTCATGAAAAAAGGCAAAATTAATGTGGAGTACTGCTTTTGTTATTTTCTCTGATCTTGGGATGACAGATGTCTGATATATTCATGATGGTTTGTGACATGAAGATTCAGATTAATTTTCTGTGTGTACTCTGGTTGCTTGATTAATTCTTGGTAGGCCAGTTAGAGCTGGGCTTACAGGTATTCAGGTATTACAGAAAACAGACAGACCTAGAAGCTTTATGGATTAGTCCATTTGCTTTAACAATTTCAAAAGGAATTGAACAAAAAATGCTTATGTGCTTTTAAAATTCCATTCTACGCTTCTCATTAAATTCTTTAGACGTGTCTCATAAAAACAGTTTCTGTATGAAGACCTAATACCTCCTCATGTTAATGATCCACTGCAAGGACAAATCCATGACTAGAGCAACAGTCCTGAACAGGGGACTTATAAAATATTTAGTTCAAGGGAAGTCAGCAAAAGGATGGCTGGATGCTGTTTTGTCAAAGAACAATTTATAAAAATTGCATAGGTCAAAAAGCATATGTATTGTCAGAAAAATATTCACTGGCATTGCCTATTGTACAAATTGTACAAATATTTGGTTTTAGGAATGATCTATGGACACATTTCCTTTTATTTTCAAAAGATTATGCTGTTGCAGCAGCATTTTCCAGTTTCTAACAATAACTCCTCTCCCGCTCACAAACACCATTCTGTCAAGTTCATAGCCCCGATCTATCAGAGTACTTCAGCTGGGCTGCAAGATCCCAAGCTGGTAACTGCTACCTCCACAGCTTTTCCAGCCTTGGCTTAGATATTCAGTGTCAGCTGTAAGAGCAGAAGTCAATACAGTTCATCCTAATTAGGGATCTAGTACAGGGAACCATAAAAATCCTAATTATTGCTTATATTAAAATTAGTTTTTCAGTTTTCATACATCACTGTTCCATTAATTTCAGCCAAGCTATTACAACTCATAGAAGGTGAAGATTTTTCTCTAGTTTCTGGTTTTAAAATAAAGAGCTTAAACACCTTCTGAAACATGTTTCAGCAAAAGTAAATCATCATTTTTTGTAAAAGACTGTTAAATAACATAGAGCCATCTTATCTGGGACACTTCAATTGCAAGAAAAAGTTAGTCATAAAATAATAATCTGAGCCAATTTTAAAAGTTTATACAAACGCATTATGATGTGCTACAAAATACATAATTTAAATTTCTTTGGATGAGATTGATACAGTAGACATCAGATCATTCAGAAAGGACCATGAAGTGAACATGTGTGGTCTTGCAGTTTAGTGCAGTTAGTGGAGTAAACACCAGTTCTCACATCTTTTTTTAGTGTGGACAGGCTCACAAATAATACTAAACCATGATTTATAGAGACTTTTCACACTGAGGTATTTTGTTACCATCCCAGGTATATGCCCAGATCTGTCTGTTCCTTCTGATTAACAGAATTACTGCTGTAACCAGTAATCTCTTCTTCTCTAGACATCTTCCACAGATGTCAGTCATCACCACCAGTCCTTTCCTGAGGACAGCTCCTTTGACACTGAATCTCTCTGGATGGCCTGTACATAACCTGCCTCACCACTAACATCCTTCCAATGAGCCCTGCGGGCTGACCTCTCTTTTTTCTTGTCCAACATGTCCTCTCTCTTCTGTACTGGAAGTGAACAGTGCCAACACATACACTGAACATTGGACAAATTAATTTCTTTAGTGTTTCCCTAGTATCTGATTGCTGGTTTGGAGAACATCTGGTGTGAAATTAGATGGAAGAGTTACAGGTGACTAAGAAGCACAGGAAATGCACAGAAATACTGTATGTAGACACTAGAAGCCTTCCTCAATAATCTGTATACCTTTCTCTAAGTAACAGGATGTGAAATATTTGTATAAAAAATTCCAATGTTTGAAAAGCACAAAACATATAGAGGAAGAAGTTATATTAGAAACTGCACAACCTACTGGCAGCAATTATTATTCTGCTCTCTCTCAATAGTACTGTCATTCTGATTGAAGTGCAATTCTCCAAAGTGCCACTCATTACCTTAAAAAATACCAATATGGAATTAATTGTAGGAGGAAACTTGTGCACACTGCCTCTTTCAAACACAAGTATTTACTGAGCCACCACGGATTAAAGATCAGGTGCTGAACATGAGATACCAGATAATACTCACAGCAACTGCCTCCAGGATTTGTTTGACCGCATCAGCAGCATCTCGTTCACTGTAATATCCCTTTTCCACAATCCTGCAGAAAAAATAAACAATTAAGCCTTAAGGTGAATAAACAGTGAAGGTAGATGCTTCTTTTCAAAAATGAGATAGCAAGAAATCGAATTTAAATATGACAGTGGATTGTTCCCAAGAGACTAGAAAACAACCCTTTTGCAATTTAAGTTACCTTTGATTCCCATTTAAATGAAAGACAGGAGGTAAAATATCATCTGGATAAGATGCTCATACTATATGTACACATTCAGTTCAAAGTTTTTGGAACTTTCTGACAGTCAAGGAATCTGAATTACTGAAAGATAAAACTACTCAACATTTAGGAACTGATTTCTCACTTTTATACTTAACTTAAGCCCCCCCTCCCCAGTTAGTTAGTTAATTGGTTAGTTAGTTAGATAGTTATAAAAAAACAGCACTATGCTATGCACACACAGGTCTGAATTATTCAAGAGAAAAAGTTGGCGTAAAAATTTACTAGCTTCAAATTATCCCTCGAGTGTGATGGGCTGAACAACTGTCTTTTTCCCCCATTATCATGGTGTCCCACAGTGGTAGGGAGGAGAAGAGAGATCCAGCAGGCAGGCATTGCGCAGCAAGATTGATTTATTAATTATTTTACAATTCTTTTATAGACTTTTTTCTTCATAGTCTAATTGGACAAAGGATCAGCCACCCCTTGGGGTGATTGGCTAAAATCCTAAAACACCCATTGTCAAAATATTTTCCTACTGTACCATAAACAAAGGTTTGCAAGGTCGCAGGTGTTCATAGTTTATAGAACTCTGCTAATATCTTCTGTGAGAGAGAAAAGTATCTCACGGGACTGGGAAGAAGCAAGAAAAATTCTTGCTAGCAGCAATATTTGTATCCATACCCCATCAGTAGAAAACTGGGGATGCTGTATGCAGAGAAACACACTTTTATTACAACTAAAGCCACTTTTTTCTTTCAGAAAAGCTACTTTTTCTTACAGAGTCAGCAGTAGACGCAGATTTGCACAATGACATACAAGCAGTTAATAAAAGAAGGATCTATCTATTAAGATATCCTAACACTCCATTTAAGACACTCAATAATCTTTTTACTAATGCTTTTAACTGAGCACAGTATTTGTGAGCTACAATAACTCTCCCTCAGAGAGTTACCTGAAAGGTCAGACTTCTGATCTGAAGTCTTGATATTTTTACCGTATTAATTCTTCAAAGCCTAAAAAAACATAGATAGATGTTGTCTAGAAACAGAACCTGTGGTGCCTATGAGACGTTTTATAAAATTATGTTCTGCAAGCAGACAAGCCAGTTTTATGAAACAATATCCTAAAATCCTCATGAAGCAGCACAGCAAGGAACCTTTAATGTCTGGAGTCACTGAAAAGACCTTCTGCCCCAAGATCCATAAAAAGGCTCTGATGATGGCAGGAAAGCTATCCTTCTTTCTCCCCACCGCTCCTGCTTTGCAGTAAGTTTTTATCACTTCCTTTTACTGAAATAACAGATTCCTGTTGAGTTACAACCAGTGCAGCTCGTCACAGCTTCACAAAACTGACAGGAAAGGTGTTGACTGACCTACACAGGAAAAGCATTACTTTATGCTCATTAGAGGATCAAGTGATTAGAGGTAAGAAACAATGCAAGGATAGTACTCCACCACAAACGAGGCAACGAGCATGGCACTGTGGAAAGCAGTCTACACAGGTATGTTCCCAATCAGCCTCAATTACTTTACCTTTACACAGTTCACAGAGAACTGAGTCTATTCAAGTGGCATCAGTAACAGCAAATAATCCCTTTCAAGCAGATCTTCTATTTCACCACGATTTCTTTGCTTCATAATTGCTTGGGATTATTTCTAGAAGCTGGTTTGATTTGGATTCTTTGGTTTTTTTGGCAACCCTTTAGCTGTCATGCCGTATGCACTGCTTAAATACCTTTGCTTTTTTTGTGCCTTCACCCTTCCCCTGTTTTGATCATCTGTTTACACCATTAGGGAGAGCTTTACTAGAACTTATCACCATAAGGGGAAAAGGAAGCAAACCTCATTGAGACGTTGTATTAGGCTTTTACCCTGAAGTATAGGAAAGGGGTTACAAAAACCCACAAATTACACAATAAAATGCTACATTATGCTTGAAGGCTAGATTACTCCTTAGACATTTCAGGCTGAATTATCCTCTTCTGTTAGATTACATTTTGAGACCTGAGCCCCAGTGATGCTATTGCTTAGTCTTCATTCCCCCAAATATACTGGCTTTGCTTCCCCTACTTCTTAATTAAAATGAAATTTTTAGTCTCAGCCAGATGTACCTGTCTGTAGCATCCACCCTGCCCCATGCACTGAGTCTACAAGGTGCAGGATAACCCTGTGCACCTGACCTCAGAAATGCATGAGGCAGGTTCTAAGGCTTTGAACAGTGTTTAGAATACCCTGATTTTCCAAAACATCTCAGACTAAGATCAGAGAAATACGAAGCAATGCAGTTACAATTCAATTTGCATTTCTCCCTTAATCCAAAAACTTTGTCTTTTTATGGTGTGGTAACTCAGTCTTTGTTCTATCTTTTTCAAATACATAAACCAGGGGAATGAAAAAAAAAAATCCCTTAAATGCATTCTGCTTCTTTGTGTTTTCCTCCACTCACCAAAAACAAAAAAAAAGAGGAGCTTCCTGCAAATGCCCAGCCAGTGCAGAAAAACCCCTCTATTTTCGTGACCACTGGAAACAAGGGAAAAATCAGAGATGCTCAAGACTGCCCTCTTGACCTCGAGATGAGTCCACACTAACTTACACAATATATGCTGGTAAGGATAGCATGCTGCTCTCATTATTTATGTTAAACACATAGCAGAAGAAACACACAGACCTTGTAGATGAAGCTTTGTAATTTACACTTTACAATAAATAAATGTAATGAACTGTGGACCCATATTTCTGGAGAGCAATTAAAAACAGCTGTAGAAATATTGTGCAATGCAGTGGACCCATCTGCTAATGCCACATGTGAATAACATGCACTGGCAAGCCAATTACAGCTTATGTCACATGCAGTTAACTTTCCAGTTTTCCAGAAGTCTAGAATTCAGACTTATTGAGAATAGGAAACTTACTCTTAATTAATAATAATCTAGCAAATAGAAAATGTAATCTTCTGACAGCAATAAATGAAAAAAAAATACATATCCCTTTATAAAGATGTACATTTATTTCTGAGGGTTCTCTGCTTTAGAACTAAAACCTGGCTATTAGGCAGTAGGGAGGAGTGTTGAAAGAGGATTATCCTGTAGTTCAGGTCACGCAGTAGTGCTGGGGGATCATTTGCATATTTTTTTTTGCATCCTCCCTGCGATAGTTTACTTAAGACAAATGGTAGGTGAGCCAGCAACACTCCTACCTGAGACCAAGGAGTCTTCTGTAAAAGGATTTCTCAAATTCAGCCTGCAGATTAACAATGACTCATTGCCCTTATTTGCTATAATAGGAAGGAAACCTGCAGAAATATCTTATTTCCCTATTATTGAAGCAAATCCCAACTATTTATACCTAGTTTACAAAATGATCTTTAACAAAACCATGGGTGAAGGAAGATTAAACCTTTGCTGAGAGGACAGAAAGATAGGAGCAGCAGCAATAAGGAACTAATTGAATACTCTCTTTGATGTGCAAATGAAAGAGCCAGGTAGGCCAAAAGAGTGCTAAAGAGAAAAACTATGAGGAAGACACTAGGGAATCCAGATCTGCTTGAAGTCAAACCAGAAAAAAAAGCTTGGAAAAACACTGATTTTGGTTCTGCAAGCATCCAGGAAATTCAAGACACAAATTCAAAATGAAGACATTCTAGACCAAGCAAAAATGCGATGCCGATTTGTGTAGGATCAATTTTTCTTGATCGTGCACACACATTTATTGGAATATGCTGATCCAATTGTTTACACTTGTATATGGCAAGACACACATTTAGCAGAATGTCTACTAGATGGACAGCAAGCCAGAGCTCTTCTAAAGCACCATCCGACTCAATCTTGTCTTTCCAGGAACATGTAATCATGTTTGAGATAAATCTGCCTCTTCCTATATAGAGGAGCTGGGAAATGCTTTCCCTACTCACTGCCCTCTCCCAGCGCCAGCAGAGATGAAGACGCCCTTTGGGAACGGCCCCAGTCCCACAGTGCTGAGACACACCTCTGCCTGCCTGCAGGGCGCAGGTACCCCGCAGAAATCTGTGTTATCATGCTCTCTCAGCTGCTGCTGATGCCCAGAGGTGGAAGAGCCTTGCCAGGTAATGGGGCTATAGCATATTTAGCAGTGAGCAAAAACACCCTTAGCATCACACTGCCCAGCAAGCCTGGGGAAATGGCATAATGTGTTTCTGGGGATGCATGCTCTCCTATAATTGAAATTTTGGCAGTTTCCATCATCGAACACATGTATGTGTTCAAGAGTTTCATAATTTGCAGTAATTCTTGCCAGATTCCAGCCAGCCTTTCCAGCATTTCTGTTTCTTGTGAGCACTAGAAGTTTTCTCTCAGTATAAATTCCTCAGTTTTGCAGACAGTTTTCAGAGCAGCCTCTCTACCATGGAATTGCAGCTCTTTGTATTTTGTTTGTAATGTTTCCATGATGTGCATCTTCATCAGAGTCTACATCTGCAGATGCATAAATTCTTACCAGCATTCACCAAACCCCCGCAGCCTACAGTGCAATTTGGGAGGACCATGTAAAAGATTTTACTCCTTTTGGGGCATTCTTCCTGGTATTATGCTTTAATTCACTGTAACTGTGTGAAGCCATGGAAAGCTTTTTTCAAGTCCAGCAAGAGAAAGAGAGCTCACACAGCTGCAGCGGTATAAAAAGGAATCAAAACCATCCAGGAACCTGTTTTGAGCAAGGAGAGGACTCATCCAGTGCCAGAAGATGCTACACTGGGCTAGTCACTTATAGCAGACACCTCTTCGTGCAAGGCTGGCAGCAACTTAAATTCCAGTCAGCCCTTTCTGCTGTTGTTACAGTGAGAGCTCTCAGCTAAGAGTGAGGAAGGGTGAACATCCTTCCCCACTCCACAGAGCTACTCCAGGCCTCTCACTGCAGCAATGCCTGAAAATTTCAGTGGAGACCACTGATCCTGAGACCAAAGCCTCTTTTACTTTTCATTGCTATCAGAATACAGTACAATGAATATTCCTGCTTTTTAAAACTCCACGTGTACTCACGACTCCTTCTGATCAAGAAAATTTGAAATCTCACCACTTTAACAAACCTACTTTTTCCTCCCCCATGCTCTACATGCACTAGTTCTCCTATTCTTAGCTTTTTCTTCTCTGCTTCCCTCCCACGTGGGTCACTCTACCCATCTTCCACTCTTGCCTGAAATGTGAGCAGGTAAAGTCTGTTGCTTTCCTGCCTTAATTCGTATTTGTAACTGCACTTAGTTTTATGCTAATTAATCTAAACAGTTACTCTAAAATTTGAAATATTTAGCCATCGTTTAATGTTGCTACTATAAATACTATTTCTCCACGATGTGGAGTCAGTAGCATTTGAGTATTAGCTGAATTTAGAAACATATAGTATGGCTTGCAAAAGTCCTGCTAAATCAACTTGGCCATCTAAAATTATTACTTTATCAGTTCCCAGCATTGTTTTGCTTTCTTTAAGCACTGTCTGTATTTGCTTTGCAGACCATCCTTTATAACTCTTGTGACACAAAAAAAGCCATCACTCTTTTTAGGGTCATTTCATTCTGCCTCTGGCTGGCTTTTACCCAAAGCCCTTGCACCGTAACTTAGCTGTGGACTGTTTCATGCTACTTTATGCACAGTCTCAGGTGAGACACTGCCCGAGACACATACAAATCCTGTTCCAATGCAAGTATGTGCTAACAATTTTTAAAATTGTTTGGTTCTATATAATAAACGTTAATTTATCTAAAACGCTTTGGTTGTCATGGAGATTTTTTTCTCAAACTGCTCTCTTAATTCTTATGCAAATTCTTGTATTCAATTAAAATGAAATTAGAAGATTTCTACAAGCTAAAGTGAGATGGAAAACTAGCAGAAAGAGGAAAAGAAAATGACATCTCTCTATTCAATAGCAAAATGGTTTCCACAAGGGACACTTTCTCAATGAATGATTCACAGATCTATTGGTTCATGTCTGTATTGAAGTGATTGCAATTCCTGGTTGCTCTGATGCATTTGTTTAGTTAAAAAAAAAGGTTTCCCTCATAAATATGTATGCATTTTCCATACTACAGAACTGACGAATAATAAATATTTTTAAAAGTAGCTCTGATTCAGAATCTCCCTTATTTTGCAACCATTTTCATAGTCCAGAGCAGACTAGCTGTTATTGTCTCTAATGACTCAAACTGTCTGTCTGTGATCTGAAAAAAGATAATGGGAAATACTGACCTGGGTTTGCATCTGACTCCCTGTGAAACAAAGTAGAAGTTTTTCTTCAATACTGTGTTTAGAAATGAATTTCAGCACTGCAGTCGTTCAGGAAAACTGTTTTCCCTCCATTGTTACTAAGCAAGAGGCACTTTTTGGTAAATGTGGCATGCACAAGAATTTAGAGAAAGATTACATATATCTTATAGCTCATACTAGGGTTTAACTTAACCTCCTTAACTTTCTACTTCCAATTCAGCCTTAGTATAGTACCCACAGAAATAGACAAGTTCATCTTTCGGGAGCTTGATTTCAGAAGACATTTTAAAAAATAATAGTCCTTGCTTCTAGAGATTGTGAAGCCAGAGTGTCATGCACTGGCTGCTCAAGCGTCCCTCTCAAAAGTTTCTGTGTGAATGACTGTGTGAGGCAGTGCAACACACTGAATTACTGAAGCATGTCACAACTCCAGCCTGCAGAGAGGGGGCAAAGAGAAGAATCAATGAAAGCTTGCAAAAGGCGCAGTGGCCTGGGGAGGGAAAAAGAGCAGCACTGAAGGCACCGATGAAGCTGCTCTGCCAACAACAGCTGAGGCTTTAACTGGATTTATCTGTCTATCTAAGGGCTCCATGACACAGGAAAGATGTGGGAATGTGCAGGAAGTCCAATACACAGTAACTGACACATAGAAAATGTAATGGGGGACAAAAGATTGCAGGGGCTGAGAAAATAGAGTCTTCCACAATCCTCCACTGCATGACAGTTTGCTTTAACGTTTGCTTTAACGAATAAAATAGTCACCTTCTCTCTACCTGCTGGGGACAAGGCAAACAAATACTGGCCAAATTTACAAAAAAAAAATTTTTCCTAATATTGGCACTGAACCTAATTATCAGTCTGAAGAGTCACTGGAATAATTTGCACATAAGAAGACTACAGAGGTGTTTGAGAAACAAAAGCCAAAACTGTGGATGCCGAAGGATGGTGGAAAGATACTACCTGAGTTCAGGTGACCCACTTGCTCACTCCACCCCCTCCATGCCAAACCAGTGCAGTTCTAGCTGCCATGACATTTTAAACACGTTGGCCTGGCGCTCACTCTGGCACACCACCTACTTGCCAGCAAGAGTGAGCAATGGACCATCAAACGCTGGAACTGGGCACAGCTTGCATAACTCAGGTTGTCCTTATACTTCTCTATGTCACAATTCCCAGGAGTGTTCACATGATCATTATTCAGTTCAGGATTATTTCAGGTTCACCTCTTCCAGACCTTCTTTGGTGGCCTTGGCACCTCTTACAGTGCACAGGTCTGTGATGCATTCCTTACAACAGCGACTAAAGGTTAACATTGAACTGAGAAATACATTATGTAAAACTTATTTACTTTTCAGGCTTTCATCAAAAAATCTCCTTAATTATCAACTAGCAAAAGCATTTCAGTGCTCTGAATATTTAGGGAAACTGCACTTCTTCCTAAAACATTTTTACTTCACTTTACACTCTCTTCATAATGTACATAGCAAAAAAGCAATTAAACTCAAAATGTACAAAGCATGCACATCCTAAGTGACTTTATAATTTCAGGTGTTGAATCAAGGCACAGAAGACACATCATTAGCACTTGGGTCACTCAGGGACTTTCTGCATGTATATATATGTGTAGGGTACAGTCATATACGCTCTAGGTATATATACCTCAACAGCTGTCAAAACCTCTCTGTGTTTCAATCAGACAAGAAGTTAAAATTTGTTAATAATTAAGGAATTCAGCTAAGCCTCAATCAACTTTCTATTTAATTTAACAGGTGTATCTCTCCTAATTTTTCTGGCATCCAGACTATGTACATCTATGTTACAAAATTGAGGCTGTGGTAGAAAACAGAGAATACATCTGTAAGAGGAGCTATAATCACAAGAACCTTCTGTACTAAAAATATCTAATAAACTAAAGAGCTTCACAGGCATTGATGTGCACAACTTACAAAAGGATTTCCCAGTTTCCAGAGTGATAGAAAATTAGGCACAGACCACCAAAAAAAAAACTATAAAGGCATTATTACAACTCTGTATGAGAATGAAATAGCAAATTACATTGAAAAGACTACAAATGAGCATTAATGCACATGTCTTTTTTCTGAAATTACTGGGTTTTATCATTACTGAAGTTAAATTCAAGTGAAACCAAATGAGCTACTAAGATATCAAGGAGCACTTTTATCAGAGCTTTGTGTTTTTACTTCCAGGCATAGTTGATGTAGTCAAGTCACCAACCTCTTTTTATTTTTGCCAGTCCTGAGTGAGGGATCTGTGATATGGTCATATGAAGCAGGGAGTCCAAAGGACTTCTCTGACCCCTGTTCAGAAAACAGACTGCCATGACACAATGAGACCAGAGCACTGAAGGAAATAGAGGGTGCTATTCTGACATTAGTTCCTAAAAAAACCCCCACTTTAGTGACTGATTAACTCCTTGACTATTTTTGACATAGCTTAGCAATTTTAATTTCCAAAAGCAAAAAAAAAGAAAAAAAAGGTGTTCCTAAAGCCTGGGAAGGCTTCACTATATTTTGTCCATGAGGCAGTCATTCCCACCTCTCTTAAAAAGGCAAGTTCTTTAGAACAATTAATATTTTTGTTAATGTACACTGCATAAAAGAATATGAGCTTGAACTTAGAGTTCAGAGGAAATTACATGAAACTTGAAATGGAAGTGACTCGAGAGACTGTCAGTTGTAAGTGCTATTTTTAGACATTACACTTAACAATAAGATGAAAGAAGAATCAGGAGAGTCTGTGGTCAAGATGCCAAAGTAAAAACAAGAGGAGTGTATGGATTGACATTATTATTTGAAATGGAAAAAACAAAAACTATTCTTAGCAATCTGCAGGTATTCTGACTAAAATAAAGTAGAGTTGATTGTTTTTGCTGAAATTCATATTTGGAAAAGAAATAAGGTGGTGATTCAGCTGAAAGACAATAGATATGAATAAAATCTGAATGCAAAAGACCAGCTTCAACAAAAGTTAGCCATATAAGACAAGATATCAGATTGTGCTGTTGGGCTCACCATTGCTGGAACACTCAGAGCCTTATCAGAAGACAGTCTCTTGGGGCTCTGTCAAAACACTGCCAGTTTAAATGCACTTCAACAATGCCTGTCTGTTTTAAACATGCCAGAATGAAAGAGGAGGGCAAGCAAATATCAGAAGTATGTCCCAGCACTAGGCTGGAGATGCAGAACCCATAAAGAACTTCAATACCAGTTAATTTAGACCTGCTGCATTTTTCTCTCTGTGCTGCTGAATTCCTCCACTGGTCTGCCACTCTCTTTGTCATTTTTTTCCACAAGCTCTTTGTCCCTCCTCACTTACTGGGTTGGCAAAAATCATCATGTACATTGGCAATAAATATTCTAATTTACACAGACTTCTGAAGTTTCAAGTACAGTTATATTTATTGTATTTGAGGTGGTATGTAGAGTATGACCTACAATGTGGTTTATGAAGTCTGGGAAACAGGTTTTTTTTTAAAAATACAGCCAAAACCAATCTGATTTGAGCTATATTAACTCAGGTGTCAAACTGATACATTCATTTGAATTTATCTCCTTTCAGGTAACACAATTGAAAAATTGTCATAATGAAAGTTAATTTTAGCAATAACATGGATGATTTGACAGTAATGTTAAATATGGTGAAGGAAGTGAATAATTTCATTACCCAGAACTTTCAGTTAGAGTGGCATGAAACCAGCAGCACATCAACAATGCTAATAAGATTCTAGAAGACTAATTGGATCTTGGGTATTTATAAAATCATCTTCATGATAAGAGGGATGTTTACATGAAAGAATTTACTCATCTGCAGCTCAAATACTATTCAAAAAAAGAATGGACATCTGGGATGGCAGAAAACTAGAGCAATAAAACAGTTGATATAAAAATTAGTGGCATATTACAAGATTTAGCAGTAACAGCAATGAGGATGTTTGCAACCAGGAGAGCGGGAGTGCTTGTGTAACAGGCCCAGTAGTGTCATTTGCTGATAGCTGATTTGAAAGAGGGATAAGAGTAACTCCTCCAGAGTACAGAAGTTGCATTGCCGTCTGTGTATGGGCAGTGGTTTACAAATAAGGCACATAAGGTACTCCAAACCCTGGAGGTGGTTCCAGGCCACACTGGGGTCCTACTTGCCCACACAGGGTCTCTCCTTGAGGACAACAGTGGGGTGGATCTCAAGACCTGGTCACAGCTCTCCGTCCACATTTGACACAACTCCTCTGCCCAGGAAGAGAGATTCCAGGGTCATTTTCTTTCTCCTGGGATGCAAATCATACAAGCACAGAGAAAGGAGTGCACTCCTTTCTGTGATCTCTCTGTCAGTCTGGACATTTCCTTCACACATGATAAAAAGATGTAAGGACTGAAAGGATTAAGCATGAGAGGTGAATGCCCTAAGGCAGAAAGCTAAATTTACCCTCACTAAAACTCCAAGGGCAACCATTGTATAGCACAATGCAAGTGTTAATCCTTCATCGAAGCTGAGAAAGGAGAGAGAGTTAATGTTTAACTGGAGTCACTAGTGCACAACATCTCAGCTGCATATTTCTATTTAATTGTTTTTAGTTTAAGGTTGAAGAGTGAAGTAATACTCTATTCCTAGCTTAAGAGCTGAAAATAATTTTATGTTTTCTTGCTCCATTGCTTGTTGGTTCTTTTTCCAAATCACAGAGGCCTGAATTGACAAAGTTTGCAGTTCTGTTGTACAAGAAGCAAAGGAGGATGCAAAGTTCAGATCCCCACAGTGTTGGTGTTCATCTATAGCATCACAAGGGGGCCCCACAATCTGAGTGACTTTGCTTCTAGTCAAAACACCAGACAGCTGGTCTTAGCTGTCCAAACTATTGGATCAAGCATCCAATCTTTTTGAAAAGATCAATCTGACAGCTCAAATCTAGTAGTAACTGCTGAGAATAGACTGTAATATGTTGAAATGGTCAGAATATTAAATCCTGGTTTCATCAAATAATGTAATTCCCTGTCCTGGATCCTATGAAGTCTAGTCTCTTCAGTTCTTCTGCCACAAAGATGGTTGCTGCTCAGGAACCAACCATTTCACTGCATTATTTGTGTTTTGCCTTTGCAAAATCTTCTCATCAAAGACTCCTGTAGACTATACCGCCTTCTTGAAAATGACCTAATCTGAAACCCACCTGGATACATAAAGGCCCACACGAAAGGTAAGGCACTTTGACCAGGCTCCTCTCCAGCTCAGGGCCCTCACTGGTTCTTTAACTTGCAGCATGTCTCTCCTCATTGCTTTGGACGAGTATTCAGAGAGGAATCACCTTTCTTCCGTCAAACTTAGGATGTCACAGTAGTAGATGCTTTTGTTGTTGTTTTTTAGAAATAGTTCTTGTCAAGGTCGAAGATATGATCACAGTATTAAAAAAAGAAGTATGCTTTTGTTTTTTCAAATGAAAGATACTTTCAGACTTAACATTTGACGCGTATTTTTGTAATATTCCTCTATAACACTAAACTTTGATTACAGAAGTTCTTACGTGAGCTGGAAATCCCTAATGCCAGTAAGTTAATTCATTTACTCAAGCCAGTATAAAATGGTTTTCTTATCATTTCTTGCTCTAAAAAACCCAAATCCCTACTAGTAAAATATCATCCCAACACTATTACAGAATCATCTCATTTCATGCATACGCACCTACTCCAGAAGCATGTGCAGCCTCATGAGCAAAACCTTCATAACTCAACAGCTGTCTTGCAGAACCTTTTTAGCAAAACCAGATGTTTCACAAACAGAGCAAATACCAAAGAGAATTTCTTTCTTGTTAGTTTGCTTACGAAATTTTCATTTGATGTAACACTGTCCTGCTGGCAAGCTCATTGCTGCCTGACATGTTTTATGATGACCGGTCAATGAGATTTTGCCAGTTTTTCCTACCTTTTTTCTGCTCTAACACACTCAATGCTATGTGTCTGCTGAGCACCTTTCTTCAACATTTACTAGCTAATTCCTCTGTTTTCAGCTCGTGTATAATTTCCAAAAAGTCTACTGATAATTACATTTCCAAAGGCATTTTTAAGCTGTTTGCTGCAGATATTTATTCATGTGAATAAATCATATGCTGGTGAAATAATTCCAGTAATTACTAACACAGGGATTACACACAGAGAAGAAATTTGAACTCTAACATCCTTGGGGAAGGAAGGTACTGGGAGAGGTGTGTACAGGTAACTTACCTGTCAAATAGTTCTCCACCAGTGACCAGTTCCAGAACAAGACTGATTTCTGTAGGAGTCTCAAATATCTCCTTCAGTTTTATCTGGTAAAAGATAACAGAAAGTATTTCTTTTGCTTATTTGTCTTCTTGCTAAGCACATCTGAAGGTCAACAGTAGAAAATAGACCACAGCTGGGAGAGTTACCTTGTTCTCTCCCACTTTTTTTTGCTAGCTTTTTTTCTTTTTTTGTACTCTTTTGATTATTCTCATACCTCAGTAACCTCTATGAAATGCAGGATTTTAAGAAGCCATCTGCCAACCTCTCAGAGAAACTGAAAAGTAAGTCCTTTCCTACCCTCCCAGGACTGAAAACACCAACTTCTACTTTCATTTGCAGAACTTCTTTCATGTGGTTTCTCACTCGACTCTGTAAGAACATCAGCGTTTTATCTTAAAATGGAAGTATAACTCAACAGATGTTCATTAAAGAGCTGCTAGCATGCCCACAAAGAGAACCCAAAGCTTTAATCCAGGTCTGTACAGGTGAACCACAACAGTCTTCTCTCATAAACAAAAAGTATATTTAAAAACAAGGAAACAAATGTGGAGTGAAGGAACATGGCTAAACTTACAATGTTGGGATGCGAAAGGCGAAGAAGAACTCCAATTTCGGTGCGGACAATTTTCTTGTCTACCTGGTTAAAAATGGGGAAGGAAAAATGGAAAAAATTATTTCCATGATCACCATAGAAACTTGTAGATGAATCACAGGATGCTATGTATGAATAGCACTTTTAGACCTCCCAGGAGAATAAGTTGATGTGAGAATCACAAGTCAAACATACTGTAAAGAGAATTTTTCCATTAACACAAGACATACTATAACAGAGAAATGTCCACATCCAGCAAAATGATTACAAATATACATGTAAGTCACATAAGGTGTAGATTACAGGAAAGATATCTGAAAACAGTGGGAAAATTTACTCAAGTTCTGGCCTTGTCTATTTCTACTTACGTTTGTTGAGCTTATGCTAGGATAGCTTCCTTTAGACACACTGATCAGCAGCTGTGCTGGAAAAAGGTTTCTGCATGTAGGATGTGCTCATCAAAGTAGTGTAACATACTGCTTAGAACAAAAAAGTGATGCAAGGGCCAAATACCCCCAGCCACCGTGTAAGGTTTAACCTCAACTGGCTTCAATTATCTCTAACAGTATGATCTATTAATTGAAATTACGGGTTAAACCTCTGAGAAGATTACCCCTTCTCTTTTCGAACTGCAGTCTTTAGCAATTCAGGGACAACTTATGTTCTTGGGGGACATCAGTCATTTCTCACAAGAAAGGCAGAGCTAGGGAATATTTAATTCACGAAAGAAAGCTGCAGGTCTCTTGGAGCTAGAACGCTTAAGCAAGCAAGAATGGAAAATGTTTGTAAGCAAATTATGAATGCTTTTAAGTTGCTAAGGCAATTAATACACTTATGAGGAAACTACCTGGTTTGCAAATATTCTCCCAAATCCTAGAGGAGTCCTACACTGATGGCTCAGGGGGTTATGAAATGAATGAGAGTCAGCAAGTCACTGTGTGGCTCAAAAACTGATGACATACATGATGTCAAGCAGAACATTTTGAGAGAGACTTGTGCTGCTATTTTTTAGTGGA
The DNA here is from genome assembly GCF_009650955.1 of Corvus moneduloides. Taxonomy (NCBI): domain Eukaryota; kingdom Metazoa; phylum Chordata; class Aves; order Passeriformes; family Corvidae; genus Corvus; species Corvus moneduloides. The sequence continues at coordinate 69,244,541 of NC_045511.1, forward strand.
GGCTTTTCATCAAAGGCAAGTCTTGGTTTTTGTTTTTTATATCATATGGGAAATGAATGGCAGTCATTATATATAAACCTTTAAAAGGGACATAAAATAACCTTCAAATTCTTAGTGAAGAAGACACATGGGGTTTTTTAATCACCTGAAAAAAGAGAGCTACTTCTCAGAAATTTTTTTTCCAGCATCAACAAAATCCAAGTATCCATTACATTCAGAACTACTGGATAGGCAGAATTTGATTCTCCCCTTGTGTCAGCCAGGGATGATTCCAGCTTAGTAATGCCACAGTGCTCTGACAGTGGTGTAAATGAGTAGAGAACTAGAGCCCTCGGGGCATTCTTAAAACTTATTGACATTCAATCTCTTCTAGTGACTGCCAGGAAGCAAAATGAAGTAAGAAAAACCAGCTTTGGAAAAAATCAGTGCATGTAAGAAGGAGGAGGAATCAAATATCAAAAAGGAATTAAATATTCCATTACCTGAGCATATAATTGAGGGTGAAGAATACAGCAAATAACAAAATCTTCATGGATAAACACTTGCTCTGGGTTCAAATCCAGGGCCCTTTAAGCTTGTGACCATTGCATGCTTTATAAACTTTATTGCTTTCTACTCCAAATGCGACTAATAAATGCTTTTTCCTGCTACATAAACACTGAGCAGCAGGTTTGAAAAATAGACTCCTGTGAACTTTTCCTAAAATGCTGCAAGCACCAGCCTGTGGTCTTGCTCGGTTTTGACATCTCCTTGGCATCACTTTGGGTTACTTTAGTGAGTGCAAACATGCAGCAAAGGCCTCCAAAGGTCACTGTTGGGCAGCAAAGGGCTTTTGATGAATCACACAGTAATAGACGTTGTGACTGTTTTCACATGCTTTGCACCTCAGGAAAATTAATGTGCAATTGTGCATGGACAGTGATATCCCCAGGAGAGCAGTTTAGACTGAAAAACTTACCTTACCCAAGAGCACTGCTACAGACTGAACAACCCACAGTTTTCTTCCTGAAGTTTTGAAAACGTTTGGGCACCAAGCACACCAGGAAGCAAGCATGGAAAAGACTGCCCAAAATCTAAAGATGCCCCCTTTTGGCACTGAGTAGTTACAAGTGAGAAAATACAGAGACCTCCTCTATCTTGCAGGTAGCAACAAACTAAGTCAAAACATGGACTAAGACTCAGTTTCAGGTTCTTGGTTCCACTGACATTTAGTCTGCAACTGTAGGTGAGGTCCTCTGTGATCAAGTTTGTGACCTGACACAAAACAGTAGGCTTTCACACTTCCTCATATGGTGGTATGACTAAAAGGTACCTCAAAATTCAAGATGATAAGATGCAGTGGCAAATATACTGCAGAGAAACACTTAGGAGTTTTATATATTTATATGTAATGGCTATTGGGACAGATTTTACAACAGAAATGGGCATGTATAGGCGACATGAATCATTCCAGAGTAAAAAAAGGACCACAATTAGTAATAACATTTTATTACAGACAGCCTATTTTGTCACTTTTATTTTCTTACCCTCTCCTACACTAAGTACAGAAAAAGTTATATCAACACTTACCTTGTTTCAGCTAATTTGAAAAAAGATGTGCCTACTTATGTCAGGGCCAAACCTGGCTTATTTTTAGTTTGGGCAGGAGTATCAGCAATTCAACTACTTATATTGAATTTTTCTATCATCATCCTATCAAATAATTTCCTGACAGAAATTATTTGCTGGGATGAGAGTCAGGCATCTCACTCTAGAGTGTATGTTGCTATAGTAACAATTTTTAAAACTCGGGTAATTTAATCAAAATATGCCATTACCACAATGTTTGGGCAAATTAAGTATGTTGGACTGGATCAAACACAGCGGTCTGATTCTTGTGTATGTAATAACTGATCAAAATGAGGTTGCAAAACTCTTTGTTTTGTCTCCTCCTCTTTGGATGAAATTTAAATATGCAGTACAATGCTTGAGAAGTATCTGAGCTTTCCTTAAATTAGCATGACTCACAGGAACATCAGTGAGACCTTTGTGAGTATATTACAGTCAAGAATAGTGGGATTAGCAGAGCTGGTCTGTTTGTGAAGTGAAAAAACAATCAAATATTAACTTTCAGAAGTTTCACACTCCACTAGCTTAGCAATTATCCTTCTATCCTTTTTTCTTTGCTTTTAATCTATGCTAAATGGACTAGAGTATGCTTTTGCTCAAATATTTAATCAGTATAATTTGATTTCTGCTTAAATGATTACGTTACTCTGTGAAAAAAACACTACTTCTGTGCCAGGTCCTGTAAATGCCTGGTTGGATGTTTTTAACACTGGTGCAAATTTACTGAGCTGTATTTTCTGTATTTGCAAACTTTAAATTGCAAGCAATCAAGAGGCATTTGCTGTGATAGGCTGTGATAGCAGAGCAGCAACCTGCTGTGGAACACCCATGTCAATTAGAGAAATCATTTGCCAGGTAATCTCAAAATAGTTATTTATCAGCCCTCTGCTGATGACCCTTGGCTTGAAGATTTCACTGTCATAGGCCAAAAAACCAAAGTTGTTAGATGCCCTGTGATTATTAAAACCCACAACACCTACATGTTTCCGCAGCTTACCTGTGAAGGCACATGGAATGCTGAAAGGCAGCAAATCTGCAAGAACTTCTTGTAGGTGCTACACAGCCACTGCCTTGTGCTGTGGCTTCCCGTGCTCCTCAGTAAACTCTAGCAAGCAAACCAGGAGCTGTGACTGTAGCACAGATAAGCACCTGCATGCTGGCTTTAATCTAACTAGATAAAGTACCTGCAGCAGCAAAGATACAACAGCCTGAACTCAGGAGCGAGAGGCAATCTAAGAGTGCTGCTCCCTTAATTTATAATAAAGCATTTACGTAAAAAGGGTGATCATTCCTGGATTACTGCTAGTATTTTGTCTCTCCATTTATTTCACTTCAGTAGAATTAGGTATTTATCTCTTTTATAGATTTGTGTCTGCAATTACTATGCCTTTGAAATTTGATACTGGTCATGCAGGAAAGGAGAACTAGATTTATAATCAGTGTATTTCTTATTTATAAATTTCACATTAACAGGGAAAGGATTGAAAAATTAAATGAAAGCTGATATTCTTCCATGTTTCCATGTCCCAAGATGGTGAGGAGGAGTAATGCTAAAAACCACTGAGATGTTAAAGTGGTTTCTATCTGAACAAAATGAAACAAGATAAAATGAACCACCACTTACACAGATTAATCCAGCTGCCTCTTTGCAATATGGTACCACCCTGAAAACAGGTGGCCAACAGATGTTCTCTGTACCCTCAAACTTAGTAGAAAGCAAGAGGAAGAGCACATTCCTCATCCTGCAAGTTCAGTCTCTGCTGTTCTCCTTCCCCTAGGCACTGTGGATACAAGGGGCACATCTGCAGGTTGGGTGACAACATTCTGCCCAGGCAATGCGTGTGAAGAAACCCATGCAAAACATCTCTCAAGGAGCTTCACAGCACCGCCCACCTCAGGGAGTCTGTTCACACCAGCTCTGCACAGCTCCTTAATTAATATCCCACTTTTTGACTCACATGAACACCTCTAATACTAGCAATGAATTCTTTATTGAACCAGCAGGTCAGGCTCTGACTATGTGCCTCTGTGCACTTACAGGGATCACGGTGCAAGTCATTATTAGCTTGACACCACACTATTAAAAGTGCTTCCAAGAAACAAAATTTTATTTGCTCATACAGTAACTGCTCTGAAGCCTAAACCTTTCTGTATTTTATGGCATCAATTGCTAATTAGCTTTTATAACTTCGCCATTATTTTTTCTTCTCACTGTTAAGCTGAAATATTAAAACCTGTACAGACATAGGCTACACACAAGCAGAACTGCCAGTTCCTTGGTGGTTTGAAGGTCTGCTCCCAACTGTCACAACTGAACACAAGACTGCTGGGTTACCTAGGCTCTCTTGAGAGATTCAAGAAAAAAAGAAATAGGCTTGAATTGAAAGCCTGAATTTAAATAAATCTTCACAAGAAGAAGATTCAAAGAACATATTTTCTATGCAGTTTAAGGTCTTGCTTTTCAATTTCAGAATGTCCTGAATGACAGGAATTCCAGTTTCTGCCCAGTTCACACAGAGAGTATCTTCTCACAAAGTCTTTCAGTCAAGACTTCAAGGATAAAACACTTTAAAGAAGACTTCTGAATGTGTTTTTGTATATCTTTATAAAGATGGATAGTATTGAAATAATCTGATCTTGTCTATGTATCAACACAAGAAACTGATGTCAATCTTCAGCATAAGTTATAAAGAATCATGGAAGGTACAGAAAGTGGTATGAAAGAAAAATCATAGGACAAATGAAAATAGAGATTTACATGAAACTCAGTCCACTTCTCTAAGTTACTCTGGTGTAATTCTGTAATCAACATGGCAGTGGATAGTAGGTAAAAGCAGAATTTTAAAAAGCTGATCCCTCTGAATGTATGGATACATCATTGTTCCAACTAGAACATTTATTTAACAGCTGCTTCAGATGATTTGATTCATTGAATGACCTTTTTTTTGAATGAAAATAAGAGTTTCTCAAGTAAAGAATTCCTCCTATGTTTTGTTGGCTGTTCTTAGTGGGGCACTGCTTGACCTTCTCAGCATGATCTGTAGCTCTCTCTTTTAAGGGATCGACCTTTGAATTCCTAATGGAGTAATATTATCTTAAAAACAGAACTGTTTGAAACAGCCTTTTTGTATTTTAAGCTGGGCAGACTGTTCTGGCTCTGTCTTCACTCAAGCTTAACATGGGCTCCCTGAAGAGCACAATAAACAGCTCAATAAAGCACAACAGCAACAGCACAATCCTGTAGTATCTTCCCTAAACTCAGCCCGGAGTTTTCACTGTGTAGGTGTGCTGGTTTGGCTGGAATAGAGTTTATTTTCTTCACAGTGGCTAGCATAGGGTTGTGCTTGGATTGGTGCTGGAAACAGTGCGGATAATTCAGGAATGTTTTTGTTATTGCTGAGCAGGGCTTGCACTGAGCCAAGGCCTTTTCTGCTTCTCTTCCCAACACACAAGTTAGCAGGATGGGGGTGCACAAGGAACTGGGAGGGGAGAGAGCCAGGGCAGGTGACTCCAGAAGACCAAAAGGATACTCTAGACCATGAGGCATTATGCTCAGGGCATAAAGCTTTAGGAGAAAAAGGAAAGCGGGGAGGAGGGGGATAATTCAGAGTCTTCCTCAGTAACTGTTCTGTGTGGTGGAGCCTTGTTTTCCTCAGGATGGCTGAAATCCTGTCTGCCCATGGAACACAGTGGATGAACTCCTTACTTTGCTTTGCTTGTGTGCACAGCTTTTGGTTTCCCTACTAAACTGTCAGTATCTCAACCCATGAGTCTTCTCTCTTTTCCTCTTCTGATTTTCTCCCCATCCTGCTGGGGATGAGAGAGTGATAAGCTCTGTGGGGCTTAGTGGGGTTAAACACCAACAGTGGGTTACTGAGGATTTTTATTTTTACCCTCCATAAGTAATTTTGTATTATTATTGAAAAAAAAAATACTATTAATTACTACAGCAACTATTTTCTGCACACATGTCCATGCTTCCAATTCACAGCTGTAGTCCTTCAAGTGATGCATAGTCCTCAGACTGAACACACCTGCATGAGAATACTGCCAGTTACATCAATGTGCCTGCATTTGTCCTGTCAGGTGACTAAAAGTCTGGTAGCACACACAAAGCTGTTGGCTGCAAATACCTGGGTTTGTAGAACCTGAAAGAGACTGATCTATCTGCATGGGATAAGACTGTCAGTCTGTTAAGATTAAATTGTTCCATCAAAGAAGCAGCACTTCTGTTTCTGAAGAAAGGCACAGTACATTTGCAGGCAAACCACCAGATGGATACAGATAATTCCTGTGACTGTATAAACTTCAGCAGAGTAAATCACACTCTGACATATCAGATTTACAGGCCCTGCATATTTAAATAAATGGTTTCAGTAGCAAAGGCGACCAGATGCAGGTAACATTCCCCACTGGCGCAAAATCCTCTGTGAGTAGGTTCTGTTACTCACCTATATTAACTTGGTGGCATCACCACAGGGTGAAGGGATGGGTTCAGAGCCACTTACAGCTTGCACAACACTGGTCATTTGCAACAACACATTTTATGTGAGAGTAAAAAACAAGTTATATATTCATTAGAATAGGCGTCATTATAGGCTATGGTCTACTATATGACTAATTTGGTTGTTATTTCTTTCCCTGTCTCATTAATACACAGATTTCTGCAAATATGTTAGATAATTTTTGAGCAGTTTATGCAAACAAATTTAAGCCTATTAGGTATTCATGAATTGCTCACTTCAGCTATTCACTATTTATAGTGTGTTACTGCCATTGTTACTGTTCCCAAAGCTGGGTGGAGGAGGACACATTTAAGATGCAAGAACAATGTGTAAATCAAAGGTAAGCACTTCTTTTGTTTTTGTCAAAATAGATGTATTTATGGTTCTATTTATAAATTTGTACTTCCCATCTTCTTGTGTGTTCTTGCTTTTCACCTATAAAACTACAAATCCAAAAATTTTCTCTCCTCCCAGAGAAAACTTATCAATCCAGCTTTTATCCTGGGTGATATAACTAGTATTAAACATCATGGTTTCACATTCACACCATCCCTCTGAATAAACAAATTGCCACATGACAATTAGAAATTGAGAGCTGTTAGAGGATAGGACATTTCCTGTCATGCTGTACAATATTTTATCTTAAAATCACTCAGAATTCTCAGGGGTGCTGAGCTGCATGATAAAGATCTGGAATACATTATACCTGCTTATATCATTAGTCAAGTGCCATGCTTGCTGCAATTTAAGAAATTTCATACGAACAATAAGCTGGTGGGCCCATCCTGCTCTCAGTCCAACTCGTATTTACAGAACCATGAGTTCACTGTTACCCAAAGAAGGTTTCATGCATCAGGACTACTATTAATATTATAATCTCCTTCACAGATATCAAATAAGTCCATGTGATCAATGAAGCAATTTCATCTAGGCTAGAATTAATTTTACTCATAGTTACCTGTATGGGGCTGCATGCTCTACCATTCCATTTGACAAGCAGTTACACAGATGACAAGTGAAGAAGGCTTGGTTGTGGCTCTGACGATCAAATGAGTTTGTTTTGTTCAAAATAGTTCAGGTGGGATAAAAGCATGACAATGTCAGTGGCAACTTAAGTCATGCAGATTCCCTCTTCTGAACCATCCTGAATCTCTCAACCTACTGCTCAAATGACCCCTGTACTGGGAGACTTGTAATGTCTGGATCCCAGTGAATTCTTCTGGTAGGTCAGCCCCAAATTCAGAGTCCTGAAGCAATTTCTGTGTTGCTTGATGGTATCCAGAACCTGTAATTCTACACATGCAGGACTCATACACATTGACCCCAAAACTGCTTCAGATTTACAGGTTATATACTTTATAATCTGAATAACACAAAAAAACCTGTGGGTGCTCAAATGAAAACAGGGAAGGAATCCGTTGAAGAAGACTTTCAGGGACTGAAAATGAGAAGTTTTTTATATAATTGGAAGATGATACAGAGAAGCATGTAGAGATGGTGAGATGGTTAAGAAAGGTAGGCAGATGTGAAAGCAAGGCTTTGTAACTAATTTAGAGAGCTTGCTTCATAGATTAGAAACTGTGAGCTCAGACTTTCTTGTTAGCACTATGTGTCAACAAATAACACCATAATTTACAGGACTGCTTTTGCTCCTTCATCTCTCCAATCCCAGTGGAGGATGTCTCAGCTACATGAATGGGAGCACATTACCTTGCCTCCTCTGCCTGGAACTGTGACTTGTGCTGGGAAAAAAAGGACATATGACTGAGCAGGCTGAGAGTAGAATGAATACACAGCGACTTCCCTCCCTAAGAGGTCACCTCAATCCATGAATTCTGTGCACAAAGAACCACAGCGTGCCTTTCATATTTGATCCTGTGTTCCCCGATGGTTCATAAAATTTAGGAGTAAATGGAGGAGATGCTGAAAGGGGGCAGTTGTAAGCTATGTGTTCCAGAACCAGAACAGGTGAATATTTGAATTTCAGGAAACTTTATGTCTCCCTTTATGGCCAGTGAAATCACATGCAGATTTGGCAAATCACACAATACCTGACCTAAAACCCCTCTCTGGTGCCTACTGTGTGATTCAGGTGCAATTTTGGTATTTAAAAAAGTAAAAAACCAAAGCCAAAACTATAACCATAACCTCTGAAGACCCCATAGGTGTGGAGACGAGAAGACAGATTTTACCTGTGAAGTAAAGAAGGCAGGGGGTAGTTGTTTATGTGCTGTGAACTGTGGTACCAAGTGCCTGGATAAAAATACTTTACAGCTCTAGCTCCTGTGGTCCTCATCCATAAAACATGGCAATGCTAATGTGAGTTCTCACTGTGGTATTGCAGCTGTAACACAGTAATGGCCCAAAAAGAATAACTGAAATTAGTTATAATGGTGAAATGAATAATTTTCCTGGACTTCTGATTAACGGATTTATGGCTTCTTATTTGTGGGAATTAGGGCTTTCATCTTGAAGAATTACGACTTTTCCCAAAAATGCTTGAAAGCCATAGCATGGAGTTCTTTTGATTTGTGTTTTCTTACATTTTTACATCAAATCCTCTGTTCTTTTGACTTTGCAGTTTCTTTTATTTTTACATTCAAGTCCTGTATCTACTGTGTTTACTACTCAATCCAGAAACCTACAATTTTTATAATGCTATTTCTTCTTGTAGCACTATTCTTTTATCACCTTACAAAGAGATGAAAACTATATGAGTGCGATGTATTTTGCAGACAAAATATAAATTTCTACAGGTTGATATTTGTGAGAGTGCTGCTTAGAAGCCCTCACAAGTTAGCACTTCGTGTAATGGTTGCAATTCAAACAAAAATTTGAAATCAGAATTGTCTCCAACAAAATGTAAAAGAAAATTGCTTGGATATCACAGGACTGAGGTATAAAATAAACCATCCTGTTTATGCTATTTCTTGTTACTTATGGAAATGCTTCAAGCTCGTTTCAGCTGCATCTACTGAAGACATGTCCAGGTGGAGTTTGAAACATCTGCTTTTAAAAATATGCAAAGTGTAATGGAATAGCTTGTTGGAAACAAACAGTAGTATTTGAAGACTGCTTAAAATGAAGGGGGAAGAATAACAATAGAAGTGGGATTTTTTTTTTTACTTTTGTATGAAAACAAGATATTAGTTATTTTTTATCTATTCAGATTTTGGGTTTAGGTGAGGTATTGTTGGTTGGGGGGGGTTGGGTCTTTTGGGGTTGTTTTGTTTGGGGCTTTTTCATTAAGAAAACCCTTCTTTAGTGACTTGATCAGAGAGCAAGTTTGGTTTGACAAAAACTGGTCATAAGCCTCACTCACACACACCGATGCTACAGCTGTCAACTGTCACAACATTCAGCTTAGACTTTTGTATTGAGCCTTAATTCTAGTCTTGAGAGATCCTCTGCTCAGGTGATGTATCTCAAGGAAATCAGACAGAGGTGCTGTCTTCCTGATTTCTCAAAGAAGCTTTTGTAACAGAGCCCTCAGATTGTGCTGCTTACACAGCTGCTGTGTTAATTTCCACCTTTGCTTTTCCATTCCTCCCTACATGGGGTTGGTCTTTCTCTTAAAAGACAGAAATAAATGAAGACCATCTCAGCCAAAGAGCATATATTTTATCTGGAAATAAGCCAGTTTGTCAAGTAAGACCATGCTGATTACAGAGTCCTTGGTAAAATAAATCCTCCTTTCTACAGACTTCAGTTAGATTTGCCTCTCTGAGGGGCTACAGAGAACTCAGCTTCAGAATAATAAGCACAGGATGACACATTTTAAGTTATAAAATGTTTGTGATTTATTCCAACACCTGAACTTCCAGCACTGGAGAAAGCACTGACATTTCTTATCTTTTGCCCTCTTCATGTTTTAGTGCATACAGACAGCTTTCCTTTAATTCATTACTCTATAGCTTAGAATCTCTCTCCCTGCTAAAGAATAACTGCCACATCTGTGATGATAACATCACACCATTCACACCTGAAAACAAAAACTTTCTAAAATGCAGGGGAGGAACAGTTTCAGAGATCCCCAGCACAAGCTTCACAGACTCTCCATTTATGCAGAAACTTGGCCTCCTCTGCTCCGTCAAGGCACGTCTCCAAATTTCTTTAACAGGCTGTAAATAAGGTTTCCAAAGAGGAGGGGTATCATTTCAGGATAGGCTAATATTTACCTCTGCACCACTGTTCAGAAATCCCTTTGTACGGTTGCATCTTGGCTTTAGGTATTAAATACAGCCTCACAGAGGAAGAGGTTCTGGTCCTATTCCCTGTCTTGCCCCTCCACATTTATGTGCACCCCAGGCACACAGAGCTCCTCCAGGCTTGCTTCAAGCCATGGAGAAGACAAATTGCAGCAAGAGGAAAGGAGCAAAATGTGCATGGATAGGTTGGTGGAATAATATCTGTGGCTGAGATAATTTCACAAGAGTTCCTGTCAAGCAACTCAAAGCTAAATGTGCGTCATTTGTTTGGGTTTGGGGGTATTTTACTGAATCTATCGCCTAAAGGATTTTATCACTCAGAACTACTTGTTCAACAGTGCAATGTATACAGTAGGTTGAGCTTCCCTGAATGGCATAACAATGAGTTGAGCTTTATATTTTTCTCTTTTTATTAGTTGATCTTTATATTTCTGAAAAGTAAGCTGTAAAGACCAAAAATGAGTGTTTCTGAGTACCTATAAATTAGGTAAGGAAGAAGGAAATATAATACATACTGCCAAATGTTAAAATCTTAACCAAAGGTCTGACTTACTCAAGAATAACACAGCAATTCAATCTAAATGGTGATGGTTAAAAAAAATTATTCTGTATTAAGTGATTTTTACATAATGCGGGCATCTCACAATGATACCATACAACACAATTTAAACCAGATTTTAAATAACTTTATGCACGTAGGGCAGGCTTTTACAATTGTAGAAAGGGATTATTTTTTCTTTCCTTTCCTAAAAGTTGTCCTGACACAACAAATTATTTTTTTTGTTTCTTTGCAAGGACTAAAACAACTCATAAATTTTTTTTTCAGTAAAATTTCCACTTTCACTGATGGGTGTCTGATTTCACGGCTTCTAGAGCAAAAATCTACTGGTAACTTAGTGCAGAAAAAATGTTTTGGTTCTCTCCTATTTTGTAGAGAATTTATGTAAAATTAACTTCTTTGTTCTTCTTTAGACATTTTGCATTCGATGGACTTGTACTCAAAAGCCATTTCTTTTGGACTGTAGTGAATCAGACAGTGGAAGCCAGACTCCCCTCACATATGAGGGAAAGCTGAAAATAAGCAGTGGAAAACTCGAAGTTTTACTGCCTTATTTCTTTATTCAGAATAATTTTGTCTGAACTTTTTTTTTATCTCTCAGTAAAAACATAACAGTGTGAACTGCATATGTATGAGAGGATGATGTGGATGAAGAAAAATGAGAAAGCCAGGAAAAAGAATAGGTAGTTCTGCAGGTGGAGTGGTAATTAAGTGCTAGTTAAGAAATTACTCTTTCCCTTTAATTACCAAGCAGTGGCCTGTGTGGTGTGCATATGTGTGTGTGTGGATGTGGATGAATAACTCAATGTGTGAGCTAGTTAACAAAAATAGTCCTTTTTAATGATGTACAGCGATGTGCAGTTGACTGTTTTCATGTAGGCTTACATGTACACAATTCTTTCCCTATTTTGAAAAATTTGAAAAAAAAATCAGAACATAACACACTAATACAATGTGGGGGAAAAAATAACCTTAAATATACATATGAATGTGAATATATTCCACACATTTGTAGTCTGGAGAAAAAAGGATACTGCCTTAGCATGTCATACAAATGTCAAGCTCTTGCTTTTTTTGTGGATCAGGTACGTCTGCTAAACTTTATCACTCACAGATATCTGTCCACTATGAGTACTGACAGTTACTTCACCAATGCAGTTGGATAGATTAAATATAGATATAGAAACACATAGATATAGACAGATATAGCTGTATAAATATAGGCATATACACATAGATGTGTGTATATATATATATATATATATATACACACTCACATCTAAGGTTTATAGAGAAACAGGCATATGGAGGCAGGAGGTACTTAAAATATAAATCACATAAGGCCACATGGCAATAAATAGAAGGTTTAATTTTACAGCTACAAACATACATCATTTTCTCCTGAAGTCAACAAAGGAACAATTTACTAATTCTGATTATGCCAACTGTGATACACAAGTCTCCACCCATTCCTCCCCTGCCCCTCCCACTCTGACAGTTGTCTTCCTAATCAGTTGGGAAGGCTCAACCAAAAGCAGTGCTCCTTCAAGAAAAAAGACCAAACATTTGCACGAGCCTCTTGATAACCACTTAATACCACCAATTCACTGCAACAGGAAATGAAAAACCCAAAAAGCCAACTATACTCCCTGTAGAGTTGGGACTATAGAGAATTTTTAAATACATATCATATTAACACATAATCTTCTAGCGTGCATATATAGGTGTTTGTATATATTTGTATATAAAACATACATGAGTATATACATCACAGAATCACTTGCGTTGAAAAGACCTCCAGGATTATCAAATCCAATCTTTAACCAATCACCACCTTGTCAAAGAGACAGGAGCACTGAGTGCCACATTATCATTTCTTGAACACACCTCCAGAGATGGTGCTTCCACCACCTCCCTGGGCAGCCCATTCTGATGTCTAATCACCCTTCTGTGAAGAAATTCCTCCTGATGTCCAACTAGAACCTCTCGTGCTATAGTTTGAGGCCATTTATTTTCATCCTGTCCCTTGCTACCCGGGAGAAGGGGCCAACCCTCTTCCCACCACAGCCTTCATTCAGACAGTTTTAGAGAGCAATACAGTCACCTGAGCCTCTTTTTCTCCAGGCTAGGTGCACCCAGATTCCTCACTTGCTCCTCAAAGAACTTACTCTTGTTCCCCAGCTCCATTCCCTTCTCTGGCACTTCATGTCTTTCTTGCAGTGAAGGGCCCAGAACCAGGCAGAGGATTCGAGTTGTGGCCCCACCCGTGCCAGCACAGTGGGACAGTCTCTGTCCTGTTGTCACATTATTGCTCATCCCAGCCACGTGCCCTTGGTGTTCTTAGCCACCTGGGCACACCTGGCTCATGTTCAGCTGATTCATGTTCATGTTGACCAGCAGACCCAGATCTTTTTCCACCAGGCAGCTTTCCAGACACTGCCCCAGGCTGTGGCACTGCAGGGGTTATTGTGACCCAAGGGCAGTACCCGGCACTTTGTCTTGTTGACCACTCCTTTGGCCTTGGGCCATGAATCCAAACATCCAGATCCCTCTGCAGAGATTTCCTGCCCTCCAACAGATCAACACTCTAGTCTAACTTAGTCTCTCATCCACAACCTTATGGAGGATACAACAGATTCCCTCATCCAGAGCATCAATAAAGATGTTAAAGAGAAATGGGCCCAACACTGATCCCAGGGGGACACCACCAGTGACCAGATACCAACTGGATCCAGCACCGTTCACCATCACTCCCTGAGCGCGGCCATCCAGCCAGTTCTTAACCCAGCCAAGAGTGAACCTGCCCAAGCCATGGGCTGCCAGCTTTTCCAGGAGTTTACTGTGGGGGACAGTGTTAAAGGCCTCGCTGAAGTCCAGGCAGACACATCCACAGCCCTCCCATCATTCACTAAGCAAGTCACCTGGTCATAAAAGGAGATCAGGTTGCTCAGGCAGGACCTGCCATTCCTGAACCCCTGCTGGCTGCACCTGATCTCCTGTCCTGTATGTGCTGTGTGATTGCACTCATGATCTTCTCCGTGACATTCCCTGGCACTGAGTTCGGGCTCACAGGCCTGTAGTTCCCTGCATCCATCTTCCAGCCCTTCTTGTGGATGGACATCACATTAGCCAGCCTCCAAATCATCTGGGACCTCCCCAGTTAGATGGGACTGAAGATCAATGATGCAGAGCAGCTTGGCAAGCTCCTCCACCAGCTCTCTCAGCACCCTTGGATGAATCCCATCTGGTCCTGTGGACTTATGAGTGTCTAAGTGGCTCAGCAGGTCACTCCCTCCCACCTCTTGGATTGCACAGGGTCTGTTCTGCTCTCTGTCCCTGTCTGCCAGCTCAGGGGCTGGTTCCCTGAGGATAACAGGCCTTACTGTTGAGGTCTGAGGCAAAGAAGGCATTAAGTACCTCAGCCTCTTCCTCATCCTCAGTTCCAGTGTTTGCCTCTATATCCAATAAAGGGTGGAGATTTTCATTGGCCGCATTTTTGTTATGTATTTATAAAAACACTTCTCATTATCTTTCACAGCAGTGGCCAGATTAAGAACTATTTGATCTTTCACCTGTCTAATTTTCTCTCTACGTGACCAGGGACATCCTTGCACTCTTCCTGAGTTGCCTGTCCTTTCTTCCCAATGTACATATATATGTACATATGTGCGTGTGTGTCTATATATACATATGCAAACATAAATGCAATTGAGACTTTTTAGATATGCCTTATAGACCATTATAATCTCCTTCAGACCCTAATGCTAGATATCCAAGCCAAACCATCCACATTCCCTTTACATTTATTCACTCTCCTTTCTGATCCACAGACATAGACTCAAATTGTCTAACTTATTTGTCCAATGAGATTAATCCCAGACCAGCTATTTCCAGAATGTGCATTGCTTGAAAGCTGTTGCTCTGTTTCGGATCTGAGAAAAAATTGATGGGCCTGAATGCTTGTCTGATTTTGAATATCAACCAGCCTGCAAGAAGAATGCTGCTTCATAAATACTAATTTTGATAAAAGTGCTGCAGAAGTATTATTTAAGAATCACAAACTGTGTGAGGGAGGATGCCCACACATAAAAGAAGAGGAAATCAAAATGAAAATTCTCCAAAACAGTCTCTATACTTGCATGCCTCATTGACTGAGACAGACAGGGTCTAATATTTCATAATACTTAATTGTTCTTAGGCGACAGCACCTATCAATTAGAACCTAGAAATATTAATCAGGCTATCCTTCAAAGCATTGCTGAGAAGCAAATGAAATAAATATTTTCTCATTTTTATGAATGAGAAAGTTGAAACCAAAAGAAATACTGGGAATATGCCAGGACCCAAGTTCCAGACAACCCAGTCCAGAATCCTATTCTCCTTTCAGCAGAGCATGTTACTTTATTGCAATGGCAGCTCCTAAATTACTTCAGTTGCAGTAGTTAGCACTTGGTAGACTTATAATGTAGGCAGGCACTTGGTGTCTTAGTTTAGAAACCATGTAACAGAGGCCATCTGTTCTCTTCACTATTTTTAAAGCAACTTGTCCAGACTCAGGTACAAAATTTAAGGCGGAGGTGGATCTAATTTCTTGGAAGGCATTCACCTACCCAGATTCTGAGAAAATCTCCAGGCTGCCTAGCTTCCTCAAAACACACCAAAAAGTGGAAAAGCAGATGAGAGACTTCATATAAAAAATAGCACATATGTGTTTGCTCCCTTAGAGAACTGCATTCTTCCAATATGATCCTCATGCTATGTGTTGTTTGCAGCAACAACTGTTCTAGAATGACTGGTTTTAAAAATCACATAATTTTTAAGTCTCAGCTTAAGAGCAGTAAGAATAATTTTTGTAAGGTGTATGCTAAAGACACCTCACTTTTCTGTAGCACTGAGTAATCAAGGAGGGTAAAATGTATAGTGAAAAGCAAAACAATCTCATATCTGCAATTGCAAGAGTAAAAGTTCATGACTGTACTCTGCTCATTTGATGACTTTTTCTGAAGTGCTATGTGATCTGCTTTTGCTTCTTGCTTCATGAAATATACTTCCCCAAAAGCAAATTATACGATTCATATCTTTAAATTTACTACCTGTGTGGAATTTAAGAGTCCTGCTAAACTTAGAAAAAGTCAAATAATGAGCATGCAATACAATCCTACATTTCAGTTATGCTTAAGAACTAAGCACAAAGGTTGGATGAGGATATCACAGGCAATAATTTTGCATGCTTATTCATCTGACCCAAAGATGCTGGGTTTTAAATATTTTTTTGATAGGTCTAAAGAACTGTTAAAAATTTTATTTCTTATGCATTAGTGGAGAGTGCTTCTCCTACTAATTCAAAAATCAATTTTTCTTTGGACCTCTTTAACCCTTCTGGCAGTTGTCTTTTAGCAGGTCTAGAAGTTAAAGTTCTAACTTGCCTCTTAGTTTCCCAACTTTGACACTTCAGGTGTGAGAACAAGAGGTGTTCTTTGAACTAAATTTTATTCACCATTAGTGTAATTAAAGGATTTGAAGATACTCCTAAACTTGGACTGAATTGGACAAAACTAAAACCAACAGAAAATGGAAGCATTCTGCTTCAATAATTTTGAAGCAGTAAAAAACCTTTTTTTCTCCTCCTTTTGGAATTGTAGAAAATTTGTATTAATGGTTAAGAATTATTAAACCTCTCAACTGAAATACAATATTATGAACACTTTGTTTTATTTTAGTCACACGGAAAAATTTATATAAATGTTTTTTTTCTGTTACTCTTTGATGGTTTAACTAGCAATATAAAACCCCCTAAACCACAGACAAAACTCCCCCACCCAGAAACTTGCAAATAATCTACTGCTGTTTTATTAAGCAAGATGGTAAAAACATATTACATGCAGAACCTCATAGGAAATCAAATCCCTGTACAATCATGTATTCTCAGAACTGGATGATAGGCCTTGCCCAAAATTTTATTTGTTCTTAAATGGGAATGCATTAATCACGCAAAATGAACAATTACTCTTTCTGTTTAAATGAAAAGAACACTGATAGGTATTTTATGTTTCTTGCAGTCTGTTCCTAGCACACTACTTCAGTCCTAAAGGATCATATGTTCTTACCTAAGCCATTCTCATGGGATAAAAGTAATAATTTCTAATGCTTTACTTCAAATTACAGCACTTTAGTTACCATCACTCACAAATCTGAAGCTGCCCATCAGCCACCAGCCTCCTAATCACACATCACTTGTTATCACTTCTAGAACAATCTGGACCACCCTATCCCTGTCCCTCACCCTTTTTTTACAGAGAGTCAGTCTTGTTCAGAGCAGCAGAGTGATTCCATTCAGTCAGTCAGTTTGAATGGAAAAATCAAGAGTATTTGCTCTTCTGTCATCTTCCTTTGTCTTCTAATTTCATGTGCTCTTCAGAGCTCCCTTATATGCATGTAAGAAGGAAATTGAAGAAATAGGACTCAATCAAAAATAATCACAGGCTCTTCTTTTCCTCCTGTCCCTTTTCCTCCACTATTGAACTGCCATCCTTTTTTTCTAATTGTTTTCAAAAAGCCAACAGGAAACTTAAGCCAGTCAACATTTTAGTAGATGACTTGGCCCACATGTGGTTATTTTTATACTGAGTTACTCTCAGCAAAGATCAGATCTCCTGCTGTAGGAGCACTCTAACACAGATAGTTCTGTCCCTGTGATAATAATTACCTCTCCAAATTGGACAGACACAAGCAGTGGCACTCCTTAAAGCATTGTCTCCCATGTTCTCATTTATACAGAAAAGCTCAGCTGTGTAAGAGGATTACTTGTTTTCATAGCAAAACATCCCAAAGTGCATCAATTACACTGGGAACAACTCAGCTCTGTGAACTGCTTAACCACACTGCTAATATAACCAAGGGTGCATTAAGCCAAGCTATTGCTGATGTGAAAACAACTTACATAACTATAGTCTTTTCTTCTTTGCCATTTTTCCTACACTTCAACAAAAAAAGGAAAAAATCTGTGTTACAGTAACTCTACCAAGGTCTAAACTGACTAGTTTCAGACACAAATAAATAGACCTAGCATAAATGTGGCAATTGTGAACATGAATTAATTTCCATGAAGGCAAAAAACAAAAAGCAGAGAAATATTTTTAAGAAATATAGTTCTTCCTAGTGCATTTCAGGATGAGAATTATAGGACCGTATACTCCTAAAACATTATCTAAATCAATGGCATAATGAACTGATGAAACCTCAAAAATTCTCTGCTCTTCCATAGGAAAGGCAGACCATAAGCTGCAGCAATGCACATGCTCTGCTTCTTCCAGTGCACAGATGCAAATTCAAAAGCAGCACACACAACTGAATCTTTGTGCCAGTTTAAACCTTGGCTTACGTTCAAAGATGACAAATTAATGCCAACATTTTACTCATGTGAAACCCACTCATTACATCTTGCACTGAGACCACCAGTGAAGTCACCATTTAGACATGTTTATACCTACCCACCCATCCTTATGGTTCTACAGTGAGCCTTCCTGAACATGATGGAATAATGAATGATCTAACACTGGAATAAACTGAATCAAAATCATTCATGAATAAATATCATGTCCATGCCTCACAGCTTGCTTGCTTTCTCTCAGACTTCTCTTCCCATCCTAAGAATGTGAGCTGCTCTACCCTGTGTCCCACACTGTCTTTCTGCATGAAGTCTCTCAGTCCATAACTTGCCTTTCCTCTCCTAGTGCCTCTTCTTGCTTTCCACCATCTATTTTTTGGAACACACAAAAATAGCTGTAGTATAAGTGTGACATATATGGAGCTCTAAAAATAAATTATCGTCTCAACTGGTTCTCTAGCAATTTCATAGCGGTAAAAAAACCTCTACAAAATATTTAATTTTACTTGGGTTTGAATTGGTATTTTAATCAGTTTCTGGAAGAGGATTAATTGTTTCATGGCATTTTTTGAGCAAAACAACGTATTAAATCAAAGAAAAAACACTGAACATTTAAATAATTCAAGGTGTCCTTTTTGGCTTTTTTTTAGTGAAAGAAAAAGACATATTTTTTCTAACAGGTTTTTTCCAAATCCAAGTGTATACATACACCACCAGCTGAAGGTACAAGCCAGATTTGTGGGGATAAGGCATTCCCAGCACAGTACTGTTACCTCTAACAGCTGTTTTAATGATGAGGAGCCAAAACTCACTCATGGAAAATACAAGCTTAGCAGGGTCCTAAATCTAGCACATTTTCCCCACGTGAATAAACTGCACCAAAAAAAACCAACAAAAAGCCAACCCAGAGAAAATCCCAAACATACTCCAAAGCAAAACAAAGCAAAACAAAACAAAAATGACTTACTGTCTTCTTCAACATTTTGATGGCGTAAGGTTTCTGGGTCCCTTTCTGCCTGCATCTGTAGACAATGGATGTAGCCCCACTAAATTAAAAAAAAAAAAAAAAAAAAAGGAAGAATAATTGAGTTGTACATACAACTCTTCAAATTTGTCAATAAACAGAGTTTCCTACATTTTCTACTCCTCCCAGTTTGGGCAAAACAACCTCACTTTTCCCCACAGATGCAATAAACCATCCCCCCCAAAACCCAAGAAGTGTCAGAGCTTCTCTGTGTTTAACCAGTGAACGTCAGCAGTTACTCAGCCAACTGAGGTTGCAAGAGTTTAACATCCTTCTTGGCCACACCTCTTCTGTCTCATGGCAGTTCCTCGATGTTTCCTCAGATAATCAAGCGAACACATCTTGCCTTTGGTAGGGCAACACATCTGCAACAATTTGTTACCTTGTGGGGTTTTTTCACTAATTGTTGATGGCAGCAATGGTGAGACAGAAGAGACGGTTTTTGCGCTGCTCCTTGCCCAGTGGCCCAAACAGTCAAATTTGGCACCAAATGGAGCAAGCAGCACTTTGTGTTAGTTCAGTGGAAACTGGTGGGACTTGTTCACAGCAAAAGTGGACTGGGCTTGTATCTTCAGTTTGCCTTCAAGGTGTAGTCACTTGAATGTGTTGTCTGAGCACTCCTAACATAAAATTATGGCTCTGCTGGGTGGAAGGCACTTCTCTGAGTGGGAAGTTGGGCCAGATGGTCTCCAGAAGCAGGTTCAATTTGCTGTGCTTTACTTGTTACTGTCATGGAAGGACCCTGTACTCTATGAATTACTTAAACAGAGGTGAAACCTCTGGCAAACTCATACTGGTTACAAACCATTCAGATACTTTTGTATTCTACCACAAAATGGATGCAGTGAAGCACCATCACTGAATTTAAGGCATTTTTGGAAGCTTCCTGCCCTCAGATTTGTCACCTACTCCAAGACTCATCGCTTCCAAGTAGCTGCATATTTTTAAGGTAGAGGGACTGCAGTTATCATATATGACCTCCTGAACAACCATTGCAGAACTGCATACAGCAATTCTGCAGTGAGCAAATTCCCATACATATCACATTCCATATTGCACTCTGAAACAAGAGAAACCCATCTCAGTAACTACAGGAGACAAGCAGAAGCTGCACAGTGACAGGAGCAGCTTTCTTTTAAGTAGTAGAATGGCATAGCTATGCTCGACTATAGGATTAAAGCTGTGGTGCAAACTTCATTATTCTGGGTGCTGTACAAAACTGCCATGGGTGCCCTGCACTTCTCCCTCCTCAGCACAGGCCAGAGAGGTGCCAGACAAGGCTCTGAGTGGGCACGTCCTTATTTTCATAAGTACATGAGTGAGCACAAGAACTGGCATTTGATTGAGATTTATTTCAGAAACACCTCTCCATAAGGAAAGGTCACCTGTGGCAAGGGTTATGCAGCTCAGTCATCTGAGGGCTTTTCTTCACCACGTATAAATTAATCTTCACTTCATCTCAAATGCTAAAATGATTAGTCTTTCATAAAAGTATATTGATAAACGTGTGGGAGTACTGAGAGCTTCAGTGACTCCCAGAATCATTACATGAATTTAATTAGATCTCCTCTCCTTGGCCAAGTCTCAAAAGACTCTATTTAGCATGAAGAAAAAATATACCACATTAAAAAAACCCTCACATCTTTTACATCCAACAAAAAATGTTAAAAGATGGAATTCTAAGAACCTGATGTGATAAGCTTTATTTCTCCAGTATTTCACTGCAGGATTGCAATGGAGAAGTCAGTGCACAAACTGCAAATCATTCCTGTACCCCGCTTCACATATGTAGAATGCAGTATAATTATTAAACTCATTAGTTTACATATGTTCTTACAAAGTAGGCAACAAACCTTCTAGAAACAATTGTATTCGGGTGAGGGCAGAATTAGATAAGCTATCCAGCTGATGATCCAAATAAATGGAAGACCATTCCTGTGCACTCTTTCCTGTGCATTCTCTTGGTGTTCACTGCTGCTGTGGCAATGGAGCACAGTCTCTGTCTCTCAGCATTTGCTTTACCATTTGCAACCTGGTACTGCAAAATCTTCCATGTGAATAAGAGCCTAGCCACTAGAACACCCCAGATTATTTAACTGGCTTAGTGATGAGACGGACAGCTACACAAGCAAGGACAGATAGCATCACACCACCTTTAACAGTTCGTTTGACTGTGCCCAAAACTGGAAGACAGGCAGCAAAATGCTTGAAAGAGGTGTAAGACAGCCCGGAGAGAATATCCAGTTGAGCAGTTTGACATCAGGCACATTAGTCAATATTCAAAACACACACAGAAGAGCTACTTTAGAAATTATTCTCTATTGTACAGATTTCTGCATATCCCTGGAGTCCTCATTTGGTGCAAAATTGATGACAAGGTATTGCAAGCTTGGGAACACTTTGAAAGAGTTTGCTTTTGGTTTATGTGGCTATGCCCAGCTCTGACAGACTTTCTCCTACCAGACAGGAGAGAGAACATCTAACATGAGCTGACAACCAACACTGTTTTCCTCTTCCACGCCAGAAACCCGTACAGGAAATCAGGAACAGGATGGCAACCTTCTCACACCACGCCTGATGCAAAATGTAGCAGAGAGCTATTCCAGTATGGACCTGATTCCTTGTTTCTTTGGTGGTAACAGGATATGTTTGCTTCTCCACAGTTAAAAAAAAATAAAATAGGGAAGGGGTTGCTAGCATGTGAGTGTGCAAACAGAACTGCCTCATGCAAATCAGAGTGGTTTGCTTTGCTTCCTTTTTTGGCTCCCTGCTGGAGCTTTCTGCTGAATCAGCACATCCAGCTTTCCTGAGACTGTGTGACTTGGAAGGTCACCAACTGGAGCAATTCAAGCTTTCATCACCAAAGAGCAGTGGGAAGATTCAGCTGCAAGACTCTCATGTGAAGCTGAAACACTCAGAGAGCTGCTAATTGTAGCCTCTTGCCCCTACCCTAAGTTTTTTCAACCTCAAATCTTGACTGCCCTCAACCGGCCTCTCAGAACGTCCTCCGGAATCTGCAGCAACTGAAAACTTCATTGATACATTTGGTCAGAATACACAAATGAACAGAAACCAAGAAACCTTGTGGCAACATGCCACTCCCTCAGGCATGGAAATTATGGCCAGACAGGCAGACCACAAGCTTCTCAGTGTCCCACTCTCTGCAGGGGGTGTTTGATTTGTCCGAATGATAAATAAATAGTGTTATAGAAAGAGATCACCTATACTCAATGGTTAAGGCACTTATTTGATAAGCAGCAGACAACAACTCTAGAGAGTGTTTAATGCTATCCCATTACAGGTTTAAATGGGAGAAACTGAGAGGGCCCTGAGTCCAAACAGCTGATAATCACTTGCAGAAGTACATTGCAGTGTGTGACAGACAAGTGACCCATTACCAATTCAGGCTAGAAACCAGAAATTATGTCTCCCATATTCCACAAGATCACTCCCTATACAGTGTTTGCCTATTTAAAACGGATTCTGTCAGCTTTTGCCTCTTTGTATTTAGTGAATATATACAAACACAGCTACCTTCGCATATATGTATATATATATATTTATATGAAATATTTATTATATTTGTATATGTAAGTGTGTATTTATTTACTTCTAACAAAAATGAGGCTTAAAGGAGCATCCAGCTGCTGGTTTTTTGCACCTTTGCCTGGAAACAGTCTACGTGGAATCAAAATATAAATTATTTGAAGTTGGCTGTAACAAGAAATATGGAGGAGAAAAACATAGGCATATTCTTGGAATACAGAGTTGACCAAGCTAGAGAATAGTAATTAGGATTGTTGAAAATATTGTCATTCTCCTTTACTGGCACATGTGTTTCTGTCTGGAAAGCTGCTTAATGATTCCGTTAAAGATTTGCTTTTGAAAGCCCAGGTATAACTGTGAACATGCTAAACAACAACAACAACAACAACAGATCCTTTTACTGTGAACATGCCACATGCTCTACTACAAAAATGTGCTTCTACATCTACATATATATATGTATATATGTATCAAACTTAGAAAAAAAATGAAAATCATGTATGCATCTTAACTATTTGGTCATAATGGACAACAAGAACACTCACTTTTGTGATGCCACCTACAATGAGGACAATGACAACACATGAGAGAGATCGTGATGTCCTATGCGTAAAATGTGTCACAGCTAAAGCACACACAACTCAGTATTAGCACAGAAGTACAAATACTTCAGTGACATGATAAATTCACTCACCCATTAGTTTAGCATGTAGGTAAGTACCACAAAATACATCAGAATAGACTAAAATTCAATAACTGACCTCTGCATGTGTGTTGTTTTACACACAAACTTGAAAAATGCTTTCAAAATATTTAAAATGTGCAAAACCTTCTGGCGCTTCCGCATCCCCTTCTCAATAGACAATTGTTTAAGCATTCTAGATTATTTTCCTTACTACAGGTGTTACCGAGTTCCCAATTATTTCAGAAGGACACTGTTTTAAATGTTAGGCAACAGCACCATAGTGCCCTGCCTGTGCTAAGGACTCCAGACTGCAAAACTGAGAGAAAAAGCATGGCCACACTTCAAATACATGCAGTCAAAAATAGTGGCGTCAGCACAGATGGAAGGAAGGCAGGGATGCCCAGGAGGGGTGTTAAGGAGGTGGAAGTGATCAGGAGAATTTGCACATAAAGGAGAAAATGGAATTTGCAGGATCCTGCAGTGGAGCCTGGCAGAGAGAGAAAAGACATAACAAGAAAAGACAGAATTTGACCCAGTTTGGAAAAAACATTTCTTCCCCAAAATCCACAAAAAGTGTCTGCCTCTGAAACAGGAAAGGCAACCAAAATGAAATGCAGCCATATGTTTACTTGACTACAGGTAGGTAATAAAAGTAAATTTCTCGAGCTGCAGGTTTTAAAATAAACTGATACTCATTGCCAGTAATTTCACTGTAAGTAGGAAATTTGGTCTTTTCGAAAGTAGGTCAGCATTTCCACACCATGCCCACTCATCCTGGTTTTTATATTGCCTTTTGAATCAACTCATTACAAATACACTGCTCAATGTAATCGCCTGTAAATTTTATTTGGATTAAATTCCTTAAGTTCTGCATTGATTTTTTTAAAAAATAAATCAGTTTGTGCTTTGTGCAGTCAAACAATGGTTACACAATCTAATTTGTCCAATAAAAACGGGCGAAAGAATGATCGGTCCCAAGAAAACTGTACCTGGTACAAAGCCATGGAAATCTGTGCTGCCAAAACTGCAGAAAGAGATCAAAGTCCACTACAGGTTGCCACAAAGAATACTGATATCTTTGTACCATTTACAGAAGTATAAAGTTAAAACACATTAATTTACTCTTAGATATACAGTAAAAGGTCAAAATGGATTTATAGAAATGAAATTACTATTCCTAGACTTCAAAATTAAACATCCTGTTTGAAGTTAAAAGACTGGACAGAACAAAAAAAAAAAGAGAAAATCTATTAACGCTAAAAATTAAATTTAGTTTAAAAATGCATATTCCATGGCATTACTAATATTTCCTTCACTTTAAAAAGTACATACATGTAAATTTGGAAATCCTCTCAACTTGGTTTTCATGTGGAATTATCAAACAATTTTTACAGTAGTCTGACAAACAATTCATAAATTACTCAAATCCAATCTCAAAGCTTCTTCTAAATATCAACATCTACATATACAGACAGGACTTGCAGGCAATTGCAAGCAACTGCAGCCCTCCCTTTACCCTCATTATTTCATGACTTGTAAACAGAATGGAAAATTTCAAAAAACATATATAATTTAGGAGTAGCAAAAAGCCTTGGAATTCCCACATTCTATCAGGAATAAAACAAATATTTAAAGAAGGCAAGGCTAGTGGAAAAAACGTACACAGTTCTGAAAAGGAAATCTAATTCCACTGCATTCCAGAGTTCTGTCCGGTTTGATTTTGAGAATGAAAACATCCATACTTTGCAGGTTTTGATTTCTTTTTTTAATTTTTGGGGGTTTTTTGTTTTTTGGGTTTTTTTACTTTTTGACTTTTAGCTGCTGAGTTGACTTTCTAATATATAAGGTGAAAAGACTTTTTAGCAATTGTTCAGGCTGGCCTGCAGAGGCAATGCAATAGTCCAAGATATTTTTTATATTCAGCCTTCATTGCATTCAACAGATAAAAGGAGCCTTAGATAAGGACAACAAAACACATACACTATTTTTAAAAAACTGTAATCAAACTAGTGCTTGCCAATAGTCTTGGACCTGTAACTGCCACAGATAATAATTTATAGAACTGAAATTCTCTTGACATGGGGTAGGTTGGCTGGTGAAACACTAATTATAATGCAGCAGTTCAAGTCACTCCTGCTGTGGTGGCTGGACCAGCAGTTGATAATTCCTGCTGGGGCTGCAGCAGCATATTTCTAACTTGGTTCCAGCAGGGCTCCTCCCTCAAGTGTTGCAGGAAATTTATAGAAAAAGACCTCTATCCCACAAAGAGTCTAAACACATTGTTACATCTGACGCTACTGCCTTTTTAAACCACAGGAGTTCAGTTAGAAGTCAAATTAGCTGCATTCTTTCATATTCATATTAACATTAGATAATTTCCTCCACCTCAAATGCTACTTCTTAAATTTCAGTTTAGCTGAAAGGTAAATATTAAGGACCAGAAAGAGACCACCAACACTGAGTCTGGCTTCCCTGCCTTTCACTGACTGAATCAGCTGACCCCAACGTACTAAAAGAACAAGAATCATTATCTCAGGCATTAATTTGAAAAGCACAGACGTAAAACTCAAACTACACTGAATTCCAGAGGTTACTGCCATACCATGAGTAGATTGCTCCCCTTGGAGTAACCCAGCTTCCTGAAAGTTGGTTCCTGAACCAAACTTCAGGTATGATTGCTGAAATACAGATATGAGGTGAAGATTTGAACACTTTGTACAGCCCTGTGTAAGAAAAGTGTATAGAAAATACCTTCACCATTTCTTCTTTTTCCTTTAGCCCCTCTAAAATGTTGGGTCAGACTGCACATAGGAAGAGCTGTATTTCTAAAACATTCTCAGTAGGAAACTCAATTTCTTTCTGACCAAGTGAGAAAAAGACATGTCACTTAAACTTGGCTGAAACTGGACTTGTAATAATGTGGAGTGACTTTTCAACATGAAGCTCTTGCAGTCCAACAGACCCAGAAAGTGATCTTGAATATTTTATTTGGGAACAACTTTTCTTTGAGACTGCTCTTCTTTTTTCAGGGGCTGAAGAGTACTTAGCTACCTGTGTTAAAGCAGTTCAGTGAAATGGGGAGAGCAAAGAAAAGGGGGTGAAGAGTGGACTGAGATAAGCCATTCACGTTTTTGTCCTTGGTACCAAACTTTGGACACAGTGGGACAAATTTTCCAACTCACATGCTTACACTACCTGCGCAAGATGCAGACCCAGATCCTTAGATTGGCAGTCTCAAGGATTTTCTCACAGCCACAGATGCTGTGCACACACTTTCTTCTTTCCATGACATGGCCTGCCTGGCTCCTGCTGAGTCCTACACAAAGCCTGACAACTGAAACTATCCAGCGACCTCACCCCTCCTGGGAATACACATGCCTTATTTAAAGCACCATTTAAACCCCTGTCTCACAAGCAGCACTTTCCCCCCCTCCTCCTCTTGAAAGATACTGATGAAGAATAAACATGATTTATTTAAACGTAATGAAGAGTGTTATGTGAGGAGAAAAGAGCCCTGAGCAGTAAAAACTTTGTAAAACCTCCTGTGCTGAGAGCCCTTCTTTCCTGGGCCACTGCAGAATTACCTGCCTGGGTTTTTTTCCTGGTGACATATTCCTTCATCAGGAAGTGTTTTAAACAGCCTGCACTTTGAACAGGTGTCAATGTCATTCATTGCTGCTCTTCATGACAATCTCCAGATGCAGGAGGCAGACTGGCCTTTGCACTAAAAGACAACATGTAGCAGCATGAGCATGCAGACACTCTGAACCTGGCTCTCCTGGTCGAGGGAAGGGAAGCAGTATGGAGATTTCCGACTTTTAACAGCTTGCTCTGTACATAGAAAAGTAACCATTTGAAATCAGACAGGGAAAAATTAATGACTATTCATGTTTGCACATCTAAAACTAGCTTTGAATAAACTTTACAACCTGTGAGTTTAGGCCTAGTCATTTTTTGGGGATTCTGAAAGCTCTTGTACCCATGCATATCCTCAACAGCCCTCTTTTTGGTTAGTTACACAGCTTTCTCCTTGGAAGTTTGTGTTGTGCTGAATCATCAATTCCTGTGCAGTGTCTTCTCTGAAATAAATTGCTTTTGCCAAGAAATGTATGGCCAGTGCCAGCCCAGGATTCTTTACTACAAAGCAACAAACAAAATTTTAATATATGTCAGATTCAAAAGTTCTTGTGCTTTTTTTTTTAGCTACTCTGTGTATTTTCTTCTTTAAACCTGGTGGGGCAGACATTTCTAATCATACGCTATAAGACTAAAAGCCAGGCAACGCAAGAGAGTTTGGAGGAATATATAATACTTTGCCATTACTCCCTAAACAAATATGTGTTATAATGTTTTCTATATTCTGATCATACTTACATATATTCTCAAAATATAAACTGAAATAGCTGATCTTCCATAATAGAGAGCACTTTTAGTCTGTCATTTCTAGTATTTTTATAACAGTCAGAAAACCTAATTTGCCATTATCATAACAATAATCTGCAGACTTAATGCTTGGCTGTAATTTCACTGCATTAACAAGGCTAGAGAAGAAAGATGAAGCTGCCACAGAGAGAGGTTATTACTACTTACAAAACAGAAAAATATTCTTGAGAAAACGGAGAAGATGGCCTTAAGGCATATACTCTGATGCAGGTTTTGTCAGTGGGGCTTATTTACATCAGAGTGACAAGTTTTGCAATCCTGCCAAGCCTGGTGACCAAATGTCAACTTACCGCAAGTGTGGGGGAGGTTTCAAGTCAGGTCCTGTCTTCCAAAACTGTGAAGACCAACTCTTCCAGCTTTAGTTCTGGTGGCTGGGAAAGACCTAAGTAGGTCTAGACCTTCCCTAAATGCTGGATTTCTTCCGCATGCACAGGGGAACAAAGCTGTATCAGTCCTCAGCTCCCCTGCAGATGTCATGGAGCCCTCCCTAACATCCACCCTAGCCCCAGTGACAAAGTGGGCAGGAAGTTGGGATCACCACGCTCTCCTTCTCAGAGACACAGGTACACCATGCAGGACAGCAGTGAGTTGGTCTTGCCTGTCAGGTGCTCTACAAGTTGCTCCATCACTTCCAGTCCATCAACAAGATTGGGGAGAAGGGGGTAGGAAGTTTAACAGAAAAGGTTGTGGGTTGAGATGAGGACACAGAGATCCTTTACCAATTACTGTCATGGGCAAAACTGATTTGGTTTGGGGAAATTAAGTTTAATTATTGCCAGTTAACAACTGAGTGGAAACTGGAAAGAAAAATGTTACATCAGGATGTATTTTAATCATATTATCTTCATGCTTGGATGGGAATGTTGTGCCTTTGTGGGTGTAATTATTTATTTTACAGTGGTGGGTACAGCAGAAATCCAAGAATATCAGTGCTGCACAAAACATTGTGTGACAGGAGAGGTGGTCTCCCTGTCCACCGGACAGGCAGAACCCAAAGGCACATGGATCAAGCAGGCAGCATGGGGTTAGGTTTAGGCCATGAGCTCTGAAGACAGAAAGGCAGATGGGATATCCCAAAAGTGTCTCAGGGAAAGAAAAATACCAACAACAAAGCCACCACCACCAAAAAACCCCCAATCAACCAAAGCCTGACGTAGCCCGTGCACTCAGTTCCAGAAGGTCTGTGTTTCTGCTAGTCAGCAGTAGTTTTGCTCCAGTTTTCCTGCTGTGTTGCTACTCTTTCCGGTTTTGGTGCTTTATAACTGGACCACCACAGGCCACGGAATTTGAAAACTGAGTGTTTTGTGTTGCTTGTGTGAGATGGAAGGCAGCAGGCACAACAAAGGCCGGAGGTAGTAAGGTGGAAGGCACTGGGAAGGATTTTGTGAAGCAGATAAACGTTACAAGACAAGACGAACAGAATTAACAGAATCAAATGCCTCTCATCATAAAGCTGTGGCCTGTGTGTGTCTTCACTTGCTGGGTTTTGTTTTGCCTTAGTTGTAGCAGTGAGCACCTGACTTGGCTGAGCTCCTCCGGCCTTAGAACTGCTGGGCAAGAAGGTGCAGAAAGGACCAGGGGTGACTCCCAGCTGCTTTTGTCATCTAATGTGGTGTTTCTTTGGCCAGTGGCAGTGTTAACCCTCAGTGCACAGGACCTCTGACATGATCTTTAGCAGCTTCAATTCAAAGTTAAAGGAAAGTCTCTTGCAAAGCCTTCTTGCAACTCCGTCTTTAGAAGCGTTCATGTCAGCAGGGACTCTCATTTCTGGAGCTATGA
Source organism: Corvus moneduloides (assembly GCF_009650955.1). NCBI lineage: Eukaryota > Metazoa > Chordata > Aves > Passeriformes > Corvidae > Corvus > Corvus moneduloides. The sequence continues at coordinate 69,274,285 of NC_045511.1, forward strand.
AGGATAACAAGTCTGAGCTTACAGTTTGCAGGTTTGACTGACTTCCCCACATTCCCTCCTGAAAAGCATTTGTGTACTTGGGAATTTAGCACGGTCACATCTTCTCCAGATCTTTCTGTAACACCAACATGGAAGTTTTGACTTCCACAGATAAACTAAGCCCTCCAGTCCTTTCTGCAACAGATACAACACCAACTTTCAAACCTGAAGCTCAGTCTTTTCTGCATCAGCTACCATCTGGAGCAATAAACTATATAAAAAAACCTGTCTGTTCTAGGAAAGACTTCCTGTGTCTCAGTCCAGTACTCCACCAAATCCATACTCACCTGCCCATAGTCACTCTGAAGGATAGCAGGTGAAAACTATGATATTCCTCCCAGAAGTTTCATTCTTCAGCACTCTGTGATGAACATCGCCCAGTCACCACTGACATCAGCAGTCTGATTCAAATATTCTCACACCTGCTGTAATAGGGCCTTTAATATTCTATTAACCTTTTACAAGGACCTCAGCTCTCTCCACACATTTTCGTTGCTAGTACTCCCTCTTAACTAGAGAACTTAACTTTTTCTTCTTTTTCCTCTTCCCCCATCACATTTTTAAAAGATGCTCTTTAGTAAATTTAGTCAACCATGCCCTTCAGCTTTCTCCCTTCTTAGGGATACTGCTGTGTATTCTGCTCTATGTTGCCTTTTCTGCTTTTTCTGAAATTCCAATTTTCACCATTCTATCATGACAGCTCCCAGTGCAGCTAAACCTACAAAAACTTCAACAGGATGTTAAGAATGTCACAGAAACCATTCTCAATAACCATGATCACAGACCATCCTGATAATTAGTCACACACACCTAAAGGCAAATGCATGCATGCTGAATTATGTTTTCATGAAAGTTTTACCACTACTCAGTGCTTGAAATGAGGGAAGTCTTTTTTTTAGTTATGAAGTTATCATTTCCAAGGAGAAGATTCCAGAACATCTAGTCCATGAACATCTTTTTTTTTTTTTAAGTTCTCTATATCAGTCACTGATCAAGCCAGTGTTTAATTGGTGATGCTAGAGAAAGGCTGCAGTTTCCGTTTTTAAATTACTGAGGCTTTCTAGCTTTCAGAGCTGCTCTGTAATCCAGGATAATGAATCTCATCTAATCTGTGTCAGTCTGTACTCCTGTACATAAAGACCTCAGCACAGTGATGTAATAGACATTTAGAAATAAATTACTTCTTTCATGTTCTCCCCATCATGCTGAAATTTCAAGCACAGGGTAGTCCAATGACACACCTGAAGGCTGTCCCTTCCAAACTCCACTGGAATATAAAATAGAATTGCAGTTAGGCAGTATTTGCAGTATGGCCTATGTAGGATTTACAGATTCACATTTTTTAAACATATTTTTAGAAAGGTTCTGTGGGTACCTTCAGAGAGTGGCTCAAAACAGAACATGCAGTCAATTATGGCCATGCTCCAGTTCATGGTCTTGTAAGCTCTAAGTGGGTGGCAGCCATGCAGATCAGCTGTCCGTGCCAGCGAGTGGCTGGTGTGTGCCCTGCACAGCAGAGATCCCCCATAGGCACAGCTCCAGCATCCACATCAGCCACAGGCTGGGAAAAGAGCTGTGATGCACCAGCAGTGAGGAAGGTTTGGACATGGATCTCCAAAGATCTTCTGTTGTCAGACAGGCAGGTTCTTTTGTGTCCGTCAAGACCCCTCTGTGTGCCCTCATCTCTGTGTCCCTGAAGACCCCTTTGTGTCCCTGCACTCTCCTTTGTGTCCTTGCACATCACTTTGTGTCTCTGCACACTACTCTGTGTCCCTGGAAACCACTCAGTGTCCCTGGAAATCACTCTGTGTCCCTGCACACCCCTTTGTGCCCCGAAGACTGGGTGTCACATTCACACACAGAACATTCTCCTCTGCATAAGAACCAAGCTGTGAAAGGCATCACGTACTTCTGCCACCCCTTCCTACGATTTCCTTTCTTGATTCTTGGAGAGGAAACAACCTTAATGAGATCTCAAGTAAAGACCAACTCTGCAAACTTATCTTTACAGGTGTCAAAATGCTGCTTCTGGGCTTGAGACTGATTTGGCAAAATATATCCAAAATCGAACAATTCTTTTTTTGAAGATTTAACTGAGGATGCACAGGACTCCTGGTGATTGATCTACATCCCTGTAGGTGCTTAGTTGCGCTTTAACAATATTTTCTGTCCAAATATTTAGTTAATAATGTTTTTATCTGGCAAAATACATGGCACGAAGTTTTAGCCTATATCAACTCTATAAAGAATTTTAGTAATGTCAGGCTCTCTAAAGCTTTGGCTCCAAAGAGGGAGGCAAAATACAATATAATTTTAAATTATTTAATACATCCTTTAAAAATATTTTTTTGAGGTTCACTATATTGTTGAGAAGTTTATCTACATTTCCATTTAGAAGAAATGTTTTCCTTATTCCTCCATCTGAACCTTTGAAAATAAATTTCTTTTGTCCCCACTGACTTAATAACAAACCTGTTGGCAATGGCAATTTGTGAATTCTGTTAGGAAAATAATGCTTTTAATGAAACAACACTAATGCTTGTTAAACATTGAATACAGTCACAAACTTGAGAAACTTTTGCAAGGGTCGCAGCAATCTGTGTGGGACTATGTCCTGTCTTGACAAAAAAACAAGTGTTTATGGCTGACAAAATATTAATGATTGTGGCCAAACAGTTCTTGCTCTTTAGAGAGAGCTTTTTGTGTTGCATTTTCTATAAATGTTCAAGGATCCAAAAAGTTTGTGCACAATGCAGATTGTAGCCTCAAGGACACTGGAGGCTCTGTCCCACTCTGTCCCTCTCCTCCTACAGCGTTCTGCTTTTTTCATTCACCCACTGGAGCTATCAGCAGTTCTGTAACTTATTACCTGTGATCCGTGTTCTTCCCTTAGCACTTCTGCATTTTAAGAAGATTGTGCACTATTTCAGCAACTCTCACAGTCCTGTTTAGTGTCAATTAGTAAATCAGGTAGGCAGAACATAAACTAAAATACCTCATATTTAAAATATTACAGACTTAGACTGTAAAATATTACAGCCTTAGACAGTCTACGTTTTTTCTGGTTATATAAAAAATGTGGTTCAGACTGATGGAAACTACATTATTTCTACAAACTGATTCAGGCAAAAAAATATTTAGCTGTAGGAAGCCAGAGCAGTGAACACAATCTCAGTAAGATCTGAGGGACTGCACATACAGTCATGTGGCTTGATTTTAATCACAGGACACTGGAACATGCACAACACACAGGTTTTGGTGTTAATGAGGGTTTAAGCCCACTTCCCTCATATTTCTTCCCCTGCCAAACACATACTGTAAGAAGAAAACTGATTCAGACCTAGTGTGTCTAACAGCTTACGCCACTGAATGCAGTAACACTGACAAAAACTCTAGTTTTTTGTTTTCCAAGGAAATTATATTATGCAAATAAAAACAGTAAACAGAACAATCAGAAGGGCTACTACGATGTTTTTCTAGTACTTACAGGGAAGTTTTCAATACAAGCACTACTCTTGCAAACCATTTTCCCAGTGAAGGATAAGTTTAGCACCTTTTAGAGTTTGACAGACAGCCTCAAATGCACTCTGCTGCTGCTTGAGAGACTTAGAAACCCTCTCTATCTCCCTTTAAAGACAGAATAAAGTTGAGGAAGGACATAAAGAGTGAAGAGGGGCTTTCAACTATGGATATCTAATCTAGGTCTGAAAAAGAGTTCAGGTCAGAAGTGGGACGTGGTGATGTCATGTAGTTGTATTTGTGGACAGTGACTGCACAATGTAGAAAATTATGTCAGTTAAAGAACAAAGCACACTCAGAGCAGCTTAAAGAACCAGAGCTGCCATTCCAGGGTATAGAAAAACTGTGTAACACCTGTATAGCTGTATCTATTTATTGTTCAGGTATATAAGCAATATATTTACTCCAAAGCAGGTGCTACCAAGATGTTTCCACCTGTTACATATCCTTGTTCTTACATGAAGCTAATTATAGGCCATTGCAAGCCATTTAGAAGCTTCAGGCCATATATTTAAAATTAATTGCTTCATTTCTCCATATTCTTATTTCTGAGGAAGACTCTTCAAAGCCACTGTCAGTCCCCCTAGGAAAAAACCCGTTACCTGAATAACTCGCTGCTATCATACATTTACTGCAACATCCCTGGATTTACCCTTACAGCTGCATTTAGCTAATTAAAGCACTTTTTAAGTCCCTTTTCTTTGGTAAGCCTTTCTGTAGCTGCATAAATGCAAAATTTATCTACAGGGCAAATTTGCCAGCAGCGAAGGAGTAGGATTGGGTCTTAATTGCAGGGTGCCAAAGCATAATGTCTATGAAGGGGGCTAATTAAGAGTCTTAAATTTCTGCCTTCATTGCTCCAAAAGTAAAAAGCAAAATACACCTTCCTTTGGCACCATCAGTCTTCTAATGCAGAACCACTATGGCCTTGAAAACCACCCCCCCCCCCCAAAAAAAACCCACCAAAACAATAACCCCCACCCCCAACCAAACAACAGAAAAACAGAAGAGGGAGGTTAAAAAGAAATCAGGTATGTTCTTCAGACACCTCTGTGTTTTTACCAAAGGGCAAAGATGATCGACCTCACAAATACCTTCACTAAGACTTAAGTTTACTGTGGGAGCTGTTCTGCAGTGTAGAGCTACAACAGCTGGAAATTAAGTACATTTCCTGAATTATTGTTCCAGGGCAAAAACTCTCCTTCATTTCAAAATAGAAGGTTTGTGCCATTTTGTGTCAGGTATCTTATTACGTGAGAAACTGACTTCCAAATGTGGCATTAGTCTTTCATTTTTGTTCTGTGGGGAATTCAGATTAAGACGGAGTTCTTAAGAAGTGGCATATTGGCCTTCTTGAAAGGTAAACCCTAGATATTTAAACATACATGTGCTGCATCTCCAGGGAGAATTCCTAACTTCTGACATAGTCCATCTGCTTATCTTTCAGCAGGGTGGGCCTGGCTACAGGCAGAGAAATCAGAAGATGCTGCTGTTGCTGCAGAGATGCTGAGATAGCCTGGCCATATGGTGAGCTCTGGAGAGAGAGAGAGTGGGAAAAAATTCTTTAAAAGGTCACCCTGACCCACGTTGCTCTGGTTGATTCATCTGGGTCGTGAAACAGCTCCTAAGTGTGGTCACAGGATAGCTCTCAAGAGGTAGGAGAACAGGGCAAATATTATGAAGTTACACTCAGGAAATACTTCCGTATGTCATGATTCGAAACAGCATTCTTATTATTTACTGCAAATCCTCCCTCTCCTCCCAAAATACAGGAAGGAAATAGGACAGATGGAGTTAGGATATTTCTAGTGTGTTTATCAGGAGGAAAACTGATGTACATTTACAAATATCCCTCTTGCCAGCCACATAAGGGAAGAAAAACTGTATTATTTGCACCAAGTCAGACATTACCCCTTTGCTGAGCTGACACCATATTGTCCCTGCTTGGGAACCTACTGTTGACCCACTGAGCTCCCATCCAGAGGTTCACTGCTCATGAATTCAAATTCAAACTGGTCCCCTCTACTGCAGCATAGTCAAGAGCAGAGAACACAACCATGAGCTCCAAAAACTGCCAGGAGCTGAATCCATTCTTCACTGCAGCACGGAAGGTAAAACATCTCACCAACACACAAGGACTGAAGGTAGTAATTTAAAATCTAGGTGCATGATTTTTAGCCAGAGATTTTCAATCCTGCTTTTAATAAAGATCAATTCATGTTGCATTGCCATTATCAGACTACACAGGAACAAAAACGCTATTGTGGGCCACAAGAGGGTGAGAGAACTGTGCAACATACCTGGTCAAAGTGCTTTTTTTGCTTATTTCATTTGCACTTTCAAAAATTGAGCTATTCCCCCCAAATGGTAATCTAAAGAAATCCTCCCTTTGCTTTATTTAGTGATAGTGTTTTCCATCAGCATAGAAATCCACTTGATTTCCCAGGCATTGGCATTTACTGCAACCTTCTGTCTACTAGAAAGCATACATGAACTTTTAATGGAGAATGTCTCTTTCCACAAACGGTAGCATCTTGCATTGCAACATTTAATGGATTATTCCTCAACCTCTGGTAACTTTTTTATGCCACTGTATTAAAGTATTTTTTAAAATCCCAAAACATATTATGCATAAAAGAATGCTCTGTATTAAATTTAGAATCAGTTGTATTATTTCTCTGGAAGGTAAAACAGAATTATCAGCCACGTCACAACACCACCTTTCACTTGTATTTGCCCAGTACTCGAAATTCAAAGGAAGAATAAACTGCCAAACCTAGGCCACCCTCAGGAACAGAGGGCATGGCACAGTGATGCTGAAGTGTCCCCTGATGAACAGAATATCTTTGACACCTTAGAAAAAAAGAAAATCTATACAGAGGAATCCCCAATAGTTCAAATCTCAAGAAAGATATATTTGTTGTACCACCATGAAGATAAATAGTCAGAGTAATCAGTCTTTGATAAAACTGTTAAAGTTATTCAGGACCTTAATGAGGTCCCAGCTTGTACTTCAGACTCACTATATATATGACATATTTTATATGCAGTTACATAAAAGTAAAAGTGATTACAGAAGTTGTCCTGAATTAGTACACCATGGCTTAATATATGTGTTACTTAAATGTACTCATTTGCTGCAGTCATCCTACAACAATGTAGGCAGAAAAAGTAATTCCCAGTTATGAGACTTCTAGGGTCAGTTGTTGATTTCTGTGACATAGCACAGATTTTGTGAGATATGACCCAGAAGACTTCATCATTCTAATTTTTTCTCCTAATCCATTTCTTAAAGCAAATTGTGCTTGGAAAAGACTATGCTTTCCAGTGTCTCAACAAATGGGCTTAGCTTCTTCATAAAATTAACAGCTATTGCTAACCTACTGCTCAACATAGTTTTGTAAGTATTTAGAAAACATAAAACCAGCAAACTTCCCATTTAGTATATCACACAATAAAGCACCCTGTTTCCATCTTCATTCCCCTATTCCCCTACCAAAGGGCCTATGAAATTTTGTAAGTGCACCACATTTTGTTCCTAATGGAGGAGCACTGCATTCAACGTATTTTCTAGTTATCAGGAAGGTCTAGTGCAAGTACTGTTAACAAAATGAAGAGGTAGCTTGTCTTCTCCCGGTTTGTGCAAGTAATCTCCCTGCCTAGAATTTAAAGATGTGAAATTATATTCCAGAATTTCAAATCTGCTCCTATCAACTGCAATGGTAGAAAGTCAGAGCTTCATAGTTTGTCCATCAGAGTGGATTTAATTTGCAAAGAGTTAACAGTAATTGCCTATACAGAGAGATTTAAGGGTAATTATTTTGCTGCCTGGTTTATAGCACTGTAGTTTGTTCAATGATAAAAACACTGACTGTGATAAATGAAAGCCCCTTGCCTCTAGTAAATAAAAGAAATGAGGACATTACTAAAAAAAAAAGAAGAAGCCTGGCTTTGTAATTTCATTAGTCCCTGATCAGAAAGATGCATCCCATTAGTCTGAGACAGGAGTGCTGCCCTAAGAGGCATCACCTGAAGAGAGGAGAGAGTTCATATGAGAGCGTGGTCTGCTCCCAGTGCAGGCGAGAAGAGGGTGGACCATGGCGGGGACCACTCGCAGTCCCAGGAAGGCAGAAGGCACAGAACCAGTCTTCCAGCCTGGGACCTTCTTGGTCTTACTGAAAGTTCCCTATTACATGGATCACTTGTAAACAGAATTACTTAAGTTACAGGAGCTGCAGAAAATACAGTTATTTACAACATGGTTGCCTATAACACGCTCACAATCTTTTGGCATTTTTCTTTTTCTTTTTTTCTCTTCCTGGTTTGGAGTTGCTTTTGAACATTTGTTTTAGAGGTTTGTTGTGGTGTTTTTGTTTCATTTTTTTTCCAATTTATCCTCAAAAACTTAATTTTGTAAGGGCTACTAATAATGAACATGCAAGGCTTTTTTTGTACTATACAGTATTAGAAATGGGCAGTACTCAGCAGTAATGTGAAATTACTCCCATTTACTCAAACACTGCAGCAGGGCTACACAACACTATAATGAAAATTGCTGCTGTGGTTCTGTTTCATAAATTTATACATGAATTAAAAAAAAAAAAATCTTGTAGTTATTTCAAGTAATTTTCGTATAATAAAGTGAACACCATACTCCATGCAGTAATTTTAAGAGATGTAATATTATTTCAGCCATGATACTCTAAAAGGGCAAACTGCATGAAGAGGTAATATGTTATTAAATATACCGATAATGTGGAAAAAGCAGACATCTTTTAGTTCTGTCTTCAGATACTACATCAGTAGCATGAGCTGATCATATGGTGAAAGTGCCTAAGATTTTCTTGTAAAGACCATTTCACTGAGCACTAGAAAATGTTTAGCAGAAGGCAACACTTTCAGAATTGTCTGTCCCACTGACTTTTAAACCCTCTACCTCTCTAGCATATATTAATCTTACAATGAACCATTTCTTCATCTTATTGTTGAGTTAAAGTGATTGAAGATGTTACAATTTCAGGAAGAGTTTGGCTAAAGCACATAAAATATCAGCAACCAACACAATGTATTCTGACAGAACAGTTAAAACCTCCCCAAGCATCAACAGAATAGCCTCAAACCAAGCTTGGCTCTTTTCAGATAAATTTTGTTCCTTTGGGCATTCTCAGGTGTAACCAAGGACTTGTTTCTTTCCAGAGAGGAAAAAAAGTGCAAAAAAATCTCCAATGACAGCTCAAGGGAGTTTAGAAAGATGTGGTATTGCAAAGTTAAGACCAGGACCCACGACATTAAGTATTAAATTCTCTGGCTAATTTTAGCTCTGCACAGTATTTGCATGAGTTTTTAGTAAAACACAGGACTTTGAGTATTCTTCCTTATTAGCAGACTTATCAGATGTCTCACTGGCACAGCCTTGCTCTACTTTGGCTTTACCTCTCCATTTGTCTGACACTTTGTGATGCTATAGACAGTGCTGAATACCTTTTCTGAACCATCAAATGACTTGCCTGACTCAATACAATTTTTTTCTTTCCGTCTGTACAGAAACAGGGAGCAAAACTCATCTAATCAAATGTCAGGTGTATGTACCTGGTAATTATCTGAATTCCTTTTGCAGATAACGGAGAGGAATTGGCAATTTTGAAACATGGCTCATTCCATCCTAAGGACTTTTTGAATAGGTCAGGTACAACAGGACCTGAAAGGGTTTTAACTCTGAGCACCAATGAAGCTTTACATAGGTACCTACAGAAGTAGCTGTCTTTGACAGGGGAAATTGCTCCCACCCTTTCTAAATATAGCAGCCCACAGAACAATGAGTTTTTGAATGAAAGTCGTGGCAACCTCTTCTCAAGACTCTCAAGAGCAGCAAAAAATATCACCACGATGCCCATCTCTCATGATGCAGAGCCCTTCCAAGTCTTGATCAGTGAACAGCATTTGATACCCTCTTGATGAAGTCAAAACCAAAAACTTCATGGATCTCTCAATCCTCTGCCTCCCCATGTCCCACCCAAACCAGTGCAGACCCACATGTGTGATGAAACCATGCTGAGAAAGCAACCATGCTGTGTCACAGCACACCACCACTTAAAGTAAAAGAAGAAAGAACACAGGAAAGAAAAACCTTTGCGAGAAAAAAGAAATAGAGATGGCATCTTGGAGGAAGAAATGGAGAAGGACATGTCTATCTATATTTATCTAGATATCTGGAGATGAAATAGGCAGAGATGGCGAGACACTGAGGGAGGATAAGGAGGGACGGATGCTGAAGTGAGAAGACAGGCACACGAAGATAAGGTGGTGAGAGGAGGAGGTGGTGGGGGTGTGCAGAGTGGGTCAGGAGACGTGCCAAGGGAAGAGTAAGAAAGGAAGTGAGAAAAAGGAGTTCAGAATAGAAGCAGCAACAAATAGAAAATAAGCACATAGGCCCATGGTTTCAGTTTGGAGACACAGAGCATGCAGTGACAAAAAAACCCACAGCAGAGAACAAGAGCAAGAGAGAAACTGCAAGTTTGAGGAGAACAACTGTATTGCTTTTCAAGCTTCAGCAATGAGTAATAGTACAGAGAAACATAAAATGGAGTGAAGAATATGTAATAGCTTAAATCTTTATTTTTTCTTTTTTAACACCTTAATCTAATCATGAGCATCTAAGAGAGGATGCAACACTTGCAGAACATAATTAAATGTGATGACAATTTTTTAAGGCTCAATGCAGCATCAAAAGTGGTATGAAAAACAGCTCTGTAGACTTGCTACACATAATGTCATTTCAAATGTTACACATTCAGGAATTGAGGGGAAAAAATAAAAAAAAAAACCAGCCGGTTGTGGCAACCTGCATCAAGCTGCAGTATCGAGCCTTGTGCTTGCATGTGAGCATAACTCATGCCTTCACTAAAATACAGTCTAAACAGGCCTGCACACCTTGTGTAACTGAGCAGTCTGTGGTCTGATAGATGCTCCTGAGACCAATTTATGGTATTCAAATTTCAACCCTGAAAAATCACCATCCTTAAAGAACTGCCTGTTCTTCATGTAAAATTAAGTTCATTCTGTGAGCTGAAAAAAACCCCCCATATTTTAAAGAAGAATGCATAAAGTAACCATATAAATCCACCTTTAATAGGCTGCCTATGATCTTCCCCCTTCAAGCTCATCTTCTCTTGTAAAAGCACAGAAATTCTCTTGTGCTCCTGTGCATAAATGTAAAAAGAAAAATAAATGCAAAAAATAAATGCAAAATAAATGCAAAAAAGAAAAAATAAACCATTTTTGCTTGATTTTTTACTATTGCAGTAGATTTAGTAGGCACATTTTGCCTTCTTGCAGTGTCTTTACCTGCCTACTGCCATTCTATAAACGTGAGGCTATTTAAATCAACCATATCATGTAGTTTTAAGTGCTCTTGCAGCATATAATTTAAATAAGTATGTAACTGCTTCTACTGTTATTGATCTTCCTGTTATTGATCAGCTACAGTTTTTCTGCCATGGTAATGAAAGAATACATCTTACAGCAGCTATCGATTACTCATGGCATGATGACAAGACAGAAGGATCTAGTGGCCCTAGGCAAATTCTAGGTGCACACAACAGGGGCTATACAGGCAACAGCTAGGAAGAAAACCATATACTCTTCAAATTTTATTATTTTAAAGAAAAACAAACCAACAAACAATTATTGAACAGTGCTCAGAATGGCTTATCCAGAGTTCAGTGAGAGGAAAAGTACACTGCACCTTCCTCTACTACTAGATTTGAAAAGAGCTACCTGTGCCAGTTTGTTTACCCCTTTTACTCTGTGGGTTGTGCAAAATTGTAACCTTCTATTAAATGTACTTTCTCCTTTAAGGCTGTCATTTCAAGAAGCTCATTATGTAAGGGACGCAACAAGAGTGTCGTAGCTGATTTCTAAAAAGCCACCATCTGCACCTAACACTGACATGAAAAAGTGTACTTTCAAGAAAGGAAGAGAAAAGCACCAGACATTCCAGAAAAGCAATGTGAAAAATACTTTAAAAAAAAAAAAGGTGCTGTGTAAGTAGAGAATCACAAATCGACAAAACATTGATATTTTCCCTTTCCAGTTGCTTCATTAGTGCAGTGTGATGGCAAGTATGGTTTTCACAGAAAAATTATGTCTATTTGTCTTGTTTTCCCTTACCCTTGTGTTTCCAAGAACAACACCTTCCTGGGAAAGGGGTATGACCCACCTTTCTTTCTGACAAATAATCTACTTTCCTTTTTTATTTTTACTCTAGTTATCCCACAAGTGTTTCAAGACAAAGCTCCTTCTACTTGAGCAACATACCCTTTTCCCCAAGCTGGACATAGACAAACACACCAGAATTCTTTAAAATGCTTTCAGTTCACACATCATTTCACCAGGTACACATGAATCAACTAATACATGCTACCACCATTATTTGGGGGTTTATACTCTGCTTTTGCCAGCAACTTAATTCTTTTCTGTAGCTGAATTCACAGACTCAAATCAACTCCTCAGTCCTCTCCACACACCACTTGAAGGGAAAAAGCACTGTATTTTTAGCAACCTTCTCTTTTCCAAACCACTTTCTCTTAGGCACAAGTATTCTTTTAACAAGTTTTTGTTATTAAATTGATTGTGAGAAAGGCTACAAAAAAGATTTTGGTACAGAGCACAGTTTTGCTTCTTACCAAATTCCTCAAGATAACCATGGCAATGCATGTTTCTTCCCACCGTAAATTGTCAGGACTGAAGAGCTTAGCTGTCAAACAGAATTACAGCAGCTACCATTTCAGAAAGTTTCTTTTAGCGCCATGCTCTTATATTCGAGAGCAAAAGTGAACCAGATCATCAGAAAGCACATTTTAAATTAATGTTGCTCACCACTAATTAGGTGACTGATTAGACTCTGCAACCTTTTATCTGCCATGTTCTAAATTCTGTGCATGTCTCAGGCAGACAGGTACGGGGTTTAGGTGAAAATTCCAGCAGGCACATAACTTATGTGTGTTGGCAGAACAACATAGAAATTTGGATGCATGAACTCCCCAGCCTCACACCACATTTCTGCTTCAGTCAAGAAATTTCAAAACAATTGGAAAATGTATCTGAAATGGTGAGAAATAAATTAATGAGTTTATGAGATGTGGCATATATTTTCCATTCTTCTCTCTGCCAGGCAGACTGAGAGGAGAAAAATGAGAATCCAGCACTTGGCTCTGCATTTCTACATTAAATCCAAGCATATGTTTCTGATCATTTTTCAGTCACAAGGATTCTGAGACTCCAAAATAAATAACTTTATTTTAATCATATTAAGGGGGTAACAAAAATGAACACCCTTCCTATGCAGCGTTTGCGTTCCAGGACAATACATAACGGTTTTCTTGTTTTTGAAAACATGTCCAAGGTTCTTTCATCTTTCACTGTACTGTATTTAATTTATTATGACAATTTCTTGTTCATGTCATCAAGCAGTCAAGAAATAAAGGGTGAGTTAATCCTTTAATTCAGTGACTTATATGAAATGTTATCTTTGTTTCAACATCATAAATTTATGAAATAGTAGAATGGATCCTTATTTAGATCACTTACATTTCTTATGACTGGGACAAGATTCTAACTCTGCAGCAACTCATCAGGTGATGCCCGAGTTCTTCTGTGTTCTCAGGCAAACGCCAAATACTTCTTTTGTTTATATATGCTGCAATGCTCAAAGCTTTTTCTGGGTCAATAACAAAGAAAATTACACTTCTTGGCATTGGTAGAAAGCTGTCACTTATTTTCAGGCTCTCTTCCTTTAAATAGTGCTATCTAACAAAGAAGAAATAGACTTCTATTGTTGCCTAAGGTCTGTGCCTTGCAGTAATTTTCATTCACTGGAAGTACAGCACACCCTCAATTATGCTAAGCTCAGTCATTTCAGTAACAGCTCTTTTTTGCACCTATATTTTGCAGTATTTTCATAATGATTATTTACTCTCAGCATCTGAAATTTTGATTCAATTTATTTATGTACGCTTTGTTAATTGCATGTATGTCATCAAAAGGAGCTTATCATCCAATACTTCAAACATAAAGTTTCAAGATTCTTTATTGATATGCTTTATAGACCTCACTGTCTATATTTTTGTATTTTGGGAATTCTAAATATTTCTCCAAGAACCTTGTGTTTCTCCAGCAACAAAAGAGAAGCAACTGAGACATGGTCAAGTTCTTGTTTAGTTGCTTTTGTTTTGATGAAAACTTTCTTTATATTTCTTCTCCATTTTGTCTCACAGTAGGAAACACCTGCCCAGAAATCATTTCAACCAGCCTGTTCCTGAAGGACTGCACCCCGTGGAAGGGGACCAACGCTGAAGCAGTAAGTGAAGAGCTTCAGTCCAAGGGAACATTGGAACATGCTGGGCAGGACAGTCTCCCTTGGGATGGACCCCATGTCAGACCAGGGGAAGAGCATCAGGAGGGAGAAGCAGCAGGCACAAAGTGCTATGAGTTGACTGCAATCCTTCAAGTTGAGTCTTGTAAGATGTATGCATGTGGGAAAGTGGTTTTAGATTTGTCCTCATTCCTCCCCATCCTAGTCTGATGTTAACTGTCATTAATTAAAATCAATTTCCCTAAGATCAGTTTGTTTTGCCTGTGATGGTAAATGGCAAGTGATCTCCCTATCCCTATCTTGACCCAAACTTTTTCACTATGTTTTAATTAATTGAGCAGACAGGGTTGTAAAGCACCTTGATGGGTACATGCCGCTCAGCCAAGCTCATCTCACCCCATCAGGCAGCTTCAACCACCAGAGAAACCAGGTCTTGATGAAGCTTCCAGCAGAAACAAATGGTGTGAAATGCTGAACCTATTTTAAAACAAAAAATTACTGATTTGAAAAGTCTTATAAAATCAAGACTGTAAACAAAAAGGGTGGAGTTATGAGATACAGGAAGTATATAATGCTGTCAGACAGAACGCTGGACTAAGACAGAATTTGTTCTTTCCTAGAACAATTTTTTTATATATATAATTTATATCCATACCAGGTGACAGATGTTGTAGAAAAGACTGAGCTTCAGGTTTGGAATTGATCTTGTATTTGATGTAGAAAGGGCTGCAAATCTTCATTTATCTGTGGAAGTCAAAACTTCCATGTTGGTGTTACAGAAAGATCTGGAGAAGATGTGACCGTGCTAAATTCCCAAGTACACAAATGCTTTTCAGGAGGGAATGTGGGGAAGTCAGTCAAACCTGCAAACTGTAAGCTCAGACTTGTTATCCTTCATAGCTCCAGAAATGAGAGTCCCTGCTGACATGAACGCTTCTAAAGACAGAGTTGCAAGAAGGCTTTGCAAGAGACTTTCCTTTAACTTTGAATTGAAGCTGCTAAAGATCATGTCAGAGGTCCTGTGCACTGAGGGTTAACACTGCCACTGGCCAAAGAAACACCACATTAGATGACAAAAGCAGCTGGGAGTCACCCCTGGTCCTTTCTGCACCTTCTTGCCCAGCAGTTCTAAGGCCGGAGGAGCTCAGCCAAGTCAGGTGCTCACTGCTACAACTAAGGCAAAACAAAACCCAGCAAGTGAAGACACACACAGGCCACAGCTTTATGATGAGAGGCATTTGATTCTGTTAATTCTGTTCGTCTTGTCTTGTAACGTTTATCTGCTTCACAAAATCCTTCCCAGTGCCTTCCACCTTACTACCTCCGGCCTTTGTTGTGCCTGCTGCCTTCCATCTCACACAAGCAACACAAAACACTCAGTTTTCAAATTCCGTGGCCTGTGGTGGTCCAGTTATAAAGCACCAAAACTGGAAAGAGTAGCAACACAGCAGGAAAACAAAGGAGCAAAACTACTGCTGACTAGCAGAAACACAGACCTTCTGGAACTGAGTGCACGGGCTACGTCAGGCTTTGGTTGATTGGGGTTTTTTTGGTGGTGGTGGCTTTGTTGTTGGTATTTTTCTTTCCCTGAGACACTTTTGGTGTATCCCATCTGCCTTTCTGTCTTCAGAGCTCATGGCCTAAACCCAACCCCATGCTGCCTGCTTGATCCATGTGCCTTTGGGTTCTGCCTGTCCGGTGGACAGGGAGACCACCTCTCCTGTCACACAATGTTTTGTGCAGCACTGATATTCTTGGATTTCTGCTGTACCCACCACTGTAAAATAAATAATTACACCCACAAAGGCACAACATTCCCATCCAAGCGTGAAGCATATTTGTTTAAAACCTATCTCGGTATAATAATTTCCATTCTAGTTCAAAGAAGGCCTTCTCCTCTGCTCCATTTCATTCCCATTGCAAAATATTTTATTTCCACCTTTCTAGGAGACACTGCATCGTTCCAGAACATGTTATTGCATTAAACAAACAAAAGCTTTGGTGAGACTGCATGACCTATCCTACATACGTGGTTAGACTTGAATGGTACATTGACACTTTGTTGTCCCTGAAACCACAGTGAATCTCTCTTATCACTAAAAGGAATTGCAGCATATATATCTCACACATACCTAAATTCTATATAATGATCCTGGATGCTACCAGGGCTTGCAAACAAAACACAATACAGACATGCTCAGATATAAACTCTGACTTCATGTTTATGTAAAACATAAATCTGTTCAGATACTGAGTCCCACAAGCACATATCATCATCCAAACTCTCTGGCTACATTTCATATGCAGCTCTACAGTTGGAAACCATGAGTACCCAACAAAATTCTGTTCAGTTCCTCCAAAGTGTGCAGAGAAGAGAAAAAATTTGGTTTTGGGGGTGATAAAATGCTATTGACTGAAAACAATATTGAACTGACTGTTAAGAGACACTATGAAATTGTGGTGGCATGTTACCTCCTATTTTGAAAGCAAGAAATATTCAAGACTAGATTAAATAGAGTAAGATTCCTATATTCCTGTTAAGAAACCCTAGCAATAAAAGACAAAACCAGCTTCAGTGTCTCCTTGTCATTGTTTTGCTAACTGGTAGGGTTGTTTCTCTGTTCCTCCATGTGGCCATTCATTTCAGATTAAATAATCCAATAGATTTCCTACTTTATTTCCCATTAGTTTTTCAGCATGCAACACATCATGTGCACCACTAAGGGATAGCTGTAGCTACATGAAGCTTTTGTTTGGGCAAAACATCTCCTTGAGTTTACAAATACATGTGGCACAACCAACTGTAACGAAACAAACACCAACAATCATATTTTCTTGCCATAATCTATCCCTCAAACAAGTCATAAACTTATTCCCTGAATCAGTAACAACTAATGATTAATAATATTTGACCTTCACTGTTCTGCCATAGAGACGTGGACTTTTAAATATGTTAGCTTGTTGTTTTGTCATTTATCATTCAAGCTAAATTTTGAATTTTAAATTTCATTTCCTTAATCTCTTAAAGAGTATATTTCTACAATACCTAATTGCTCAGATGTGACAATCTCTCATCCCTGGACAATTTATCTTGCCCAAGAAAACTACCTGCTATTACACAGGACTAGGTAGAGGCTTCTGATTCAGTCAAGTGTTCAGCACGTTAGTTTAACTGCAGTGGAACTGTTTCAAATATGAGTGAGAAATAAATGTTATAAAAACAAAAAACCCCAAACAAATAATAACAATACTTCCAGGGAAGATGCAAAGCCTAAAAAGGCTTTGGAGATAAGGGTTGTTGGAACAAAGGACCAGGCATCTTGGGCTGCACTAGGGAACAATTGCCAGCGAGACGAGAACATGAACAATGTGTGATAGCACATCAGTCACTAATGAGAGTATATGGAAAAAATAGAGTAACTGATTTTTGGGACACTAGATGCTTTTGTGTTCTTTGCACATCAATATTCCACAAGTTCATATCACCCATGTAGTTTTAAAGGTTCAACTCTGAAAATGCACTTTTTTCTGACACCTTCTCATGTGATGACACGCAACAAAGTATAACAGAAAGTTAGTACATATTTTGGCAATCAGTCAGATTCAGCTTAGGAATCATGCAAGGCACAGAAAATGTGGTCCTGGTCAGGATTAAAATATTATTAACTCACTCTATATTTAAGTTTACCAACTGTCAATCTACGCTGCATCAGATCACATACCTGCAATACAGTATTTATAAAAAGAAGAGATGCATCCATGCATAAGCTTGATAGTTCTATGCAGCAGAAAACAAGAAAATACAGGAAGCCGTGGGGTTAATTATCATATTCTGCAGGTTCAAAAGCTGTAAACAGCAATATTTTGCAAGTATCTAAAGTACCATGAAAAAAAATCAGCAAAAGCCAACAGTGTGCAAAACCATCATAGTAAAAATAAAACCTTTAAAAGTAACTTTACTTTTCATAAAATGTGATAAAATGATTTTTTATTAAAATAATGTCATCAGGTAGTCACAGAAATAAGAATGGCAAGGGTATGGCACTTCCCACCACTAGGATGTGGTGTAACTTAACTTTCCCTCAAGACTATTTGATGCAGTGAGAGTGTCTGAAAAGGAAAATAGTTAACACTTGATTGCTTAATTTCTCATTCACTTATTATAGCTGCAAAGACACAGAGATAGTAATAAACAATGACAACTAAAACCACAGAGGAAATAAACGAATCAGATATACTTTGGTTTTTGACACAAGCCAGTAACATGCCTTAGATTTTCTTTCAGGCTTATGCAAATACAAAATTGCTGGCATCAGAAGTAGTCACATTAACCTTGCAGCTGATAAGTCTCAGAAGAGAGATTACAAGAAAAAATATATATCCTAAAATGGGAAGAATGAAAACTATTTGAATGCATAGATGGGTGTTAAGTGAAAGTGGCACTGCAAGCCGTCAGTGTGAATTAATAAAATAAGCATTATGAGAAGGAGCAAATACAAGATATCTCAAATATGAAGTATACTTGAAAAAGAAAAGGAGTCACCTCAATTTCAGAGTCATGCATTAAGTCCCACACAGGCATGGCCACATTTTCCCCACAGTATTAATGGAAGAAATGCAAATTACAGTGGTAAGAATTAAGTTCATTTCCTCTCTTGGAAGCTGCCCCAGCTTGTCAATAAAAGTTGTTGCTCAGTTCTCAATACAGGAATTCAGATCACAAGGCTTCTGCCACATAAATACTGTAAAAAACTGTTTAAGAATGACATAAAAAACTTCGAAGATCAAATTTCTCTGTCAACACTCTATGATTTTTCTCTCTGCACCTTCTGCATATGCAAAAGCAAGAAGCATTTAGTCTTTATTCTATGGGTACTTGAAGTATTTCACACTTCTAGGATGATTTCCCCATTTTTACTGCTAGCAAAACGAAAAATGTGAATAGTTAAATGTACAAAACTGTATTTCTGAAGAGAAGGTGCTTTAAATCTGGAAGTACCCAGTATTTTTGATTTGGAAACAATAATTGACTTTTCTGCTGCCAGATGAAACTGAACGTTTGGACATTAGCAAAGTTTGAAATAAGGTAAGCATCAGAGAAAGAAAGTAGATTTTATTCCAGTGAGTGCCCTGAAAATGTTAGCTCTGAGTGATAATGAGGAGAGGTAAGGAACTCCAGCGGACAAAGAAGAGCTCCAAAGCCATTCTCACACTGCTACCATTTGTGTCAGAACGCCCTGTTACAGTTCGTTTAGCATTAAGGAGAACATGTGAAAAATTTGTCCCTAGCCTCAAGCCCACTCAGGCTGACCTTGGATTTAAGATGCAAGATGGTATGTGAAGTTAGAAGGAAGAATAATACCGCTGAGAAACCAGTCTGGAACTCTGCTTCCCAACTGGTGTTTCCCCTTTCAGATTTTTTTGTCTGAACACACTACAAGCTGCAATTTTGAAATGAACTTCAGGGATGGAGGATTCACTCCTCCCTTTGACATCATATTGGAAATTCCTTTTCTGTAATTTCATTTCTGATGGAAAACCACCAGAGCAATTGATTAGATACCAAACAAGACGTCTGGCATCATAAGACTATCAGAAGAAGAAGCTGACAGACTTCCAGCTAAGACTGAGAAACAAAAGCTCTTGAAAGTAAAAACAAGAGAGCAAAAGAAGGCAGAAAAGAAGGGTAAAATGACCACCTGTTTGATCTTCTACTGTAACCACTAAAATAACATTCTGTGCAGAAATAAGAAAGGCAAAACTACATTGTCAAGTTCAAAGAAAAATGCCAAAAGAAGAAAAAATGTGTGACTAGGCAGAAACTCAAACATAAAAAGCCAGAAAGAAAAACCCAAAACAAAACTAAATGCCCCTCCTTCAGATGAGTTTAAAAGCTATGTAGAATACAGACCTGATGTGATCAGGAAAGGAGTAATGGATAAAACCTGGAAAGGTTATTGAATTATTAGTTATGCTTAGCACGCACATAGAGAAGGTCAGAAAAACTGGCGTTATTTATACCACAAGCACCTGCAGCTTTTCTAGGTACTTACAATCTCTTTGTCTATTATACATATTTTACATAAACAGCAAAACTACTCAATTTGTACATTTGCGTGTTCTGTTACAAGTGAAAATGTTAAATAATTTTGCAAAGAAGAAGTATGTGCTATTTTGGAAATCTTTCCAATAGAATATAAACTGAATTTTCATAAAAATAATATCTTGATATAAGCTTACATGTAAAATAGTAAGCTACTTTTTAATTAAGTAGTTTCTTATGCTGGTTTTCCATGCCCTGCTCTGCATTTGTTTAATCTCAGCAAGAACTCAAAAACATCACTAAGAGAAAGCCAGGAGGAAAGAATCTGCTCTTATTACCTGTGATTCCGACATTTCAAACACCAGTGAAATCGGTGAACTATTTATACAGTGATGACTAGAACAGGTGACAAGTCAGCATCTGATAGAAATACACATTATCAACTGGATTTTGGGAATACAAGAATTCCCCTGCCACAAAACAAAGTCTGTCTTTAATACAGGACTCAAAATCTGCAGGCCTCCATGACACTTAATCTCAGAGATTTGTCAGGAGGTAACATTAGAGGGCCTAAGGATTGTTTCCGGCTCCAGACTGTACTAAACGGATCAAAAACTAAAACCCACTACTACAGAAAGGTTAACAAAATGATCAGCTTTCTGCACCTGATTTTCCTTTTGACAGTGTCATGAAGATTTTTCTGCTTGCCAAAACTTCAACCAAAGAAAATGAGCAGTTCATTGTGGCTTGTTGAAATAAATTATGTTCTGATCTCATAAAGGAGATATTTGTTAACAGCTGCATTACCAAAATTAAAGTAAGATAAGTGAATGCCTTAATTATGCACATCTTCTATCATAAACAAAAAAAGGACCTTGAAGGAGCTTTAAAAGGTAAGGATTCCAACCAAATATGGCTGGCTGCAAAGGTGGCTATAAAAAATTAATGTTGACTACCAACTTATTAATGTGTGAGAACTTAGGATCAGGCTTGGCAAATGCAGACGGACTGCTAGAGGAGGTTCTTAGAAAATGTTCAAACTTATCTTTTCCATCCAGCATGTTCAGATGCAACATGATAGGACTTCTGCAAATGTAGCACACCATATAGAAACTTAAGTTTTGAAATCAGTTTTCTCAGGCTGGAAGGGCGATGATACCAGCAGAAATAAATTCTCTTATGTTGCAGGAAAAAATGATTGCTTATCATTGGCACAATTGTCACTAATATTGCAAAGGGATAAAGAAAACAGCCTGTGAATTACAAACAGAGCATGTCAGCATATAGTACTTCAAATGTTTCTAGGCTGAAAGGAGAAAAATGGCCTAGGTATGCCATTTTACTATTTAATTTGAGCAAACTGTAGAAAAATTGTTCTCTCACTTAAAATTAAAAGCAAGAACAAGGCTAGAACAAGGTCAAAGTTAAAAACAAGAACACTGTGCTTTCTCCTTTGGTCCTACTTCTTATAGCCTCCAAGTCCAGCCAACATCGTCTGCCACAACTAGCCACACAGCTCATAGCTGAAATGATTATAGCAGCAATTCTGCAATAATTCTGATTAAAAGAATGTTTAAATTCAATTAAAGCCACTTATCCAAACGTTTGACAAAGCTTTCACCGTTTCCTGAACTCTTCCACACAGCAGTGCCATCCTTACAAGAAAAATAAAACATGCCGCAATCTTTATTTTCTCGGTTTCTCTGCTAGAAACACCATTCCCTTTCCTCTTCTATTCCTCACCATTCCCTCCTCTAGCCACATCTGTGACTTTTCTTTTGCTCCAGCATAAGTGTTCCGCGCCCTCCACCCCCCTGCTCCAGACCACCCCGTCCTGGCTCCCAGCGTTCAGCACCATGGCCAGCGCCGCGGCTGATTGAGAGGCTGCAGTCGCTCCAAGGCGAAAGCCGCCGTCAAACACAAGCCACCTATCTCCGCCCTCACTTTTCCTAGGTGGTAGGTCAGACACGCTAGTTATAACATATGGCTACCCTCATTCTGCTTCAAAGCTGCCGTTGTTATTCAATGACACTGCATAATGAAGAAAAAGGTTCCGGGTAAATGTTGTTTGCAACTAGGAAATGGTTGTAGTTTTTACAATTTCATTGTAATGGTGGCAAAAGGACAAGCATCGGTAAATGACCTATGTGGCGTTGTGATGATGTAATTTTGACTTTGGATGGGGTAGTCTGCTTGTTATATAAGTGAAGTTTGTGAAGACTGTGATGAATGTAAACTTTGATGACAAGTCTGGTTTTTTCTGGCAATAATAGTAATTGGTTTACTAAATGATGCTGCAGACAAGCAACTACTGACCTGGATTGTACAGAGCTGTAATTATTCACCATCTCTGTTTCTCCAGTTTATGTTCAAATTTCATTATAGTCCAAACAGTTCCCTTGGGAAAAGCATCTGGGGAGTCCAGAACACATCTGTTTCAGATACGCTACATAAATGTATATACACTGTTACATAAACATACAATACTGTACAAGTAACAGTGACTAATCTCACACTTTGGTTCAAATACAATTTGCTGACATCTCTTTTTATGCAGGGAAGCCTCACTTCTAAAAATGATAAAACTGATTTTGTCTAACTTGAGTTAGGAAAGCCTTATCAACACATCTTACTCACTCTCCTTTTAATATAAGAAACACGTAGGCAAACTCAGCAGTTGAATTCGATTCCATATCCAAATTTGGTGAAATTATAAGGTTTCTGAATGATAGGTATGTAAATGCGGCTGTGTTTCATATTACACATTTTCTGGACCTCTACTGCTACTCTGTCTTCACCCCTCCTCCATGCAGCTTTCTGCCAGTTACTGACAGAAAACACATCTGCAGATACTCTGACTTTTTAATTTTCCTGCCTATTTAAAGATCTTGCATTTGAGTTCATAAATCATTGAAATTATCTTTCTCCTTAGGAAAAAAAATAATGCATAGAAGCAAACAGTTAAATTTTATGTCAGCAGAATCACAAGTCGTGCCGAAAAGCTCCAGATGATATGTATTTAAAAGAAATCCATGCAAAGCTGTTTAGAAATTAAAAATAACTGACTTCTGGAATAAAGTGTGCTCTAGGTTACATGAAAGTACCTTTTTCCACAGCAGAATCTCGGGATCTACAAACTTCCCTGTCTGATCCTATGACCACATTAGCAACTGCTTCAGTTGTACCGTGATCCGCAGGAGTCGTGCACAAGCCATGTGAGCTGCATCTGCCCCCAGTAAAATGCAAATACCTGTACTGCATTTTACTGTTGGAAAAGACAGGCCTAATTCACTTCATTACAGTGACTTACAGATTAAAATTAAGTGCACAGCACCAGACAGATGTGGCCATGTATCCTGCAAAGTTTCATTTTACTCAATGCATCCAGGTGCTGATGTTGGAAATTTTGCTTCTTCTATGGACTCAGAGAAAGTGAGGCAGATTTCAACACATCTCCTCTGCAATGCAAGAGTGAACAAAAGGGAGAGTGAGCTCATACTGTTTTATCTGAACATCCTCTGCTGAACTGTTTTATGTGACCATGACCTATTACAGCTTTTAAACACATGCTTAATTTTAACCGTTAGAGTAATACCACTGACTTCAGTTTTCAAGCTCTCTTCAGCCTCCATAAGTTGAGTCTTCAGTTAAGACTGAAGAATCGTTTTTGTTGGTCAAACACTACTAGAAGGAGTAGGAAAAATAAAGTCTCTTTTATAAAAGTCAGAGGAGATTTAATCCAGGATTTAACAAAATACAAAAAGATCTTTTATCTGTCTATACAATGCTATTCACAGCATTGCTTTTCAGAGCAGAACCACATCTTTTTGTTCTCTTGTCTTGCAAGTTTCTATTTTTATACTGCCCTCCTACCGACAAAGCCTTTCACTCTTAAAAATAAGCTTTTTTTGTCATTTAAATCCCCCAAATCTCCATAATTTCACAGAATCACAGAATAGTTAAGGTTGGAAGGGACCTCTGGAGATCTTCTTGTCCAACCCCCTACCAAGGTATAGTCACCTGTATCAAGTGACACAGGAATGGGCCCAGGTGGGTTTGGAATGTCTTCAGAGGGGGAGGCTTCACACTCTCCCTGAGCAGCTCTTCCAGTGCTCTGCCACTCTCAGTGGAAAGAAGTTCTTCCTCAGGTTGAGACGGAAAGTCTTGTGTTTCTGTTTATGCCATTGCTCCCTATCCTCTCACCAAGCACCACTGAAGAGAGTCTGGCACCATCCTCTTGGCAGGATGATATTTATTTGCATTAATGAGATCCCCTCTCAGTCTTCTCTTCTCCAGACTAACCAGGACCAGCTCCCACCTCTCCCTCTAAGAGAGATGTTCCAATCTCTTAATCACCTTCTTTTGCCCTCTGCTTGACCCACTCCAAGAGCCCCATGTCTGTTGTACTGAGGAGCCCAGAACTGGATACAGCACTCCAGATGTGCCTTACTAGGGGCAAGAAGGGGGCAGGATTGATGCCTTAGGCCTGCTCTCCAAGGACACTCTGACTATCCTAAGCCCAAAAAGTATAAACCAAAAGCCTCTAAAGGGGGGGCAAATGTGGGGAAATTACATCATTAACTGAAGCTTTAATTGGAGAATAAACCCTGATAGGCAAATGAACCAAACCTATAATAGTGTAAAGAACTCGTGACCTGGGGTCCATCTTGGGGTCCATCTTGGCAGTAGCCTCTGGCTCCCCAGGATGTACCTTTGAAGGCCTTTCAAACAAATACCTACCTTTATTCCCTTATTCTTGTATAGTCTCTGTTTTAGGGGGCCCATCAAGGCACCAGGATCACCTCCCTGACCTGCTGACCACACTCTTCCCGATGCATCCCAGGATCCCACTGTCTCTCCAGGCCCCCAGGGCACACACAACTGGCTCATGGTCAACTTGTCACCCACCAGCACACCCAGGTCCTTCCCAGCAGAGCTGCTCTCCAGTAGGTCAGCCCCCAGCCTGTGCTGGTACTGGGGGTTATCCCTACCCAGGTGCAGGACCTTACACTTGCCCTTGTTCAACTTCATTAGGTTTCTCTCTGCCTAACTCTTCAGCTTGTCAAGGTCCTACTGAATGGCAGCACAGCCTTCAGGTATAATTCAAGTGTTACTTCCTCAAGTAAATAGTATTGGTTCACAACAAGCCAGTAATTTTCACAGCTATGGTCAATCTGAAAGATTTTCCTGTTGTTGCAAATTTAGTGCAGATAACTATACTTATATAAACTTCTAATAAATAAAATGGGTTTTAAGAGAAAGCAGATAAAAAGATCAAAATATAGAAGTATTTCTGAGTCTGCTCCAAAGCTTAACGTAGAAAAAGTTCCATGAGTGCCATATAACTGATCAGAAAAAAGAAAGGGAAGAGATGCACTTTCTACAATGTTTTGTTGGTATCACTGTAACATCCAGAGCCTCAAAGAGTCCAGTATCATTGCCATGATCCATCCTTTTTAAGTACAATATTTCTTTGAAAGTAAATTTGGACAACTTGGACGGCATGAACATAAATGGCTCTAAACATATTCCTAATTAATCTTTTGCCCTCTGGGGGTTACCCTTCTGCATGCATTTTTAGGACCTTAGCCACCATTTCAGGAACTGTGAAGAAAGAATAAGCTGAGGACACCTGCAATCTAACCAAAAATATGTTCAGTGTAACAGGTCAAAGAAAGAAATAGACATTTGACTTTCACTACCTCACCTATTTGCTGTCTGTACTTTCTCAAGTGTTTCTATTTGTCACTTCCTGTACTTTAATATTGAAGGACTATATGTCTCCTTCTCACAGGTAAAATCAGACCCTCATCAAGTGAGGTGTTGTACTATCAGAGAATTTTGTATCTTCAAATGGCAGATCTATTTCAAACACTGTTCAGTATAAATACTTATGTTTTAAAGAGTATGTTGTCCTGATAAATCTGTTAAGGTAATCTTTACTGTGCACTATCTGCTCTTCTTGTCAGCAGACTGGGCAGACACCTGGTGACTACTCTCAAGTTTTATTTATAATCTGAATGAACAAGCTCTTTCACTTCACTATCTATTCTCTTCGAATGTTAAAAATGTGCATCTCATTTTTATGCTATACTTTTATAAAATTGTATCAAAAGCCTAATCTGTTGTTATAAACATGCCTGTGTGTTTTTCACTGCACATTACACCTTTCCCTTTACTCCATGCACATGACACCTCCATCACAGCAACAGCCACTACAGATCAGAGAACAGGGAAGAGAAAGCAACTTCCTCAGCTCATCATGGTCACCGTTACTTACTTTTTTGTATTCCTAACTAAAGAAGTTAATTTCTTGAATAAAAGGACACAAACATATATAGTTTGAGGGAAGTTACCTTGCAAGACACCATACCAGTTTATGAAACTGCAACTGAAAATAAACAGTAAGGTTACTCTGAAGTCATAGTTTAAAAACAGGTTTCAGCAGGGGTCTAGATATACACAATACAACTAAAAATGAAGTTTATACTATGAAGCACTCAGTCAGCAGCTATTTCTGAAGATGAAAATTGGCATCATGGAAGGGTTCAGCAGTTTTTGTAAAAGAACTAGTTGTGCCTCATACTAAAAGTGTGAACTTGGCTCTTGTAATGAGATCTCTTACAGAGCTGGATTGCCACTGTAATAAGCCTCATTCCAAGTGGAGGCAGTGGATGCCACACACTTTCACCCCCATGCAGCCTATGACATTGTCTCACACAACCTTCTCAGAAATAATACAGGGAGACAGTCTAGGACAAAACACTATAGGGTCAGTGAAAGACTGGGTAAACACATTGACATAATAGTTATAAATGATCTGATAGTTAAAAGTAGTTGCAATTTGTTCAAATGGACGCATGTGTCAACATGTGTCTGCTCCTGTGTTTGATGCTGCTTGGTGTTTTCACATATATAAGAGGTCATTAATAGACAGGTCATAATTGCTTTAGCAAATTAAAAATATGTAGGTTTTTTAATACAGATACTCCAAATCTGGGAATGCATGCTTGAGAGCACACAAGAATTAAAACAAATCCGGACAATCTAAAAAAGTGGTCAGGAAGACCCCCCCCCACAACCAACTCAAAAGAGACAAGTACCTCCCTCAGGGAAAGTGAATCTCCAGATGAAGTTAATTCATATAATAAAGTCTCTCTACAACCCCATACTCTCTTCAACACAGAGGTGAATCTTGGCAAGTCTGGAGACAGCTGGGCACATTCTGTGTTATTTCATAAATTTACCTTTGTCTCAAGATTTTCTTGCAAATTACTACTACACTAGATGCTCTGTGCTAGTATACTTAGAGCTGCTCCTGGCACTCTGGAGGGCCCTCAATTATTTGGCATTCTTTAGAAATTGAATTTTTTTATTCTTTCAGGCATAGAGCAATGTGCTTTTGCTGCTTTTCATGCAAGCATTTGGAAAGGGTAGCAAAGAAGGCTGCTGGATATAGTTTAATAATGGTGCCAGAAATTCATTCTGAAAAGGAAATTGAAGATTTCAATATAAAGTAAAAAGAAAATCTTTACTCCCTTAAGCTGAAGGGCTGGGTTATTTGTGTTTTCAAAGAACAGAGCTTAGCTGTGGTCACACTATAAGCTTTTGTAAAAGGAGACTAGTGAGCCAAGGGAGCCACAGCACAGAAGAATTTAATCCACTACAAAAACCATGGTCCTCAACTACATGCAAGAAAGCATAGCTTCACACAGCTAGTCATGACTTCCATTTGACGAAATCCAAATGCTTCTTCTGCAAAAACCCTACCTTCACACAGACCTTTGGCTTCTGCTCACAAGTATCTAGAAATAGACATTGGTGACTCCTAGAAAATGACTGCTAAAGAGCTAAGGGACAATGTCATAAGGATCTGAGTACACGCAAACACCACCTTAGAGACAGTAATCACACAAAGCAAGTAACCCATGGAAACATCTGGAAATACTTACAATAACGGAGCACAACTACTATCAAGAAACCCAAATGATAGCATAAAAAGCAGCAGAGAGAAATGGACTACATATTTCAGAACTACATTTAAAGATCTTGCAGGTTTTGCTATAAAACATACACGAACACTGTCTCACACTGAAATCTACCCTAAGACGGTAGGGTAGCCCAATCTTACGGGCCTAAAGTACTTTGGGAAGGATTACCACAACTAAGTACAACATTAAATAGCTCTTTAAGCCATAGGAGCTTAAACAATAGCATCAACAATATAATGAACCACCCCTGATGTATCAGACTTTTGATATTTTATCCCAGAGCATGCCCATATGCATGTTGCAGTTTCCCTCAAAAGGAGTTATTCAAGTTAATATGATTACAAATTACAATTAATGTATTACCATAAAACCCCCAAACCTGTTATCCTTCAGCATAACAGATTTGGCTTCCATCATTCTACCCAAAGCTGCTGCTTTTCTGTCAGTTTAGCTACACTAGGACTTTCACTGTTTTTAAATCCCCTGATTTACTCAAGGGCCTTGAAAAACTCCCAGCCATGGCTGTTCAACATAATTATTTGTTGTGAAAACTAAGTAGATATTACATACACAAGAAGTTGATGTCTCTTAATGCACGTGTGCATATGAAGCACTCAGGCATCTTGCAGCCAGGCCCACAGAATGGTGCTGACAGAGGCAATGACGGTCTCTCTCTTTGCCAGTCTATGCAAAACACCAGTAGACTACAGAACTCTTCACTGACTAACTCATTAAAAGTCACCTGGTGAAGCTTATCAAGTAGAGCAGAGGAACCTTTCATCCTCAGCACTACCGAAATTTTGGTTCTGCAACTGCTGCAGTCTTGGTGAAAACTAAAATGATTGAAACTCAGAAGGGCTTTCTGGAAAAATAATGAAAAAAGAAAAAGTGAGTTTGCAAAGGTGCATGTACCACTTCTCATGGTATATGTTCATTTCCAGCCCAATCATTCCCAAGAGGTGAGGCACAGCATCATCCCATATGAGTTTCCAAGTGGAAGAGACACCAATCACCTCTTTGGGCTGTGAGTGCAGGTTGCATGAGGGTGCCAGAACTGCTACAAGGACACAGAAAACACACCTGAAAAGGGGCAAAACCACCTTTTACTGGAACCCCTGATTCCTCAGTCACCCAGGGCTCCTGAGCCCATTGCTGAAGGAAACAGACAGAGGAGCACATCCAAATACCAAGACTGCCTGAGAAATCACCAAATACCTTTCAGAACATCATTATTTGGGCTTCCCAAATAACTCACTTAGTCATGTGTAGCAGAAACAAACACCATTCCCCTACAAGAAATCTGCTAAGCAGAAGGAAGAGAATGAGAGAACCACTCTACAGGAAGAATCATCACCATTCTTGAATCATTCACATCATTTTAACACACAGATGGTACAACAAAGTTCTTACTTGCAGAAGTGGTGAGCGCAAAAAATTTACTGTAGAGTAGCAGGCAGATGCAGTCTGTTTTCCAAGTACTCTGACTTCCACTTAAGTATCTGCATTTAACAAGAACAACTGTGCCTACCCAAGCAATCGTTTGAATGAATTGAAGACAGCTTTCAAGCTAACAATCCCTTTTTCACCCTCAGTCAGTGAAGTAAAAAACCCAGGCTGCAGACCATCTTCAAAGCTGAATTTTATGAAATTTTAGGGAAATTTATGTTATGTGAAAGCATATTTTCCCTTATTTTTGCTGTGTACCAAGATTTGCACATGCTGTTATGGCCAGAATTTCTTAAATATTAACCCAAAAAAGTGCTCTACGGTGAAAGACTCCATTTTGTCAGTTTTAAAGAAATCAGGTTTTATGTTAAATATACTTTAGATGTAAAACAAATCAGCTTTGTTTCATAATGATTGTAATGGCAGTCTAAACTGAAAAGCATTCTGTATGGGGATGACCTATCTGCAGCTTTTCAGACTTGAAAGTCAGAAAATACTGGTTTCAGTAGTAGATTCAGCTCATTCAGCCCATGGGAATGGGGAAAGGTGGGGGTGCTGCTGGTGTAAAATCAGTGAACAACCATCCCATTAGTCATCCCAGTCCTGTCAGAGTCTAGTCCTATGAAACCCAGAGGCAAAAGTCTTCATGGCCAACTGAAAATTTTCATATTTCATTTTATCTTTCAAGGTAGTTTAAACTACTTTGGTAGAGAACCTGACACATGAGAATTTCATGAAAGAAAGGTGTGCTTAAAGCATGTATTTTGTATTGGAGTTTGAATGGAAATCATTGCCAGGATGACATACCTGTATCTCAGCACAGCAGGGCAAACTCTCATAGTACTCCCAGTTCAAGGCAGAGCCCTAAA
Source organism: Corvus moneduloides (assembly GCF_009650955.1). Classification (NCBI taxonomy): domain Eukaryota; kingdom Metazoa; phylum Chordata; class Aves; order Passeriformes; family Corvidae; genus Corvus; species Corvus moneduloides. The sequence goes on from NC_045511.1 coordinate 69,304,564, forward strand.
TGAACTCTGACACTCCACCATAAATCAACAGTTTCTGAGCATTATAATGCTCATTTCATTTTCCAGTCTTCTCTTCAAATTTTTGAGTGCAGTTTATTTGAGAAGAATAACTCTTCATCTGGAGTCCATGAAAATGTTCATTTCTGAAGGGCTGAAGGATCAGATTAAACTTTGTTACTTCCCAGCACCAGAAAGTTCTAACACAAATCAAGTATGTAGAAAAGGCCAAATCAGGGATAACAGCCTTCTGCATTTTCTTTGAAAAAGCTAAAGGCAAGGAAGAATATTCTCACTTGGCTTTCCTCTTTGCACTACTCACAGAAGCACAGTGTGGCAACTGGGGAAGAAAGGATGATTTTTATCCTGTGTCATGTTATTAGAAGGGTGACCCCAAGAAGATACACAAGAAGAGAGTTTAGCTGGAGAAAATGAGAAATTGACAAGCAACCTGTAGCTGCAACTAGACATTTGTGAGCAATGTTATCTGTTATCTGCAGCTGTTGACAGAAGTTTGACCATCTCAGAAGAAGAGATGTGGAGTCAGTGTGAAAGTAAGAGCAGATGTAAAGCATCTCTTCTGAGCACCTCTGTGGGAAAGGAGGACACCACCAGCTGGGGTGCTGACAGTGCCTCAGAAATTTCTGATGCCCAGAGCATCTCAGGTGTGGGTAAGCACAGAAGAGAAAGGCTGCTCTGCACAACTGCTGGAGCTCAACACACTTTCAGACTCCTTCACCTGATGAGGCACAGAAGAAACCTGTGCATCCACTGTGCCCTGGCTAGTGCCAAGAGCACTTGCACCACACCAGATGAGTTACCTTGGGGTACCCAGCCCACTGAGCTTGAAAACAGAGACAAGAGACAGAATGAAGCTCCCAGAATCCAAGGGGAAATGGTCAGCAACATGCTGCTCCAAAGTCATTGAAATGTGGTTCTTCATGTCATAGTTCGGCAGTGAAAGCTGCAGCATTAGGTTTATGGTTGGATCATAGGATCTTAAGGTTCTTTTGTATCCTACATAATTCCTTCATTCTATCCAGGCATTTTATCATCTCTATTGGGCTTCAAGAACCATTATGACCAACAGCTTCCAACCCTCTTTGGAGACATTTTTTTACCTAAATTTGGAATGCTGTGTTGTCCATCACTGATAGAAGATGGGACAAACACTTCCAAAGAAAATAAGAGTTACATTAGGCTTCTAAATATCCACCATTGATTTCATCTCCATCAGTGCACCTTCTTTGGTGGTTTCCATTCACCTGACAGCAAAAGGAATCACAAAAGTCACTACACATTAAAAGCTTGCCACTTACCCTCTCATCCACCCGAGGTGTGCCTGGCTGCACCTACACGTGTGTGTACACATATGAATTCACGGCAGATAAATGAATTATAGAGCATTCACAAGAGCACCTTATTGCTTCAGGGACAATGATAAGCATGATTAGTTTCAGTCAGCTGTTTTACCTCCTAGCAGTTAAACAAAATGGAGTGTTTTCTACAATAAAACTGATGTTGTAGTGTAAGGTCACAGATGAATGAAGAGACAATGGAAGCTGACAGAAAGGACTAACAAGCCAAGGAGCCATCATTCAGATTATTGATTAGTAGATACTGAAAGACCCTTATATAGCTTTGTCAGGCTAAATGGCAGTAATTTAGGCACAAATTTCACTGCCCAATAAGAACAATATATTTTCCAGCCTATGCCAGCCACATGTACTTCTCTTACAAGCTATACAAAAAAATTGTTACATAAATAACTTCCAGAAGCACTGAAAAACAGTAACTTGATGCAAGACTCGTCATTCTCATTCACAACTCCCATACCAAAAACTATATCTATAACAGAAAATAAATTTTCTCCATTTGCTTATTAGGCTGGAACTAAATTTCTATCCCTCAACTTCCCAAAATGGTCTGTCCCGTGCACAGTTTATCGAAAAGAAAAGTGAACTGATTAGTCACTGCATGAGGATTCAGAATAATTTAACAATTTTTGCTTATCTTTAGTCATGCACATTTCTCTTTTGCTGGACTTAAAGGAGCTAACACCATGTGGTCAGATGTAAAAAAATAGTAAAAATATGTGAAGACCTTCACCTTACCCAAACTGTGCTAAGGTACAGTAAAAGGAAGGTGTAGGATGAAACCTTGCAAGGATGAACATCAGCTTCTACAGCTTCACTCTTCCCTCAGATCTACTGTTGGGCATGTGCACCAAATGACAGGAGAGTAACATCTTACCTGTATTTCACCACCTGGAAAACATTCTGTGTTGAAGGTGATCTCTTCATCAAGCACAGAATGACCATAATACACTGAAAAGTGGCTGCACGATCATTATAAAATTTCAATTCTGTAAAGATTTTGTGTCTACTAAATAGACTATGATAAATCTGATGTTGAACAAAGTGAAGGTTTTCCAATGCTAGAATCTTCCTTTACTCAGAAGACAGATGGGAAAAAAAAAGGTCTTCAAACCTCACAAAAAAGAGAGAGTGAAGAGGCAGAAGGCATCATGGAAAAAAAAAGATAAAATGACCAATAACACATTATAGGAACTGGATGAGACACAGTTAATTGATTAACCTGAACTCGTGGATGCAATTGCTCAAATTAAAGCAATATCTAAACTCTTGTACAACACTTACTTAGCCTTTTTAGACTAAAACAAAACAAATGTCACAACAATTTAAAAAAATGTTAATCAGAGGGAACTGAAGGACTGTACTGTTGGTCTATATTGCTGAAGTCATTTAAAGCTCTAAGAATATGAACTGCGGATATATGGGTACATACATTAGCCTGGGGAAGAGTTAATGTGGCTTCTGTAGAGAGAAACTGTGTGTCAAAATCACAGAGCTTCTTTGAAAGATTCAGCATGTATTTGGATATAAAGTAGGTTTGATTGATTAGTCTACTTGGATTTTCAGAAATTACTTGACAAAGTCCCTCAAAACAGGTGCTTGAAGAAACCACAGAAGGCACTGATGAATTAGTAGCTGATTAAGAGATACAAAACAGGGAAGGAATAAAAGTTTGGAAGTTTGGTTTTCACAGTGCAGAGAGGTCATCAAAAAGTCTAATTGACCAGAGCTGGTGTCTGCTACCCAAGGAGCCAAGATGTAAATGAGGTGAAAATAGCTGGTTGAGATTTTTTTATAATCCAATTTATCCATAAGTTGATGCCTAACTGCAAGAGGAGTCTACTGAGATTCAGTTATGGGGTATTAAATGGCAGAGAAAATTCACTGTGAATAAATATTAAATTATGAATACTGAACACAATCCTAATTTCATGTATTAAACAGAATATTGGCCTATTACCACAAGAAAAGACATCTTGAAATATAGACAAAAATAACACAAATCAAGCCTTTAACTAGAAGGGAAAAAAAAAAAAAAAGGCAACCCAAAACCCAACGACTGTTAAGAGGTATTAAGCATTAGTCCATGTATAAATTCATTGGGTGAACATCTCCCCTGGTTTATCTCCATCTATTCAAAAATCTGCTGGGCACACTGCTTGGAAACCTTCTCTAACTAACTTTTTTTATGCAGGGAGTTTGGACTGGATGATCTGAACAAGTCCCTGCCAGTTCTGTCCGTTCCATGATTGTGTGTTACACCTCAAGCACTGCATGCAAATTTACATTACTATTTTGTTACAAGGAACAGAGCTAAAGGTTCAGATTTAGCTTCTGATTTCTGGAGGCTGAGGGACTGCTCTGGGCAAACATCTAAGGATAGATGTACCCCTGTCTAGGCATATGTTTCTCACTACAGGTGGGAGACAAGATACTGGCCCAAACAGGCCTTTGATCTGACCCAGCACCGCCATTCTTACGCTGTAGAAATTCAGATAACTTAGGATGACCAGTTCATTTGGAATTGTATTGCAAACATATATGTATGCTTTAGTCAGTAGACTCTGAAGTGGCTGAAAGTTCTGGAAACAAATACTGCGTGTTTCCGAACAAGATGTCTCCACAAGCAGAATGGAAAAACATCCATGCTATCATTAGAGTCGATTCTTTCTGGAAGGCAAAGTTAAGTTTCCTTTAAACACTAAAACACACATACCCAGTGCACTGCATGCCCATCTCTGAGCGCAGCAACTGCAGTTTAGGTACATTTTCCACCAGCCAGGCACTAAGGATGTAGGAGAGTACATCGGCCCCCGAAGACATTTTGATTTCAATTTGAGATAAGAATATGGCTAGGAGAATCTGGCTGATCCTTTGGTTGTGTCAACAGATCAATACTGAACTCACTGCTACCAACAAGAGGACACTGAAAATCAATGCAGTTATTCTGAAGATAACTGAGAAGAACTCTCCTGAGTCATCAAGACAGCTCCTGGTAACATGGGCAACCATGTCACACAGTCTCTTCTGCAAAATTATCACATACCAATTTTAGGCACAATTCTCGTCTGTCTTGCCCATATTTAAAAGGCTTACAGATGGTTACAGACTTTCTTCTAAATTATAATTTTTATTGTAATCATGGTCAAGGTAGTTCTCTTTTCCCTTGCATGCACAAGGAGTCCTCAAATATAAGTGAAATATTCTAACTCACAGGTGTGGTCCTCTGTTGGAGGACTACCACAACCAACCACCTGGGAGTAAAAAACCAATTCCTCCACAGTATACTTTCAGACGAAATGCTTACAAGTAAGTTTAAAAGAGGTTTTTCATAATACATACGAAGGCAAGTGTTTTACGTCAATGTTGCTGTCACCTTTTACAACTACAACTATTATGCTGGATGGATAAAATAAAAGGACATATCAGGTCCCAGACAATTCACAGACCCACGTAATTTTCAAATGCCATATTGAAACATTCTTTTTTGTTTGACAGACTTAGTGGAGATGAGTCCTTCCACATGCAGCACTTGATAAATTTATACATATTTAATCCACATTTCAAAAACAGGAGGAGGAATATACCTATCTGCATACTGAAACTTAATCTACTGAAACATCAACATTTCTGTCAGCTTCCTGACTAGCACACCAATTATATTATTTGGCAGCCATCACACAAAGACAGGTGTAGAGTGACCAATTTTGCAGCTTCTGAAGTTGTGTCCATTAAATATGTGAAGATTATTTCTTTCTCTTTGCATACAGATGATTGAGAACGCATTCTAGTGTTTTCTCTTTTTAGAGAAATTTCTCTTTTTAGAGAAAACACTAGGAGCTGGGAGGAGGGAAGGTGAGAATAGACTCCCCTAGTTAAAGGAGCTAGGAATCACCAAAGGAATATAAAAGAAGAGATTCAGCCTTGTTATGGGCAATTCTGCAAGAATTCCGATTTTTTTCAGTTTCAATTGGAGTGGAATAATGGTATAAAGGGGAAAAATTTTATTAGCCATTTGCTTCTAGGATTTTTTTTCTCAATCTCAAGAAAATTTGCCTATGCATCTAATCTTCATCAAAACTTTCCAGAAAGACACTGCACATTACTTCAGTGTTTTTGCTTTTCTCAGGCATGCGTGTTTCAGCACTATGCCTTTGGTTGGTTATACATCTTATTTAATATTTGAATTATTGCCTTTGGCATAAACTTGGGAGTATGCTGATTCAGTTTGCTGATGATAAAGGTGCGGAGGCATTGGCAGTGCAGCAGAGGGCTATAATACCAAAAAGCAAAAGCCTGTACTTACTGCCTGGGGATTAGGATCACAAGAAAAGGGATAAAATTTCACTGCATTAACTGCACAGTCATGAAGTACAGACAAACAACAAATCTCATCAATTGCAAACAGAGAAGGAAAATGGAAAACATAGAGTTTGGGCAACAAAAAACCAGACAGCTATAAGCCACCATGACAGCAGCTGTAAAAAAGGCAAATGTGACCCCATCCCATTCAATAATGTTAATGTTCTTATTAGAAAAGTCTGAGAATTTTGTATCTGGAGGCAGTAGACAAACACTGCTTCTGTAACCTCTTTATGTTCCAGTAGGGAAATAAGTCATATGAAAGCTGCACCACTTTTGATGTAGCTTGTAAAACACAGTCCAAGCAAGAACCAAAGAGAGAAGATGAGAAGAGCTAAGAGGGACCTGAATCAGAACTCTCAAAGCACCATCACACACTATATTAACTTACTTCATACTTAAAATCTTGTTAGAGTGAAGAATGTTTTTAATGAACACAAAATGTAAAAGGGTTTGAAAATTTTAATTCAAAACTGTTGAAAAATTCCATGGTGTGAAACGGTCCCTTATCCACAACGTGTAAGTACCTTGATTACTCATTCTAACTCAAAATAAAGATAAATGCCAAAATATTGAACTTTATCATGGGATGAAAATTCCAGAGTCCTCAAATATGACAATTAACTATTGCAAGGATAAGAATATGTGGATAAAACAAGCTTTAGCAGGTAGAGCTCTGAAGAATTACATATGGTCTTCTAATGGCCACATGCCATTGTGGTTGACTAACACATCTTGCTAATCATTATTATTCTATCTCGGCTGTGACTACAGCAAAACACAGGAAAATGCTATTACTAGGTATTCAATACAGTTGAGACACATGGCTCAAAAGAAACACATGGCAAACTATTCAAACAGGCTATCTGGTATATATTTATTGTGTTAGTTCACAAATAGCAAACATAACCAGTTCACAGAATAGGGACTGACAAGAGAAAGAAAGTAAGATTTTTAGGGCTATTTATGTGAAGAATAAATTTCACCAGCCCTAATTTAGACAGTCATTTGCAAGGGAAATACATCTAATATGATTTTTCCATCACAAATGACATTTCATCTTTTCTAAAGTCATGCAGGAAAAGAATGTGAAGAGGTTAAAATATTTTGCTTTTTTCTTCTAATACGTGTCGCATGAACAATAAAAATAGACTAGTATGGATGAAACCATCTGAAATCATTGTACAACAACATGAGCTAGCGTACTTTAATTAGACAAGCTGAATATTGAAATGGTCAAAACGATGCCATCATGCTGAATAGAAGGTGACCAAGGGTTTCTTTCTCATTTGAAATTAATGATTCTCTGAAAAGAAAAGAATATTCTCTTTATGTTACTGCCAATCAAATCAACTCTGTGAACAACTTTTATAGTAATGAATAAAACTGCCTTTTTCACTCAGTTTTATTCCTGCTGCACCTACTTTTGAATACTTACAATATAAATTATGAATAGAGATGTGATTTGAATTCAAACTCAAAAAATCATTTACATGCATATTTATTATGAAGGTAATACGGAGATGGAGATGGGTTTCACCCCTACAAGTGTCAGAGAAAACAAAAATGCTAGCGAATTTTAGGATCTCTTTCACCGTGGATTTTCCACTACATATTGACCCCATTTGGAATTGATTACTGATCTTACTTAGAATTCATCAGCTACTAATTTTAACTACTAAACTCTATTCTTGTTTACAGTTAACACATTTCTTGAATTGAAATGCTGTGAAGGGAGAATAAGATAGAATTAATTTACCAGTCTTCCTCCTCCCTGCACCAAACAAAATTATTGCCTTTTCAGTGTCATAAGTGTTGCTCCAACATTACTTTTGGTTCTAGTAGGACTTTTTAAGACTAGAATTTTAAGACTAGATTAACTTAAGTTAATCCTCTGCCAGTTAGCTAACAGGCCAGTGAACAGTGTGCTCCACAAGCATCTGCAGCTTCCAGTGAAAAGGTTGCAAAGATTCCCAGAAAAAAAAAAAAAAAGAAAGGTGAGGGGGAGAAGAAAAAAACCCACATCTTTATTAGGTTTCTTCCTCTGATCGCCTGAAGCCTAAAGTCATTAAACAATGTCATTAGTCATTTCCTAGTGGTCATCAGTATCTACACCATAAAGTATTGCTTCCCATTACAAAATCATCTTTCAACTCTTTCGTTTTTAATTTTACTGTGCTAGTCAGAATATCATGAGGGTTTGGAGAGAATGTAGAGAGAAGGATCACTCGCTGCACCCACAGCATCAGGCGGGGGGGGGGGGGGGGCATTCAACAAAGCATTCAACAAAGCTAAAAACATTAATGTACATGTAATTTACAGCTCCCTGAGCTTAGACTATGATAATGGCGTCAGAGTTCTCAGCATGTCTTCATTCAGCTTTAACAAGTCATTATTGCACAACATGGGAAGCTGACAAACATATTCTCCATCAGGAAGACAAAAAACCAAACATCTTGTAAAGCACTATACATCAGATCAGAACTGTGGTTCATTAATCTAGAAAATATGTCAATAGGTTAAAAAATGCATTCAAAAAAAGCCTGTACTCATCCATGGCAGACACTCTCAGGGCCTTATAAGCCTTAGCAAAACATCAGTTTTTTCTGCAAAAGTCTAAAGCTGTGTAATACCACCACATTAAAAAAAAAAAAAAAAAAAAAAAAATCAAAGTGTGCCAAAAGCATTGAAATTTTTTCTGGTCCAAAGCATGTTCTTAAAATACTCTCATTGATCCACAACATTAGGCTGGTGCTGGACACCTAAAAAGTCAAAAACCAGCAAATACCATCTTGTATTCAGAGAGAATCTGGAAGAGATGCATTCTCAAGTTTGAATAAAATTCAAACAACTAATCACCAAAGAACATAATAGCTAAAGATCTTATTATCAAGTGAAAGCTGCACAATGTAGGGCCAGCCTTCCTTATATGGGTACAGAAGTCAAATCTTTTCAACATGGTGTGTTTAATTTTTTTACAGATAAGTACAAAATAAAATCACATACCACATTCTTTGGCACTGTCAGTGTGACTCTGTTAACAAGGACTATTAAGAGAAAATCAATATGAACATTATTTCAGAAGTACTTGAAGATAATACCAGTGGCAGCTGGTCTGATTGACTATCCCTCCCTGCCACCTCAATACAAAAAGATAAAAACAAGACATTTGTTGAACATTCTTATTTGTGTTCTGTTCTGCTTAAGTCTGTGGAGCAAGCAGGGTTGTCTTCATTAATAAAATCACACTAAATTGAGTATACTAAGATGCAGTATTTGTACCCAAAGGCAGTGAACCTGGTAGACATGGGTATGCTTTAAAGATCAAACGACCGAAAATAAGTAAACATATTGGTGTGCTCATAATCATCTCAACTGTGAAGAAAATATGAACATTTGCAAGAAGGAAAAATTATTGCGGGGAAAGGTGTGGAGGGGAACACATACATGGCCCTGTTTTAGAATTGACAGCTATTCATTAAATCCAAGCGAGGTGTTTTTTTTCTTTTCACAATGCTTGGAGACAGGCCAGGGGAGAGATGTACCACACGTTTCTGATGAGGAGGGTCTGGGGAAAAGGACTGTGGAGATGACATCAGTTCTGAGATAAAGTTGGAGTTCTGGCATCTTATCTGTGGCATATGGATGCTCACAGCAAGGTATGCATTGGAACACAGACTATATATTTTTTGAAGGGCATAAAATTTAGTGGTTTGTTTTTAAGGCTGTGAATTATGACTCTTGGACTTGCTTTTACCTCATCCCCCACAAAATGCCATAATATATAGATAGTAAACTGTCTAAGAGCAGAATGTTTTATAATTATTTTTGCTCCTCAAGAGGGGTCCCATTTCCTTCTCTTTTACATTTTATGTTTCTTTATCTCTAGCACAGATAACCACATAAATGAAAGGAGGCCAATTTATAATCTACAGCAGTATGTTGTTCAAGTGATTACTTTTACTTGCGTCTGAACTAGCACACAGTTCAAACCATGGAATTTGGTGGATCACTCCAAGTAATTTCTCTCTTCTTGTTCCCTGAAGATGAAATTCAAAGAGAAAATCTTCAGTTGCTACAGATTGAGTGGTCACTTGCAAAGTCATATTGTTGCAGGGTCTCCTAATTTAGAATTCCTTTACAAGGAGCAAAACAACACCTCATCAATCTATATCACAGGGCAACAGATGCAAATATTGATGGTCCCCAATTGTCCATGTGTTTTAACAGAGAGTAACCTATGATAGTAATGACATTGACAATGAAAGGCCAAATGAAGGATTGTTAACACCAAATGTAAGAGAACTTCCAGTGTATCAGTGATTGGTTGTAAAAGGTGTCATTCTTACCATTTTTTTTTAAATGGAAGAGGTACAGAAATGATAAATATCTGGAAAGACATTAGACAAACCAAGAGCAAAAAGCAGCATCAACATTTGGAAATAAATGGTTACCCTTTCTCAGAATTATCAATGCACTGGAAAAAGAATATTCCTTGTCAAATTACTGATTTTTCAGATAATAAAGGTTTGCTTCTTGTGAACAGAGGAAGTATGGTAAGAATACCTAAACAAAGAAGAAAAATGTCCAAGTTTCTATGTTTAAATTCTGCTTCATTGCAAAAGCACAAGGAAGTATATGTTCTTCTTTTTTTAATACAATCTGAACTCCTACTAATGGTTCATTCATATTGTATATATATAGATGAAAATAATACTCAAACCTTTGCGAGTTTTTCCACACAACATGCAGTGTCAGAAGATTGCTTTTCCGAAGCCCAGTCAACCTTGTGGATAGCAGAAGACCACAGAAAAATTGCTCAGGTTTACTGCAATAAAGCTGGCTCAATTAAAGGGCGGGGAATGACTGATTTTTAAAATTTCTTTATTGAACTTTTCAAAAAATACTCAGGAAAATAAAACTTCTTTGATCTGAGTGACTGAAGAGGATAGTTAGCCCTTTCTAGCAAGTATTTGAACTTCCATAGATGGGGCAGAGGCTACTGCAAACTGCTGAGTCTTTTTTCACTGACCATCACACGTAACTGGTGGTCTCTTAAAGTATGGCTATTTACTGTGTGAGCAAGCATTTAAACATCTCTTACTGGAAGAATTCTACCTATGAAACTGTATGCATTACAGTCCCTTACACAACAGTGTGCACACTTGGACACACAAAAAAAGACACAGTGGAATGAACACATAATGTGCTTCTGATACCACAGAACTCAGTAAATTTATCTGCCCAGAATCACACAGGCTTATTCCACAATCACACATAGGAAAGTGCTTCCAATTGCACTTGAAAATACTTATCTGATTTCAGATATTCTCTCTTCAGCAAGACTTGGACTTTGATGATCGTGGTAGATCCCTTCCAATTCAAGATATTCTATGATTCTCTCTTTAATATGCTAAAAGAATGACTTTGTTACATCCTACCTCTTGCAGACTAATGCAATGTTTTTGAAGCATGACAATTCTTGTATTAATACAAATTATATGATTATCACTCCTAAAACCAATCTGTGTAAAAAACTTTTTCAGCATTCTTAAGAGTACTTACTTCAAGAGCTATTCATATTCTGTACTAGAAATATAATTTTTCAAATTAGAAAACACTATCAAAACCAGTGACATAAACGCATAGTGGCTGACAGAAAAAAAATCTTGAAAATCACGAAATAACTGTTCTCTATCAAAACTTTTCATTATTAATAGCTCTTTTTTTAAGTACGAGAAAACTGTTAAATTTACACAGAATGATCACCCACTCATTTCAGATATTATTTACAGAATGGTAAATTTTCTTTCACTGCTTTTTCGACACAGCTTTTTATTTCTGAATCAACCAGTTGTTGAACTGAACCAGACAAAACTGGGAAAAAAATCACTCCCTGCATCCACTAAAGAAATTTAGTTGTCAAAGCCTGGGCTATTCACTACAAGTTCTCGTTTCTGGTACCCAAGTGAGAAATTTCATCCTGCCTTCTCTAGCTATCTCCTATTTTCCTGCCTTAAAGCAAGGTCCAACTACAACATTCCCAAATGAGGCCTCAGACCCACCTCTTCAATAACCTTCCCTACGGGCAGGGACTGCCAGAGGGAAAATGCCTCCTGCTTGCCTGAAGGCATGAGGGTAAAAAGCAAGTTGCAGTTTGTGGCACAGGCAAATCTACACTGGCAGTTTCTACTCAAAGATAATTCTCATCCTGATTCCTCTAAGGACTCCACGCTCTCACATTCAGACAGCTAGGACCATGCGCTGTCTGTCAGTTGCACGCCTGCATCACTTGGGAAAACCCTCAGGTCCACTACAAAAAAAGTCACAAGCAAGTGAGCAAAAGTGTTATTGAAGGAGGGACAGACCTACTTTATATGCACCCTAAAGCACAATGAGCAAGTGATTTTCAAAATAAACAGGGCAAAGAGGCTGTAAAACAAATTACTTTTGAGATGAACACAAAAAGGAACCTTTTTTATTGAAGGGATGGAGGGCAAAATAATTGGCATGCTCTCAAAGCAAAAACTATTTGAACTTCAAAGCATCAAGTGCAAAACCAATCCACTTCTATAAAATAATGCTTTTATCAGCTTGACAAAGAAGTTTTAGCTTTGTTAGCTTAAGTCAGCTAACAAAGGAGTTAGCTTATTTCATCTACTACTGCCATTACAAAAGTAGATGTTAGGATGACAGCTCTCATAAATAGGATTGACAGAGTAAGGCGTCATTCTGCACTCTGAAATCTTGAGTTCAAACCGTACACTGGATTTAAACTTTCTCTGTGCTAAAAGCTCAAGGACATTAACCACCTATGATTCAGCTCACACTGTAAATCCAATCTAAGTTGCCAAGTATTGAGAGCCTCTCAGTCTCAGGTCTTCAGCAAGGATCACACAACTGAAAGACTGCCCATGCAGGAAAAGGTAAGATTTGGAAGATTTATCATTCTTACAAGAAAAAAAGTGCCAGTAACTGCCCTGTTGAGTTTTGGTTCGGTTTTTGTTTGGGGTTTTTTAAAATTATTATTAATTTAACCTTTGAAGTTGAAAGAAAGCCCGAAGGATTTGATTGGAAACACTTTCGTCTGCTTTTGACCACTTAATAGATTTGCAGTCTGCCTACAATAGTAACATTAGACAGTTTCAACTCAGATAGTTATGTAGTTAGTTAGGCAAAGAGGGTGCATGGCAAGTAAAATGCCAACAAAGAAAATTTCCGTTTTTTGTAATATTGCTGAGTATCAAAAAAATCACTACTGAATTTCTTCTTCACTCAAACACCATATTTAGACCCTGAATTCAGAAACTCTGTACCAAAAGATGCAGCAAGGGTTATATAAGGCTAACGAAAGGTTTTAGTCCCTAAGGAAACACAAGTTTAGAGTATAATATTTTCAACATCTTTTTCCAAGGGAGTGTGGAAAATAAGCTTTTAAATTAAATACACTCAGAAGAAATTCCAAACTCTACAACTGATCAACTTTGCAACCTGTAAAACAAAGATGTTTTTTAAAACAAAACACAAAATTTCATGTTTACAGCATTTTGAGCCCCACTTATACACAAAAACCCTTGTAAAAAATGTACTAAGAGGAAAGTGATCTAATCAGGGCTTCAGTGGAACATAAAAGTGGAATAAAAGAATGAGAATAAAAGCCTGTATAGCCCAGAGTACTAACAGTGGCCAAACACAGATGCCTCAAGAAGAATGTAAGAATAGAGCAAACTCCTGTCAACGCTGTCAGAGAATACCCTCAAAGCTCTCAAAAACTTACAGTTCAGTAGTTAATATCTTCATGTTTAATCAGTCTTAATGGATTTCCTCCATGTAAACTTGCCTAGTTGCCCATTAATTCCATGTAAGCTTCTAGCATCCATAGTATCCAGTGGCCAGGATTTCCAGCACACCGTGCTAAAGCTGCCTTACCACCTGTCATTCATTTTTGACTGGATACCCCATTTATTGACAGATAGCCCTAAGAGCCTGCATGAAAGAAATAAAACCAGCCAGCAAGTGCCTCTAACAAGATGTTCCATCCATGCCACATGTGCCTCCAGATACCTCTCCTAACCTCACTACAGGTTTTACTAAGGACAGAAGAGAACTAAATGGTTCCTCCTCCACACCCATTTTATTTATCCAAACTGAATTTCGTCTGCCATTTAAATACCCCAACAGTAGAGTGAGGTCTTTCTGTAATTCTTCATAGGAAACACAATCTTTACAATCTTTAAAACCCTTGACAATTACAAAGACCAGCAAATATCACAGTTCAACCCCTTTATCTATGAGCATGTCGAGGAGCACAGACACCTGAACTGATCGCTGTGGAACTCCACTGTTTAAAAATGACTGTTAACTCTCACCTAAGCTTATAGGCATTTATCATTCTTCCTAATACGATCTTCTCCCTCTTCTTCCATGACTCCTTAGTTAGTCATGCAAGAATTATGGAGTAAGACATCTTAGGGATCTGTCAGACATTGCTTGCACAAGGGGCATTCCTTCCAAAGGGAAATTCCCATATTTGGCCACAGCTCTCTAAATGCATGTCTTTGGAGTCTGCCAAAGGGCATCTTTCAATCCCTGTATTTGCTAAAGATAATTTAGGACAATGTTTTCCTCTGGTTATTTCAGTATATTACTTTATTTACTGCATCTGAAGTGATCACATAGCCACATTATTCAGTGTCACCTAACACGTTTTCACCACCACTAACCTAACTAAACAATGAATACTTCTTTTTGTAGACATACTGAAAACCATATCCAAAACTAAAAGTTTGGAGACAGAGTTACCAAGAGAAAACAATACACTATTATATTACACTTGAGAACCAAGAGGGATTGTTGGATCTTCCTTATAGATTTGTCAAGATACACCTATCAGAGGGGTTCTGAGACAATCATCAGCACTCTGGATGTTGGCTCTGAAAATACCTCAAAGCTGGCCTTGGGACCTAAGGACCAAGATCTCATTGCCATACCCATTAGAGAAATTTTCTTGTTCTGTCCCTTCTCTACCTCTTAATCATTGATTAAGATGATTGTTTTCTCCTATATTGTTTTTGCTTCTGTTTTAAGTAAATCTTATTTCCTAGCTCTACCAAGGAGCAGTGCAGACCTAAAGGCTCACATCTCTACACTAGTTGGGTGTGGTTATCTTCCATATTCAAACCTTTTGTTAGTGTTTCAGCATTTACTCTCTCACCTTGCAAGGTAGAAAAATCCATTGCATCTCATCTTGACTCTAGTACTTTTTACAACATTAACTCTTCCTACCAAAATCTGAAGATTTCACATGTTAGAAACCCTTCCTTGTGCAATAAACCCGAGATGTATCACCAGTAGAGATTACACTTCAGCAAACCCCACGGTCACTATCACAAATGGTGGGAGGGCTCTAGACAGACCACAGAGTACTCATCCAGGTGACAGAGCTGGTATCAACTGTTGTAATTCACCAGCATTCTGCTTTGTTTCTTTTTTTTTTGTTGTTGGCTCTAGACCCAAAACCAACACAGCAATATTTTCTGCTTTACATTTTTATGCTTCTGCACAGGGGTACAGTGAAGTCAAGCATAAATGTGATAAGCATACATAAAACTATACCTATTTAAATCTGGCTAGGAATAGTAGCAACAGTGGGAAAAAAGTAGCAGCAGATGCTTAAGACCCAGGCAGCAAGCCAAGAATTATACTATATTGTATTTCTATCACCTTTCCTGCCCCTATCAGTTATGGTACAGGAAGCACAGGTATGCTTTGAAGCAATAACTTTCATTGCATGTCCTTTCTGAAAAAAGTATTCTACCAAGGCAACCATGTTATTATCTGCAAATTTCCCACATTCATTCAGGAGGTGTAATACTCTATCATTGGCAAAACTAACAATTGCTATTTGCTACCTAGTGACTTACACATTTAAGTCATATACTGTGAACCCTTTAAAAACCCCGCAATTTTCCCCTTTTTTGGACACTATTTTCTATCTGCAAATTCAACATGAACTAACAAAGGCATTAGGAGGGCAAAAATTATGCGTTAGATATAGCATTTTACACCAGACTTCAGTTTTTAAGAACCTGAAGACTTGGGACCCTTAAGTTGCTGGGCAGGAGCATCACCAGGGCAGTAGTGCAAAATTAATGAATGAAGATGTAGCAGCTCACTCGCCTACACTGCACCTCGATGGGAAGACCCTGCTTGCAGAGGCCTATTCACGGACTCCTGTCTCGGGTCGGAGTTTTGTCAGCGCAGGGTGCCGGTAATGGAGAGAGCGGCGGACGGTCTGGTATGAAGGGATGCTGCTAATGAGGCGGCGTTTCGGTGCTCCCGAAGTGATGCCCACCCTTCAGCCGACACCGCACGGGGGCTGGGAGCACACAGGTACCATGACTAGAAGCCGCTCGCTCGCTCGGGCCAGCGTCCGCCGAGCGGACCGATGCCTCCTCCTAAAAATCATTCTCTTCCCCCGGGGATTTCTCGGCTTCGCTCCCGGGGAGCTGTGATTTTTCCTTCGAAATCCTGTCCCTCGTGAAAGCCCGCACGGTCTCCCGCTGCCGCTCACGCACACCAAAGTTTTGCCGCTCTCGCCATAGCGACGCGGGCAGGGACACCCGGCCCCGGCCGCCCCCCGCCCGCCCGGCCCGGCCCGGCGCCGCCTCACCGTCCCAGCTCGGACTCCAGCTCGAAGTAGTGAGCCAGGGTGTCCTTGTTGGAGCCATCGATCCAGTAGTCGGGCGCGGCGGAGCCGGGGCGGCTGGCGGCCGAGGAGCCGGAGGAGGAGGATGAGGAGGACGAGGAGGATGAGGATGAGGAGGGCATGGTGACTTTCAGCATGCCGGGACGCCTGCCGTGGGCTGTCCTCTTCTCCGCGCCGGCTGCAGAACGCAGAGCGGCAAGGCGGCGGCTACACCTCGCCTCCCTCCCTCTTTCTCTCCTTCCTTACTTATTTCCTTCCCTGCCTCGGTCTCCCCTCCCTCTCCCCTCCTCCTCCTTCCCCCCGCGCCGCGCTGGAGCGGCGGTGGCGGGTCCCCAGCCGGGCGGGGCGGCGGGGCGGGGCCAGGGCGGGGCCGCAGGAGCCGCCCCGGGTGGGGAGATGCACCTCCATCGCCCCCCGCCCCGCTCCATCAGCCGAGCCGAGCCGAGCGGCATCTCCACGCCTGCAGCGAGAAACCCCCGGCGCCGGCTCGGGGCGGAGGGAGTGCTGCGAGTTCACCGGCACCGGGAGCGGGACACGGACCCGCCGGGGGACAAGTGCACGGGAGGAGAAATCGCATCCCGATCCGCCGGCTGTGTGCGGAGGGGCCGGGCAGGATGCGCAGCCCGTAGCGAGGTGGGCGCCGGCCCGCCATGCCGCAGCGTTTTGCCAGTTCCCGAGCGGGAGTTCAGGAATTCTGCCGTGAATTTGGCGAGGAGGGTGTGGGGGCTGAGGCTGAACAAGGCAAACAGCAGTGGGAAAGAAAGAGACTGACAAATTCTGGAACATGACTATAAAAATCCCCAAAACACGGCTTCCCTTCCCACCAGAGAACTAAAAGAAGCCATAGAGAAATAAAATTGCTGTGCTGCAATGCCACTCTTTAACAGGTTATGAAATCTGCAGGTTATGAAATGCATGCGAATTATACTAAAGCATGCTATATCCCTGACTGCAAAATCCTTAGCCAGAAACATCTATAGAAGGGTCGTTTCTATTGGTGTAGTGGCAAAATAAAACAGCAGCAGTTGTGTGTGCCTCGCATGCATAGTGTGCCAGATCAATCCCACTCACATCCTCTCTGTGCTGTTACACCCACTCACATTGCCATGCCAGCACAGGCAGGAGGTAAAATGGACCATGTGTAAACCTGTGCAGCAGAAGGACCGAAGTATTGTCCTCTAATTTTCAACTGCAATTCACTGGCCTGTTTTTCAAACATTGTATTTCTTGCTCAAATAAAGCAGGGTATCCTGTTCAGAATTGTATTTATCCAGGCGTATTGATGTTCTCCAAAATGATTTGCTTCCCCTCATAAGCAAGTCTGTCTTTTACTGTTCCTTAACTTCCTTATTGTACCCAGATGGGGCAATTAATTTTAATTCTAAACCTCTTAATTTCTCAAAGACCTTAACAAAGAAATGCCTCTCTCTGCATAACCAGCTAATAGAAGAAGTATCTCCTAAACCAGTCTTTGCTAGTAGTGGGAAAGGATAAAAGAGATAAATGAGATAGATAAAAGAGAGATAAAACCTTTTTGTCTCAAGATTGTCATTATAGAATTAAAATGTAGATCCCAATTGTAATTTGAGATTTTATCATTTTCAAATTCATATTTGAAAGTCAGGAAAAAGTTACCCAAAGTCCTGATTTGAAAACCAAGTTCCACCCAATCCAGTTTGACAGAAACTCCAAATTTCTTTTGAGACAAACTTCATGCCCAGAGCACCCACAGTTACAGGGCTAAGATCAGCACCAGAGCAGCAGGCAGGCAGCCTTTTCACTGTTGCTCATGTCCCCTTTCAATCCCCCAGCTCTCTCTGTTTCTTCTGGTGCATGCAGAGCTTTTCTTCATATCTCTTTGGCTGATAGGTGACGCTTTTTCACCTTATTTGTTAACAGACTCTCCTGGGAAAAGAAATAGTCGCTGATTAAGACAATCACACACACACAAAATAGCAAATCAGCACACTTAGAAGAAAGTATTTTTCCACATCATATTTTTAGTCAAATATCTAACATATTCTGAAAGCCAAAGGGCACATATAATTCTGTTCTGGAAGGTTTTTGTAAAAATTATTTTAGTAGCGTTATATTTATCTAGGTATCTGCAAACAAGGTCACATCTCTGACCATTTAGATATAGTTACCACGGGCCTTCAGCTACTCCGTGCTAAATGACATAGCACCAGTGGATTTTCTTTTTTGATTTTCTTTTTTTAAACTGGGTTATCTATATCAAAGGTATTTTGCTTTCCTTGAAACTCTAACTCAAAAGTGAGCTGCATTGCACCGTGCTGACAACCTTGTGCTTGAAAACTGACTGGACCTTGTTCTTCAGAAGATCCACATCCTTCAAAAATTAAGATCAGGATGTGTCCATGTGGAATTAAAGAAAGTCTTCAGGCTGCAGCAAAAAGATGCGTCTCAGTCTCCAGGTAACCAAAGACAGCGTTTCAAATGTGCCGTGCTCCACTCAGATCTATGTTAACCATGCGAAGATTCCAACTTTATTGGACATGAAACTAAAACACTAATAAATCTTCATTTATCAATTTGTGACACACTGCATATGAGATTTTATTACAGAGGTACAAAGATCGTAATTTTCCTGCCAAAAAACCCAGGTTAGAAACTCAAAGAAAAAAGGCAGGTCAAGGAGGAAGCAGTTTATATGAACAAAACATACATGCAAGAGAAGGCCAATCTTCTGCCTCCCTCCTGTCACCCATAAACTTAAACCCAAAAGCAGGAATGTAATCTGGTGTCTTGGTGGAGGTGTGGAATCAGTAGTCTTTCTGCCCTCCTGGTTGCTGCAGTCCTGTTTTGTGAATGCTGTTGTCCTTTTGTACAGATATCACTGCATCAGGTATAAGCAGAACATATTTTAGAGGGCTAAATTAAAGGTAAGTACGGGAGAGGAACTTTTTAAACTTGACTTCTGAAATTTTCATACAATTCTAGCAGACAGACCTTGTGTAGGAACTCAAGAACAAACAAATTCTGTCCCCAGTTTTGAATAACTAGTTTCCAGTTTGTGGGCATCAGTTGAAAGAGCACCATGTTAGTCCCTTGAAACTTACGCCAGTATTTCTTCCTGGCCAAACTGCAGCAGCTTCCTAGTGAGGGCACAGTGTGTCCACACCTACTGTAATAGAGGCAGTGTTATCTGTGAAAAGCAAACTGTCAGACACGATCCCCATTAAGGAATATTTCTCTCAAAATGGCTTTCATGTACTAGAGCTTCCCTCTTTACAAAGATGTTTCAGTATAGATTCCAAATTTCCACCTGTGCTGTACCAGATGCTTCTCTGCTGTAATTGTAATGCAGATTAAGTGTTCTGAAACAGAAGTTACTCAAAATGTGTCACTTATAAGTCAAAGAAGTTGAGATCAGGGCAAATCCCAAAAGCTTTCACTTCCCTTCCCTGTCATTGATTTTCCCTGCTGAATACAAAGCCTTGCATTTCATTTTATTTTCTGCAACATCTTTCATTTCCCACTCAACTTCCAGTACCTCTGGATGACTATGTAAGCTTCCATGGATCCCTGTCAGTTGGAAATGCTAAAAACTTCTGCCAATTTCTTTAGGTTTTTCTATGTATAGGAAGGATTATTACTTGTATTGAACAAGTTCATCACTGTCTATTAACTTATTATCATCTTTCATGCTGTTATATGTGTAAATCTAAGTCTACTTAAAAATTTACAGAGCTGCTGGGTAAAGATGGACACTTTCATCAGCTGTGTATGTGAAGAGTTTAAATCAGGTGAAGAGGATGAACACAGTGCTGGGAGAGGCGAGCAGAATAGTGATGTTGGGGAAGAAGTGTCTTTATGTAAGAAACAAAGAGGAACACGACCCTTTGTAGAGTGACAGTAGAGGTAAAGGAGAGTAACAATGTGCCCTTTACCACAAACCCTACTCACAGGTCAAGACCATTTTTTTTTGCCAGAGACTGGGAAAAGCAAACACGTAAACGGGGATAAAAGAAGGGATTTCTTGAAGATAAACTGTTAGAAAACATTGTGATTCATCTATCCCTGAACCACATCATGTGGGCTGCGGGTATCAATAGGGTCATTTTATAGTCATTGCGGGAAGACACACAGAACAGTTATCTTTGCACCATAGTCACTTATCTTTCCTGTCCCTCTTTAAGTGATTCAATAAATCATTCGATTTCTAGAATGTAGGAGGATACTTGAAGCATTCCCTTTCATTTTGCAGGATCAAACAGCATTGGTTCACAAAAAAATATAAAGCTGGTCCACAAGTCTATGAGTCATTAAACCCAAATAAACCACCCCCTTGAGGACAAGCTTCACAAACAAGAAGTCACCTGGTAGGACCCACAGAAGTCACGCATAGCTCTTCCTGAGTTAAGCTAACCTTGCTGTTGTTGGGTCTCTAAGCCCTGCTCAAACAAAATCCAGCTGGAGGTCCTCTGCCATTATTAGTAGCACAATAAATTTCTCCAGGGTATAGCACTTCCTTGTTTCTAAGGCAGAACATTTCTTCCCCCTCAAATGCTATTATGTAGTTTAGATATGCAGTTTAAACTCCCTCTATCGCAGGGGAAAAGAACACCCTCCTCACACCACCCCCTGTACCCCGAAAAAAAAGCAACCCATAAAGTGAATTCTAAACTGTACAAGTAAGAGTAAAAACTTTATGCCAGGTTTAAGGTGATGCCACACTTTCAACACTTCCAACAGAAAGTTGAAATAAAATATTAGGAAAACAGATATGAAGAGTCCTAGTCACAGGCAAGCACTCTTAAAACAAAAGCTGACAATGTTAATATAGTTTCTTTCAAGAAAGAAAAGAATTTCATCTGTATTTTGGTATTTGGAAAAAGAAATCTGCATACAGGAAATTGTATGAAAACTGTAAGAGGAAGGGAAAGTTAGCATTTTCTGAGAAATGGTCATTTATATGAGGAGACTTCACTTTCCCAGAGTAGGCCGGAGTTCAACCTCATCTCAGTAGTAAACCAGTAATTTCTCAGGAAGGTTAGAGGGAGGTTTAAGCATTAGCATTAGTCTGTGTGGATGGGCAATGAATTGAAGAAATAAAAACCCGCCATACTTAAAGCTTTTTTCTATTTCCTGAATGTATGTTTTGCCTGGCAACAAAGAAAACATTAAGGAATAATCTGAAGGGGAACAGCCGCCACTCACTTCATTTTAAAAATTACTCAGTGGCTATGCATGTCCTTTTGCTATTTGTGAGTAAACCCAGTTAAAAATTCAGCAGACCGCTCAGTGTTAGATTGCCCAGCAGAGAGAAGCAGTCTAAGCTCTTTGCTTGGGTTTCCCATATAAATATATGCAGATTCAGCAATGAACGATTTCTTACTACAGATGTAAAGCAAACTCTCCACTACCAGCACCTCAACACCTTATCTAGCAGTGAAGTGAGTTCAGTAGCTAGTCCATTACCAAGAAGTTAATAGCCATGGTTACAATCAAAGAGAATTCAAGGTCTATTCCTACTGCTGCTCCAAAAGGCAGCTAAGTTACTAGCTAGACTGGGTAGTAAATCTTGCCTTTCCAGTTGTCTTATTCTGTGACCTCCCCTTACCCAAACAAAATAAATAAAACCCTACTGTGTTGTGAAAACCAATTAAGGCCATCATTTCTGACTGCTGCAATCCATTATGGAACAGACCTTCTTTGTTTTACTCATTTGCCTCATATTTGAGCGGCTATAAATTGAGAGGGCTGTTAACTGTAGTGCAGTTGTGACTGGGTTTCTTGTGACTTGAGTGCCAGTGACAACAGTGGGAAACACAAACAATTTGTACCCAGGGCATAGTACAGAAAAGAAAAAAAAGATATCCTAATTTACTTCAGTGATTTCTGATTGGATTGCTTCCAGTTCTGTAAATTCAGGAAAATTGCAGCTTTTATGAGACAGGAAATGGCTGTAGTTTGTTGATATTGTTTTGTACATCTTTCTGATTAAGCATCCAGATATGGTCTTGTTCAATTGCAATCTAATCTGTTTGAGTGCCCTGGCTGATATTGATGGTAACAGTCTTGCTGTGTTAGCTAAAGGGGTTCTAGAAAAGACCTAACTCAGGAAAAAAAAATTCAGATATTACAACAAAATTCAATTCAAAAGTGAAGGTTAACTATTCATTTACGGGTTTCGGTCCAGTACTACACTGCACCATTGGTCTTCATGAGTGCAATCATTTCAAGAGACAGCTCTGATGCTTTTGTTGAGGGATCTCAAAATGAGACAGCAGTCAAGGGGAAATACTTATGCAGAAATTCCAAAGGAGTGAAAATGTCTGCACTTGAGTATTTCAGGGAATAATTACTCCTTTTACTCCCCTCTAGACTGAGCATCTATGTTTTGGGATTTTTGGTCTTTTACAGGACCCTTAATTCTTTGGATCCATGTGGCCCTACTACCACTAACAATATTTCTCTGACACACATTGACCAGAGACACAGCAGAAGGGCATCTGTGCCCCAGGAAGCAATGTTTATAAGCTTATCTGTGCACAAATGTACAGGAGAGGAGAGACAAAACACAAATTCAATCTCACTTTGTCTCACCTAGATCTGGTGCCTACTTCAGGCCTGCATGAGGTTGCCTCCACACAGACATAAAGCTCTCACCTAACTGTTCCACTCTCCAACAGTTCTTGTATAAAAGCCCTGGAGCTCCAGGATAAAACTTTCCTCGCTTTCTCCATTTATTTTCTGGATTTTTCCATTTTTGATTCTTGAAAATTCATTGCAACTAATTTAACTTTCAGGGACAAAGAAGAGTTTACTGCTAGGTAAAAGGAGGCCTTTCAGCAGCTCTTCTACTCTCTGATAAGCATCCACATAAAGATTTTTACCCTGTATTTATTACAGTTCGAAAGTAATTACTGTAATGGAAGGGTGTACAGAGGGATACCTTACACTAAGCTGCTGATAAAATGCAAAGTCCTACCAATTATTCAGCAACTCAGTATCATTAAACCCTCTGATAGAAGTGCAGGCATATGTACCTATAGCACAGATAATTTCTGCAGTTTTCATAAAAAACTTCCAAACATTGGAAATATCCTAAATTCACTCATGGCTCAAGATCATACAAGATTATACTTTCATACAAAATATGCTACATCTTGTAAAACAAAAAATCTGAATCCCTCCAACACAAAACTGAAGTTAGTATTTCCAAGTCACAGCACTGCAATTTCTTCTCTACATGATATACATATATATTCATACATGTTACACCAATAAAATTGGGCATTTCCAAGCATAAGATAGGAGTTTTATTTGCACTTTAAGAAAATCAGCTGCAGTTCAAGTTGTTTAAATTCTTGCTTAGCTAAATTTTTAAAATCTGTACCATTCATTAATTATAGTGGTGGGAATTAACAATGATGATCCCATTTTTAGACTGAACAAATGTATTATTCTATTACTATACTCATCCCTTCAACTACTGTTTTTCCAATTAAAGTTGAACAAGATTAAATGTAGAATATAAAGCACCCTGGTAGAATTTCCAGTAAAGTGAGTTGAATACCATGTGTAGAGATGATATTTGAGAGTCTCCACCTGTGTGTTCCGTTACGACCCCTGCCAGTGTGGTGTTTTGACCCTGGATGGAATGCCAGGTGCCCACCCAAGCTGCTCTGTCGCCGCCTTCATCAGCTGGGCAGGGGAAAGAAAATACAAGCTCTTGGGGCAAGATAAGGGCGGGAAGTGGTCATTCAACAGTTGCCATCACAGACAAAACAGATTCCGCTTAGATCACCTTCCCTCCAACTTCTCCCTTCTCAACTTTACCCCCAGCTTTCTCTGTCTCCTCCACACCAGCCCTGCAGGAGGATGAGAAGTGGGGCCTGTGGTCAGTTCATGGCACGTCTCTGCCACTCCTCCCTCCTCAGGGGCAGGGCTCCACACACTCTTTCCCTGCTCCGGCATGGGGTCCCTTCCCACGTGAGACAGCCCCTCCTGAATTTTTCCAACCTGAGTCCCTTCCATGGACTGCAGTTCTTCACAAACTGCTCCAGTTTGAGTCCCTTCCTTCCCTTCCTTGGGGTGCAATCCTTCAGGAACTCACTGCCCCAGTGTAGGGCCCCCAGGAGGTCACAAAATCCTGCCAGAAGTTTGCTGCAGCACAGGCTTCCCATGAAGTCACAGCGTCTTTTGGGCACATCCACCTGCTTCAGTTTGAGGTCTCCATGGGCTGCAGGTGGATCTTGGATGCACCTTGGACCTCCACGGGCTGCAGGGGCACAGCTGCCTCACCACGGGCTGCACCATGGGCTGCAGGTGAATCTGTGTCTGTGCCTGGAGCCTGTCCTGCCCCTCCTTCTCCACTGACCTTGGTGCCTGTAGGGCTGTTTGTCTCACATATTCTCACTCCTCTCCTTGGACTCCTGTCGCTGTTGTGCAGACGTTTTTTTCTCTCTTTTCTTAGCTAATGCCAGAGGTTCTACTTCTCACTCAGCCAGCAGTAAGTCTGTCTTTGAACAGGCTGGGATTGATTCCATCACCTTCCTCTCCACCAAAACCCTGCCATGCAAACCCAGTTGAGTAAATCTGAAGCAAAGCAAAATGTAGAACAGTTCCATTGCTTATGTAAATAGTTCCTCTTGTTTATTTCTCACACAGTAGTTTGGTACTGTAAATACTCTTACCATTGTTTAGACCCTTGATTTATGAAGTGTACCTAAAAACTTTGGCAACATCTGACTAGTATAAATCACCTTGCAAAGACTCATAAATTCCTCTTGTTGGCAATAAAATTTTGCACAATTTTAAGGACATCCTGATTTCCTCAAGTAGTATTACATACTTCTTTTTTTAAAATCTGAACTGAAATGCAATCAGTGAAATATTGAACAATTATTTCAGTGAAAAATTCTTCACTAAATCAAATGCTATGATCATAACTCAGTATAGTGTTCAAATGAATCTGTCCATTTTTTGCTTATATTCAAAATATATTAAAACAAATCCTACCCTGCTTTGGACCAGTCTTCACAGTAAAGCTAAGCTCACTGAGAGGATATACATAATCCTTCAGACTTCACAAGAGTAAATGACAAGGTAGGTATATGTAAAAAACACATATATAATTTGAATGCTGATCTGCACATAATTACTGTAGATGTACAGAAAGGTTTTTGCACTAGAAAACAATACCTCCTACTTCCATAGAACTCTTGTGTAGGATGGCAATATTAAAACCACTAACCAGTATATGGAAACAAACAAACTGAAGCATTAAGCACTCTCCAAGCTGTATGTTCCTCACCTTCTGTCTCTTGGAGGCTTTTGACACCTTTTTTTTTTTTTCGGTCCAGTTAAAGGTTGAACAATTATTTGTATGATTTTAATAATATATCAGAAACTAACATTGGTTTATACTTACAAAGTGCCAATGATCTCTAAGCCTATTAGCAGGTGGAAGTAAAAGAAATATCTGGTCAGACACCTTGTAGAAAGTTTGTCACCAGTCCTCCTTCAGGGTCGACAGTTTGACCCTGGTTTGGAGAGTGAGGGGGTTTTTGCACCACCAGATGAAAGTGCACTGATAATGCTATGTCTGTCTGTTAACCAGCTAATCTTGCCTTCTTCTGCACAAGACTTCCATAAAATAATCACGCAAAACTGCTTTCATTTTACTTGCCATCTTCACGTTTTCCTAGGATTTTTAGCAGATACTGTTACAAAATGTCAGCAGTTACGTAGATAAGCTCTTAACTCACATGGGGAAGGCAATGTGAGCTACCAAAGTGAACTGAGGAATAGCAGCTCGTTACATTTTTCTGACTGAATTTGGAAAGAAGTGCCTTCAATCCGAAATGAGACAAAACGAGAAAGAGTCTCTCTGCTCCTCACCAGAGTGAAGACTTTTGTGTGTGTTTCATCTTTGGCCCTGCAAGAGACTCCCTGCTTGGTTGGCCAAATCCCACACAAACTTATTTAAGGCAACTTACAATCAGTATTTTTGGGTCTTGCAGTAAAAGGCAAGTGACTTACTTAAAGTAAACAAAATACTTCATCAGATTCAGTTTGGGTTAACATTTTCAATAGGACTTCTAAAACAAAAAAAATCAGTCTTTAAGCAGAATATTTAACTTCAAAAGTACCTATAGAAAACATTTGATTTCTTCCAGAGTTCTGTGGGTTTTCTTCATACAAAGTTATTTACTGAGTCTAGCTCTGAGCACACTGGATTCCTATTGAGATTTTCTTTTTTTTCCTTTGGAGAAGGTATTAGTTAAAAAAGTCCCCAGTCTATGACAGAGAAGCAGCAGCAGCACAGACTCCACCACCACCACCAACAAAAAAAATGGCCACCCAAACAAACAGAAAAAAACCCAAACAAAATCAAAATCCCAAACTCCTTAGTTGTTAACAATGTAAAGCCTAAGAGACATGAAAGTGAAGAACCTCCTCTTTGGTACATTTATCTTGGCTATGGCTTTTTGCATTTTTCATAGTCATGCAGCTTAACATGGCAAAACACTCTGTGCGTTTGGGTAGCATTCGCAGCCATTTTCATGGGTAATTCTTTCCGGCTGGGATATCAGCAGGAAAACCATTTAGCAGGTCATGATAAGAGAGACCAAGCCTGCATCAGCCACTGCAACATTCAAATGAGTGGAAATAATAAAAAGCACGAGGGTAAGTGCTCCAAAGGTGTGAAGATTTTCCAGGAGTGATGACACCTAGAGTTTAAGGGCAACACAGCCAATTTAGCACCTTGTCATAGAATCACAGAATAGTCATGAGAAAAGCTGAGTGAAGTGGATGCCATAGCATCACCATAAATACCACATCCCCAAATATTATTTTTCTCAGTAAACTAACAGCTATTAAGCAGGAGACTGATAAAATACTTCGGAAGCTACATGGGTCATCTTGCTCTGTAACTCTGCCCCTAAAACTGTAAAATATTTCTGAGCCAAACTTTGAAGTTCTTAGAGAAGAACAGGGTGTCTGACACCAATGAGAGCCACTGCTCTCAGAAGTCAACATTTAAGTTGTATATTTCTCCTTGTACTAATCTTCAGCAGTCTCACCTGTGACCTGATGCTCCGCCAGAGGAAAAACAGTTTCCTAGTTAAAAACTTAAAGATAAAAGCAAGACAGAAGTTCAAGGTTTGGCCAAGACACATTTACCATTTTCAGGCACAGTAATGAAGAAAGCATAACTGCCAGTATAACTATTCCTAATAACTTCTGCCTGTATCCTTATGTATTGTGTGCAGTTTTTTCATCAAAAATAATTTCTTCAGTACCCAGCCTGCATTTTGACTAACTGCATGACATGGAATAGGGATCCTAGAAAACTAATAAAATTAAGTTAACTTGGAGGCCACATAAGTCATCTTGTTAGAGGTGAAAATTAGACATATAGAATACTGAAATTCAGGGTATCCCTGACCTTACAGCAACTCAGTTCTATACAGGATGCTTTTTTCAAACCTACAAACTTCGATCTAAGCTACAAACCACAGAATTTTTATATGAGAGGCCCTATGATGTGTGCAAAATATTTAAACCAGACAATGAATCCAGGTCTGATGAAAAACAGATCACTGAGAGGTTGTCTTTATTCTGCATGTAACTGGACCATGTCAATAAGCAATTTTCAGATAAAGTTTTAAAATACATGTTGCATTTAATAGCAGCTTCTTTTAAAGGATCTCATCTTCCTGCTCTTTCTGTTTGGATAGGTGAATCCTCAGTGACTTGGTCAAGAAACACAGCATTTTTGTAGAGCAACATGTTGGTTTACACACCTACAATGACGCACTTCTGCAGAATTCTAATATTGTTATTAAATCTTGGTAAACACAAATAATTTCAGCCCAAACTTTGTTCTCAATTAAAAAAAAAAACCAAACACCAAGGCTAGCTCTTGATTTAACACCACTTAAGGGAGTGCTTCTCCTCTAGCAATCAACTCATCACAACATATGTATTTTCAAGGATACAGGTTATACCACTGATACTAAACTAGTGGTAGATCTTCAGAGCAAAACCCTTCTCTTCTTTCTCCCACTGAACCAGAGAATCACTCCTGCAGCAACAGTATAAATTTTCTACTAAAATGATGCATCTAGAAATAGACTCTGCCAAGGGCTGAAAATAAGAGAAAAGCAGAATGAAGGTATGACAGCCAGACTAGCAACACAGAACAAAGAGCACTTTTTAAACATCCTATGTTCAATGTGTTCCTGTGATGAATTAGAGGCAGGCAAGCAGGAGGCTGAATGCCTGGTCCCACTCACATCAGTGGGATTGGTTGCCATGGACTTACGCACTTACATGTGTGGATGGTGTACACATAGGCCGTGCCAGACTCATAAGCACAGGCATATGTGACCAGCTCTTGTAAACAAGCTTATCTGCTTTCAGCCTGGCCAGAGCAGCACAGGAGGCTGTGCTGATCTGCTCGAACAACAAGAATTGGTTTCTGGTGAATTTGGACCATGACCAATATATGGGACTCTGGGAGTGCACTCTGGGCTCTCAGATCCCCTCCCTTGTGGTCACAGGTAATTTTGTCATGAACTGTTCTTCCCAGAAATGTGTCTTTAAAGTCTTTAGTGCAGGAGTAGGCAATCAGGTGCTTCGGTTCCTCCCAGATGATTACAGCTGTAATCAGCAGGTACCACACCAAGAGTAGGGCAGGTTCTCCTTTTTTCAGCTCCAGCTCACTTACATTGCGTTTTCATCCTGGAAAAGAGGCTCTTACTCTAGATCTAGGATCTTTATTAAGCAAGGCATGAAAAATGGGCTTCAATTAACGTCATAGATTTTACTGGAAAATAAGTCCACATGTACATCTTGCTGAGCCAAGTAAAAGTCTAAGTGGATGGGTGAATACAAGCTTAAGTTGTAGCCCCATTACCAAAAATTTTAAATTTTGAAGAAACAGCCTTATTTCCATGCCATTGGACCATCTAAACTTTCCTGCCAACTTCCTAAAAAATGCAGATTGTTTAAAATCGCAGCTACACAAACTACAAACTTTTCTCGTAGACTACAGAAAGCGTCATCCCCCATCAGCAGTCTCTATCATATTTTCTTAGGTAAAAGAAAGGGAAAAGGATCAGATATGTGGATATTTTTTTAAAAAGCCCCAGAGCCAATAAAAGAAGAAGACTGTCTGCCTAAGTCATCTGTAGGTACTACAATTTTCTGCCACAATCATGTTTGCATACTGAATTCTTTTAAAATGCTGATTTTAAATGGAAAGCACTGTCAACACTTAGAGAGGATCGCAGCAGCAAGAGCTCATACACATTTCAGAGAAGAAAGACCCCGGGGACTGGCTCTGCGACTTATGGTATGCTTGCTAGAGAGATGTTCCCCATGACAAGAATTAATTACTTCATAGTAGTCTAATGTATTAAAATGATCTATGAACTATCAGCATAGTTTACACACTTGGAAGTAAAGGGAGGTTTGATTTTTCCATGAAAAGAATAACCAGGTGGCAAACAAAAAGCTGCTTCTAGAGCTGAATCATTTATATTTACTATTGAAAATAAGGATCCCCCTGCAGCAGTGCCAAATTTAGTGTGGTGTATCCAGAATATGCTGACTACATTATAATTTAGAAGACTACTTCTCTGCAGAATAAATAGGTACAAATAGGAAATTGGCTGAGGAGGCACAAGGAACAGGCCATTGCAAGTAATGGAAAGCAACTAACGCTGGCAGAGGGAAGGAGAACTTTTTTGGTGGAGGATGGAGAGGCTGTGTATGGACACAGGTGCTGAGGCTGCTGTGATGATCCATAGGACAGGAGGGAAATATTGACCAGAGACCTCATTTGTGAAACCAAACAGACACTATTTGGTCAACAGACCAAATTTAAGTTTTCTGGGCATCAATGGCTCCAGACAACTTCCAGTGGTTGTGACTATGTTCTCCACGCCAACTCTTCCCCACTTTCTCTCAAAGTTCTTACAATATATACAAAAATTTTATAACCAGAATGCAAACTGGAAGATGAAAGCAGAAGGATACTAAGGAATATATGTGAGTTACAAAATTATCCTCTAGT
This sequence comes from Corvus moneduloides, assembly GCF_009650955.1. Taxonomy (NCBI): domain Eukaryota; kingdom Metazoa; phylum Chordata; class Aves; order Passeriformes; family Corvidae; genus Corvus; species Corvus moneduloides. The sequence goes on from NC_045511.1 coordinate 69,335,063, forward strand.
GGCATCTCATTTTCTCATTAAATGGTAGGTCAAAACTATCTGTTGCCTTCTGGCAGCATAAGGAGAGTATCACTAGCTAGATGCTATCAACATGTGCTTTCCCTGCTCCCCATTCCCCCATCCACAATTTCCTGATTAAATTATCACATATGTTTTATCACTAAAATATGGAAATCTTCACGGAATTTACATTTTTGCATCTCAAGACTTTTTAACTTCCTGAAAAACTGTTGTACTCACAGTTAGTGCTCACATCATTGCTATTACCGATATAGCACATGCTCCTTCTGTAACAGCATTAACTGGCTGGGAATTTTATTCCCAGCAGGCATCAAATAATTCACCACATGAAATCACAAAAAAAATTATTTAAGACCATAAGAGAGCAGACTTGCTGAAAATGTCTCCTAGCCTAAAAAAAATAAAGACAGAGGACAGTGTGAGTTAATATGGCTGCAAATCTTTGCTGCCTTGCAGCTGGTGAAGTCTCTTCATTTGAAGATACAAAGTAAAATCTTAAAGGTGATGCTGTCCTCCAGTTTAAAAAATATCCTGGACAGATTACAATCTGTGAACACATAACAAGAATCAGCTAACATACTGCAGAGAGCATGTAGAGCATTTATGGTAAAAAAAAAAAAAAAAAGGAAAACTTAGCATCTTGAATGCAAAAATGAAGAAAAAAAAATTCAGCATTTGTTCTATAAATCTGAAGAGCCTTCACTTGCTGAGGTGTGCCCACCTCTCCTCCCTCTGCTATCTCCTATTGTAATGAATGCATTCAGTATCACAGATGAAGCCTGTTGTCCAGGTCCAGTAAAACCTACATCAGAGTTCCCTTTTCTTTCTCAGACAGTATCTCTGCAATGGTGAAATCATTAGCTTCTATGACGAAATCCAATTCCTTCACATAGCTTGAAAGGATAATAAAAATATCATTATTAAAACATGATGATGCTTACCACAGAGGAAGAATGTCTGGGCTTTTTCAAGACTAAATAATTGCTCCTAAACAGACTCCACCAAAGTACATGAATTTTGCCCCTGAGGCTCTGCTGGGCTGGAGGTACTAAAGGTAAGGACGCTGCACAGGGACAGAGTGCTGTGAGTAAATATTCAGGAACTTGATTTTCAAGTCATCGCCAAACTCAAAAATACTCTTTTCTGCCTCTGAGTCCAGAGCCCATGACCACACTCCTCACACATCTCACTCACCACAAGGATGAAAAGTGCCCCATTCAATAGAAGGAGCTGACCACCAACACTCCATTGTTACATCTTTGTAGAATTTCAACATTCTTTTATGTTATTCCCACATGCATGGGATAGATGACAGTCTTTTAACCGCCTGCCATCAGAATATTATTTCCCTGTCCATAATTCAGAAGGCCAAACATGAAAATTCTTCAGGAATCTTAATATGACTAAATTTGACACTTGTGATCAAGAGGCCCCAATATAAATTTACAAAAAAACGTATGCTTGTATGGTTTGAGTCAGGTCCAGTGAGCTTTCCACCAGTTCCTGTAACAGACATCACTGGGAAACATTTTTCTCTCTGACACACTCAATCTTAAACAATCTAGGTTACTGGGAAAAGAATGAGCCTTGGAAGGCATCCAAACTACTCAATCATTCTGGCAGTGATGGAAGGCCAACTGCTGGAAAGGTTTTGCAAGAACTAAACGTAACTGTTCTAACAAGACATGTATAAGCACAGTATGACACTCTGGCACAAAGCAGGCCACAGCCTTTATGTGCCTAAGTATTACTTGCATATTGAGAAGGATATTTCCTTCTAGTCTGCCACTTTTTTTTTTTGCTCATTTTTTTAAAAAAATCCCTTGAATTCCTGGTAACAGTGACACACTGAGCATTGATTCATTGACGAAGGATTCAGGAATACATTACTGATTTATTTAAGGCACTGAGAGATGGTGACATCTGAGAAAAGAACTAATATCTTTCTGCTCTAGTTTTGCATGGCACACAAGAAAACTCTGCTTTTCTGCAACCCCAGTACTAACTGCAAGCTTTTACCTTTTTCAACTTTGTTCCTTCTTGTAATCCTCCTAGTGTATTTGTCCTTACAGAAGTGGAACTGATCATGGGAATTAGAAAGACTTCAGGCAGCTTAAGCCACTAAACAGATAAATAGATAAGATGAGCAGCCTGAAGAGCCACTGAGAACAAGTACCCTTAATGGGAACAAATACAGGCAAACAATATGCTGTAATTTCCATTAGCTCTGGGTCAGCACAGAATGGAGCATAATAAATGTCACATATAATTTATCAATGCCCAGCATTCACTTTACAGTACTTGAACATTAACACTGAATATACTTTTTGAAGTTTGTACAGAGCCTCAGAAAAGTTACCGAGTCTGCAAATAATGTAAGAGATCCCATTAAATTATATAAACATTTAAATGTGTGTGCAAAACAGAGAACACAATAAACTACTCATATTCTCAGCAATTTTGCTGCCTGTTTAAGTGTTAAACACCAGGTCATGCTTTTGCAACAGAGATGCTCCACAATGACAATCCAAAGCCAAACACACTTCACCGGCTGCCAGCTCACCCTATACAATGAGGGAGAGGAAGAGTGCTTTGATCATGACATCACAGATGAGGCTGTTCATTTACTGCTAATGGATCCATACATTGAAAAGAACAAGCAAAAGCACACTCTCTGCGCATTTCAGAGGGTCAGCACAACCTGAAGACCTGTTCTCCTGTGCCCAGATCTCATCTCTGTTTAACATAAAATTTCCAAGGGAAAACAATGTTATTGTGGAACGGTTTCCCTGTAATGAAATGAAATCAAGATTTTGGAGTTTGACAAGCAAGGGCATGTAACTGACAAAAGGCTGATACCCACTGAATAAGCTCTTGTTTTTATAATCCAGAAGTGGTAATTGTTAGTTCATTAAGTATCTGGAAACAACAACTGAAGTTAGTTACCTTCACTTGCTCCTTTGTGAATTTTTATGTTTGTTTGTTTGGGGGTTTTGTTTTGTTTTGTTTGGGGTTTTTAAGATATTCTTAAAAACTGGGATGTTTGCCTGTGTTTTCTTTCCAGATTAATACACTGCTTGATAACTAAGAGGATGATGTGGCCAGCAACTTACTCTGTGATGTTTCCAGTTATCTAAGCTGCCTACAACTCCAGAAGTAATCAGTCTACATGATTCGTTATGAAAGCATTAAAATATAAAATGATTGTAAATATTATTTTTAATTTTATGAAAAAGAGTACCTACACTGTTCAGTGTTCATACATACCCATATCTACTTTGAATATGTAGAAATTTTTCCTTCCCTATACAAGGTCTTCTTTTCAACTGCTTCTATTTTAATTTTACCCATATTGAAGACCTAGAAAATCAAAAGAAGGGGGAAAGAGGGGAGGGAACACAGGTTGGATAAGAATTAATTGTTTGCTGCTATTTTTCAGTGACAGAATTAAGGGAAATAAAGTAGAGTTAGTAAGAAGCCAGCTTCAAACAAGCAAGAGGAGGCAGCTGTAAGCTCTGAAACCTCTTGCCATGGGATAGTGCAGATGCCAAAAATGTAGATGGATTCAAAAGAAGCCAGGCAGCTTCACAGATGACAAATCCACTGTTTGATATCCCAAAACACCTAGAAACCATCTTTGCCTTTGATAGTCCATTAATTTCAACTTGGTAGAGCCTGAGAAAATGTTTCAAAGGAGGTAGATGTCCTATTGTGTTTCACTTTCCCTTGTCTTTTCTGGCCACTTCCATCAGCTCTAACAGAGTTGCACTTGTTGTTACATAGAAGTTTCACATTTTTTACCCCAGCATAAAGCAGAAGTTAAAACACCAGGTCAGATAAAAATATGATCTTACTGAAGGGATTTTTCCTATAGGTTATTTTTCTAAACAACTTTTCAATTCATCACAACACAGAAAAGCTTCCTCCAAGAAAATTTCCTGTTGTGTGGGGACCTCTGAAGAGTCTGGCAGAAGAGACTAATTCCCACAACCTCCTTTCAGGTATTTCTACAGGGCTGTAGAGAGTGACTTCCCTTCCCGTCCAGTGGGGCCCTGATCATTTGCTTTAAGAGGCCGCAAGTCATACCTCTGAGGTTCACAGACTGAAGGGTTGTAGATGTACAGGACAGAGCAACAAAAAAGCAAGAAGGTAGGCCGTTGTCATCTGCCTGAAATTTTGGTGTACTTGGTTTTCAGGACATTTATTACCTGTGGATCCAGTAGTGTGACGCAGTATCAGAGAGGCCTAACATTTCACCTGAGTTTCTGGGTTCACCTGCATCTAACTTCAATCATACATGTACGGGATTGCATCCAGACCCCGTGTCAGAATCCTTTGCAACTCTTAGGCCATAGTGAGTCACCATATGGAGTTCCAAGCTTTTGGGCTACAAGATATATACATAACCAATTTAGTAATCAACTCATCATTGGTGCAAATGCCTTACTGTGAGTCAAACCCACCACTCTTCAGCAGTACACACACAGCAGGAGATTTTCTTGGAGGAAAGGATGGGAGCAAATGGCCTTAAGTTGTGCATGGGGAGGTTCAGACTCGATAACAGAAAAAAATTGTCACTGGCAGAGTGCTCAGGCACTGAAATAAGTTGCCCAGGGAGTCTGTGGAGTCACCGTCTCTGGAAGTGTTCTAGTGTAGAAAGAATGAGATGGCCAAGGGTCAACAACACATTCTTTACTGTTACTTTGGCTATCCAGGTACTCACCTTTGTAGTGAGAAAGGAGCAGATAGACTACAGTTTTCAACAAGATTATAACTAGATTTATCAGTACTCACATGACAACACAATGACTCACATTAGTGAAGTATTTTGAATTCACAGAGTAATTTCTCATTGTATTTCTGGATAGGGTAAAACCCTGTGGTTGTTGTCTCTTCATTTATGAATATGAACATTATTACGTGAAGCAGTCTCATTAGGAGCCAGACTTGACCATTTAGTATTCTTTTATTTTGCTAGGAAGAAATTGTTTTGGGTTGAGTTAGAGTAATGCTTAAGCATTTGATTGTGTGGATAATTTACTCTGTGTAATGGTAATACATCACTCTATTTTCCCTATAAATCTAGAAGTGCTGTTTGGAGCTAACACCAGTGAGCACTGAAGGCTCTTGCTGGAGATGGAGAAGATTGAGTCATTAGCAATTCCTGGGTAAAACGCTTGAGCAGCAATCTTCACAAAAATACAGTTGGTCACACCATGGAAACTAAAAGATAGTTTTTTCTCTTGTCCAGCTTTACCATTAATGGAGAAATCTTGATTTTCATTACTCTTCTTCTTACAGTTCCAGTTTTCTCAAGACAGGACTAATACTGAGTGGTAGGAAAAGGAGCCAAGAGTCAGAATTCCTCTGTACTATATCTGGTCATTCTACAGACTTGTCAGACGACATTCAGCAACAACAGATGTATTAAGATTGAGTGATCAGAAAAGCAAGAGATAGCAAGCTAGCACCAAGCTTTTTAGGCCTGGAAACCACAGCTGGGAACTGAATCTCTGGCTAACACTCCTAAATGACAATATACAGATATTTCTACATGGCACTATGATAGATGATCCATTTTCCTACAAGTCACACTGTTCTGATAACACTTACCTATTCATGGCTTGCTGTCAAGTTAAATTTATCCAAGTCAAGCACTTTTAATCTTTGAACCTCCCATTGAGGAAGTGGAAATTATTACCAACATCATAAAATGAGTGGGTGCCGCTTAGACTGAGAATTAGCTCCTCAGAAAGTGGTTGCTCACAAAATAACAATGGAAAAAGAAGTGCCTGCCTTTCAAGTCAGTCTCTAATAGGAATAGAAGCAGTCTGTAACAAAGGATAGTTGTTACAGTTTGAATCCTACAGTAGAAATTAAAAAGATTAATGAAACAAATAAGATTTTTCCTTTATCTTAGTACAATCTGAGTAACAATCCTGTCATTTTAGTAAGACATCCTCCCTTATAGGCAAAGAAGAAAAGCATAACTAAACAATGGAAAGAGAGAATCTTGTTTAGAACTATGGAACACAGATAAGAAAATGCTGAATTCACCAGATGTGTCCACAATATTTTATTCAGCTCTTTACATTTCAGTAGATATATGGAAGCAGTGGGGAGAATACTGCAAGAATAATTTCAAATAAACTGAAAGAGGATTGACAGACATTATTGGAAACTGAATCAATTAATGCTAGTAAACTGCTTTTCTGGTTTTGGGGGGGATAATAGTCATAAGTTAAGAAGAAATCTTGTGAGAAATCTTTTGACTGATTGGAAAAGGAGGAAAATTATACAATTCTCTTAATCATGAAACTTTCTATTTTATTTGGTTTAAAATAATTTTAAATAGTTTTCATTTGTCTGTTGCTTTTCCAAATATGTGCTTCCAATATCTAGTGAGGTTAGTATTTGTGGGAGGTGAAGTCTGTGGCCATGTAGATTAATTACAACAGAACAACAGAGGCTGGAACATCATTTGAAACTACCAGTTGTCCTTTTCTATTTAAAGACAGTGAATTACTTTGTTTAACGTTCTCCAATGCACATAAAAACAGTTCCGTAGCTTTTCTGAATGTAGTTCTCAATCATGATTAAGTAAAATTCAAAAACTTACTTAGCAATCTTGTCTTTGTAAGTTTTACAAAAGTCTCATTTAAAGCTTTTACCCCAATCTCTTTTCAAAACAACATACTATTTTATTGTGGAAAGACAGTAGAAAATTAATTTATGGCCTATTATAAAAAATATTTTTCCTGTTATTACAGCAGGCTGTCTTGTAGCATAGAAGCCTGTTTCTCGTCACTGACTAGAGATTCATTGTAGGTATCTCTAACCAACAGGAATCTGTCATTTTAATTGACAGTTCACTTAGGACTGACAGTTATTAAAAGCAGACAGCTAAAACAGCTCAATAGTTACCTAGACCACAGCATCTCTTTTAGAACTGTAACAAGTATTTTTAAAAGTATTTAAATAAGAATAACAAACAAATCTGGACTACTGTACAAAGCTGAACTTCAGAGAGGCTGTTGTAAACATTCTTTTACTGATGGAACACATTGAGACGGTAAGAATATTCTATCATTGTGGTTTGGGTTTGGTTCCTTCTCCAGCACCAGCTTTCAGCTTAACACTGACACTCCACTCCTGGGCACTAGCCCGCAGCTCTTGATAGATCAGATAAAATGGGTTTAGATTCATCTTATTATTGGAACATCTTCATGTGATGCCTTAGTCAGTATAGTCTCTGTTTAGGCTGTCCAGGCCTATCAAGGAGCTCATGGTCCATGCTGAAGTTGAGTAACAACCCACAGGGCTAATCCCAGAGCTCCATCCACCTTTCTTAGTCTGGAGACTTAAGTGGAGTTGGGGTGATAAGGGCGGGTTATATCAAGATTAATGGTAACATCTGTAATGATCTGTGGCTCCAGGATTTCCTTCTTCAACATATCAAGATGATAAATAAGCTGAGGAACTAGTATCTAAACTGTGCTATGTTTCTGCTTGAAAAAAATTTGCCATATTTTCAAAGCCTCTCCTTAGAGAATGAAAGGAAATGGCATTCAATGAAGAAAAGCACCTCCTCAGTTATGTCAAAATAGTCTGTTTACATATGTATGATACAATCAAGACTTATTCTTTAAACACCAGGTACTGGGCTCAGTTAAAAAGTATTCTCATATGCATGAAGCAGAGAATCTAACATGGTAAGCCTTCATTAGTGCATAATGTTTTCAGTATCATTATCCCTTAGGATTAAAATTTACATCATTTTTTGTTCCTAATATTTCACTGATGTTTTTTCTTTTCCTTTTGACAATTTCAGTACTTCAAAATAGATTAATTAAATAGTTATAAATTAATTTTAAAAATTGCCTGAGCTCACAGAAACAGATATTTGCATGAAAAAAAAAATTGTACCTTAACCTTCTGTTTGGAAAGACAAATCTGTTCAGGTCTTCACAACACCTAGAAACATTCAGTACATGTCACTAATTCAGTTGAGAAAAAATCAGTACGTTTTTCACATAGTTTTATCAAGTTAGTATTTTGGCAATATCTTTATATTTATCCACTACATAATTTCTTTCCATCGCCCTTTAAGATCTTGACACTGGCAATCACAGTATACAAGCTTGAATCCCAATTTATACAGAAAACCAAGTCATTCCTCAGAAACGCAGTATTCCAGATTTGGGTCTTCTGTTTATGAGGAAATAATTCTTTTTGGTCCCCTAAAGAAGGCCAGGATTGCAAATTGCATGCTGCCATGCATGTGATATCCTCAATGTTTAACATTAGCCAGCTGGGGCCACTTTTGGACTCTGTGATTCTGTCTAAGCAGAAGGGCCCTAGGAAAAACCTAAGCATAAAGGTAAGATCTTGCAGTCAATTCACTGTAAGGGCAAAGAGTGTTTCTACAGCACAGCCACAATGCTTCCACAGCTAAGCAGGGAAGAGGAGAAATGTGAATGTTTGTCTTTACTCATTATGGGCTTTCAGCAATCAGACCCTTGCTTCCCTGCAGGAACACCGGTATTACTCCATTGTCTACAAGTCCTCTTGTGTAAAGTGAGGCTCTGCGTTTTCCTCTTCCAAGCAGTTTTCTTTTTGTTGTTGTAACTCCTGTGATATTCTCATTATGAATTTCTCTTTAATTATTGAGAGAGACGCTGCAACAGGGACAGCACCTCTAGAGGGGACGTCCTCTCCTGGGTCAAGTACCACTGTACTGGGGCCCATTCTCTTCCTGAGGACAGACAACCTTTCCTACTTCTAATTGCACAGATTCCTTACATCAGTTCATGCATTTTCCCGACTGAGAAATGACATTTAATCAGAGTAAGCACCCAGCTCCTGATACATCACAGTCTGTTTCTTGTACAATTTGCTGTCTCCAAGCCTAAGCAGCAGTCTTGTTCCAGAAATACATTTCTAGGCACCACCTTCACGCTAAGAAAACTGCACTTTGTGTCTCTTTCTCAGCTGGCTATGTGGTTTTGCAGTTTCTTTTAAGAGTGTTTCTTGGACCTCTCACCATTCCCAGAGTAAGTACCCTGTACCCCAGGAAAAGTCCTTGCTCAGGCACAAATTATGTTACCAAACGGTTATAAAATAGTCAGGCTGAAGAAGCTATTGTAAAAAGAAGAAAGATCTATAGCTGCAGCAGGAGACATGACACAGTGGTGATACACAAAATTGAAACCTCAGTAGATAAAAGGTAAAAACTTATAAAACAGCCAAGTGTGTTGTGGCACACACCAATTTTAGAATAATTTTTTACCAGCCATTCACTTGAAATACTTTCAACTCGTTTGGCAGTCTAATTCTTCTATGCCTCAGTGCAAACCTCTTGAATGCCATTAGCATTATTCAACATTCTGCATCTAATTTATTGAGCTCCTTTGCTATGGGATGTTAAACAAAATAATCATGCATTAGGCATAATTAGAACGTGACTAAATTAATTTCTGTAATGCTGATTATAATGGATAACTGCAAAAGTAATTCACACCTCTGTGCTGCAGAACCAATATGATGCTTAAGTCAGCTTGCTAAGTATAAAAGGTAAATGGCACATAGACTGCCATGAACAAGCACCATAATTTGCAAAATATTAACTGAAAGCATGCCTGTTGACTTTCAGAGTAGCAATTTACACTGTTTCATAATAGACTATGATAATGTAATCACAGACTGCTGTAATTGCACTGAATTTGATCATTGAATTCACAGCTCTTCCTTTGTGCACCCAACCAGCCATTTCATCCTAGAACGCAACCACCTTGGGCAAGCATGATTTGCTCTCGTGACTCTCTGCTGGTTGTTCATCATAATCTTTCCCTTTGTGCACTAGAGATGGATTCCAAAAGCACGTGCAGTGTGTGCTCCATGACTGTTTTGGAGACTGAGGGAAATTAGATGAACCAACAGTTCCCCGTATCCTCCACTTAACGTCTGTTAAAAACGGGCACAACAGCCTCAACCCAGCTGTCAGGGAGCTCCTTGATGCCAGTGCTGTGATAGGCAGTACTGTCACACTGGACAGCATTCATGCACAAGTCCTGTGCAGCCCCATGGTTACAAGGTGAGTTCAGAGCTCTGCACGCTAAAGTTTCTAACCCATTTCTCCCCCACTGCTGGCAACTCCTTTCCCTCAGAGAGGATGCTGGTACACACTGAAAACGGAGGCAGGCTTTGCCTGTGGAGACTGAAGCAAAAAAAAAAAAGTATCAAGTATTTCTGCCCTTTCCATATGCACCAGTGGGTTGTCATCCTCACCCACCAACACAAAGGGAGCTGCAGGGATTTCTGTACAGATGGTGCTGTTTACTCTAGCACCATGAATAAACCATCTCAATTAAGCACTGATGTAAGCACTGCTGAAATAGCTTACATTTGTCTTGATTCTGTTGAAATTTAATTCTTCAAAGAGAACTGGGCAGTCATCCCTCAGCCTTTCATCAACCCAAAGCAATGGGCAAACACAAAGGTTAATCACAAATGTGAAGAACAACAACCAGCTGCACAACACTGTGTGATCAAACCTGATGTTCAACAAAATATGTAATCTGATACACTCCGAAAACACATTTACCTGGGCTTTAACCTTTGCTCCACGGGACAGGAAGGGACATGTTGCATTACAACAGGCTGGTGACTTTTCAGTTCCAGCCATGCCAAACAGATGGGACACTTCCAGAGCAGCAGGAACACCACTGGTTGTAACAAAATAATGTCATGACTACGTTTTTTTCAGTGAGTTATACTTACAAAATACTTCTGAGGCATGTGAATTTGAACAACCCTCAAGAAGTGTTTGGAGTGCTAATGGATGGGATGAGTTGCTAAATTCATGTCTCATTCTGAGACCAACACTGGGCAATTTGAGAGACAGTAAGTGATAGATCTTCAGCTGTGTAACTGTAAGGTGACTATCAGCTTGGCTACAGACTAACACAGGGTGAAGGAATCCTCTGGACCTAAGTTAAGTAGGTAAATTTCTTTTTATTTCCATTGCCTCTACAAAAATAGCAACTGAGTGAGGATTCTACAAGTATTTTATTCTACCTTATTCTGACTTACTCTATGGGTGATTTCACCTAACTGCAAATCACCAAGCTGGTCTGATCCTTCAGGGTGAGCAGCCTTAACCCTGTCATAATCTAACACTCATAGAGCCAGCACATTTTTTAACACACTGGATAGTCAGGGAAGTAGTATGTAATTCCATTTAGCCACATGAACTGTGTCACAAACCAGCAGTGCATACATCAGTGGAGGAAACTTTTCAGAGACTGCTACTAAACAGCAAAGCTCTGTGATGTGCCACAAGCATCAGAGAGCTCATTTAATCCTTCTGGGGAACACAGAATCACAGAATAGAACACATAACAGCCAGGGTAGAAAAATCCTAGTCATCTTTCATTTTTCTTTCCTCAATTCACCACTGCTTCACAAAAAGAAAAGCACAGGTATTAAGGACATTTAATGACAGCATTTTGGTCTCCTCTAACACATACTGCAAACACATCATAAAGGATGCCAGTCCTTGCACTGGCATCAAATAAGACACTGATTGGATGCCTCATCTCTAAAAAGGTAAATTATTTTTATTAAAGGATCATTTTTCATAAAACAAGTAATTCTTAAGATACAAATGGTTATGTGCTAAGATTAACATAAAATGTTCAAGAAACATCAGCTGATGCCAACAAACAAGACAAACTATTTATATATTAGTGATATTTAAACAATGCTAAATTCCTTCAACACAGATCATTGAACAGAGTTCAAATATGCCAACAAATACCCTACCTTTTCTAATTCACAGAATGCAACTATCTTCCAGTTTCCTTACTCTGGGACTACAACACTTGCAGTATGACAATTTGCACAGATGTGAGAACTTTCTAACATTTTTTTTTGAAGAAGAGTTAAATTTGAAATAATTTCAATAACTCCAACAAGAAGTTGGAGTGCTTCAAGTCAGAGGTCTATGCTAGCTACTGAACAGGGTAGCCAATGCAAACATTTGCATCCCCTTACTCTCTCTGCATGTTTGCATGCATCTCCTCATAATACCTCTATTTTCACTTGACTGAAAAACGAAAGCAAAGACTGCTAAGATTGAAGATTTCTTATGGGTCAGAGAAGAGCAAAATTCACTGTGCAGAGTCTGAATCCACTCAGTAGCAAATTCAGGTAGCACGGTCCAACTAGCTGGCTTAGAGTCAAAACAACCACAAGTACCAAATCTGTTTGGAAAAAATAAGAGTCAAAAGAAAATAGTGGAAGTACTGAGACCTAACTTGACAGTACTGTTGTGTGCAGGAGTAGCTAAGAGCAGCAGCTGCACTCAGGAGCCAAAAGAGCTGAGAAAATCATGGTGAAAAGGAAGCACAGGAACAGAGGCAGGCATAGGCTAGAGAGGAAGCTGAAAGGAGTGCTGCAGCACACAATAACATGGAGAATTTTAACAGCAAGCTGCTACTCAGAGCTAGCTTAAGATGGGCTTGACATTGTGTAAGAATGGTAAAATCCTCAGCAGCTGCCCTGCTTGGAAGAAAACCTAGAGTTAACAACTATATCCCTTAATTTTCTAGATATTTTTTCACATCCTATTGCATATGCCATTACAAAAGCACCAGGCTAAAGTGAGTTCTTACGGGCAACACAAAGCCCAAATTATCAAATTCAGCTGTCATGTGTGTTACTTGTAATCAACAATTTTTGACTCATACCACAAAATACTGTCCTTGACATCTCAAGTGAAGGAATAATGCAGGAAAGAGCAGGTGAAATATCTACTTTCATCCACTAGCAGGAGGAAATTATTTTTTATTTCTGAAGAAGTTTTTTATTAAAGGCAAAAAGTTGTTCATTGTTTTGATATGGAATAAAAATGACAAAATAAAAAGACCAAGAACAAGAAGCAATCAGAACTATTGGTGGAAGACTCTGCAGCTTTAATAATAGTAAAACACCCCTGAAATAGCAGTGATGAATAGCAATATTGAGAAAAAGACAAAATAAAGGAGGTGAGATATCACTCACATTTAAACACTACATTCTGAAGGTTATTGAAGTGTTCCAGGTGGACTTAAAACATATCTGTGTATGATACATGAAACTGCATTAAAGACATTTAATGAGGTCATACAGACTGCAAATATTATGTCAACTGTGTTATACATACATCAGTCACAAAAATTACCCTGATATTTCTGTTCTAAGAAGAATAGCCTGCTTGGCAGAGCATGTCTTTTTTCTTATGATGACATCAAGCAGACCATGAAAACAGAAGCTGAAAAAAAAAATCCCCTACTCTACAATCCCTACAGGTTTTGTAGATAAATCTTGTACATACAGATTTAAACATCTGTGCCCAGAAAGAGTTCTTGGGTATCAGTGAAAAAACAGACACATGCCCTCAGCAAAATGAAGTATGTCCTTCATGAGTAGAAACCCTTTCACCACTGCTCTGTGGCAGTCTGTGAAACATGAAGACCAGAGCACAGTTGATACTTCCACATTCAAGGAGGGGCATACAACATTAGAAGATAGCAGGTCTGGAGTATGTAAACAGAAATACATTATTCCTGCTAATTAAATTGTAGGCCCCATTACTACAGGATGTTGCGAAGGATAAATGGGTTCTAAAAGAGATTAGATGAACTCAGAGAGAACAAAAGGTCTGTCACAGAACATTAAACACAACTGTCAGGCCACAGCTGGGTCACAGAGTATCTAATTGTCATCTGCTGAAAGGTGCTATGATGTGCTTGAGAAAGGATCACTTTATACATAACCAGGCTGCTATACTACGTCTCTTCCTGCTGGAGACAGAGTACTGGTCTTGACAGACCCTTACTCTTATCCAAGATGAAAGTTCTTTATCCACTTGTCCTTCTTCCACTGAGGCAGGTCTGCCCTTATTAACCCTAGAACATTTTGTCTTTCTTCAAAAAATGATTCAGTAAGATCTTCTAAAGGAGTTACAGTAAGGCCTGCAAGCTGAGAGGTTCATTATATACTACATCGACACTTAAGGGATTTTGGACTGGTTCAGATCAATCCAATAAATAATAAATTGGGAGCAATGGGTCCTTGAGAACCGTATCACCAGAAACTAGTAATTCTGTGGTACAAAGGATTTTCTTAAATCTCAGTAGCAAACTTCATAAGAAACCTCAGGTATACATGATGGCTTTAGACTCATGGACAGTAGGTTCAAATTGGACATTAACAAGAAATTCTTCCCTGTGAGGATGGTGAGACAGCAGGACAGGTTACCCAGAGAAGCTGTGGATGCCCATCCCTGGAAGTGTCCAGGGGCAGGCTGGAAGGGGCCAGAGGGTTGGAACTAGGTGATCTTTAAGGTCCCTTTCAACCCAAACCATTCTATTGTTGTCTGATTCTATGTTTGCAGATAATTTGTTCCAGTACACAACTAAAAGGAGTTCTACAACGTAACAGCATTAAAAAGAAATAAGATATACAGTACAACTAACCCTCACTATTGCTTCAGTCTTCTGCCAAATGTAATGAACCACCTTTCAAGTTTATTTGTTGAAATTGCACATATTTGTATTAGTTACTCTGTTGGTCTGTGTATGTAGCTCAAGCACGTGAAATACAGCAAAGGCCTTGTTCAGGAGATTCTTCTGCTGGGAGGAAGACTCTGAAATAGCACAGTTCAAGTTAATGTCACTCATTTCCCAAACAATGCCCAAACCTTATTTTTTGAAACCTAAATATCAATTTGTAAAAAACCCCATCTGATTTAATTAAAAATTCCCCCAAACAAAGCTTTTTTTCCAGTAATCTTTTCTCCTTAAGAAAATATACAATTTTCATATGAAATTTGGCCTCCCAAAGATCTGGTTTTGTTTGTTTAGTATGGTGCTTGGGTTTCTTGGGTTTTTTTTTGAAGTTCAACCATTTTTAGTATAGCTGGAAATCTTTGCCTTCAGAAATAGATGTCTGCAAAAGCGAGAAGACAACTGATTTTTACAAACATTGTAAGAAAAGAGCTCTAATTGCAGAGGAACACAATTTTTAGTTTAATTTGCTTTAGACTAATCTTAATAAAGTGTTAACAATTCAGACTTCTTGTTTTATTTTTGCATCAACAATGACTTTATTAAGAATAATATAGGTTTTGGTCTCCGGCACAGGAGTTACATTCCCACTTCTTTATTTTCCCCGCAAGTCATTTTTTCATTATAAACTACGTTTTATGCAGCCATAGAATCAGAGAATGATTGAATGGCTTTGGGTTGGAAGGAAATTTAAAGATCATCTAGTTTCAACCCCCTGCCATGGTTGCTCAGGGCCTTGAATCCAAATGTCTGTCCGTTGACAGAAGAGCCCAACACAACAAATACTTTAGCTGCACATAGTAATTTTTTCTCCAAGTGAAGTGAAGAAAACTGGGCAGTTATGCATGTTCTAAAATACTCTGCCATATGTAGATGTATAAAATACAGCACCAGAAGAAGCACTGGAACAGGAAGGTGTAATCACCATCCCTGGAAATATTAAAAAAATTAGAAGTCTGGCACTTAGTGATATGGCTTAGTGGGCATGGTGGTATTCAGTAGAAGGTTGGACTTGATGGTCTTGGAAGTCTTTTCCAACTTTAATGATTCTATGATTCCAAGACCCAGTATGATTTTTGGAATCCAGTATTTTTGGTAATTGTACTGTTACTCTGAGGGAAATCTTATACAGACAAAACCCTGAAGTATTTTACAGCAAAGCACTTTTCATGTATGTTAAAACACACAGACTCTGATTGAAGAGACTCTGCAAGTGAATCCAAGTTTCCTCAAGTTGCATTGACAATTTGGATAATTCTTCCAAGAGTTTTGGCTCCGATGAGAGAATCTTAAGATGTAACTGAAAATGAAAACAAGCAGTTAGTGAAACAAATACAGATAACAAAAAAATTAAGAGACTGTTTTTCCCATTCAGTTCCAATACTTTGCTTTCAGGAAATGTCCCAAGTAAGTAAAGGACACTTTTCCTTTGATTAATTTCCTCTATTTAATACTGCCTCCCTTTTGCTAGTCTTTAAAATCCATTTTCCATGTACTAGATGAGATAAGGCAACAAAATATCTTAAATATGCTATATTTTTACTAGATCATCTTCTGGCAAGGCTGCTGAATCTATCCCCATTACACACGTCCGTAGAGGGTAATTTTCTCCACTTTCTGACCTGCATCACAAATTCCTCTTTAGGCTAGAAAGGCTAGACAGACGTGCAAAGGTCAATCAGGATTATTATTTTAATTATCCATGTTGCATACATCAAGAAGAATGATGCCAGCACACTCTATAGAGATGCATGGTGTCTCCTTATGTGACAAACAGCAACCTCGTTAAAGCAGAAGGAAGAGAAACCTTCTGATCTTGTAGCAATTATTACCACTTAACAGATGGAATAGTTATTTGTCCAGGCTATAATTTAGGAGTCTTGATACTCAGCTTTAGTCTGAAAGATAGTAGGTTCAGTTTGGATACTAGACAAGTTTTTTTACCGTGAATGTGGTGAGGCACTGGAACAGGTTACCCAGAGAAGCTGGGTATTGCCTGATATTACATGTGTCTGAATGTTTATAACAATGTTCTCCAAGTAAACTGTTATTAATTGCTTTCACAAGGTTTCAAAAATCAGAGTATCTTAAGCACTTGTATATCAGAAGGGTTTCAATCTTCTGCAGAACCATTTCGTCTCTAAGAGTGACTGTTACTGCACTTCAGTACAATAACTTTCTAACTTATACCTGCCCTGGAATCATTTCATTAGCTCTGTGAGACTCAATAGGTAACACAAGAAAGGCAGCCCACTGACATGGAAAGTAGGTCAGGCTTGCAATGTCTAGTGATAAAGCCAACAAAACATCTAATTTATTTCCCAACCACTGTGCATTAAATTCTTTGCTTATTTAAGATGTAGCATACCTTAGTTTTATAATTAACAACAACTAAGAAGTTAAGCATGTATCAAAAAAATGAAAACAATTTTAAGAACAAAATAAGAACAATTCCAAGAACTAGAACAAAACCTATGTGGCAGGGACCTCTTCACAACATCTTTTGTTTTGCAAGTTTTTCTTGACTGTCACCAAATGAGTTGCCAAATCATCCAATACATTCAGTTAGACATTTTATAACCATTCTCAACCAAAATCACTTAAGGTAATTCAAGCAGACAATTTATACCTTTTTACTGCACAACCATAATTCTAAATAGAACTAACATAAAATTTTATAAGAAAATTGCTACCTTTAAAAATAGTGCCAGGTACGCCTGAGCAAGTTCAAAGTTGTACTTCTTGTTCAGCATCATCCCAATCATTCTCAGAAAGCTCAGCATCACCTCCGTTGAGCCACCACCTTCAGGGGCCAAACCCCGTAGTTCAATCTCAATATTAGATGGCCCCAAGCTTTTCAGTAAGTCAAGTGGAGCTTTATCTGTGTGAGGATATTGAGGGACACATTATCAGTAACATCTGCAGAAGAGAATCTTACAGATCTTTCATAAGATAGGCTTATTCCAAAATTCTTAAGCAACGACTAGGAATTTCAAGTTTTTACTGTTTCCTTGTTATTTTGTTTTCAACAAAATGTCTTCCTGTCTTTAATTTACTGTCCCACCACATACTAGAAGTTCAGACGCATTTAAAGTTCACCTTGAAAAATACAAGCAACATCTTTGTTTCACTTTTTTTCCCTTTTCTATCTTCTAAGTTAAACAAATTTTCTAATTAACCACATAACTTTTCATTTCACACGTCAGAAAGAATGTACATACTTGAGATTTCGAGCTGTTAACTGTGAATATACTCTGAAAGACAGAGAGCACTACTTTTACTAGGCATTTTTACTCTAGTTGACATTAAGCAAAACTAGAGATCTTCTGGTGCATCTAACATAACTACTACTTTTGTTAAGTGAATGCCTTATGCTTGTCTGGGACCTGGGGGAAAATCTTTTCCATAGCAGAAATACATGCAAATTACAAACTTTCTTCCTCTTAATAAGTGTTCCTTCTCAGGATTTCTACCATCCTACCTGACGATCTATGAGGATTCCATCCATTTGCTTTAAAAATGAAACTAAAAATATGTTTGGCTGCAAATGCAACTGATAGTCATAACATTTTTAAAATGTATTCTGATTAATATTTCTTTTGCTAAGAAGTTGTTAAGAAGACTGACTTCATGGTAGCTAATGGTATTAGACACTGGCTAATATTCTTTAGGTGGCATAAATCAATATTAGATCCCTACAAAAATCATTAGCTAGTTTTAAATATAACTCATTTCAACAGTACTAAACAGATGCATCAAATATCTTTTTTTATGACATTAAACAAATGAAGCTTGGAACATGTTGTGAAGTTGACACACATACAACACGGAAAAGGTTGCAGCTCAGTCTGTGTTCCACACTCCTGACCCAAGGTGTGAAACCCTGTTTCCATCCCCACAGTAAATCAGAATGGTTTCCAGCATGATTCTCTTTATTTGCATGGTCCTTCACCTTTAGAAGAGATGGTTGTAATCTAGCAAGCAAAGAGCCATGATCCCCAGCCAGGATCACTGGGCTCCCTGGATTGTGGCTGTGGCACAGACCCTGGAGCACACCTGCCTTACAGCAGAGGTGGCCCGAGGCAGATCCACATGTCCACTACCACAGTGCATCAGAGTGTACTTGCTGCCTCCAGATGCTTGGCAAGGTTTTGAAACACGCACCTCTTCTCTGAGTGGCTCTGAAGCAGTTTAATAGAATGCTGCCAATCGAAATACTAAAAATACAGCATAAGAACACACACCATTTGTGACAGATAATAAAGTTCTGCACACAAAATGTTTTAAAGTGCACTTGAGTAAGCTGGTCATCTCAACATGTTTAAGCAGGGGTAGAAGAATTCCCAACAGAACTGCTTTGTGGACAAGCTACTGTCCATTTACATTTCCAAGTTAGCTATATTAGCAATCATTTCCAAAAATTTGAGTTTCAAGGATTCTGCAGCATCACAAGACAAACATGAAAAACAGCTGGTACATTCCACAGGTCATTTAAGTGATTGAATTTCAAAATGAACTGAATGTTCAAAGAAATCCAACACCTTATTTTTGTATCATTTATTTCTTCTTAAGCTTTAAATTATAAGGCAATGAATTAACACTGTAAGTTTGCTGAATGTCTGGTGAAGTAGCCCTTGAAAGGAGAACTTACAGGCACATTATGCTTCTATGTTTCAGTGAATCACCAGACTATTCCTTACCAAATCAATACCTTCCTTCCTTCCCCTACAAATAATACATAGCACCTTTTCTGGGTGAGATCATCACAGTTTTCAAAAAAGGTTAATGACCTTAGGAACACAACCTTCTTTCCCTATAAGGGTTTTAGCCACAATTGGGTTCCATGCTGCAGACAAGCTGCAGTACCAATGGATCTGTGATCTAGTCAGGCTATCTAAGTCATTTTCTTTGCCTTTTCTACTGTACTATGCATATTTTTTCCCTCACATCTGTTACAATTCTGACATTAGAAATCACATATATATCTCAAAATAAAAGCAGCATCAACATTTTTTGTGAAATATTTTGTTAACTTACATTTGTTGGTGCTCAGGGCTTCTTCAAGATGAATGTAGAAATCAGATTTTTGTGCCAGCACTCCGAGGTTTACTACCTTCGACTGGACCACAAAAGCATAACAGTGTGTACATGAATATGCAGACATATTTTTACAACTCAATTAAATTATTTTCCTACTGACAGAATAAGACTTTGAGAAATAAAGCAATAGCGTAGTGAGTTAAAACTGGTACTTTGAAGTCTAGTGATTTAACTAAATCCTAACAAGCATTTAAGATTTCTTTTAAAACACACTACATAAACACAATTACATTGATTCTTGTTTTTACCTGTGTATCATTTTCCTCCTCTGGTGGAACGTATCGGGGTATAAGACCAGGAACTGTTGGGATGAAGAAAGGTGCTGACTTTGGAACTTTTGGTGGCTCTCTTGGTTTATTTTTTTTCTGTTAATTAGATATTTGAATTAAAATCATTATCATCGTAGTAAGAGCACATGGGAATATTTTGTTTGTCAACAGTTTTATTTTTAAAATACTTTGAAAACTAGATCTAAAGACTAACTGAAAAGTAAATATACAGGTAAAATCTTTTACCACTAATTATGAAGCTACTGTTTAGCAGAAAAACAGCCCCTCTCCCAAATGCCAGGAGCTGTGAAAAGCACCATATAGACTTCTACTGCAAAATCTTGGAAAATGCCTGAAAAGCAGGATCAAGTTTCATGAATAGGTAATGCATTTCATAGAAATAGGGCAAATGTATCTGGATGTATGCTATTTTTTTGCACAGTACCTTGATAATATCAAGGTTGAGGAGATTTTTCCACCTTGATTCCGGTAACAAGGAAAGGGTCACCAGCTGCTCTCCCAATTGCTCAGGTGAAACATATTCTATCATCTCATCACATGGCTCTTCATCTCCTGACACATCCACATCTTGCAGAAACAGATATCTTTTATAAACATTCATACGCCACATTCATTTTTTAAAAAATCAAGCCAAACACTTTTATTTATTTTGCAATTTTTGAATAACAAATGCATAACAGTTATAGACATAGGTGCTAACATAACATAGAGCTGAAAGCTACAGAAACAATGTGTATTAGCCTTATGAAATATTAAATAATTTTAAAAGATTAGAGCTGAGATGCAGAACTGAATAACCAAAATTTTAAAAAGTACTAAGATCTGTCTACTTTGGCTGAAGTTATATAAAACCAATTTATAGAATTCTTAAAGAAAACAAAGTTTTGACAGTAAGCCATTGTTCTAACTGTCTAAATATATACACAGTCATTTTAGTTCTAAGTTACAAAGCTGTGAAATCCTTGCATTTAAATCCTTGCACCATATTCACTACCTCATCACAACCTCTTCATAGGTTGACTGAAGTGGCACATAAAAATAAAGAAAATCTCAACATTAAAGCACAACATCCCACAAGAAAAGCTATAATGTCAGTCACTCAATTTTCTGTTGATTTCCTATGTGGTCTTGGCCAAATATGTCTGCTTTCCCTTCTTTTTGCAAAATATTACTTGGCTAAAACAATGAATTTATTAAGACAAGCCTGAAACAACAAAGGAATGTAACCCATTAAGAGCCCTTAGCATCTAAACAGGAACTTTACATTTACTGAAGACAGAAAGTGGATTAAAACTTTCTGCCAGAATCAGGATAAAAACATTCACAGTGTTGGGATGAATCCCGTCTCCCTAATTTAGGTATGTAAAACAAGTATGTGCTTGCTACAGCAGCCATCATCACAAAGTATGTTCTAGTGGCCAATAGTTTTTCCAGTGTGATTTTCCTGCAGATGGAGTGCAGGCACTCCAAACTTGGGCAGACAAGACCTCCATCTAGAGGACTTCTGAAGCACAATCACTTCTAGTAATTTAGCAAAAAAATTCCACTTAGGCCTTTCTTTCACTGGGCACAGGCACACGGCAGGTCAGCTGAACCCAATTCTCTTGCCAACAAGACAATGGCAATGAATCTATGGCATACAAGCAGGGAAACAAACTGCAAGGGGAAAATAAAATACATTTTCATCTGAGGATTACCTTGCATGGGGCAGGTGCTGGGGAGTGTCACCAAAGAAGGTTCATAATCTGCAGGAAGGTGCCGTAATGACACAAGTGAATACAAAGAACGGTTTGACCTGAAAAAATAAGACAGGCATTTTAAAAGTCATCTCCAGATGAAGGGGAACAAGTACTTCAGACACAATTTATACCGCAGTCTAATACTGCTTCAGTGTGGCAATTCACCAGGCTCTGTTCAAGATTAGTTCTCCTCATCTACCAGATAAGCAAGAAATAAAGTGTAGCAATAGACTCACCTGAACATCTGCAATGTAAATGTTATGTTCAAGTATTATTGCCAAGGACATAATAATAATAGGCTGCAGGACCTCCATGTTCTTCTTGAAGTGAGGGGCCCAGAACTGAACACGTTATTTTAAGTGTGACCTTACCAGTGCCCAGTACAGGGGCAATAATTGCCCTAGTCCTGCTGGCCAAAAATATATTTACCTGTGCCAGTGCTCCACCACCCTGACAATCAAGCATTTCTTTCCAATGTGCAATCTAAACCTATCTTCTTTCAGTTTGAGGCCACTCCCCCTTTTTTCCTGTCACTCCAGCCCCTTATCCAAAGTCTCTCCCAGCTCTCCTGGAGCCCCTTTAGGCACTGGAAGCAGCTCTGAGATCTCCCTAGAGCCTTCTCCAGGCTGAACATTATGCACAAGACATTATGCAAAAATAAATGATTCATCCTGCTTTCACAGGATTGAAATACGCACACAAATGATTCTGGCAAATTTCTTCTTTTGTCAATATAAACTAAGGCTAGGTAAAAACATCTGTTGTTATTCACAAGGAAGCACGTTTACTTAACCACAGGAAGACTTAACAGCTGAACACTCCTCAGGCAAAACTACAGCCAACATATATAACCTGAAATAATCTGCCAGCTGAATGGGAAAAAGACCCAAGCCACTTTCAGAGTGTGCTACTTCAGTACTGGACCTGAACAGTCATTTGCTTTAAAGCTTTATCAGGAGGAAACTGAACTAAACCACATTTTACCTCTGTGCTCATTTATCAGTAATAAAGATAAATAATCACAATTTTCATACACTGCTCAGAAGTCTCAGACAACACTGTATAGCAGGACAAGAAAAGCACTTCAGAAAGAAACACTATTTGAACAAGGACATTTCAAAGCCGGGGGGGAAATGGAGTCTATAAAAACCTTTGGGAATGGCATAACAGGAATTATTAAGAGTATGAAACATTTAGAAAAAAAGAGACCATTTAACTATCAGAATAAATATTTTAACAGAATCAAATTTTTAAATTTCATTATTTATGAATTAGAGCAATACAGAACACCTGTCTTAATAAGAACCAGAAAACACAAAACATTGGAGATGATACTTCACAGGGCAATTCTCTATTTGCAGTACAAGTGATTATAAGAACTCCTTCCCATCCTAAATTCTGTGTAGAAACAGATTACATACTCATACTTACCACAAATAAATTCCAAGATCATCCACATGTGCTGAAGCCAGAAAATCTCCTGTAGGGGACATAGTAAGGCTCACAGCTGCAGAGTCTACCAAAAAACAATCTATGAGGCTATGGAGAAAAAAAACACAACAGAAAAATTATCAGCAAGATAAACTTGTTTATCTACACATATCTGAATTACAGCTGAATGCAAAGAGGCCACTACAAGTATGGACACAAACCAGGGTAGCAGAAGTATCCCAATAGATCATATAAATGTAGCAAGTGAAGAGCACTGGGCAACAAACCACTTGTCTCTACAAAATTCTGGATAAAGCGGGCACGTCCTTAGATAAGCACACCCTGGGGAATATGTGACGAATTATTAAACTCCTTGTACCTAACACAAACCTTCTTAGTGGCCATAAATTCTGTACTTCCAGTCAGCCCCAGCTGCTCAGACTGACAATCCCCTCTCTCTGCATACTTCATATACACCTGGTTAATACTAGCACCTAATGTTTCTAAAATAAAGTATGAACTGTACAATGTGAAGTTTGATTATCTGCAACAGTTTTGGCATTACCATATCTTCAGCCTGATAAACCATTCCTTGATAATTTTTTTCACGATTGCAGAAAATCGAAAAAAGACCATGTAAAGACAAACTTAAAATATTTATTATGCCACTATTTTAACAATGAGACATTTAAGTTCTGGATGATGCACTCCCTAGCAGACTTCCACTCAAGCCCAGGTTCACAGCATTGCTTGTCACTTGTTGAAATATAAACTTCAATTACTTCAAATTTTAAGTAAAAGTTGAATTTGACAACTAGTTCACCAAGAGAAACAAAAAGAACAAATGAAGAGTGTGAATACTTTGTTCTTGTTTACAGCTCTACAGCCATGTTCCGATCACTAACAATAGAAAAAATATTGATGTAACACAGCAGTTCAAAACATAAAATCTTGTGGGCATGTATTTCCTTAGATACTGAGCACTCCTGTGATGAGCATGAGAGAGCATGCCAAAAATAAAAGCCTTTTTTCCCCTTAATGGGGTGTTTTATTCCCTTTGCATGTTCTTAGACACATGTTGCAAATCTCAGGTAAGAAAAAATCATTCATCACTTTCAGTATAAACACTAAACCCACAAATCCCAAACTTATACCAGATACATTTTGCACACAGTGCACAATGGCGAAAAAAATTTACCCTAGATAATTTTTTTAGTTTCAAATCCATCCTTTTATCACAATCCTTATCTGTAGCTGAGAAAGTCTGTTCAATAAATCAACCACAAAGAACTCCAAAACAAACTTAACAAGAAATTAAGTTTTTCTACTTACTGAACTTAAATCATGATTAAAATTACAGGCTTGGGGGAAAGCGGGATCAATCTACTACAGGAAATAAGACGTGCTTGTAATTTTTACACAAAAAGCTAAATGAATCCTGCCAGGGGGCCGAAGGCATCGACCTTTATGCTTCCTGCCTAACTGCAAAACTGAGACAATGCAAAGTATAAAGCTACTAGGCTCACATTTAACAGGTCTCTTATGCTGTTTTCTTCTCAAGTGTTCCATCCAAACTGTGAACAGTCAGCTCGTACCCCTGATTTCTTAATTTGCCTATGCAAGCCACACAGCAGAAAATCTGCATAATGCCAGGGTTTCTGCTTATAACTTTCTTCACACAAATTGGTATTTTTTTTCCCAGTTTTCAAAAAGCCCTACAGCAAAAACACGCACTAGGAAGACTTTTATTACATAAGAACAGTTAAGCACCACTCTCAAGTAAAAACAGATGTCCAATTAATAGATATCAGACCATTTATTAAAGTCAGTTGGTAATTTTCATAAATGCTGGATTCTAGAAACACGTTTTCCATCTTTTTATAAGAACAATATCAAAGTTGAGGTTCTAGTTCCTGAGATGTCTCTCCTATTTATGAGCCACAGAGGTAAAGCAAGCATCAGGCCTTTTATTTAAAGCTGTTCCTCCTTTTCAATACATTCCTCTGCCTATAGCTATGGGAAAACCTTGCCATTACATAACGGAAATGTAATTTAACCTAATTACTTTTAAAACCAGGGTTTAAGTACCTGCCTAGATTTCAGCTTGACCCGAATTTCAGAGACAAGAGACAAAATATTTAATTTTTTTTACACGTAAAGGAGAACTACCATCAGACTGCTTTAAAAACATTATGAATAGATTCTTACCACAAAGTATTATGTTGTTAAAGAAATGAAAAATAGAAGAAACTGATATTAACTAATGCTGCAATTTTTTGTAGACATATTACTTTGCAAGGGAAAGAGTGTTAGAAAGACAGAGTGCTAATTTCCTTCCCATTTACACAGGGAAGAAGACAATGTCCATCCTGCTCTATTTTAGACTAGAACATAGTCTATTTTAGATGGTGCAAGAACAGGCCAATTGTTTGTTGAGATGCAAGGCACTTGTAGTAGTAAAATGATAACTCTTACAAGTATACAAAATTTACCAAACCACATCAACAAAAATAATCAACCCGAATGAAACCTTTCAGTTCCAGGCACAACCACCAGAGCTGCACACTGCACAGTACCACCTTAAATTACTAAAAAAAAAAATAAAAATCTATCCGATGTGCTGCTGAAAGAATGCACTGGCAGAATGCAAAGTTACTTCTCAGCTTTTTTCTATGCTCCTGAACTTCTTTTGTGTACTTGTCTACTTCTTAGCCAAACTTTATTCTGGGAGAAAACTACTCACAGTGGATCACAAGAGAGTATTTTTGGCAGTTGCAAGTACAAACAAATGAAAAATATAACTGATGTAAAACCATACTGTGTTGTTAAAATGAATGTAAGTGAAAATGGGTCTCTCTTTACAAAACCAGCTGGAGTACTGCATCCAACTCTGGGGCCCCCAGCACAAGACATGCATGAAATTAGAGCAGCTCCAGGAAAATGAGCCAAGGCCTGGAACACATTTGCTATGAGAAAAATAAAGAGAGCTGTGGTGTTCTTCACCCTGGAGAACAGAAGGCTCTGGGGGAGATAACCTTGTGGCTTTTCAATACTTAAATGGAGATTAAAAAGAAAGATTGAGAGATTGATTTTTAACAGGGCCTATGGTGACAGGACAAGCAGCAGCAGCTTTGAACTGAAAGACTGTAGGTTTAGATTGGATGTAGGGCAGAATTTCTTTACTATGAGGGTGGTGAGGCACTGGAACAGGTTGCATAAACAAGTAGTGCATGGCCCAGCCCTGGAGGTGTTCAAGGCCAAGCTGGGGCTCTGAGTAACCTGATCTAGTGAGAAAAGTTCCTTTCCATATCCAGTTAGACTAGATCTTTGCTTCCAACGACTGAGGGAGCTGGGGTTGTTTAGCCTGGAGAAAAGAAGATCCAGAGGTGACCTTATCACTCTCTACAACTACCTGAAAGGTGTCAGGTGGGGGTTGGTCTTTCCTCCCCGGCAACAACTGACAGGACAAAAGGACACGGTCTTAAACTGTACCAAGGGAAATTTAGGTTGGATGTCAGGAAAAAGTTTTTTACTGAAAGAGTGATAGAGTTCTGGAATTGTCTGCCTGGGGAGGTGGTCAAGTCACCATCCCTGGATGTGTTTAAAAAAATATTGGATGTGGCACTCAGTGCCATGGTTTAGTTGAGGTGGTCTTAGGGCATGGGTTGGACTCGGTGATCTTGAAGGTCTCTTCCAACCTGGTGATTCTGTGATTCTGTAAACTCAAACCACTCTATGATCCTACAAACACCTCAGCATATCAGACTGCAATTCACCCTAAGCAATCTCTTGCCCTTTAGATTATAGCACTGCTTCCAGACAAAGAACAAATTCACACTCATTCACACTACATGGAAGCTCCAGGTGTCATCAACAGATCTTCAGGACAGTGTTATTCTGTAGACCCAGAAAAAGACACACATTGCTAGCACTGGACACAACTAAAATAGTGGACAGAGTTGCTACATCAAGTGCAACTTTGAATCTGTCACATCTGGTGACAGATAACCACGCCAGAAGGTTTCTGCCATTTAGCAGACAGGGAATTATTTATTCTGCTGCATGTTTTTAAACTGACTCACCATCCAGAGGGAAGGTCCCAAGTCTTAATGGAACAGTCCATTGATGAAGTTATCAGCCAACGACCATCAGGACTGAAAGTCTAAAATAAAACAGTCAATTTTATGGCACAACTGATAAGCCAACCCCACAGGAGGCCCTGCCAAGATTAGACTGCTCCCTAAAACCAGGGTGAAATGGTCTGGCCATAAACCAAAACCAACAATACATTACTGAAAGTGAGAAAAGAACAAATCTAGAAGCTTTTTAAGAACAGGTTCAAATGTAAAACACAGGACATATCTCACTGTTGGTCAAAGCACTTTGGTCCTCCCTTTTACATTGAAGGTGAAAACCTATTCCTAAGCATGAAGTTGAATAAGTTAAGTAAATACTAATTTAGTAGAATTTATAAGTAAATTTGAAGCTAAAAACTATTTTACTGAACACTACAATGGACTATTACATAAGATTTAACCAAATATCAATGTGCTGCATAATCTCAGATCTGTTTTCAGCTTGCTTGTCTTTTCTATATACACAGCTGAGACTACTGCATAATTTTGCTCCCCAACGTGGTTTTCATTATTCCCAACGCTTTGTTTTGTTTGACCTCCAAATCAGCTTGTTGCCAAGTTACAGTAAAATCACAAAGCACTTTAAAAAATAGATGGCAATTTGACCACTTTACATTTTAAAGCTAACATGGCTAAAGTGCTGTGGAGCTGAACTACAGCTTTACTGTTCACAGCTGAACATAATACCCAGTGATTTAATACATGCAGAGAAGTCCACCATCTGTGAAATCTGTTAGGTATCTGTGTATGTCACAAATGAAAATGAGTTAACAATTACCATGTCATTAATCCGTCCATGGTGTCCTGAGAATGTCCTGACAATCTTCCTGGTTTCTATATCCAAAACACTAATAGTGAAGTCATCAAAGGCAATTCCCAGAATACCACTGCCAAGAAACATCAACACATATGACAGGGAATATTCAAGAGGCAAAAAATAAAAACATCCTAACATTGCTCTAGGTATTGTTTATCCTAAAAATAGGACACTGTTACAGTTCTTCAGTCTAATAAAATCTCTTGTCATCCTGTGTTTACTAGTCAGTTGTATTTCAAAGCATCAGAAATATAAATTCTAATATATTCTAATAAAGAATACTGGTTGCCGTTCTCAACAAGTATGTTCACCAAAAAATATGCACATGAAATAACTCCAGTTTCTTACCTGTCTCTGTGAAGCAGAATTCCACTCGGAGGAGAAGAAAGTTCAGTGGAATAGACCAGATCTTTCATTTTGAATTTCCAAAATTTAATTAATCCTTCACTACCAGCTGTGATTACCAGCTGGTTCAATCCATCCACCGCTACCCCTCTAATGGCCCCTTCATGTGCTGCAAGACGAGAGAAAAGAGAGTATTATTTCAGGATTTAAATTTAGCACAGAAATCAGCTGAATGACAAACACTATTTGGTTTATCTTTGCCTGACTACAACGAATGAGTAGCAAGCATATGACAATTTGAAAGACACTTGACAAGATGCTCCAATATTCTACTTTTTTTTCATCTCTAGAGAAACTAAATTGATTTCAAGTAAACATCTAGAATACACGTAAGAAGTGCAATTGAAGTGGAGTGTTAGCTCTTATTTCTGCTTTCAGTTTGGGGAACTTTTTGTGATTGTGAGATTTGAGGGACTTCTTGAATCACTTAAGGAATAGTTCCAAGAGGCCCGACTACTCCAGAAAAAATTACAGCTTCAGTTCAGGCACAAAGGCTGGGAATTTTCCCAGGCTACTTCACACTGCAGTGTAAAGGCAAGACATAGCTCCTCTGGTTTTGGATCAATTTCTTAATCTATACCGAGAGCTACTGGCCAGTAAGCAAAATTAGAAAATTCATCCCACCATTAACCAATGATTTTACAAAGAGACCATTTCGTATTTGCTGAGCTAGATGGCTTTTAGAAATCCAGTAAGTCTTAAGGGTTCATCAGGACTCTTTCCTTGTTTCTACAACAAAAAATTCAGATAAGGAGTGCCAAAAAAACATGCATGAGAACACATGACATGAAATATATATGTATGCAACTATTAAAAGGAAATGCCAGAGCACTGCCACATTATGTTCTAAATTTGCAGCTGGATAATTAAAAATAACACCATATGCAAAGAACTGGACTTGCTTAGGACTTCAATTTTCCATTTACATGAAACATTCTTTCATTTCCAAGCAGGGAGCACAAAACAGATGGAAAAATTTATCTAAGAGCTAGAACCCTATAAAACAAGAAGCCAAGTATTGGAAATGCGATTATCTCAAAAAGAGTGGAGGCCAGAGTATCTCATTTTAGTGCTAACCATTTTGGTAACTGACCATTTTGTGTTAAATAAAACCAAGGATATGCTAACATCAGAGCTGTTACAACTATCAAGGATCCTTCAAATCAGCTTTCTGACTGCAAGATAGGACAGTGCAGTATAATTAGAAAAACTGAAATGTATCCCAAATTCAACTCAAAAACTATTTAAATTTTTCAAGACGACAGAACATCAGGTCACTGCTGTTCTGTTAAGAGCCAGTATTTTCGAAATTTAGGAGTTCTTACCTTTTTCTTTGCCATAACGCCCTCTGTGAATGCCAGACTGCATGTTGTACACATCTACCTGCCCAGTTGACATCCCAATTACAGCAAAGTTACCACACGAGGTAATGTCAACTGCCTTTCAAGGGAATAAAAAAAAAAGAATAAACAAAACAAAGCACCTATGCAAACAATTCTTTAGGTGTCTATCAATCAGTGAAGTTGTTAGAAGGTACACAGCATATCGGGAATACAAAATACTAACATGTTCTTTGAGGAAACCTGCAGAGAACAAACTACATCTCAAGAAAGCAGAGGGAGAAGCTCCTAAAATGAGCAAATAGATAACATGTAATAAATATGGCAGTGCATGGTTATGAAAGATAATGAAATCCTAGCTTAGTGACATCCAGCAGAAGCCATAGATAATAATATCAGCACTGTAACTTAAATAATCAAGATATCCACAAATATAGTCCCTAAGAGAAAGTGTTAAGCATGGCAGCTGCAAGCCTCTTTCAATGCCCATGTTACCAATACCCTCCCAAATTAGGGTAAGGTCACGTAGAGTTCAAATAGGAAGAAACAAAGAAACAGTGGTCTAGATGTCTTTGGAACAGTCCAAATCTAGTAGTCAAAAGAAAACTGGTTATTTACAATTTAATTTATCTACCACTTAACTAGTAAAGCGTAAGGTCAAAAAACCATGTACCACAACACACAGGAGTTGCATGAAGCCCTAGCAAATGAGGTGTGCCACAGTAATTCCTCCTTTAAAAAGCTGATAAACTTCAGCAAACATTTCTATCTCTGTCACTGTGTGTTTGACACAATGTTGTTGTGTCCAGCTCAAGTGGCAAATTTTGAGGTAATATCCTGCTTGCAATTTGGAAGTACACTTTCCTGTATTGCCAAAAAAAGCCCAAGCCCCGAGCTTTCAGCAATCTGCATTCTCAGAGCAAGTTAATCATCACAGGCATACAGACAACTCTACATCACTGTGATAGAATAAAGAAAAACACTAACCACCTCTCTGAACCAGAAAGTTGAACTGAATGTTTAAGGAAAAAATGCGAATGCAAAATTTTTCTTAAGACCATAAGCATTACAAACCATCTCCTTGAACACACTGAGCTGGCAGAAATCACTCTGCAAAGCAACTAAGACACATCTAGACAGTGCTTTTTCATTCTAAGCATTATTTCTGTACCAACAGGAATAAAAATAGCATGCAGTGCCAATCTGAAGAAATCTTAGCCTAAATAAACTTACTGTTGCATATATGTCAATAGGTTTGTGTTTGCTAAATTCTTCTGGCCTCAGTTTGTGAGCTCCCATGGAGGTTTTCTGATAGTTCCAGGTTGTACAGGTTATATACCCTTGATGGCAGGCAATAATACCATCCCAGTCACTCTGATGTGCCACTTCTGCAAGGTAACACAGAGTCCTTTTAGAAACAGTAATTCTAAAGTCAAACTTAAGGTCTCCTGATATTTTAAAATACCTTTGGACAGCACAGTTCATATTTAGTGCTCTTGTTGCACAGTCAAAAGGCTACCACTCAGAAAAACCACTGGGCAAAGAGCTGTGCATATGCAGGGTAACCAAAATGCTAACAACAGAACCACAAGCACTGTTTAGTACGTTACGCTCTGTGTCTTTGCATATTTTAGACTCTGCAGCTTGAAAAGCATACCTCAATGTAAATGTTTTAAACTGGCTTAAATGGTTTAGACTGCTCAATCTGTACACATTTCCAGCTGAGTGTCTTAAACGTTTTCTTCAGCTGTTGAAGCAGCAGAAGCCACCAGGTAACCAAGTCAGGTTTAAGAGCTAAATCTGCTTCACATAGCAAAATACTTTCTTTGCATTTCCAGGAAAATTCTTTATCAAACACTTGGTATCCAAACTTTGTAGTCAAATACGATATATGGGGATCTAAATAATGAACAAGTTTGATTTTTTTCTGGAAATTTAAAAAAATTGAGAGCCTGAAACTGTGATTTCTAGAACTTCAAAGATTAAAACAAGATACAAACTGGTTTACTTAACCAAACAAAGACAATACAGCAAAAAAGAAACAACTCTAGAGTGTACTTAAATAAATGGAGGTTCTATGTATTTAAACACAGGCAGGTCTAGTATTAATTTTAAAATTTAATAATTTTAAATAAAAACCTTAAAGATATACACACATACTCGCAGTAAGTATATACAAACAGTCTGTATCACTGAAGTCAAATGGCTCCACAAAATTTTAAGTCCAGATCTTCCAACATAGGAAATAATAAATCATCCTCAGAAGAGAAAATAGCTACACTTTTGACAAAACAGATTTCAAGTCTGAAGAGGAGGTCATTAATTTAAAGAAACACATTTTGATGAAGCAAAGATAATTGTAATTCTGCTTAAAGAAGTTAGTTTCATTATTTGCATACTGAATTACAAATGAATGGATTACTTGAAATTCAACTTTGGAAAGTGGCTCAAATAAATGTACTGAGGACTCAAAACCAACTGTAACTGCAACTGAGATTTCCTCAGCTGACAAATATCTTCATCCTCCACCTAGCTGCTGGTTTTCCAGCCTGGAATAATATGTACATCAGGAGATTTTGGCTCCCATGCAGGAGATTTTCAAGCCAAGAGGCAGACAAGGATGTTTTAATATAAAATCCTCTTTTTGAAATATTGGAACATTTTATCAAGACAAATGCAATTTTAACTGACACTCAGTAGCTCATGAAAGGCCACAGAATAATCTAATCTTCATATAACATGAGCTTTCAAAACAGTAGTGTTTTGAGGGTTAAAAAATTAAATGAATACCTGAAGATAATGTATTTACATTTAGTCTGTAATCTATGTCAAAGATCACTTACCTGAAGCAAAGGCTGTAATCGGTGGTAGTGCCATCGTATCCAGCTTAAGGCCTTTCTTTTTTGATTTCTTTTTGTTAATTGAACCTTAAAAATAGACATTAAGGGTCTCAGTCTCATGGTTAGAACTGAGCATAACGGTTTAAAAAGGACTGTTAACAAAACGCAAAGCTCCTCTTAAATTTAGAAACATTTCGCTAACATGAACACATCATTGTTCCCTAGGTTTGAAGAGCTAAGAACACTAATACAGAGTTTCTGTCAGAATTCATGCAATGCTGAGGAAATCATCAGCCTTTTACATTCACAGATGTGAATTCACCACTAAATCTCTTTGTTCCAGGATCCTGTGCTGAAATCCTGAGGCACAGGTTCCTCCATCACAGCTAAATACATGGTCCTACAGACATGACTATATAAAGCAATAAACAGCATCCTTTCAGTAACCAAAGAATCTTGAATTTCAAATTTATACCCAAATTAATTCTTATGTGTCTTTTCAAACAGATCCAAATACGTGTATAATAATACAGACAGATACTTAAAACTACAAATTATTTTAGTCTTTCTGATCCTTGCTCTCCCAAATGAAAATGTTCCTTAACCAGAGCATGATGCGCAACGTGTGTTTAAGTACAGCTCTACACTAAATCAAAGGAACTCAAGCCAATAAATATGAATTGGCCAATAACTCAGTCAATTGAACAGAAGGGAAATAGGCTAAAAAGTTGCAATCATGTATGCTAAAATGTCAGCTACTGCTTTACACATTTTTAACACAAAAATCATGCCCAGTGAAGTAACATACACCGCCAGGATCAGAAATCACTTTTTTCCAAGTACAAACAAGTATAAGAGTACACTTACAGCAGGAAGGACTGAGTCTGCAAAATAACTCAGGTGACTGGCTTTTATAGAACAGTTAAAGTGAAAATAAGGCCTGTCTAATATTTACATAAATACTTTTCAGGACTTCTTTTCACCCATGTTTGTATTTTGACTGAAATACTTACCACGTCCTAAACTTTTATTGAACTTTTCATGCACTGTTGAAAAAGACTGTAGTGTTCCATCTTGACCTACGAAAGTATTAGCACAGAGCAGTGAAGGGCAAAAATCAACTTTACTCATAAGCTATTTGAGGAAGAAAAGTAAAAGATAAGCAATTAACAACTTTAAACACTATAATAAGGTATATACTAAAATTTCTGGTCCAAGAATAAATACAGATACACTGTAAGTAGCAGAATAAATGGAGCCTAATTTTCTGTAGCCTACATCCCATTGCTACAGCTCGGCCCCACACATGTTCACATGAAACACTCTTCACAGACATCTTCTCCATTCCTGACCCTGTAATGTCATTATTGAAATGAATTTCATTAATGAAATTTTATAAAGTTTATTTGAGGAGATGCCTCTTCTAAGGAAACCAGTAGCACTTGAAAGGAAACTAATTCATTTCTGCTGCACAAAGTTTTACCACTGTTTCAGAAAGGAGTGTAGAGAGTCAGTCTCTCTACACTGCAGATACATCAGATCTCAAAGGTTAAGACCCTTTTCATTGTAAAGGTTGCCTCTTTGCCCTCTCCTCCGCACAAGCAAATGTGAAGATTTGTTAAGCAACACTTGATTGATACTGCGGTTTGTCCGGTGTGAGCTGAAATACTGACAAGTAATTTGTTACATGAATTCAAGTCACTAGCTGGATGATCAGCAAGAGATCTTAGTACAGGTAATGTAATGCTTTCAAAAGTAGCCCATGCAGACAATTAATTACTTAGGAATAAGTAGAGACTAGGTGGTGAGTCCCTATCACCCCACTACTTAAGTGGTCTGGGTACAACACAGTCTGACCTGGCACTTCCATTTCCTAAGCAGTGTTTTCAAATACACTAGTTTCTAAGGAAGGGTAGTCACTTACGCATTTTTACACTTTTAGGTTAATATCTCAGTAAAAAGCAACCTTGAAAATAAATATTACAGATACAAGTAAGCTGTAATAAATTACAAAGACAGTGCAAGCCACAAAGCTTGATAAAACCAGTGGAAAAAGGAGTTATTAAAAATTAGTTTCTAAATACATTATGCTAATTGTTCCCCTGCCACAACCAAATTTCTCTAGCTAGTTACAGGTTTCATTCTGACTAGCTGATATTTGCTCAGGAGATAATAAACCAATTTTTATTTATCAAATATCTAAATACAGATGATAAGAGCAGCTCCTTCGCTATTCTGCTTTCTAGTACTCTTCAGCTTACTTGCTGATACCTTACTCTAGGGAAACATTAGTTTCCTATTAGAGTAGGAAAACTCTAGTGAAACACTTTGTTACAGTAAAAAATTACACTGTTTATGTTAACTACTTACTACGTTTCATAAATACATTATACAACACATGAAATATAATCTAGTATATTAATAAAGACACTTAGCTCTGCACATTTTCTTTATCACGGCAAGAAATCAAACTGAAAAAGAATGGGAATTCATACCTGCACTAAGAATTTGCTCTCCATTTTGCCCATGGTACCTGATTTTTGTTGGCGGCGCGCTATGTCCCTTTCGGCTTCTCAATACCCGACCTGTACCACCAGGTCCATCAAAAATCCACACCTGCATCCCAAAACAAGCAGAAAAAACAGGCTGTGAAACACTGACTTGCCAAAAATTGCATCTCTCGTCAGTGGAATATGTTTAGCTGGAAGCTGGTGCAGCCAACATCACACACTGGCTTTCACCCTTTACCCTAAAGCTTTGGAAGTTTCCACCACAGCACCTGACTGCTTCCTGTTCATTCTGCCCCTCTACCAAAGCCTAGTGGCATCAGCGTACATGCAACACAAGGGACTTTTATCAACAGCAACTGCTTATGATCCAAAACATCATAAAAATGGATCAAGATTTAAGAGAGTGTACTGGGATATAAAGTGTGGTTCTGGAAAAGTGGGTCTAAAGCTTTGTTCTTCAAGGCTACTACTAAGCAGTAAATGAGGCAATGACAACATAGCAGCAAATCTTTAAACTACACTCCACTACAGTCCAACTGAGAACCAGCAACTCGAGTTTTGTATCGGTTTCAGAGAGCAGCAGCAATTGCAACGCACCCGTAGAGCATTATCAGCACCATTAGTAATAAGAAGTGGCTCTCCAGGGACAAATGACATGCCAGCTATTGCTGTGGAATGGGCATCTTGCATCTGACACATCAGTTTCTTCTCCTCTAGATCCCACAAAGCAATGTGTCCAACTGGGCTACCAGCTGCCATTATTGGGTGTCCATCTGCTCAAAAAAAAGAAAAGTTCAAAAGGTTTGCTTATTGACATTGAGCTCATCCCTACTGACTTGTCACATCTGAAAACTGATGCAAGAAAAGCTTACAATCACAAGGAAAAAGAAATCTCAAGTTGATACTAGAAATAATATATGTTTTAACAGAAATGTTGGGAGTATGTCAATCAGAAAAACCCCAAAACTCACTGATAATAAAACCAGGACTTTTTCATATCAGATAACAATAGAACACCTAAATCCAGCAATCAGAGCTAGAGGTTTTGCGTGAAAACACA
The DNA here is from genome assembly GCF_009650955.1 of Corvus moneduloides. NCBI lineage: Eukaryota > Metazoa > Chordata > Aves > Passeriformes > Corvidae > Corvus > Corvus moneduloides. The sequence goes on from NC_045511.1 coordinate 69,371,361, forward strand.
ATAGATATTGACACAAAAAGGCTCTCCTTCTACTTCTCACAAGTCTTTCCACAATTTTCTCCAGTAGCGTTCTTCCTCAACAAGGTAATCTCTATCACAATTAAGATTCACAAGTCTATTCAAATAGGGATTAGATTCAGTATCAACAGCTCTGCAGGAAGGATCAACATTAAAGTAGCTAGCTTAGTAATTAGGACACGTTTGTTAGATAAGAAAAAGCTGTGAACATAAATAAGATTCCCCAGTAACATCATTCCGTAGTCACTCAACTATTAACATTCTAACATTGTCTGGGGGACAAAGACACTGCTGAGAAGAAGGTTTGGACACTAAAGCAAAATGTACTGATTACAGTAACTCTGACAATTGTGTACTCTGCTAGCTCTTGGCACACCGTAAACAAACTTTTCTTTTCAAATATGCTGTATGTCACTTCATGTGCCCTAAGAACACAAGAAAATCCTATAAAACAGCTAGCATGATGAAAATGCATGATCTTCTTTACTTATTGCTACCTTTTCTAGATTACCTGCAGCCTTTGAAAACTAAAAAAAAACTCTCAGCACAAATTTGGTTCTGAAATGTTTTATCAAAAACTAATTTCCTCTGTCCCGCTCAGTTTTAGTGCTTTCATACATGTTTTCACTAAAAAACATTAGGACATACCTGTACGAAAAGATATTGCTGTGATGGGACCCCAGTCCTGCTGAAATTTCATCAGAGTTTCATCAAACTTAATATTATGTACAATGATATGACCAGATACAAGGCCGACTGCAACAACATCCACTGCTGGAGCCTGCAATAAATGAAAAAATTCTGTTTCCAGAAGCTGTGACTCCTTTGAAGAACAGATCACTTCAAGTGTCCAGTAGCTCTGGTGGACCATTATACACCCTGACACACTCCCCACATATTTACAAGTTTTATCCTGGACAACTGCTGACCATTTTCAAAGCTGTCATCAGTGCCACAAGAAAGCTTTAACTTATTTTTATATCCAAAAATAAAAATAAAGCAAATGCCATTAAAAAATCTTTTCCTGAATCAACAAAATCTACATTTTATCAAACTCCAAAGCAAAATAAATTTGGCAAAAAACTACCAGTGTAATGAAGCTTCATGATACAAATGCAACTTGAAAACTCTGTGAATTCATGACATCATTCAGTGAAGACTACAGATATGATGAACACAAAAAAGGTAAGATGCTAAATGCAACAGAACTAGGAATAGAGGAAGAGCAGATAATAAACCTTCAGTCAAGAGAGGGCTACTACAAGTCCCTGGGAGAATACAAACCATCTTTACTGCTGCCACTTTAAACAATATTTTGCCTGCTGTTCTTGACCAGTTACATATGAAAAGAAAAGATAACAAAAATACTAACTTGTTCAAGAGTTGTGACTGCTGAGCCCCATCCTGGAAATGAGTACAAGAGTTTGCTGTAAAACAAACATTAAAAACCCATAAATCAATTAACCCTTGGGTATTTTCAATAACAAAGTGGCTGCTTTATATGTACTTACACAGAAAAGTATATCAGCTGTGCATCTGTCCTTATAAGTCAGATAGAAGGAAAAAAAAAAAACCCTGTGATACTAATAAGTAAGGCTAAAAATAAAACTTATGGCTAATTTTTATTGAAAAAAGCCAGTGTTGTGCATTAATACCACAATGGTGACATAACTACATGACACAAACATATGAAACAAAATAAATATCAGTGATATCATGGCAAGCTGCGTTAGGAGAATGAAACACTGATTTATGCAAGCCAACTTAACACCTATCTGCAGTATGAACATGAACATGCAGTGAAGCTCACTGTACCTGTAACTTTCATGATTTAGAAAAGCAGCTGCTCATGGTAGGCATGAAATACTGACATTATGGATGATGATCTACTGGGATTACTGCATGTCTACACATCTCTTATCTGAGTCTAAGGCTCAAATGCTAGTAATTACCTCCACTCTACCTGCCAGCACTCCGCTGGACTCAAAACAACCAAAAAAGCCAAGCTTGGAAGATGGGAGGCAGGAGGCCTGAACATGCTTTAACTATTATTTTAATACCTTTCATGGGAAAGCTATGTGATTCCAAGAAATTTAAGAAAAAAAAAGTAATTCCTGAACAACCCCTGCCATTTTGCAAGGAGAGTAAACAACACGCAACCTGAAAGGCATCAGCATTCAGGGAGCAGCAGCATTCTTTGTTCCTGGAGATATACCAACTGAAAACCTGTGCCAATACCTAGTAAAAGATTCCATACTTAACAGTATCATTTGTTGCCTATCAAACTACTTGGAGCATGAAGTGTAGCCAAAGTATCAGAATCTTACTTGGATCTTATATTCCATAGCTGCAAGGTTCCTTGTTCACTCCCAAGGAGAATTTTATTCAGATAGGTGCTGGGATGCAGAAGTGCAGAAACTGCAAAAGTGGCTTTATCAAAATCTATTTGAAGATACTCTTCTGCAAAAACAGTAAGAAATAGTGTTAGTGCAGCTACCCCTATAAATCTGCAGGCTTGTCACCCCTTCACAAATGTAAAAGCAGGACCGATGTCTACTCTTCAAATCCTGCAACTGGTGTTTCTTACATTACAGGATTAGCTAATGTGTAACAGGAGAGGCTAAACTGCTTTATGTTGTAATATCTGTTGGCTTGAAGGTGTATTTTTTCACTATGAGCCTACCCACTACAACAATACTGGCAACACTGTAGTGATTTGTATCTCTCTGAGCAATTCCTGCTCCTGCCTGAGCAAAACACCTCATCTGATTAACCCGCCTTTTGTTTGTTATCACAACTCCAAATCTCTAAAGCCTGGTTACAGACACTTTTGACAACCAGCACGCAGGGAATAACATTGGTCACACCAATGAATGTTTTCTAAAGAAAAATGTTTGGGGCACTGAAGCACACTTTTACAAAGCACTTGACAACAGCATGAGAAGATGCTGATGCAAACAAAAGGATTATTCATTAGAATTTAGTCGTACCCAGTCTGGTAAATATCAATAAAACACAGGGTTGCAGAGGTAATTCCAAAGCTGCTCTATCACAGTCTTTATGAGAAAATGGAACACTAAAATGTAATTTTCATATAAACATTCTCTCTTTACGTCTACGTGGAACCTTACTGGGCCTCTCCACATGGTCCAGTATCCATTCACGAAACATTACACCAGGATTAGGACTTCAGATCACCAATTTAGCAGCACAGTCATTTAAGAATTTTCTTTAAGAATTAACTACTTCTGAACATGTGCATTTAAAAAAAGCCCTTCTTTTTAAATTATTGAATGTCTTACAGTGCTATCCTATAAAGCAGCAACAAAAATAAAATCTCTCACCTTCTGACTGTATATTCCAAACAATAAGAACATTATCGACATCCACAGAGATGACGTGATCACCAAAAGGCTGTAGAAGGTGTATCCCTGCCTTGTGGCCTTCATAGGTATGAACCACCTACAATTTCAAAATAGAAATGCTTCCAGTAAGCCATTAAGGTAGAGTTTCATGTTAACATAGTACTTAAGGACAGCTAACAAATACCAGCAACAAGTTCAAAACAAATTTATGGAAAGGCCAGACAACTTGAAGTGGAAGATAAATAATTGTATCTGATACTTAAAACTGTTGACAAAAAATATGATACCTAAGTATTTTAATTATTTATTTTCAACTAATTTAGCTTACATGAAGCGATGGGTTTTTTTAATCTTTAAGTAGCTACTTAATTATTGTAATTAACACACAAAACACAGTTCAGCCACTATGGAATTTGCTCTTACATTCTCCTGGTTTAAGCTTTTAACTCCTTATTCTACAGTTTGTTTCCCTAAAACTGAAGGTACCAAACATCTATAGAAAACGGCATCCATATAAAATTAACTGCCTTGATACCACAAACACTACACAACTGTTTTGTACTACTGAGTAATAAGTAAGTTAATAGAAACCTCTTTGTTCCTGGCAAAAGCATGGAGAATATTGTCGTATGAAGCAAATATCAACATGCGATCTGCTGCCAAACATGTGATGTCTTGTGGCAAAGTGTTACCTGTTGATCAAACAAAAGAAAAAGTTAAACAAGTTTCAGGTTCCTAGCAAGAGAGAAAGCTCAACAGTGTATTTTTTTGGCATGGTGACCCACAAAAAAAGCCCTCTGGCTGAGCATTATGTCGAATTTTAGAGAAATGCACACATTTCAGAAGAATGCAAATATAAACTACAAAACATTTCACCAGTAACAACATTATAAGTAACATAAGACTGGTAGGTCACAACGTAGTTCTTTTGAAAAACATTAAATATTTAATTAATTAGTGAATTATCTCTGTAAGTAAAGGTACATGTTAGCTTTGTGAGGGCTGGAAGCAGACAATAAATCAAAGTCTCAGCATTAGCAAGGCTTATTAAGGTTAAGTTATGCTGCAGGCCTCGGAGTTAGCCACCCGCTCCTGCACCTGACTCCTGACCACACTGAGAATTTAACGCTTGAAGAATATTCTCTCCCCACCTCACAGCTGGCTCAGAAAGAGTAACTAATATTGGGATATTTACTTTACTAGCCCAAAAGGTAAAAGAGTCAAAGTTCCAGACCACACTGAGAAACTGGTGGTGTAGTCCCAAAAGGTAGAAAACTGAAAAATAAACACCGTAGGGAATAATACTCTCCAAGGAAATATAAAAATGCAAATTAAAGCACTTAACACTTCGGCAGAGAAACACCGGATCAAAAATCACTGTGGGAGCGCACCTATGATACAAACTTGCATGGTCACACAGCAGCCTTTCCCACAAAGGTGCTTTGTACTGTGAATTAGTAGTAGACACAAAGAAAACTACACACACTGCTGTACTGCAGCACAGCTTCAAAAGGAGGAACTAAAATAAGAAAGTAAAAAAGGTTGCACTCTATGAGGTTTCATTTGTTTGACCACATCTTCCCAGAGCACCTCTGAAGTAACTCAGGCTTACAACCAGGTTACAGATACCCAGTACTCCAGAGGAGCTGTATGCAAGGCTGCTAAGGCTAAGACAGTTTTAGGCAGACCCAAATTAAAAAGTTCAAAGTGCCAACCACATAACATCAACAAACCAAAAGCACTGTAAAAATAAACGCACAGCATTCATTTTTCTCAATTACAATTTTGTACGTCAACACCTCAATTTCTCAAAAAGCTTAGATGATTACATATGTAAGATGATGTAGCCCATTGAACAGAATATGCAATGTTTTTATAATTTTGCAAGATGAAATTAATCCACATAATACACACATTAATGTGTGTACAGCTTTAACAATGCACAGCTGATCATCTAAATCTAGTCCTGGTTGTGTGACATTTGCTCTCAAATGTCTCTGTTAATAAAAGAATAAAAAGAATAAAAATAAAAAGGTGCTCTGTTAATAAAATATATTTTATATATGAGGTCTCTGTAAAAACTTAGTGGTATACAGAAGTAAAGCCCCTACTTTTCAAGACAGAGTGCATCCCTCTGAATCATGTAAATGTCAAATGAAAGGGACCTTTGGAAATCAACCAGTTCAACATCCCACCAGCTCCTCACAAAGCTTGATTATCACCAGTACTAGACTGGGTTAGCTGCAGCTGTGCCCAGCTGAGTCTTGGACACTTCAGAAGAAGTTCTGCTCAAGGTCTACACAATAGCACACTTACCTCTCAGATAACTTTCCTGCCCTCCACTGTGACCCTCTCAAGCTGCAATCTGTGGCTGCTGCCCCTTGCTGCTCTGTCTACCACTACCACCATCAGCACAAATCCAGCCCTTCAGGTAACAGGCTGCCTCTGGGTCACTCTGTATCTTGCCCTTCTTAGCACTAAACAGATGCAGTTACTCCAGTGTCTTTTCATACTGCATGCGGATGCCCCAATACTCTCTCGGCTCCTCAGCATCCCTTCTGCAGGAGAAAGAGGAGCTGTGGAAGGGATAGAACCACACTAACAGGGTGCTGCAGTCCAGGCATGGCCTGGTGCATGAGGTGCAGCACAAGAACAGCTTTCCTTGACCTGCTGGCTGCATTCCTAATGAGGCTGGATATGCAGCCTGCCTTACTCAGTTACCGTGTTGTTGGTCCACATTCAGGCTGGCACCAGCACAGCCCCACCTTCTCTCCAGCAGGATGCCGTGCAGCCAGTCAGCTCCCAGCTTGCTCTGTCCCAGGTGCAGCAGGATTCTGCACTCGTCCTCGCTGAACTTGGCAAGGTTCCTGCTGGCCCAGGCTTCATGTTTTGCAACAGCTCCCTGGACTGAAACTCTGCTGTTCTGGGTGTCAGCTACTCCTCCTAAAATAGCATCCTCTGCAAGCTGAACCTAGGAGTGCATGCTGCCTCATCACCCAGGCTGCTGGTGATGGTGCTGAAGAAAGTGGGCCCTGCTGTTGCCACCCAAAGTGCTTCGTCACCAAAGGCCAAGTGAATGTCAAGCCACCAATTCATATTCTTTGTATTCAGTACAACCAATTCCTAACACTCCCTGAAGACATCCACATCTATTTTCTTCATGTAGTTATTTTCCTCCTATAACACTCTTCCAATAATCACAAAACAACAACAAAAAGAAGGGATCTGAAATTAATTCAATAAATTAATAATTGAGCTTTATTCACTGTGCAATCCTTATGGCTCAGAAGTGGTTTTGGAAGAACAACATGGTAAGAACAGAAGGTTCACAAGGTACGTCTCTAAGAAAACTAAATCCCAGTTTCAACAGCAGACTTATTTCCAAACTTGTATTTTAGATTTCTGAGACTACTTTTAATATATTTCAGTGTAAATATTAGTAAGTACAATTTATTTTTTTGCTTTTGAGTTGAGAATGAAGTGCAGATGTCAGACATATTAAAGAAAACCAAACAACAAAATAAGAGGAATGAACAACTTGTGCATACTTACTCACAGCAACAATACCAAGCTTCTTCACCTGCAACGAAAATATTTAAAAGGCGTTTTTAGTGATTGGTTGCAATGAATTTGCTATAAATAGAAATTAAAAACTCTAGGAATTAACCTAGATCAGACAATGAATTTGATACCTCACAAACCAGAAAAATGATTCATCCTAGTTTACAACACTGTCTACTGAAAAACATACAGACAGCGGGTCAAAAGGAATGGGACAATGCATTTGCCAAAAGACAACTACTCACCAACAGTAAGTTGTGTTTCCTGATATATTTTACCCTAATGCACAGAAAACTAAGGACATGTTCAGTCACCCTGAGGAACTTGGGTACCTTAAGTTTCTACATCATCTCTGCTTCTACCTTATTTTCACTACAACCACACTGTATTCTAATTTTACCTCTGTTTACACAGAATTTGCTTTAGTTGCAAGCATCTAAGCATCTCTGCCTAGTGATGATCACTACTATGCTTCAAAGGCTGTGAAGAGTGACAGGAGCGAAGGCTCAAAAGGCGCCACAGAAGCGCAGGGAGATCCCTGATGTCTGCCCTCTGGTGTTCACTATACTCAAACCTGTGTAGTTACTGGGTCCTACACACTGAAAATGCTTCGATTGAACCCAGGGAAGTAACGGAGTCTTCCTCTTTTGAGACATTCCAAACCCACCCAGACACGTTCCTCTGTAACTTGCTCTAGGGTGACCCTGACTTGGCAGGGAGGTTGGTCTGGGTGATCTCCAGAGGTCCCTTCCAACCCTGAGGGGGTTTAGGATTCTACATTGCAAAAAACGAGTCCGTCTGAACTCTGTTACGCTCATCCGTTTTCATACAGGAGTTTTAATAGGATCTGACTGCCCCCCGCCCCTAAAACGTAATCCTCAAACGCTAAACCAGAGCGGGGGAGCTTTGATTTATCTTGTAATGAAGGAAAAGCTTCAGTACCTGGGCGCTCCCGACGGATGGGCTGTGCCGCATCGGCTAGCGCTGCCCACATGGCTAAACAAGCCCATTCCCGGCCTGTTTAGCCGGCAGCCTCCCTCCTTCCCTTCCTCCCTCGCTCGCTCCCGGTCACCGCCGGCTGCAGAGCCGCGGCACCGGGGCGCCGCAGCCCCGCACACGCTCCCGCATCGTGACGGCGAGGGCGGAGGGGGGGGGGGGGGAGGAGGAGGAGGGGAGGAAGAGGCGGATCTGCCTGCACGGCCCCGGCCTCCCCACGGCCGGTCGGAACGGGAAGGAGGTCGTGAAAAAGGAGCGGGGACCGGGACGCCGCGTACTCACGTTGTAGGTGTGGACGCTGCGCCCGACGGCGACGGCCAGGTAGAACTCGCGGTGGCGGCCGTGATAGCGCAGGACGTGCGGGACGTGCCCGCTGAAGCGGCCGAGCACCCGGAACGCGGCGAAGAGCGCCGAGCCCTCCCGCGCCATCGCTCCGCACGTGTGCGCGTCCGTGTCCGCATCCGCCCGCCGGCCGCCCGCCCTCCCGCAGGAAGCGCCCGCCCGCTTCCGCCGCCCCGCCCCGCCCCGCCGTGCGCCGCCGAAAGCGGCCCCCGCGCCCGCCCCGCGGCCCCGCTCCGCACGCCGCGTACGGGCGCCGTGCCGCCGGGGCGCGCGGGGGAGCGTCAGCCGCCAACTGCTCCACAAACACTCCTCGCAGCCGCGACTGCGCGGTTTTTTTCCTTTTATTCTTCATTTTTGTATCCCCTTTTTATTCTTCATTTCGCTATCCCCTTTGCCCTCGCAAAGCACCAGGTCCGGTTGTGGGTGCGGGTGGCCCCGCCGAAGAGGCGGCAGCGGAGCGCGGGATGAGCCCACCTCCGATGGCGCATCCCATGGGATGCCCGCGTCGGCAACCTCTGAACTTCCCGATGTTTTCGGTTTTTGGTGGTGGTGGTAGTGTTTGTTTTGTGTGTGGGTTTGGGGTTTTTTTTAATAAATTAAGGATATTAAAAAAAAATACCAACCCGCAGGATGACTCTGTTGCTATTACTGCACGGCGGACAATGCAAATGAAGTCCGGCAGAGGCGGCAGAATGAAAAGCCGCGCTACCCCCAGGCCACCTATCCCAAGTTGTTGTAGCTTCTCCACACTGCCATCAGCTCCCGGGCTTTGCTCTTGTCGCACGGGCCCGGGCTTACCGTCCCAGGGGCGCTCCCGGCTCTGTCCCCGGGGCTGTCCCGCTGCGCCGTCCCAGAACTCTCCTGTGACGCGCGCCAGCCGGGGCAGTGCTGCTGCAGGACGGACCGGGTGACGCGCCACAGCTCCGGCCGCTCCCCGCATCCCCGTGCCCGCTCCAGGAGGCATTCCAGCAGCCGGCCCGCTCGCTCCACCCGCCGGGAATCCTGCGAGCAGACGGCCCGGTCACGACCCTTAACTCCTTTTCCCTTCAGCGCCTCCCCACACATCCTTAAAAAGAGGCTGCCCATCCATCACTTCTCGCTCCTCGTCCTTGCCCCATTCTCCCCGGTTTCCCTTCTTTTCCTGCCTTCCACTCTCGCTCACTTTCCCCCCCTCCTCCTTTTTCCCCTCCTCCCCTCCTCCTCCTTTTCCGCCATACCTTTCCCTTTTCTCCCTTTCTTTCCCCCCTCTTCCCTTCCCTTCCCTTCTCTTTTTTTTTTTTTTTGGAAAGGGAATGCCACCTAGCCGCCGGGGAGTGCGCGCACCGGGGCGAACCTCGGACTGCTGCATGCCCACGGGCTCGGAGGGCGCGTCCTCGCAGGTGTGAAAATCGAGTTGTAGCTCCTGGAGGGAAACAACAACAGGGGATGCTCGTTAAAGCCACGTCCCATGGGGTCGCCTTCGCCGGCTGCCAGCCCGCCTCGGGCACCCCGTTATAGACATCCCTCCTGCCTCGGCGCCCCGTGTCGCCCCGTCGGGGCCTCGCAGGGTGTGGACGGCTGCGGGAGCCGGTCGGCGGCCGTGCGGGGCAGCCGGTGCTGGGCTGTGCTGGGCAGCTCCGGGCTGTGATGCCCGAGCCAGCGGCAGGGCTGCTTTCCGCGAAAAACACTGCCTGGTCTTTGCGCTAAGGGCCGGCTGCGCGTGTGAGCTCTCCGCGTAGCTTCTAAGCCACTCATCACCTTTGCAACCGTGACACCATCTTCAGCGTCGGTGAAGCATTATACAAGCGACTTTCAGTCCTACAAGTCTGCAAGGCGCTGGGAAAGGTCGGGTAGCGCTCTGGCAGCGGCCGCCCCGGCTCCCGCTCTCCGTCCCTGCCAGTCCCAGCTTCAGCGAAGCACATTTTAGGAAGGTCGCCGGAGGAGAGCTGGACATAACTTCAAGGTCCTGTTTCACAGCTACCGGTTTACTAAACTAGCCAACTCCCGGCTTGCTAACCGAGATTTTCAGAAAGTAGCTGCCGGTGGTCAAGGGTAAAAACGTGGAGGCAGTGCCGTCCCGACAGTTTCCCTCCGATGCCACCAGAGAAAGCACCAACCTCTTGTGTAAAGGTTGTGTCTGCATCCAAAACGTTTACTAGATCCTCTTGTATCTTGCCGTGGTTACAGAGGCTGAAATTGTAGGTGGACCCCCGCGGTAAGAAGGCGATCTGAAGGAAGATGATCAAGCTACAAAGGACTGCATAAGAAAAAGCCAAAGGTTAATTCTCCTGCACCGCTGCGTGACCCGACAAGGCACGGAAGACAGCTGAAGAGAGGGATGCCCGTGCTTCAGAAGCACTAGAGAAACTGCTTGGTTACCGTTGTGACTATCCATGGTGTCTTTACACGTTGTTTTTCTCCTCCCGGGCTTCAGATCGTTTCTGGCTTCATATATGTACCTGTACGCCTACGGAAAGAAAGGTTTCCAATTCCATAACCGGGGCTCATTTGGACGTCTCTTGCACCTCTTTCCAGAACTGTAAATAATTATTACTCAGTCTTGACGTTGTGTCACTGATTCGAAAATAAAACCGGGATAACGAATAATAATCAAAGGTATCATCCAAATACAAAACAAAACAAAAGAAAACACAAAAGCTTTGCAACAGACAACCTTGCTTGAAACAAGTGTGAGTAGCCCTCCCTGTAACTACGTGGGGTGCAACTTCAGCGTGGAATGTTGCAGTAACACCCGATTTTCTCTTGAAGGAGAGAAAAGTGCTTCGGGGCACCTGCAGAGGGTCTGCCCGGGTGTGGGCGTGCATACCCTCCACACTGAGGTTGCAGGGACATCTCCAGTGCCTCATTTTAACACGCTAGCGCGGGAGCAGTGGAGCGTAGTGGTCGTTCCTCCACCCCCGTCTACAGTTTGGGTTGTTTTTTTTTTTCTCTCGAAGGTGAACGTTTTATCTTACAAACCACTTTCCCCGGGGGAGCCTCTTCGCTTGCTTAGGTTTCGGGGAATGCAGGCGAGGACCACCTGCTCGGCTGTGGAGACAGCCTAGCTGACAGGGCAGTCGGTTGCACCGTGCCCTGGGGACCGGCATGCGGGGGACATCGGGGGACAGGCTGCGCCGTGCGCTGGGGACAGGGATGGGGTGACATCGGGGTACAGGCTGCACCGTGCACTGTGTATCGGGATGCTCAGGACGACAAAAAACAGGCTGCCCCCGGCACAGGGTATCGGTATGAGGGGGAGTCGGGGGCCAGTCTGCCCCGGGCACTGGCGACCAGGATGCCCGGGCTGCCGGGCCGAAAGGAGGCATGGCCCCGCTCTCTGCCTCGCTCCTCGGCGCCTTTCTCCTGCCGGCACCGACGGCTCTGTCACGTTCAGCACCAGCTGTTCCCTGGTCCTGCTGAAGTGTATCACGGAAAGTGCCCCGGGAGCCTCTGCGGAAGCCCCGGCCGGGGGCGTGCTCGTTTTCGGGGAATGCTCCTCCGGCGTGAGTCATGAGGGAAACCCTGGAAGGCTGCCGCGGGACAATGCGCCTCTCTGGCCCGCTGAACTGGGGACCAGTCAGAGCAGCTTAGTCATCAGTGGGTACCTGTCCGCTTGAGTGGGTTCCCTCCCTGCTCTCCTCTTGGATCTCTCCCTTTTCTCTTTGTTTCTTCTCGTCCTGCAACTCGCAGCCCAGCTGGGAGCTGCTTCTCGCTCCTCCCGGGGCTCCGGGTGGAACAGCGATAGGCGGCCGCAGCGCCCGGGTCTCCGCTGAGAGCTCCCGGTCTCTATTTCAAAGAGTGGCCACAGTCCTGTGACTCCGTGAATGTGTGTATGTGTCTGGTTTTGTGTGTGTGCGTGTGTATACACCTAATTCTAGTCATAACTAACTCAAAATCGATGCCTCAATAGCTACTGCACTAATGGAGATGGATCTGCAAAGCGTCTGCAAAGCTGTACCGAGCTCGGTAGCCCTAGAGAGCATTTGAGCGGGTGCTTACCTGCGTTGCTCTCAGTGTCACCAAATTCCAGTTTCCTAAAGGATGTCTTGTTCTCATATTCTAGAAGGGGTTTTCTTAACTTGCAAAGTTATGTGCTTTAGTCTTTCTCCAGAGATTTTTGTCTGAAGTTGCTAATGGGCTTCATGCATGTTATTAAGTTGATAAAAATATGAATCTGTTAAATAGTTTTGTGTTTCTCTGCATAATCAGAGGTGCACTACAGCATAAAGGTCACCTTAGGTGAGTTTTACTGTACACCAAAGGACCAGCATCATAATCAATGAAAAGCCTGTTTGTGCCATGAATTCAATGTGATACTAATCTAAGGTCCAGGAACATGTTATTTTTTACTTTTCATTGTTGATTTGCCTCTACTGGACAGCACATGAACTCTTGTGAATAGCTAAATAAAGTTTTTATTTGTCCCTACCAAACAGGACATGGCAAACTTGTGTGGAGATAAAGGGTACAATTATGTTTTAGTGCAAGTAACAATGGGTTGAAACTCTTTTCCATCACCGGCAGTATGCACATGCGTTTATTTCTGAAGTTGTGTCTCCAAAGATAGTAGTAGAACAAAGATGTAAAAAACAGTAGCAATATACTCAGATTAGTAAATGAAAAAAAAAATGTGGTTTTTAAAGGGAGCAGAAATATATGTGGCTATAAAAGACACCTTGGCATTGAAAACATACTTTTAAGTAAGTTCAAATGAAAGTCTGTTAGGAAAAAGAGAATTGTCTTCTTCTTCAACCACTTTTTCATTTTGTATGGAAAATTCCTGTAAATAAATAGTGTCTCTAAAACTTTGCTAATCCTTTAATTTGCATGCAGCAGTAACCTCAGAAACACCAAATTATGATGAATATGTGTTCAAGTTTTCTTTTTCAAATTCTTCAGAGAGAAAAGTTCAATTACTGACATAAGTACCAGAGGGGGGGTGGGGGGGCAAGAGGACATTAGAAAAATCTGATCATTTTTATAACTATAGTAATTCAAAACTTTTACTTGCTTCAAACAAGAGTGCCGCAGCCTCACTTCTGACAGGAGTTTCGGCCCAAGCAGTTGGCCAAATTCAAGTGGTTTGGAAGTGGTTTCTATTATGAAATACGAGTCACAAGAGGCATTTTTCTGATGTATATTTATACTTACAATACACCTACTGTCCTCCTTAATCCTTGTTTCCTGGATGAAGACCTCACATTTGTGGTGGTGCTTGAGCAATGGGAAGATGGGATTGAAAGATAGCTGTTGCTATTTTGCTGCAGGTCGAGATGGTATCTGTGGGTGGGACTGCTGCCAGCCCTCACCAGGAGAAGAAGAAAGACAACATGAAGTCATTGACTTTGGTAGATATTTCTGATCAACATTATTATATTTATGTCATTATCATTTATTATTTTGGCTTGTATTTGCTGAGCCAATTTTGACTAAGATGGAAGCATCTTGGTACATGTAGCTGGAAGGCAAACTTTATGCTTCTTTTCTTTTTTGTTAGTATAAGTAACATATTCTTTCTGAAAACCTCTCAGCACTACAGAAAGCCATCATACTTTGGATATATAGGCTTTGGAAATTTTTTAAATTCATCACCCAACCAGCTAATCAATAAATGCCCTGCCTGTTGCAGCTTGGGTGTGTGAATGCCACCATCAAGAAACCTCAGCAAACATGAAGGTGATGTTAGAGATGACCTGCATGCACAGATCATGGGGACAAAAACTCAATGGACTCACATATTTTCATATGTTTTTGTTAAAAGAATTTTATTTCAGAAAATGATGCAAATCTTTTTCCTTTGAAGCATAATAATTTCCAACACAATGGAAATTTAAAGTGGTGCCCGCAATTTTTTCCACATTCCTTTATGATGCTTGGAGCCTGCTCTTCCTGGTTGTGGACACACAAGACTGGCTGGCTGTCCCTTAGGAGCTCACCTTCTTGAACACAAGCAGCAGGTGAATGCTGGTGATGACCTCCACATGCCACCTGGAAAAGGAGCACCTGAGGGTGGCTGGTGGCTGGCAATGACCAAAACAGCTCTAAGAGGGTCTAGCAGCTGTTGCCTTTGGTACTCCTCAGCTTCCACCAGAGATTAAAAGACACATCAGCAAAACACAGGAGCATGCCCACATTATTGGGTAAAAACCTAACCATTTTTATCTAATATGGCCATGGTACATGATGGTATTTATTTGGGTAGCTGCTGTCTAGACCATCAGCACATCTGCAGGACTTGGGCATGTGAATCCTGAGGTGAACACAGGATACCTTTCTCAGAATCCTCCCCATGTGCGTGGCTTCTACATGGGCACGTAAAAACCCCCTAAGTTTGAACATCCAAGTTGTCTAAGTCCCACAACATCAACTGCTGACACATACTTTCTTGTAAAATCTTCATAAGCACATTTTCCTCAGTACTACTTTTTTTTGTATTAACTTCCTGTCTCTTTAGGAAATTGAACACCCATCCAGGAGAGAAGTTTCCAGGAATCAGACTGATGGCCACCTTGCTCTGGCCACACTCACGGGGGTCCATGCTCTTAGCTGAGTCCCTTTCCAACAAGGTGGACTAATCATAACAGTGGGGATCTGTTATTCTATATACAGATCAGTTGCTAGAAGGCATAAAATGCACATTACCAAGAGGAGTCACAGTGATTCACTGCCAGAAGAAGCCTCCAAAGACTCATCACTCTTGTGGTTAATAATCCTTGAGAGATTGCAGTCTGTGAGTTAAACATACTTGTCCCTACTGTCCTACCCACTGCCATTCCCTGTTCTCTTCTCGTCTTCATTTCATCTGTGCAAGCATCTTCTGCCACCACATCACCAATGTCAGCCTCTGAGTCTTTTACCCTTCTGTTCTCACCCAGTCCAAATCATTTTCCAAGTCCATTATTAAATACTTATTTTTAAGCTTTTACCTTTCTCCGGTAGAGAAGAGTTTACCTGCCTTCAAACTCTTCCCTCACTTTCTCCCACCCCTCATCTTTTGAAATCCCATGTGTCTTGGGGTGACCTTATGATGTGTATCCCATATCACCGCCTATGCCCAGAAATTAATTTTTGTGCCTTTCTATGCCTCTAAACTGAGCCTGGGAGGGGGAAGGAAAAAAACTGAGCAAAACTTTCTCAAAGCAGTTTGCAGCTCGTTCAAGGTCATATAAAGATAGCAGGGGGTTTTTTTTCCCCCAGCTGGGGCAGGGGAGCGAGGAAGCACCCGGCTTGTGGCTTTTCCAGTCAGCTTTTGGCCAGTTGTTTCAGTTTCTTGTTCTCCGGAGAGAGACTGAGAGTTGAACATTTCCTTCTCTGGAATTTCGGATTTTCTCCCATTTTCTACTGGACTGCTTGATTGCTGTAACATCAGAGCACATCGGGAGGACTTTCCACCGGGCACAGAGGGCCTGGCCCTGGGCCAAGCCCCAGCTCCGAGGAGACCAAAGGGAGGACTCTGACACTTTCCCAGGTTTTTTCTCCACAGCGAGAGATTTTATTATTTAGCATTATTTTCCTTTTCCCATGTGTATGTTAAATAAATAGTTTTTATCTCTTTCACTTTCCTTCGAGGAAAATTTATTTTTTCCCGAACCTGGTGGGGGAGGGGTGGTTGTGCCTTCTCTCAGAGGATGTATTTCTAAATTTGGCCAAACTAGAACACCATGAGAAGTTATTAAAAAAAATATTAGTTGCATCTATTCTGGTTCACAAGCCCTAAAGTATCAGATTGGAAACAATGTCACAGTTCTGGGTATTCTTGGCTCATCTTAGTTAAGGGTGTTCAGATATTTTAGTCTTGTGTGATCATAACTTATTAACATGTTTAACTTTCTTTGAGTTGTGTCTTGCATTTCCTGGGTTAATGAATAGGCCTTGCAACAGTGCTGCCATTATTTCTATCCTTTTTTTTCAGCAGTACTCCAATATAACTCCAGTATTCTTTTCTCTCTAATTTAATATGCTTACACTGAAATTTACTGTTCTATGATTTGAAGTGTAGCATTTAAGGATAAACTGAAAGGAGCATGTGGAACTACTTTGATCATGTACACTGTGTAAAATCTGAACAAAAGGACACAGTCACTTCAAACTGTAAAAAACTCTCAGCACTCCGCTGAAGTGTAATGAATTTTCCATTAGAATTGAGTATCCACTGACTGTCATTGCAATTGGGTATGCCTAACTGTATAAGAAACACTTCTTGAACCACTAAAGCAGGGTGAGGAAGCTCAACACATTAATTTTTCTTTCAGATCTTTGCTTTGAAGCCACCACATTTAGACAGGGAGGTCAAAGATTTTCCAGCTAGAAAAGATGAAAAAAAATCAATTTCCTACATTCGAAATATTTCACCGACTGTGTGGGGTTTGTCTCATCCAAGAATTATTTCAGTAGAAATCCAGTTGAAGCATTGATGTGTTTTGTTGAGGGAGATACCCTGAGGCACTTACTCAGCAAGGTGAATTGAAAACTCTGAATTCTTGAGAAAGTCAGTCTCTATGTTATTGAAAGGAGTGAAACTGAAAGGACATCCTTACCTTGATCAATCACGGGACCCACAACTTCTGGAGAAGTGGAAGAATGATATATATACAACTGGAGATGTTGATTGCTTAATAACATTTCATTTTCCTGATAAGGAACTGATACTTTTTAAAAATCAACAAAGATCCTGTCCCTTCTCCTCTATTTGCTCTTCTATGCACTTTGTTGCTTATTTTGACTTTGAGCAATGTTGATTTTATAAAATAATTCTGAACATTTCAGTTGCACACTTTAACAGGAGTATAATTAGACTAGTGCTGCTGTAACTTCGACATGATCAGTGTAATGAAAGGGTAGTGAAAACCAAAAGATAAATTTGTAATTTTTTTTTCTCACAGATAAAGTAAGTAAATTATTTAATTGTGATGTGGCTGAATGAAAGGATAAGTTCTAAATTCTAAATATTGTTACCAATACTGAGATATCATATTCAATATGGAGGGCAACCTAACCTCAATATTACAAACATCTTGCTACCAAACAGCTTCTTGTCTTGCCATTTCTGACTGAAGCACACTGTTGACAATCGCCTTTGTGCTGTTTCAGTAAAAATTTGAAGTGAGTCTAGACGATACTGGAAGGTTAAGATAAAAATGGGATTAATTTGTTCTATTGCTGTATTTTTGTTAACAGAATTTTATTTCAGAAAATGATGCAAATCTTTTTCCTTTGAAGGGCTGCAGAAATAATCAGAATTCAGCTTCTTCATAATCTCCAGATCCATTTAATCTCATCCAACTTCAATGTGTTTTATAATTTATTAAAGGAATATGGCAGTTAGCTGTGTTTTCTCTCTCTCTACTCTCAAAAGGAGCAACATGCCAGAAATATTCTGTATGTAAATAGTGCTGAACTATATTTTGCCAAGACAGTCTGCCAAGTAGAGTAAGACATAGATGTACTGCAGCCCCAGGGAAAGCAAATGGAAATTCCTGGTAACTGGAACTAAGAGGATATCCAACTCTCACTGTACTCCTGATTTAAAGTATATGCACTCAAAACTGAGATTCTCAGTGCTGCTGCTCAGCTGTTGCATATCCCAGCAATACTCACTCCCTACAGGAGGCCCTCTACCCAGACATCTTTCCTAATAGCATACCAAATAATTATAGTATCAAAGAATGTCTTGGCTTGGAAGGGACCTTAAAAATCACCTGGTTTCAAACCTCCTGCCATGGATAGGCACACATTCCACTAGACCAGGTTGCTCAGAGCTCCATCCAACCTGGTCTTGAACACTTCCAGGGATGTGGCGTCCACAACTTCTCTGGGCAACAGTGCCTCACCAGTCTCACAACAAAGAATTTCTTCCTAATATCTAATCTAAACCTATGTTCTTTCAGTTTGAAGCCCTTACCCCTTGTCCTGTCACTCCATGCTCCTGTATGCTCTCCATCCTTCTTGTGGAGTCCCTTCAGGTACTGGAAGGCCACAATTAGGTCACCCCAAAGCCTTCTCTTCTCCAGGCTGAACAATCCCAATTCTCTCAGCCTTTCCTCATAGCAGAGCTGCTCCATCCCTCTGATCACCTTGGTGGCCTCCTCTGGACTCTCCAACAGCTCCATGTCCTTCCTGTGCTGGGACCCCAGAGCTGGAGGCAGCTCTGCAGGTGGGGTCTCACCAGAGCGGGGCAGAGGGGCAGAATCCCCTCCCTCCCCTGCTGCCCACGGGGCTTTGGATGCAGCCCAGGACATACTTGGCTTTCTGGGCTGGGAGTGCCCATGGCTGGCTCATGTCCAGCTCTCACCCCAGCACCCCCAAGTCCTTCTGGGCAGGGCTGCTCTGGATCTGTTCATGCCCAGCCTGGGTTGGCACCAGGGGTTGTCCCAACCCAAGTGCAGCACCAGCACCTGGCCTTGTTAAACCTCATGAGATTCCCACGGGCCACTTCTTGAGTTTCTTCTGGATGGCATCCTGTCCTTCAGGAGTGTCAATTGCACTCTCAGCTTGGCGTCACCTGCAGATTTGCTGTGTGCACTCAATCCTTTAATCTGTGTCATTGGTGAAGATATTACATAGCACCTGTCCCAAAAGGCGCCCCTAAAAGACCCATCTCATGGTCTTGGATTTGCATTACTGCAAATGACCCATGGTCTCAAGACAAGGGAAGGGGAAGGCTACAGGTCAGGGAAGCTATAGCACGTGGCAGCACCTTACACATGACTTTGAATGACCCCAGTTGTCAGCCTGAGAGAGTTGTAGGAATATCTGCGCTGAAAGCACTGCAGTTCATTCTTTGTTACTGTATTCATGGCTTCCTTGCTTGCCAACCCAACAGCAGAGACAGGCAGGTTGCCTGTCCTGCACATGGAGAGGACAGCAGCGTTTCCCACTCACTCTAGAGCCCAGACCAGCAATGCAAGGAGCTGCTGCCTCCCGTCCAAAAGTGGCAGCACCTTTGGCATCAGTCCTGGTGGGACTAGAACCTGGGAATGGAGATTTTGCATCCTGCCAGAACTGCCCTCCTTCCTGCTGGTAATTTCTTCACTGGCTGATCTGATGTGTGCTTCAAGATAAAACTATCCCAAAAGCCAATAGGGTATTCCATTGGATAAGGTAACCTGTAGCATGTGTGAGGCTAACAACGCTGGAATTTAGGTAAATTTGCATATCCATTTCACCTTATTCATGTGCTATGTTCTGTTCCGTGTTTCATGTCTTTCCAAGCCCTTGGCACATACCACAACCCTGTATAGTCTCTGCCTGCAGACTCTCAGCTACATTCTGTGCCCCAGCCTAGCTGCAGGCAGCCACCTGCTCTCTCAGCCCTGCTGCCACTCCTGCTTGCTCTCTCCAGAAGTGTGCTTCCAGATAACCCAAAATCCATACAGTTCTCTATTTTTAACTTCCTTCTTGCTTGCTCATGCCTCCTGTTAGCAGCAGCCAGCCCAGGTGAAAGCAACAGCAGAGGGTAGGGAATGCTGTGTCTTTTGCACCCATTCCTGGGAGGAAGTACTGGTTCAGTCCTGCTGCTGGTGTTGGTCAGTTGCAGTCATAGCTTGACTGGAGTAAAACCTTTTCCACAAATTCTGTGTGATGAGGAAATGTAGTAAGCAGTAGAGGCATCAAAACAGTGTGAACAAGTTTAATTTAGCACAGGGTTGAGCTCAGGGAATGAAGAGCTCAGGTCTGTGCATAGTCTTGACAGCTGCAAGGTGGAGGTGTCTGACTTTCAAAGCAGGATGTGAAGTAAACGGGGTGGAGAGGAAAATGAGACTTTGGATTTAGAAATGTGCTTAAGCAGTGCTCGGGAGGATGTTCTCCACTACAGAGAGGCAGAAACCTTATCCCTAGGGATGCACGTGAAGCCCACAAGAGGAGCCACATGCAGCACACAGCAGGAGCCACGTGCCTGCATGGTGCTGACTGGCTGCACACAGCCTGACAGGTGGCCACATAACAAAAACATACCAGTTAGTAAACCTATATCCTCTGATGTCACAGCGAGACACTCAAAATTTAGCAGAAGAGGGGGAGGTCATAGGGAGAGGAAATGTAAATCATAGGGATTTTTTCTGTATTCTTGCCCCTGGCAAAGGAGATGTGGGATGCCTTATTGGGAATTGTCCTTGGACAGTAGGGTCGTGACCTGCAGGGATTTAAAAGCCAAATACTTGTTCAGCTGCAGCTGCACTGTGTCCACTCAAAGGCAGTGGGGACTTAGAGGAAACTGGGAGCCAGTCCCTGCTGCAAACGGAAGTGAAGTCTGGTGGGTTAAACTAAACCGGGAGACATTGTTCTTACAGCCTAGATGATCAGGTCCAAATAAGGTTGTGACTGGGAAGTGCCTTCTTACTCACACAAGTGTATTTCTCTATAACATCTCTTGATGAAAATTCTGAGCAGCTGGCAGTAACTCACTTTGGCATTTTGGCGTTATGACTGTTTGCATGTTGGAAACTGATGTCTTAACCATGCTTTTGAGGACTGTTCCATAAAGAATTTAAAACCCCTCTGGCACCACCATTTGTGTAGAACCAGACATTTCGGTGGCTTATGAACTGAGAGGTTGCTAATCCATTTCCTGGTTTTTCGGGTCTTAATTCACTGTGTGTTATGCAATGTGAAAGAAATCAAAGCTGTTGTTTTCAGCATTGTTTGAAGATGGCCACACTCTGATTTTCTAATTGTGGGAAGAAGATAGAAAAGCAGCAGAGCAACGATTTATGAAACAGAGATCCTGTTGCCTGAGACGCTACATTAAACAACTTCTTCGCGTATCGTGTGCCAGTCCTCAGTGTATGCCACACAAGCATTCCCACAAAAATAGCTTGGTCAGAGATTGACTGAGAACAGGTCTTTTGCTTTTTCAGTTCAAAATACTATTTTCCTTTTATTTTTTGTTAACAGAAGCTGGTAAAAATGAAAAATAAAAAAGGAAAAATAAATTTTAAAAAACCCTTTAAAAATCATAGAAACTTAAATTTATGATGATCCTGATTTATTCTATATGCACACAATAGAGAGCTACTGAAAAAACTGGCAGAAATATTTGTGACAATGGTCTTTGGAAAGATTAATGCAACTTTTAGCATCATGTTATATACCGATGTTTCAGTTATTTCACAAAATCCATAAATGGAAACACAGCACATAAATTTAATAAAATTACTTAAAAGCAAGAGAAAATAGAAATGTTAACAAATGTTGTCTAGAAAATAACACATTTTTTCTGGGAAGAATAGACTGCAGAGTATAAGTGTAAGTACACTTTTTCCAGGAAAATACAATGATACATATAATTTTGAGAAAAAAACCCCAAATAACTAGGAAACGTGAGGGAATTTAGATGTGGCAACTTTTTCAGACAAATATGTTTTTTAAAAGGTTAACATTTCTTTGAAAGACAAACCATCATTATCTGTGAGGATTTTCTAATTCCCCAGTTTACAAGTTATTATCTTTATACTGGAGCTGAGCAGTATATAAATTTATCATAGAATCATAGAATGGCCTGGGTTAGAAGGGACCTTAAATATCATCTAGGTCCCACCCCACTGCTGTGGGCAGGGGCACCTTTCACTAGACCAGGTTGCTCAGAGCTCCATCTAATTCCTCTTTAGATGAAAGTATTTAGATATTCATCGCCAAGAAATGTTTAAAGCAGATATTTTGCATATTGAAATTCAGTGCTTCTCATTTATATAATAACAATAAACTGAACAGTAAGAGTTGTTTCTCTTAAGAGGAGAAACACAGGTGGCACGAATTAATTACTCCTTTTGGGCAGTTCTAGTTAATTCCAAGGAATGTATGTGCAATATCTTTTTCCTGAGGCTATGAAAAGGTGGTGTAGAATGAAGGAAAGAAATGCTTTTGACCATACTCTTATCTCATGATAGGGTTCAGAGTACAAGCCTAATTTTCATGTGTTTCAGAAGTTCCTTTTTTTCTTTTGAATCTCAGAGAAA
The DNA here is from genome assembly GCF_009650955.1 of Corvus moneduloides. Taxonomy (NCBI): domain Eukaryota; kingdom Metazoa; phylum Chordata; class Aves; order Passeriformes; family Corvidae; genus Corvus; species Corvus moneduloides. The sequence goes on from NC_045511.1 coordinate 69,393,577, forward strand.
GATGCTCAAGCAGGTCTCCTTCTGGTTTTGTACTAAAAACCAGCTCTCTGGTAGAAATTACTATATATTATTTAAAATTTCATAGAATTATAAGATCTTTTGTTTTGAAAGAGACCCTTAATAGCATTGAATCCAACCATAACAATGTCTAGTCCACCACTACACCATGTTACTACACCATGTATGCTACATCTACCCATCTTTTAAATACCTCCAGGGATGGTGATTGTACCACCTCCCTGGGCAGCCTGTTCGAATGCCTGATGACCCTTTCCATGAAGAAATTTTCTCTCATCTTCTACCTAAACCTTTCCTGGTGCAACTTGAGATCATTTCCTCTCATCCTGTCACTTGTTACCTGGGAGAAGAGTCCGACCCCCATCTGGATACAGGTTTGTCACCTCAAGGCTTATCTCTATTGAGCCTGTTTTTCTCCCTTTCCCCTTCTAATCTCATTTAAAGCTGCTGCAATGAACCTGGCTAACTGCAACAGTCCTTTTTCCACTTTGAGACAGGTGTACCCCATTTGCTGCCAGCCAGTCTGGTATCATGTCGCCCAACCCATGGGCAAAACCCCTGAAATTGTGCTTGTGACACCACTCATGGATCCAGGTATTGACCTGCTGGGTCTTCATGTTTCTTTCCTCATCATTTCCTCTAACTGGAAAGATAGAGAGGAATAGTGCTTGCACTCCTGATCCCTTAACCAGTCATCCCAAAGCCCTGGAATCTCTCTTGGTTGCCCTTGGACTTCTTATTGCAACTTTGTCACTGCCTGCATGGAAAATCCATAGTGGGTAATAACCCAAGGGCTGTGCTGGAGTAGGAAGTTTTGTCTTCATGTGTTTAATGAGGACCCCAGGGAGCCAGCAGATGCTTGAAGATATTCAAAAGGCATCTAGACACAGTCCTGGTTACCCACCTGGGCTGTCAAGAGTAGGAAGAGATCTTTAAGGAACCAGTCCTTTACATCTTTGGGCTAAGACAATGTCCTTGCAGGGGATCAGTGTCCAACCTCTTTTGGGCTGAGTAGGGTAAATCACTCAGGTCCCCTCACTTGAACAGATCATTCAAACACCATCTGCTTCTTTTTACTGCTCTGAATGATGGTTCTATGGTTACCAAGCTCTGTCCAACCCCATTTTGAGTAGGCCACCCCAAGAACAGTGGAGAATTTGATGCCTCTTCACAGTTTTGGACTACTGGCAGGTTCGAATCACAGCTTCCAAGGCATTGCACCTCTGAACACACCACCAAGTCAGTGTTAAACATCTAAGGGAATTTGACCCTCAAAACTGTGAGCTTGATTGATTTCATGGACTGCCTTTAAGTAGTACTTAATACCAGACAGTCAAAGTATTCTCTTGAGGGGTGGAGGCTTGGGGAGTGGAGGCTTGGGGGGTTCAGCATATAACAGTGATACCAGAATTGCCATCAGACCACATGAGGCTGAATTTTCTAGCTTTGAGCATTTCAAAATATTTTAAAATAAATTTGGCCCAAAATTCACTAGCAAAGCAGGAAATTAGTGGGTAAAATTATGATTTCACCAGGTAAAATCCCTGGTATCAGACGTCTCAGTCTGTTTACAATGGTTAAAAATCTCTATTAGTCTCTTTAAAGGATTTCCTTTCGTTTTTGACAGAGTGAGTTTTTTTTGCGGTTTTGGTAAATGTTTTGTTAAATCTGGTAGAACTTGACAAAACCACTTTAAGTGTATGCAGTTTACGTTTAGACAATGAAACACTAATTACAGAAAAAGTAGATAAATACACTATTTTTTGTGTGTAACTGACCACAAAAAAGTTTCAGATAAACTGGATAGGACAAAAAAATATTTTCCAGGATATTTTTCTCTACTTAGATTTTAGAAGTAAATGCAGTTAACAGAAAGTAAAATTTCTCAACCTTCCTATAGCTTTTAACTTTGAAGAAAAAAGTGTGTGCCCGAGAAACCACTGGCCTGAATGCAGCTATTTGGGGCAGAAAGCAAGCACAGAAAACTTGCATTCTCCCATTTTTACACTGGGACACACATATAAGTGTATATCATGCCAGATACTAGAAATAAATAAGAATTTTAACAAGTCTGGACATTGCCTTTTACCACTTTCCAGATATGGTTGCTTTTATGAGAAACGAGATTATGAGTATCACAACTCTTGGATCTGGAGAAATCAGCTCACCGGTGAGTTTGGGAAGTCCACTGTTGCACCAAGCAGTTTTTCAAAGTAATTGAGATGAGAAGTTGAAACCTACTGCATCTAATGGCTAAATTTTGCATCCTATGTGTTGGGTTAACAGTTTTTGAAGAAGACTTGTAAGGATCAAATCTAATGGAGAATTAATCTACTTCAGTGAAGAGGATTTGATTACACTTTTACAGATAACTCCAGATAAGGTTTGCAGGATGTTTTTACTTTGTAGTTGTACAGAAGGGGAAAGAAAATATTGATAGTGCCATCCATAAAGAAATCACATACTATTTTACATCTCGGCCACTGAATCACTCAAAAACTGTGTTCAACTTCACTTGCTAACACCACACAACAGATAAATCAGCTATTTGGAAGGAGAGTCTTAAAAAGTTTCTAGATAAGGCATTGAAAAAGAAAGAATGTCATTCTCAAGATGTAGTTAGGAACAGAAAAAAACCAAGCCCCTAATGAGTCTGGGGTTTGATACTCAGATTACAGATATTCTAAAACTTATTATGGAGAAATTGGGAAAAAGCCCTGAAAGCAAGCCACTTGAACTTCAGTATTTTTTAGGAGTGGGAACTAAATGGTTTCTAAAATTACTGAGATTATGAAACAGTTCATGTTGCCTGTCCTAAAGAGGTATGAGGAAGGTATCCACTAACTTCTTCAAAAAGGTGCTTTCAACACAATGAACATATACAATTAATTGAAAAGGTTCTGCATTTTACTATTTTCCTTTTTATCTTTAATTCTATGTGAATTTGCCATACCTTTCCAATTTTAAAAGAGTATATTCCATACGTGGGCTAAAGCTATAAGTATTTACTACAGCGTCCCCTAAGTAAGGATTGAAAGAATGACACCACTGGCAAAAGCCCTGTTCCCATCCTAATAATAGGTATTATATTTTAGAAAGTGTCAGAAAAAAGCTAACTTCTTGTCCAGTGGAAATCAACAGAAGCAGTAGCATAAGGAAGTAAAGACAAGCTATTCCCATTCCCTCATAACTGATTTCTTGTTTTCTGGGCTAAATATGTTAATTTTTAGCCATGTTTGACTAATCATGTGAGTACTACATTATTATACACAATATATTTGGATGGATATGTACCCTGGGAAAAGAGAATGGCTCAAATGAATGAAGCTTTAGTACAGCGTGGCTTGGAAGGTAGAACAAGTGGGAAGAACACTTTGATGGGTGTCCTTGATCCTACCTAGAAGAAGTGGTGGATGAAACCTTCCTTAAACAACTGGAAGAAGCTTCAAATTTGCACGTCCTGGTCCTCATGGGAGACTTGAACCATCATAACATCTCCTGGAAGACACCTGCATGTGCCATGTCTAATGTATACATATGCAACACCTCAGATCATTGTTCCTGGAGAGAAAGTTCTCCATTGTTTGACCACAGGCAAACTTCTGTACCACAGTTTTAGCCAAAACCAGAAATGTCATACAAGCTTGAATCACACAGCTTCCGTTTTCTATTCTATTCTATTCTATTCTACTCTAGTCTAGTCTAGTCTAGTCTGGTCTAGTCTGGTCTATTCTATTCTACTCTGTTCTGTTCCATTCCATTCCATTCCATTCCAACCTCCCAATATTTGATGTAGTGCTGGATGAGGACAAAGAGGAGAGAAGACAGTCTACCCCATGAGCCTCTGAGGCCAATATTGATGACATGTTAAGAAAAAATGAGCAACAACATGAAAATCACAAACTCAATAGCACAGATCTTCCAATAAACATCATCTTATGTACCTCCCCAAGGCAACACCATTTCACCTGTGGTGAATCCTGTTTTCTGGTTGGGAGTGACCATGTTTGTGGGGAACAGAGGAAATCCATGGACAGGCCTAGAGCCAAAGCCATATTTAACACAGCATTGACACAAGCTATTTGCAAGTCTCTGATTAAACCAACATGATCTTCATCATCCAAAAAAAATAATCAATCCCAAAAATGTATTAGATAGTTTGCTCGTGATATTCTCCCTCTGTAAATATTTATCCCATTAGAAAAGTGATTTTCAGGGAAATTCCTTGAGACTGCTGGAGAATACTACCCCACTCTGAGAAAGTCTTTTACTTCATTACTGAACCCTGGTAGAGAATAAAAGCTGTACCCTGAAAAAAAAAGACTTTTGTAAAGGAAGATTTTAATGTAGGAGCTGAGATAGAAGCTGTTTGGCTTGGAAAAGCCAATGTTGACTAAAGACAGTATTGTGGTTCTTTTCCCTCTTTTGATGGTGATACTTACAGAAAGAACTCTGCCTTTGTCTCTCTGAAACCAGTGATTATCATAACTAAGGGCATGTATAAAGGAATAAGATTGTTTTTTTAAATTAAATCATAGTGGGTAAGGTTCCAATTAAATTACAACTGGCAGGGATTATGACAGGAAAATGGAGCTATTTTTAAAACATATTAGCCGTTACTGAAGGAGGAAGGAAACAGCTGGTACTTCAGTAGTGAATATAAACAATGGCAACACTTTTTTGCTCATAAAAATACATAGAGCTAGAACAGCTGTCAAGAGATGGTAATTTACACCCTTCCTCAAGGCATAATCATTTATATCTACACTATTTCTGACAGGGGGCCTGTCAGCATGTGCTTGATCACACCAAGTTATGAAAATAACATGACTGTTCTAGACGTTTCTGAAGAGCTTCTATTCAAACAGCATTTTCTCGTGTCTGTGCTATACCATAGCTTAAGGTCATTGATCAATATCTTTCTTACCTGATGGAAAGAGAACACAACACTATGCACTTAGCATTTGTGTTCTTTACTCTAGAGAGATGTTATTTTGCCCAGAGAACTTGTACTTGAACTGAACAACCAAAATGTGTTCAAACTACTTTTAAAGATCAGACTTCTAATAATTCAGGCAACATTTCTTTTTCAAGAGAAACCAGATTTGACTTTGCAGCTGAGAGATTATGAGTCTTGCTGAAAATGACATTTTAAGTTACAAATCACATTATGAGGTTTGCTTTTTCCTTTTCTTAAATAGATGAATTATGCTCAGTTTTAATAGCATTTTTTGCTTTAATCCTAGTAACAGAAAGTTAAACTGTGGCTGGATGTTTGATTTACAGGGTTTTAAAAATAGAAGGATTAATCACTTCCCTTCCGTCCAGTGCCAAGGATGCTAGAGGAGAGTTGTTAGAATTCCTTAGAAAAAAAGAAATTTTTGGGGATTTCACAAATTTCATAAACATTTTTCTCTTTGCTTTAGAAATGATCCACATCTTACCCATCTGAATTTTGGGGTTTTTAAGGTTTTTTTCTGTTTTTCTCTGAAGCATTTGCAGAGGAGGGCAACAGAGCTGGAGAAGAGGGTGGAGCACAAGTCTGATGAGGAGCAGTTGATGGAGCTGTGGGTGTTTATTCTAGGAAAAAGATGGCTCAGGGGGGACTTTATTTCCCTCTACAACTCCCTGAGAGGAGTTGTAGCTAGATGGGGATCGGCCTCTTCTCCCAGGTAACAAGAAATAGGACAAGAGGAAGTGGTCTTAAGTTGCACCAGAGGAGGTTTGGATTGGATTTTAGGAAAAATGTCTTCCCTGAAACGGTTGTCAAACACTGGAACAAGCTGCCCAAGGAAGTGCTGGAATCACCATCCTTGGAATTGTTCAGAAAGCTTGTAGATGTGGTGTGGAAGGTATCTTTGTTATTGAAGAATGTGGTACTCAGGGACACAGCTTAGTAGTGGACTTGGCACTCTTAGGCTAGTGGTTGGACTCAGTGATCCTAGAGGTCTTTTCCAAGCTGAATTGTTCTATGATCCTATGATTTTCAAAAGAGGTGTTTGATTTGGTATTTTCACCTTCAAACCTAAAACAATTCCATCATTTAAATGGAAGTTTAAGAAGAATTGGCAAGAAAGACAGACTTATAAATGCCCTCAAACAGTCTGAGTAGAAAGATGTTTAGTCCAGCAAGACCCAAACAGTAGGAGTGTGTGAAGTAGTGTACTCAAGAGAAATTATGTATCAAGATGATGTTCTATGATGCTGACACTCCTCTTCTAAGTTATGATTATACACTCTTAAATTATGGTGTATAACATGCTTAGGGAATGGACTGAATTTATATGGCCATATCTGAATTTCTTACTCCCCAGGGGTGCCTTGCTTCTTACTTGGATTGACCCTTTTGTGTGTCCTTCTGCCTGTTGCTGCTTTGAGAGTTCATTTGGCGTAGCAGGGAACCCCCCATTTCAATGAAGGGGCTTCTTCTGAGCACAGGGCCGGCATGGCTTTGTGCTTTCTGGTGGAAAAGTCTTGTGAATCCTGGACATTTGGAGACAGTGGCCTGGTCCTGAGTCAGCAGAACTATGTACCTGCCAACCTGAGGAAGCTGGGGAGGGCAAATTCCAGTAATGAGAAGAGCTTCAGAGAAGTTGTAGAAGTGAAAGGACAGCAATGAGACACCCAGAAATAATCTAACTACATCTGTCATGAGCTAAACCATGATCTTGTCAAAAGAGTCACTACCAGCCTCCCACATTTGAAGAGTGGCAGCAGAGGGGACAAGACTAAACTTAATCTCTGCTTTTGCCCAGCATAGGATTGAAACAGACGCAGGAGAAGAGAAAATCAAGATTGAGGCCCATAATGCTGCAATTATTCTATTATCCTGTCTCAAGAAATTAATACTTTGGAAAAGAGACAAGTCATTTAGAAAACGAATGCTGCCTAGGCTTACTAACACAGTTTCTGACGTCAGTGGTTCAAGGATTTTCTCAGATGGAGGCAGCTTTCCTTCAGTGACATTTAGTGGCCCTCAGTGGACCTACCCAGCACGAGCTGGTCTAAGCCCTGCCTGATTTCATTCAAATATTTGTTTCCATGGCTCCTATGGTGATTTATGCCACAGCTTGATGATGAGTTCTGTAGGAAAATGCTTCTGTTGTCTGGTTTAAATGTGATGTCTGAGACTTTCACGTGCATTTGTCCTTAGAAACAGTGCATATTCATCCCCTAGTGATGCCTTTTTCTGTCTGCTGGAAATTTTACAAATCCCTATCCACAGTTATGTCTTGCTGATGTAAGAGCTCCTAAGTCACCCATCACAGAGACTCCTTCCTCTTTTCTTTTCTGATTCGTCTTTTTTTTTCGTATGAGAGAACCAGAACCACACTTGGTATTTGTAATGAAGTATATGAATATACACAATTGCAGAATTATTTTTGTTTTCAGCTCTTTTCCAATTCATGTAACTGCAGGAATAATATTGCAACCAAAGAAAACTTGAGATTAAAACAATATGATCTGTTAAAAGACAGTATCTATAAATACTAAGTTCTTAATGGGTTCCAGTATTTTGTGTGTCTTTTTTGGATGCTTCTGCATATGGCACTAATGGCTCTAACATCTATGACCTGAACAATCGTATCTAACCTAGAAAACACAGGTAGAGCAGTTTCTTCACATATACATTCACATTATGTTCATTCACATATCCTTCACATGTTGTATTTATCACTATTGTATGCCATTTTAGCACTCTGTCACTCCGTACTGTGCAAACTTTAGAATAAGACTAGCTGCCAGAAGTTGCACTAAAAAATGTCAATTATTTTATATACCATTTGCAAAAGTTGTCATCTCACTGTTCAACTCTTTCTTCTAGGTCATATATGAGAGGGTCAACATTAATTCTTGAGAGATCTTGCTTACAATGTCCTATCATTGCGAAACCTCACAATTTATTTCTATCATTTATTTCTTAACATTTAGCTGGTTGTTAGTCAACCTTTCCCTCCCATGACAATTTAATTTCTTTGAGAGACTTTCACAGGAGACCTTGTCAAAAGCTATTCGTGATTCCAACTGTGATGTATGACTGACTCACCTTAAACAACTGATTGCTTCAGAGTAAACTAGTAATGCTGGTGATGCACAATCTCCTACAAAACCAGTGCTATTTATTCCTGAGTATGATGCCTGTCTCCGCTATCTGCAGATTCTCTTTTTCATTGCTGTAGTCATACGTTTCCCGGCACTGCAATCAGACTCAGTGATAGTTAGATTTCTGTCCACTCCTGGACACCCACTGGGAATCTGGGGCCACACATTACACCAACCGGTCCTTCTCTGCCAGGGCATATTTGACCAGAAGTTCCACACTGCTGCTGCCCTCTCAGCTATTTCACATCTTGTTCTTTTCAAGCTTGACATGAAAGGTTTTTGCTGTTCAGCATCTCATTCAAAGCAGTTTTCTGAGAGAACCAAAATTTTATTCTCATCCAACTCTTTAGACTTTTCATGTGCCGTAAATGGAGCAATGCAATACTTTACAGCCATAGGTATTTCTTTTACTAGAGCATTTCTTCACTTTTTTTTTTTGTCTGTTAACTCCACAGCTTCCTTGGCATGGTGTCAGTGTCAGCTTCCAGAATAAATGAAAATACACTCATTATTTTGTTTTTACGTCTTTAGGTAGTTCTTCTCTTTGCCTGCGCTATTGTGGTTTTATGTTTAATTTCTCAAAAATTCATTGGTATCTACGCTTCATTTGTGTTTGACTCCTGTGTTAAAAAATGCCTTGTCTTACAACCATCATCATTCTGCTGTGGAATCCAGCTGCTTTTTCTGTGTGCGCATGTGTTGACTTTACAGTCCTCATTCATCTGCCATAAGCATTTACTTGGTTTAGTAAATAGCATATTCATGATGCTTGCCAATGATTTGTATTGTGACCTATTATTCCCAAGCTCTCTCTAAGAAGTTTCATTATTTTTATGTTGATCAGTGCACAGACACCCAGCCCATTTAAATAAAATATTAATTCACCAGGGGTTTTCTTCCTCTTCTGTAAGAATACTGCTCTTGAGCACCTTGTGGTAAGTTCTACAGGCGTCTGAGGCTTATGGATTGAGCGAGGTTGCTTGGATTTTCTGCAGATAATCCAACTTTGTTTTTCTCCTTGTGCGTTCTCTGACAAATTGATTTAAGAGGTAGCAATTTACAATGTCTAAAATTTCAGTCCCCACGTCATAATCCAATGTGATATTTTCATTGTTAATCAGGTGGCACGGGAACAACTGGAGTATCCCATTGTTAGAGTATTTTCTCAAAAATATGAAACTCCATGAGAAGCAAATAATTCTTTATGTGGCCTAGTACAGTTTGTCAGACTTTCTGCTTTGTCTAGAACTGAATCTATTAGCTCTCTTTTCAGTGAATCAGTGCGTAGTTTTAGAAGAGGATATAGGAAAAACTAGGATCTCAGAAACTCTGACTAAGAAGTGGAGTCATCATGAAACCATTAAAGTAGGTCTCAGACTGCTCAGAGCTGGCAGACTGTGCAAATTCTTGGAGCATCTACTTTCCACTGTGTTAAGAAATACACTAGAGAGAGGTATTTTATACTGATAACAGTGAATCCCAGTGGATTTCCTATGCCTGTACAGGAAAAGACTAACATTAGGACTGTAGTACTGCCCACTCAATTAGACAGACGGAGTAACATGTTAAGAAAGAGCAGAGAGGCTGCTGACAAAAATGAAAAAAAATGCAAGAAGTTGAAAAAAGCTGTGTAAAGTAGAATGAGGCAGGCAAACAAATTTTTATGCTGGTTAAACCATGAGAAAACATTCTTAGAAAATGAAGTATTCTTGAGCTTCAATAACACTCTGCTTAGAAGTCCGAAACTATTGAAGAACTACTTGGCACTCTAGTCTTTTTTTTTAATTTTGAGTTCTTCAAAACTCGGCAGCTGCTGCCATTTAAATCAAATATGAAGGAAATGAGTACTTTCAAAAAGAGTACTTCTGAGATGAGTACTTCATGCAGAGAACTACACTACAATGGATATGGCTGTTTATTGTCAAGCAGCTATGATTACACTGCTGCTTACATGGGTATGTGAGGTACAAGCCTCCAAGTTATCGGAGGTGAAAGCCAGAAAGCCAATCTCATGCAAAGCTATGGGACTCCATGCAGACTTCTAGCAACCTTCTAGAAATAGCACTGCAATGTCACTTTTTGGGATGCTTACTAGAATAGGCCCAATGTAAGGCTGAAACTGTTGTGGGTTTTTTTGACCAGGTAGCCATAGCATAGCCATACTTGAGCAATAGGAAGTGATGAGAGGGTCCCCTTCAAGCCTTGGATTGTTTATTTTCATTTATGTGAACTGATAATTCATTTTATTATATGTTGGTCTTCTTAATCATCGACTTCTTCCGCTAAAATCACAGAAGGTTGGAAGGGACCTTAAAGATCATCTTGTTCCAAACTCCCTGCCGTGGACAGGCACACATTCCACTAGACCAGGTTGCTCAGAGCTCCATCCAGCCTGGCCTTGAACACTTCCAGGGATGGGGCATCCACTGCTTCCCTGGGCAACCTGTGCCACTGCCTCACCACCCTCACAAAAAATGTCTTCTTAATATCCAGTGTACTCTCATTCAGTTTGAAGCGATTCCCCCTTGTCCTGTCACTCCATGCCGTTGTGAATAGCCCCTTTCCATCTTTCTTGTGGAGTCCCTTCAGGGGCTGGAAGGCTACAATTAGGTCACCCCAAAGCCTTCTCTTCTCCAGGCTGAACAATCCCAATTCTCTCAGCCTTTCCTCATAGCAGAGCTGCTCCATCCCTCTGATCACCTTGGTGGCCTCCTCTGGACTCTCCAACAGCTCCATGTCCTTCCTGTGCTGGGACCCCAGAGCTGGAGGCAGCTCTGCAGGTGGGGTCTCACCAGAGCGGGGCAGAGGGGCAGAATCCCCTCCCTCCCCTGCTGCCCACGGGGCTTTGGATGCAGCCCAGGACACACTTGGCTTTCTGGGCTGCGTCTGAATGATGGAGTGACATTCATAGCACTGCAGTAAAAATCTGTGTAATAATGATCGTAATCCTTCGTCACTGAAAGAAGGAATAAGTATTAATATTTCCTACTGTAACATTCTGCAAGTGTGCTTGCTGACCACAGAAGACTGTCTTTGCTCACAGGAGTTTATGTTATTTTCTACTGAGGACCTATTGGCACTTGAAGGCTAATTTGAAGGAATGGTTATAGTTGGAACCACTTTTCAAACAGAGGCAAAGTGAGGCAAAGTTTAATATAAGCTTTGAAACAAGAGCAGTTCTGGGCATAAATCTGCAGTTGGAGTTTGAAGCCTGTTTGATGACAGGATCAACAAGTTTAAAGTCTTGATTCTCTTGCTTTGTGGGGTTTTTCTCCTGAACACCCAAAATGAAGATGGATATTCCTGATCATTTTTTAATAGTACCTTGACAGTTGATTTTACAGCTGTCTGGATTAGCAGATCATAATTATGTAGCTACTTGGGAAGCAGACAAACAGGAGTCCAAATTTCAGGAAAGGAAAAAGTGACATAACCCATTTTCCAAGTCAATCATCAACACCCTGTTTACATGGTTTGTGAGGAAAATAAAGTACAAAGGAGTTCTTACAGTATAAACTGTAAGAAGAGATGATGCAAATTTTATATCACAGAGAGTAACAAGAGAAAAGTTATTGCAGTGTATGCCATGCTGTCTGGAAAAGAGAAAGTCAGACAGATATCACTTTTTCTGGAACGGAGCAGGAGGAAGCAACATATCCTACCCTGTGCAAGCCTGAACAATATTTCGTTTGCATTACCTTAAAAAATTTAGCAAGGACAACAAACATAAAATTAAACTTTAATATTTTAATTACTGATATCACAACAGATTCTGAAAGTTGTTACTAACTGAAATACAGAGGCTAACATAAGTGCCTTGATTTTACTTGGCACCTAGTAGGGCATGTCTGCTTGATTAGTCTTGTAAGGGAGAAAGTCAGCTTCATGGAACTTTCATGGAAAAATCTGTGGAAGTATGTGGGAAGAAGCTGGAAAAATTTTCACTTCAGGCAGAAACAAACAAATTACCTAAGAGACTCACTGGAGGTCTCAAAATTAGATTGGTAAAAAAACAATGAAACAAGAAAGCCCCAAACAAAACCAATGAAACAAAGACAACTACACAAACATCTAAAGACGTTTCTTGCAAGAGTGTTTATAGTGAACTGATTAAGAAATCAAATTGGAGGAAGCCATGTGAAAAATAGTATGTCAAACTGGGATCAGTTCTGTAAGCTGTGATTCCTCTCACCATGCTGATTAACAGCTGGTGGAGTACAAGGAAGTGGGAATTAGGGTCTTCAAGATAGCTTAAGACATGTTCATGAAATGAAACCCATGGGCAACTGGGACATAGTGTCACAATGAAAAATTCAGGAAACAAAATAGTAGAGTAGAAACAAGTAGTGATAGACTTGCATCATTTTGCAGAAAGGCTATGAGACAGTTGAACTAAAATTAGGGAAGTTTCGTGTTGTGTATGTGAAAGTTCTTAATTCTTTAAATCGTAGAACCAGAGAATGGTTTGGGTTGGAAGATACCTTACAGACATCTCATTCCAACCCCCTGCCATGGGCAGGGTCAATTTCCACTAGACCAGGTTGCTTCAAGCCCCACCCAGCCTGGTCTTGAACACTTCCAGGGATGGGGCATCCACAACTTCTCTTGGTAACCTGTTCCAGGGCCTCTCTGCCCTCACAGTAAAGAATTTCTTCCTATTATGTGATCTAAACCTGCCCTCTGAGAGTTTAAAGCCATTCTGCCTTGTTCTATAACTACATGCCCTTGTCAAAAGTCCCTCTCTGACTTTCGTGTAGCTTCCTTCAGTTACTGGAAGATGGTATAAGGTCTTGCTGGAGCATTCTCTTGTTCACACTGAAAAATCCCAACTCTGAGCCTGTCTTCATAATCAAAACTCAATACAACTAACGATCTCATCAAATTATCAACAAGTAAATCTGTAGGAAACATCAACCGGCACCTGATGCAGCCCCAGTAACCATGACATTAGCATCACTGGCTCCGGAGAATATGATGACAATGAATAATTTCTTTCTCAGCAAGTCAACTCTCGGAGCAGTTTCAAAAATATTTCAAATTAATTTGAACACAATTCCCATTATGCCAAATGTCATGCTCTGAAACACACATTACAAGGTTCTTAGTAAATATTAGGAGACAAAGGTCTTAATACTTTACAGCAAGGAACTGAATAATGCTTTTTAACGGTGTGGCATCTTCAGACTTCTGTATCATTGCTGTGAAGAGCATAGACAGCTCTACTAGACACCTAGATCCTCTCCAACACAACCTTGTCTTGTGGTCTGGCCTGCTCTCTGAAGAGATCAAAGAATTTTGTGCTTTTCATATCACACTGGGAAACAAATGCATTGTGTGAAGCAAAGAAGAGCAAGATACTATCAGGCTTAGAGGGTTTGGACTCTGATAACCACTTTTTTCATATGTTGGTACAACCTTCCATAAACTTTGTTTGTTTGTGCAGTTTTTCATATGTTCTGCTAAATGAATTATTTATTATGCACTCCTATGAATAATAGAAAAATACCTCCATATTTTACAGAGAAGAAAATAATAACTGTATTAACTTTGTTTGGTAGCATCACAGAGGAGATGAGATGGCAAGAGCAGTGTAACCATGTAAATGTACCTGAAAATCTTCTGTTCCAAGTATATCTCCTTTTTAAAAAGCAGACTAGTCAATATACAACTTCATAAAATAAGAAAAAGTGCTATCATTTCCTCAAATCTAGATCCCAATGGAAATAATTTGGTGGTAAACTTCTGTAGCATCTCTTGCTGACAAATGACACTCCTCATTCTCTTTAAAACAGAAAAGACAGTTGTTACAGCACAACCTATTCTGATAAGGAAAAAGAGTGAAGAGTCTTACAGACTCCTGAACATTGCTTTAAGGTTGTCATAGCACAAGAAGCTGTGTCCTTATGCTTTAATAAAGTATAAGAAGCTAAATTGTCTATCTTCAATCACTTATGCACGAAGACTTAGAGGTGCAACCCCAAATTTTTTCATAGAATCATAGAACAGTTTAGGTTGAATGGGAACTTTAAAATTCATCTAGTCCGACTCCCCTGTAATGAGCAGGGATATCAAGTAGATCAGGTTGCTCAGAGCCCTATCCAGACTCCATCTGAATGTTTCCAAGAAGACGAAGAGTAGAGAAGCATCTACAACCAAGGTGGAAGACTTTTCTTTCAGAGACGAAGAAGCTAACAGTACCTGAAGGCTGAGCAGAACCTCCACATGGGTTTCATCAGGCTGCTGCAGTAGTTAGGTCTTTTCAAAATTTCAGGCATCCCTTTTCAGCCCAGTTATCACACTCTGTGCAGTCCTGGTAAGATGAATCACTGTGCTGCTTTCTCAGCATCATATCCAGAGACTGCCTTTATATGTAACCCTATTAATGCGTGTGTGCATAAACAAGGACACACCCATGCACACACTTACTTGCACAAAGATCTCTCTTGGGGCATTACAAGGCTCTTGTCTTGCTTAACTCCAGCAGCTGTGCTGCAGAGATTTCATATATATGCTTAAGGTGAGGGAAGACTCTGAGGGAGTGATATCTTATGATAGCAGAAGCATCTAATAAAGTTTTATGACATAAAGATGGCATGAATTTGGACTCAAGACATTAATCTATAATCCTGCAGCACTGACTAAGAGAAATAAATCGAGTGTTGAAAATAGAGAGACTGACGTATAGCAGAGACGAATTTTTGAAAGCTGTGGAGGGTGTGTATTACTGCAGGCCTGGTTCCTGCGGTATATCACCATGTCCCGCAGCCATAGGGAGGAGGAGGAGAGAAGATCCAGCAGGCAGGAATTGTGCAGCAAGATTGATTTATTTAATTATTTTACAAACCTTTTATAGACTTTTTTCTTCATAGTCTAATTGGACAAAGGACCAGCCACCCCTTGGGGGTGATTGGCCAAAATCCTCAAACATCCATTATCAAAATATTTTCTACTATACCATAAACAAGACTTTCCAAGGTTGCAGGTGGCTTGGTTGTTTACATTCCCTGCTACCTCTTCTGTGAGAGAGAAAAGTCTCTCACGGACTTAGAAAAAATAACAAGAAAATCCTCACTAACAGCATTTTTGTACCTACAGGTGTGAGGTTATGTGAAGGAGCAGGACCTGCTTTTTTCAGCAACTCTCCAACTGGCTGTTCTTCTGCCTCTCCTCCTTTCGGTGTGAAAGTATGGGGACAGGAAGAGATGGGCCTTATTCCACAGTTGCACGGGAGACCAGAGAGGCCTGTCAGCTTTATGTTATTTTGTTGGGAGAGAAGGCTGAAATGCCACTTCACTCCCCAACTACATTTCTCCATCAGAAAGCCTGTCAAAGTGTGGAGGGAGGAAGAACCCACAGGGCTGTTTTCCCACCACTGGCACAGGTCAGGTTAGAGGGGCAAGGACTTCACAGGCAGGATTGGAAGGCGGGAAAGTAGAAAAACTGGGGTGATCATCAGGAAAGCAACAAGCTGAGGGAGGAGTGAGAGGTAAGGGGGAAAGCAGAGTCAAGTTATGTATGCCTGGGTGCTGCAGAGTTGACCTCCCTCCTGGCAAATAGACAATTGCCAGCTGATGGCCCGAATCTGTCATGGTTTTACCCCAGCCATCAACAGTCACCACCCAGCCTTGCTCAGCTGGGATGGGAGAGGGAATCACAAGAGTAAAAGTGAGATAAAGAGAGCTGGTAATAGCAAAAGTTGCACATACAAGGAAAGCAAAAAAAGAAATTAGTTCCCATGGTCGGGCAGCTGTTCAGCCATCCCCAGGAGAGCAGGGTCCCATCACAGTAGCGGTGACTTGGGAGGACAAAGCCTATCACTCCAAAACTTCCTCTTTCTTCCCCCTTTATATAGTGACCGTGATGCCATATAATCTGGAATATCCCTTTGGTCATTTGGGGTCAACTTTCCTGGATGTGCCCTCTCTCAGTTCCTTGTGCACACTCAGCCTCCTTGCTGGTGGAGTGGGTGGAGTGAGAGACGGAAAAGGCCTTGGCTGTCCCCAAGCCGTGCTCAGCAGTAATGAAATCATCCCTGTGTTTTCAGCACTAATCTAAAACATAATTCCATACAAGCTAATATGGGAAAAACAAATTTCTATCCCAGTCAAAACCAGCACAGAAGGGCAAATAATTACCTTTAAATTTTGAACTTGGGAAAAAAAATGGAAGTTCCCTGGAAGCCCACTACTTCTAATTTCACACAATTTGTTCAGAGCTCTGCTTTACAGCAGGAGCTCCTGACTGATGGCAATCACCTTGGTCTTACAACCATGCTGCTTATCACTAACCTATCTCAAGTGAAACATACACATTTTGAGTGCATGGGATGTACCCAAGATTCAGAAAGGTTTCAGTCTTTCTTTTAGGTCTTACAGGTGTCTGTGATGATTAACATAAAGTACAATTATGAAAAAATAATTATTTGCCTTGAACCAAAGAGAAAAACTCCAGTACAGGTAAAATTCCAGGTCAAAGAAATACAGCAGAAGTGCCAGCATATTCTGAGTTGATTCAGAAGAAACAATAGACAAACATTTTGCTCAGAATACGCATGAATAGAAAAAAATAATTTAATAGATTGAGAAAACTTTTGCTATTTGTCCAACTGATGAGTCAGTATTAATCTGTAAACTCTCTGGTAACATAGCTGTGTGATGCATATTGCTTTCTCCTAGATCATGAGTCAGTGAGAGAAACAGACAGACCACAAAGTCACATCAGCAGAGAAGAATTCAGGAAACACAAGAAACAAACACATCTGTGCCTCTCTGAAGTGAAAATGCCAGCAAATGTCATCAATGAAAATGCCAGCAAATGTCATCAATATGCACTAAACTCCCACCAGGAAACCCCTGGACATGGAGGTCTAAATGCTGCTGCCGCGTCCAGGTTGCAGAGGATTGCTGCACCTCACAGTGGCACAGTGGTCAAGCAGGGACTCTGGTAGAGCTGATGGGTGTATTGCAGGACAGTGGGTAGCAGTGGCCTCACACCTCTCCAGAGCAGAACCCAAAATCTAGCGTTAGGACAACCCCAGTTTCATTTTCCACCTCATCCTGGGATCCTAGGGGTTCCTGGTGGTGATTTCAAATAGTGATGATGCAGGTTACCGTATGCTAAATTTAGTGCTTGGATTTTTTTAAAAAAGAGATTTTAAACCAATGAATTCTTGACAAGTGTCTACAGCTATTGAGTCATTCCAAAATTTGATAAACTGTGCAACACAATTGGTCTCTCCTTTGGTTGTTTTAGAATAATTATTATAAGAACACATATATGATTAGAACTATTCTTCTTTAGGAAGGCATTGAGGTTTGGGCATCCATTCCTCAATGCTGTAAAGGTAATCTCTCCATGATTTTATGAACAATATAGTCCTGTAACATCAAACCTGTACCTACAGTGACAATTTTTGGTAATTTACCTTGTTTGTGACCTGGTAGCCCAGAACACTTAAGCTTTCTTTGTTACATGATAAAGCTAATTTTTACCCAGAGAACAGGCCTTTTCCTTTCTTGACTGTTCTTTCTTAGAATATCAATACACAAAAAAGATTTGTTTATTTCTTTTTCTGCTTAAATGAGCTGCTATTACAAATCCTGTCTAACAGTACCTCTGTAAGTCTATTTGAGATGAATTTATGTAAGTCTGGAAAAAAATTCATTTTTCATGTTGGGGCAAGCTGTAGAGATCTGGGACAGGTGAAAAAAACTGTCTAATTAAATTAGAAAACATTAGCATGCAAGCATATTTCTATAAGGGAAAATAATGGGTATAAAATTGCTAGTCATGAGGTGAGTGCTAAGACTTGGTAGGGGCTTGGAATGAGATGAGCTTTAAGGTCCCCTTCCAATCCAAACTATTCTATGCTCCTATGATTTTATAATATATTTCTGATGTCTCCAGCTGTGAGACAGAAAGCATTAAGGAGACCTTCAATAGAGAGTGGGATTTTTAGCCATGTTAGCATAAGGCAATGGCTGGGTATCCACAGAAAGCCATCAGAGAAACAAGACAAGGATTTAGTTGGGACTGGGAGGAGAAAGCAGGCCTATGAGTTGTCAGTGCACAGATGGGAGATGAATTTGTGCTTACAAGTGAGATACAAATGAGAGCTGGAGATGGACTTCTGCCGGGGAGGAAGGGTATAATCTTCCAAGAAAAGCACATCACCATGAACAAGTTAATGTTCTTTGTTTGATAATATACAGCATTTACTAAGGTATCATTTGTGTCAATGATTTTTCTGTGGACATGCTGCCTGGAAATGAATATTGAAGTTAACACGAAAAAGTATTTGTATCATTTACAGCAGAAAGGGTTCTTGCAGCTTCCTATAAGTGTCATTCCTGCATAGTAGATTTTGAATGTCCTGACTCATATTCGAGTAGTATATGGTATCTCTAATATTTAGAAGACTTGTATTTTTCTTTATAGTGACTCTTATATAAATACTCAAAAATCTAGTCGTTCCAATTTGATGATATATTCTTGCCAACTAAATATCTTCAAGGCAGTTTTTACTGACAGTTCTATCCTTCAGAATGATATACATACTTTTCTTTCTTGGATTGCCTGACTTCAAATTCTCCCCAGCTTAACTATTTTTCACACATTTACACGTGGATTTTACATGTGCGTTTTACTTTTTTACAGTATATCAAAATCTTCTTGATAGTGTGTATTGACAAGACAGGACACACTGGGCAAAAATTCAAACATGGTATTTCATCTGAACACACAGACCCCACTTCTTTTCTGTCAGGGTTGCCCAGACAGATTGTGGCATCTGCACTCACAGAGGTATTCAAAACACTACTGGACATGATCACTGGCAGCCTGCTCTAGGTGACCCTGCTTGATTGGGGGATTGGACTATATGATAACAAGAAGTAACTTGCAGCCAAAATCACTCTGTGAATCTGTGAGGTTCCACTTGAAACCCTGCAAAAACATAATATACTGACTTTACACCACATCCTAGTATCAGAAGAGTGAACAGCTTCTAGAGACGTGTATTGGGAAATATGTAGACAATATAGAGAGACATGTATAGTGTTGGGAAAGCTGTGTCTGTGGCTTTTACCCATATCTTTGGGTAGTTACCTTTGAGTCTTTTACTCCATATCTAGGAGATCTGGAAGAGATAACTGCTAGTTCAAATCCCACTGGTATCTAAGCTACTGGGTCAGCACAAAATGTGTGGTAATCTTTGTTCAGGTCATCTACCACAGGTTTTGCTTTTGGAGCCTTGGGCTCTTTACCCCTTATGCTTAGTTGATGTCTCATAAGTTTTAACTGCTATTTATTTATCAACTCTGAGAGCTTTTGTTCTTGGCTTTTTCAGAGAAAGGCATATCCTGTTGCTGCTTAGGAATGAGAAAATGGATATGTCTCCTCCCCTACTCTTATTTTCTTCTTTACAATTTTTTAGCATTTACCACCCTGCAGGAGCTGACTCATTGCTGGGTATCTTTTGGCAAATAAGAGTTCACAGAGAGTATGTATTTTAGGCTTTCTTCCTCCCCTCAAATTTACTTTTTCTCAAGTAGTTTTTAGAAGTCAAGTTCTTTCCATTCCTATGTCTTAATCTAGATATGACAATTTATTTTATGACTTGTGTTTTGGGGGTGCTATTGGGGGGGGGCAAGGGGCAGAGGGGATTATGTTGGTTGAGTTTTTTATTTTAGTTAAGTAATGACAAATAGATGGTATTTTTTGGCATTAATTCTATTTACTGTTCCACTTACCCAAAGACACAAATTTTTTTGCTATACCTCATGAGTATAAAGCAAGTTTCTCAGCATGGGACTACCTGAACACTGGGGCATGTGGCCTAGACACTGCAAAACCTCCATCCCTGTGGATTCCTAAAACCTGGCGAAACCCTGAGCAGCCTGGTCTAATTTGCGAGCTAGCTGGACTACATAGCATCCAGAGGTGCCTTTTACTTTAATCTTTCTCTGAGTCTGTGCTTTCAAGTTGTCCTCTGTACCTTGAGCATCACCTCAACAGGGAAAGCCAAGTCTTAAAATTACAGGATCTGCCTATTTAATTTTAAAATCCCCAGTAAATACTGTAGAAATTAAAAAAAAAAAAAAAATTGCAGATATTATCTACAATGTTTGTTACTTGGAAATAAAATTCTCTCTGTGTGTTTTATCAGATAACATCAAGACAATAAGCTTTCCTTAAACACTTCTATTTTTCTGTGTCTGATTTGCTCAGCAAATACCAGAATATTTAATAACACTATTAGTTTTGACTCACTAACTCATTTTAGTAGAAATCACAGTATATCCAGTAGTATGTCAATCACCCTTCATTTAGATTCAGATTTTGTCTGGTCTTCATATCAGGTAAGTTTCACGGCCGCCTTTGGTTTTTGTGTTTGAATCTGCTTAAATGAGCACTAACAGCTATAAAAACTAAGCCTGCAAAAAAAGTCTTACAGTAAGAAACAGATACAAGCTGTGTGTAAGATTTAAGCCTAAAACTTCGGATTAATTTGTACAGTCTGCAAACTTTAAACAGTATTCGCATATTGATAATTCCAGCACAAATATTTTAAGAAATGCTCCTTTAAAGGTGTTTCTGGAAGTTTGCAATATTTAAAGGCATGGATAAAGATAGAACTCAATTTCTCTTCATTGTAGAGCAAAACAGGACTGACTCTGGAATGCAAGGTATGGTCTAGCACAGCTGATACAAAAAATGGGAAATAGGGAGAATTTAAAAGCCCAGAGTCAAGATTTTAAAATAGAAAACACCTGACGCTTTTACCCTGGAGGTACTTCAGCTCTGTTAGATCCTCACTTTCAGGGAGGATTCTCCACAAGTGCTGAGAGTGGCAACTCTGTGCAGATCTCCCCACTGTCCCAGGCTTGGACACACTTGGCAGCTTCAGGCTGAACTCATGGCTAACCCTCATCTTGACACAGATAAGATGTTCCCTGATTAGGGAACATATATCACACTTGACACACACCTTAAGAGTCTCAGCTCCTTGCAGGTTATAGGTGGGATGGCAACTCTTTAAATCTGGAAGTATGATAATAGGAAATTTTGTCCTCTAACTGTTTTCATACAGAATGTGTACCATTGCTAAATAAGACTGGTCTGGGTAACAAGCACATCTCACTCATTCTCTTCCAAATGAAACTGGTGTAAATTAGAGCCATGGTTCTTCATTGCTGTCTTTTGGGAGATGGATGAAAATTTCCTTATTCACACAGATGTATGGCTTCACCAGGAGGCAACAGGAAGCAACCTCTATCATTTTCTCAAATAGTTGAATGAATATTTTTTGGAAGAAGGAGTTTTTCTTACCACTGGAAGAGGGGAGAGTAGACTCGCATTTATGGCTTCCCCAGCTACTGCTTCAAAACCCAAACTGCTGTTTTAAACAACATGACAAATGAAATGTCTCCTGCTCAGACCTGGGTTGCAGGTAGTTAGCGTGCACTTAAACGAGGTGTTCCCTTTCAGCTCTCTCTCAGAAATCTTGGAAATGTGTCTACTGTCAATGACATGTCCCATTCTGCTGTGCCGAGCATCAAGGTGTGTCTAGCCCATGGCATGAGGAAAGAACAGGACAGGAAGAAGTTGTGGCAATGCTTCTTGCCCTTCCTCTTCAGTTTTCTTGAAGCACACAAGGACAAAGAGCCTGGCAATCATGTCTATGAAGGGCACTGCTTTTCCTTCTGGCATTTTGTGACAGAGAGATATGTTACTGCAATTCTGGGAGGGGCACACTCCTTCTGAGAGGTGCAGTAAGGCTGTTAATCAATGACAGTGTTAATGAAAACCCAAAGCATTTCTTCACCTCCCAACCCAAAATCAATTTCTAGTAGATAAGCAAGATTGAGAAGAAAATAATAAAATGTTTGACTTTGCACTTTTAAAACATTGTAGCTTAACATATACCAAGAAGCAACAAGAACTAAAATGAAAATTGACAAACAATATTTACAATACTTTGTGAGTTCTTTCTAGAGGAATTAGAAATACAGCACACAGACCTCACTCAGTGCATGTCTGCAAGACACATGAGAGCACATTTCACTCAACCACCATTGACAGGACAGTCTCCTTTTTATTCCATGGGCAGATCTGACCGTATGGATGGGACACAGATGCTTGGAAGCTCATGTATATGCTTTGTTTAATATCCATGCATCAATTCTAAACTACACTGACTCCTAAACAGTAGCTTTCATTAGGAAACATCCCCAGATGTCATAGATATTTATCCAACTGATGCCTTCAATTGCTAGTTGTTAAGTTCTGAGAATTAGACCAACATATCCATCTGCCTGAAACTAGGTGAAAAGCTTTTCTCAAAGCATAATATGTAGCATGTCGAACTTCTTTTCCTCTTTCTTCCCTCAAAGAAAGAAAGAAAAGACCAGAGTTTTTTTCAGTAAAAGATATCTGTTGCTGACACTCTGTTTGAGGAGCAAAGACATAAAAGATGCAGACTAAGGAAGCAGCCCCTATTAGATTGTAGTTAAAGTCCAGACTGCCTTAATTTTTTATTTGACTCATGAAACAAATTAAAAATAAACAACAAAGATATGTTTGCTAGGAAGGTAATGCCTGCCTTTTGTGGTCCTGCCTGTCTCAAATGCTCACTGTTGCCCTAAACTCTAGAGAAAGAAAAGCTTTTTACTCTGTGTTTGTGGATAAGCACCAGGTAAGACAAGCCCTCTGCTTGACCAGGGCTGTGGAGTACTCCCATAATACTGAGCGGGATTAAAAGCAGCATGGAACTTGACAGACCTGAAGCACACACTTCTTAACATACTTTTGGGAAAACTTTGTTTTGAATATGCCAAAATCAGATGGAAATTTTTTTCTTCTACTTTACAATTTCACATATTAATGTTGTAACTTTTGTGAACTATTTTATGAGTGCTAAAAGTACTTGATTGGTTACTGCATTTTTCTTTGCTACTGCCCATGTGGGAAGCTAAAATTATTAAGGATAGGGTTGGATAAAGAGCATCAATAAGAACAATTTATGAGACTCTGAGGGTTTGTAATGTCTACATTGATTTCCTGGTAAACTGCAAAATGCACTAAAACCAAATCTGAGTAATCTTATTCCATTTCTGTTTGCTCATATAAACATAAAGGGCCTATTTATATGTATGTACTGTACACAACCTGTATCAGGTTATGATTATGCTTCCAGACATCTTATCAATGTCAGTGCCTCATTGGTCTTAACAACAAAGAAATAAGTTATGATAAAAGAAACTCCACATGTTGAAGAGCTCAGGCTTGAATGGGTGTATCTGAAGACAAAAATTCATTTTGTTGCTCTGAAAAATTTCGGTTTTGTTCATAATGTCATATATTTACACTTCAGTTGTTCATTTTTCAAATGGCCTACAAACCACTACTACTCTTTGACACCTTCTGACTCCATGACTAATTACCTTGGAAAAGTAATGAATCTGATATTATTTGTATTGGCCCTTCTTCTGCAGCTATAATGCAAAATGGGACCTGGTTGCTGTAATAACAGGATACACAAACTTGGAACAGAGGTTTGTAGCTTTTACAGAAGAAGAAATGATAGCAAACACATCTGTAGTAGATGAACTATGTCTTAGTTTGGCATTAGTTAATTCTATAATGGTATAGAGAGTAAAGAGAGTGTTTCCAGTGAAAACAGGACAGAAATGAATGGGAGAAATACACAAAATATAATTTGAATACAACAGTGTTTGTTGTAGGTGGTGAGTACCTTTTATGCTGAAATTGAACAGTTTAATATATTGCTTAAAAGCTAGCTTTTGAAAGAGTCAATCTATGCAGAAGATGATTTTACACATTAGGACAGGTGTTGATTAACTTCTAAAGTTTGTCCTCACATAAAAAAAAAAATATCAGATAAGTCCTGTTTTCTAAAGCAAAAAAACCCCAGACACACAAAACCCCTTATAATGAGGTAAGACTGACCATGTATAATGAAAAACTAAGATGTTATTATAAAGGCACTGGAGGTACTTATTTCTCTGTTCTCAGATTATCGTAATATGAAGGATTATTTTCACCATTTTTGATAGAAGTATATTTGGGATTTAAGCCACTGCTACTTGGAAAGTCTAATAGGATTTTTTTTTCTAATTTTAGTTATTAAGCTATTAGAGGTTCTGCAACAGTTCGTCTCACTTGAAATGTCATATGTGGTAAATATACATATGTGATACATACAAAATTATTAATCCAACTATAGAAGTGTATAATACACAGACATACGAGACTGGCCAGATTGGGTCAAACCAAAGACTCGCTTATCCTGATGCACAGTCTCTCCTGTCCGTAAATGGAAGCATAAATACTTGCCAAACACGTAAGAAACTCACTGCTACTATTTCCTGAATCAGAGAAGTTTCCTATGATTGAGCAATCCCCAATGGATTTTTGCTTCATGTACTTGTTCCATCTGCCCTTAAATCTCCAAAACTTTTTATTATTCATAGTATCCTTTGACTAAGAATGATATCACAGGTAGCAGCCTCTGCTCTATGAAGAACCACCTCCATTTAATTTACTTTAAACCTCACTCTTAACCACTTCCTTTTATTAATTCCCAGCCTTTGACAAGACCAGTCAGCAAGGTCATTTTATTTGCTTTCTCCCTTCAAAGCACAGTTCCACAGACCTCTGTCTCTCCTCTTAAATTACCATTTCCAGGACTGAAGAGTCAAAGTTTCTTCCATCACCCCTCTAACAAAAGTCTTTCCAGGGCTTTAATCATCTTGTCATCATTTATGAGTAACTATTCCTGTTAGAATTGTAACCACAGGTCCTGGATGGTGATGTCTGCACACCTGGGTAAGATACAGATTAAACATTTCTGTCAGATTATGAATTAAAGGCTTCGAAAAATGTTAAGAATTGACAAGATGTGTTATGTCGGTGATTAAGTACACGTTGCACACTGATGGAACAGTCTGAGGAATGGAGAAATCAATATGAGTATGAAAACAAGGAAGGAGGACAGATGTACCAAAGACACATTGTGGCTGTTTTTCATCCCTATTAAGGCACATGAGAAGATAAAACCTGTCAAGACTTTAACAAAATTTCTCATTTTCCTGTCAAGATCAATATTAATTTTGGAGTTACAATCACTGGAAAATACAATTTTTTTCCTAATTATCTCAGAATCATAGAGTATGTGAGGCTGCCAGGGAGCTTTGGATACCATCTAGTCCAAATTCTCTGCTTAAAGTGGGTGCAGGTACAGCATGTAGGGCTCTCTTCACCTGAGTTTCTAATATATTTGGGAATGGAGATGCCACAATCTCTCTAGGTAACCTGTTTCAGTATTTGATTGTCCTCACAGTAAAAAAGCTTTCTTTTAGGATCTTATGCACTTCTGAGCATTCTCATTGAAGTAAGATATTCAACACATGAAACAGTCTATTCTGATATTGATTCTTTTATCTCAAACATGGGCAAAAACCCCATTACCTAGATGAGTTATTATGAAATTCTCAGACCACTAATTTAACTTAATTTAAAGAGATACGTCTACTTTTGGAATGGAACATGAAATTTTGATTCCTTCACCTGATTCTTTTTTTCTTCCTCTCCTTGTTCCTGAAGTACAAATTCTTTTTACTGATGATTATACAGCAGTTTTCAGTTTTCCATTTTCAGTTTCCTAGTAAGGAGGAAGGA
This sequence comes from Corvus moneduloides, assembly GCF_009650955.1. Classification (NCBI taxonomy): domain Eukaryota; kingdom Metazoa; phylum Chordata; class Aves; order Passeriformes; family Corvidae; genus Corvus; species Corvus moneduloides. Next base: position 69,419,398 of record NC_045511.1, read on the forward strand.
CTAGAATGTTTTGATATGTTTGCTTTTAAATCTAGCTGTTTCAAAAATGTATATAAAATGTATATAAAATGTATATTTACATTATAGCTTTCAGACATGTTACACTTACGTGTACACTTACGTGATACACTTCATACTCTGTGTTTTTTGTAGCAAATGTGGGGGTATGATGGCTAGTTTCAGTCCTGATTAACTAATTTTATCCAAGATCTTAAGTTTGGGTACAGAACCTAAACATTTTGGCATAGTTTTCTTTAAACTTGCATTTTTCATAACATCTGCAGTAAAACAAAGCTAAGCCTCCTTAAAATCCCCGTGAATATAAAGTCTAAACAGATTAAAATTAAGAAAACGGGTCACCAGGTCCAAGCCATCCCATAAATAACTTAAAAAAAAAAAAAAATCCAGATTGTAAAATGTCAATGCTTGTAAATTTAATTTTGGGAATCAAATATTCTTGATGAGTGTATTTATGCAAGCAAAACTGAGCTATTTCTACCTCTTCTGGATAAAACTATACTTTTCTTCCCAGTTACATGACACAAAAATAGAAAAATTACAATAGCATATCTTTCTTAATTTTAGCGAGTCAGCTTTGCATTAAAAAAATTAATTAATGGTGCTATGCATTATTAGAATCTTCTGTGTGAGTTTTCAGTATAACTAAAAATAATGTTACCCTAGGGTCAAATACATTTGGTTTTTCCCACTCAGCTCGTGTTTCACAGAGTATATATTCCTTACAATTCTTCAACATTTTTGATACTTGTGATAGAGGCCAGAATCAGAAGAGTACAACCAATTAAAAGGAAGGTGTCAGAATACGCTATTGAAATACACTGCCAGAAGAAATTTCCAGTTTCAGTCAGAGAAAGTTTGATTTTATTTAGACTTGAACTAAAAAACATGAACTAAATAAAAAAATCAACCAAACAAAACACATTTAAAGTCCCCTCAAAACCAAACAAACCTATTAACCCCAAACAAACAAAAAAGCCAACATCAAAAAAAAGGACCAGATAAAACTCAAACCCCCAAACATTCAAAGCTTATATAAATTTGAGTTAGAGAATTATCTCTGTTAAAAGAAGATTTTCATCCTGATTTTAATGTACAAAGAGCTACACTTATCATTTCAGTATGCTGGATTCCTAAAAGGAGCTTCTCGTGCAATATTTGCATCTTGCCACTAAAACCCTCATTAAACACTGGAGCCATGTCAAAGTGGACCTATGTGCTTCATGGGCAATGCAAAAATTTATATTTCTGTCCTGATTTACCGGTAGATAAAAGATTATGAGTCATTATCCAAACAGCCATACCCTTAATGCCTGCAGTGCAATGAAGAGAATGATTAATCAAGTACATTGAAGTGAGTCTGGAATCCCATTTGCAGCTTGATTTGCTGAGGACAAAAAAAGACATGAGCAATTTCTTATGACTTCTGTGAAAGCTGTGCTAGTACATGCTCTATGTGCAATAATACCTCTCCTCGTGCTTCCCTCCCAGGTGTTTGGGCTTCTGATACTCTCCACATCATCCGATCCCAGGCCACTGGCTTCTTGCCTGGTACCTGTTCTTTCTCTTCTCTTCTCTTCTCTTCTCTTCTCTTCTCTTCTCTTCTCTTCTCTTCTCTTCTCTTCTCTTCTCTTCTCTTCTCTTCTCTTCTCTTCTCTTCTCTTCTCTTCTCTTCTCTTCTCTTCTCTTCTCTTCTCTTCTCTTCTCTTCTCTTCTCTTCTCTTCTCTTCTCTTCTCTTCTCTTCTCTTCTCTTCTCTTCTCTTCTCTTCTCTTCTCTTCTCTTCTCTTCTCTTCTCTTCTCTTCTCTTCTCTTCTCTTCTCTTCTCTTCTCTTCTCTTCTCTTCTCTTCTCTTCTCTTCTCTCCTCTCCTCTCCTCTCCTCTCCTCTCCTCTCCTCTCCTCTCCTCTCCTCTCCTCTCCTCTCCTCTCCTCTCCTCTCCTCTCCTCTCCTCTCCTCTCCTCTCCTCTCCTCTCCTCTCCTCTCCTCTCCTCTTCTTCCTTCTTTCTTTCCTTTTTTCCCTTCCTTAATTGATAGTTGTATTAAGAGTCAGCAGAACCAGCAAAAGACCTTGCACAGTTTTTCCATGCTCTGTAAAAATTCACTGTAATAGTATGTGGCTCAGGGTTAGACAAGTCAGGCCCTTCAGATTATTTGGACACCTGGCTTCTGGAAAGCATTCAGTCCCCAATCCTTCTGATCATATTAAACTAATCTTGTTTAAGTATCTCCACTCCATGTAATGAAAAACATGCAAAGACTAAGTCAATGAAGCATAATAATCTGTTCCAAAATGTATAGCCTATAAGATACATGCCTACCCTCTCACCCAGCAGCACTTTAGTTTGCACACAGGAGCCAGGAACAGAGGGAGCTCCCCAGATAGTTCTGTGCTGGTCTCCTGAATTGGTTCTTCTCCTGAAAAGTCCATTTTTACTCATGACCCTGACTGTCCCCAGCTGTACTCTACTGCAAATTTTCCGTACCAGCTTTTGGTTGGTTAACTTATGCAAGTTAACCAAACACTTCTTTTTAAGGAACAATTAATTTTCAAAAATGTTCAAACTATCTGAGGAAGTTCAAGTGCTAAGAAGTCTAAGCAGGTGAATACTAACATGGGGTATGTATTTGAAGGCAAACCTTTCCTCCCACTTGGTTTTACGGAAACATTTATTTCAAAGAGCTTACCTCCAGTCCAAGATGGACTTCAGATACCTATGTAGTGTTGCTGTTCAGAAAACCTACATTTAGCTGCCAATTAAGTGAAAGCACACAAGCTTCACAGCCACTCCAAATTTTGCTATAAAGGCATCTCAAATCTGATTTATATGTTGGATCAGGAACATCTTGGTCTCAGGCAAGAGAAAAGTACCTAACCCTCATCCACATCCATGAAAACTGTAATCCTGTATATGTTTCCATGCAGGGCTTGGTCCTACAGTTTCCACCCCAGCAAGCACTAAATTAAACTCCATGCAAAGTGCAGAAATCAAGCATATTATGCAAAACAGAGGAGAAATCACAGGGACACAACCATTCAGTTCTTATCAGCTGCAGTTTAAATCTACCTTCCTTATTATTGCAGCAAGTACTGCAGCCAGCAGATCAGCAAACCTGGCTGGGCTGCATGCTAAGAGTCCTGCTGCACTCATTCCTCTTAGTCCAAATGGACCCAAGGACCCTGGCTTTGAGAGGCTCTGGGAGTGTGAAAGCTGCTCTAGCCTTGAAAAATCCCATAAGCAGAGAGAATGAAAACCTGAATGACACCTAAAAAAGTATTTCTCAGCTATAGAAGTAAAGGAAGAGGAAAATAGAACATATAACAAACTACCTGCAGAAAGGGAATGTCTTGACATATAAGGGGAGCTCCCTAGCACCTGGTTCTTTTGAAGCAATTTATTCTGCTTTCCTGGGACAAGTCAGGCATTTGACTGACCTTGAAATCATTCAACTTCTGTCTCATCAGAGGGTTACTCTTCAGAAACACAAACTTGAGGGAAAATGGCCCTGCTTTCCCTAACAACAAAAACAACTCCAAAACTTACACAATGACTTTGTAAAATGTCCAAACACATAAATATGGAGTCTGGTATGATTCTCCAGAGACAGGTTTGAAGAGACAGGTTTTGGTGGGCCACTAGTTTGATTTTCAGCAAAATGAAACTTGGAAGCATCAGGGCATTTGCTGCTCCTTTTAAGAGATAAATGCTAGTAAACCTACCTTGAAACTCCAGCCAAGGAGTTATCATCACAGCAACGTTAGTAATTATTATCAGATGTATGAAGGAATGTTTTCTAAACTTTCTCATTTTCTGATGTAAACCAAATGTTTTTCTCCCTACCAGTGAGATAAATATTGTGCTATTTTTCTTTTGTAACAGGACTATCAGCTGTATAATTCACTAAATTTATTTCTTTCTGCAGAAAAACTTTTTAAATTTTCTTCATGAAATCCGTTGAATATATAACTGCAGAAATTGCACAGAACCTCATAAAACACAAGTATTTCTCCTCAAGTGTAGCTGAGAAATGCACTACAACAAAAAAAACAGGAAAACAACTTCTTTAGCACAACTTCTTACGTAAGTTTTCCAAGCCAAAATCCCTTTGGAAGCCTGCTTTTAAGCATGGGTCTTGCAGCAGCCTAGAAAATAGTCGACATTTCTTATGCAGTGATAAGTCTAATTTCTCTTTTTCTCTCCAGACCTTGCCCAGCTCTGTAAATAAGAGTGCCCCTCCTCTTTACTGCTACCACTTCAATATGTTTGACCTGTCTGATGCTCATTTGTTAAAAATTACCAGCTCCAGATATTAACTGCAAGTTTTTGTAGGAGAAGTTTTAAAAAGCACTGGGAGCAAAGGGCTTATTCACATCCTTAGTAGAATGAGCATTAACTTTTTTGTCTATGTTCCTCACACAGTTCAGAGGCTATGGGCATTCTGGTTTTGATTCAGCCAAGTCCTAGAGTTGAGGAATTATTTTTAAGGTATTGCCCACAACTAATTACTAAATATTTCTCTCTTTTAAATGATGTTAGTGTCACACGAACTTTCCAGCCATAACCCAGAGGATGCTACTGAGATGACTTCTCAAGTCTCCATCTTTCTTCTGCTCTCTGAAGTGCTTGGGGTTTGCTGCTTGCAGCTTTGTGGCTGTTTGTATTAAAGGCTGACCTGAGGGAACTACCCAGACTGGCTGAGGGTAAAGGGTGCTACACTGCAACCGAAAGCAAAGCAGGTGTGTGGAACCCAAGACATGTATTGTCTCATATTTGAATATTCCACAGTGGAAAGCCGGAATCATCCACTTAAAGTTTCAATGAAACTTGTGTTGTCCTCTTGGGCTCCCACAGAACCAGCTGGAACTGACATTCCTGTCCTTCAGTGCTTGTCCCACTGCAAAAGATGACCATTTTGTAAGGCAATGTGTGCCAATCTCTTTTCTGTCTCCACCTGCATCAAGGGGGAGCACTTAGAAATTGTGTCACTTGGTTGCCTTAAGCCCTCTTAATTGGGAGCTATCTGAACATTCCTTTTCCTTATCCAAAAAATGAGATGTAGACATGCCTATATTTATGTGAGAGAATAGGCACGTGAAAGATATAATAAACTTCTCCTTGTGCAATACCTACAGAGCCTTCTGATAAGATTATTGATCAACAGTCTCCTTTTCCATATGGGAAAACTTACAGCTGGAAAACAAAGGTCTGCATGTAGAAAACCCAAAATATCCAGAAGCATAAAAAGTGTTGCTTCCAGAGCTGAAGCAACTCTAAAATATTCTGTCAGCTCTGCTGACTTTCTTAATCTGACCTTTAAAGGATGTTTAAAGTTCAGCAGCAGCTGAATTTCTGAATTTCTTGGATTAAAAAATGTCAGCATTGACTGGTTTTTGCGCGTATACTTTCTCTATGAAATTTAATTATCTGGTAATTCAATACTAGTATGAATCCAGCTATGTATTGACTCAATTGTAATCATCACCAGAATCTGAAAAATGTGGTGTGTCATTCCTATTTTAGTAGGAGGTCACAGCAGCTGGTGCTAGCAGTAACTCTGACTAAGTCCAGACTTGTTTATTTTTCCAATTTGCAATGAAACATGACATTACAGCGGCATGGCTTTTTCTCTCAGCTTCTTGTCTCAGACAAGATCTCAGAAGTGAAAGTCTTTTGGCAAATATTTATACACACATACAGCATATTGTCTCTGTCACTAATTTTAAACATGGATTCTCCCTTTTTTACCACACACACTTTGTTTACACTACACAATTCCTATTTTAGTCCTAATAATTACAAAAAGGGCAATGAACCATTGAACAGGAAAATGGCTTTTATGATCTTGTTAAGAGAACTGCATAATGAGGTGATTTCCTCAGAACAGACCTATGACACATTCATATTTATCTTCAGTGAATCATGTCGTAGGCAAAAATCTTTGTCCACATAACTAGATAGGAGATCTCTAGTATACACATGAATGAGAAAAAAAAGGTCAACATGCTGGTGCTATGACAACAAGGCTGGATGATGACCTTTGTGAGAGAGGTCCAGGCAGACAGCTTGCTGGAATAGCAGCTGTCCAGCTGAGCACTATTCAACACTGTAAGATACCACTTAACACAAAACAGTTCTCAGCAGATAATAAAGGGACATTGATGAAGTTGAGGAGATACTGGATATTGGAGATGAATAGGGTTAGGATCTGAGATATGTCTTTGTTCACATGCCTGTGTTCACAATAATTTGCTTGTGGAAACCGTAAGTGGAAATAAGAAAAGAGGTAAGTGAAAAAGCAATCAATCAATCATATTCAAATTACCTCATATCATGAATGAAGGAGAGAGAGGAAATGGCCACTTGCCTCAGAGAAGCTATTTCTCATCACCAAAGCATGACATCCATGATCTCCCAGTCCTGATTCTGAGGGAAAAGTGGCAAGATAGATGCAGACAAGGAACCCTCAAGCTTGTCCTGGGCTTGTGTGGCAAGGTTTTGGTAGCCTTGGGCGGGGATGCCGTTGGGGTGGTTTCTGCAAGAAGCTGCCATCAGGCCACCATAGCCAGTGCCAGCCAGCTCCATGATGGACCTGCTGCTGGCCAGGGCTGAGCCCATCAGCAACAGTGGCAGCACCTTTGGGATATTGCATGAAAGAAAGGTTAAATTAAAGCTGCACTACAGCAGCCATGAGAGCCGAGAGAGAGCAGGTGAAAGAAACAGCCCTGCAGACCCCATGGTCAGTGCAGGAGCGGAGGAGGTGTTCCAGTGCCATGGTGCAGCCCATGGTGAGGCAGCTGTGCCCCTGCAGCCCATGGGGGTCCATGGTGGAGCAGAGTTTCCCCTGCAGCCTTGAAGGAAGCCGTGACCTCATGGAGAATGTCCTGGATGGAGCAGGCTCTGGCAGGAGTTACAGCCCTTGGAGAGGAGCCCACATAGGGTCACCTTTACTGGCAGTACCTGGGACCCCCTGGGGGCACTCAAGCTGGAGCAGTCTGTTCCTGAGGAAATGCACCCTGCAGAGAGGACCTACGCTGGAGAAGGGCTATTTCATGTGGTTGGGAACCCATGCTGGAGCAAGGGAAAAGCATGAGGAAGAAAGAGCAGCCCCGACATGTACGAACTGTACATGTCCCACTCAGGGGGAGGAGGTAAAGGATTTGGGACTGAAGTTCAGGTCAGAAAGAACAGAGGGGTGGGGCAAAAGTGTTTTTTAATGTTTGTTCTTATTTCTCATTATCATGGTCTCTTTAATTAGCAATATATTTATTTATCTGAGTCTGTTTTGCCTTGACAGTAATTAGGAAGAGATCCCCGAGTCCTTATCTTGACCCATATTTCTGTCAATTTCTCCCCTTCCCCACAATCCCATTGAGAAGTAGGAGTGAGAGAGCACTTTGGTGAGCACCTGGTGGCCAGTCAGGGTCAACCCACACAATGCTAATAATCATAACTTTACCAGATTATAAAAATCATTGAGTAAGATGATGGGGGGGGGGAGTGGGGGGGTGTTTGCCACATTGCAATTTTTTTTGTTGTTGTTCCCTGGTGTAAACATTCAACATACAGCTGTCCACTTACACTAACCCTTGTTTTCGTCCCATTTGCTGGACCCCATCCTACTGATCTGTGAATAATTCCTAGTTCTAGTGGGTTTACTTAGAGTGGTTGTCTGCTAGCCCCTCAAGAGCTTGGCCATGCATTGAAGACCCACTTATCTGCTCTGTAGCACCACTGGTTTTATTTCGTGGTTGGTTATGGAAGGTCTGAGACCTCCTCTAGCTGCAGCAAGGTCTGGCTTCAGTATCATCTGCTAAAACAGGTCCTAAGCACAGCAGACAGCTCAGTTCCTGTGGCAGCAGCCACAAAATGCTTAGTGCCAGGCATGTACCTATCTTCTTGGCCCCCCTTTTGTGTCTGTGCATTGTCAATGATTTCAGAAAATCACAGATTGAATGCTGGTTGCAAAGCTGGTCTCCTTGTAACATATTTTTACACAGTCCTTACGAGTGAGGTCTAACAGGTACATTCCTGTGCTTTTCATCTTCCTGTTTGACATGGTATGGGCAGGGAAAGTGTATTGCAGATTTCAAAATGTTTACATTTGTGGGCAAGGTTAGATGACAAAATGTTAACATTTAAACAAAGAAATTGGTTTTCCTGTGATAAAATTCCTGCCTATCAAAAGCTCAAAATTGAAGTTTTGTCATTTATTCTTTTCCTTGAAATGTGTCAGCCTATAAACTCACCAGAGACTAAAGTTTGTAAGTCTCTAAATAAGTATTTATACATTTATTTATTAATCATTAATTAATTTTATGGGGTTTATATTGTTTATTGTTACAGCTATTGTATTAGGCTTGTGTGTGGGAGTGTGAGGAGTCCTCTCCAGGAGGAGGAAGGACCTGCAGAACACATGTGATGAAGTGATCATAACCCCCATTCCCCATCCCCCTGCGCCACTGTGGGGAGGAAGTGGAGAATTCAGGAGGAAAGTTAAGCCCAGGAAGGAGATGGAGGGGGAGGAAGGGTGTTTTAAGGATGTAGCTTTTATTTCTTGTTATCCTACTTTGATTTGGTAGATAAAAAATTCAGTTAATTTTCCCAATTTGAGTCTGTTTCACTCACGACAGCTACTGCTGGGTGATCTCTCTCCCTGCCCTTACCTTGCCTCGTGAGCCTTTAATTACATTTTCTATCAGCTGTCCGGTTGAGGAAGAGAATAATAGAGTGGGAGGCTGGGCACCTGGCATCCAGCCAGGGTCAACTCACCACAGTGTCTTTATTTGTTCATTTAATATATACTTTTGTGGCAAGTAGTTTACCACTAAATGTTTAATGGAGTTTAACTCAGTTTTTCATTATAAAAACTTTAAAGCTGATACTCTAATAAAATCAGGAAAAAATCAAAAATTAGTGGAAAAGATATATTCTAACCTAAGGAAATATACCCAAAGTACAATTTTTATTTGCTTTTGTAGGAATTACTTAGAAAGGATCTTGGAAGTAGCTCTGCTAATTCCTTAGCAAACCAGATTTTAGCAAAACAGATTCCACGTATACAAGAAAAAGCCGTTCTGTCTTGAACTTCTCTTTCCATCTGCTGAGATCACAGAGATGTAAACTTATGTAGAGCATTTCAGTCTGGAATGAGATCTATAAGGAGACCCAGATAACAAATAACTTCATTTGTAGAAGAGTCTTTTTAAAGTAATTTTGAGTAAATCATTTAAGTGATATTGAATAAGCACCAACATTTTTTCATAATTAAAAATCTGAATTACCACCAAGAATAGAGTGGAATTCCTCATATTTTTTCTGAACAATTACATGAGTTGCCTGAAAAAAAACTTTTCTCAAAGACATAATCTGGACAAGTGCATGACTGTGTTTATATTTGTCCTGTTTCAGGACAGCTTATGTCTGCTTCACTTGGAAAATTCCTGGTTTCAAACTTGCCTTTGGAGAAGTCCAGCAGACACTTTGCAGGTTTGCTTCCAGCATTTTTACCCTTGAAAAGAGTTCTTTTCTACAGTATTTATGAAAATTACTTCTTTTGCCAGATTTCATACTGACAGAAACTTTAACTGAACAAAGAAAAACCTTTTCCTGTTTTAGTATTACTAAAAATACATACTAGAAAATAAAATTCTCCATAGATCTCACCACCTCAAGTGTTTCTCTTATTTTTTTTCTGAGAGGCTTTATTAAAATTTTAGCCCTTGTGAGTCTTAAATTATAAATTATCTCTTTAAAGACATGATAGTCTTCTAAAGAAGAAGCAAGCCTCTAGGGAATAATTAAGGAGCAAAACTTTCTTAGTTCTTAAATCTTCTTACTTTGAGAATTTTTCCATAAGGACTAGACTATCTATGCACTTGAAAAGGCATACAGAACATATTTTACCTATTCAATAATTTCTTATAATTACACAGTTTAGGATGGGGGGTTTTTGTGCCTTCCCTTCAGTTCTTCCAAATCACAGAAAGTAATGTGAAAAAATAGAGAAAATTAGGAATGGTTGAAATGCTAGAGTGAAATGAAGAAGAGCTGCTGAAGCTCTGGCTCAATATCCATGATGTGGCAATTCAAAGCAATTCTGAAAGCTTTCCCAAAATAACCAAACAATTATGTCATGAATGCCAAAACAAGACTTCATATTGTCTGTGTGACAAACCATGAGATTGAGAAGTGTGTTTGTGGTCAGTTCCTCACCAATAAATCTGGAAAATTTTATAGGTAAAAGCTAATGATGATTATTATTAGCAGATGCAAGGCTCTCTGCCAAAAGAGGAGATTTTTAAGTGTATTTCTTACCAACTGTCTCTTATTTATCCAGATTATACTCCTGTTAAGCTTTTTTTAATGTGTAACATATGCCACTTGGAATTACACTTGAAAATTTTTCCAAGTTCTTGACAAAATGTCTAGGAGTCAACTAGAGGGGAACAATAAAGCTAATCAGATGTCTAGGATGCAAAACTTCATGCGGACTGATCAAAGGAGTTAAAAAAAAGCTCTGACAAGGAAAGGTTGTCCCACTTTTCAGAGAAGAAGGTGAGACGTGAGAACTGTCTTCTGTGAAAGACAGCTGAAATGTGACGAACTCTATCTGCTTGCTGTTCGGAGGCAGCAGGGGAAGCACTGGGCTGAGCCCCAGGAGGGAGCTCAGGGGTGGACTCCAGGAATCTCTTGTAGGGGCCACCAGGAGCAGGATGTCAGAGAAGGCTGCCTGGCGAACACCTTCACCACCACGCTGAGAAACACACCTTGAGTAACAGCTCCCTGTGATCCTGCCCTGGGACCAAGGAAACAGCTTGAGGACCTTGCTTCTGTGATTCAGTGCCATACTGATGTTTGGCAGCAGTCTGAGAGAAGAATCACACAGTGTAAAATTTGTCTTAAAAACATTGCAGTGGGGGAGTTTTGCAGTGGGGGAGTTTTGCAGTTTTCTGGGGTGCCACCCTCAGAAAAACTGCAGCAACATCAGCACAGTCTGTTCTTCACGGAGTGAGGCTCAAATGGCGTTAGCACTGCTGTAGCAACACGAACACATCCTCTGACAGAGCATGGAGGCTGCACTGCTTTAACCGTACCACGACCTTTGAATGAAACTCACCTCCCCAAATTACACTACAGAGCTTACAGACAAGTATCTGTGATTTGTTTCCCACACACAGACATGTCCTTGATGTTTGCAGCTGGTTGAAAATCACATTTAAATGTATGATTGGCCCTCAACATTGAAGCCACTTTTCTTGCTTCTGAAGTCTTACACTACCCTGATACTTAGCACTCCTAACTCATGGCTTAAGCCCCCTTGCAAGCAACTCTTACATCTTACCTGCTACCTACTGGAGTCGTGTAACACTCAAGAAGCTTCTCTCTGCTCAAAAAGCAAGAATAGCAAGGTTTATACATACTGTAGTGACCTCTGTGTCTCTCTTCCACTGTGTATGTAGTTTGCTTTACAGTCATTTCCTTCTGTAGTACCATTACTTTTATCCGCGTTATTACTCATAGTGTTTTTTGGAGGTCCAGCATATTAAAAGAAAAAAATACCCCAAGCCTACTCAGAGAAATGAAACCCAAGTAGTACTGATCTGTGATGAAAAGAGAAGAAACTGATTGAAAAGCATAGGAATTTCACCTATAGGTTACATCCCCTCTGTGCTTTTACATTCATTTTACCATTTACACAGAAAACACAACGTGCTTAATTAGATACCACGAGCTCAGACACATAATGCTGCTGAAAAGCCACTTCTGAAGGCCACATAATAACCTCATCAAGCTTTAACTAAGAAGGCAGCAAAATATTCCTGAAGAAATCCCCCAAATTGTAACTCTCCTGCACTTCAAAGAAAGGTGAAAGGTTCATTTAGAAGATATTCATGACAGATTGCTGATCCAATAGGTGCAGCAATCTCAGATAAATCTTATATAACAAGACTAATTTGCAGGTTATCTAAAAAATAACTTCTTGAAACAATGTTGTGCAAGTTACTGAAACAGAACATTAATAGAACTACTGAATAATTTTCCACGTTTTCAACTATTTTCTTTTACTGTTCTAACATGGGAGATGGATAATTTTTAACATTGTTCATAACAGTGGGAGTGCAGATCTTTGAATTTTTGAAATTAATTTGTATGATTTATACCTGGTGTCTGACTCACCAATCCATCCATACCAAAAACAAACTTTGTGATATCTTTCTTGAAGAGCTAGTAAGTTTAATAAGGTATGCTGCTTTATGGAAACAGAGTTACTCACTGGAGGTCTTGGAGGGAAGGGATTTATCAAACCTGGAAGCAAACATGCTTTGGAGCTGCCACAATATGGGAGGAGAGAAGGAGGAGAAGAGAGAGGGAGAGAAATAGCTGTACACTGGCTCACATAAAGCTTTGGGCAAAGGCTGCAGAGGTTTGAAAGAAAAAGTTAAATATATTTTATATTTTTTAACCTAACATGTACTCTTCCTACAGCCTGATCCAAAAATTCATCTCACACCAATAAGAAAAAGAAAAATTACAATTTGTTAAAGTTTTGGCTCACACTTACCATGGCTCACACATGAAAAGAGCACATGGGAGGGTGATTAATACAACTAGTGTGAAAAGCTGTCAGAAGAACAGATATATGAACCTAGCTTTACCTCACAATTAATGATCTGAATACTGGACTTGTATGTACCATTATCAAGTTTGCTGATGTTACCAAACTAGGAGGTGATGTTCACTGTCTTGAGGGACAAGGTGCCTGCCTCACAGAGGAATCTAGACTCGGGGGAGAATCGGACAATTTTCATCAGTGTGAAACTTAATGAGCTGCTGCCAGATTCAGAAGGAGGGCAAACCCCATCCTGGGGTGCATCAAACACGGCACAGCCAGAAAGTCAAAGAGGGGATTGTCCTGCTGTATTTAGTGAGAGCAGTTCTGGGCCTCACACTTTAGGAAGCATGTGAAGGCACTGGGATGCACCCAGAGAAGGGCAGCAGAGCTGGCAGAAGGGCTGGAAGGTCTGTCCTGTGAGGAGCTGCTGAGGAGTCTGGGTTTGTCCAGTTTGGAGAAAAGGAGGCTGAGGGGTGACCTCGCTGCCCTCTGCAGCTTCCTGGGGAGGGGAAGTGGAGAGGGAGGTGCTGATCTCCCTGGGATCCAGGGACAGGACACACAGGAAAGACTCACAGCTGTGCCAGGGGAGGTTCAAGCTTTCTTTATTGAAAGGAACAGGCTTCCCCAGAGAAGTGGTCAGTACCCAAACCTGTCAGTGTTTAACAGGCATTTGGACAATGTTCTTAATAATACACAGAAACACACACTGAATCTGAAATTTAATTTAAGGTCCAAAGGCATAATTTATCAAAAGTGCTTCTGCACTTGAAGAGTTCAGATAGTATTAAATTCACGTCTTATCACAGAGCGCTAATTAATTACCCTGATTCTTGGAAGAAAACTTGTCCAGCTGCAATCCATACACCCTGGATCATGCGATTTCTGGCTGTTTTAAGAGCTACCATCTGTTATAAATGTCTATTTTTTTTTCATTTTTGATATTTCTGGGTGGTGACTGTCCCATAACCTTTTAGCAGCCCCCTTCAGTACACTCACAAGTCTCACCATCACGCTGATATGGTTAAACATGAAGCAACGATGTGCAAGATGCCTTCAACCTCCGGGTGCTGTGCTTTTGCTAATGCACTGATGGGTTCTCTGTGTTTGCCCTGGTGCCACAGCTGGGCCAATGTTCTCTTAGTTACTATTATTACCTTCAGGGTCTGACTGGCATGGCACTGCTCCTGTCTTATAAAGGGATGGATAGTGGGGTTTTTTATGAGCACAGCAAAGTGAAAATTGTTGCCACGAGACCACTGTCCTGCACTAAGTATTCATATGCAACTTTCTGGTTCTTTGACAGTCTTCTACCATCCTAAATATGTTTCTGGTATGATTTAACACATTTGCCCAGGCTTTTGATAAAACTACAAAATAGCTTTGGCCAATTTTAATGATTTTTCTTTCTCCTTTTTTTTTTTTACATTTTTACTTTTTTCCATCCTTTTTTCTTACATTTTTATGGTGATTTTTAGGTGATGCCAGCTTCTAATTTATTTAATATCATCTGCATCAGTCAATATGTTGTTAACTCAGTAAGTCTTTCAGATTAGTGAGGGAGGAGATTAGTGGGAAATAAGTCAACTGTCTTAAAAATTAAATATCATAGTGATGATTTCTGTAACATCCACATTTAAATTTTTACCTAAGAAGTCATACACACCTCACTAAGCAAGAAGCTCACAGTATCATGTTGCCTTAACATTAATCAAAACACTATTAACTGTTCACCATACTAATTCTTTCATCTGCTTATTCTGGAACAGTAGACTAATTTTACTACTGAGTTATTTGCTTTTCCAAGTTATAAAAAAAAATCTTGTAAGAGTTTGTTTTGATTAATTACAAAGGGCTTTCTTTCTTAATGTACAACTTATATTAAAATTATTGACAATTAAAAATTAATCAAACTTGCAGAATTTCTAGTAATTATCTGTGTTTTCTTCCAAAAACTCTGCTTGCAAGTAATTTCTATGTGCTTTGACTGAGCAGCTCTTGCAAACAGTATGCTTTGCCAGTGTGTGCGCCTGAAATCCTGTAAAATTCTGAGATGTGAGAGCGCTGTCCCAACACCACCAGAGCTCTGCCAGGCTGCTGCCATGACCACTGTTCCAGTGCCCAAACACCCTCTGGGTGAAGAAGGTTTTTCTGATATCCAACCTAAACCTTCCCTGACTTAGCTTCATGCCATTCCCCCATGTCCTGTGACTGGTCACCACTTCCTCTCTGTTCATGAGTTGCCTCAGGACTACAAAGCAATTACAAAACTGACACATAAGTGGCATAGTTATAATAAGAATATGCCATTGTACAGAAAGGCAAATTTATCTGGGGATGATGCAGGTTTAGCTGGAATTTGATTACTGCCTCCTGCCAACTGTTTAATCTGCATCTCTCCCGTGCACTGTGAGACTTAGAGCGGGGGATCCCACTGTATAATGTCTCCCGGCTTTTAATCCATTTGATCTTCACAAAGGAAAGACCCAGTTCTTTGCTTGCTCCATGGAAACTTTTCTGTTCATTTAAGACCTTGACCCCCTACTGTTATAGTGGGGGTTTCCAACCAATAAACATGTTTGTGGGCACATAAAGAAACTTTTCATTTGGAAGCGATGATATTTAGAACTGAGTTCTTGACATGAAAAGAGGAGAAGATGTGGAAGTGAACCTGTTTTGGTATTCATATAGCTGTTGCCATGAAAATTCTGCTCTCCAGGTAAAGGCCATCTAAGTGAGGCACAGGTAAGAAAAAGAAGGATCAGAGTAAATGGCATTCCTCACAAATACCAGGACTCTGAGACACATGAGATGGAGGACATGAAATGACTAATTTGTAATGAGGACATCAGTTTAATTATTATACTGGAGACTGGAGACTGGAAGAATAACAGAGTAAGGCAGCCACTCCTAATTTATATGCCAATATCACCATTGAGAAAGATGCCAATAGATCATTTTTAAACACAACCAGTGACTTCCTTCCCCAGGAAGGAAGCAAAGAAGAAACACCCTACAAAGCAAGAAAGACTCTGTGGAAGGAAAAAGGTAGACAATGTGAACAAACTACAAAATAAAGGAAATTGTTAAAAAACACCTTTTGAAAAAGTCTAGTTCCATTACAAAGTAAAATAGATGGCATCGTAATCAGAGATAGAAGAAATGTGAAAAATATAGCACAAAAGACTAGGGGGATAGAGAAATATCTCAAAAGGGACCTAAGAAAAGAATAATCAGCCAATACCTCAATATCCCCTGAATAGGAAGCCTGTCAGAGAACATATAGCACCAACAGATCAGCAGGGTGTAAAAGAGATAGCAGAAAACGCAGCCTTATCAGAAGACAGGTAAGTTGTCTGTGTATGTTCTCACAGTGGAAGGGCTTGCAGCATTTTCAGAAACACTTCTCTGTGGGTGAACATACCAGAAGTCGTAACTCAAACAGGCAGCAGCAAAAGACCTTACAAAACAGGCAAATAAAATAAATAGCAACAACTGCCACACTTATTCCCAAGCAATTAAAGAAAGACAGACAATGAAATAATTGAATTAAGTGGCTTCAGTACATCACCACTTAAAAAATTCTTTGTACCTGAAGATTAGAAAGTGGTAAATGTGACGCTAGCACTTTTTTCAAGAGTCTGTAAGGGGATATTTAGGAACCTACAGATAGTAAAAACAACTCCTATTCTGAACAAAGTAGCTTAAAAAGCCATAGTAAAGAATACAGTTAATGGTCTTGGCTTTTGCAAATTGCGTGAATCCCTTCAGATGACAAAGCCTAATCCATCACAACCTCTGGCAGAAACTTCCATGTCAGCACAGATTTCTCAGAGATTGCCATATGATGGGTTGCAATGTCATCATGCAGAAAACTAGAAGATAAGTTCCCGGTGTAGTGATGATTTGATACCCTCACAGAGGGACGTGACAGCGGCTGCACAGTATCAGTATAACAGGCAGACACACTGCCTTTCCCTGTGCCAAGATGACAGAAGCACAGAATTGTGCTAAGCACAGTGTTAAAGCTGTTTCTCAGGAAAGTTAGGAAGAACTTATCTAATGCAGGTACAGACTGATGCTCTTCCTTACCTATCTGGGAAATGACAAGCAAGGAAATGCATGCAGTGGACTGGAAGGAGAGAGGGGTCAGAAGAGTGCAGGAGGTACCAGTTTGATTTGTTTCACAATGGCTTGTCCAGACATATAGAACAGTATACCAACAAAAGGGGAAAGATTAGAATTTGAATCATTAACCTGACCTGGGCACTTTGGGGAGCAGATCAAGAAGGAATTTATCTTGATGCCAGAGAAGAAACTCATTGCAAAAGTAGACAGCAGGATGCAAAGTCACCTCTGGGCTACTCTGCCTCTGCTCTCAGATAAAAGCAAATGCCACTCCTATTCTTCTGCACCTGAAACTGCACTTCCCTCACTTCTGCCCAGACTATCACACTCATATTTCATACAAGACATTCCATAACTGCCTCTGCCCCTACACCATAAAAAAAGAAACTAAAAAACATTTCAGACCTACTTTTTCCTCTACTGAAATAGTAAATTAGGAATGCTAACACATTACTTACCAGGTGGTGGGTATTCCTCTTGGCATCAGACAGTCACCCATTGTGGAAAAACTTTGTGAACTGCAGACCTTTGATCAGCTGCTGCTCCTCACTATGGTAAAGAACAACCTACACAAATCTTTCTTTCCTGTTTCTTGTGTCAGTGCCTTCCTCCCACCCGAGTGCTGGCAGCTCTGCTCTCCAGCTAGTTATTGACTCCGACCATGTTTCCAGAGCAACAAAATAGTCCTTCCCCAGGGCTGTAGTTGTTGCAGCAATTGTCATTCATTCTCCAGCAGGCAATGGCTATAAATATTTAACTGCCCATCCCTGATTCAGTAGAAATTTCTGTACGTACCACCAGGTTGATACCTATTTGTGCCACAAATCTGTGGTGTGCCATCCACAGATTTGGTCAAGGTGCTAGGTACAAAAATGGGGAAAAATAAAAGAGAAGCTTCCATCCTGCCCACTCATTATAAAAATTATGACTTGACATCTAAGAACCTGGTATATGTTTATTGTTATGGCTACTGGTAAAAAGGCAAAGCCCCAGTGAACATATGTTTGAAGGTGTGTTGATAGGCCAGAAATCGGTTTAAAATGGAAAACATATCTATTTTAAATAGACACAAGCATACACTGGTTATCTGGGCATCATGGTCAAGTGATGGTTGGGTACTGGACACCTCCTAATGCAGCGGCTCACGACGACAACGCTTTTGAAAAGCTAAATGAAGAACACACATTCTACTGCTCTTTTCATAAGTCAAAGGATTAGTGCATTTTAGAAACATCTTCAAAAGTCAGTGATGGTTTGAACAACCGCAGTATGTTTTTGAAGGAAATTACAGCTCTGTTTTTTTCAAACTACTGTCTCATTTGTTCCAAACATCGTAATCCATATAACCCCTGTGAACAGATTAAACGAGAGAGTGGAAGACAAAGGGATTTAAGATGTATAGCTGTCTGGAGAAGTGCGCAAGCAGTACCATGCAACCTCACATTAATGTCTCAAGACAGAACAATACAATGTTCATTTCCCTACAAGGTAAAATCACCCTGTTATATAGTTGTTGCATAAATACAGCTTTTCCCGCTCTTGAAATGCATTCTCTTTTATGTAATTCCATAATTTATAATTTTTTATGTAATCAGTTACTCAGGGCACACTACTTTTAAATCTAATTAGTACCAGCTATTTAATAATGAACCAGAAACAGAGTTGCCCCAAAACTACCAGTGTAGCAGCATTATGACGTTGCTGTTTGGCCTGATTAACCAATTTGAGGATATTATTATAGCCCTGGGTAATTCTCCAGCATTGATTTAGCATGCACAAAGTGCTGCTTCTGGTTTTGGCTGGGGTAGAGTTAATTTCATTCACGGTAGCTAGCATGGGGCGTGTTTTGGATTTGTGCTGGAAAGCGTTGATAACTCAGGGATATTTTTGTTACTGCTGGACAGAGCTTGCACAGAGCCAAGGCCTTTTCTGCTTCTTACCCCACCACTGAGGAGGCTGGGGGTGCACAAGGAGTGGGGAGGGGACACAGCCAGGACAGCTGCCCCAACTGACCAAAGGGATATTCCAGAGCATGGGACATCATGCTCAGCATATGAAGTTTAGGAGAAGGAGGAAGGGAAGGACTTTGAGAGTAATGATGGTGTTTGTCTTTCTGAGTCACCACTACTGTGATGGGACCTGTTCACCTGGGGATGACTGAAGACCTGCCCAGCCATGGGAAGCAGTGAATGAATTCCTTGTTTTGCTCTGCATATGTGTGCCTTTTGTTTTTCCTACTAAACTGTCATTATCTCAACACACGAGTTTTGTCATTTTTTTCTTGTCCAATTCCCTTACCCATCCCACCACAGGGGAGAGAGGGAACATCTGTGTGGGGCTTAGTTGCTGACTGGGATTAAATAATCGAAGTACTTCATTAACAGTAAGATTTTACTTCTGGTGCTTGAAGAGTAGCCAGCTGCAAGATGCTAAATCAGAACTCCAGTGGAAAAAGGAGAAATAGACACTGAGAGCAGCAAACTAAAGAGCACAAGCCACTTGTGAGCACACCACAAGCAGCACTAAGCCAAAAGAGTATGTACTGAATATAGTAATTAACAAAGATGCCTCTGTAAGAAAGGCACACAGGTCTCGAAAAGTAAGTGGGGACCAAAGAAATGGTTATTGTTCTAGCTTCTCTCAACCACATGCTTGTTTTCACAGGTGCAGTCACACAGAAAGTAACTGCACATCATTTTGTTGCTCTTAGGAGTAAAGTGTAAGTGCAACAGTTTCTGGCAAATGAGAACTTTTGTTTTCCTCACTGAGGGCTTAGCAAATATTTCTGCACCCCAGCCAGATTTTTATAATCCCACAGAAGAATTTGTTCCTGTGATTGTTATACACCAGTTCTTGGAATGTTATTTCCCTTCCTTTTGTTTCAGCTATTAAAGTAAAATAATTGCAAGCAAACACTGTAAATGCAGAAAGTTAGTCACCTTTTAGAAAATTGCCTCAATAATTACGAAGAGTAAGAAACAAACTTCTTACTTTTTAACATCTGCAAACCCATGCCTACCCAGTTACTGCATAGCTACATACTTCCTGTTACAGCTCTAATGCAGCGATTAGCATATATATGTAGAGTGTATATACGTATGTTGAAATACAGCAGGAACTGCCAACAGAACATTATTTGAGACTGACTCAGCTGCATGAATTTTAATTTCATCCATCTGAAGTGTTAAGGGAAGATTCATCACCCTGTGAATTCATCAGTGCAAGTGTCCTGGGTTGCAGTGTATTCTATTACCATCCTCATGAGCTGTTGAAATCAGGAGGGGCAGTGTTTCCTTGCCTCCTCCCCCCAGACTATCTTTCTGTTAAGGGCCCATCAATGCCCTGCCGCATGACTCAGAGATAACTCCCTCCGGACCATCTTCTGTTAATGAGCCTAATCAACGCCTGCCTCATGACTCATTACCCCAGAGAGAGGAACCAAGCATTCCATCCTGGATATAATCTGAGATTCTGAACACCAGAGAGAACCTTCCCACTGGATTTCCAGAGCACAGGAGCTGCACAGCCACCACTGGACCTTCTGAGGAAGAGCAGACCCCTTTTCTACAGGATCACCGCTTCAGGAGGACTGCAGCCACCATTCTACCAGACTGCTACCACCACCATGACTAACAGGGTGTCAGGTTGTATCCTGACTCTGTCAGTTTGAACCAGTGTTTTCTGCCTTTATTTTTGGGGGTTTTTTTCTTATTTTATTTCCCTATTAAATTGTTATTCTGACTTGTCTCACACTAGTTTGTTTCCAAACTAGTACAGCAGGGTATAATTCACAGTCTCTCTTTTTATGTCCTGTTGATAATTTCTGGCAAGCAGTCTATGACAAGCAGTGGGCAGCATCATGCACAGCCATGAGTAGCCAGAGTGCCCTTCATCTAAGGAAACATGGAAAAGAACAGGGGCTGGATATTTCACTGGGGAGACATACAGGACAAAGACAGAAAAGGCAGACATGAAAACCAAAGAGAAAGACAAGACAGATGAGAAAAAGGTGGAGCAACTGAAGAGTGGGTAGACAACTAGTACATAAAGAGGCACTGAAATGGTGTATAAAGCCAGGCAGAATATAAAAGAGGAACCCTAGAAAAGAGAGGAGAAACTCTAGTATGCGGAAAGTGTCTCCTGTCAAGCAGAAGATACTCCCTTTAAAAGAAGAAGTCAGTAGTTTAATAAATCTTACTATACAGATGCATAATACACAGACGTTTTCCTGGGATTTTAATTTCAAGGATCAAAATGCAAGACTCAATTTTTTTACCCCTAAACACTGAAGCTATTGACAAATACTGTACGAATCCATGGTGCACACAAAGCCATGGGGAATGGTCAACAAGCCATCCTGAACAGTTGCAGAGAGAAAGGAAACAAAGAACAGGTATCAATCACTTATGACTCTGTCATATGGAGTCTGTGTCATATGGAAAACACAGGCCCAAAATGCCTTGTTATGGACAGTGTGCAGGAGGGACAAAGGAGAAAATTTAGGGTTTGTACAAACTCCAGAAGAGGTACATTCTCATTTCTTTGGCAGCTCTGCTTCCCTTTGAGATCACTGTTAGCACACTCCACCTCATCCTCCACATCACACGGCTCTGCAGGAGCTCCAGGAAATCCACCCCCCAGCGCCAGTGTTATTTTCATGATGATTATTACACCTGGAATTATCCTGACCTGGTAACTGCACAATTTGCGGAGTTTGAATATGTGAGGATTATCTATTGACATTTTTTTTGATAGAGGGGAGGAAAACACCTGACAGATGACTGAAAACTTGCAGGTACAAAGACAGAGGAAGGCGTACACCAGAGGAGTACCATTATGCTTTGTATTCCCTTTTCTTTCCAGAGATGAGAGGACTGCATTATTTGTGCTAATATGTGCTGGTATGTGTTGATGGCTATCCTACTGTGCAAGCAGAAGCCTTAGTGTGTGCCAAGTAGTTTCAGTTAGAGAGCTTCCCAGCTAGTCCTTAAGTAGGATTCCAACTTTTTGTATTGCATACTCTAAACTTTTCCTTATACTCTACTAATTAACAGAGCAAGCTCATACTGATTTTTTTTTTTGGGAGTTCAAAAGTCTTTAAGTTGCTGCATGTCAGCAGCATGTTTCTTTTACAATCTAAAACGTCTTGTTTTTCATTTCCATTGGGAAAGAATGTGGAATCATAGAACGGTTTAGGTTGGAAGGAACCTTAAATATCATCTACTGTGGGCCAGCACACCTTCCACCAGACCAGCCCCAGGCCCCACCCAGCCTGGCATTGAACACCTCCAGGGATGGGACATCCACAGCTTCTCTGAGCAACTTGTGCCACTGCCTCACCACCCTCACAGTAAAGAATATTTTCCTCATATCATATCTAAACCTAGTCTCCTTCAGTTTGAAGACATTTCCCCTTGTCCTGTCACTACACGTCCTTGTAAATGGTCCCTCTTTATCTTTCTTGTGGGCTCCCTTCAGGTACTGGAAGGCCACAATTAGGTCACCCCAAAGCCTCTGCTCCAGGCTGAACAATCCCAGTTCTTCTGGCCTTTCCTCATATGTTGAAACTGTATTTAAATAAACAAATATTTTCCCTTTTGTAGAGTAATTGGAACCATTTCTCAACAGCAGTCTTTATGAAGATAAACTGGTGCTACATTGAGGGAAGTCCATTATTAGAGAGCACTTATCAGACACAAACATATTAAAGGAAAAAACACACAAATTAGTTTCTAGACCCATTATGTTGGCAAATCAATAAAAATAAACTGCTTAAGAGGACATGACACATTCGTTCCTTTCATAAAAGCAGGCTTCATAAAGTAGCTGCTTTTTATTAAAAAAAAAAGTATTAGCCAAAGTGAATATAATTTAGTACATTTTGAAGCACGTCAAAATGGTTATGCAACAGTTACCTGCTTCACAGCAAACTTTTTGCCAGGGATTTTGGGGTTTTTCTGCTTGTATTGGAAATAAAAAAATCTCCATCTTTCAAAGAAAACACTGTAGGCATTTTTTAAGCTCCTGAAATACAAGTATCTACATGTTACTTGTTTCCTTCCCCTCACTGTTCTCGAGTAGCTGTTGAAGTGACACGTACCTCCTTGTCAGGGTGCTCTCAATGGTAAGCACATACTTGGTTTCAAGAGTCCCCTTGCCTTTGTTTGGTTTTTTTCAGGTATTATTTTGCATACACAAAGCTAGTCCATGGGTAAGAGTGTCTGACAATCCTGCCCATGCTTGTATTTTGCAACAGGTTTAGACTGATACCTCTACCCGCAGACACCATAAACACATCAGGGGTCTGTGTGGACATCAAAGGTGCCACATCATCTCACTCTGAGTGGTACTGAACTGAGCTGGTATCAGCTAGGAGCTGAGAATCAAGGCATCTGTGCATATTGGTCATTCCTCCTACAAATAATGCTTAAAGGCTCCAGTATTACATACATAAATTCAGGATCCCATTTCAGATATCAGAAACTTCAGTGAGTTACATTCACTGCTGCAGTAAAAGCAAATCTACCATTTTTCTTTTCTGAAGACATCCTGAAATCAAGAATAAGGAACACCCGTTTACAAGTCTGTTGCTTGTAAAAATTCCATTTGGGCAAAGACACGAAGCACCTCTGCAGAACAGATCCAAGTTCCATGCAAAAAGTCCCTTCGTTCTGCTTAGTGCCAAGCTTAAGACCCTGAAATAAGAGCAAGACTCAGAATTTCAGGTAACAGCTAAACCACCCCTTCTGATTTTATTACTCTGGTGGGTAGGAGTCACATTTTGCCCCTACATTTTGAAAACAAGGGAAGAGTGATACTATATTTCACCCAAGTATTTCATCAAGCTGCAACAGCCAATGTGTACTGCAGCCAACTCATAAGCAGGCTGAATAATAACAAACAAAAAAAAATCTGTAACTGCCACATTAGACTGCTGTATGATGGTATTTACATCCATTGAAAGGATGCCTCGATTTGAATGGAAGATGTAGAAGGCTTTTTTTTCCTATTGAAAAAGTTGAAAAAATAGTACAGAACCTGCACAGGCTCAGGGTCAGCTGGGAGTTTATCACTCTCACAGTCATGGTGCTCCAGCTCAGGGCACTGGGACCCCCTTAGCCATCAGCAGCACTGAAGACAAAGGCAAGGAAAGCATTAAACACCTCTGCCTTGTCTCTGCCCTGTTTGGGAGGTGACCATCCTAATCCTGCAATGGGCCAATGTTATCTCTGCACTGCCTTTTACTACTAATGATCTAAGTAAACTTTTTTCATTGTCTCCCACAGTTCTGGCCAGCATCAACTCCAGCCAAGTTTTGGCTGCATGAATTTTCTCCCTCCCAGAAGCGTCTCTGTTTTTCTCCCATGTCACCTGACTTTGCTTCCACTGGCCATACACATTCTTTTTCCCGCTTTAGCTCCAGAAGATCCCTGATCATCCAAGCCAGTCTTCTGCCTCACTTGCTTGACTTCCAGCATTTTGGAATTTCCTTTGCATTTAGCAGGTGGTGCTCAAAAAGTGACCAGCACTGACAGACTCCAGCACCTCCTAAAATGTTTTCCTAGAGACCTCATTACTAGTTCCTGAAGTCTGCTCTTTTCCTGTCCACAGTTGAGGCACTTTTCCTCCTGTCAACAGATTTTAAACTTTTGGTCTCTGTGTCAAGAAGGCCACCAATCACCAATTCAGACACAAAACCTCCTCTGTTAATGACCAACAAATCAAGGAGGGCATCTTTCCTGTTCAGCTCCTTTACTACCTGTAGCATGAAGTTATCACCCAGGAGCTTTAGGAATATTCTGGACACCTGAAGGACAACACAGTCATCTGTCACAGCCAGCATAACTTCATGAGAGGAAAGTCCTGTTTGTCAAACTTGGTTTCCTTTTATGACAAGGTAACCCACCCAGATGATCAACCGAAACCGGTTGATGTAATTATTTTGTATTTCAGTAAAACTTTCAATACTGTCACTCACAAGATCCTTCTGGACAAAACAGCCAGATAAACACATCATGTTTGTGTTTGGATGAGCAGTTGGATCAGGCTTAAGGCACCAAGCGTGACAGTGAATCGGGTGACATCACTCTGGTGACCTGTCACTAGTGGGGTTCCATAGGGCTCCACCCTTGACCCTGCGCTCTTCAACATCTTCATACATGATCTGGACACAGGACTGGAAAGTACACTAAGGAAGTTTGCCAATGATACAAAACTGAAAAGAGCTGTTGACTCCCTCAAAGGCAGAGAGTTAGAGAGCTGGGCAATCACCAGCTATGTGGAGTTCAACAAGGGAAAGTGCTGCACTCTGCAGCTGGGATGGGGCAACCCTGGAGTTACAGACAGACTGGGGCATGAGGGGCTGGAGAGCAGCACCATGGAAAGGGAGCTGGAGGTCCTGGCTGATGGCAAGTTGGACAGTCAGCAGTGCCTGGCAGCCAGGAGGGCCAAGCGTGTCCTGGGGAGCATCAGGCACAGCATCACCAGCCGGGAAAGGGAGGGGATTGTCCCGCTCTGCTCTGCACTGGGGAGGCCTCACCTCACGTCCTGGGGGCAGTTTTGGGTGCCACAATGTAAGATATAAAGATATTAAAGAGTGTCCAAAGGAAGGCCATAAAGATGATGAAGGGTCTGAAGAAAGAACCTTATGAGGAGCATCTGTGGTCACTTGGTCTGTTCAGCCCGGAAAAGAGACTGAGGAGAGACCCCACTGGAGTCTGCAACTTCCTCCTGAGGGGAAGAAGGGACAGACACTGAGCTGTGTGTCTGGTTACCAGTGACAGGACATGGGGGCAATGGTCTGAGTTGTGTCAGGGGAGTTTTAGGTTGAATATTAGGAAAAGCTTCTTGCGTCCAAGGGTGTTTGGGCACTGGAACAGGCTCCCCAGGGAAGTGGCCACAGCACCTGAGTTCAAGAAATGTTTGGACACTGCTCTTAGGCACTTACTGGGATTCTTAGGGTGCCATGTGCAGGGCCAGGAGCTGAACTTTGATGATCCTTCTGGGTCCCTTTCAACTCAGAATATTCTATGACTCTATTCCTTGTTAGCAGCTGAAGGCGTATCCAGCTGAATGACCATGTCAGATGAACACCTCCCATATACTTGCCTTGAACCTGCTGCTAAATTCAGAGGAGCTAAGAAAAACATGTAATTTTGAGTCTTACAAATTCCACATAAATCTGTAAAACTGCACACTTCACATTGTTACAGACAGTACCCCGAGGCAGATCAACTCACATATGCCCCAAAGTAGATCTGCTAAAAGGAATGAGCACAGCTGGAACACTGCAGAAGAATTCAGCACTGGCACCAACACTGGATCTAAAAGCTCCATTTTAACTAAAAGCCAAGTGTGATCTGTATGCTGTCCATGAAAGAACACAGCCAGATATTTGCCTCTTTCCATGAGGCCTCATCGCTCAAAACTTCCTGCCCAGTCTTTTATCAGTTACTGCACATGAAGGCTTTTCTTGTAAGAGACATGGATAAGAAGCCAAGTAATTCTTCACTCGATTAGTTTGTCTTTCTTCAGGAACATTTACCTTCCTAAAATCAGCTCTCTTCTTTAAAGAGAGGAAAAAAAAAAAGTAGTAAGAAAAACAAGGTACAAAAAATTGTTTGTATCAGGCACAAGAGTGCATAAGAATTCTTCATATTCCACCACAACCTACTTTCTACAGCCAATTCAGTATTTTGTAGTTTTCAGTGGTACCTCTTGCTGAAGCCACCTACTAATCATTTCTGTGAGCTAAAAATTGATTTAAGGTCCAAATGATAATCAGAAACACTTATAATTAAAAAGGTTAAAATTACTTTTTTCAGCCCATACTCATTTACATTTTTGCATGGGCAATACCCCAGCAACTCTGCACAAAGTGTATTATGTGTTTTGGGAGATAAAAAAACCTTTCATGAAAAATCTAAACATGTTCATTCTAACTGCTGGGAACAGGACCAAAAAAGAATAGCCCAAAGCAAAAGCTTTTTTCCACAACAGAACAGCTGCTCTACATTGACAGCATTCTTTCTCACCCTGCCCAAAGTTACAGACCTGAGAACCTAGACTACAACTGTAAAACTGCCAGCAATGAAAGCAAGTCTTTGCCACAGTGCAACATTATAGCAGTCTCTAGTGCAACTCCTGAGAACTCATCTTCCCTCTTGAAGAATATATAAAAGGCAAGTCCTCCATGTCACATGGCAAAATGCCCTAATATTTTATTCCTAGAAAAATAGGATTGCCCAATTTCACAGATACATCTGCAAATGTTGGACTGCAAGATGCACTTAGTTATTGCTTCAAGGCAATTGTCATAAACTGTTGGCTACAGTTGAATTTAACACCTTTGAAAAGGCCAGTTCCATGCATTAAGGACTTGATTGGACAAAAGATGTACAAGTCAATGTCATCCTTCCTTAGAGCAGGAATTTGGACTGGATGACCTGCTGAGGTCCTTTCCAGTCTGGATGATTCTGTGGCATGGCCATCTTGATATTCATTAAAAGAAACCAACCCATAAACTGAGTATTTTACCTAAGCTCTTGCGTGTAGTTTAATTCAACATGTTCTTGCATTTAAGAAAGTTGACAAACTTGAAAATGCCACTCTGGAGTCTATACAGTAAAACATAACACACAAAACAGGACTCCTTTACATGCCTCTTTGGTGAATTACTTTATAATACTTACAGTGAATTCTCATTTTATTTCATACACTATACACTAAATTTGCAATCAACAATATTTCAAAATAAACCAGTTCCCAAGTTCACTAGACTTTCCATTTCAACACTTAGGCATTTAAAATACATGAAAGTTAGATTAATAATAAAGTAGACCTGATCTGAAGTCAGAACTTACAAAGAGCAACATCTTTCCATTATTTTATGGAAAGCATGACTGCTTTCCATAAGTGATAACTACACAATCATTAATGATTAAAATGCAGATCAATTTACAGCATTCACAAAAACAGACTTGCCACATGAATGTGAAAAAAAGCAGCAGCCTCTCATAATTTAGAAGTGACTTTCCACATGCTTGTTTCATCTCTCCCTGCCCCCCCCGCCCCACCCCATATTTATTGATGAAACCAAGAAGGACTACATCACCTAGAATAATTAAAAATCATTCTCAGGCTGAGTCTGAAGGGGGAGAGGGCAAAAATTATGTACTTCAGTGGTTCCCTTGCACATAAACTGTTAGCTCTGTTCCACAAAATATTTAAACCAGCAGAGACTTTAAATGACAGACATCAGTGCTAGTTAAGGAGACAATTTTATACATACCACTCCAATCTAACAAAAGAGAAACTCTAGGAAAAGCCAATTGTTTTCATAGGCTTTCTGTACACTTTGAACACCAATACTACTACTACTACACAGATTTGTATGATTATTATAATCTCATATGGAGCAGTAGAGTAAAACTAAACCCTGAAGTTATCCATGGAAAGTCAACTAAAAATGGCACTTACACATGCACACATCAGTTTCTATTTTGCTTTATTCACACTTAGTTATTGTAAGCCTTGCAAACAAACTGCAAGACAGCCAAATTTGCATTCTGTGCAACTTTTCCTCAAACCCATTTTTCATTGTTTTTATACAAAGTAAGAGTTTCCCCTTTGTCTTCTGCCACACTGCAGCAAAATAAGTCTTCTATGTACCTGTAAATAATAACATTTAAGTCTACTTAAGTCACTTTTACAGTTTCTATTTTACTCACAGTTCCATTAACAGTGAAGTTGGAAACATTTTCAAAAGACCAGTAAAGCCATCAGTCCCCTACTTGCAAGTTCTTACAACTTAAGAAAAGAAATTCCTTTCAACTGGCTAGCAGTCCATATTAAACATCAGATGTGATGCTCATAAAGCAGATATTAACAATTCATATCCATTCCTTACGTCAGTGAACTGGTAAGAGGAAAAGGAAATCCTCAATGCAATCACATTTGAAATCTGATCCCCTTTATATGACTGCATATGACATACTCAATTTGTGTCTGTAATTTTTAAACAGTCCTTTTTTAATTACACTTCGGCAACTATATCCCCATTTTTAAAACAAGTTGTTCTACAGTGTAAGGAGAATCCACAGAGTGGATTCCTCGAAGTTCATTTTCTAAGCCATTTAAACAATAACTGGGTTAGCAAGTGAATCATGTCCAATGTGCTAGATCCAGACCTGGACAGATTAAGAAACATTTTGAAGCAGTGTTGAGTAAATAATTTTGGTAAGCTGTAAAACTGCCATATGCAAGGTATACTGTACTATAACAGCTCCAAATCCTTTATAGAAACCTTGCATTCCTTCTTCCCGTTTTATAGTATTTATGCAGTCTTTCATTCCCTCATACTGAGTATTGATTGGAAGCACTTCATAGCCAAGGTCTGTATTGTCAATTATTGTGCGTGTCCCTTGAATATGAAGGCGGTGCAAAACTGTTTCCAGTGGGTAAAGCATGACATCAGCACAAAGGCTAGCAGCAAAGCTAGCAATAAGTTCTGGAAAATACGCATCCAGCATGCTCTGCACAGAAGAGGAGCTCTCAGTTGGAAGGTTGTGGGAATTATCCCTTTTCAAAACAAACAAGACAAGCTTCTGGACGATGGAACTGATGACGTAGTGAAGAACTCCATGTAGAGCAGTGGGGAAAGTCAAGACCATCAGAGGAAGGAGACGCTTGCTATGGGGTACTCCCAAGCCTAAAACTCTGCCAATTCCCTCTTTCACGCAGTCCAGGATGCCAGGATTGTCTCGAATTATTTCACTCTACAAGCACAAAGAAGGAGTTACGATTCATGCTGAGCACTTCAAAACCATCCTGACATCTACTCTGACACTTTATCACTGTTGAACTTTTCTTTTTTAAAGTTAAACACTTGCATGCTATTGTGTCTACACAGCTGTACAAATAAAAGGCCCTTGTTATAACACTCTTCATAGCATTCAACTAAGCTTTCTTTTAAAGAACCCATCTTAAAGAGGTGAGGGTTTTTTAATGTATATTGCAGTTATCTGTGTTCTACCGAAGAAATTCAACTCTCAGCCTACTGCTGAAAGTATCAGAATGCGAAACAGTCATGAACTTAAAATGTCTACATCTGGAGCAAACTGCCAGGAAGTACTTATTTAATTCAAAATGCCTTTACTTTAAAGACTGTGACTATAACCTTTGAACTTGAATGTACGTAGTAAAGACTTATACAACTAGTGTAGAATGGTCATTTTTAACATGCATTTAATAGGTTCCGTTTTGAATGTTCTCATGCATTTAAAGTAGTATTCTTTACCCATGCTGTTTGTTAGTGAAGAGATAATTATTTTGTTCATGCAGCGCAAACAAAAATCTTGTAATAATTATCTACTCTATTATACTTCACCTTTGAGTGTAGGATTAAGCTAAAAACATTATTTCTCCTACTAATGCTTATACAAACTCCAGTGTTTTATCATGTGGTTTACATCCCAAATTCAAGATTTGGATGTTCTCCTGAATGCCCGAGTCTCTGAGTCCATGTGGTCTGTGTCCTGACCTCATGCCAGAATAAACCACCAGAATATTCCTCAGTATTTTGGGGAAATACTAAACAGCCTATAGAGCCTTCATGGTCTTTTCTGTGCAGGAGAGAAACTAGTTCAAACACCTGAGAACATAACGCTGTTGCAGACTTTAAGTACAAGTTAAGCAGCACAACCCCTGCTGACTCCTCTCCTGTCCCACATCACTACAGTCACTGCACTTCAAAACCGTTCTTGCTTTGGCCAAACACGCCACCATGAGGTTTTAGATGCTAATGACAAAAGAACTAATGTGACAGCTACAAACTTCCACCACTTACAGCTATTTTGATGAAATGTATTTACTTGGGTGTCAAACAGATACTGTTGAACAGCATGGTTTATCAGAATTAACACAAAGTCTATATAAACCTGCTAGTAGCAAATCCAACGATCTTTAACTTCTCTGATTTTTTACTGGTCATTGTTGCCTTGCAGCACAGGAATGTAATGCAAACCTGGCAAGCCAAGTTGCTCCCCTGCATTGATTAATACAGTATAAAGATCTTCACAAATGCTATCATTACCTCTGCTGTATTTCTAATAAGCTGATGAACTTTCCAAGAACTCAATAACATATTTCATACAGCATATATATATATATATATACACACACACATACTCATTCACTAAAATACTTGCACACAGCCAAAGCTACTAATCTTAAAATCCTCAGATCTCAGTGGAATTTTCATAACCAATCATTACAGAGAAGATCACCTACCTAAAAGGCTGGGAGAGATGCTTTTTTGGCTTTTTATTGTTATCCTATTAAGCTGCTTTCTAGCAAAGAAACTTTATACTTATTTTGCAAACAGAAGGCAGACTCTAAATTATGCTCTCTTTTATCTTCTATTGGTAAAAAATTTACCCATGTCCAACAGCGCAGGTAATGCAACATCCTTTCAGACAAAAATACAAGCAGTAAGATACCTAGATATAACATTCCATTCTGTGGCCTGCTATGAACTCCAGAAACATTAACAGTGTTCCACTATTGTTTCTAGTTCCAGAATTATGGCATGCTCAGGGTAGAGCCATTCCCCAGTAATTAAGAACTTGAGTTCCAGCCAGCTTCCCATTATGACACCAGCTAAGTCTCCCAAATATTCCACAACTCAAGAGATCCCCTGAGGAAAGAGGGTTTATAAAATAGGGAATATCTTTAGAGGAAATGAGTTTGTTTTTGGGAGTCTGTCTATACCTCTCTCTGCACAGATGCTTAATCTCACCTATCCTGTTAATCCATGATGCAGCCAGTTCAGACAGAACAGCTCTCCTAGTACCTTCTGGCTCATTTAAGCTTGGATCCTGTGCACAGAGCAGAATCCTGCCCCTTAAAGGAGTCCATGCGTGTAAAGTACATGCTGAAACTATGAAACTGCAGAAGTCAGCCTTCTCCCCAGAAAAAGCACCATTTTGGAGATACACACCAGCAAATCGGTCTTGACAATACTTATAAGTTGCCCATGCTATGAATGAAAATTATTACTTTGATGACTGAGAAACATGAGAGTGACTATCCTGCACCCTCCACACAAGAACTCTACAGAAAGAGTACCATTAGCTGCACAGAAATTCTGTCATGTCATCTAAGAGCAAGTCATTATACAGACATGGCTGGAAGAATTATCCTGGACCATTTGTGCACAGCTAACCCTTGCCTTTCTTCAGAAAGAGATGCAACACCACACTGACAGGCAGTCTGCAACACAGTGCTATGGGGTACTCTGCACAGTTGCAGAACAAGATCTATTCTAAGTGACAGGTCCAGATTTTAATTTTCATGGCTACAGAAGAACTAGATAAAGATTAAAAGTAAAAAGTTGATTGAATGAAAACCCCACTGAACTACTGGAAAAAACTTTACAGTTGTTACAGGGGGTGGGTGTCACTGTAACAACTTGCCTAGGAAGGCAAAGTTTAAAAATCTTACATGAGAAAAACTTCCTTATGTTTTATCTGCTGGAGCACAAAGATATAGCATGTCCCTAGTTGATATTCAATATATTCCAACTATCTACATTAAGTGTTCTTTCTAACTGAAGATTTAGAGTTAAGACACTACACTAATATACCCTTCATAGTAAACACCCATTTCAGCTAAGTCGTAAGTCAAACAAAACAAATGCAACTACTGCAACATAAACCTGAATACAAAATCAAAGATTCATTTCTCCATATAATCTAATCTATAAAGAGTAACAGTATCTTTCTAAATGTTCCAAATATATGTAAGTTACCTGTACAGTTTCAATCAGGCTCGCAGAATAAAAAGGCATTGCTATTACATGTGTTAACCTGCAGAAATTAACAATATAAGAATTAATGTAATGACAATACTGTAATTTTAGGCAAACAGGCACCTGAAAGTTGATGAAGTTATCTAGCACATTATTCCTGAGAGAAAATTAACAAAGCATAACTCAATTACTAAAATGTACATCAACAAGTTGAGATAAGCTTCAGTCAAAAGTGTAGTTAAATTCTACTTCCATGTGACCAGACTGATTGAGGTCTAAAAGAATCTAATCTTTTAAATCAGTAGTTCCATAGACACAGGGATCTAGTAGGAGAAAATCTTTGAAAGTGGGTTATGCAATCAAGATTGTTCAAAAAATCAACATTTGAAAAGTACTGTTAGCACCTTGTCAAGTAAACATAGCAGCAGACTAAACTTATGTACATTTGGTAGTTTACGGTGTTTAGATAATAAGACATAAGGTAAATAACACATGTCATACTTACGCTTTGAGTAAAAGGTGTCCACCTATCTGCTTGAGGTTCCATTTATGTGAAAGCTCCCTAAAAAGAGAAGTATTTACCACAATATGAATAATCACCCACATGTAATTCTCAAGCAATTCTTCCATGGGTGTCAACATTCAGCTCTTATATTGGTGCTCTACTATCTATGTTGAAGCATTTCCCATATTGGACAGACAGAGCAAAACATTTAGTAAAGCATGCTTAACTTCTAGTAGTTTTTCAGGCCTGTCAGACATTCTATCAAAAAAGTTTCAGTTATTTATTAGTAAGATGTCTGCAGCTCTCACAGCAACTGACTTTAGTGTTTTCCATCTATTTAGCAACCTTATGTACTAGCACTTAAAGCAATTTTCAGGGAACACTGGAGTACTTTCAAAGCTTAATAGTTTTCCTTTATGAAGAAATAATTTTTATTTCATTTTGGTTTTGTTGCGCCTTTTCTGTTCTTTAGGTTATGTTTACCCTGTTGTTGCTCCCTTCCAGAAAATCTAAATCAGATTCTGGCAGTTAGACAAGAACCAATCAAGTACAAGAGGTCAGACTAGAAGTTGCATAGTAATTCTGTACAGACATAACTGAAGTTTTTTGTCTTATGACCAGTCCTCAGCATATTCTGATAAAACAGAAGAAAACCGGTGTGTTTAACACAAAGGTGACGTCAAAAATATTCCCTTAAAGCAGTACTTCTAGTTACACATTTCAAAATATGAACAGCAAATGTTTACATTCTACCTGATAGAAAAAAATAAACCCACCTAGCTCAAGATACCATTCAAAGACCACATGTACTTACAATGCATAATACTCTAGCTATGAGGTATAGACATTTGTCTGAAGCGCTGGGCACACTAAACTTTGCATTTTTAATTGCAAGCTATAAGGTGTTCAGCTTCGATTTTGTCCAGGAATCAGACACTGCTTGTAGTTAAAACAACTCTAATCCAAGAAAGGTAAGATTTTACTCTTTCTGAAAAATTGTGTGTTACTACTAGCGATCACGTTTTAAATACATAGGTCAATCACTAAACAGGATCAGAAGACCACTTTTACCATTATGTATTTCAGACTCTTAGATCACATCCATTTACCCATAATACTTAAATGCTGTGGAAAATGAAACCAGCCAAACTAATGTGTGAAAGCCTAACCTGTCAATCCAGGTATAACTGTCCCTGCAGTGGAAGAACAATTACAGAAGCAGCTTGCCTAGTGAAGAATGTTCAAACCCATTTCTGGGCTCGTCTCCTAAAATAGGGGTATTCTCTCATGATACTATAATATAGAATTAGAATTGACATTTCACTTCTCTGTGTTCTTTGGAGCCTGATAATGTAGTTAAATAACCTTTTAAATCAGATTTGCTGGCACTGCTGCTACATGCAATAACCTTCTCCTCCACATGACTGCCCAAACATGCAAGCCACCATTAAAAATGAAGAGAGAGCATTCAGTAGAAAACTGCTGCGGGGTGATGCATGTATGAGACAACCACTTTAGCCAGATTACTTTCCCAACTCAGTTAGTTTCCTGACTGTTCACACATTGTGTTGGCACAAGGATGGAAGGAGCACAGAGGAAGGAATGAGCTGGTTCCAGCAGAAAGGTTTGTTTCCTTTGGCGGCAGCACCAGCTTACTTTTTGAACTGCTGAACTGGCCCACAAGTAGAAAATCATTGCTGACATTTGTAAGAATTCAGAATTATGAAGATATAAACACCATATCACATCTCATGAACTTAAGCATACCCTAGAGCTGTATCTACACACTTGGAGGAAAGAACAGCCTGGAAATTTCAATTACCATTGAAACAGAACTGACCAAAAACCTTAAATACACACTCCATACAATTTAAGTATGAAATGATTTTGCTAATGCTTTTGAACTTGCAAATACCTACTTTCATTAGTACGGATGCATGCATCATAACAGCATTTGATTCAGCCTAACCATGTTTCTTCTTTTTAAACCCAGGGTAGTTTCCATGTCCTTGAATATTTTTAGTGAAAATATTACTAAACTTCTGTAGCAGAAGGTGGACAAAGTGATGTAGAACAATGAATATTATCTTTAAATGAAGTCAGTCGTTTTTAGTTGTAACATCTTTTTTATGACAATACTGAATAAGGTACATAGAGCTGTTGGTCACGGAAGGCAAAAGACAAAACTGCCAGTCACATAGACTCTCATTTACCATGTCTTCTCATTTACTAACGCAGGCCATTCTGTCCTTTCATTTACCACAGATAGTGCAAACATTCAGCAAAATGTCAGTGCTGGCTCCTTAGCTGTGCAAGTTTCCTGTATTTAGATTAATAAGACCAGGAATTTTTACCTTAGGTATGGTATGTGCTATTACCACACAATAAAAACCCAAATAAAAGAAGAAATTTTTTTTTTATTGTTTATTACAGAGTTGACTACCAACAACCAATTTCCTACAGTATTTCTATACTCAGATCAGTGAGCTGACACAAACATACAAAGCTCCCAGAAAGAGTCTCTCACTATTTATGGATTATGAGGTTATCTTTTCCAAAACAACCACACTGTGTTTGGAAACACCTATTTAATGTCTGGCTGTTCTCATGAAGCAGTATTTTTCAAACAGTCTACATTTCTAACACTTTGGAAATAAGTCAACAACTTACTAATTTGTTTGAAACAGTAAAAAAAAAACACGCAATACCTTGGCAAAGGTGTATATTCACTGATGATGCCTTCTGTTCCCAGAGTTATGCCCTGAACAATGAAAGTGCTGCCCATTCCTTTCCAGAGAGCCCTTGGACCCTGTGTGTTGAAATATGCAACATAAAACTCAAAAATATTTTCATCTTATTAATGACAACATTTCAGTAAATTCAGACCACACAAGGCTACAATTCTACCATTTAACTTTATAACTAAATTCAGGTAACAACTCACTCTTTATCTATAAGAAAGTTTTGTTTTTCAATAATTTCAAAGACTTGTCATTTATTTTGGAGGCATCTCTCCACTGCTAATATTTTGTGTTATAAATTTAACGCCATTTCCTATGGACAGAATGAGCACAAGATGTTAAAAGTATATCCAAAAGAAATTCATAATTAAGAACTTCTTACTGCCTTCTGATCCGAATTTAAGATTGCCATTCCCAGGCAGAACTGGAAATGAATTCAGTACTATCACTGGAAGGAGTCATCACTTCAATAATAATTTTATCCACATAAAGATTAATGACCTTTTAGAACCTTAATGAAAAAAATTAGTTTCAGGGACCTTTTGTTTTCTAACATCTGCAAATCTTTCCACCCTAAGTACTGTACTTCTGAAAAAAATAATGGTTTACCTCATCTTCTTGAAACATAAAAATAACAAACCCTCATAACTGCCATGTTTTTTAACACCACCTACGTAAACACTTAGAGACATACATGCTGTAGGAACTCTCAGTGCTCAGATAGCCAAATACTAACCTGTGTCTTATTGATGCAGTACATGATATTGACAATAGTAAATGGTGTGACATGGTAATTCCGTGCGTGATAGTTAACCTGTTAAAAATATAAATAACGTCAGTCTTAGAAACACACTTGCAGATGCTACAACTCTGAAGGATAAAGGCATTCCCAATGTAAGAATTTTATCTCTGTAAAGATCAGCTAAAAATATGAGTAAGTTCTCACTGAAATTTACAGAAACTGGCAGTACTTTTAAGTATTCGTATGCTGAAAGTTTAAACAATAAACTATACATAAATCAGAAATTATGAAACAAAGCATCCTGCTTGTAAATGGGGATCTGAAAGTAGCTCTGCAGACTCCGAAACACTTGCTGTAATTTGCTTTCCACTGCCCAAACAAAAATGAGTAAGATTTTTCAAAATAAGCTAAACTGCAGAACAGGAAACATGTATTCTACAAGTAAAAACTTGTTAATGTAGCAGAGTCCCCCTAAAAATTGCGAAGCTTCCTGTACTACATACTTTCATACAGAGTATGAAAATACAGAGATATGACTATACACAGGAGCTCTGACTGGAAAAGGTAACATAAAAGACATACCTGACACTGACGACGTAGAACAATGCAAGGATGTGCCAACACATTTTCTGTAAACAGGCTTTAAAAGAAAATTGTATTTAATGCATGGGAAGCCACTAAAAATTCCTTAGAAAAGGCTTGTTAATTGTCTCTAACAACAGCAGATCAGTATTTGGAAAAGCAACATATTTTCTAGTGAACTAATACGGCATTTTTTGATGGCTACCAAACAGCCTCCCAAGGAGCAAGTTACATAAAGTCTGACATATACATTTACTATGAAGAAAACCCATATATATGTAGTATGCACATATTTTTATAAGCAAAACAACATACAAAATTTCTTAATCTCACCCTCCTCAAAGTATCAGGGTATAAAACAAACCAGAACCACAATTATGAGAGGAGTAATTTTACGCTAATTCTGCATACTGTATTATTATTCAAAACTCTCCTTAGCAGGGCCGAGGAGGATTACTTTTTCAGTGAAAACACTACTGATCCAAACCAACTCTCCTACCACTGCCAAAGCTCATATTTCAATCAAAACTTCACAGAGAAGTTCTCGCTTCTAAAGCGGAATTCGTGGTTGCAGCCATTCAGAGAAAATATTCATTTAATCTCAAAATGCCTGAGTGATCAGAGTACTTACCCGTATGTTGTTCAAATCTGGGACATGGATTAGAAAAGCAGAACATCCAGGGTTTTTCTAAACACCCCAAGTCACAGCTACAGGATCACCTGTGGTAGGTTTCTGAACTTCCGACAGACAAGTACAATTGGCACAGTTTTTTAACGATTGAGCTAATTAGTAGTTTGCTACTACCAAAAGAGGTAAAACTTTCCCTGGACATCAGCATCTTAAAGTTCACCACTTTCTCAAAAATACTATCAATAATCAGGGTCACCATAGTAAAGAATAAAATGGCCATCAGACCACTTAGTTAGATGAACATTGTGGTCCCATGATACTTTGGTAATATACTTGAACACATTTTAACCTTCTCAGGAAACATTTGCATTGCCTAAAAATATTAAAAAGTTGCAAGTGTCAAATAAGTTTTCTGGTGTTACTTTCAGATTACTCGGACAGGGTACACACATCCTGGGCATTCCATATGAAAAACTGTCTTACATTTGCCTATGTATTTTTTGAGCAACAGTTAAAGAGAACAGAAACCTAAATGGGTTTTGGGTAGTAGGTTTCTCAACACATGTCAACTGTTCATGGCTATTGAAGTAAAAACACAATATAAAAGTGTATGTAGGGTTTATGAGACAAATAAGAGTTTTACTACCCCTCTGTCACTGAACACAACTCTTACCTTGCAAGGCCAATACCAAAACCAGCAAATCTGTTCAACTGCTCTGAAAAACAAGAAAAAAAACGAACAAAAACCCTGATTATACAGCAGTGATAATCACAAAATAGGAGAAAATGCCATGCACAGGATCTGAAAAACTAATTTTATCCTGTACTTGCGTCAGAAAATTACAAGTATTAAACCACAACATTTATGGCAGCTCAGCAACACAGAATATAAAAAAAATTATTCCCCCAGGAATATTTGCACTTTAGACTGCACTGGAGTTTGTACATACTGTTACATGTAATATTATGCTTTTCTTACAGGGAAAAAAAAAGGGAGAAAGCAAATGGTAAAACAGAGAATATTTTAATACCAAAAAAACCCAATTCAGACCAGCTACTTAAAGATTTAGCATGCATGACTTTACAGTAATTCTGAAACATTATAATTGAGATAATTGAGGTGAAAATAATGCTAAAACAGTAAAAAGGCAAAAATTTGGGAGAAGTTACACAAAAAGCCATGGATGAAGTAAGAAACATCAACAAAAAACAAATTTTCAAGCCGGTTGTTTATCTCCAGTCCTTTGCAAAAATCTAGTTACTAGAGAACTACAAAAGTAATGAATTCAACTCACTGTTGTCTGCCACCAGACAGACATTTGCACATTGGGGATTATCAGACGGAATTTTAAGACGATTATCAGAACAGTAAAGGCACTTTAAAGTTAATGCTCAGCCCTAAAATCTTCAGAGTGCAAGCAGTCTGAAGACATGGATAAAGTCAGTAACTTCAGCGGGGCTCCACACAGATGTGGGAGCCCCCCAAAAAATGGTAAGATACCATTTGCAGCTGCTGGATTCAGTGATTACAGCAACTCCTTATCAGTCCTCCAAAGTGCAGAATGAACACACCTTCCATATGTAGATAGGGGGTAAAAATGTAGTGTCCAAGTAGGCAAGGATACTTAAACAGTGCTTCAACCAGTGCATGCATGGATGGATGGAGTCCAGCTAAAGGCAGTACTCTTTATAAGACCTAAATAAAAACACTGCACTACAGGTCAGAAAAGAAAGACTTGCCTAGTAATATAATTCGATTTCACATAAATTAGTATTTCATAAATCTTTTCATACTCAAGTGTATATAAGCTGCTCCTTTTAATTAAAGCAGATGACATACAGTACCCTAGATACAGCAAGTTTTTCTCAATTCACCTCAACTTCATGAAGACCTAAAATGACACTTTACTTATGCGGGCTTTTACTCAGTTTCCCAACAATTACTGAAAAGGACTGGAACTCAGTTGCTTCCTTAAATCCTACCAGTCCCACAGTTCCCTCGATATCATGCGTGCAGGGGGGAGGGGGAGGCCTACGTCAGCAGCTCATGTTTTAAATCCGAGAGAAGCCACGCAGTCTGGAACACCAACACCGACTAAACAACGAAGCAGTATAAGACGCAAAGGCAGTTCCTGCCTTAAAAGAGGGCGGAGTGTTTCTGCAGGATATTGTTTACATGGGCAGTGAAGAGCTAGCTGACCGCACACTGCTTAACGAGAAGCTGCGGGGCGCGTTCTGGCACTCTCAAATCACATTTGCATGAAGCTACGCAGTGCAGGAG
Organism: Corvus moneduloides; assembly: GCF_009650955.1. Classification (NCBI taxonomy): domain Eukaryota; kingdom Metazoa; phylum Chordata; class Aves; order Passeriformes; family Corvidae; genus Corvus; species Corvus moneduloides. Next base: position 69,459,444 of record NC_045511.1, read on the forward strand.
CGCAACAGGCAGTGACGGAGCAGTTCGCCTTCTAAAAGACTTTTCTTCCCCGGCGCTTCAGCACCGCCAGTAAAAATGACGGTCTGGGCGGCGCTCGGCCCGGCCGCGACACAGCCCAGGGCCGCCGCCAGCCCGCCCTCGCCCGCCCCGGCAGGTCATCGCTCCCGGTAGGTGGGAGCCGGGGGTAGGCACGGGACCGGGGAGCGGCGAGAGGCGGCGGCCGCCCCCGGGCCAGCCCAGGCCGGGCCCTCCCTTACCGGCGCCGGGGCCGCCCGCCCCGAGGCTGGCCTCCTCGTTGGGCCCGGCGCCGCCCAGAGGGGTCCCGGCCCCATACGGCGGCGTCTTCTCGCCCCAGTGCAGGTTGCGGCTGCCGGGGATGTCGGGCGGGCTGGTCACCCAGGGGCCCAGCTCCGAGCCGCTGCTGAAGGGCCTGGAGCCGGGGCCCAGTTCGTCGCGGCCGACCCCGCGGTAGCCGAGGCCGTCGAAGCCTTCGGGGCGCCGCGGGTACATGGTGGGGGTGGATGAGGGAACCTGGCGGGGCCGAGGAAAGCGGGAGGGACCGCACTGGCGGCAGCGGACCCGGGACCCGGCGCCCGCCCTGGCACTTCCGGCCGCGCTGAGGCCGCGCGCGTGACCGCCGAGGGGGCGGGGCCGGGGCGCTGGGCCAATGGCGGCGCTCCGCTTGCCCGGCCCGGGGCGGGGCGTCCCGCGCGGGGTGCGGGCGGGCGAGCGCGCCCCCTGGCGGTGCGGCGGGCCAAGGAGGGCCCCCGCCCGCCTGGGCTTGTGGAGAATCCCTGCACCAGCGCTGCTCCCAGCCTTTTCCCGGCGGAGCTCTCCCCGTGGAGAATCGGTGAGAAAGAACAAGAGGTGGCTGGAGAAAGGGGGCCATGCGGACATAAGACAGCACTTTCTGGGGAATAACGTTCTTCTTACAGACCCTGGAGATGAGCAGCACACGGCAAGTGCAGGGATGAGGCCAAGAAGGGGGAACGGACTGTGGAGAGGAATACAGACCACCCAAGATTCCCAAAGCCCTCCCACGTATTTCCATAAAAAATCTGAAAGAGCAGACTACCCATGATAACTGATTGCATAGAAAGTGAGAAGCCCATCTTCAGGGCAGGGAAACTAGTACATAGAAAGTATCCCTCAAGCCCAGGTGGCACCAACAGGGTATCCCATTGGCTGGATCGGTGCAGCTGGATCAATGCTGACACCAGGAGCGGTAATCTCTTCTTTTTCTCTCTCCACCTCTTTAATTCATCTCCCTTTCTGTCTTCCCTTTCACACTACCTCTTTATCTAAAACCCATTGCCATGTGCTTATATAGTAGGTCAGGGACTAAAATATCGATTTCCATGCCAAATATGATATTTACTAATAAAACTTTGTTTATTTGCAGACCCTCTCATTTTTGTTGTTCCTTTCAACCATGAGCATTTATGAATCTTCTTTCCCCTTAAGACTGGGAGGTCACACCCCATGGGTTTGATGATCCCTTAGCTCAGAATCACAGAATCATTAGGTTGAAAAGACCTCCAAGATCGTCAGGTCTAAACTATGACCCTATCAACCAGACCATGGCACTGAGTGCCATGTCCTGTCTTTCCTTAAACACTTCTAGGGATGGTGATTCTACCACCTCCCTGGGCAGCCTATTTCCACGTCTGATCACTCTTTCTGTGAAAAAAAAATTTTCCTAATGTCCTATCTAAACCTCTCCGTGCACATTTAAAACCATTTCCTCTCAACGTGTCGTTTGTTGCATGGGAGAAGAGGCTGACCCCCCATCCCCTTGCTACAATCTCCTTTCAGGCAGCTCATCTTCTCCTGGGACCAACAAGGTCTCACACAACTGCATCTTAGTCTGATGCACAAGTGTTCTCATTTTATGCACTAGGTTAAGCCAGCATTAGTGTGCTCAAGTCTAAGTATAGCATGGATGGCAGGAGTCATCCATTGCTTTGTGAGAGGGGATCTCATTAATTCATATTTGGCAGGTGCCAAAGGATGGTGCCAGACTCTTTTCAGTGGCACCCAGTGACAGGACAAGGAGCAATGGCCATAAACTAAAACACAAGTTCAGCACATAAAATTACAACATAGCTGTACTCTGGTTTGTTATACAGTTTTAGTCTTCCTAAAGTTGTGGAAATCATAAAACCAGAATAGTCAGGGTTGAAAGGAATCTTTGAAGGTCAGATATCTAGACCGGCTGCCCTGCAATGAGCAGGGACATCTTCAATTTCCAGGAGGTGTTTAGAGCCCTGTACAACCTGGCCATTAATGTTCCCAGGGATGTGGCTACAGCCTCTCTGGGCAACCTGTTCCAGTGTTTACCAGCCTTATCATAATCTCAGTCCTTCAGCTGTGTCAACAGCACTATCAGCTTGGTGTCATCTGCAAATTTGCTGAGGGTGCACTCGATCCCACAATGTCCATGTTATTGATAAAGATATTGAACAGTACTGATAAGAAACTAAACATTAGTATTAAATAGTTTCAGGTGTGGGGACCGTGCCTTCTACACAGTGTCCCCAGATCATTCCCTGGTGTTTGACTGTGCTCCCATAGCACAGAACCTATTTTCAAGTGATACAGCAGAAGTTTGGGCTGCTTTCTTTTCTTTGAAACAAAACACAAAGAAAACAATTCAGAGGTTTACTTTTGCAGTGAGAACAAATTTGCAACAGCTTAAGTGCATTGAGCAGCAATTACAGTAGGACAGCTTCTGTGCTAATGATCCCTTAAATTTAATTCCCACGTGACTTAATATAGAGCCAAGCATGCAGTTTCGGTGCTTGGTATTGGAAGCATGACCAGCCTCCAGAAGAGAAAACAGAATGAAAGTTGTCAATAAGAGAAACCTGTAAACTGCAGTTCCTCAGAGAAAATGGGAGAAAGAGTGTTGTTCCAAAGAAAATTGCAGTCTTTTTCCACACTGGAAAATGACATTACTGTTGGAGTAGCCAGATCTGCTGCTTTTTCTAAAACAAGGTTCATTAACTAAATATGTGTGTGAGAAAGAGAATTGTTCAGGGTGAGGAAACTGTATTAAAATGAAAATCTACATTTCCCTTCGAAAACAAATGCTCATATTTACTGCTTTGTTAACCCGTTAGCAAAGGAATAGACTGCAAAGCTGCTGATTCGGATCTGATTTACACTGCATCTTTGAGATCTGCACAGTGGGTAGGTGCCCTCTCATTCATATAATGGAATACGGCAGCTGTGGTCCACGACAGCCTGGGACTTTCAGCAGCACAGCTTGACAGACAATTGAATTGGGTCTATATATTGGGTTTGTGTGACTGCAGGAGTGGCTTCTATGGGAAGACTTCAAGAGCTACCCCTCTGTCAGGCACAGACAACTCCAGTTGGTTCCCAGCCAGACCTCCTATGGCCAAAGCTGAGCCCATCCGTGAATTTGGTAGCAGGAGAGAGTAAGGGAGAGGTGTTTTTTCCAGTATCTACTCTATTTTAAACTGGCAATAAATTATTCTTCTCCAAGTGGGGGTCAGGTTTGAATGTTAATTTGACATTTGCTTAGATGGAGCACCAGGAGGAGACTCATGTACAGCCAAGGGGAACAGCAAACTCACCAGCTTTTTCCTGTGTCTCTTGGGCCTGACATCCCTAGCATCCTTTGTCACATCCCAGTGGTGGATATCCAAGTAGCTCTTTCCCTTCAGCTGCTCCTCTGTTGAGAGCTCTCAGAAGAAAATCTTTGCTTTGCCTCACATTTTATTAGGCACATAAATAAACCCTCAGGCAAAAGTCACTCCGAAAGGGCCAGCAAAAGGGAGCCTGGAGTTTTCAGCATCTGCTGGCAGTCTGTGACATTTTCCTGCTGTACATCTCTGCAACTCTCTGAATCACCCAAACAGGAAGCTGGAAGGTGCCACAGACTCTTGGGTCTCTCCCTCACACTGACAACTGGCACCCAGCATGTCTGTGCTTTGGCTGGCTGGTGCGGAGAGAAACAGTGGACTCTACATGAGTCAATGTGAATCGGGCAGAAGCCATTTTATTGATGAACTACTGTCCTTAATACACACTTTCTGCTTTCCCTACATGCAATCATTCATATTTATTATTGGTTAAGGCCTATTTTCATGCGCTACTTTATGCTTTATGATTGGTTCTTGTTTGTGTGTCACGTCGTCCGTCGTGTATGTCACAACTGTCCTCCAGTTTGCATTTTCTTACCTTTTTCTTCCTTTGCTTGTTCTTTGTTCACATCCTCCCCAATGCTAGTTGTTCCTTTCTCACAACCTCCCCATGGACTTTTTCCCCTGTGTACTTGTTCAAGTCCTTCTGTCTTACGTGCCCTGGATTTTGTATCTAATGGCTGGTTCGTGTTATGTCCATTTTCTAGTAAAAACATGGTTTTCACAGGCTGGTGCTTGTTCACCCATGCCCATCAAGAGTGATCTGGGCAAGGAAGAAGAGCCTGAAAATTGCCATCATGGGGGAATTTCAATTTCTGAGTTGAAAAGAAACAAGTCTGAAAATTAAATGGGTCTTCGCAGGGTTGTTTCTCCCCACAGCTGAACCTAAGATGAGTGGCTGGATCATGCTTTGCTGCTTATGCAGTAACACCTCCACTTCACTCTCCTTCTGTGTACAATGTGTAGAACACCTGGAATATTAGATACACCTCCAAACCATAAGAGTGACACCAAATTGCATCAAAATCAGGAAAAAAAGAAAGCCTATATATGATACCATGTAAAATGCATTAATGCTCTTCTAATGGTTTTGACTGCAGAATACCAAATCCTGTAAAATGCTGCATGTATGATTAAGAAATATAAAGCCATGCATAAACTAAGTTCAGAATCTGTTCCTCAGCTGAGTGTAAGAAACATATATGAGAAATGGGATTCAGAACTAAAGAAATGAAACTGTTCTTCTTGTTGTAAGTTGTTACTGGAGTAAACCCACCTGATATGAAGTGGTATTATCCTGGGCGGGTTTTCATGAGAAAAGTGCATTAAAGAACTTAAAGAAGTTGTCTATGATCAAGATTTGGATGTAACCAGTTTTAATTCATCTACACAACAACAGCGATGTGCAATGGTATATGTGAACATGTGGTGTGCATCCCCTGCACTCCTCCTGGGGCCTCACTATGATCTGAGAAATGCTCATTAAGCCTCAATCTTCACAAACAGCACCTGGGCTGAGCTCCTCCTGAGCTTATCAAATAGAGTCTGTTCCCAGGAGCTAGTACTGTCTAATGAGCTCCTGTTTTTTAATGAACAGCCTTGGAAACTTATTTTTCTTGCCTCAAGAACAACCCAAACAGAATAACAATTTTGTTATCAAACTTTCAAAGAATGTACTGACCCAAATTGCAGTCAGGATGAAAAATTATTATGACTGAAGCCCACTCCCTTGTGACTCTATGAACAGTGGTCTAAAGTGAGACCCCTTGAGCTCTCCTGGACAGTAGAGGCTGTGACCAGCACCTACCTCTGAGTGGGGCCTCTCAGAGCCAGAGAACTCTCAAGTTTGCTAAACTTGGAGGATCACTGAATGACAATGATGGTGCCTGGACTGACACCCCCACTGCTCCAGGCTCTACCCTTTGCCCATTGAGAAGATCCAAAGGCTTCAAATGTTTGTCCTTCATTGAGTTTGAGGGGAATTTGTCACAGGTACCCTGTGAGCGTCTTCTACAGGCTCTTTAGGTCTGTGGGCATGAGGGTGTGAATATGGTATAGCAAATGTACAAGGAATGCTGCTCTCCTAGATTCTTAAGTACTTCAGATATGTAAGTTAGGCCCATGAGTTATAGTAAATTCTATATGAAACTTAAGATAAATTGTTTAACTTAACCTATCAGTTAAGTGCTGTTGAAGCTATAGGTTGTCCTGAATGAGTGTGCTTGAGATCGCTCAAAAAATCACCAGCAAGGATACGAGCAAAAGTCAGATTTAATATTAAACTACAAAGCACAAGAGATTAGTTGGCAAGATCCACTCTACTTACAAGGGCAACTAAGGCACAACAAAGGGAAAGCAAGCAACAACAAAACTGAACAAAATCCAGGCAATCAAAACAGAAATTAACTGGGTGTATGTGTGTCTGTATGTAAAGGCACTGCAAACAAGGATGAAAAGGAATGCAGCCTAAAGCTTAAAAACACTTAAACTTAACAGTACTTTAACTTAACTTATACCTTAATTTATATCTTAACCTTAACAATCTAACAGAGAAATAACACTCAACAGCACTTACCCTAAATTATAACTATAACTTAACTTCCAGATTTGCTATAGCATATGCGCAAGGGTATGCGTGCAGACAGAAACGGTCACTGCAAGATAAGGTACCTGTGGAAAAATTCCCCTCAGAGGTCAGTGAAATACTCACTTCAGATGCTTTTGCATCTCCTGAAGGATTGGGCCTCAAGAAGTGAGGGTATCGGCCCAGGACACGTTGTGTTTTGGCGATCCTCCAGGTTCAGCAGACCTGAGGGTTTGCTGGCTCTGAGAGGCGTTCCCCGCAGAGGGAGATTGCTGGTCACAGGAATGCTGCGGCCCAGGAGAGCTCAACAGGTGCCATTTTGGACTGTTGTTCATAGGGTTGCGAGAGAGTGGGCTTTAGTTATAACAGTATTTCATCCTGGCCACAGTTTGGGTCAGCACTTTCTTTGAAAATGTGAGAATAGGAATGTTATACCATTCAGGCCAGAGAAATATTTTCCAAGGCTGGTCATGAGAACAACAGAAGCTTGTTAGGAGTTCCTGAGAGCAAACAGTGTTTGTGATAAACTCAGAAAGAGCTGAGCCCAGGTGATGTTTTCAAGAATGAGGCCTAACAACCATTTTCTCAGATCACACTGCAGCCTGGAAAGGAGTCGGGGGGGGATGATGTAGGACCACATAGGCCTAAACTCTTGGTCAAGTCTGGGGCACAGTTTAGCAAAGGGGTGTGCTCTGAACCTTGTGACTCAGTGGGAGGGTCTTCCTTATTCCTATTTATTCTTACCCCTTTCCTATCCTTATCCCCAGCCTCCTCATAGATATGTTTTGAGTTGATTTTTGATTTAGATTGACTGATTTTAGGTTTTAATTCGCTCCTTCTCTGTCTGCTTTAACCAGAGCAGTAGTAGTAAGTAGTAGAGGAAACCTTGTAAATGAACTACATCATGCTGTCAGTTTTATATTAAACCTGCTTTTGCCTATGCCTTTGCTGTGATTCTTTAAGTGACCTTAAACCACTCATTTGCCACAGAACACTACAAAAAATAAACACATGCACACGTGAATCAATACACTGGCACAGCATTAGGTTTCTGTTGCTGCCAGCACAGGCTTAGGTTGTGCATTGGCTGAGCAGCAGCAGCATCGTGGGACACAGGTATGAAACTCTCTGTAGGGTCACACACCTGGGTGCTAATCCTGCACTTGCCAGGTGGGGGACTCAGCTTCTGGCCTTTGCGCTGGCCACTGATCCCGACCCAAATTGTTCTCTTGGCAGCTACTTCAGCTTCACCCTGTTTCATTGGCGCTTAATTGAAACACGCACAGCTAATTCAGGTATCAATCAGCTCCCAGAGCACCCGTCCAGGGAGCTGGTGGGAACTGGGCTTAAGGTCTGCTCATTTTAGTTTGTTTTGGAAGCTCTACTTCTGTCATTATAGGTGTCCTGCTGGTATATTAACTCTTCCCTGGTGTACTAACTCTCATCATCATTAAAATCACACCAGGAGTGAGACTAATCTGTCTTCCTTGCTGAGACTGAGGAGAAATACAGAACAAAAGGAAGCTGTGTGTATCATCAATGAGGCAATGCCTGGGGTTTTTGAAGTTAAAGGACTGATGTCAGTTTAGACATTGAGGTATAGATAGAAAAACTGTTAGGCAGTCTGCTTAACAGTCTCCCCATCTATTAAAAACAAGAGTGCACACACTCCTGCACATCAGTCCATCTTGGAGTATGCCATCAACTCTCCATGAGTAGTAAATAATTGTGATAATAGCAAGTAATGCAAGAAAATCATGTGACAGGAGACTGTGGCTGATGGCAGAGAAAAGGACAGAGATCTGTGGGCTGAATGTCACCTGTGACAAGCTAATGGATCTGTCTAGTTTCAATCTGAAATGTCTGATGTCATTTGCTGTTTCTTGGGATTTCTACTCCTTTCAAAAATGAAGCCAGCCCTCATGTTTTATAGGCTTTCTGGCCTGATACCAGCATCTAAGCAGATGAAAATAATGATGATTGCTGCCACACTCCCTGATGCCATTAATTTTTCAAAAGGTCATGTTTTCTGTCACTGCTTTAAGGGGGCCTGTGAGACTTTGTGCAAGTGCTTAAACATGGACAGGGAGTGCTAAGCATAGGCATGTAGTGTTAAACCTTGACACATGGGCTGACCCAGGGTACCTGTTGGGCCCATCCTTTCAGAAAGACAGCAGGTCCTGCTGTAGGTCTTGTGTCACACCTGCTGGTCTCCTCTGGGTGGTCTGTCTAAACAAAGGTGTCTGAAGTGTGCCACCCACCTGAGTGCTGTTCCTGGGCTTTGGGATTGCTGAGCTTTCCTTGCTCTGATACAGTTTCCAGGTTTTCATTGTTAGGTGTCCTTGCATGGGATGAACAGAGGAGTACTGCCTCACCTCGTGGAGGTCCTGGGAGAAGGAGCACACTCAGAACCTCACAAAGATGCTCAGGTATGATAGGTAGTACACTTCCAATAGCTGTGACAGTTATTTCACAATATTATTTCATCTTGGCAGCATGTTTTTTGGCGGTGCTGAGGGCAGACACACATCCTCGTCCAAGGAGCTCACAATCTGTGAAAACAAATGACAGGTGGATGAAAAACATGCCAATAGAGTTGACAAGGTGAATGAAGTACCTTAGTAAATACTCTTTTCTATGTTATTTATTCAAGTAATTTATTCAGATTTTTCTGTTGATTCTTTTATCTTTTGCAGAGTGCTTGGTGTTTTATAGCTTTTTACCAACTATCCTTGCAGTACCACACAGAGGCTGATCAGCTCCAAGTTAGGAACTTGAAAACTGGCAGAGAGGTTCAATCTTCTCAAAGTCCCACAGTGAGACAATGAAAGATTTCCAGCAAGGTTAAAAGACAGGCTTCTCTTGCTGTGACCCAGCCCACTGCGGGGCTGGGGCAGCGTGATGCCAGTCAATCCCAGCCCATCCCCTGGATCGAGTTTCCCGAAGAGGCAGACTCAGAGGGTGGGTCAATGGGTGGGTCAGAAGCCTAAGCCGCACCCCCCCGGGTGGCGCCCCGGTCCAAGCTGCCTCCCCCTGCTCGGGAAATTTCTGGGTTACTCGGTTGTTCGCTGGTTCTCTGTTATAACTCCCGCCTCCTGGTTTTCCCCATTGGTTCTTCTTGAATTGTATCCTCCCCATGGCTTGTAACTCATTGGTTGTTTTCCCCTTTCCCCGCAGTTTTCAAGCCCCCTATAAAACGGAGGAAAAGCCTCTCAGCGAGATCTCAGCTTAAGATCATTGCCGTGTTCTGGTTGTGAAACTTCTGATAATAAACCTGTTGGAAGCCAGACCAGAACCACTTCTCTCTTCCTTTGTCTCCAAGCTAATGTGAACCGATACCATTGGTTCCTGCCTGTTCCCTCTGCAAAGAAGCTAGCGAACTCGCTCAGGCAGCAGCACCTTTCCTGATGCCGAAGTTGCTTCTGCGACGCACAGAAGTAACGCAGCTGGACCCTCTCTGATCGAGGGCACGCCAGAGCTCATGCCTCGAGCACATAACTGCATTAGGCTCCAACTATGCACAGCTTTTTTGCAATCGTTGTTTCTATTCATCATGTACTTTTACTTTCTTAAGTGTATAATTCAAGCAACGTAACGACATATGTATTTCCTTTACAGACCAGAGTTATCAAATCAGACTCTGATGTTGTCCCACCACAGGTGCCCAGGACCATTCCATGTCCTGTGAGCCTTGGTGACCATTACCTCAAATTTTGTCTGCTTCTTCTCTTCGGCATCCCATGCCAGCCAGCTGCTCCAGAGCTGGGATGCTGGCTACTCCTCAAAATAAACCCTTCCCAGAGTGTTATCTTGACCTGGGGTGATTTTCTAATTTTTTGCAGCCCAAATCTGTACCCCTTCCTGCACGCTGCATGTCCCTGGTGCGAAGTCCACACTGTTCCTCTAAAAGAGACTACACATACCTGCCACATACCACCGTTTTCCCCACCCCTCCACTCTCCACCCCACTCCCTGTAGCCATTCCTTACTGTTGCCATGGACAGGGAAATCCCCAGTTCTACCTGCTATTGCGCCCTCTCACAGCACAGCCGACATCTGAGCTAAAGCAAAAAAACCAAACAATTTAAAGCGATCTGGATCATACCGTGTTAACAGAATTAGTTTCTTTTGTTCATGTGGAGGGGCAGTTGATGGCTCTCAGCCATTTAATACGAAATTCCCAGTTCTCCATCTGGAATTTCTAACACAGCCCTGTTCCACCCGTGCAACCCTTCTGCTCTGGTCTCTTTATTCAGGCAGCCTTATCCTATTTAGAGAAACCCTGAAAGTAAGATACATACAAGGTCATCAAACTGTGTGTGTACAGAGAAGGGCCAGTATGAAGGTGAAAAATCTCAAGGGCCAGATTTACAAGGAACAGCTGAGGTAAATTTGCTTGTTCAGCCTGGAGAAGAGCAGGTGATGGGTAACCCCATTGCTTCCTCATGGGGGCCAGCAGCTGGGGGGGGGTTCAGGTTTGAGTTTAGGAAAAGATTCTTCACTGAGAGTGTGGTTGGGCACTGTGAGAATTTAAGAGCACAATTGCCTGTCTCAAGCACTGCTACTACAGAATGACTTTGCTGTGAGATAAGCACAGATGGGAGCAACAGGATGGCGCTAACTCTGAGCCTGGCGTAATTGAGATCTGGCCAGCACATCCTGGGTAATGGATCCAGACAAAAATTCCCACTGTGGCAAACTGTGTAAAGAAGCAACCACTCACAGGGTCAAAGATGCCCTCAAATTATGGGACAGATTGCACCTGTGACCACTGAAGCCCCCTGGAAACCCGGACTGTAAATTAAGTGACTGTGGAGGGAACTTGACATAAGATAAAGGTGTTACTGTTGTCTCAGTGTTATCTCAGGCCTAGGGAGAGGTAAACAAACCTGGGAGAGAAGAATGTGTGTGGCAGAGTGTGTCTTCCTCCTGTCTACCACAGATGGTTGGTGCATGTGCAAGAGATAACCGAGGCGGCCACAGGCCCCGCATGGGGTCATCTCTGGCACCAAAAGGGCTCAAGCCCCCAGGTAAGAATCAATATCTTAGTCTGGAAAGCAAATGTGGAAAGAGATAAAGGAAACATAAATAATCTTGACCAAAAGAAATGGTTCTTACGTGTATAAAAGCCCCCACAATTATCAGGGAGGCAGAAGTCTCTTACACACATGCCCTGAAAGCGTGCTGACTTTGGACACAAATTCCATGGTTACTTTCCTGGGAATTGCGAGAAAGGATTTTGATGTGTTCTCCATCAGGAATTGGATGGTAAGAAACGCCGGATCCTAAGTTATACTATTTCTTCACTAGCTGTAAAATTAATGGTACCTTTAAGCCTGCGTGTAATACTAATTCTCTTTTTGTCTTATTCCTGTGTAGTAATAGTCTGTTTTAAGTCTTATGTCTGGACTATTAAATAAATAACTCATTCTATAATAGACTGAATCAGCCATTATTAAAGATCTTGCAAATGAGAGTGGGTCTTGGGATGCTGGCTACCTCAATAAAGCTACTGCCTGCTGCTGGAGGCCTGGGCAGAAGGCAAGGACTTACTTAAACCCACATCATCCATTCATAACAATGCATCACTAATAATGGACATAAAGAATGCAGACGCAAGGAAAGCCAACTCAACAACTGTGCTGAATTCAGCTCTAAATGGGTAAGAGGTAATTCTGGCAGGGGGAGATTGTGACTACAAGTCACAACCTACCAACTCAGAAGAAGAGAAGGACTGAGCATGGGACTAATTAGTATGAGAAGCAAGGGAATCATTTAGCCAATAGAATAAGAGAACTGTGTAGCTAGCTGTGAGAGACTGGAATGTTAATGGTTGATGACTCAAACCATCTGCCATTTGTAGTGACTGCCCAGGTGCAGAGGAGGTGCACACCCATCCCCCAAGGCAACAGCTGCGTGTTGAACAAGATAAAGGAAGAGGATGATAAGAGGCAAATCCTGTGAGATGGAATAGTGCTTTTCATCATGTCAGTATCCATGCACAAGTGGCTCATCTGTGAAGACTCCCCTCTGGGGAAGTACCAGGACATTCACAGTAGGTCTGATGGTGTTCATCTCTGCTGATGGGCCATAATTGACACAACTGATACTACACTGATGTAAGAGGCAGCTGTAACATCTCAGAAATTGTCATAAACCATCAAAGATTCCCAAAGCATCCCTTGATCCACAGCATTACGTCATCCATTGTAAAACTCATCATCCCAGGAGACATACTTGGGCATTCTCACTGAGCCTGAGCCTATATTAAGCCACCAGATTTTGTGTTTTAGGGGCTTCCCCCACCCCAAATGAATCAAGATTGTGACCATCTCTTTGACAAGACTGTGACCAACACTTTGACCAATGGACTTAAAAATTGCAAGAATCAAATCTTGCCAGAGAATCCACAGGTGGTGACCATGTACCTTTCTACTCTCATCTTTTCTTTCTCTTTCTTTCCTTTACCTTACACATTTTCTTAAGTGTTATTTTTATGCTTTTATATTGCAGCATTTCTAACCAAAATGGCTACATTTTAAAATTTGCCAAGGACCTTATTTTACCATAATGTTCCAAAGTTTGCAAGTAAAAGTTTGTTACTGAATCTCCTGAGAATTTTGTTGTTTCTCCTGCACACTGCCCAGAGTAAACCAAACAACACTCTCCCAAACCTGCCAAGCACACTGGGGCATAACACCAGTGAGCACTAATTAATTAATGAATTTCTTTGTTTGCTAAAATATATAAGTAGTGAAAATTTTGAACGACCTCAGGACTCCCACCACTGAGAAGCCCAGGGTGATTAAGGACCAACAGGATCCCACTGGATCCTCGAGTGGTGACTATCTTCTGCTTGATCTATCTGTCTCTCTCCCTCCTCTCTTCTCTATTTCTTTCTGTCTCTCCACCTCACATTTTATTGTTCAATTAAATCCATATTGTTGACTTTGTCATATGGTCTCATTTGCACCTTAATTTGGGCAGAGGCATCTCTCAGTAATTGGATCATATTAGGCACTGGAACAGGCTACCCAGGGAAGTGGTCATGGCATTAAGCCTGGCAGAGTTCAGGGAGTGTTTTGGAAGGAGCAGGGAGCTGAACTCAGTGATTCTTATGGGTCTCTTCCACCTTGAGATTTTTTATGACTTCCACCACAGCATGTTCTCCCAATGGACAGAAACACTGAGGGCACAGTCTGGTTAATTTATACCAAGGCTGGTTTTTCCATTTTCCCAGCAAAAAGAGAAGAAACATGGATAACTTGCATGACAGAGATATACACACTGCTATTTTATCCAGTTTGTGGGGTTTTTGTGGCAAGAAACTTTCTACAGCTGTACAATATTTCATGTTTATTTACAGCAAGGTCTGTGCTGATTAGTATAGACTTTTCAATTCAATCAACAGGAGTGCTAAAACTGTACTTGAGAAAAATGCCTTTTGCTTAACTTTAATAGGATTTCTGTTTGGGAAAAATCAATGCCAAACAAAGAAACTGTCAGTGTCAGCCTTATCTAAATTTGTTTGATCATGCTGTAACACATATTTGAAAAGCACTTTCAATTTTTAGAAGGAGAGTAAAGGTTAAGTATCAGCAGCAATGGGCAAATGCAGCTGGCAACGTCATAGATAGTTAACAATATTATATGGATGTCATGCTCTTCCAAAGCCATTACTGCAGTTTTGTCTTCAAAATACCATGGGGAATTTGTGATAGGTTTGACACAAAATGTCACTGAAAACGAAAAAGAGAAATTATAATTCTGATTGTGATGATGGAAGCATTTGCAGACTAGTATTGTTTGTCCAAATCAATAGAAGAGAGCAAATTACACATTTTTGCTGGCTTTATTTCTTACTGAATTAGTCACAACCAAGGTTGCAGCTAGGAAAAAAACCCAAACAAAAACCAAAAAACCAACACACAGAAATGGAAGAAAATTAACAGATAGCAGCCTCAGTGAGAATGGTAGAGGGACCACTGGAAATTTCAAAATAGCAGTCTTCTGCCATGGTGGTTATCTTGCCAGAAAGGCAGATATGTGCTTGCTTTTTATTGACCCAATTAGAACACAGAAGTCAAAGTGAGACTAGATGCTTAATGTGTCTAGTGCCTTTGTCATTGCCTCTTGTCATAACATGAATGGGATGGTGTAGCGGGGGGGGTTCCGGGAGCAGGGGAATCCAGCCAGAGTCACGATACGAACACCAATACGATTTGAGCATCGTGCTCCAGTTTTATTATTCGGTTACATCAAGTTATACTTTTTCCAAAGTCCACGCCCCTTTCCCATGAGAAAGCCTCGAAGCAGCGGGGGAGCTGACCAGTGTGTGCCTTTTCCCAAGGCTGTTCAAGGCTGCCGGCTAGCAGGTGCCTTGCAAGCCTGTCTTCAGCCTGAGGCCCCGTCAGGGCTACTTCTGCAACAGCCCTGGGATGCCCAAGCTCTCCTGGGGTATCCTATATTCCACAAGGAATTCCTCTATACATCCCCTGTTTTCTTTTTGGGCAACCCAGGTCTGGTCGATGATCTATCGCAGCCCCGCTTTAAGGCAAAACAAAATACACCCAAGTATTATTAAACCTAATATAACTACAAATAGCAATCGGCAGCCTTCTACTACCAAGGTACGCAGCCATCTGGTGATACCCAGACCCTTAAGCCAATCTCCAATAGGGTCGTCTTGTCTCCTGAAGGATGTGTAGGACCCTCTGGAGGTCAGAGAGGTGCTTGTGAATTGGGACAGAGTGGTCAGAAAGATTCATATAGCACATACTCTGGAACTCTTCGCAGCCGTGGCTGTGAGCTCGTAGTAGAAAATCAATGGCTGCTCGATTTTGTAATACTGTATGTCTAACACTAGTAACATCTACGCTTAACTCATCAAGCATCTGCGAAGTTATGTTTAACTTATCTCTCTCCCAGCAAGCAAGTTTGTGCAAAATGGCGTGAGCCCTGGCTGCCGAAACACCAAGTAACAACATAGATGCTAGCTAAATTGACTGCTTTCACTTGATCTAAATGGGCAGACAGATGATTGAAAATGTCCGCTAATGCTCCTGTCTCAAGATAGTCAAAAAACAATTTCTCACTCTACCTCTGTGTCTGGTGCTATACCCAAAAATTTATGCAACTCTCCTTCTTGGTTTTGCCTTTGGAGAGGGTTCCCTGACACCCACCACAAGTCACTAGCAACCACCTAGGGCAGTTGTTAGATTCGCCCCAGGGTCTCACTATCTCTCCTGCTACGGAGAGTGGTGGATCTGACAAGTCCTCAGCTCCTTCACTCAGCCACGTCTGCAGCCTCTCCCAAGGCTTCTTGGGACGGAGGTCCCGGAGTTCCAGCTGTTGAAGTAGTGGCGCCACTTTCCTCAGGAGCTGATGCTGACTGCGCCTTCTCGCCTCGGGGTCCTGCATGCGTAGCACGGCACCACTTGCTGGGCACCCACAATGGTCCTTCTGAGGAGGAAACACACATATATCCTCGGCCGTTAAATAGCACTGGGCTGGGACCCTCCCACAAACCCGTTCGAGGGTTACAGTATGACACACTTATGCCTGGAAGGGCCTGCTCAACTCCCCTATGAACTGTCTGATGATGGATTGCCACCGGAGGCTCCTCCCTATCTCCAGCCAGAGAGAGGAAGTTCAATGTAAACAGTACCTTGCTTAACCGCTTACTTGGTTCCATCTCTCCCCCTTTCTGTCGGCCCAGATATTCTTTCAGTGTACGATGGGCTCTCTCTACCACTGCCTGACCGGTGGGAGAGTGCGGGATCCCCGTGATATGTTCTACCCCCCACTGCTGCGTGAATTTTGCTAGGTGACCGCTGATGTATGCTGGCCCATTGTCAGTTTTGATCTTTTTGGGTACCCCCATTACTGCGAAGCAAGAGAGCAGATGCCGCTCCACATGCAATGCCTTCTCTCCTGTCTGAGCAGTAGCCCACAGGAAGTGTGAAAAGGTGTTGTTGGGGTTTTAGTTTAGTCTGTTTTTTTCTCTGTTAAAGGAATTTTCTCCCATATGCATGTTGCTAGGGGACAAATAGCTGTACTTAAGAAAGACAAAAGGGGAGTGGGGCGGACCTGGCTACTCCTTTGTCTACACCTGGGTGTGGGGTCAGTTCGCTCTGAGCGTCCGGAGAGAGAAGCTGCAGAGAAAGGAGCTGCTGCTTCTTTCTTTTTGGCCGTTCTTTCTTCCTGCTGGAAACAACGCCGGGACCCCAAAAGCCGCTTTCCCTGCCCTGCTGGAGACCGAGCTGTGGCTGCCCTGCCCCGCTGCTGCTTCGAGCTTTCGCTACGCTGTAGCCCTGCTCACCCTGCCTGCCTGGGCCTCCGTGGGTTTTTCCCATCTGGATACATCTCGTCTGCCACCCGGGATTTGCGTTCGTCCCTGCCGTTCCAGCCTGCTGTTCCTGAGAGCCCGGGATCAACTGCCCAGCGGTTTGTGAAGCCTTTGTTCCATCCCTTCCCGGGATCCCGGGGCACCGGTGCCGCGTGTGTCCCGACCTCGCTCCGGAGCGCCCCCTGCAGCCGCGGGGGAACCATCGCACCTGCCCTGCTCACCGGGAGCCGCCAGCGCCCCTGCCGGCTGCGAGCGGAACTGCACCCGAGGGGAAATAGCCTGACAGCCGAGAAGGCTGGCACTGGGTTTGTGATTGCTGTTACTGCCATAGTTGTTGTTGTTTTGTTTGACTGGTTATATACATATATATATATATAGTAAAGAACTGTTATTCCTATTTCCCACATCTTCGCCTAAAGGCTCTTGATTTCAAAATATAATAACTTGGAGGGAAAAGGGGTTATATCTGCCACTTCAAGGGGGGCCTCTGCCTTCCTTAGCAGACACCTGTCTTTCAAAACCGAGACAGATCTTGGCGCCCAACGTGGGGCCTAAGGGCATTAAGAGATAGAGGTGAAAAAGGAATAACAGTTCCTGGATAACTTTATTTTGTGTGCTGGATATTGGAACCTTGTTAGGCAGCACTATGTGGTCTAGTTTACCCTGGTTCGGGTGGCATGTGGCCGTGGCTATATTCTTCCCCTTTGCAGCTCCTTACTTGAATATGGGTCCTCTGACTAAGGCTACCATTGCTGTTATCCAGCTTGCGTTATGGGTCGAGAAGGTGAGGAATTCATGGGTTTTTAACTTCCTCCGGAATGTGGGCACATGGATAAACAGCTATCACACACTGAGCACATGTTTTTGGGGTTATGTTAACAATGGTACCTTCTGTGAGGAAATGACACCAGGGGAAGTTTTCTCCCAACCCCTCAACCAGTTCTTTGGGCCCACCCCATCAATTTTCGAAGGGTTTAAATTCCCTCTGAATACTAACCATCTGCTGCTGATAGGCCTACTCTATTTAGCATTCAAGGATAAGTTGAGATTGGCTTGGATATCTACCCGGACACCAGCCCCAGAGACTAGAGATCCTACCCCAGAGCCTGATCCTGCCCCAGAACCTGACATGGCCCCAGAGAGTAGAGTTCCTACCCCAGAGCCTGATCCTGCCCCAGAGCCTGACACGGCCCCAGACACTAGAGATCCTACCCCAGAGCCAGAGCCTGCCACAGCCCCAGACACTAGAGATCCCGCCCCACAGACTGATACTGCCCAACAGTCCACCTCAGAAATGGACTACCCAAACTGGGTGGGGGTACTGGCAAAAGGGATGCAGGAGATGTGCCAAGAGATGGGTCAGGTGCGCCAGGGGATATGCCAGGAGATGGGTCAGGTGCGCCAGGAGATATGCCAGGAGATGGGCCAGGTGCGCAAGGAGATGTGCCAGGAGATGGGCCAGGTGCGCCAGGAGATATGCCAATTGCTAAGGGAATACACCTCCTCAGCTAGTGAAAAACCCTCTCCCTGCCCCAAAGAGGGTGAGTCCGATGGTGCAGCAGTGGAACCCACGGATGTTACAACCATCCAGGCTTCAGCTGAACCACAAGGACAACCACAGCCAGCAGCAGTCGCCCCTGTGCAAAGGAGGAAGTATAAGGCCAAATCAGTACGACCAGTTAATGATGATGGGCAACCAGGGCCCTCACAACCAGCAGGAGAGCCAGAGCCAGAAGTCATCACTGAGTCCCTGTCGCACGACAGTCTCCGTGCTATGCGAAACGACATTGTGCGAAGGGGGCGTGAGCCTTATACCACCTGGCTGCTTCGGGTTTGGGACCTTATGGGCACAAGTGTGCAACTGGATAGTGGTGAGGCAAGGTATCTGGGATCGTTGACCCAGGACCCAGGTGTGGACCAGATATTTGTGAGGGAGCCAGGGCCTCTCTCTCTTTGGGAGCGGCTCTTAATGAGTGTGAGAGAAAGGTTCATTCACAAAGAAAGAATGCAGGAGTATCATCATAGAATGCAGTGGAAGACACTCGAGCAAGGGATCCAACAGCTAAGAGAGGTGGCAATATTAGAGGTACTCTTTGGGAAGGATGGACAGCATGATAATGACCCCGATAAGGTCAGGTGCACAGGACAGATGATGTGGAACCTGGCAAGGCTAGGGCCATCACAATACACCACCTTCATTGCAACGATTGATGCTGACAATACCCGAGAAACAGTGGGCTCTGTTGCCAACAGGCTCAGGCATTATGACAGCATGATCAATGGCCCGCTAAAAGCTCATGTCTCTGCTGTGGTCCAGGACCTCAAAGAGGAGATGAAGGAGATGAGGGAGGAGATGAGGGAGGAGATGAGGGAGGAGATGAGGAGGGTCAGCGTGGCACCAGTGCGAGTCACAGGCCCCCAAGTCAGAGCCCGTCGTCCCCCTGCGAGAGAGAGAGGGTACACCCCACGAGCTGAGCTGTGGTTTTTCCTGTGTGAGCATGGGGAAGACATGAGAAGGTGGGATGGGAAACCCACCTCTGCCCTGGCAGCGCGGGTGCGTGAACTCAAGGAGGGAGGCACTAACCGAGGGGGTTCCGCTAAGGTGAAGGTAGCCTCAGCCTCCCGTGACCGAGCTGCCAGGTATTACAGATGGGAGGATGATATGTCGGATCCCCTTGAAGGTACCTCGAGCATGTACGCCCAGGGAAAGAATGATAACCAGGGCTAGAGGGGCCCTGCCTCTAGCCAGGAAGAGGCACGGGAGAACCGAGTTTTCTGGACGGTGTGGATCCGATGGCCTGGCACATCAGAGCCACAAAAATATGATGCATTGGTTGATACTGGAGCACAGTGTACTTTAATGCCATCGGGACATGTGGGGGCAGAACCTGTATCCATTGCTGGGGTGACCGGGGGATCACAGCAGTTGACCCTTTTGGAAGCTGAGGTGAGCCTGACTGGGAAGGAGTGGCAAAAGCATCCGATTGTGACCGGCCCAGAGGCCCCGTGTATTCTGGGCATAGACTTCCTCCGGAATGGCTACTACAAAGACCCAAAAGGACTCAGGTGGGCATTTGGGATTGCTGCTGTGGAGGCAGAGGGCATTAGGCAATTGAACACCCTGCCTGGACTATCTGAGAATCCTTCTGCAGTTGGGCTCCTGAAAGTGGAAGAGCAACGAGTGCCAATTGCCACCTCGACAGTGCACCGCCGGCAGTATCGGACAAATCGAGATGCTGTGATCCCCATCCACAAGATGATCCGCGAGCTGGAGAGTCAAGGGGTGGCCAGCAAGACCCACTCACCCTTCAACAGCCCCATCTGGCCTGTGCGCAAGTCTGACGGGGAATGGAGATTGACTGTGGACTATCGTGCCCTGAATGAAGTGACTCCACCGCTGAGCGCTGCCGTGCCAGACATGTTGGAGCTCCAGTACGAGCTGGAGTCCAAAGCAGCAAAGTGGTACGCCACTATTGACATTGCCAATGCATTTTTCTCCATTCCTCTGGCAGCAGAGTGCAGGCCTCAGTTTGCCTTCACCTGGAGGGGCGTGCAGTACACCTGGAACCGACTGCCCCAGGGGTGGAAGCACAGTCCCACCATCTGTCATGGACTGATCCAGACTGCACTAGAAAAGGGTGAGGCTCCAGAACATCTGCAGTACATTGATGACATCATTGTGTGGGGGAACACCGCAACCGAAGTGTTTGAGAAAGGAGAGAGAATAATTCAAATTCTCCTGCAAGCTGGTTTTGCCATCAAGAAGAGCAAGGTCAAGGGACCTGCCCGAGAGATCCAGTTCCTGGGAGTAAAGTGGCAAGATGGACGACGTCAGATTCCCATTGAGGTCATCAATAAGATCACAGCAATGTCTCCGCCGACCAACAAGAAGGAAACACAAGCTTTCCTAGGTGCTATAGGTTTCTGGAGGATGCACATTCCCGAGTACAGCCAGATCGTGAGTCCTCTCTACCTGGTTACCCGCAAGAAGAATGATTTCCACTGGGGCCCTGAACAGCAGCAGGCCTTCGCCCAGATCAAACAGGAAATTGCTCACGCCGTAGCCCTTGGCCCAGTCAGGACAGGACCAGAGGTGAAGAACGTGCTCTACTCTGCAGCCGGGAACAAGGGTCTGTCCTGGAGCCTCTGGCAGAAGGTGCCTGGTGAGACTCGGGGCCGACCACTGGGATTCTGGAGCCGAAGCTACAGAGGATCTGAAGCCAACTACACTCCCACAGAGAAGGAAATCCTGGCAGCTTATGAAGGAGTCCAGGCTGCCTCAGAAGTAATCGGCACAGAGGCACAACTCCTCCTGGCACCCCGACTACCGGTGCTGGGGTGGATATTCAAAGGAAAGATTCCCTCCACGCATCACGCCACCGACGCTACTTGGAGCAAATGGATTGCCCTCATCACGCAGCGCGCCCGAATTGGAAACCCAAGTCGCCCTGGGATCTTGGAAATAATTACGAACTGGCCGGAAGGTGAGACTTTTGGGTTATCTTCTGAAGAAGAAGAGGAGCAGGTGACACGTGCCGAAGAAGCCCCACCATATAACGAGCTACCAGAGAGTGAAAGACAATACGCCCTCTTCACTGATGGTTCCTGCCGAATTGTAGGCGCTAGCCGGAAATGGAAAGCCGCTGTATGGAGCCCCACACGACAAGTTGCACAGGCTACTGAAGGAGAAGGTGGATCGAGCCAATTTGCTGAGCTCAAAGCTGTCCAATTAGCTCTGGACATAGCTGAAAGAGAGAAGTGGCCAAAGCTCTACCTCTACACTGATTCATGGATGGTAGCCAATGCTCTGTGGGGTTGGCTGGAAAGGTGGAATAAGGCAAACTGGCAGCGCAGAGGAAAACCAATCTGGGCTGCTGAAGAGTGGAAAGACATTGCCACTCGGGTAGAGAAGCTATCCGTGAAGGTCCGTCATGTAGATGCTCACATCCCCAAGAGCCGGGCTAATGAAGAACATCGTAACAACAAACAGGTAGATCAGGCTGCGAAAATAGAGGTGTCCCAGATAGACTTGGATTGGCAACATAAAGGAGAACTGTTCCTAGCTCGATGGGCCCATGATGCCTCAGGTCATCAGGGCAGAGATGCCACCTATAAGTGGGCACGAGACCGAGGGGTGGATCTAACCATGGACCGTATCTCCCAGGTTATCCATGATTGTGAGACATGCGCTGCGATCAAGCAGGCCAAGCGGGTGAAGCCTCTGTGGTATGGCGGGCGATGGTCCAAATACAAGTATGGGGAGGCCTGGCAGATTGATTACATCACACTGCCTCAAACCCGCCAAGGCAAGCGCTATGTGCTCACAATGGTAGAAGCCACCACTGGGTGGCTGGAGACCTACCCTGTGCCTCACGCTACTGCCCGGAACACCATCCTGGGCCTGGAAAAGCAAGTCCTTTGGAGGCATGGCACCCCTGAGAGAATCGAGTCTGACAATGGGACTCATTTCAAGAACAGCCTTATAAACACCTGGGCTAGAGAACATGGCATTGAGTGGGTGTACCACATCCCTTACCATGCACCAGCAGCTGGGAAGGTTGAGCGGTGTAATGGACTGCTTAAAACCACCTTGAAGGCACTGGGTGGGGGGACTTTCAAAAACTGGGAGATGCATTTAGCAAGAGCCACCTGGTTAGTTAACACTCGAGGTTCCACCAGCCGAGCAGGCCCTGCCCAATCTGAACCCCTACAAGCAACAGACGGGGATAAGGTTCCAGTGGTGCACATGAGAGGTATGCTTGGAAAAACTGTTTGGGTAAAGTCTGCCTTGAGCAAAGACAAACCCATCCGTGGGGTTGTTTTTGCTCAGGGACCAGGTTGCACCTGGTGGGTGATGCAAAAGGATGGAGAGACCCGATGCTTACCTCAAGGGGACCTTGTTTTAGGGTGAACTACCCATGGCTCTGTACGTGTATCAGTATCAGCATGTATATTTGTATATAATTTGGGTAATGCATAGATTTATATGGTTAAAAAAAGTTAAGTTTCATGTAACATGTTAGTATGGGAAAAAATTCGGGGTGGATAATGTTGGGGTTTTAGTTTAGTCTGTTTTTTTCTCTGTTAAAGGAATTTTCTCCCATATGCATGTTGCTAGGGGACAAATAGCTGTACTTAAGAAAGACAAAAGGGGAGTGGGGCGGACCTGGCTACTCCTTTGTCTACACCTGGGTGTGGGGTCAGTTCGCTCTGAGCGTCCGGAGAGAGAAGCTGCAGAGAAAGGAGCTGCTGCTTCTTTCTTTTTGGCCGTTCTTTCTTCCTGCTGGAAACAACGCCGGGACCCCAAAAGCCGCTTTCCCTGCCCTGCTGGAGACCGAGCTGTGGCTGCCCTGCCCTGCTGCTGCTTCGAGCTTTCGCTACGCTGTAGCCCTGCTCACCCTGCCTGCCTGGGCCTCCGTGGGTTTTTCCCATCTGGATACATCTCGTCTGCCACCCGGGATTTGCGTTCGTCCCTGCCGTTCCAGCCTGCTGTTCCTGAGAGCCCGGGATCAACTGCCCAGCGGTTTGTGAAGCCTTTGTTCCATCCCTTCCCGGGATCCCGGGGCACCGGTGCCGCGTGTGTCCCGACCTCGCTCCGGAGCGCCCCCTGCAGCCGCGGGGGAACCATCGCACCTGCCCTGCTCACCGGGAGCCGCCAGCGCCCCTGCCGGCTGCGAGCGGAACTGCACCCGAGGGGAAATAGCCTGACAGCCGAGAAGGCTGGCACTGGGTTTGTGATTGCTGTTACTGCCAGAGTTGTTGTTGTTTTGTTTGACTGGTTATATACATATATATATATATAGTAAAGAACTG
Organism: Corvus moneduloides; assembly: GCF_009650955.1. Taxonomy (NCBI): domain Eukaryota; kingdom Metazoa; phylum Chordata; class Aves; order Passeriformes; family Corvidae; genus Corvus; species Corvus moneduloides. The sequence goes on from NC_045511.1 coordinate 69,482,860, forward strand.
TTATTCCTATTTCCCACATCTTCGCCTAAAGGCTCTTGATTTCAAAATATAATAACTTGGAGGGAAAAGGGGTTATATCTGCCACTTCAAGGGGGGCCTCTGCCTTCCTTAGCAGACACCTGTCTTTCAAAACCGAGACAGGTGTCAATGGTTACATGGACATAGCGCTGTCGGCCGAACTCAGGGACGTGAGTGATGTCCATTTGCCAGAGCTCGAGGGCTTTCAAACCCTTGGGGTTAACTCCCACACCCAACCCCGGGCCATGATGGCTACAGCGGGGACAAGCCCGCACTATGCCCTTCGCTTCTATCAGCAGGATCTTAAACTGTCCTACAGGGATTTTGCGTTTTGGTGGAACAAATCATGGCTACATCTGGCTTGCTCAAAAGTGTTTGCAGGTGGGAGATGCACTATGGGGGCACAGGTCACCGCCTCATCTGCACGGGCATTGCCCTCTCCCAGCCCGATGTTCCACTGGTGGCTCCGAACGTGCAGGATACAGTAGGGGTGTGTCCGTTGTTGCAGGGTATGCCTCAATGTGATAAGCAGTCTGCCCAGATGTTCGTTGTTAGTACTCTGAATTTCTGCATCATGGATCCATTGGGCTATTCCAACGACATATAGGGAATCGCTGACTACATTCACCGGTTCCTTTGACCACTGTTGTAAGGCCCATATCACGGCGCGCAGTTCGAGTGTTTGCAGGCTGTTGGCCGGTTCTCCTGCTATGACATGAGTCTTCCAGCGGTCATTCTCTTTCCACGCACAGGCTTTGTCTTCCTCCCCACATCCATGAACACTGTGCGCCCTAGTACCGGCCGTTCTACATTCAGCGCACGGTCCAGCCACTCATAGCCCCCAGCAACTGCGCCAGCCTTCCCTGTGGGCGCTTGTTATGAACCACGCCGGTGAATCCGAGCAGAGCTTCCTGCAGTGCCTCCGCATGGCGTAGCATCCACTCCAAGTCCCCTGTTCGGACTGGTATACTGATGTCCTCTGCCTCTCTGCCGTCCAGCTCCACCACTCAATCATGACTCTTTCAGATTAAAAACGCCACTTGCTCTACCCTGGACTGCAGTCTGAAGCGTGGCTGAGTCAGTGGGAAGATCCATTCAAGAATCCGGATGTCCTCCCCCTTTTTCTTCTGCCATTGATGGATGATGGCATGTGAACCTGCTGCACCGATCAGGGTGATAAGGATGGCAAGTGGGACTCCTTCTTTTCTGCGTGATACCCATGCGTGCCGCAGCTTATCTGTGACTTTGGCAAGAGCTGCTGCTTGGTCCGGGGAGCATTCTTGAGGTTTGGCAGCGTTCGTCCCGTGCAGCCATGGCAGGAAGGGGGCGAGGTCGGCGTTCGTGATTCCCGCAACCCCGCGGACCCATTGCAGATCTCCCAACAGCTATTGTGCATCATAGAGCGTGGAGATTTCTGTGTGTAGCTCGATCTTTTGGGGCCTAATTTGCGAATCTGATATGAGCCAGCCCAGGTACTTCCATGGTGCAGTCCGCTGGATCTTCTGGGGGGCAATCTCTAATCCAGTCTTATGCAAGTGTTCTCTGACCCATTGCATCTCTTGGTCTGAGAACTCTGTGGCAGTAGCTATCAGGATGTCATCCATGTAGTGGTAGATGAGTGCCTCTGCGTAATGTCGTCGAATCAGTTGGAGCGCTCAGTCAACATATAGCTGACACAGTGTGGGGGAATTTTTCATTCCCTGGGGTAGGACAACCCACTCGTAGCGCTTAGCAGGCTCACTGCGATTCTTAGTGGGCACTGTAAAGGCAAAACATTCCGTGTCCTTAGGATGCAGTGGGATTGTAAAAAACAGTCTTTTAAGTCAATTACAGTGATTTTCCATCTTTCTGGAATCATTGTAGGAGCTGGTAGCCCAGGCTGCAGTGCCCGCATAGCTTGCATGCGCGTATTCACTTGGAGAAGGTCATGGAGGAGGCGCCATTCTCCTGATTTCTTTGGGATCACAAAGATGGGGGTGTTCCATGGGCTGACTGATGGCTTGATGTGTCCTGCTGCTGGCTGTTCTGCAACAAGGTGTTATACTATCTTCAGCCTTTCGCCCGTTACTGGCCACTGCTTGACCCAAACAGGATAATCTGTTAACCAGGTGAGAGCCCATATGGGCGGCTGATCGGCAGCGGCCATCAGCATAAATGCTGGTCTGTGGTGAGCACAAGGCCTAGCTGCGCAAGGATGTCACGTCCGATCAGGCCTTGCAGGGTCTGAGGCAGCTTCATAACATAGGGGCGACACACAATGGTTTGATTGTCCTCAAATTCTAGGGTAATTGGGGTTGCACTTACTTGGGGGATTTGTGTTCCTCCCACCCCTATCAGCGTGGCTGCTGGTTTTTCCAGTCCCCAACCAGGTGGCCATACTGCTTGGTTGATTATGGTAACGTCAGCACCTGTGTCGAAAAGCAGCTGTACTTTGATGGCTTCAGCCCCCCTTCGCAGGATCACTTGCCGCTGAGGTCTCTGGGCCAAGTTCAATGTCCAAAACATGTCAAACCCAGAGGACCCAAAACCGTGGTCTCTGCAGACACTGTTGCTGGTTCCCCCGTTGATCATTAGGGGAATGGGGACGATTTGGGCAATGCGACTGCCCTGTGGGATAGTCACGGGTGGTTGCAGCGCGTAGGCCATGATCTTAATTTCACCGGTGTAGTCGGCGTCGATGACTCCAGGCAGCACCACTACTCCCTGCCGGCTGGTTGATGACCGCCCCACGAGCAGGCCACCCAGACGAGGGCCATCTGATGACAGGGGGCCCCTGGCTGTAGTTGGGATCAGGGTGACCTGGCCGTCCGTCAACGTGACTTCTATTGAGGTTGCCACGTCCACTCCGAGGCTCCCTCGGGTGGCTGGCTGGTTCTGGTGAAGGAAACCACCGGGGTTGTACTCGACTCGTGAGCCTTTGGGGCGCTCATTTGTGTCCTGGCGTGAGACCCCATTGCGCTGCGCTGGCCGTTTCCCGCACAACGGCATGCCATGGTGGCATGGTTGCCGGAATTGCAGTTATGGCACCACACCAGTTTCTGGCAAGTGCGCCTCAGGTGCCCCTCTTCACTGCATCGAAAACAGATCACTTTACCTGTCTGGGGACCAGGAGGTGGGCCAGCAGCCTTCACCCCTTTTTTCTTTTGCGCCCCTCCAGTCAGTGCTGCGGCGATGACATGTCCCTGTTTTTGCAGCACATTCTGCAGTGTTGCAGTAAAAGCAGCCGTTTGAGATGACTGTTCTGCACGGGTAGCACGCACGAGCATCTCATCTACACCTGCTCCTTGGGGCAGCATGGCAAGAATTGTCTTAATTTGCCTATTGGCATTTTCAAAGGCAAGGGTCCGGAACTTTTGCTCTTGGAGCTCTTCAGAGAGCTCAGTTGCGTCCTTCAAGGCTGCTGACAGACGGTCGATGAACTGACCATATGGCTCTGACAGCCCCTGTTGGACTGCTGCATACGGGGGAGACTTCTTATTTTCAGGTACTGACAACAAGGCTTTATGGGCAAGAGTCTGTGACGACTGATGAATGACTACGGGCATGGTCAGCTGTGTCACCGTCACCCCGTAAGCTCCACTCCCAGTTAGCATGTCAGCTTGGAGTGCATACAGTGGGTCTTGTGTGTCACTTTGATGTTTGCCAGCTTCTTCTTGTGCTAGCTGTTTCCACGTTCGCTCCCAGAGCAGGAACTGTGAAGGGGTTAATAACAGTTGTGCAATGCTGATGCAATCATTCGGACACAGGACATCTGCTGTAAAGATAAACTGCAGAATGCTTCGTGTAGCTTCAGACCGCAAGCCATGCGTGGTGACTGTTTGCTTGGCTTGCTGCAAGAGCTTCCAGTCATGGGGTTCCCACTTTGCAGTGTCCCCTTGTATCTGTACAGGGCAAGCGAGGGCATTCACTGCTTGCCAATCACCCTCAATGATTGCATCATGGATAACCCCATTACATCTCCTTCGAAATGGGTCAGTCCTCTCCATCGGGGCTGATGGAAATGATGGCTGCACCTCCCCTCACGAGAAAGGAGGGGCTGTAGGCACTGTGCTTGATACTCCCGATGGGAACGTAGGAGGTTTGAGTGCTAACTTGACCGGTGGGGCCACGGGACGCCACGATGCTGACGGCATAACATCACAAGCTTTGGACTCTAGCGCGTCCTGCTGTGTAGATAAGTCAGCAAGCTTCTTGATTACTTCTTGCATCGTTTCTTGGTGCTTCTCCCCCTCTTGGGGCTGACCCCCAGCAGCCCTGGCTGGCTCTGGCTCTGCAGGTGACAAAACCGCAGAAGCTGCTTCGCTGCCGGATGTTGCTCCACTGTTCGGCAGAGGGGGGTTGCGCTCTGCTGCTTTCGTCTGGGAGTTAGGACTGCTCCGTTGCTCTGCCCCTTTCGGCCGGGCACCAGGACTGCCTGTGTCTCCTTGGCCCACCTGTGCCCTGCCCCCTGACTCGGGCAGCTCTGCTCCCGCTTTCGCAGCCATTTCTCTCTCAGACGTCGGACGGATAACATCCTGCCCTGCTGAGTCCAGCAACTCCTGCAGTGAGCGGACGGGTGCTGCTGTGCCTTTAATCGGTTTTTTCACAGCCAGCCCGAAGAACCAAGAACACCTTGGACTCTGCTCTGGTCTCTGACCGCCGTTCTGTAAAGACCCCCGTTTGTTCCTTTCCCAGAGCTGCTGCCTTCTAAAGCCTCTATGGCATCTGCGGCCACTGTCCTCTCTGTGTTCATCTCTGCGAGAGTGCCAGTTACTGCCCTCCAGATTAATCCGAGGGCTTTAGCTTCTTTAGCTTCCTTTCCTCCCTCAATCGTGGACAGCCACAATTTATATCCAACTTCCCCCCATGCTTCGGTTGAGAACAAACGCGAAGTGCATTCCACACACCCATGTTCCCGGGCCCACGTAATGAGGGCATTCAGATCACGGTCTTTCACAATCTCACCTCTCCTAGAGAGGATGCTAGCTAGGAGTCGAGTCCCCGCCTCGTAATCCATAGCTTCTGTGCTGCGAGTATTCGCTTGGCCGCGCGAAAATACGGTCTCCGGCCACTCAGCTTTGAGGTTTAGCCCCCGGCTTTACTCGGCTTTGGGACTTATCCTCCGGCTGGCTATCCTGCTTTGAGACCAGGCCCCGGGCTTTACTTGGCTTCGGGGCCACCCGCTCTGGTTCCCCTGGCTCCGCCACACCGATACGATGAAATTCGAAGACTTACTGCATTGAAGCGAACCTGCCTGAAGCAAAACTCACTTGGGTCCCTGCCGTTCGGGCGCCACGTGTAGCGGGGGGGGCGGGTCCAAGGGAATCCAGCCAGAGTCACGATACGAACACGGATACGATTTGAGCATCATGCTCCAGTTTTATTATTCGGTTACATCAAGTTATACTTTTTCCAAAGTCCACGCCCCTTTCCCATGAGAAAGCCTCTAAGCAGCGGGGGAGCTGACCAGTGTGTGCCTTTTCCCAAGGCTGTTCAAGGCTGCCGGCTAGCAGGTTCCTTGCAAGCCTGTCTTCAGCCTGAGGCCCCATCAGGGTTACTTCTGCAACAGCCCTGGGATGCCCAAGCCCTCCTGGGGTATCCTATATTCCACAAGGAATTCCTCTACAGGATGGTGTATGAATCTTTGGTTCATACATGATTTCAGATCCACTTTTACCCTAAGTGCCTTGCACATTTCCATAATCCACAGCAAACCAGCCCTGAGTAATGAGAGTTGAATTTAGTTGGGGGGGGGGGGGCGGGGGGGGTGCAGGGGAATCCAGCCAGAGACACGACACGAACACCGATACGATTTGAGCATCGTGCTCCCGTTTTATTGTTTACCTTCACCAAGTTAGACTTTTCCAAAGTTCACGCCCCTTTCCCATGAGAAAGCCTCGAAGCAGCGGGGGAGCTGACCAGTGTGTGCCTTTTCCCAAGGCTGTTCAAGGCTGCCGGCTAGCAGGTGCCTTGCAAGCCTGTCTTCAGCCTGAGGCCCCGTCAGGGCTACTTCTGCAACAGCCCTGGGATGCCCAAGCTCTCCTGGGGTATCTCATGCCCCTGTTCCACAAGGAATTCCTCTATGGTTGAAAGCAGGTCTCTATGGAGTGATGAGTCTATTTCATTCCTCTCTAAGGATGGCTACCCATGCAGAGGGGTGAAGGAATTCAGCAGAACTCCTTCCAAACTGCTGCCCATCCTTCTCCTCAGGCTTTGTATCATCCAGTGGGTCCCTGAAGAGGTTTCTGCTCCTACAGGGACACCATGGAAGGAGGTCACACCTGGTGGTTTACAATGGGATCACCCACAGGAAGCGAAGTATTCATGGACAGGAGTGGATATCCTGCAGATCTCTTTGTTGTCTAAGCCTTTCCAGCCCTTTCCCCAGTGCTTAAATGCTCCCCACACCAGCCTGCTCTCTCACCATGCTTGACTTTTGACCACTTTCCCACCTGCCATTCCCTGCCCACCTGGGCTTCAGTCTGGCAGCATTCCAGGTCACCAAGCATGTGGTAGGTGCAAGTCAGCAGCAACAGCTCATTCATGTGCCTACTTCCATCTCTGGCATCATGTTAAGCCCACATGAAACTTTAGCTTCATGTTATGCCTCTGATCCTTGGAAAGCATTTAAGCATCATTACTTCTGCTCTTCCTCCCATTAATGATCTGATTTTTCTAATAAGTTTAGGATGAAGCGTTATTTGCTTTATGTATTAAACAGGTTTAAAATGCTATTATCATAGTAAGAAACTTAAATCTAGTGATTAAGGCGAATAAATTCCTTTGGTAGTTGCTTTTAATCTCACCAAGTCAAACCACTATACAGCTATCATGGGAAGGTATTTGCTAGTTAATGTGAATTTACTTCAGAAAGAAACCCCATTATTCACTAATACTCTACTTGACAACTCCTCAGTCTTCTCACACCATGTGCAATGCTCTAAATGCACCTTACCATCACTCCCTGCATCTACTTAGACATCAGACACCTGAACTCTTGCAAAAGTTGTTCCTCCAAAGACAGTATAGAACAAACTTTTTTCCTGCTTCCTCCATAGTCTGTTGGTTCTGTACATATCTACTTGCATAAATTCATGTGAGGCTGTAGCCTTTCTGAGGCCAGAGGATTACCCTATTGATGAATATAAAGCTATATAAGGGTGTCACTCTTTGCAGATTGAGGGAATTAAAATCTGACCTTCAAAAGGTCCAGCTGGCGATTATTTGACCAAAGAACCTTACATTGGAATATATGTGATTTCATCTCCCCTGCCACTTAAGTTTTTTACTGTGATGTTTGCCACCTCCCTTATTCCTTTGTATTTTTCTAGTCACTTTCTAACTATTACCTTTTGATGGTAGCTATCTGTTTTCCTGTTTCTCAAGTTGCATACTCAAAAAAATGAACATTTTTACTTTCATGTTTCCTTGTAATTTTACTTCCTTGTTCTTTTACTATTTTCCTTTTACGTTTCTGGAGAAAGAGAGACAGTTAATTCTCTTTACTTTGATCGCCTCCAGTTCTCTCTTGTTTTTCTGCCTAAATTTTTTCTTTCAGTCAATTCCATTCACTATTTTCTTCAGTGATCAAGACATTTTTTCTAAAGAACAAGCATAGCCATTACCAGCCAAGTGTCTCCTTATTACATTCCCACTGAAAGTAATGAAGTCATAGTTGCTCCTCCCTCTGAGACTTCATTCTTATAGTCTCAGCCCTCTTGGTGAAATCTGGAATGTTTGAAAATATCCTGCAGTTCCTTCCTGCCTTCCTCCCTTCCTCCTTTTGTTCTTCTTCCCCTACCCCCCACCCCCACACTTAATGATATTTAAATATTTAAATATTTAGATTTTTAGTGCTTTTACCAACTGCAGTAGGCACTGGGTTAGGCTTTCTCTATACATTCTCTTTTAATCATCCAACAGAGAAACTGAGGTCAAGCCAAACAGGGTTCTTGTACTCTGACTTTCAAGGAATCCTGTCATACCAGGCAGAATCCTGAAAGCAAACCCAAACAGCATTTAGTACAGCCCTGCTCACTGATTGCCTGCAAAAAGCTCCCTGTGTTATTAAAACCACTTGTGGCCAAACTGGGCACAGTCTCTGGCTGAATGAGTCTGGGAGCTCTGGGATTCTGTGGTAATGTTACCATAATGTTTATCTGTGTGTGATAGCTAGAGCCTCCATAACCCTAAGTAGCTTAAAATCTTTGAAGAGTCAAAAGCCTGTATAGTAATTATTTTTACTACCTGTTGTAAAAATTGTATTGTAATTGTTGTAATTATTTGTTACTACCTGGTTTTGTTTATTTCTAATTTTAAAAGGGTGACATTTGTAAATTGACAGTGTCTTGACACTATAATGAGTTGCCTTGACGTTATGTACCTTTATAATTATCCACAATAAGTTGCCTTATGAGATGTGAACTGACAGATTCTTTTGGTTTCTGAAGCCGTAGTGCAGTATCATCCAAGTACTTTAAGAATATTTGTTAAGAGAGTATTGTTCTAAAAAGAAAAAATACTGAAAAGTAGAGACTGCATTTGCAGGACAATAACTGCATTTCTTCAAACTGAAAATACTTAGCCATTGTCAAAAAAGATTTGCTCCAAGTCGCACATATATGGCTCATTATAATCATGTCTTTTTAAAAGTCTAACTCTGTAAGAACAGGAATATAGCTGTATACTGGCATTTTAGATACCATTTTTGAATGAAAATTTCTTGTGCTATTAAGGCACATTGCAGAAAAATAATTCAGAGGAGTGTAATACAATTAATTTTTTTAATATCAGCCACAACATCCAAATATGTTGGTTTTTAAACTTTCAATCGTCTACAGAGTTACAGTGCTGTCTAATAAACAACAAAAGGACATACAAGAGAGAATTCTGAAAGGATTTTGGAGTTCTTTACATAAAAAAAGAAAGGAAGGCATAAGTAAGTTGCAGCAAATAAGTAACTTTAAATATATGTGTGTAAAATCATTTCACTAAGTTTGTTGAACAGCGTGTGGTTAAAATTTTCCTTCCTGTAGAGCATTACGTTCCTGCAAAAAGCTTCTGATTTAACTAATGTGTTACCTACTCAATGTCTCCATTGTGTGGTTCCTTAGGACTCACAAATAAAAGACATGTCCTCACTGAAAGCAAAACTGATCTATCTGTAGGGTACAAAATAGAGAGATTCTCGATGCTGTTTGCTCTCAGTTTGCTCTTTTTCTCCTCTACCATATCTTTAAGAGTTTAAACATGAGATTGTAAAAGCTGTAGTTAATACTGACTTTACCAGATATGGTATATTCAATAAAAGAATAGCATGGTCTTATTTTTCATACTGATTTGAAAAGCTAGCCTATTTTATTATTTCGCTGAACATACTACATCTTGTAGTCATGCCTGCTATGTTGGAATGAGTGTATGACGGCCTCTGCATGAACACTGGGCTCTCTAAGACCTTAGGTCACCAAACCACTAAAAAATGTATTGTTATCTAACCATGCTAAGTTCTACATGGCTTGAGACAACTGATGATAATCCTGCAAGGCTTGTAGATTCTTCTATCTGTGTCAATAGATGACTTTTCATGCTCAATTCTGTCATCCCAGAACCTGTGATTTCTAAATTTCAATCTGAACTTTTTATTCAGAAGTTCCCTTGCTCCAGTAAAACTAATTTTTCAGAAATGGAAGGTTTTAGATTATCTGGGCAAAGATCCAAAAAGAATATACCATTTTAGAGGATACAATGCCGTCAGACATACAATGAAAGTCGAGGAATTAGAGGCAGCTGAGAATTTTCTATAGAAACTCTCCAAAAACTGTTGGCCTGCTGGTCTATATTGTTTTCCTTTCTGTTAACACAGAAAGATAACAAAACAGAATAACTGTTTCAACATAGAATTTATATTGATACTATATGATTTTCTCCCCTGTCAAATCATAGCATGGCTTTTCATAGCAATTCTACATTAAAAAGGGACAAATTGGCAGCATGGCTGCTTGGGAGCATATTGACCAGACAGCAGGGCTCCTCTTGTAGCGTGTTGGCTGCTGGTGGGACAACTGGCTCTGGCAGTTAACTCAGAAATGGAGCAGGGCAGCAAGGCTGCAGAAAAATGCTAGACCTGGGGTGACATCAATTTCACTCTCTGCCTGAATTTGCCTCTGAAGCATTTCATGTGGAGTCATGTCATTATGGCTCCATCTCTGTGGGAAAAATGACCCCAAGCTGACCCAAAGAACTGCAGCTGTTGCTCTCTAAAGTTAGTCCTGCAGGTCGTATACATAGTGAGGAAAAGGGAGAAACACTTCTATTGCAATTTGGGAAAGAGCGACTGAGAACTTGTGGAATGTTTTTTTAATGCTTTAGTCTTTCACAACAATCACCCAAGAATTCATTAAAAATGTAAAAGAATTAATAGAAAGACAGACTGGTCTGAACAGAACTAGTACATATCTCTTAAAACAGTAAAATAGTAATTTAGTAATTTATTTTAAACGTAGTAGGTAAATTTTTTTCAGTGAACTTTCTTTGTGCCGTCATGTATATATTTTGAAATAGTGAAAAAATATAAAATACTACATCATCCTTGTTTCTAAATCATCTGTGTTTGAGAGAAGAAACATACCTTTACAGTCACAGTAATTGTTTTTGAAGCCTCCAAACTGTGGACAATGGACCACTGACAGCTATAATTATTGACTCAAAAGCCTTTGACAAAATCTCTGTTAAGATTATATTCTGCAAACTAACTGCACACAGGAGTAGAGTATGACTGTCCTGAATAAGAAATTGGGCAAGAGATTGTTCCTGGATTGTTTTCAGCATTGCGCTTTTGTGGCATGCTAAAAGTGATGTTGCCCAATATATTTATCTATCACTGGATAAAATATGTGATCAACAAGAAAACAGATTTTTCAGATAATACATAGTTTTACTGGATAGGCAAAGTCAAAGAAATCTGTGAAGCAACTCAGGTACACCCAGTGAAGTCAGATGAGTTGATAAGAGATGGAGGTAAATGAAGGCATGCTGAAAGAAGTATTCTGAAATAACATTAAAATGTTTTTAAAAGGGTAATGGGGGAAAAAAATCAAGAATAGTTTGATACATAGTTTCAGATGCTGTTATTGTTTGGAAGAAATATCCTTATAAAATCAAACTGGAAAAGTAGTTCTACCGCTTTTCCCCAGTCTTGGGCATTAAGTTAACGTAATAAGGAAAAAATTTATAGTTATTTATGAATGTTTCAGTACAAATATCCCTTCTCTATACAGGAGAATATACAGAGAATTCCTCACGTGAAATGCTGTGATCAGTTTGATGTTGCTTTCTCAAAGTGATACTGTGTTATCTGTCTGTTGTCTGTCAGCAAATAGAAAAGATTTGTTGGCTTGGGCTAAAATAAAGAAGTATAAAAAGCAGTAACGATGTATACTGTGCACTCTATCATTTTTCATGATAAAGGATAAGAAGAGATACAAACAGATTTAAAGGAAATACATTTGAAATACATTTAAGAAGTTTGGGAAGGTACAAAACATGGTTAATCCTGTGAAGACAATTGTTAGAAAGATCTTCACCTTGAGACACCACCTTTGCATTAGTAGAAATACATACAGGGCATACTATAACAATCACTGCAGATCAAGAATTAGAAAATATGTGCCAGCGCATGAATAATTTCCTAATTCTCAAAATTTTTACACTTCTGAAATTTGCAGTTTGCTGTAAAGACATGCCACTGGAGCAGCATATGGTAGCAGTTGCTGGGTTCAGAAGAGACTTGTCTGAACAACCATAACCTAACTCCATGCCAGGCTGAAGTTATTGAAAGGACATTGGTGGCTTGACACCCATGTTCTCCTTTGGTCACTTTCTCAGTATAGGCGAGCCAAAAATCTATTTGTTAGGTTAATTTGCTGTGCCTTTCAGAAAGGAGGATGGAAAATAAGAGGAACTGACCCTGCTGATCATTCCAGGTGAATGAGTAAAGACTGACTTAAAAAAAAATAGGAGATTGCAGCAGATACAGAAATGAAGCAGCAGCTTTTCAGGTATGTGGTTTAAAAAAAATGACTATAATCAGAGACCAGCATGAGGTCCAGTCATGTCCTCCACAGCTCAAATCCTCCTGCATGACGTGCAGACTGATTATCCAGCTGTCACTAATGGCATTTGGACTTGTAGAGTCACTTATATTTCTGCAAAGAGTGGGGAACTTTTCAGTGATGCGTGTTTTCAGGACAGGATTGAAAAAAAAAGCAGTGCATTTAAGCTGATAATGTAACACAGTCAGAGGAAAAGGGAAAAGGAGTAAGGCACTTTGCAAAGAAAACAATAGAGTAGAATGGAGAGAAAAAAACCAAAAAAACTCAAACCAAACCAAACCAAACAAAAAAACCCCAAAAAACAAACAAAAAACCCAACCAAAAACAAACAAACAAACCAACAAAAAAACCAAAACAAAAAGCATGCAGAAATAAGATGCTGGTAACAATATCATATTCTCTGTAGAAGTATGCAGTTAAACAACTTTTGTACATTAAAATGTTTAATAAACTAAGAAATCATCATAACATTATGTCGTGAACATGATGTGATACATAGGGGGCAGGACGCAGCTCGGGGGAAAGGCCACAGCACTTCCGCCCATCATCCGTACGGTGCTGCTCCTTTGCACGCCCCGAAGCGCGAGTCAAGGCTGTCCAAAGGGTCCCAGCTGGCACCGGGATGTCCCATCTCTTCCAAGCGCTGACAGGACGCATCCATGGCACGGGGTTGGAGGGTGCCCCCGCTTGCCGGAGAGCCCGTAGCCGACCTTCTCAGGCAGCACATCTGCTGCCTTCACGGTGCCCGCCATGGCAGCAGGAGGTCGCCTCCAGCTCTGGAGGCCAAGGCTAAAACTCAAGGGCGGCTCTTGGTGGGCAGGTGATTTGCACATGCTTGGCACCCAAAAGCGGGACACGAGATAGGCCTAGGAGCATAAACGGCTTGGGCTTGGGCTGTCCTGGAGAAAGTGAGATGCCCTCTTGGACTGGGGCTTTCTGTCCTTTGCCCAGTGTCCCAATGGCAACCAGAGCTCTCCTTAGCAGGCCCTTGCAGCACCTTCTCCTGGGATGCTGTGGCTCCGCCACCTGCCCGAACCCTCGTACGGTTTCTTGGCCCACCTCTAGGCAACTGGGGGGATCTGCAGGGCACGCCTGCCTGTTTGCCCCCAGCCCCCATCAGCACCTCTTGCCAAAAGCCTCCTGCACCCTAAGGCGCACGTCTCCTAGTTGCTCCCCATGCCGCAAAGCAACAGCCCTTTTGCTTTCAAAGTTGCCCCGATTGCACATTGCTACACGGGCGCTGCCTAGAGACCAGGGCACCAAAGGCACCTGCAGTTGAAAAAGGGAATTTATTACAGCTTCTGCTACCCGCGCTTCTTCAATACTATTAACAACTTCTGTTCCAGGCTTGCTGCACATGGCTACATCTCTGCTGACTCCCTGGACAGTAACACAGATCACTTCCAGTTCACGCCACCTAATGACCCACAGCTTACAAAGTGGTGCCTATCCAGATCCACGGATGGAGAGACAGTGACAAACATCCAAGGCACTCTCTAAATAGCCCACAAAGCTGCAACCAAACTGTCCAACGCCACGCAGCTTTACACAGCAATTCAAACCAAACTGTGCAGTGCAATGTGTGTTTACGGACAAATGGATCCACGGACAAACAGAACAATCTGCGTTCTGGAAATCTACTGACGTCTGGACACAAATGGCTATACACAAGGCGAGCCGGCACAGAAGGGTGCAATTACCAACGTACCGAGCTACACCTCGACGCCCCCATAACTAAAGACACAGAGCTGGGCAGCTCTACCACTCCGTACTTGCTGAGATAGAGCCGGAGGCAGGCAGAGATGTAACCATGTGCAGGCACAATGATAAGCCCGTACATCTAGGGGTAGGGCAAGGTACAGAGGGAACGCGGCCGGCCCGTTTCCCCCCCGCTCCCCCTCGGTGGCTGGGTCCCACGCAGAGCGGCCCTTCGCGAAGCGTCGAGCAGACGGAGGTCCGGGAAGCAAAGGGAACACTGAGTCACTTGCGGCGTGCCCTCAGCCCCGCCACAGCCTCAGCACACCCGCAGCCCCCCAGGCCCTTCAGACCCTCCAAGCCCATCGGCCCCCCAGTGCTGCCATCGCCCTCAGTGTCCGGGGTGCCCTGAGCCCCGCCGGCCCTCTCAGCCCGTGCCTTTTCCCTGTCCTCTCAGCCCCCACCATCGCCCTCAGCTCCCGCAGAGCTCCGCTGCTTCCCCTCAGCCCCCACCGCCTCACCGTCCTCTCAGTGCCGTAGGCACCAGCAGCAGCTCAGCAGCGCGGGGCCTTGGGCGGCGCTGTCCCTGCGGCAGCCCCGGTGCCCTCCGCCTTCCCGGCCCTCCAGCGGCTCCCCGGTGCCTTGAGCCCCGCGGCCCCTGAGGGGCACGGTGCCCGGTGCCACCGGCGGTTCCCGCCGCTCCCGTCAGCTGCGGCCAGCCGGGACCTGGGGCTGAAAGCGCTGCTCGGCCCGGCCCCGCTGCCAGCACGGACCCCGGCATGGCCAGAGGGGACAGAGGTGGCACAGCGGGCAAGGCAAGAGGCACAGGGCAGCAGAGTGGGGGAAGAGGGCAAGAAGCAGCATCTCCCTCTCCCAAGAGCAAGAGACCTACCTCCTTAGGCATGGACCTAGAACTTCTGCAATAGATGCGTCGAGATGGAAATCTGATCTCCAACGTGCAGCTCTCGACAGCTACACCGAGAAGCAGAGGGAGAGGCATTGCAGCTGCCCCACCTTCACAGCCTCTCCCTCGGCCCCTTTGTCCCGCCCAGAGCCGTCCTCCTGCAGAGGTTCAGCACGTGGGCATGGAGGAAGCCAAGGGCTGCAGAGCCCCTGCACAGCTGCCATGGAGCTCTTGCCAAGCCCTGCCCAGCAGCAGCCCCTGCCAGCCCTTGCCGGTGCCTTGGGCTGACTCAGGGCGGTGTGGAAAGGAGGATGGGCAGCAGAGCCTGGAACATCCATACCTGGGCTTCTGGGCCTGCTGCAGCCTCCTGCGTCATCGGCGTCTTCCGTCGTCTCTCTTTCTCCTCTTCCTTTCGGGCCGGTCTTCTCCGTCTGTGGGCCAGGCGTCCTTGTGCCGTCGCTTCCTGCCGCCGCGTTCCTCCGCCCGGGGGTAGCCTGCAAGCCTTGAGGCACATGCTTAGATTAGGTGGGCAAAGGCAGGAGGCATGAGCTGAGTCTCTTCTTGCTGGAGCCAATGCGAGCGCCTGTTGTTACCCGCTTGGCTCGGGAAGGCCGCTCAGGGCTTCGGCCTTAGCCAGGGCCTCCGTGGAGCTCTCGCTCTCTTTGCTTGGAGGCCAATCTGGAGGTGCCTAAGGCAGAAATTCTGGCTGTGTGTTCAGCTGTATTAGAATAGTTTGGTGCTCTAATGTTCCTCCACCTGTTCCTTGTATTTTAATATTTTATTTAAATTTAATTTTATGTTACCTTTCTTTTGTCATAAATTCTTGCTCATGCGTCTGTCTTTGTTACTTTTTTTTTGCAGTTCAGTCCATTTAATCCAATGTCCCAATTTGTGAAGTTTTTTTTTCTTTTTGCAGTCATCATCTACTTTTTAAAAATATCTACATTATATTGTCATTAAATATTCATTAAATTGAATTTTGGCAGGCTGTGAGAAACGTCCAATTAAGTAGTTCACTTTCTACACATCAGTCTACAAATGAGTAGTCTTCTTTCTTTTCAATAATGCATCACAGACTTTCCTTAGTATCTGTAAAATAATTGATAAGGCAAAAATTATTTGTAAAATACATAGTAGAAATAGAGAACTAGATTAGAGGGGCTGATTTTGCCTTGGGACTTTCTTCTGACTGTGGGAAAAGCATAGCATACTTTGATTTAATTTTTACATAGCCTGGGGAAACCTGAAATGCCATACCTAATAATTCAAAATTTTCTGTTTCTGACGTGCATTATGTATTACTAAGTCTTAAAAACCAGAGTAGAAAAACACATCATAGGCTTTAGTCATCCTGAAACCATTACAGGGCAGTAAATATGCCTGGGTCACGGGCAAGGCTCAGTGATGTTTTGGATCAATACAGTTTATCTTCTTTTGTAGCTAACACTCTGAGAGATCTGTGGATGTGTGTGTGTCCAGGTTGCAGCTGGAGGCAGGACTGTCATCTATCCAGGCAGAGCTGAGCTGGTTGGAGCAGCAGTGACAGCGGAGGTGAATTGGCTCAGGCTTCAGCACAGCTCAGAATATCTCTCTGAATTCCCAGGACCAGCCCATGCTGCTGACCCCTCCCTGGCACACTGACTGAAGACAAGAAAGCTAGCTCAGTTTGCTGTAGGCGTTAACAAACTGCTCCCTCCTCTGCAGTGCAGACCTGCCTCGGACCCTACATTGGTTCTGCCAGAGGGGTGAACCACCTGTAATGAGGCACTGCGGGGAAGCGGGGCCTGTGCCCTGAGCAGCTGGACTGCTCCATGGTAACAGTGCCACAGGGCAGTGACATCAGCCTGGTGCCAGTCTCTGTTTCCCTCAGCCTTGGGCACGTGTAGGCTTCTGTGTAAGCCTCTGTATCCCAGGTTACACCTTCCATGCCTCTTGTGTAGCACCCATGAGTTTCCATTTTGCCGTGTATGTATCTCACTTGCTGTCACTTGCTCATTATTTCTCACCTGTCTTCACTTACTGATGTTAAGTTTTAATTCACCCCTTTATTTAATTTCTAATTCCAGGGCATTACTTCCAAATGTACTTTCTGGTTATTACCAAAGCCCGGTGTACATGCTGGCCCTAAACTCCATGGGATATTGATTCAGCCGACCAGAAATTTTTTGGCCATTTCATTCCCATTTAAAATGTAGGATTAATTGACTTAAACAGGAAGCAAGGCACTACAAGATGTACAGTACTCTTTTTCTTTCTTCTTCTTTTTTTCTTGTTTAACTTGAGATAATATTACAATTATTTTTTTTGTTCCTACAGTGTAATATTTGAGACACAAAATATCATATTGACCATGCACTGATATCAGAGGAAGGGTCCTATGGCTGTGGTAGCTAACAGTAACACCTAAGCTACTTAGAGCCTTTTGGACAAAGGAAATGGTCTGGTAAGGGACCCAGCTCTGAAGGAGGGCATGCTTTTTGATGTGGCTGAGAACCATCTGCCAGTGCAAACCCCAACCATACCAAGAAAAATGGGTGAAATCCTGGGAGCAGGACTTTTATGGGAGCAGTGGTAAAATTCCTACCTGAGAAACAGGATTTCTTTTATGATAGAAGTGAGTATGTATCTAGGAGCTCAGCAACACGCTCATTCTTTACTAATTTTTCAACTTGCCCTTGAGGCAGTGTACAAGAAAAATACTTTGTGAACATTTAGATTGTTTAGTACACTATCACTATTAAAGTTACATCTAAATGAAAATCTTATTTAAAGCTATGAAAATAATACATTTGATATCATAAATGCAAAGCACTGAAAATAATTCAATAAGAAATGAAAAGTAAAAAGTAAAGCTGCAGGTTTTTTCCATACTTTTTCAATGTTTTCTAAATTTTTCAGGACATCACAGACAAATTCACTCAGAAGTCCAATGTATCAGAAAGTCCATGCTTGTCAGATATATATGTACTGAAAGAAGAAAACAACTTCTCTGCTATCTACTGCTATGCATAAATAATATACATTATTTATTGATTTTCACCTGTGGCTTTTCATATCCATCAACTATTTCTATAGAAGTAGAAACAGAAGTTTAAAGTTTTATTAATTAAAATGCTGAGATGGTAAAAGCTGTGATGTAAATGAAACAAAATCAAATCAGACTGTGATCTTGCATACTGGTATGTATAGAGACAGTGGCATTGTTCCTTAAAAAAGGCTTTTACAGATTTTATTCTGTGAGGCTTGCTACTATTGTGCCTGGATATCAGAGGAAATCTTCCTGCCAGGCATAAATAGAATTGCCAGCTTTTGAAGTTTGTTTTAGTATTTACAGGGATCATCTGAAGCCCAGTCAAATCAATGGAAAAGCTCCTGCGACGTGTCTCCGCTGTGCCAAGCACAACAATATTAAGCAATGCCTGACTTGATGTTAAGTGAGCTGCCTTGTGCAGAGCCATGCAAAAAGCAGCAACCAGGGGCTAGAAAGGAGCACAGTGACAGAGCAGGTTAAGCCTCAAACAGGCTTTGGTTGCAGAGGCTGCTCATTCTCAGCTGGTGTAGCACCTCCCTGCAGTTACACAACATGTGCCTTGAGCACTATGAAGCCATGGGTAGTTTGGCCTCAAACTGAAACTCAGGGAGTGCCTGATAGTCAGGTATCTTAGGGTTTACGTGCTTTCTCACCACATTATTTACCTAGTAACCTGCAGTAATATAACATCAGTAGCTAGCAGAGGGTATTTGAAAACTCAATCTACTGCTTTATTGCTAAACTTTCAGGTAATGCCTAACTCCTGAGACCTCGTGTCTGCGGTACCAGTCCTAATGCTTCCATAATACTTTAAAACTTAGCAGGAAAGTATGCAGATTTTTAACTAGCTTGTAGTTGTATAAGTATAAACTTGTGCAAGAGAGTTTTTAGCAATATTATGAGGAGCAGATTAGATGTAATACTACTTTAATGAATTTTATGTTCCCTTTTATCCTCTTCATTAAAATCCTTGCAACTGTTTAGAAAGGAGAAAACAGCAACCACCATATTCTGCAACCCAGAATGATTCTTCATGGGCTTTTTAAGCCAAAAATAGATAATGCATAGAAACAGAGTGGTCATTCAAATTGAAAAGTTATTATGAAAGCGATCCATTTGGCATTTAGTGAGCCTCAAAGAGAAGGTTGTGGTGCAAATATAATTTGTCCGACATTCCAAATGGAAAATGCAGAGATTATAAAATACACTTAAGGCCCTATTTGCAAGTTATGGACTTTCATTCTGGGGGTTATCCTTTGTGCTGTGTTTCTTAAACTTGGCAGGAAAAAAGCATTGGCTGAAAGAGCTCAAAAAACTCTTATAATTGGCATCCTAGAATGGGCTTCTTAGTGAGCTTTCACTGCTTTTGGGCTTGAGCTTAGCAATCCGTTTTTGTCCAAATGAAGTCTGGATTCATGTCAGCACCAAAAGAACGCTTTATAACACATTTCGTAATAAAGAAGCAACATGTAGCAAATCAAAATGTGCAATGAAAAAAACAAGCCTCAGCTTTGTGCATTTACTGACAATGTTAATTCTGCAGTGGCTCACACTTTCTCATCAGTGTAGACAAAATTGAATTTTGTGGCCTTAAGGTTATGAAAAAAGCAAGTAAACTATGCTTCTTGTTTGGAAATAAGATGTGTTGCAGCTGTGAAACTGTCCTTCTCCAGCAATCACTTTTAACTCTGCCCTGTCTGATCTCTTTCTTAGGCTCTCTAGCAGGAAAAGCCCTTGGGTTGTCTTGTGCAGGCAATGTAGTTGGTAAGAGCTTTTCTGTCCCTTTCTGGAATAATTTTACCCAGGTTAGGCTCCCACCACAGACAGCGGCCTGGTTTTCCTAAGCTTGCAACTGGTCCAATCTTTTGTGTCCAAAACTGCTGCCTTCTCAATAACTACACCAATGTTGAGAGAGGGTGGTCACATCTTAATTTCATAGAGGTGGAATTACTGGTGCATGAAGCCAACTGTTGGTGTCAGCACCCAGCATCACTTCTAGAAGGGTGGTTACAGTAAAAAGAAAGTTCTTGCTCTTCTGGTTTTTATAGGAATTGCCCATCATACACAAAACGTTAATGAACTTAATTATTACATATTTCTCCCATTTAATAACCAGAAAGTGCCAGCATTTTGGCTATTAAACACTTCATGTGGTTGTAAAACACTACATAAGTGGATGTCTAGTGAGAAAAAAGCGTTTTGATCTACAAAAAGTGAATGAAAGGACTTCAAAGTAGGGCGGGGTAATGCATTTTCAGATTTCCCAGACATTTTATTGCTGCATTGGTTATCACAGCAGTATCCTTACACTACCTTGGCTGGAGTTACGGGTTTGTTAAGGGGCAGTAAATAATTGGTTTTTGTTGGAATGTGTTTAGATTGGGTAATAAAACTATAATTATAGGTATGGATGCCTGTTCTTACTTAAGTTCTAACTCCAGAGTTTTAACACTGATACCGCATTAATTCCTGCTATAGAATTTTACATCAGCAAATGCATTTAATGTTGTCTCCAAAATATGCACTTTCTTTCAAATGAAGGTGGTTTTTCTGCATGTAAGAAAGATGTTCCATCAGATAAATGAACCAAAAATGTTTTTAACTTTTATTTAAACTTTTACTCTTTTCCTTCCAAACAGAGAACATTAGGTCTTAGAACTTCAGATTCTAGGGAACACATGAATTTTCCAGTAGCCCAGAGTGAAGCAATTATGCTGTCTCAGTGCAAATGTGACGCACAAGAAGGTACAATTTTCTTAAATTATATTTCTGTTAATTACTCTGAACCTTTCTAACTAAGCTGTGAAAGCTAACTTGATTGCTCTCAAATACAAAATTTGGAATAAAGCCAAGATGAAAATGTCTTCTGCTTCCTACTTGAAGAAGAAAAATTTAGAAAAATAAACTGACAGTATCAATGAAGTAGCTACCTCTTCTGTCTGAACCTTCTTCAGTTTAATCTATCAAATTGCAAAATCATTTTCATTCAAGCACCTATCATCTTACACTTCTTATGAACAATTTCTTTATAATCTCTTCAGAAATAACAATAACTACTGTAAGAATAGAATTTAATCATCCAAAAGTGAAAAGTTTTAAATAATTTCTTATTCACGCTTTTCTTTAATTATTAACAAAACTGCTGAATATTGGCATATTGTTTAAGGTAAAAATGTTAACTAGTTTACAGTTTGCTTTTACAAGTGATAAATTCTTATGTAGTGATTATGTGTCTTTGTCTATCTCCTCAAAAAACTTCTGTCTACAGTGACCTACTGTAAATCAAACTTGATGTTTCAGAATGTGAAGTTGCTGAGGTTTTGTGCAAATCAGAAGCTAACTAGAGAAGAGGATCCAGCACTCTACTGTGTGCACCGAGGGAGGAACAGTCGTAATTCAGAGCCCCATCCATTTTAAGAGGCAGGGATCAGATGCCTCAGTCAAGATGTGCACATGAGGTGATGTCTCAGCACTTTGACAGCTCCAAACCAAAACTGGCATGTGCTGACAGTTCATGAGTCAAGGAGGAAGGAACATCAGAAGGAATAGGAGAATACTGTGAGGAAAAGGAAGAAAAGGCAAGGGCAATAGGAGGGTGCTGAGTGTAGTAAAAGTATAGAGGAAGTGGCTGGAAGGTACAGATATAAATTCACAAATAGGGAGGCTTCCTGTTGTGCCCTTTGTGGAGGAACTCTCAAGCACTCTGAATCACACTTGGTAAAATCAGGTAAGACGAAAAGCTATGCACCCACCTGAACAGCAAAGCATCTTTACTTTCACATGGAGCATTAGGTAGAATAAGATTTATGTAAGCAGAGCTTTATTAAGTAATTTAAAACAGATTTTGTATACAGTTAGGGGTTTTTTTGGCAGCTGAAGTGCAGACTAAAAAATGGGATTTACTGTTGTAGAGGGGAAATGAGAATGATAGATGACTGTGTGTGCAAAGTCTATGATGTACAGTGCACAAGGCTGATGTGTAGGACAAAGCAAAGTCACTCAGATTTTATTTTGTAGGAGAAATAGTGCTGTGTGCTATTTTAGTCTCAGAGGCAGGGTTGTTCCCAGTAAAAAGGAACTTCAAAGACGCCTGAGTTTGGAACCATGGTTTGCCATATTTTGCCTTGTTCAGAAAGTGCTGATGTTGACAGGTACAAATTTTCATGCTGAAAATGCAAAAACTGGACTGCTGGTTTAACAAAATGCATATTATTGCTAAAATACCTGTTAGAATATATACTGACTCAGAATAAAACAGTAGAGATCCTATTTACTTAGCATCCCAGTAGAGTACTGGTATAAATCTGTGGACATTCCATGGTATTGAAGAATAGAGTTTTGTGTAGAGAATGGACTCATGTGTCCACTTTTTAAAACCTTATTGAGGAGGGAAGGAGATTTGTGTTGATAATACATGGATCCTGTTACCTGGCAAGTCAATTATCTACACTTTTAAAATCAAATCAGTCCTCTAAATAAACTAAACAGTGTTCTTATCACCTGGTTACGATGGATTATACATTTAAAAAATAACAGTAATGCTCTGTTGTGTCAGTGAACCATCAATCCTTGGTTTAGCCACTTGCTGACTGTGTGGGAACTGCATGAATATCAGGCTACGTCACTACAAAAGAACATGCAATTGTAAAATAGTCTGCTCTTCAAGAATCCTCTGAAGCAGAGAATGCTGATAGGGAGGTACAAAAGCTTGATGTCTGTTGTAACCGCTTGACTCTTCCTAGCAGGCTGCAGCTCCCTGCGAGCGCAGCGGGGGTTACCCAGGGCTGTCGAATAGTCGCATCCCGGAGTCCATTGCGGACAGCCCCGCGATCTGGCTCCGGCAGCTAGCAGCGTTACAATGCAGTGGTGCTAAAGAAGGCAGAGAAGGGTCTCCCATGAGGTGGTAAAATGGCTTAATTCACGTCTTCTGCCGGCGCCCTAGGAGGCAGAGAGAGAGACCTCCGGCTCTTCGTGCAGGGTGGTTTTGTCATGGGCTCAGGGGCAATCCCTGGGCGGGGTTGGGGTACAGGAGCCAATAGGGAGAAACTGAGGGAGTGGCCAAGGCTAGGGCAGGGAACAGGGGGAACCTCGCATCATAGAATCAGGGGGTTAATAGGCTACATCAGATGTCATCTTGCAATAAATAAGTTAATATCCCTTTCACTGGCTCTGGAGAGGAAAAAACTTAAATATTATTTTGAAATCAAGGATGATTTTCTTCCCATATTGATATTTTGGAGAGGAAAGGACCATAAGAATTTTACAGAACATCTCCAAAATGTTAATGCAATGTTCACAAATACTGTACAAACAAAAAGGGGACTGTACTGTAAGTTTGTAGTGATTCTTACCCTGAGGGTATAATTGACCTGACCTATAGGTCTCCATATTTTGACTAGACATCTTTCCTACAAAAGAGCTTCTGTAGAGTCAGAATTTCTCTGTCCTGTCTGTGCAGTGGGTTAAATCTGGAAAACTGTGCTCCCTCTGTGGTTCATCTTCATGGTGCTGTTTCAAGGTACCTGTGCACATACCCAGCTCTGTGAAATATGTGTCCTGGACTCCTGGTACTCAGCAGCAGTTAATCTCTTTTACAGATCTACTCCTACACGACCAAATCCACTTATTAACATAAATATAGCTGTGTGGAGAGGTCTTAGGTGGGGAAGGGATCAAGCAATGCTAAAGGAATTGGACAAAAGGGTCCTTAAATGTGGCATCTAGGACTATATGAGAAATAAGAGCTCAGGTGACTACTTACATTCTCTCAGATTTTCACAAGAGAAAAGCTACCACTAGAAATTGAGGGTCAGCAAATTTGCAAAAGCTTTTGCTACCAACATACCTAAGCATATATAAAAAAATATCCTATACTTCATAGTGTAAGGAGTCTCTCCCTTCCATTCTGATGTTAAGAAGAAGTACAATATCATGCAGGTGACTTACTAAAAGGTCAGAACCAATCTTGACACATTTCTGCTCTAATGCTGAATGTTTTCGGATCTGACAATGAAATCTCATTTTACACCAGGAAATACCAGTCTCTCTCTGCATTACCAGGTTCTTTTCCTGGGCTGTCCTTCTTTTTCAGTCCCTAAATTGGCCTTGTAACAACAGATGACACACTAGATCACAGTTCAGGTTTTGTTTCAATGCTGGCTGTGCTGTGCCACTCACAACAACTCTCACCAAGTTTTCTATGACAGAAAATGAGCCTCACCCAAGTTCAGGTGGAGGCACTTTGACAACTAATGAACACCTCATCTGCTTCAAATTGTTGGACCTTCTCCCCATCTTTCCTAGGATGGTACAGGGAGAGGTCAAGCATTCTCACATCTGTCACAAATTCTTCCAGCTCTCAGCGTCTTAGTAGTCAAAGGCAGCTACCTGGTGCGTGGGAACTCAGCATATCAATAGCAAATTTCCAGAGCTCTGTTCTTAGACTAGGAACTCTCCTGATCCATGTTTTCTGGACAATCAAGTGGTCTATAGTTTCTCAAGCAAACACTTCTCCCTCTCACTCTGCTTGTCACCAGTGGGGCCCTCGCCACAAGAGAGAAGCTGCAGTGGCACATTTCTGCTCTGCATTTCCCAGGCCAAGTAATTAGATCAGCATGGGAAATTCTTCCATGGAACTGATTCAGCTTAAAAGATCTGCTTATGATCTCTAGATGTGTGTCCCTGCCTAGACTATCTACCAGTGTTCGCCATATTGCACTCCCAATACAGAGCTCACACTAACAGAAACTCACATGTGGATTCAAGCTCCTCTCTCCAAACGCTCCTTTCCCAAGAGTTTACTATTTTTAGCAATCATTTTAAGAGCAGTGCTGCTCTACCATATCTTTGTGCTCAAGGAAATGTGGCCCTGCTACAGGGAGCCAGGGACAATCAAGGCTTTTTAGAGCTGCACTGCACAAACTCAGCCGTTAGTGAAATTTCTATTATTAACACACCCATGACACTTGCCCCAGTGGAAACTATAAACATCAAGTCTGAAGGAAATTTTCCTGCCACTGCAGCTCCTGCTGATGCTCCTAGTACTAGACAGCAGTAGCAAGGCATGGCTGTGAAGCAAAGGAAGGTAAAGTCAGAAATGAAAATCCTTTACCAACACTATCCCTGAACAAGTGCTGGCCCAGACTGCATCGAAATACCTGGGGTGGTGCCATCTGCTCCATCTCCAGGAGAGGGAGCGTTCAGAAGAAAACAGAGCAAATACCAATGAGATAAACCAGACAGTCATAAATTTTCAATTGTTTTTTCTCTTTTTCTGTTGTAACTGTATTTACATCCAGCATCACTTTTTTCAGTCCATTCAATTTCTTTTGCCGAAAGGTTTCTCCTCTTCTGAATCAGAGCTCTCTTGATTAGGGCTGAAGCTTGTGGCAGTGGTGTCCTACATCTGATGAGCCACTTTAACTCCTGTCCTGCCTTTGGTTCCTGTGGTGCTGGAAATCTTCTCTCTTTTGTAGCCGTGGATTAGCCTGCCCTGCTCCAAGAACTCCATGTAGCTCCAAGGCCGTTGTTGTTCACCTGGATATCCCTAGTTCAGTTTCCCCTCATCCTTCAACATGACAGCTGCCCTTCCCCAGCCTTTTGGCCTGCAGAAACAGCCAGTGGTACCTAAAGGTCAGTCAAGCTAAAGGGTGTCCTGAAGTGTTATGTCGATGTGCTCTTTCTCCCCTTGAGAGTGGTGTATGAAAATAATGTGCTGTTTGGCAAAGATGAGGGCATGACACGGGTGTTGCCCCCAGCCAGACTTGCCTGCCTCTGTCTTTGTCTGTCTCTGCTCACAAGAGAGGGCACCTTTAGCTGTCATGCAAAGTGATGTGCCTCATGTGAGCCCAGTTGGGTTCCCCACTCGATGGAAATGTCCTCTTGCCCTGAGTACTGTCTCCCACCAAACTCTGTATAGATTTTCCTGATTCTTTTTTTTTTACCTGATCTGGAATTTCCATGAAGTCCAATAGATTTCTCTGTTCTTTATTGTTGCTTCTTGTACTGTTGCTGATCTTGACACCAGGTGCAGAAATGTGCATAATTAAGAGATCATTATCGTGTTGAGACATGCCTTATTCAAGAGCTGCCTAACTGGTCCTGGCATTACAAAAATTAGTGACTATATAAAGATCAAATTCTTATTGCAGCTGTCAGTATAGGAGAGCTGAATGGCCAGTTTCAGCTATGGTTTAAACACACAGAATAACATGTATTTCCATGGAGAGTCTGTACAAAGGAAGCAGTCCGAATCCATAGCTTTTTGTGGACATCTGAATATAGCTGCCTCCATGGGAGAAGACAGCAAAAGTGTTTCTTGATGGGAGAGAAGAGTTCAGGCAAGCATCTTCCAAACAGCAAAACACTTGAATCACTGCTACTTTTAATCTACTTTTAGAGAGGTAAATTACACTCTGACTTCCTGTCTCACTTGTGATCTCTAGGTGTTACTGTGTTATAAATAATAATAGCATTTCTTTTGACAAGGGAAGGAGGTTGAGAAATTAACTAGGAAAAAGACAGATTTTTTTTCATCTTACAACATATGGATGATCAAGATGGGGAAGAGAATGTGCTGAACTTGGAAGATTTGTGTGAAGCTGTGGTTCCACTCTCCCTTGCAGGATTTGTGAGATTTCCTTTCCTATACAGAAGTTGGCAGATAAAGCAGATAAAATAAAGATTAAAGCACAATGACAGGCAAATTTGGGGAAATTTGCATAGTAACTGCCTGGCTAAATTTTGCCTGTGAGATCTATAAATCTGTCACTTTCATGAACAGAAGATTCTCACAAATCATTAGCCAAAAAACTGATAAAACCATCACTTATTTTCACAGAAAAAAAATAGATGCAAGAACAATTTAACTATCTTTCCAGCCATGAAAATCAATCCTACCTTCTTAGTCATCATTTTGTATGGCTGTATTCATTGACATAATAGAAACAAAAATCAGTATGTCTACTATAGATTGATATTACACAAACTTTTAAAAGATGAGATTATCTTCAGAGCAGGTTTCATTATACCCTCTCAATAAACTTTTTGATGGTAATTCAGACAATTTTGCATAATACTCTGTACCACCTTAGTACAAAGCACAAGTAATAGTTCAGTATACTTTATCAAGGGGAGAACCTCACTTCTCAAACAGGCTCCTTTACCTGCTCAGAATTGAACAACCATAATATATATGATGTAATAAATCTACTGTAAACTCACAAGGCACCCAAGATAGAGCTTCATGAATTAATTTTCCATTTTGTTTCTATTGTAGAAACCTTAGTGACACTTTTAACTTCTTTGGACAATGCTCTGACAAATCCAGAACACGTCTGCCTTACTTTTTATTGCAGAGTCTATTTTATTTAAAACCGACTATGATGCTGGACAGAAACTGCACCTACATGCGAAAAAACTGAAGTTAGCTAAGATTGTACAATTTCTAGATTTGCTAACAATTATCCATTATATGTCGTAGCCATCAACAGTGAAAAATGTTGACTGATTTTACAAAAACTATAAAGACTTTGGATTTACACCTTTACAAAATTAGTACAACCCAGCAAACTTGCTAATGTGTTTTCATTTCAGTACTTGAATTCTTTGCTCCTATTTGGTCACATTATGAGTTTATTATCTAAAGTGCTAAATACTCATATTCCTGGAATTCTAAATGAAAGCTGAAAAAAATTTCATTGATAACGTAATTGGCAGAGTAAATTAAATGCATGCTACTCTTTATATAGATTTTATCTTGCTTTAAGTGATGGTGCTTCCTGATAAATTATTTGAACTATTTATCCTCATACCTGCACTGTCTGTTACTAAGAGCACCTTTTTGAAAACTCATCTGTAAGAAGAAAGAACGATTCCATGGATTGATGAATATTCAACACACAGGATTAATCCACATTACAGATTATTCCTCTAAAATTTTGAGGAAGTATTCCAACTGTATTTAAGACTTTGTTTATGTTTATTTTTTTCACACAAGTCCCAGAATTATTCTTTTTTCCGTTTTTCCTCTTAGGTCTTTCTTCAGAGTTCTTTTGTAAGATAACTGCTATAGAGAGAAACAACATAGTAAGACTTGTGTTTACAGCTTATATGAGCACTTAAAACCACAAAACAAGGCTTTTCTTTCTTCTTTTTTTTTTTTTTTTTGTCAATAGGGTGAAAGAAAGTTAGGATTGGGTGTTGCTAAACCTTCTATTTTGCTATACTTCTTCACCTTTCATTAAAAGCATTTTGGCTGAAAACATTCTTATATATAAAATGAAAGCAAATTCTGATATTTTATGGGAGGTTTAAAAAGGAGAAATTCTGCTATCTCCTATTTGTCCTGAGGAATAAAAAGGTGTGCTGCCTCCACTCGTCTCTGGAAGAACAATTTTGAGACCTGTCAAGTTTGAAGTTCAGACAATACTGAGTAATCTATTTTGAGCAGTAAACCATGGAGAATAAAGTATCTCTCTGTGTATGCTTATAGATACAGAATGAAGTATTTGTAGCGTGTGTTCATGAAGACTGAATTAATTTTACTCAAACATTTAGAAGGATATTCACCTTTCAGCATGGCTTATACATGGAAAATTTCATCTTATAAGAAGATTTTATGTGGAAAATTAACAGCTGCAAAGAGAATCTTTTGCAGTTAAAATAGTAGCCAGAGATTTATGCCATCTGGATTTAATTTAATGGGAAGATACCTCAAAATTTCCAGAATATGTTGATGCTGAATTAAAGTGAAAACTTACTGTGGCAGGAGAAATGCATGTACAAGTTCCTATGGATCATGAGGCTAGCAAACATCATGGAAAGATAGATGATTTCCAGGAATAGTGAAGAATAATTTAGTGTTCTGAATTTTTTGTGATATACAGGTTTTACTCATTTTGTGACATCTGAAGTTTCTCTCCTATGGAGTTCAACTCAGGCTTGCAAGACCAACATGTTTTAGTACATTTGTCCACTTTCCTAGATTTTGAAAACTCTGTTAGAGGGGCCCACCAGGGCAAACTTATTGGTAAGTTCTACTTCTTCCTATGAAAATGGTATTTACAATAAAAGGCATTTTCCAGGAATTCTGCAACAAGTTTCTCTTCTTAGTATTATGCATAATTCTGCAGGCCAAACCAGTCTGAATTTTTCCGTGTATGTCTTTTTGAATTAGAAAAAAATAACTTATACACCAGGCGGCATCCTTGAAGTGAAATGTACTCCTTTTCTTCTGTTTAAAATACGAAAGCAGGAAATTAACTTACTTTCTGATTTTTTTGTGTGTCAGATGAACAGCAAGAAAAGGGACAGGAGAGACTAGTCCTCAGCAACGTTAATCTTGTGAGAGTTTCTGTCACTGACATACAGGTGAGCAAAACTGAAAGCTGCAGAATATCACCCATTAAAGCCTTGAATCTACTCTCATATTAATTGCTGTGAATCTGAAAAAGATGAAAAGTGGAATTGTTAAAAAAAAAAGTGAGAGACAGATCAAGTCTCATGGGTTGATCCCATAGTCTGCATGAAGCCTTCTGCCATTAGAATTTTACAAAGTTAATTCCCATCCAATGTTTTCAAAATACAGGGTGGTTGGACCAGTGAAAAACAACAGCCCTTCTGCCTTATGCACAGACTATGATAAGGAAAAACCACATCTTTTTGCTATCAATAATAAGGAAAAAGAAAACAGAAGTATCCAAATCTCAGCAACAGTTTGTCTTGAGGCCAACCTCTGTCTAACCCCTGGCTGTCCATTCTTTCTTGTAATAGCTCTTCTGGCTTCTGGGTACTGACTTCTGTAGTATCTGGAGTGACTGGGGGAATGTGGAGTGGTGGCTCAGGGGAGAAGTGCCAGCTGGACCCTTCTGTGTGCTGGCATTTATGTCTGCAAAGAACTGCAAGTGGCAAATGTAGCCTGTAGGGCAGGAGAGGCATGTGGGCAGACAATACCTTCCACTGCAATTTGCTAGAGAGCTTAAGTGATGCAGAGAGGTATAATGGGGGTGTGATTTTTGCTGAAGAAAAGGAAGGCTGTGGGGAAGAGATGCACAAAAGTAATTTCACTTTTGAAGGATTCATACTTGTCACCTTTCAAGGATACTAGCTCAGAGAATTAAAAAATGTCAAAGAGAAATAAAAAAGTTTGTTTAAAATACTTGTGAATGTTTTGTGCTTTTTTTTAATGTGTAGGATCTTTTTCTGCCATTCCTGTCTAACTGGAAATTGATGAATGGGAAGTTAGATACTGGAACTTTTATTACAAGAACAAATTCTCTCACTTGTCTGTTTTTACAGATCTGAGGCTGAAAAAAAATCTCCCAGGATGTTTATAATAAAAGATATCCATTATTTTCCTAGTTACAACCAGAATTCTCTGTCACACACATCTGTCACAGTAAATTAGACTGCTCTCTCTGCACCTTGCTCAGGGGTGTCACTTGGAGCCCATGCTTTTGTTCCCCATATTCCTTCAACCTCCTTTTATTGCAACATATTTACACCCCATTCCCCAAAAATGCAGTAAGTTTATTTTCTCTATTCACTTGAAGGTGTCCAATCATTCTAACATTTAAAATTCTGATTGGCTTTCAGAAGCTTTCAAGATCATGTTAGTTTTCCGTAACAATGGATATAAAGAAGCAATTAGTTCTCTCGTTCTTTTTGCAGGCTTTATGTCTTTTCACGCAGCTCTTACTTTGATCTGAAAAGCCACCATTCAGGTCTGTGAGCCATCAAATGCAGAAGATGATTCTTGTCCTTCAAAATGGGCATGATCACATGATCATATTGCCTGTGGTTTTTTTTTCTTTCTTTTCTTTTAAGTATAACTTAGTGACTTGTGGTGCCTTAAGATGTAATAACTTTGGGAAGTTTTCTTTTTCTCTTTTGCCTTGTGAAAGTCCCCCCCAAAAGTTCCAAAGCAACTCTGTAACTATGCTATAGATCCTTAATGAAAGCTGAGGACCCACACTAGAATAATTAATTTGGTCAGAATTACACAAATATATGCAAACTTCAGCTAGATTTTGGATTTTCTTACTCTAAAGTGCTTTCTCTCTTACTTAAAGGTGTTCTTTATATACACACATCAAATGGTTTGCTGTACCATAAAAAAACTTGCGGGTTTTTTCCATTTTCAGTTTGAATGGCTTCTTGATAAGCTGGATTTTTAAGACTTCTTGTTTTCCACCTTTCTGGTAAATAAAAGCTTTACACAGAATTAAAAGATAAAGGACTGTACATTGCCAGTATAATTCATATGTCTTCCTGAAACTAATTTTAACTAAATCAGGAACCACAATTCACAGAGGAAAGCAGTCAGCGGGTGATACATGTTAAAGTAAGTGCAGTAAAAACAAAAGCACGGAAGTACAGATAAAAAAGAGAAAGAAAATCAAAACCGCTTCATATCTCTGAATTGTTATCTTGAAAAATACTGTACTGCAAGTAGGAAAGGTGAATATTTTAAAAAGTTTAATCAAATTTGGATCCTCCTTGCAATGTTGTTAATGCTAATTACTTGTAAAGCCACTTCTGAAAGCGTTCTTTGACATCACTGTGTATTTCAATAATAAGAAGAGACTGTTATAAATAAGGATGAAAAATGACATTGCGGTTTCCTTAAGCTTCTACCAGCTTTAAAATTGCATGTAGATTAATCCTGCAAGGTGTCATTCAGGGAGCTGAACAACTTGGGCTATGTTAGAAACAGAAATTAAGTTGTTTCTGGTTTGAGCTCCAGTGTATTTACTGAATTAGTGTTTCTGCTGCAGAGGCCCAATGGCAGATGCCCATGTGGGACTCCAAGGCTTGCATCCTTTGGGTGCACTGCATGCAGCACATCAATAGGCTGCTGCTGTGGTAAGACTGCAGAGGCATTGCAGTCTTGCTGCTATCGTTGGTTGTCATGGCCACAAGTAATACACAATATGAAGCACAAAGATTCAGAATTTTTTTTAAAATACCACCTTTTCCCTGTTTTTTTTTCTTTTTTCTTTTTAGAACAAGATCTATGCGTGGTTACAGAAAGCAACTACATGCAATAACAGTACATTTGTAACTTCTTGTGCTGCTTAAGGAATGCCAGTACTTACATAGATATATAACATCCAGCGACTAATTTTGAAAATAGTTGCATTTCTTTTATACATTTGCTATTGGCACGTGTGTATTAGATATCCTCTGTATATAATCAGGTTCAGATTGCTTGTTAATCAATTTGTTCAGTGGCAAACATCATTAACAACAAGCATGAAGTGACATTTTCACTACCAGCATCTTTACATTACTTCTGAATTTGGACTTTGAAAGTCATAATTGAAAATTAAAAAGAAAATAAACTAAGGATAGATTGAGTTAACGAAAATTGAATTAGTTAGTAATTAAGAGTTATCCAAAATACATGCACTTATTAAATGACTGAAGAGAAACTTATCATTAATGAGAATTTCTCAGACAAGAGTTATTCTTTGGTTAATAGGAATCTAACCATCCAGGCAGATGGGCTGTATGTTGACTGCAGGTTGTATAAATAGTGTGACACATGGATGATCTGTGTATTATTTCATTGCGCCACAAGAGGTCATACCACATTTATAAATCTATGCCGTGAAAAAACGGATAATGGTTCTATCTGCAACAAGGTGACGTTAAATCTCATCCACTAAGTAAAAGACAAACAGAACAAATTGTAAAACAACAATAAGAATGTTTTTTCCTGTTAAAACACTCTCAGCCTGCGTGGTCTGCTGTGAGCTGCATCCAGATAGCCTCTGTCCTACACATTTCATGCTGAAGCCAGGGCAACACATATGCTGAGCTGTGGTACATTCTGAATCATTACCAGCATATGATGTAACCTTGGAAGAAGGACAAGATCAGACTCTCCTTGGCATGGTGGGTAATATAATCAGATGATATATGATGCATTGGATGGGATTACAGTGATCAAATAAGCACGTTTGGCAGCTCAGTGAGAAGTATTAAAGCTGAGTTAGGTGGACAAATTGCTCCTAGTTCAGCAAAATGATAGACGCAGAAAGATTTTTATTTTGCAGAGATTGCAGCCTGAATTTGTTTGTGAAACAACATCACTTCATAAAGACACCATTCAGAATTTTTACCAGGAGTTGCAGGATGATGCAGTGATGTAATTCCTGATGTTTTGT
This sequence comes from Corvus moneduloides, assembly GCF_009650955.1. NCBI lineage: Eukaryota > Metazoa > Chordata > Aves > Passeriformes > Corvidae > Corvus > Corvus moneduloides. Next base: position 69,515,767 of record NC_045511.1, read on the forward strand.
GTGGCAGCAATGCCCCTCTGTGATTCCTGTTTGCTCTCACTAACTCTGAATGAAACAGAGCCAAAGAATGGAAGGAGTTTGGCAGGTGGAGGAAGCTGGGAAATTAATGCAGTGCCACCCTGTGACACAGCAGGACTGGAAGAGTCTTGCTGCCAGGGAAAATAGGTTTGAGAGGAAGTATGAAGAAGCTGGTTCTTCATTGTCTGCCCTAAGGCAGAGGTGCATGACATTGCACAGGTAGGGAGATGGATGCCCATGCCTCACTTCTTCCATCACTAACCCTTCCTTCTGGAGGGCTGTTGGATCACATCACATGAAAGTTATTTCTGAGTAATTTTCCTACTTTCCAAGCTCTGTCTGTAGTGGGAAAATGATAAGACCATAATTATTTGACACCAAATAGCATCTCATTTATATAATTTAAAACTGCCTAATTAGGTGCCTAGCTTACAGGCTATTTTAACTTCAGTAGTGTCCTTTGGGTAAACAAATCTTCTTTCACTCAGGTAAACATGTAATTAGTGAGGAAGGAATAACACTGGGAATGAGCTGACCAGTAGTCATTTTGGCTCTCTTCTCAGAATTTAAATACAAATGCTATTTAATGAATAAATAATTTTTGATTCCTGTTTTTTTTCTCCTAGGAACTCACAAAACTTCTCGGGAAAGAATATTTATCTCTGTTTTATGGACAGAAAAACAGAACTAAAAGCTTAAACTGTCATGAGGAATAAACAGCCTCAAAAGACAAAACCTATTTCAAACTTACAGCCTGAAATAGCTTACCAAGTGTCTTTTGTAAGTGCAGTACTCTCTACCCTACGAAAGGTCACACATAGCTAATGTAAATTATCTTCTGTTTTATACTGTTGGTTATGTTAGCTTTGACTTAAGTTTGTGTGCAAAAGTTGTACTCATTGCAGCTCTTCAAAGGAGCACGGGAGAGACTACAACTAAATCTGTTTGTCTGTTTCAGTTTCTAAAGTAACTTCTCAGGACCACAGACTCTTGGACATTTATTACTTACAGCAGAAGGATAATGTTTTCTGAAAGTACCTGATATTCAGTAAACCTTAATGTGGTTGGATGAACTCTCTCTGTGACCTTAATACCTTTACACATTCATTTGCCCCATTAGCTCATTTTTTTCCTCTGGATGACATTTAATACTTCTGTGATGGTTGAGGGAAGGAGGATAATTGGTATATACACAAAATAAAAAACTGCCACATTGACAAAATTGACACTCCTCTCCAAAGACAATTTATTCCAAAAAAAAAAGGAAGAGAGAATTAAATTCCTAAGGAGGAGAGAGGACAATTTGTTAGAGATAAGCAACGGATTGAAACAGATGGGAAGAGGGAGAATGTGGCACATCCCACAAGCCTTATGTCAGGGCTAGGCTGTAGATGGAGATTGTGAATATTCCCCTCTGCAGAGAGCTTGCAAGACCAAACAGACCAATTTAAACTTAATCTTCCACTTAATCTCAGATCTTCAATACAATGAGGAGACAGTGTCAGTAACACGATCATTATTACATAATATTTCAGGTAAATACTGTGCCTTTTTTCCAACAGTTGTCAAACAATGGAGATATTTCATGAGGACAACTGAGATGCATCGATAGGAGGCTTTTGGAAGTGTTTATGTAAGGCTCTTGTGTGAGGAAGAGAGCAATATGGGGACAAATGGCACAGGAAGGAAATGAGTTAACTTTTTGCATGGGAACACTATAAAGTCTGGGGTTCCAGAGCAGCAGCAGCCTGACAGCAGACACCTTTCACCTCCATTGGTGACCAGATCCAACATATGAACAGGTTGCAAGCAAAAGTGATAAAATCTAATCTAATTAGACTAATTCACTCTGAACAATTTTCCAGTGAGTATGGAGACAAAAGGACAGTGAATGCTCTCATAACAGCTTTTATTCATTAATAAGCATGTCTTGACTACATGGATCATTAGACAAAGAAATCAAGGGAGAAATGAGTAGTCTGACACCAGGATCTTCCTGATGTGCTTTTTGATCCTTTCAGTTGCCCAAAGCGCAGGGAATGTCTAGCACACTGCAGTGATAGTCCATTACCAAACTTTATTTAAACATGAAACCATTTTAAAAGCTAAAATAACATCAGCATTTGGCACTGGAAGAAATCTCTGAAATCCAGATATGTCTGAGGTTTTTGAATGTAACCGGTTCTCCAGACTATGCTGCTGATAAATTATAGGCGACACACACCTACACTTTCCAACAGTAGATTGCAGCAGCTTCTTCTGTGCCTATTTTTATTTTCCTTATTTCAAGGTCTACTGTTCTTTGTCACAGTTACAAATCCCCAAGTAAAAGTAACAAAGCTGAGTAGAATTTAGAATATTAGACAAGTTTAAGAGAGACAGATAAAACATATCATAGAGGTGAATTAATTATTAAAGCTTAATTTTTGAAATGTTTAGAAGCACTCTGTGTAATAAATCATCCCTTATGGTTTACCAGAATGAGAAGCAGGATGTTTTGGCATGCAAGAATGAGTGACCTCTGAATTACCCTGGGTAATTTAAAAACCAATTTCAATCTAAATTCAGTTCTCTGATTTTGTTTAGTACCTGATTCATGCATACAGTCCCTCAGAGGCTTAATACAACCTGTCAGCTGCATGAACTTATGTGCCTGCAAAGTGAGGACCGTGAGTTCATCGGGCTGTTTTGCCATTTACAGAGCTCTTCTGTGGGGTTATTTAGAGTGGGAAGTTCAATATGGTTGACTTTTCCTGTGAAGAGACTCTCCGGCAGCAAAGGAATTTTTTAAGGATAAGATCCTATATATACTGGCAGTAAGTTACCCTATTCGGCCATGCAGAGTGATGGCAAATGTATAGGCATTCTGAACTATTTTAGTTCAAAGCCATTTTCACAGTTAGAAGAAATTGGACATTCTGAAGATGTAAAAAATTGATGATACTTTTCTGCAGAACAATATTCAGTCACGTGTTTCAGGGTTAGAGCTAATTTTCAACTCTTTGAGGGAAGGATTAGACCAAAAGCTGTTGGAAAATTTCCACATGTCAGACATCAAAGGGCTCCATCATGCCCCAAGGTCTGAATGATAAATATAGTCAGAAGTAAGACATTAGGCTAGCAGGACCTTTTGAGCCTGGTGTGGGAGATCATCTAACAGATATCAATTGCGTTAGAGAGGGTACAACAACACTGACATGCACATAATTAATTTTAAAATGCATTTTTTCCCACACTGGTTGAGTGAAATACTTTGGAAAGGGCTTGTGGCTTTGCATTTGAGCCTTTAAATCCTCAGGCACTAATGAATTTTGTTTGATGCTGTTTATTTAGTTTATTTATTCTCTTCTATTTAAGTGCAGACTCTGTGAAGTTGCCATGACTCTCTTGAGCTGCTGCAGATTATCTAGAGAATAAGTGGTAAAAGAATTCTGGCACACAGAATAATAATACGGGCATTTAAACTACATATCTGTAAATAAAAGTGCTTTGGACTGTGTTTTTCAGTGTCACAAATGCAATCTCACAGCTACAGGTTTACCACAGAGGCCATCTCTGCATGAGCAGAGGGATCCAAGAACGGACATCTGACTCCAGATGCTGAGGCTCAAGTCATCTTCAACACTGCTGATACTTAACTGCACTATGCCTTTGCATGGAACAGCAGCAGCACTTGTACTGCTCCCACTAGCTAGGAATTGATAACAGCTTTTAACTAATCCAGTCAAAAACTTTATTTTCATACAGCTCATCTCTGAGTAAAGAAAGATCCCACAGTGGGTAGACTTGTGACACATACCCTGACAAAAGTGTGTCTGTAGAAAAATAAAGTTTCATGCTGACAAAGCAGGAAGAGAAAAATCCTGAAGAAATAGAGTGGGCAGTCTTTTTTGAGACACAGTAAGAAAGAACACTTTGCAAAACCTTTTTCAAACCCAAAAGAGTATGTACATTTAGAAAACTACAGCAATTCAAATTCAAATAAAAAGATCTTACCAATGAGTTTAATTTTTTTTGAATCATAACCTATCAGTATCATCACAGTTACAACAAGAAGAGACTGAAACTGAACACTTTCTTTGACATAGCTAAATGCAAAAAATCTCAGCTCCTGAAGCATCTTCTGCTCTAAGGGTCTTACACCAATGTGGAGAATTGGCTATGTGACCGAGGACATGTAGATCCTTTGCAGCTTACAGAGCATGATTTAGCAGAATATCGCACTCATCTTGTATAATAGCTGAGCTACGTGACAAAGGATGCATAGACCCTCTGCAGCTGATCAAGGCCTTATGCTGATACAGCGAGGACATGCTGGCCTTGGTGAGCAGTACAGTTAACAATAGAAAGCTTATGGTCGGGGCATGGAAAAAAGAGGAACTTAGGCATGGAAAAGAGGAACTTGCTGACCATAAAGGTAGAACTAGAGGGAGGGGTCGGCAGCAGTGCCGTAAAACACTCAGCTTGCGCCTTTTGGAATATGCATAAGCCTCATTAGCCACACTATATCTGTAATCCACGACTGATCAATAAACGGAAGCTTGCTGATCACTCATATTGAGCGTCCGGGCCTTCCTTCCGTCGCGACACACCAAGTTGACGTAATTCCTATGGCAACAACTTTTGTGTTTAGAAGATAATGACACTTCTGGAAGTTACTTATAATCTCAGCAACAAAAGCAGATATATTTTAAGTGGCTTGCATACCTTCAATATATTAATAAATTGCTGCTATCTTTTTTCTTTTGCTTGAAGCGTATAAAATCTCTTCCTAGTTTTTTTTTATTAAATTAGATTTGTTATTGATAGGAACTTTGTTCCTGTACTTTAAGTTGCCTAATTTCCTGACTACTTAGACAGCAGAAATGAAACATACTATTCTTCTGATAAATTCATTAAGCTTTGATTTTTTTTAAATCTGAACTTGTGAACTAAAACAAAAACTAATCTAAAATTAATAAAATTAATTTTTCATTGGAACACTTTCTGGTACACTTTTTGTTAATCTAATCATATAACATTAAGCTTTAAATCTGTGTTGTTGCTTAGCAATTGTGTGGCAATTAAAAATCTCCACAGAACAAATACTACATACAATTACAAATATTCCTTTATAAGAAAACCTGTTTACAGAAAGATAAAAGATACTGGCTTCACAACTAATCTCAGGCATCCAATGATCAGAGATGTTGATTTCTAACACTTACATTTAAATACGAAAACTGTAGCAAATCATATCACTGGAAATAAAAAATCTGACTCAGAAGGTGCTTTTATTTCATTTTGCTTTCTTTATTTTTTCTAGCAGCAATAACCTAGCCTGTAAGAAAAGAATATATCCTAAGGATATATTTTCTATAGGTCCCTGTGAGTAAAATCTGTTCTAACCCAGCCCAAACCAGTCCAGAGTGGATTTTCTAGGCCATACTCAGAAAACAACGACAGAGAGAGTGGGGACAATCCTTCTTCCATCAGAGGCAAACAGTTCAACTCAGTTTCTCATGCTCAGGGATGGGGACAGAAGGGTCACCAATGACTCCAAAAGCCCTACACCAGGGAGGAGTGTGGTGCCATGAAACAGTACACCATGCTGCACCTGTGAGATGGGCCCTGATAGAGTCAGCTGTGTCAGTGCTCTGTGATCTGAGATGTGATGGCATCACAATTAGAAATCACAGAATATTCTGAGTTGGAAGGGACCCAGAAGGACCAACTCTTAAGTGAACGACCCATAAAGGGATCAAACCAAAATTAGGCCATCTGGAAGCCAAGTGGAAAAGTGAGAACATCGCTTTCTGATGCGCAGCCCTTAACACAGGGTTGCATGTTCTTTATACTTGTGTTAGTGGGATTGCTTTTCTATTTGGCTGCCTGTCTCAGAGTCCAGAACTCAAAGTATGAATGTCTGTATGAAGATGTGCCCAAAACTTCTCTGAACATGCGTATATAGCACTTCAGCCTCTCATACCACTACATATCCTGCTGCACAAAAATAATTTTATGCCTTTTTAGTAACACATATATGTGGCAGGCACTGCAATGTAAGAAAAGTAATGCTTTGATTTTACTTTGGAATGGAGTTAGTTTATGATTTAATAACTATTTAAAATCTCCCCATTTCCAAGCTACCTCCAACCTTCAGTAGCTCTTAGGCCTTAGTAACCGGAGTGTACAGCTCTGTGCGCTATGTGTTTCTTTCATTAGAGACACTGACAGTGCTGGCAAGATCCAGGGAAAAACACAGTCTCAGCCAAGATTCAGTCTAAGGTTCTTTCTTTTATTCCCTTAGGCCTGAGCCAACAACTCTTGTCTTTGAGCAACTTCATATTCAGAAGAAACTCTGTCCTACTCTGACCTACACCAGCAATGACCCAGCCAACACATCAGCAGACAAAACTGCTGTAACCACCTCCACATGCTTTTGGTGTACAAACTCTTTGCTGTTAAGAACATCTGCTGCCTCTGTAGAATTTTTTGCATATTTTATTGCTGGGTTTGGCAAACATAATGCATACAATGGATTAGGGAACTGTGTTGCATGCGAGAGAATTGTTGTTAAAAAGGAGATATTTGAGGATGTATAGTGCCTGCCCTATTATTAGCTTTTAACAGTAGATGATTTGTATCTCAAGATATAATTGATGACTCTGGTAAAGCTAATAATTAAAATAAGCCATATTCACTGCTTCTAAAATTGAGCCTGTTAGATATTTAATCAGGTCTTTTACACAACCTCTGAAGGGTAAATTTATCCTCCCGAATCTTCCCTGCCACTTATTCATATTATTCATTATTTGTATTATTTATTACTTGTATATGCTAGTGACAGCTGGATAGTAGGTGTTGCCCCAGCTTTGAAAGACAGATGCTCTGAGGAGTGTATTGGACTCTGTGGAGCTGAGAGTCAAAAAAGAGAAATATTGCCAGGGCAAAATTAATAAACAGTGGGAATTTAAAACATACATATGTACATGTGTATGTATATATTAATCAGCTGGTTCTGTGGACGCTGCAGAACATTGAAATGGATTTTGTTTAAACAGTTGAAAAATGGTTTAGAAATATAATTATTCTATTCCCTAGTAGGGCTGTTTTTCATTTTGTTGTTATTGCCTTTAGTATGCATTCAGTCCTTAGAGAAAATTGTATCTGAGCTGCTGCATTTTCATGTGTGCAAATAATGAACTAGCTTGAATATGCTGCTGGAGTTAGATTTGGTTTTAATGTAATCCTTAACATGAAAATATCTCCAGTTCTAATTGTACCTTTAAAAGTCTTGAAATTTGCAATAAATTAATTTAGAATTTTAAGCAACACAAAGTAGGACTGTGACTTGGATTTTTGCTCATTAACTTTATGAGAGAATACTTTTAGAAAGAGCAGTCCTGGAGCACTTTATTAAATCTTGCTTGCACTTTTATTCTTTATACATGGTCTCTGCACACTTAGTAGCACTTGGTCAACTTCCATTTGCATCTGGTAACATTAAGATCAAAGGTGCTTCCATTTCCAAGGCATGTCTTTAGTCACATGGGTTTTACATATACAGTTAATAAATACATAGACTGAATTGCTTTTCTTCATTTTTTCTTTTCCTCTTATGCCAGTACTTCTTCTGTCCATGACTATGCCTTCTCCTTTTCTGAGTTGGACTTTTCCTCCTGGTACCAGTGCTGTTAACAACATTATTCTGAGCCCTAAATGTTCTTGCTTTCTGTGTGATTACTCTTTCTTGTCTTCCTCTTGTCACAAACCTTTGGTGGCAGCCTGCTCTCTTTTTTTTTTTTAGCTTGGATATATAACAAGAAAGAAATTACAAAAAAGTTAGGACAATTAGAAAGTGCTCGTTATGTTCTGCTTTGATTATCCAGTGCTTTAGATCACGCAGGCCAAATAGTGATCTCTGAAACCTTCAAAATATATCTTCAATGATGCTTTTTTAGAGCATAGGTCTGGCAAATCTGGCCCACGGTAACTGTGTCCTTGCTTAATGGCTATTTTAGTATGAGATCTTACTTACCCTTCCACTGGCCACCATATAAATTTTAGTCCAGATCCATCCAAGCATATTGGTCATCTGCTTAAACACAAATCAGTCAAGCCAACAGACAGGCAGAAGTTTCTGAAAATTAGCTATTCAGAAATGCCAAGGAGAGGATAGTATTTAATACTTCAGCTAAACACAGCCCTAAATTTACTGCATTTATGAGATAGAGGTTCACAGCCTGCAAGACTTTCACAGACTTGGATTCCTAGTGAAGCTCTTTGTAATAACAATTTCACAACAGAGAAGCAGAAGTTTACAGTGCTTTAAATGATCTAAGGCTAATTTTTCCTTCTCCCATATACTCTTCTCTTTAGGGTTTCTGCTTTCATTGCTAATCCTAATTTTCCTGTGCACTTTTTTATGATTTCTTTATAAATATAACAAAAGCATTTTCTTTTCTGGAAAGTTTGATATGTAATTTATTCTGTACACATTGTTCTGTGACAGTAGAGGTTTGTGTGCAGCCATACAATAATGGGATTAAGTCATTAATTCTTTTCATCAGTGAGCATGAGGTCACATTAATTTCTGTTGGACATTAAAATAATAGACGAATCATGAAATGCCTATACCCAACCCAGTTCTCAAGGCTGACAGAATTACATAGGCCGTCTTCGTTGCTCAGGGATTGATGTAATTTGCCATGACAAATGGCCCCATAACCCTTTAGGGATATGTTTGCTGAGTCAAAATATCCTAAAATAGCCTAGAATTTGTCTAGATAATGCTATAATGCTGTAAAATTTAAACAGTGTTAAAACATATAATGGAAAATAAAACTCGTCTGTGCTTTAAAATCAAATCTAAAATGATCCTGTATGCTGTTTTTTGTATGCTGCTGGAGTATTTTTAACAAAACATTATTACTATGGACTCTGTTGACCTCAACATCCTTTCATTTCACTCTGCATGAAATCTATATAGCCTTCTCCATAAAGACACATTTAAAGTTTGAATCTCAGAAACGCCCTTGCATCTTCTCTGGAGATCTTAGCCATATCTATAGAAAATTATAGGTGGTTCCACCTCTTTAATATTTATGCTGACAGTTTTTCTGTTCATTATAAAGGCAAAAGCACCTTCATCTTAAAGCTTTAGATGACATCATTCCAAATCTTTTGGACTTGATACGTGATTATTTTCTCACAGAGCACAAACTCTCAGCTGTTATCCAGTCAAGGTATTATATCAGTGCTCAAACCTGGTGTACTATTTCAAGCTCAGAACATCTAATTTCACAAAGCTAATGTACATTCCTGCTGAACAGGAGCACATGGCCATGGCTGAACTGGGAACTCCAGGGACTCTGGGTGTTAGGAATAACTAGCAGCCCAGTGGTTTTCCACTTTCTCCAACACAGACCAGTCATGCTCCAAACCCTCCTCCAGCTCTGTTGCCCTTCTCTGGACACATTCCAGCCTCTTGATGTCTGTCTTTCAGTGAAGGGCCCAAAACTGGATACAGGATTTCAGGTGCAGCCTCACCTGTGCCCAGTGCAGGGGGAGAGTCACTGCCCTGGTCTTTTTTTATTTCTGAAACCTAAGTCAGAAACATGTTCTCAAATATTAAATCAGTGTTGTTGTTAATTGGTGAATTCTGTTTGATGATCAGCTCCTTTTGACAGTTTTTAACAATTAAATACAATACCCTTCAGGGAACTGTAATAGGGTCACTGGCATCTTTTTCCGCCCTTAACAAGATGCAAGATACCTTATAACTGCAACTGTTTCTCTTCTGCCACATGGAACTTGTCCCATCAACTGTAGATTGATACTTCTTGGTTACTGTCAACATTTTTTTTTTCAAGGTTTCTGCCTATACATATTTTATTTGTATTTCATGTTACAGTTTCTTCAGTGCAACAGCCTGCATATTTCACAGTGAATAATTTTGCTACTCTTCAGGACATGGTGCTAACCTTCCCAATGCCTCTGTTTTATATGTCAGTCTTCACTGATGCTTGCTGCATTTGTCAATTATTAATGAAGATGGAGGCTAAAACCTGACATAATATTGATTTTTCTAAGTGATTTGCTTGAAATGTGTCCAATTTGATTCATGGATGGTTCATGTTTTTCTTGTTTACTTGTCAACAAATGATGACCAATCATTTTTCTTCCTTTCTACTTAGCTGACTTGTATATTACAGTAAGGCCAGTATTCTGGAGCCAAGAATATCTAATTTCTTTCTTTCAGCAGACACATATGTTCAATAGCTATAAGGACAGTTCTCCCCTGTTAGAATGAAGTGGCATTGACTGTAAGTTGGTCTGTCTGCGTGATGTACAAACTAATTCACAGTGGGTTGCAATCACCACCAGAATACTTGGGCAGTTGTTGCCAGGTTCCAGAGACATTTCCACCCCTGACAGCAGTCGCGGAGTTCAGGTAAATTAGGAGGCTGTTGTTACAGTGGCCTTATCTCCAGCAATACAACAAAAATAACCCACAGTAATATTCCCGAGCTCTAACTGAATTTTTTATTATTGTAGCAAACAACACTGAGTAGGGCGGGTAACATATAACTTAACAGTACTGCTTTTAGCACCCTGTTGAATGTTGTCTATTCCTGTAGCATATCTGAAAAGAACTCTGATAAATTAGGATGTTTTCAGGGCATATATTTTGCCAGACTATCACACTGAACTCAATAATCTTCAGAAAAACTTAGCACACTTTTATTTGCCCTGTTAGATTTTGATATTAACTGACTCCAACAAATACCATAATTTCCTGAATCTAATTGTTTTTTGCAAATCAGTAATTACCTCTTACTAACAAGTAGGTTTTTATTTTATGAATCAATTATTATTTTATTTAACTTTACAGTATGCTTTTTTTTTTTTTTTTATTCTGTTCTGAAATATCTGGGTTGGATTCAGTAAGTTCAGTTAGTTTTTGGAGGAATGGCCAAAATGAACTTGTACTTCTTCAAGATTTTAATGGACCAGACAAGACATTTTATTTTTACCTCAGTGTATGTTCAGAAGCAGGTAAAAGCAGTGTAAATTCAGAGGTAGGAGGAAGAGGGTTTGTTAGAAATTATAAATTGAACAGAAGCAGAAAATTTATTTTCTGTGCTGTGTAAAATCAAAGGTCATCTGACTTCAGTACTTTGAGATGGAGCGTAGAAGAGAGGCTAGTTATTAAAATAGATTAAACATCTGGGAAATAATTCTGTATTACAGAAAAGGGGTATGTCAGAATGGTTATTTCCTCCACTAAGTTAGTTCCCTCAATTACTTTGGGGAGTTAACATGAATAAATATGATATTAGATTTTAGTACAGCATTCAGATTCCACCATGTAACCAAAAGAAGGCCGGTGGTGTCCTGGGCTGCCCTAGGAGGAGTGTTGCCCGCAGGTCAAGGAAGGTGAGCCATCTCTTCTATTCAGCACTGCTGAGGTCAGAGCTGGAGTGCTGCATCCAGATCTGGGCTCTCCAGTACAGAACAGACACAGAAAGAGAGTTGGACTGGGGACTCCAGCAAAATGCATGAAGATGTTAAGGGTTGGAGGATCTCCTATAAAAGGAAAGCCTGAGAGATGTGGGAGTGTTCATCCTGGAGAAGAGAAGGCTCAGGGGAATCTCACCAAGGTACATAAACACCTGCAGGGAGGGTGCAAGGAGGATGGATCCAGGCTCTTTCCAGTGGTACCCAGTGACAGCACAGAGGCGATGGGCACACACTGAAACACAGGAGGTTCCCGCTGAACATCAGGAAACTCCTTTTCCCTGTGAGGGTGACCGAGCACTGGCACAGGTTGCCCAGAGAGGTGGTGGCATCTCCATCCTTGGAGATATTAAAGAACCATCTGGACATGGTCCTGGGAAACTGGGTCTATGTGGCACTGCTGGACCAGTGAGGTTGGACCAGATGACAACCAGAAGACCCTTACAACATTTCCATTGTTCTGTACTTCTGTCAACAATAAAATTAAGCACTTTAGGTAGCTGAGATAAAAGTTCTTTGATGAAACAGATTTTCTGGATGCTTCTCATTCCTTCTAATAGGAAGAGAAGTCCACAAAAAGATCTGTAATCCTGACTGGGAAATACACTGTTTTCACACATCCTTATTTTGAGCTATTTATTTAAGTGTTCCTACCCCTGAGCTACAAAAAAAAAAAAAAAAAAAACCAAACCAAAAACCAAAAAACCCCGAACAAACAAACAAAAAACCAACCAGCCCAAACCAAAAAAGGGCTTTCTTTGGATTCTATGGTTGTACAAAATCACAATAACATCCTGCAGAACTAAGAGGAGCAAGTTTTTGTAAGCTTTTGCAGTACCACCTTCCAACTGATTGTAACTACCTGATAGGTCAAAAGGTCCACTTCTGCCACTCCTGCACATAAGTTAATGTTATAAGAGTATAAAAGTGAGAAGAAACCCAGCAACAGAAAATAGACTTTGGTGTTTGGTGTTTAGCTTTTGTTTTCCTGAGCATTTGGAGATATTTTTGTACATAAGTCCCAAAATGTTGAAGCTTCTGTTTAGTTTATTCACTCTAAGATTTAGATAATATAGTTTGCTTTTTAATGGCCATTCTATAGCCCAGTTTGTATTTTCAGATTTAATATTCAATATGAATACTTTTCAAGCCACAGGTTGAATAATTTTTCTTTTTCAGCTTGTAATACAAGGTACCCTCTGACACACAGAGAAGCAATGAAAGTAATGCACATCATTATTTTTTTGAAATGAGAGAATAATTCTGATTATTTGAATTATTGTCAGGAGTGCTATTCATCAGCAGTAACAGTTTTTAATATAGCTAAGGAAAAACAGTTTAGCTGCATATGGATTTTTTTTAAATTAACTCTTTTAAGATTGGAATTATCAGTCTTGTTTTTTTAAGCTATAATTTCAGCATGGCAGTTAAAGAAGTGAAGCATACCAGCAGCAAACGTAGGGTCACTTACATACAGATTGATTTTCCACTTCCCAGGTTACAGTCACCTTATGCCAAAAATAGTAGATGTCGCTTTCAAGGACAAATCGAGTTGTGTGAGAACAAAACTCTTACCCTGTGTATTACTCACGACTTAGTTCGGTGACTATAGGACCTTCAGAAAAAAACATGGATATGTAAGGGTCTTATTCAACATCCAATGAAGCCAGAAAAAAGATTTCATCGATTCACTGGTTTATAGCACCACATGCACATGATTCCCAAATACTTAGTATCACTCCAGTATGCATCAGATTTACAGTGTCTGCTTTGTCTCAGTAATTGCTTCAAAGTCCAGGTAGAAAAAGAGACCAAAATATCTAGAGAACCACAGATAAAATTTTTATTAAAAGACGTGGAAATTATACTGTTGTTATTCATTCATAAGAACAAAGATCAGCAACCTGACTGCTACAGCCTATCGGCATGCTTCTTGCCTTTCATTTTAGTTATCACACTGTGATTCTAAATGTTATTAATGCTGGAATTATTCTCATTCATATAGTGTACAGTCTACTTGTATAAATAATGACATTTACAGGTATGGAAGAGTACTTGTCCCATAATGATAATTTAAGGTCACTTTAACTGCGGTATGCTCATGCATTGCAGGCCAGAATTAAGTGAATAAGGAATGAAAATCAGAAAAATTAAAAATTCCTTTCTTCATAGCTTATTTTGTGCATATTAACTTCCTTCAAGTCTTCACTGATCTCTACTGAAAAATGACTAAAGTTTTGAAATGTGAATTTATTCTTACTAGAAGATCCTGTCTTTTAAACATCTGTTCATAGAATGAATCAAGTTGTATAAACTTTAAAGACATACAAAATCCTAAAGCAAGCATAGAATTTCCTTTTTTACTATGCAAAGATTATGTGTACTGGTCAAACTGTCAGGGTCCCAAAAAAGTCCTTTTGAAGGCGTATATGTAGTTCAAGAATAGAATACAGTACTAATACACATGGTTTAAAGCACTTACTCCAGCTTCATACTGCCCTTTGAACTCTTCCTGGTGTTGAACCTGTATCTCCATTCTAACGTAAATTCACTTTTTGTTTGAATAGAGAACAATCAGTTTCTCTCCTCCCCACACCCTAACCCCAATTCCTTCAGTCTTTCCCCAGAATGCTCCTGTTCTAGATCTCTGATCATTTTAGTTTCTTTAAACTTAAAACTGTTGTGTAGACTGAACAAATCGCTTCCCATGTCATTTATGTGCACTTGGTTTGTACATGTCTCTTGATAATACATTTGACTGTTTTGCCATGATGTGATGTTGATGACTCCAGCACAACATCTGACTGTTAGTAAATGCAAGTTAATTTCTGCACAACTCATTGCTTGGCAGTGCAGCCAATTATTTCTACCTGCTACACACAAGCTGCTCCCTCTTTCTCTTATCTGTCAAGGTCATTCTGTGTTCTTGCCTTGTAAAAGACTCACGTTTAGTATCACCTGAAAATGTAGCACACTGTTTCTCCATCAGCCAAATGACTAATGGAAATACTGAGTAGCATCAGATTCAGGACAGGGTCCATAAAATCTCACTTGAAACACACCTCTTTCTCACTCTGAGGAGTAAACCAGCTCTAATTGTGGCTGTACCACTGAATGTTATATCGTAATTCTTGTTACTCATCAGTTTGTATCTTGGAGTTTTTCCAGTTTCTCTCTTTTTTACCCTGCTAAAATTTGGGAGCTCTTTCATTGTGTCCTACAGGTTGCTTTCCTCCTTTGCATTCTTGACTGCCTCATGGTTACTTATCAGAGCCAAACCTAGAAGAGTCCCAGCCATAATTAACATAATCTGATAAAGCTGTGTTGTTTGTGTGGTGCCTGACACACTGAGAAAACCTCAAAAATGCTATAAAAAACAAATGTCCTGCTGTTGACTCAAGGTTCTAAGTTACGGTCCTCCCAACTGAAAATGATGGGGCGTTATTAACCCTTTCCAAAATTATGTGCATAACTTCAGCTACCATAGGTTAATCCAAAAGTTTAGGACACCTTATTTATACGTATCAGCTTCATAGCAGAATAACTGAGGACAGGTCTGACATCCTCAATTAGCTTTTCATTAAACACAGTAACTGCAGAACTCTAGTGGGCTGGTTATTAGACCATAGCCAAAAAATGGTTCTCTGAATTTACACCTGAAGTTCCATGCTGGAATTTTTCAAAACATAGAATCTCACAATCAAAGGAAATTGTGATACCTTTGTCAAAATGTCATATTAATGTATGGAGGGTAAAAGAAGTCTTGAGTACAGCTTTTGGTATTACGTCCTCGATTCTTTAATCCTTCAAGAAAAACTAACATGGAGGAACAATCATGGTAAAAGCGATGCTTTTGTTTTTAACGTTTTAACACTGTGTGACTTTGTAATGACATGCAAAAAATTCAACCACTCTGGTTTTCTTTTCTTGTTGCAGTACGTATTGAAATTTGTCCTAAATCAGCTTTTGGTTTAGGACTTACAGCATAGATATTCCATTTCTAAACAAAATAGAGCTCAAAACAAGGTTTTATTTTAATTAGTGAATTAATTTTATTAATTTTAATTTTTTACTGTACTCTGTTGTCATAGAAAATAGCTGTGTGGATACAGGTGGTGATGCAAAACTCCCTCCCCAACAATTATTTTAGCATTCTGTTTAATCTCCACTGCAGCAAGAATAAAGAAACAGCAACAACAAAAAATCAGATATTCATGAACACTACTGAAAACTAGTATGGCCAGCTCTGCCTTTCAGAAACACACCAACATCATCAAACAATAGGGGTACATATCTTTGTTACCTACCAGAATTACAGCCCAAGGTAAGACATTCAATAAAATATTTGTATATACAACTCATAATATCCTGGCAGAAGTTAGGCTGACCTGTGCTGTTGGGGGAAGAAATTTGAAAAATTGCTTTCCATCTCACTTTACAGACAAGAAGGTATACAAAGGGTAGAGGACCTATTTATACTGTAATTTGAGGAATATCTGAAAGAAAACAACATGAGAGCAATTCTGGGCAGCTTTAAAAAGCTAAAGATAACAAGCATACACACAGACCCTATTTCTGATTGAAATAACAAGTCTCAGTGAAAATGAACTTACACTGTAGACAAGTACAATTCAGTAAGGTAATTTTCTGTATAACTGTTCCTGTTTTCTGCACTCACATTTCATGATCTGGACTATAGAAGCTTGCATGGAGAATACTATGTAATATGCTATACAGAACATGGAAAATCAAAGTGCTTTCACCAGTAGCTCTTACTGCAAAAGAACAAAGGGGTAACAAAGCAGGATATTCAACTAAAGAAGTACAGAATACATTGGGTTAATTTAATTGATTATTGAAATTTTCCATGGTAGAATGTAGATTGAATGTAGATTTTCTGGTTATGGAAAATAGTTAAATTCTTCAAATCCGAAAACATAAAATTACACTTTCTTTTGTGACAAGTTATTTTAAAGGACTCAACAGTACAGAGGTGTTGTGCTAGGAGCTTTTCTGTCATTCATTTCATCAAGAGGAATTTACATATGGCGACCCAGTAAATCAGTTTCTTAAGAGAGGCAAAAATTCATAGGTGGTTACCGAGTTCCTGTGAAGTTCAAGTAAAAAGGTAACTACAATGCTTTGAGTAGGGGTATACATGGATTAAAGTTAATTCCATCTGAAATTAGTTTTGGAGACTGTTGATGAAAACAGAGCCATTTTTATCCCCATATATAAGGGAAACTCAGAATCTGCAGGACTACAGTCAAGACAGAAGAAGATTCCTCTTTTAAAACTGACTTTAATTAAGAAATGTTTGTCTCTCTGACATGAAGAAGTTATAAGCTGAAATTAACCACTAAGTTCCTGAGTTTGGAGCATACTAAATTCGAGGTGATTCAACCACCTCAGCAAAGCAACTGGAAAACTCAGGATGTAATTGCAAGTCCCTTGGATATCTAAAATTTTCCTGTCTTACTTTGCTTCCTCCCCTCCTCCACTACCCCCAGTTAAGGACTTCTAATGCTCAGCTTTTTATATCTTTGCCAGGATATCACTTGCTGAGATGTCCGGGGCATGTTTCCTTTCACTATATTTAGAACACCCTTTTTGATAGCTGCTGCTGTGTCAACCTCAGAAGGATGTTTTGTGATTCTGTAGGGCACCTGAATGCAGCAGTCAGGTTTCCAAGCAAATGTCTAGATATGGTTATAACACTGAAGTCCACTTTTTTTTTAAAGACAAACCAACATATTGCCATCTGTCTTTATAAACAGATTGGAGGGGATGAATTAGCTGTGTGACATTTGAGCGTGATAGATTCTCTTCACAAATACTCTTCAAGAAGCTTGTAGCTGAGTTTAGATCAACTGGAGAAGAGCCATATGGCTCTCTTATTGAATCACCAATGGCTTTAAAATGAATTGTGACTTGCTGGCACATACTTGACTGAACATTTTTATTACTTGCCATCACTCTAGTAGATTTTCAATCAGGTCAGATTTATGGGTTTTCTATCACAGTTCTAATATATTGTTATTTCTTTATATAAGAATTAGAGTATGCAAAGAAAGTTTATGTGAAACAAACTTGCTTCTATTTTTATGAAAAGTATACTGATGATCTTCACTAAGACATTATACTTTGTAAACCATTGGCTTTAGTTATATTGTGTTAGTAAGTATAGTGACACGTTCAATTTTACATACCTTTCTTTTTAGCCATATTTCTAGTTGGCTGTATTTACTCTTCTGTCAAGTCAGCACCATTTTTTCGAGTAGAAGAAAGAAAACCCATTCTGTATTCATAAGAGGATATAAGAAATTTGCAATTAGTAAAATAGCAAAAGAAATACATAGACATTCAATATCATTATCATGCTTCTAATGGCAACACTGTCACTTCAGTTAGACAACTTCTGTGCTATTCCTCCTCTTCTGATAGCCCCTGCTTCCTGCCCCATCTCCCAGAAGCAACTTTGAAAGATGTATTTTATCCAGTCTGTCGTGTTTGCCAGAAGCCACTCTCACCACTTCTCACCACAAGAGAGCTGTGAAGTGGGGCTGTCAGTTTCCATTGAGAATGAGTGTAGTTTCCCCCCGAAATTTGAAACCTTCACAGAGTGGATTCAAACTCTTAATAGACCTTGTATCTCCCAATCTTAGCTCAACTCCCTCCTCAGATTCTGTACTACATCTCCTGTTTGCTCCCTCTTCAAGTATGACACAGAGGGCGGACAGCCTTCTTTGCAGTTTCTGCCATATGGAAGGAGCTTCCTGTGCCTCTTTACTGCATTTCATCAGAAGTATCTCCACTCAGATACCCCCCCAAACACCATTTTATAAATATGTTTATTGTTCTCTCTTGCTAGAATGTAGGGTTTTTCTTAGCACCTCTTTTTTTTCTATTATTTTTGATGTGATAATAGTGTATTTCAAGCTAAAAAATATCCTGCAGTATATTTTATATATATAGTTCTCTGGAAAGAGAAATAGATTGTGTACATGCCATGTCATACACTGCTCATTCTTATGCTTTGTGCGACACCTTGTTCTCAACTAATTAATCTTCCAATGATTATTTTGTAAACCTTGCCTTTTATCTATCGTTCTGGATTTTTTTCCCTCTGTGTCTTCTCTTTGCCTCTCTGTTATCTGTGCATTTTATGACTGAAAAAACAAATTAAATAACTGCAACTGTTTATACTTCTGTTAAACACTTTCAGTATTTTTAGTGGTGAGTATGGTTTCAAAGGTCTTCAGGAACACCTGGTTAAAGTCGTACTAGGCTCGATAATATTCCTTTATAGTTTTTCAAAGTAGATTAGCCATCTTCAACTCATTGCATAATTTTCTTCAGAAGTTCTAGGCCAGATTCTACTAGTGGATACTGGAAACATGTAACACTATCAAAATCTGAGTACTCATACTTCTGCACAGTAACTTTAAATTTTCTCGGGTTGTTCCTCAAGCCATGCATAACCACAAACAGTTGGGTAATGGAGCTCTTTCTTGAAAATTGATAGCTTTGGAAATTGATTTCAGTTGGAACAAAGTACTCCTGCTTTATTTAGAGCACTCTGAACAGAAATATATACACAATACTGTCCAAACCCCAAATTATTAAGTTCTGTAAACTTAAAAGAAACTGTGTTTTCTGGAGCTAGTCAGAACAACTCAGCAATATTGTTTACGTACATAAGTGTCTTTTCTTAAGATGTAATTTCTCTTTTGCATGGATAGATTATTTTGCTGATATGCAAAAGATTGCATATGGAAATTTTATTTCCACTAGCTTTAAGTTATGCATGTTTTATATTTAAATAGGGTGTGTAGGTTTCAAGTTCCTTTAAATTTGAACAAGCACTGATGACTTTCTAAATTTATATCTCTAATTCTGAATACGCAAACACCAAAAAATCCTCTAGGCTTTTTTTTTTTTAAATCAAACATGATTATACAGTGACCTCCACTACTAGTTGTCTAATCCAGTCTTCCAGGAGAGCGCTGAGTTCCCTCTTATGAGTCATCAAGTCAGCTGTAGTCAGAGTGCTTTCAATAGCAGTTAACAATGCTGAGCATCTTTTAGAAGGCATTTTTGCATGGTGTAGGCTCAAACTGGTAAAAGACTAATATCTATATATTCATATGCAAAATATTCTCTTTAGCTATTTCAAGGGAATCTTAAAAAACTCCACTAGTTACTGTTTTGCAAGGAAACATGAAAAGATGTTTAAGGATGACTGCTCTAGTTTAATTTCTAAATGCTTTTGATATAGCAGTGGTCTTACAATTCCCCTGATATCCCTCTGTGTTTCAAATAGAACCATTTTTTCCCCAATAACCACTCAATAACAGTTAACTGAGATAATTTCAAAAGAAATATTTTTTGAGCTTAAAAACTGGAATGGAGTCTGATTTCCATTAACAACGGCATAAGTATCATCTAATCTCCCTCTGAGCCTTTCTTTCTCTTTTCCACACATGCATAACATGGTATTCTTGGGCAAACTAATTTTCAATAGCTTATGCCAACAGAATTCATAAGCTACGAGATTTGAGTTTTCTGTTTCAAAATTAAATACCACCTGTAGGAAGTCTGAAATCACTAAGCCAAATTTTTTTCAACTCTGCCCACAAAGATCTGAAAACACACTTTGCTGATATTGTAAAAAAGTCTTGAATTTAATGAAAGGTTTCTATTTCTTTGTTATTCTCTGCAATGTATTCAGCTGATAGCAAAATTATTGCATATTTCATGCAGAAATTTGTAATTATTTTCAGGTGAGGAGGTATTCTGAGTTATTCACTATGGACTAGTTTGGAGTTTAACTATGATTTTCTATGAACTCAGAGAGGATGTGAGTTGATAAGGATGACAGCATGCAGTATGGGAAGTAATCCAGGAAGAGAATCAAGGGCAAAACGACAGCAGAGTTCTCTGTGTTATCAACAGTGGCTGAGGTGTGCTCACAGCTGAGATCCCTTCTTTGGTACGCTGATTGCAGTTCATCTGATGGATTGGATTTGTTTTAAATGAAAAATAGTGGTAGTTTCAATTAAAGGAATTGCTTCTGAGTCATGATGAGCAATGACATTCATTAGTGATATACATGTTATTAGCTAGTTTGATTCTGGTTCAAACATCACCATTTTATGTGATTGTTGTAAAATGGTTACAGCCTAGGTGACCTATTTTAGATTTGCTTTGAAGGAGACACTGCTCTGGGTTTTAAATCCCCAGAGAATTCAGTTGCATTTTTCATACAGGATCATGTTATATTATTCAAAAATAACACTAAATTAGTGAAGTTTGTCTTACCTGCTTACTGTCAAGCAATTAACTGCTGATATCTTTGTGTTCTGCTGGTATTCATAATGGTGAATGGACAGAGAGGAGTAAAACCACTGTTACACAAATTGCTGCTCAGAAAGAGTAGCTAAGAGAACCCTAACCCACACATTTCCCAAAATCCTTCCATCCTTCCCTGGAAATCATCATTGAACCTCTGCTGACCATAGGGCTTGTAGATTTCCTTCCCTGCAGTGTTATTTGCAATGTCCATTCCAACCAGTGTGTCTCTGTAATTGCAAGAATACAAGCCCAGAGGAAGGAAAACAAGTGCATGTGTATGGAACATCAGACTTATACATTAAAATCTTCCTCCAGAGTTCCAGGGCCAGTTCATTGGAAAGAGCCGTTGTGTTTCATAGCACATTAAATACTTAAGGTTTAGTTAAGTCTGAAACAAGTTATTAATGACGTATTGAGGTAGTGGGAACCATTTAAGTCAGGCCCAGGAGTTATTAACATCTTTTAAATGACTCATTTTTCTGAGAAGAAGGGCTAAGTTCTTTCCTTCTTGGATAAATGAATAATAAGTGAGCACAGGGACAATTTTTCATCTAAATGATTCCAAAGACTGGTCTGTATTACAAGGAAATTACACATTCTCCTATCCTGGTCAGCCTTCTGCAAGTAGAGCCCTTTGAAAACCAGCTAAGAATCTTTGAAACACCTACCAGTTTCATATGAGGTAAAAGAAAACTCAGAGCCGACCAAACGAGATGGTTTCTCTTTCTGCTCACAGATTTTAGGAACATTGCAAACAAATTATCTGGGTCTTTAAAAGTTAATACCATCTTGAGAACAACTGAAAACTGCAGGATTCCCTTTCACAAGATGGCCATCCTTTCTTCAGTACTCTTGGGGATATTTGCACACATGTCCTTACTTAGATTGCAAATTAGGGGATACTAATGTGGGAGTCAGCGATGAAGAAGTATTTCTAGTAACCTGTATTAACTTACAACACTGCCTGGTATGTATTAGTAAGATTATGGGAGGCCTGTAACTGTTTATAATTACAAGCAGATACTAACCTAGTAAGTTTTTAAAAATCCTGAGCCCCAGACTTCTTTGGAAAATTTCCCCAGGCCTTCACTCTACTTAACATCCTCAGCACATAACACATAACATAATCCTGAACAACAAATCTAAATCTGTTTGAAACCTAAAATCGTTATTTCTTATCATGTCTACCATAAGGTGAGGAGAACAATTTCTTCCATGTTTCTTCTTAGATTAAGGAACTGCAGTTTATTCAAGAATTTCTCATCCAGTCTTTTCTTCAGTATCTCTGGTAATTCCTTCCCCTTTTCATGAAATGTTTTGTGTTTGGCTCCATTTTTCTTGAAGCGAAGTTGTCCAGATCTGGACAGAACAGTCTAAACAGTCAGGCTTTACCTGAGCCCTTTCACAGCAGAAGTCAAGACAGAAAGAGGTCTCATACCTTATTTTACAAGTACGGAGCAGAGGCTTGCAGAGATCAGCAACATGGCCTGGAAAAGGCACGAAGGAAAGTTTTGTCAAAGTTGGGAAGATAATGCTGGCTCTTGAGTTCCAACTAAATGCTTAAATCACAGACCATTCATTTTCTCAAAGATTAGGCAGTAAATAAAAGCTAAAAAAAAAAAGTAAATGTTTAAAAATTAAATTCTTGGTATTAAAATTGAGTTGACCGGAAGATGAGTCCCATTCTCTGGTAGCATTTGTCAATCCACAGTTGGGATTTATTCTTCAGTGGATTAAAAAATTACTTTCTGAGCTTCTTTATTAAAATTAAATTCTAGAAGGGAACACTGTAACTCTATCACAATTTATAGTTTCATGGTTAGGGTACTGACCTCAGACGTCAGGCTTAACTCTCTGCCTCTAGGTTTTTTACTCTGGAAAACTTCAAATTAAGCAGAGCAAGGATTTGACCTCAGGTTTACCATGTCACAGGTCAGTAATAAAATAGTTTCAAAAAACTTTTAACATGAACTTCTGTATTTCAGTAAAAGGAAACAGCAGGATATTTCACCAAAATTTATGTCACAATCAGATAAAATTTTGAGCAGGAGCCATAACCATATGTGAAAGAAAAAGAAATCTGAATGGATAACAACCATGGAGTTATGTGGATCATTCTGAGACTGAGTAAAGGATAAAAAGTCCCACTATCTACCTATATGTGGAGATAAGCACTCCATCATTCATTTGCGTTTTCTGTACTGGTCTCTGCATCACTTTACAGAGAAGTTATAGAAATACGGTAACACTGGGTACCTGGGTAGAACAGGTTTCATTTTATGGTCCTCCTTTTTATTTTCTTTTCTTTCACTGTCTACCTGGGCAACCCATGCCAGTACTTGGTCACCGTCACAGTGAAAAGTGTTTTATGGTGCTCAGATTGTGCTTCCTCTGCTTGTACAGTTCATGCCTGTTGTGTCTTGTCCTGTCACTGGAAAATACTGAAAAGGACCTGGAGCCATCTCCTGTACACTCCCCCTTCAGATATTTGAACATATTGGTGAGGTCCCCTGTGAACCTTCTCCTCTCTGGACTGAATAATCCCAGCTCTCTCAGCCTCTTCTCAAGCAATAGAAGCTTCAAGGCCTTAATCCCTTTCAGGGACCATCATTGGGCTCTTTGATACTTGTCTTGCTTGTACTGGGAAGCCAAGAGCTGGACACAGTGCTCATATGACCCTAATGAGAGACTTTCAGACATCCTTCTCTGTTAGAGAAGGTTGGACTCAGCAAAATATATGAAGTGAAACAACATTTAAAAATTCTGTATCACCAACATTCTCAGTCAAACAAGTTTTTCTTGCACATGAGGCTGCTGCAGCTTAACCCCAGCCCAGCCCCAGGCAGCCACTTGCTCACTCCTCCACCAGCTGGACCAGGGCGAGATTGAGGAGGGTAAAAACTACAAAACTCATGGGTTGAGATGCAGACAGTTCAATAAGGAAAGCAAAAGCCGTGCACACAAGCAAAGCAACACAAGGAATGAATTCCCTGCTTCCCATGGTTGGGCAGGTGTTCAGCCATCCCCAGCAGGGCAGGGCCCCATCACACTGATGGTGACTTGGGAGGTCAAACCCCATCAGTCCAACATCCCCTCCTCCCTCCTTCTTCCCCCCACTTTTTACACTGAGCCTGATGCCACAAGGTCTGGAATATCCCTTTAGTCAGTTTGGGGTCACCTTTCCTGGCTGTGTCTTTTCCCAGGTTCCCAGGTACCCCCAGCCTTTTCCCCAGTGTGGCAGTAAGAAAAGCAGGAAAGGCCTTGGCCCAGTGCAATCCCTGCTCAGCAGTAACAAAAACATCTCTGCATTATCAACCCTGTGTTCAGCACAAATCCAAAACACAGCCCCATACCTGCCACTGGGAAGAAAACTAACTCTACACCAGCCAAAATGAGCACAGAGGCACAAACAGTATTATATACTTCACAGTTTACCTACTTGAATTAATGGCTTTGATTCAACTAGGTGAGAAAATGTGGAATCTGCTTAGGTGTAGAGGGGGCAAATCCTTCTGTAAATGCCTCTATCACAACACTGCATTTAACCTAATGGAGATGTATTTGGATATCTACCACAGCATTATAGTAATTGAAGAAAAAAAACATACATAGCGGTAACTGAATGTTATGGACAGATAGCTTTCTACCTCTCTCCACAAAAAAAAAAAAGGAAAAAAAAAAAAAAAAAAGAAAAACCAAACCAAAACCCAAAAACCAAACAAAAAATGAAGGAGGAAGGTATTGCCAAATCTTAAATACTTAACTTCCGTTTTCTATTAATGTGCTTAAAATAGCATGGATCTTTTGAACAAAATGAAGTGCGATATAATTAAGGAAACCAAACCTGTTGAAAGCAATGCCAATAGAGAAGAGAGATTTTGTCTTAGGTGCACTACCAATTCCTATTATCTAGAAAATTAGATAAGCATGTCTGACCCATTTAACCAAGACGGAAAAAGGACAGAGAGATTCAGAATTCGACTCATTGAAAGCCTAGAAGAGAAAAGAAGAAATTTGACTTCCATTTACCAAGCGTTCTTAAAAACTTTCTCTTGTCCAAAAAAGATACAAGATACAATTTACATCCCCTTCAGAAAGGAGCATCTATAATGACGGAGAGAGCTATAAACAAAAAGCAAATCCTTCCCAGCTGCTCAGACCATACAGCTCATTTTCGGACAGCCTGTAACCTGTAAGAGGAGACTGAGGAACTTACAAAAGAACAAGAGAAGCACAGAATTGTCTTTCTCCTCATATATCCTTCTCCCTCATGGCAGTCACTGGCTTAAGGACCTTTGAGTAGGCAACCAGATGACGGTGTTTTGTGGAGCTTGCCTCTATAAATTTTTCTAATCTATTTCTGAACCCATTTAGTCTGCTGACCTCCCCAACCCTCTACAGAACTACGTTCCATAATTTACACGTTAAGTGATAAAGTATTTCTGCTGAGTGTTTTAAACTTTGTGATTGATTGGGTGACCCTCAGCTCTTGTTTTATAAGAAATAGTGAATGATCACTTCTTATTCACTTTCTTCAAACTATTACAGATTTTATAGAGCCCTCTCATATATATTGTTGCCTCCTGTCCAGGTTGAAGTCTCCTAGCCCTACATGCCCCCTCATGCAAATTCTGTTTCGTGCTATGGTTTTGTCTTTTGGCCTTTATCTTTTCCTTTTATACTTTGTAGTTTTATCATAACTTTCTGACTACAAAATGAGGGCTACCAGAGTGGCACTAAATATTCAGAATGTAGGTATGTTTTATATTTATTGTAGCATAGGGTCATAGAATGATAGAATGGCTTGGGTTGGAAGGGACCTTAAAGATCATGCAGTTCCAACGCCCCTGCTATAGACAGGGACACCTTCCACTAGACCAGGTTGCTCAGAACGCCATCCAACATGGCCTTGAACACTTCCAGGAATGGGACAGCCACAGTTTCTCTGGGCAGCCTGTTCCAGTTCTTCAGAATTCTCAAACTAAAGAATTTTTCCTAATATCTGATCTAAACCTAGTTTCAGTTTGAAGCCACTTCCCCTTTTCCTGTCACTACATGGCCTTGTCAAAAGTCCCTCTCCATCTTTCTTGTGGGCTCCCTTCAGGTACTGGAAGGCCACAATTAGGTCACCCCAAAGCCTTCTCTTCTCCAGGCTGAACAATCCCAATTCTCTCAGCCTTTCCTCATAGCAGAGCTGCTCCATCCCTCTGATCACCTTGGTGGCCTCCTCTGGACTCTCCAACAGCTCCATGTCCTTCCTGTGCTGGGACCCCAGAGCTGGAGGCAGCTCTGCAGGTGGGGTCTCACCAGAGCAGGGCAGAGGGGCAGAATCCCCTCCCGCCCCTGCTGCCCACGGGGCTTTGGATGCAGCCCAGGACACACTTGGCTTTCTGGGCTGGGAGTGCCCATGGCCGGCTCATGTCCAGCTCTCACCCCAGCACCCCCAAGTCCTTCTGGGCAGGGCTGCTCTGGATCTGTTCATGCCCAGCCTGGGTTGGCACCAGGGGTTGTCCCAACCCAGGTGCAGCGCCAGCACCTGGCCTTGTTAAACCTCATGAGATTCCCATGGGCCATTCCTTTATCCTTTCCAGAGTAATGTTTTTCACTTTTTTTGTTCCTTTCTTGATAATTCTTACTTTGATTCTTGATTGCTGCTTGGCAATGAGCAGAACATTTCAAGAGAGGTGCCCCAGAGACAAAAAATTCCTTTCCAGAATGGCAAAAGCTAATTTAGGAGTAGCAAGAACAAATGCTGAGCCTAGGGATATTCTATCACTGGTAAGGGATAGTCTTTCATGACTAGTAGCAGCCCAGAATGACGAGGCATCTCATGGTTGGGTTTGCAGCATAAGAAAGGATCATTTCATGTGTGTATCAGCACCCAACAGATTGTACTTGAGGGTGGAGAGTATCACCAAAGGCTGTAAGGAGCACTGTGCAGCCTCTGCACCAATCTCTGGCCCCCCAAACACCTGCAGATGTCACCACAGAGTTCCTCTGTCATCCTCTAAATTTTGGGTTATGCCCACAATGCTGGGAGGAGGAACAAAAGCTGAAGGTGGCTCCTTACTCTTCCTGCAGCTTCTTAGGCTATAAACCAGTCACTGGTTTCAGTTATATGCTAGATCAAAGCTACAGACATGACTTCACCTGCTTCCTAAAGATGAATAACAAATGTTCCCATGTATTTAATTCAGGCTTGGAATAAGCAGCTGCTTCTCTCACCACAATGTGTTTGCATACAGTAGATTGAACTCATCCCAACAGAAAACTGAGATCCAAGAAGGGAGGAAAGATCAAGAAAATAGTGGATCAATGTGTATTATAGAAAAGCATTTCTCTAGATAGACAGTAACAATTTCTTACTCTGTTCCTAGACATCTCCAACACTTTTTGTCTTTCTAACATTTTTTTTCCACAAGTCACATACTCTCAAAATATCCTATCACAACAGTTTTTTACTGAAAATGCATTTTCTGTAAAAATCTAAATGATATGCAGGAATGTTTCGAACCTGCAGGAACGGACTTTTTCTTTCCATAGAAAAGTAAGGTAAAAACAATACTATGCTCTATCTCAAACATAATTGGAATGAGTTTTTAGAAAAATAAAGGTGGTGTTTTTTAGGTCAACAAAGCAATACACAATATTTCCCATGTCACATTTCCTCATGGAAGATGGAGTTCAGACTACCTTTTTTTTTTGTTCTTGTCAATTATGGCTTTATCTCCTATAAATACACAGGAAGGGCTATATTTGATTCCCTTGATTTGTGGTATTGCTTAGTGAATTGGAAGACAGGGCCCAGCCAGGGAGATTTGCCTGTAGGAGAAGATGGGAATATCAGGCTCCCAAAATTACATGCTGCCTCTGGCTAGATTTCTAAACTATGACATGGGAATGATTCGCAATCCCAGGTCTACTTGCTTGCAGTGTGACATCTTGGGAAAGGCATGTTACTCTTCTATGCCTGAAAGGCAATGCAAATATAGCAGTAGTTTTTAAGAACCAAGTCAGAGAAGCCACTGACTACTGTTTTTAAAATTCTGACTCCTAATGTATTATAGAAAACTGGTATATTATTATTAGCACAATGTCTTAAACAAGGTTGGATGAGTGGACAGACCATCTTGGGCTGCAACTTACAATGAAAGAGAGAACCACACTGTGTCAGAAAGGAGAGACTGTCCAGCCTGCCTACAGATTTTTACAGGGCAACAGGCGTATTGCACTTGCTAACCTCCACATGTTTTGGTACACATTAGTGCCTAGGTTTTTTCATCTGTTGGATGTACATATAAAAGAACCATTTTCCCTCTATATTTTATCCTGTTTTTATACGCATCCTTAAATACTGGCAAATTTCATCCTCATTAAAATGTAGGTAGATTCTCACACACAGAAAGTCACCGACATACAGAAATAAAAAAGGACAAAGCCTGCACATGGTGTTGCCTATATAGTAAAATTATTTGGAATTCAGAAAAGACCTGGATTCAGAGCAACAACACCAGACTTCTCTGAACACTTTGTTTCAGTTCTGAAAAAAACCATATAGATTGTTGCCTCCCCGTATGATACACATCAAGTGTAACAAGTGTGCTATTTTTCTTTGTTTGAGAATACAATGAGAATGTATCTCAGAGTAGGTGCGTTTTCAATACCCAGCCAGTAACTCACGTGCAGTGTTTTTAGACACACTGGGGGGATCTGGGTATTTTATCATAGCTTCTCCTTTCTTTTGGACCTGCAGAAAGTTGTCTGTATGGGAGAGAAGTGTTGCAAGTACATCAGCTGGAGGCAGGAGGAATCTTACACTGTGCTGCAAAAAAACGTGGGAGAGGTCCCTCCTGCATGTCCTGAATTATTAATTTAGCCACTAGATTGTGATGCAGAAGCTTTTTGACATTCTGGGGTGTTGTATTAAGATGCTGATTCCTGTAATGTTTGCCAGCTACCCAACCTCAGCAGAATTTTAAATAAAGTCAGAATATAAGAATTTGATCCCAGAGTGCAAATTATGAGAACATTGGCATTCAGGTATTTGAGACAGGCTTGTACAGAGGAGAGACACTCTCTATTTCCACCCACCCCTACCTGTACTGGTGCCAAAAGGTTTTTTTTCACTGGAAGTTTCTCACATGGCAACATGCTTCCTGAAATCTGGAAACAAAGATCTTGGATTCTTCACATGCCTTTATCTTCATTGAAAGCTATTTTTTTCTGATCTGGTTCCTAGTCCATTCAGTATGAAACTTCTTGATATATTCCCCTCCTAGGTCTGAACTCATGAGCGGTGTTAAAATGATTAGTTGGATACAGCTCACAGCCAGTTAACAGAAGGTATGACAACCATCCCAGTGCCTTCTGAAGGACAGAGAAACAATTTTTTTTTTTTGGTGACATAAACACTTCTTATGGCTTATAAAAGTAATTTTAAATTTTAGCATGACAGCCTTTTTCATATTCTGAAATGTATGAGTCTTAAAAATATTCAGGCATATAAATGGAATGAATACATTCAGTTCATTAAGAGATCTTGACTGAAGCTACTCCCAAGGAAGGTAAAATGCCTTGGAAGCATGTTGGGTTTTGTCTGACTGGCTCCCAAGGCTATCTTTGAAGGATATTGTGACTGCTGTGGAAAGTCAACGGACCCATAAATGTACCACCCCTTTGATGGTCTGTGGGTTTCTGACAACCCAAACAGATCCCCTTGAGGCTGCTGTGCACACCTCTTCCTATGAAGAGGAAAATACTCACAAGTGTATTTTCTTTCTCCATAGGCTAATATAAGGATTCCTATGTCTGGCACTAATGAAATTCCAAGTAATAATATGCCAACATCGAAGCATATTTGTGTTATCTTCATATATAGTGATTACTTTTTTTTTTTTAGTTTCTTTTTCTCTTCCTGGAAATACTTTCTCTGCTCAAGTGGTCAAAGCGCTGAGGTTGGTCAGAGAGGCAAAGCAATTTAGTCAGTTCATGGAAGGTGAAAGAGCTCAAATTACAGGTGCTTGACTTAGAGCACTGTCTGCATTCCCTGAAGTTCCCAAACCTGCACTCAGCATGGGGGTTTGTGATATTTTAATGGCTACTTTCCTCTCAGCATGTGGGAATGTGCTTGTGCATCAGGTAGCTCAAAAAAGGAGATTCTGCTTTTCCATAGTCAGCAAAATTACTCCTTGACTAAAAGACGTATTTCTAGAACTGGAAATGAGGAGGCACTGCAAAGGAGTTAAACCAATTAGCCAAATGAAGTAGATGTTAAGTTCTGTTAACACAGAATTCTGACTTTCTTCTGAATAATGTAAATAGAGAAATTTCCACTTTGATCTTGTCTGTTTCCCTTTTCAGTCTACCCTTCAGTTGTGGGGTTTTATTTTGTTGTTGTTTTTGTTTTGCTGGGTTTTTTAAAGTAAACTTTTGACAGAAATAACACTGTGGTGACACTAGGATCCTCCCCACTCCCCATGCCCATGGTAAGGAAGTGGGAAGCATGAGAAAAATCTATAAAGGAAAGAAAAAAAAATCATATCCTTCTCCCTATCGTCCACATCAATTGTCTTTTTAAAATTGTTTCTCACTAGTAAGAATCTTACTGTGCAAATCTTACTGCATTGGCAAGTTCCTGTTCACCTATAGGTTCTCAAAATCATAGCTTGAGGAAGAATGACGCACAAAATTACATATGCCTTTGTGGGCTTAAAACAATGTATACTTCTATCACACTATTCAAAGCTCTAAATCATATTGCTCAACACAAAAGTTGTGGCATCATCAGCATTCCATCAGCACCTTAGAGGAGCTTTCAGAGTCAGTAACATCACTGGAAGCAATTTTTGCCCTTGAACTACTGATACTCTGTATGAAACACAGAGCTTTCCCTTGCAGAAAGCATTGCTGAGGTGTAAGAAGTATGTTATTTGCAAGAAGAGTCTTGGAGGCATGGACTACAGAGATCCCAGGCAGCAGAAAGGTCTTTGTGTCTATTACCACCTAGTCATTGCATTTTTCTGAGCATCACACTTGCTTTTTGTGGCAGATGCAAAGTGTGAATGTATGACCAGCCTTCGCTAACCTGGTAAATTTGTATTGACAGAAAACATTTAGCAGAAAGTTCCAAACCACAATGGTAGCAAGCACTTTTTATTGTTCAGTTGCAACACCCAGATGCAATTTGTATGCTGAGGTACTGGGCTTGATTCAACGTTTTATTGCTTTTGTTTTTCATCACCTTTTTTCTGAGGGGGAGACGGAGATCGCAGTGGAAGTGGAGTCCCAGAGGGGATGCACAGTGTGTTGTTTGCAGGTATGGGAGACAGAGAGGGACAACTGCAACTAATATTCAGCTTTGAGGAAGGGAATGAAATCAGCAACGTTGCTATGGCAGTGTCCTCTCCTTGCTGAAGAAATGTCTGCAGACATAAAGCATGACTTTTATACATGCTTACCATGCAATTTCAGTATTTCAAGAAATAGCTATAGAGTTCTGTGCCTTTTAGTGTTACTCTTGTAAAAACATACATTTTTCTGACCCATCGGAGTCTACTTTGCCGCTATCACAAGGTCCATAGACCATATGTCCTGTGGATAGATTTCAATCTTGTGCATAGTTGACTGCAACTGTAGGAATTAGATGACCTCAGCTGCTTCTATTCCTGTGCTTGTAAGAGGCTGATTCTACAAACCCTTATGTGCAGTTTCTGTTGCACTGTATACAAGCAATCTCTAGTCTTTGGGGATACATTAATTGCCTTTGATCTGGATTATGCCTTTCCTAAGACATGTGCCTTCCTGCAGGTGTAAGTCTCAGGTAAGCATAATTTACGTTCCTGTGAGTGGTTGATATAATGGTAGAAACTACTTGGAAGTCTGACCTGTGCCAAAGTTCACTGAGCTATAGTGCTGGGCCAGGCAGCTGCTGCATGGCTTGTACCACCTCCCTCACACTCTGAGATCATGCCAAAATAACTGCTATAGACAGGGGGTTTAGCAAAAAGCCTCAAAACATTTGGATAGCTATGAAATAAAAAAAAAAAAGAGAGGGAGAGAAAGAGTGAGACAGATAAGCAGTAAGTATTCCTATTTAAAAATAAAAGGAAAAGAGCAGTACTCTAAGCGCCGAGACTTTCATCTGGTGTAGCTCTCATCCAGACTAAATTGTGGGCCTAATGTATGAGAGAAAAATAGAAAATTGCCACATGCGCACAGTCACATAATAAGCAAATGTTAATTGATGTGCTTTGTTTGTGATAGCTCCTGCGAGATTTGCAATGAGCAAGGCTTTTCTGTATGGGCAATTCCACAGCATATGCTAGCACATCCAGGAAGAGTCATCATGTCTAAGTACTTTCTACCATCTGCTAGGAAAATGGAAATATTGAAAGATTTCTCTCAATTTACCCCAGTGCATTTATGTACGTAGCTCTGATTTCCGCTTATCTCTTTTGACCCATGAAGCTAAATGCTATGTTCTTAATGCTTTTGTGGAGTTCTCTACTGTGAGCCTCTTGCAGAGAAAAATACGTAAATGGATGCATTGATACACAGTAATACATGTCCATGCACAGATACACAGAAAATACGCTGCATAGTTTCCTGCGGGTAAAGGATGAAAGGATTTCTGATTGAGTCAACTTACCAATTCTTTCATTTTTGTGCTCACATTCACACTGTGCAGTTCAAGGGCAGTAATTATTTTCTTTACTGACATGGATTTGTCAATCAGCTCAGATATTTTAGCCTGCCTATCTCCCCCCTCAAGCCCTGGAAGCAGACACTTCTCACCTCTGCCTGTCCTGTTGCTTTTGTGGTCTAAAATGGATTATTGAATCCAGGCTCTGATTCAAGGATCCCACAGCTGGGCCTACCTCTGTTTCCAATGGCTCATCTGTTAAACAAGGATGGAAATTAATTATATTCTGGGCAGTTCCTGAGATTTCTAACAGAATATGGGATGAAAGTTGGTGGATAAGCAAAATTTCATGCTGTCCTAATGTAAGAATTTCAAGGTTCAAATCTGAGGTAAGGATTAAAAAAAAAAGCAGTAGGGCTGCTGCCAGATTTCTTTCTCAACTAATTTACTTCTCCTTTAACCGTCACATTATGCTGAATCAATATGCTTTGAGAAGACTTGTCGTCAGTCCTCACCTCAAAAAGGATGTGTTATGGAAATTTTCACAAAAGAACACAATCTCAGGCGAGGAGAAGCTTGGCATGGTAAATATAAACAAACCAGAAGTGAATTTGTTAGCATGCAGAACATTTCTAGATTAAATATTTTGTCTGTAGAAATCATCTTTTTGGAAATGCAGGATCTATTCTCAAAAAGGCCAGCATGACACTTAGTTCTTATGTTTAATTTCCGTGTAGGATTTATATGGTGTAGTGATGAAGCCTGAAGCTCCTCTTTTCAGACATCCAGCCCCAATCATAGAATCTGAAATTCACAGCTGGGCTTCCAGAACCCTACACAGTGGATAAAGAGCACATCCATAGAGTTAAAAAAAAAAAAAAACAAAAAAAACCCCAACCAAAATCTGTATACTTCAAAGAAAGTCTTCATTATTTTCTTTGATTGACTCTAAAGTGAAGGGTATATGTGCAAATTCACTTCTCTCTAAATCTTAGAAATTTGAACCAGGGCTGCACCTCCCTGAGGTGGCGTTTTTCAGTGGGTGTAAGTTGATGTGTCTTTATGTGCCTGCCATGGAAACTGGAGGTGCCAGCCACCTTTGATTTCATGGCTTCACGTTTGCAGCAGCCAGATGGAACTAGAGAGCAACAAGTTCTTCACCCTTTTCATCCAGAAGGCAGCAAATCCTACATCAGCAAATCCCATTAATCATGATATTGTAATTCCTGCATTAGGTGTGTAAGCGCTTTCATAAATCTATCTTGTCCTCTGCAAATGTGAAGGCAAAACAAACAAAAAGTAAAGAAAAGGGAGGGCAGCTATAGTAATAACACATTTCCCATTAACTGCAGACAGTAAGCTCCCGTGTATTTGATTTGTGTCCAGATTTATCTTGTGAACTCCAAGTAGATAGTTATTTTCTATTAAAGATAGAGAAGCAAACATTTAACTGTATTTCTCACCTCTACTGTGTAAAAAAAGTGGCATGTGTGCACACACACACAACCTCCTCTTGATGAGAAAAAACAGATGAGAACTTAAATGCAAATTATCAACACAGAAGTAATTATCTACAGCTGATATAAATGCTGGAAAAACAGGATTTATGACAGAAGTCCTGACACTGCTATAATGATACAGTGATGCTAGGAGAAAACATTTCTAAAAGAAACTAAAATGTTGAGTACATGAAGAAAATTGTAGGAATAAGTTGTACGCTCATTAACTTAATTGAGTTGATGTACATGCAAAACAATATTAATAAACACATCACAAAAATAAACAGGTCTGAATGATGCTAAGAACGATTGACATGCAAACACACAGCAGCATGCTTTCTTCCATCTGCTTATCATTTCAAGGATTGATAGGTAAATAAAATTAATTCTGACTGACTGGTAAAGGGCTGCATAAAGATTTATAATATTCAGCAAATAGTTTGTCATTGCTATTTGAAAATAAAATTGACGGGATACGACATCCTATTTACTTCCAAGAAAGAACAATTATGTTGTGTACAGAAAAAGTGACTGATTATAACATTACACGTCATTTTGAAGCTAACAGCTTCAATTACTATATCCAAATTATGGCCAAGAAAAATATGTCTTGGGGGCATCTCACTTTATGTTTTTACTTAGAGGAGAAATGTAATTAAAAAATAGGCAAGGACACCCTCACCAACTTGAGATGAACAAGAAGGGAAACATGATGCTAGAGGGCTTGCATTTTTGCTATGACAAATTACACTTAAATAAATGGGAAAAGATCCTTCTTTCTCTGTCTTCCTCTCTCTCTCTGAAATACAGAGGGAGTTTGTCTTCTTTATGAAGCCACCATGCTCCCGAAATGAGGAGCGACTTCAGTCCTTTGGAGATAGGTCATATTGCATGTGTTACGAATTTTTACATGGCATTTGCTTATATAAGTTCAGCACTACCAGTTCTCCTTGTGATCAGCTAATATTGGCCAAGCATGTACTCAAACGGTCTGTTTTACCCACTTGTGCACAAAACCTCCTGTTTTTGTAGTCCCCTGTCTGGAGAAGCCAAACTGCCTACACTCACCACTACCAAGAGCATGTGATCCTTAAAGTCCTCAAATACCCATGTTAAAGACTAAGCCCTTAGAGCACCTTACCAGGACCTTTTAAGACTAAAGAAAGTTAACATCTAGTATCTTGGCTTAGAAGCAATGCTCTAGTTGTGAGACAGCATCCAAAAGGATAGCAATGTGAATCATTACCTTATGTTCATGAGGTAAAATTTATATGAGGTGTTACTGAAAAATGAGAATGCATTTTTTAACCATATTGATGGAAATACATGCATTGACACAGAAGCAAGCTATGGAGAGCAGAATTAAACCTTGCATGATTTATTTATAGCACTCTGTAGATGGATTGTAGTCCGGAATTTTTTGCCATGATCTCATTTCAGGCAGCTTATGACGACATGTCTGACTTCAGGGTGCGGTTTTTTAACTTTTTCTTTTTTCACCAGGTACAGTTCAAACTTAAAAGCTTCATGAGCTCCTGAGACCCACCCCTTTTACACGGGCTGGAGATTTTCCAGTGTTCCCTGCAGCTTGTTTACCACCCACTGCTCCCAGCATGCCTGTACAGACACACCACAGGATGCAGCAGAGTGGAGATGTAAAAGCTCCACAATTCTCTCTGAAAAGGTGCTGTTCCTACCCATGCATACACTGTGCTCCCCTTGTGTCCACAAAGACATAATCTCATGGTGGTGGCACTTACATTTAATAATGCTACAGAGTAGCTTGATCCTGTTAATTCAATGACCGAACAGGTTCAGCAGAATGTGTTCCAAGGAAAATTAATCTGTCTGAATCATATCTAATCTTTCTGATGAAACACTTACATGCTTTGCATTTAGACAGCCTTGTGTCTGTGTTTTCTCAGTCCAGTGCAATATCTAGTTAAGAGTAAGCTTTTAAATAAGGAAATGTCTTGCTTGAGATTAAAGTGCACTCTGAGTATAATCTGAAGCAGGTGCTCTAAGAGTTTTGTTCCTAGGAGGGTAGCCAGCAATTAAAATAAGATAAGATCATTCAGTAGTGTACGATGTGTTTAAATAAAGATTTTACAGGCCGAGCATATAGTCCTTGCACACACAAAGGTAACTTCAAGGATTTCAGCAATATCAGCAAACAGACATTTTATCCCAGGAGGACTAGTAATGATGTTGACATTTCTGCCACACAACAAGAAAGTTCTGTACCCAAAATATTAGTCATATTATTTTCCCAGAGTGAATACAGGTGAATTACAATTCCATGTGCATGACTGAAATCCCTGGTGTTATTTTGTTATGCAGAAACCTTTTAGAATTGACCATAAAAATGGCAGAAAAACCTTTTGCATCCAAAAAACTTCCTCCTTCTTGGTACAATGGTAACACAATCACATTTCTAGAGACAATAAGTGTGCATTCTACTTGTAGGACAAGTATATAATTAATTATTGACTCTCTGTAAATAACATCATGATTAAACAAACTTGACATGATATATGCATAAAATGTACTGAGGCTGGAAATACAGTTAAAACACATGATGCTCTATGGCTGGTTTTTTTGTAAAGGGAAGAAGATTGTACACAGAAGTAATGATGGTCTTAGTGACAATGCAATTTTCAGTCATGAGGATTAGTTATTGTGTATGTTTTACTCACTTCCATGGGCTGCAATGATTTTATTGTATCTTAGTGTTCGAGGTACACTAATTCACATTTCTCATCTCTTGAAGATGAAGGGCACTAAGAAATTAATATTGTAATTAAGAAATCACTTCTGTTTTGTAGATGTTCTCTTACTCCCAGCTTAAACACGGGCCAAGAGGTGTGTCCACTGCTCCTTCTCCATATCATCTTCTGATGGTCAATATCAAAGAAGAATTCTTGACCTGAAATAGTAGTTATCCAAATGATTTCTCATCAAACCAGCAGATTAAAGGTTATACTACAGTATGAGCAGACAATCTTTCTTTCCTTAGTACTCCTTCAGTGCAACTAATCCTAAAATCAGAACTCTTTTCAGGGATGGTAGAGTACTGTGTGAAGAAGTAGCAACATACATTAAAGCTTTTGGCAGTAGAAAATACTGCTTCTTTCTTTTATGTGCATCAGGCCCACAAATTATCATATTGGATATGAGGCATGACTAGAGTCTGCTGCATAAATAAACGAGAGTGCAACCCAGAAACCCTCTCTGTGCTCTCTGGAAAATGGTTTAAGCTACCTTGTGGTCTGAAAATTAGTGGCTTCTAACCACAGGAATAACCCGTGTTCTGTAAGGAGCATGTAGGTTCAGCAGCTTGCTAACCTGGTAAGCAAGTGCTTTCATGAAGACAGATTCCCACCCCCTTATAGATGAGATTTGCATTATTCAATGAACAGATGTGAATTTCAAGTTCACACACATTCTGCACATATTCTAATCATGGGTAATCGAAATTAGGACTGCCAGCCATAGCTCTCCAATTTCTCAATAATTTAATTTGACTAGAACTACCAGTCATCACAGCTGAACTCCAGCCTTATTTTGATGGAATCTGACAGTCACAGCCCCCTGGAACTGTTTGTAGCATCTAAGGATCCCTTTAACACATCAGCAGCTAAAGTACCTCCCTTTCTCCTGACATACTCTGACAGCAGCACGTGGAGCTGGAATGGGTGTACTTGGACAGCCACATGGAGATATCCATTTCACATTGCCAGCATTGTCAGAGCAGTGTGGGGAATCTTGAAGAGGTGAGGAAAGGGACATGAGCCAAGGAAGCTGTGATATTTTTAAGTCATCTGCACAAAATCCTGCACAAAATCTGCGGGGTGTGAAGTGATGCTCCATCCAAATACATCATCCCTTGATGTCCCTCTCCTCTGAACTTTCTTTTCTGTGGCTGGGAAGACACCAGGAGGTATATTAAACTCAAATTTTCATTTGTCCTCAGGAAATTCTCTTTTCTATTAAGGCTATTTGAACTTCATCTTGAGATACTGTTGCATCAACAGAGCAAAGAACCTGGCTCTAATTAGGTGCACATAAGAGGCTGGTATAAACATGAAGGCGGCTTTACTGGATCCAGCTTTGTAACGGATTAAAGTTTTGTCACAGCTTCAGCATCATAGCTCTTGTCTATCTGAAAAGTAAAATGCAGCTCTTCCTCCTTTTTAAAGTGCTACTCACAGTTAGATTTCTCTTCTACATTGTTCTTAGAATAATCATGGAGAACTTAAACTAAGGCATGTATTCACAGCAGAAATTACAAACCTAGGACAAATACCTTTCCTAAACACTACTCAGTAAAGGTAGTTACAGGAGGAGCCCTAAATTATCTTTTTTTTTTTCCTCCCCCCGCCTTACAACATATAAACAATGCACTATTGGTAGATCTGCCCACTGATTTTGTGAAATCTAGTCATGGAGCAAGTTCTTGCTCGGTGCCTGACGTATATCCTGACAGCTTAACAGAGATTGCACTTGCCAGGCTGTGAGCATAGTACATTTTATTTGCTTGGGCATCCTTTCCATTGAATTTTATTGAATTTTGTGGTAAGAAATATGCCTTGATTTTTAATAAATAAAGACTCTGCTGTATTCTGTTGAATTTTTATTTATTTTTCTTATTGTCACATATGCACTCTTAATTTTTAAACAAATAAATACACTGAACAGCTGCTGTGAGACTAAATTTTAGTCAAAAGGAGTTTATTTAATTCTTTTTTTAGTTTATAGTGCAATCCTACTTTAGGTCTTCAAAGCAGAAATATCTGAGGACTGGTATTCTCTTGGGCATCATCCAGAAACAGAACAGCAGATTCTTCTGCTCTCTCCCTACCCAGTTCTCCCTAGAGATCTGTGACCTCTTCTGCCACTTGATTGGAGGATTCCCATTTCTGGAGTATTTCTATTTGTGCCTCCAAGCTCCCCTGATACCTCTGAGAGGAGACTTGATCCAGTGTCTGCTGTTGGTTCTAGAAGCACCTGGTGGCTTTTCACTGCATCTCCACCAACAGCTGAGACAGAAGTACTGAGCAGTGCTGGCTTGGATGTACTCATTGTTGTACAATGGGATTAGGCAGTGAAGAAGTGGAATGAAGAAAGGAAAGGAAAGGAAAGGAAAGGAAAGGAAAGGAAAGGAAAGGAAAGGAAAGGAAAGGAAAGGAAAGGAAAGGAAAGGAAAGGAAAGGAAAGGAAAGGAAAGGAAAGGAAAGGAAAGGAAAGGAAAGGAAAGGAAAGGAAAGGAAAGGAAAGGAAAGGAAAGGAAAGGAAAGGAAAGGAAAGGAAAGGAAAGGAAAGGAAAGGAAAGGAAAGGAAAGGAAAGGAAAGGAAAGGAAAGGAAAGGAAAGGAAAGGAAAGGAAAGGAAAGGAAAGGAAAGGAAAGGAAAGGAAAGGAAAGGAAAGGAAAGGAAAGGAAAGGAAAGGAAAGGAAAGGAAAGGAAAGGAAAGGAAAGGAAAGGAAAGGAAAGGAAAGGAAAGGAAAGGAAAGGAAAGGAAAGGAAAGGAAAGGAAAGGAAAGGAAAGGAAAGGAAAGGAAAGGAAAGGAAAGGAAAGGAAAGGAAAGGAAAGGAAAGGAAAGGAAAGGAAAGGAAAGGAAAGGAAAGGAAAGGAAAGGAAAGGAAAGGAAAGGAAAGGAAAGGAAAGGAAAGGAAAGGAAGGGAAAGGAAAGGAAAGGAAAGGAAAGGAAAGGAAAGGAAAGGAAAGGAAAGGAAAGGAAAGGAAAGGAAAGGAAAGGAAAGGAAAGGAAAGGAAAGGAAAGGAAAGGAAAGGAAAGGAAAGGAAAGGAAAGGAAAGGAAAGGAAAGGAAAGGAAAGGAAAGGAAAGGAAAGGAAAGGAAAGGAAAGGAAAGGAAAGGAAAGGAAAGGAAAGGAAAGGAAAGGAAAGGAAAGGAAAGGCCCCCTTCAGTCAAATATTAAATACTCTTTGCATTTAAAAAAGTCCTGAATAAATGAAATCCTGTAGTCAGATGGGTAGTGCATTTTCCTCTCCCACACATATAGCTGTTTCTGTGCTGCCTGATGTGCACGTGTGTCTGGTGTATGTTCTGCTGACACCGTAAAATGTAGGGATTTGTCAACTTTTCTTCCCTCAAACCCATGACAAAACTAAGAGGTTGATAAAAACCACAAACAAAGAAACAAGAGGAAAAGATAATTTCTTTTTACTAATTTTTCATGCTAGCCAAACAAAAATCTGCTTGGCTTATTTTGGTTCTCTTCTGTAGTATGTGGTTTTGTTCTTTAAGATATTCTGCAAGAATGAGAAAAAGAAAACCAAACCAAAGCAAGAAACCCCACTGACCTTTTGCTTGATAGATCCTGACGTCACAAAGAAGTAAAAATTGTCACCAGTTCCTTTTCAGCCATGAGCTGTGTACCTGCAGAGCACAGCTAAACTTCAGACAGGGCTCATTGGCCTGCAGTGTCTCCAACACAGAAAGAAACAAGTGGTGTTTCTTTCCAGACTTTCAACATCTCAGTGTCTGGCAGCAGAATGTACCCAAGCCAGCACCCAGGTCATAAAAAACGCTAGAAATATCTACAAAAAGTTAACTTTCTGCAATTAATTTTGGGTCTGAAAACTTGAAGCAAGAGGAAAGGATCCATTTTTTTGGATTACTGTCTTTCTACGTGACATGTCTTTGGTGGGCTTACCTCAATTTTCTGACTTCCAAGTGACTAATAGGTAATTAGTTGGATGACCGTGCTCAGGATATTTTTCTTTGACAGAGATAATATGCACATAGTTCTGCCTGGCTGATACAACAACAGAGTCTTTGATCCTGCTGTTTTTTAATTAATTAGTATAATGTCTGTTGACTTGTGGGCAGAGGATTTGTACATAGTACAGTAGATCTTCCATGAAGTTCCTCTCATGCTGTTTTACTTCAACAGCTTTTCCTTCTCACTTTTTGCCAAATTGCCTTCCCTCCCCTTCATTAAGCTAAGCTGTGTAAAGCAACGCAATACCTACCTCTAAACTCTGATGTCACTGAGATACATATGAAGACTTTCCTCAGTGGACCTGTGCTGTAGTTTGCAATCCCCCTCCATTACACAACTCAGAAATTGTACTTTTTGCTTTTTCAAAATTCTTTCCCTATGCTTCTTCAAGCTTACCTCCCCCTCACCTACAATTCCTCCTTAAAGTCATAGAATGGCTTCAAGTGGAAACTATATATCTTTAATTAACTGCCATATTCATTTATCTTCTGAGTAGATTCCTCGTTCTTCTCCAGCTGCACTACTGCAATTTTAATTAAAATTAGTAATTTTAAAACATCCATCACATGCAAAGTGACCTGTCCCTAACTGTTAACAGGAACACAGTGGCCACAACCTGTCATTTTTTCTAAGTTAAGAACCAAAGCCATTATGCCAAGATAAACAAACAGAAAGTGAGGTTTCTCTCCCTTACGGTTTTGGTGGCCTGGGTAGCAATATTCTGTTTAGAGTCCAATTTTCCCTTTGGGATGGGCAGGGCAGGTCATCTCCATCCAGGGCCTGCCCCATCACCCACTGTCCTGCCTGCCCTGGGGAGGCCCACTTTTCCTGGGACATCTGTCTCACACTGTGCCCTGACAATATCCAAGCTGACATTTTTGCTTGCTTTTTCTTCAGTTTCAAGTGTAACAGTCTAAAATCATTCATCCAGTTAAATGAATTGTCTGTCGGGCATTTTTACAACAAGCATACAAAAGCAGAGTCAGCAGACACATGTCACAGGGCAAAGTATGTCACTGGAAGAACTGAATTTTTCCCAGCATCTCATTCTCCCTTTTGTCTCTTTTCTGTCTTGTCTTTGGCTCTTCAATTCAAAATCATCTTTGTTCTAGATAAATCACAGCGGAAACTACTAGAGAAGCAGCATTACTTTAATGTTGCAAGTGCTGAAAGAAAATGGTAATACAGTTTCCATTTCTTCACAAGTCAGCAAATCTTTCTTAGATCTATAACGACACTTAAGTGAATAGCAGCCATGCGCACTGTACCCACCTGAGTCCACCATCCCAGCTATGTGCTGATCAGCTGGTGATGAGCAACGGAGACACTTCACTGAAATGATTCAGCCAGCAAAAGTCAGAGACGGATCAGACAAAGTAGCATAAAGCACCATTTCAAGATCTATGGTTGAGTGTGTCATAACTGTAACATATAATGAATAAGGAGTCTTTCTGTGAAACCATTTCATTTTTAATTTATTGCATGGGATTTCTTATATTTAACCATTATCCAGAACACGTCAGTGGAAGTTTTACAAGATTGCAGTTAATGGCTATACTCGGCACAACTCAGGACGGTGGAAACTCAACACTGTCACTCAGGTAGGGAAGTTTCTCGTTCAGCTTTCTGATTTCAAGCATGCAGGTGCAACCTTACCTTGGCACACATCCTTCCCATCATAAGATGCCACCGAGCTCCCTGGCTGTGCAAGTGAAGCACAGCCAGAAAAATCACCTTTCCCACTTCCTAATTATTTTAACTTAATTATCATGAAACTAGATTATGGTGTTCTTCACCATGAGTATTTCAGTATAGACAGCCAGTATTTGCTAACTCTCAGCAGCTACTCAGCCTTATGTGGGTTGCAAAGCCTGGACCTTCACATGTTTGCCAGGCACCAAAGGCACATTTGTTCTGCAGTGCTGTTGAAGTGAGTCAGGGGGAAGCCTTGCTAGAGCAGAGGTAGTCAAGAAAGAGTCAAAAAAGCCATTGCTGCTTTTACTTCAGACTGTAAAAGGTTATGCTCCCTTTTGTTCTGGCATTATAATGAATTATTCTAATCAGCATACTATTCATTTTACTTACAGCAGTAATATTTTAACAGAGGCAGTTATTTAGATTAGTGAGGGAGAGCTATCTTAAAGAATATAATGTAAAAAGAAATAGCATTATAAATGTAAAGAGCAGTTAGTAAAGAGCAACACAATATGAGATATAGATTAAAAAACCCAGCCCATGCCCAGAAAGAACAAATAATGCAAACTGTGCCAAGAAAGGTTCAAACTTTGTCCTCATTTTTATAACTATAATGGGGTAGCTCAGTGTGTGGAAGGAGCCTTTATGGTTTGTGCTCTAGATCTTACAAAATTAGATCACGTTTTTCTGCTAGTGTTTTTTAGAGTTGCAGTACAGAATAAAGTATCACCATAAATGTTCAGGTTAAACCTCCAGTAGTGGTTTTGGAGAATGCATATATGTAATTATTACATAGTTGGTTGTACCACAGTTACAACAATAATACTTAGTAACAGACATTTCCTTTGCTTCCAGCCAGGTACACATCTGCTACATTCTTTAATGTTTTCTCTTCTACTGACGTACTTTGCTCTTGTGTAGCCAAAAGATACTACAGAGCAAGAAGCCAAAAAACTCCATTTTCTTCTCAGGAGAACTGTTGAACATTCAGAGAGTAAACAAAAGCATTGCCAAAGACATATTTTGGTGTGCCACAGGGTTGTGTTTTCTGTTAAGGCAACTTTGGGACTCCAGTCAATGAGAATAAAGTGACAAAAGGTGTAGCACTGCTGAGCCAGGAAGGATCACGCTTCTTAAAGAACTACTACTGAATCGCAGCAGTTCCAGGAGACAATATACCATCTTTATACATGAAGGCACGTTACCATGGCTTCTGGCTCACTGCAGTCATTAAGCTCCTGTAGCACATTTCACAGGAGACTAGTTATCATCTCCACTGTCTTGATCTACGTCCGGAAGGCAGCCAGAGAACCCAGGGCAGGGTGACAACATTGTGGGTGTTTGCTCTGTGCTGCCTGATCAGGAGGAGGAAGGGGGACCTTCTACAGGCAGCTTGAAGCATCCTCACAGTCACAGGCATTGGTCCTTGTGGGGGAGTTTAACTACCATGACCTCTGCTGGAGAAGCAGCACAATAAAACACAAACAGTCCGGGAGTTCCCTCCATGATGACAACTTCCTGACACAGCTAGGAGAGGATCCCATGAGGAATGGTGGGCTGCTTGACCTTATACTAATACAAAGGTAAGGCCTTGGAGGTGTGGAGGTTGGGTGCTGCAGTGACCATGATCTTGTGGAGCTCAGTATCACGCGAGAAGGAAATGACAGCAAGTAAGATTTCAGTGTGGATTTCAGGAGAGCTAAATGGGGATCTTCTAGGAAGAATCCCATGGGAACAGGCCCTGCATGAAAGAGAGGTCCAAGAAAGCTGGATGATAATCAAGGTTTGATTCCTTCAGGGTAAGAATGATGCACCTTGACAAGCAAAAAGTTGGGGAAAGGAGGCAAGAGTCCTGCTTGGATTACCAAGAAAGTCCTGTCAAGC
Organism: Corvus moneduloides; assembly: GCF_009650955.1. Classification (NCBI taxonomy): domain Eukaryota; kingdom Metazoa; phylum Chordata; class Aves; order Passeriformes; family Corvidae; genus Corvus; species Corvus moneduloides. The sequence goes on from NC_045511.1 coordinate 69,560,106, forward strand.
ATAAGCAGGAAATGCACCAGAGATGGAAGCTACAGGACAAGTAACACAGTTTGTGACACTAATCATTAAGGAGTCCCAATGATAAATCCTGAGATTCCGGGTTGCTTCAAGCTCTGGAACATCTGATGAGTAAGAACACTCTCACTCTTTTGTCTTCCAAGTTGAACTTCTCCAAAGCAACCACAAAAAGAACCCCAAACAAACAACAACAGAATCCTTCCTCCCCAAGAAACCTCAAACCACAAAACCCCCACCAAATCAAACATCCAACAACAAAGCACACAAACAAACAAACACCCCAAAACCCGAACCCAGAAACCCCAGGAACTCTCAGTCCCATAGTGCTATCAATCTAATTCACCTACCGGCTTCAGAACTGTCTGAAATCCCTTTGTACAGTCACAGACTCTCAGAATGATTGCATCTATTTCCCTTCTGAGGGAAAGGTTAAAGCCACATGCCTCAGCAGTGTTAGCTACCACACGGATTTCTGTTCATAAACCTGACAGTGCTTGGGGGATAACAGGCTGTACACAACAGCTGCTATCTGATTCTCCCCATCTGTCTTAATGATTCCCTACCCTGGACCTGTCAGGACCCAACTGCATAGCATCTGTTCTGGACTCCCAAAAAGGAGCAAACTGAACTTTCTTCCAAGTAGCCTTTCTTCTTAAAGGACATCACCAGGCATTCCTGTTATTTCTTCCCTTTCCTTCAAGGCACTGATAGATCCAAGTTAAAAAAAAAAAAAAAAAGCTGTTTTTTATCACATGAGGCTTTCACACAATGATGGGCAGTGACACACATGCAGCTCCTAGATGATCTCACCCAGAAGTGGGCCTGCAGCATGGGTGCTTGTGGACGATGACTGAAATGGGGATGAAAGGACCCTTGCTACTAAAACTCTGCCTTCCACCTTCTATGTGATTATGCTGTTCCTTGTGAACTCTCCTCCCAGGCAGAAAACCACAGTTCTCCACCTGGGAAAACTGCAGCTCTCCTCCCTTTCACCCTTATAAAACTCGCTCTCAACTTCTTCATTTCCACAAAGGCCTGACGTTGTTGTTGCAGTGAGTTGTTCCTCAAGGACCATGAAAGCCAAAGCTAGATTCTTTCTCTAGGCAGCTTTTCCCTCTGCATAGCACAGACCTAACACATGTAACACTACAACATAGTTACTTGTCTTAAAGGCTGGCAGCTTTTCTTATTTCTGACCTGTGTGAGCAATCCCTCTAATAAAATCAGCAGCAGTTGTGGAATCCCAGGTGAACAATCACACACTTCTCTCTTAATAAAAAAATTCTACAAGAAGAAGAAATTTGTTGACTTTTAAAATTGTATGATTTACACACATGAAGTCCAGCCCTCTTGTCTCTTCATCACACTGTTTCAAGGAAAAAAAAATCAATGTTTTACAACACATCCAAGATTTTATAGTTTTGTTGGGGAAGCAGTGCCTACAGCCTCCTTGGTTGCTGTGAAAGAGTGATTTCACTTTACAGAGTTAATCTTGGTATTCTTGCATCTTTTCTCATTTGTGTATAAGCAAAACTGGCTGAGTGTGAACAAATCCGTGGGACTGGCTTGTGCCACTCTCAAAAGTGGCTGCTGTTAAGGAAGCTGCAAATAAAATTTTTCTGTGGTACTAAATTAACTTATAAGACAACAGAAATCTATTGGGGGATGCAAGAGACCATATGGATCTAAGAACAGACTTTATTTCTGCTGTCCAGAACATCTAGGACCTAATTTTTGAAATTTTAAGCCTCCATGAATGTACACCAAAAGTAAAAAGCAAGTATGCCAAATTTGAACACGAAATTCCATCTGGTTTTTAATATTTATGCTAGACATTATGAAAAACTAGAAAACAGTCGTGATAAAAAGAACGTTTAATTTATAGTAGATAAGCAGTAAAAATTATTTAATCTAGAAAACTCATGACAATATTGGGTATGTATGTAAATATTATTATTTTTTCTTTTGAATATTCATCTAGGATTATTTCCTTTTGGCTGAAGTATGTATATCTTGAGATGATTTCACACCATTTCAACCTTACCTGAAGGAACACAAGGATCAGTTTCTCCTTTTCTTCCAGCAACCGAACTTGCACCACTAGATGGCCACCTAAAGCAATCCTCTATAGGAATGACATTGTGCATGGCGTCTGCTTGGAAATACCTTCAAAATACTTTTGTTAAATCCATGCTGTGAATCTGAACCCATCATGGTTTTTTAAATAATCACGTCAACATCTGAAAACTACTACATATATTTTGACTTAGATAAAGGAGCCAAAACTATAGCTATTTCTAAAGTCCTCAAAGCAGCAATTGAATTATTTCAAAAGGCAAATACCCTCAGCACTGTCTGAATAAAAATAAATAATTTAAGAAAGAAGAACTAAAAAAACAGTAGTATGGCAAAACATCTATTTTTTTAAAGGCTGCAATAATGTCCGTAATTGAAATATCCATGGAGATATGCCACAGAATGAGTGTGACTTGAATTCTCCAGGGAACATTTGCAGTTTCCTAGCAATTAAGTTAGTATTTATTGTTTTATATGATTCAGAACTAATGAAAATCTCCCAATAATGCAAAAAATGTGACATTTTGCCAGTGTGCAGTTTTTTACCGATGTAGACTCATTGTAATTTCCATAAAAGAATAGAAATAATTCTAACCAGGGGAAACTCTAATACACAATCCATTTCAATAGTGAAATGGAACTGAGGTGTCATACACTATTTCAATATTTACATTTGTCTTTGTCTCAATAGGAGATTTTGATTACTATGTGATTATTGTAGTTCAAATGAGTGGTTCATGGAGGGAAGCAGGCAGCTGAATGTCTAATAGCAAATGAATTCAGATTGTTCTCAAAATTGTATTTCTGAGAGAAGCTGCAGGTGTTTTTGCTTCAGACCTACAAATATAACTATAACTGAAGCAGTGAAGCACCAAGAACAATTCTTGGAACAAGACCTTCGGTAATTAGGAGAGGGTGAATACATTTTTGAATATTATCTGAAAACTTGCCACATTTATTATGCTTGTCATTGTATCCTTTGTGACCACTGAAGCATATATTAACAAATAATCAGAACACAGAATTATACAGAGAAATTATCAACTGTATGCAAACATTGGGAAACAGATCATATGTGACCAATAAAGATCCTGCAATAGCTATGAATATTTTCAGTATGATGTTAGACAGTAGGAGATGTACTCAGTAAAAGAAGAAAATCAGAAGTCTTGCCATCTTTACAAGGAGTTTTATGCAGTAAAAACAAACCCACAGAACTTAAAACTAGGAAATGCTCACAAAAAATGTGCTACAGCATGCGCACAACAAGCATAATGACAAATTAAGCAAAATCATTTGGAACAACCTCCCCATATATATTGACAAATCATCCTTCTGAATAGTGAGAGTAGGAAACAGAATAGAAAAGAAAGCTGTTGTTTATTCAAACTAGTTATTCCTTACAAGAAATGTACTCAGCAAAATGAGTTAATTTTATAATAGTTCTAAGTAAACATTCTCTAAATGAGAAAGTATATAGAGTCAAGCTGATAACAGATCAGAGAGGAGAGCTCAGAAATCTCCAGGCCTCTGTCTACAGCAATATCATCACATATTCTATATATGTGAATGCTACTCTAATTTTAGTATTCAATATCCATTGATCATGAACCAATATATGTTTTTAGAAGATAAGAAATTACGTCAGACATAAAATATTTTAGAGTCAAATTTCCAGTGAAAAACGTACATACATTTTAGTATAGGTTAGTATAGGTTTAGTATAGGATAGGTTTTAAAGAATTTTAAAAGTTGTTTGCCTTATTACATTTCTGCAGTATTCCTTGAGGCATATGAGAACTCAGAGGAAAGACAAAGTCATCAAGGCTTTCCCAGTATTTTCCCACCAAACTGATTTAGAACTTTACAAGTAATCAGCTACTCCCCTTTCTGCCTATTTTATTCAAAGCAATATGATTTTCTGAAATGTTAGAGATGAGACCATAAGAATATATAAGGAACATATTTTAGGTGAGTTAGGTAACCAGCCTTTCCCTCAAAAGTCAGCAAAATACTGCAAATCCAGGTCTTCCAATGCTTTGGAGTGAAATGCGAGTCACACGGCAAAGCTCTATTAGCTGGGGAAGAGATGGAAAATAAGGTATTTTGCTAACAACATGCAACAAGATCTTGTCTGAGTGGTCTTGCAGGGTGGAATTCCTGCTGGAGCAGTAGGTATAGGTCCTGGAGACACAGAACAATGGCTGTGTCAGGAAGGCAGGCATGATTTGAGCTAAATTACAACTGAAAGACCTGGGGCAGGCTCTCTGACTTTGTACGAATTTCAGGTCTAACGGAAGAGGAAAAACAGGACAGATGAAGCTCTTCCTGTCATGCTCTGAAGAGGCAAGAAATGAAACGGAATGACCAAATCTCTCCCTTTTCTACACACCAGCTAGTGCAAGTGTGATGCTTATTAGCACACCAAGTGTAGAACTAGATAATGAACAACCCCACCCTGAACACTTGTCAGTAGGCAGAGTGCCTCTACCCACCCTGCCAAAAGCCCTTCCCCTGGTAATGCAGATTAGAGCTTTAGAAGAAAGAAAACCCATGAAAACAGAATTTTCAAGATGGTTTTATACATTTAGGTGGAGGTGACTGTGAGATCTAGGAGCTGTGGATATGTATTTAAGCCCTTTCTGTAGTGTCTGATGTACAGAATGAAAACTGCTTCATGAAATAATAAGGCATTGGTAATAGCAGTGTAACAGATTTCAAGAGCATATTAAAGACCGGTCTGAAAAGAAACCATGTGAGAATAGTCAAGTACAAAATATGTTAGAATTGACAAAGACTGGGCATTTGTGGAGAGAGCAAATTGGTTAAAGAAGTTTTGCCATTTTCTATTTTCTATAGGCCACCATAAAAAGGACTGCATATTTCCTTTTTTCTTACCGTTTCCTTCCCTCCGTACAAACCTGTTAAGGGCTCTGAAGTTAGAGTCTCTCATTGTTGGTATGTATTCCTTTCTCTCTCTCTCCCCCTCTCTCCATGTGCATGTGTGTGTGCAATCACAAGTATCAGACTAACACTTAATCATGCAGTGATGAAATATCTGCAGTTATTTACACAAGCACCACAACCTGCATATTTCAAAATCAAGCTTAGTTGGTTTGTATTTGGGAAGTTGAAGCTTCCACAAAGCAGGGTAATTTTCAAACTGAAGTTGTTACAGTGACATTCCCTATTTACTGAATATACAGATTTTTTTTAGTTCATTGTGAGCACTACCCGGTCAATTTGCCATTGTTTTGGTGCTTTAGAAAATGTTTTTTTTCAGGAAATTTCAGTGGTAATTCAAAGAAGAGAATATTGTTCACAATAAAAATAGAAATATAGGCTTATACAGCACAGTATAATTGTAAATACACTCCAATTTCTCTCCTCTTGGTTCCTTGGTTTAGGAGATTACGCCTGTGCATCCATCAGGTTTTGAAGTCCAGTTTTACTGAGGAGGAAACCCCTTCCCTCCTTATCCAAAAACCTTAATACCTAAGCCTCCTACCAACTCCAGTGTCGAAATTCCACCACCCCAGAGGTGTGTTGAACTCACACACTGTAAGTTGCTAATTTCCCCCCACACCGAATATGATGCATGACTTCTTTATTCTCACATCACCGCCTGTAAAATGGGAAGATACGTAAATTTTTGACTGCTCTTGAACTAATGCATTCTTACCATGCTGAAAAGGGAATGCAAAATTTAACATTTTCTTTTGCTACCAAGACTTAAAAAAATATGCCAGTAAGGGAATTTCCCCCGAAGAGTGAAAGAAGGGATCTGACATTCATATAAGCTTTTCTAAAACACAGATTGTGAATTTCACTTGGCTAATGTAAAATAAGATGCATGGCTGCATAAACTTGTGTATGACAGTCAGATAGAAGTGAATATTTGTGGTGCTGACTTTGATTGTCTATACTGTTAAATTGTGTGTCTGTCCTCTGTAAGATAATATTTTTCAATAAATAGCTGCAAAGTAAACTTATCTTCCTCCTTCAGAATGTGCTTTAAAATCTTCCTTTGTTGCAGTGCCTACAAGAAGCTTGACAACAGTTGTTAGGACGCTTATGATCTGAGACTACCAACTGTCAGGCTGACTGGCATTGTCAAAGTGTTCCCCATTCCATCAGTCTGTCTTTTTCCATCTGTTGCATCTCACTTCCTATAGCATTCCTAGGAGTAGGGACATATTCTATTTTTTCTGATATACAGCACTGAGGACAATCATAGCTACTAAAGAAAAATAGGAAAAGAAGGAAAAAAAAGATATTGTCAGATAAAATCCAAGAAATCTTTGTGGGATAAAAAAAAATCCACAAGAAGTCAACAGAGAGAAAGGAACATTTTCATTCTTCATGTAGCAGAGAAAAATAACCACCTAGCTGATTTTTTTGTGAAACATTTAGTTCACTTACATAAAGAAAAACCTCTTTTTGCATCACCTATTTGGGGGTTTTTGAGGCCAGTGTGACCCCTGGCAATATCTTCATTATCCATCAACAGAGAAGCATGACCAAGCCACCGACTGGGACAAGTGACTATTAACCTGCTAGGAAGAAAGCACTGACAAGCAAAGTGCTGCACCATAACTGCCTTGTTTGCAATCTCTAGTATGGGAGTGGGGGGCTGAAGCTGACATTCCACTGCAGAAATATTGTTTGTCTTTGCAATGCAGAAACTCATTTCGTATAATGCTGAAGGATCCATCCTATTAGGTCTTTCTTCTCACCGAGGGTAAATGGAGAAGTAACATGTGACTGAGATAATATTGCTTCTGCAAATAGCTTCACAACTGCCCTCTGTGAAAGCATTTTACCTCCCCTGATTCAAGTTCACACTGCAAGCAGCTCAATTCCTGGCACTATAGAGGCCAGACTGCCAGTCCTTCCAAAGGCACTAGGGCATCATGTACAGAAACATGAAATTTTTCCTACTGACCTTTCTGCAATGCAAAAAGCATCATAGCACTGCACCTTGACTGTCAGTGTAACTTGAGCACTTGCTTATTAAACCCATCAAATACCACTGGAAATGAGGAACAGATTTGCATAGCACATGATACTCCATTAATGTGTACACTATTTAAACATGAAGTCAATGCCAATTTGTTAAAGTTTTTTAAGAGTTAAACCCTACCTTCAAAGGTTTGATTTTTAAATTCTACTTACCTGAAACCATTTATTCATGGGCATATGATATTGACTTTTTCTTCTAGCTTCAGTGGTATCGGTACTGTAAGGAATCTTTTTGGGTTAGTGTTCCTTTAGATGTCAGTACAAATTTTTTTCGCAAAGAATAGGGCTGCTTTTTATTTCTAGATATAAGAGGGTGATTTGTTTGTTGTTAGACAATTGATGTAAAGTAATTACTTTCTGATTTGCTAACTGGATTTTTTCTATGAATCATTATGGCGGAAGTGTAGGAATATTTTAGCAGCAAAGCAACATATATGTGTTTGTGCTTTCATTTAGATGTGAGAAATGAGGAATATAAGGTGCCTTGTAGACATTTGAGACAGTGGCAGTGAGGCCAGTGTTTGAGGCTGTGTAAATTACTAATTACTAGTCAGTGGAGTCTGGCCCTCTGCCTCTCAAGCTGTAGGCAGACCTGGCTACTTTGACAATAATTCACAAGCAAGATTCCCATCCTACTTTATCATAATATATGATATTTTAGGACTTCACAACACTCAGAAAGATTTTTCTAGACTCCTTAAGATAAGTGAAATTGTGTTGTGGTTTAACCCCAGCAGCAAAGCCCCATGCATGCCCTCACTCCCCCACCAGCAGGGCCAGGGAGAAATCAGAAGAGTAAGAGCTCCATAGCTCACGAGTTGAGATACAGACAGTTCAATAGGGAAAGCAAAAGCCGTGCACACAAGCAAAGCAACACAAGGAATGAATTCCCTGCTTCCCATGGTTGGGCAGGTGTTCAGCCATCCCCAGCAGGGCAGGGCCCCATCACACTCATGGTGACTTGGGAGGTCAAACCCCATCAGTCCAACATCCCCTCCTCCCTCCTTCTTCCCCCCACTTTATACACTGAGCCGGATGTCACAAGGTCTGGAATATCCCTTTGGTCAGTTTGGGGTCACCTGTTTCAGCTGTGTCCCCTCCCAGCCTCCCAGGCAGCCCCAGTGTCCTCACCAGCATCGCCATGTGAAAAGCAGGAAAGGCCTTGTCTCAGTGCAATCCCTGCTCAGCAACAATAAAAACATCTTTGTAATATGAACTCTGTGTTCAGAACAAATCTGAAACACAGCCCTGTACCTGCCACTCTGAATAACATTAATTCTAACCCAGCAAAAACCAATACAAATTGTTAACTCCCAATTCATTTCCCAGATAAATAATATTTTCAAATATCTATATAATTATGGGATTTGACTCTTGAATTTTCAAAAAGATATAACCTGACTAAAGCACAAAATAAAGATGCAATTTTATGATAAAATATAGCTAAATTTGCAAAGAAAGTAAATAAATTCCTCCCTGATTATTACTATGTCAAAACACTTGATTTGATTTTGCGACAAAAGACCATTTGACTTTCACAGTTTTGGGAACGAATTTTTTAACCGTGTCTGTCTTGAAGAATAGTGTTCTTATATTAATTTAATTTATGTCATAAGTCAAGCAAAGAGGACGGAAGGCAAGTTTGGCTGAACAGTGAACTCCTTGCAGAACCTGTGGATAAAGAAATTGGACGATCTCAGGAAGTGAGGTCAGGCTTCACAGGAAGATGACAGAGCTGTTGTTCATATAGGCATTTTCAACTTGAATAAAATGATGGCAGTTACCAAAACAGTAAAGTCAGCAGAAGTAATTTCCGAAATTAAGAAGCAGCAGCTCAACTCACTCATAGTTTAAAATTAAAAGTTTTTATGGTGAGATGCAGCTATAATAACTCAGTGATGAGAAGACTGAGGAAAAATATTTATAAGGGAACCTGGAGAAAACCAGGAAACACCCAAAATAGCGATTCCTGAACAGTGAAAACACCGGTTCACAGAGACTGAACATAATTTTATAGACATTTTATAGACTTAACATTGGAAGAAAAACAAAACAAATGCTCTAAGAAAAATTACTAAGGTGTAACGAAAAAATGAAACAGTCAGCTGGAAATTCAATAACTATATTATATATAATACAGTATAAAAGTTCTTCCCAATTACTTGATCAAAAATTATGAGGTAGCTACCAAGAAACTAATTGTATGTGAGGAGAATATTTTATGTCCCAAAGACACAAAAACCAGGCCAGATTCTCTCTTGCATTACACCTCCTTTGCAGCATCCAAGTGGCTGAAAGTGGCCACAAAATCAGCTTCTAGAAATACCCTGAAATAGAAGGAATATCTGCAATGGTATTGAGGCATTCTAAGAGTTTCTTGTCACCTCAGTTCATGGGATGTAACTTGTGAAGGAAGGAATGTGTCGTATCTAGGTGCAAGAGACATGCTTGGACCATCAGCTGGAAAAATTACCTCCTCTTACTGCTGCAGGTGACTGAACATATTTTTATAGTTTCCCAAGAACACAAAAGTCTTTACACTACATTTGTAGATTAAAAATGTATGGGTATTTCAGGTGAATGCCTTTGGCTAGAGTTACAATTAGAAATCAGAGGGAAAAAAAAGGAAAAAGATCTTTGTAACAATTCTTTATTATAGGAACAGAATATATTAAATACCTGTCTATATGTAGAAAGAGCACATAATAATTCATGAAGGGAAATTACAAAGTACTGCTATAACACTTTGGCTTCCCTAGAGCTACAGGAAGGGCATTGTCACAATACTTTCCTTCTGGACAAAGCATAAAGTCCAAATCTTTTTGCACATTAAGTCCCATTCTTCAACCAGTTGGGTGTACTTGAGGGCTGCTGGATAGTTTGGAAACAGAAAAAGGTTACAGGGCCACGAACAGTGGTGGAAGACAATACTCAGATGGAAAATATCTATACTTACTGTATACTGTTCAGCATGCCTTCATGATTTTGTTCTGCGCACACAAAGGATGTTTCTAAAACCAGTAGCGAAGCTCTGTTTTCAAACTGCTATGAGCCATTGGTATGGAGGTGTTTAGAAGAATCCCCCCAATTATAGTACAAGAATCTGATTAAGAAACCATGGGTTAATTATCACAATTCATTAGATGAGTTGGAAACCTAAGAAATCAGAACAATATCACAAAGATTTATAAATGAAATTAACAAGACAGGCTGGCAACACTTGCTTTTTATAGAAGTTTTAAAGATTTTATTATTTCAAATAAAATGAGCATATAGGATGCATTAACAATGCCAGAACATTTAGGATGCTTCAGTTTACCTGTACTTAAATATTGAGCATTATTCATTATGATGGGAACAACTTGATTTTGGCAATAAATCAACATGACTTAGTTTAGGCTTTTTGCTGAGTGAACATTAAATTCACTTAGATTGTTGCTTTGGCTTCCTGTGTGAAGTTAGATTGTTTGGCATTAAAGAACTGAACCACTAAACCACAACTTGCTGCTTCTGGAGATGGCGCATACCACAGACTCTTGTTGGGCAGCTGGAGGGTTCACTATGCCAGTTGACTCAAAATATTGCAGTTGCACCAGTGCACTCAGGTACTGTATCAAACCCTTTTGAGGTAGTAATTTCACTTCCCCTATACAAAGTCTGACACCGTGTAACCGCAAGTTAAGCAAAAGTCTTATTTTCAAACGTCAACTCTTTGGTATTCCTCAGGTATCTCGTTGCATCAGCTTCTCAGTGTTAGAGGGCTGGTGACTTCCAGAAGGTGGTAAACTGGTGGAACTGTTGTTTTCATGAGAGCCATCCCTTGGTGAGTGAGACAGAGTTGTTTTTCCCTCTTACCATTTGACACCTGCAAGAAAAGGTTTCAGAATGAGTGAATTCAGGTTCTATTATCCATCCCACGGAAACAGGAAAGAATACATAAATCAAAATCCCCTTTGACTGCAATTTTTTTAAAGACAGAATTTATATTGCCCTTTTTAATTATGGGTCACTATGCCCTGAATTGACCTACTGAGACAATGTCCATCTTGCACTGGTTTTGGGGTACCTAGTGAGCAACTGAGCTAACTACGACTTCTATTTTAGGTGCTACTAAATCCCCAGAGAATACAAGGAATATGGATTGTTTCTTTAAATTAGGTTGTGGTATGTTGCATAGAATGAAATTCAGGAGGAACTGATACAAAGCTAAAGAGAGGGAAGTGTAACCAATCATCTGGTCATAGGTGTTACTGACTTGCAGCAATGCTAAATATATGTCTCAGTCAATTGGGTGCCAGATTTAATTATACATTCCTTCCAAAATTGCAGCCCTTTTATCTGAAGTAAAAGGGCTATACTGAAAAAGTTAGAAAAAATGTTTAGAGAAAGACAACAAAAAAACTCCAAACAACAAAACAGCAAACTCTCCCCCCAAAACAACCAAAAAACCTGAAACCCCAACCAACCAACCAAAAAAAACCCCCAAACCCACCAAGATCTCCGCCAAAACCCAAAAATATTATAGAACTCTTGCTTCTCTTTCATGATTCATGGCAATATGACCAATATACTAAAAATAGAATTGATCTTCCACAATAAAGAAAATTTTATTTTCCTCATCTTAAACACTAACTTTTCTCACCTAGGTAATAGAATCTCAGCCTGTACCAATCTTCGGTCCCTTCGGTAGTTTTCCTAGAGTGCAGTGGAAATTCCTAGCTTTTTCAAGTTGACAATTATTTAGAGACCAAAAACAGCAGGAAAAGGGAGAAAAAAAATATCACTGCATGGAAGACACTAAGATGGCACTATTTAAATAAATAAATAAATGAATAAATGAAGAGTACGTGGGTTTTTATCAGCAAGTTAAGAAATGTTTATTATTACACTTTCATTCTTATCAGATAAGAGATACTGTTTAATTTACGAAGACTCATTTTGGAGATAGCCCATTAAGCCTTAAAAAATGTAGATGAATCATCATTGACATGACAGAGGCAGTCAATAACTTCTTAGAGATTTTTAATATTTTGACGTTTCACAAAGAAGCCTCTTCTCAAAGAAGCAAGTGAAGAAGGTAAAGGATTTATCTTTAACTAAAAAATCTTAAAGGGCTATATAGCTATACAGCTTGGATTTCTCACAACCTTTAAGCACTACTCTCATGGACACTCAGGATGCAGAAAACAGTCCGGCTTTCCCAAAGTGAAAGTGGTCAATTTTGGTTCATTCTTACCATAAATTTTCCATGTCTACTTTTCTATAGCACAATGCACATCTCATAATATGGATCATGGTGTTCACCCTTCATTGGCTGCTTTCCCTTGGACAGCTTATTGCTAGACTGCAATAAGATATTTGGCTATTTGCAGCTACCTTTTTATCTACAGGTGAGTTATCTGCTTCTGACCAGAAGAACAAGTAAAACACATGTAATACCTCTGTTGTACATTTGCTTTCAGATCAACTGATAGAGCTGGTTTATAGTCAAGGCTTTTTCTTTGGATGGGCAGTTAGTTCAAACAAATTGCAAGATGATAGAAAAGCACTCCAAGGCTTTAACACTCATGGTCTTTCTGTGCACTGGGTGTGGTGATGTCAGTTTAAAACATGTTTACCTATCAGCAGGCACTTAATTTTTTATCAGTTTTTTTTTTGTGGAAAGCTGCCTATTGAGGAACAGAGAGGAAATAAGATTTAAAAATAGAGGAAATTCTGTATGGAAGAGAGTTACTGCTGGAACAATTCATGTTTAAGCACCATTGAACATTTCAAATCTGTCACAAAGATCGCTATTGCACTTAGCTCACATGACTTTGTGAGAAGCTCAGGTCAAATACCAGGATTCAAAAGAAGACAACTCTTTCATTTTCTGGAAAATTTCTGACTATCTAGACTGAAGTTTTATGACAACTTTTAAAGCTAAGAAAAAACCTTCTTTATTTCAGACCTTTTTCTTTCAGCTGTCTTTAAACAAAGACTATATTAATAGCTGATCTGCCCGCACTGACTGCCTGGATATACACTTTCTGTGAGAGTTTGCAATCTCTTGAGGGTAATTTATACAGAAGGATTGCCAGAAATCCTTATGACTGTCTTCTTTGTGTTTACATCATTATGAGTTATTATTCTTATACCTTTGCTCCCTCTAGCAGGCAAGCAATACACCATACAGATGTTTAAGCACCACCTGTCTTTCTAGGTTCAGCATTCATGATTTACTGCAGGCTTCCAAAATACCAAACAATATAGGCATAATTACAGAAAAATATCTATTAAATGTCAAACTTCTTTGACAGATACAATAAAAAATAAGATAAAGGTGTTTAGGCTGTGAGAGAAAGAGAAGAAAGCATTTTTATTGACACAGGAAATGTTGAAAGAGCGGAAATAGTTGGGTCAGTATTCATACTTGCCACCTTCTTTCTCCTTCTGTCTTTTTTATGCTTTGTATTCCTTTGATCAGCCTCTCATATTTGTTTATCTGTGTATAATCACATTATATACCTTCAAATGCTATTGCAACCGCACATTTGCCTCAGGAGAAACACAAGGGACTGTGTCGTGGTTTAGGAAGGGTATTCCCAAATTTAGTACTCCTGCTAAAACCACACTGCTCGCTGGCCTCCTCCCTCTGCAACTGGCAATAGGCAAAGACAATGCTGAGATACGAATGGAAACAGCAGTGAAATAACAGTAACAGAAACAATATTAATAATAAAAATGTAAGACATAGAAACTATTCACATGGAAAGGCCCTGACAATAAACAAATGCCACACGGCTTTGCACTCTATGTTTTTTCCCAACCTGAAGGAACATTCTTCTCCTTAGAAAGTGAGCAAGAGTTTCCTGGGTTTGTCATTGCTTGAGGCAGGACTAACCCAAAATTTCTTCCCTAACGCATTTCTCAGATGCACCACAGGGACTTTATCCTCTTCTACAGTACATGGAGGTCTTGATTGGGAAAGGTCAGTTCAACTGATGTCAGCTAGCAAGGTGGCCTTTGTAAAATGTAGATCCCAAACTTTGAAGGTCCCACCACCCATTGCTTTCAAGTCCATTGTATTTCAACTGTCCCTTCAATTCTCCCAGAGGCTGGTGCATGATAGGGAGTAAGATACACCCTTTATCATATTTAATCCTGTGCTCTCTTGCCCAGGTACCTATGAGGCTGTTTTTGCAATGAGTCCCATTTTCAGAATCAGTTATATTGGGGGAGCCATCTCTCCAGAAGACTAGTTTTTCAAGGCCCAGCATGGTGTTCCAGGCAGTGGTGTGAGGTGTGGGGTATATCTCCAGCCATCTAGTTGTTGTATTGTCAACACGTAATGCTTTCTTTGGCAGGTTTTCAGAGTGTTGTGTGATCAATCTGCCAGGACTCCCCATATTTATATTTTGACCATCGTCCCTCATACCACAGAGGCTTTACCCATTTGTTCTGCTTGATTGCAGCACATTTTTCACAGTTATGGATAACTCGGGAGATGGTATCCATGGTTGAGCGCACCCCTTGATCACAAGCCCATTGAATGTTGTATCTCTTCCCTGATAATCTGAGGCCTCATGGGCTCACTGAATGAAAAAAAATTCACCACTATGCTGCCAGGCCAGATCCATCTGAGACATGTTAATCTTGGCAGCCCAATCTACCTGTCCAGTGCTGCGATATCCTTCAGTAGCCCAGTTCTTGGGTACATGTGCATCTATATGGCGTACCTTTACAGCCAGATTCTCTACCTGGGCAGCATTGTCTTCCCACAACCCAGCAGCCCAGGTGGGTTTCCCTCTGCTCTGCCAATTGGCTTCCATCATTCCAGCCACCCCCACAGAGCATTTTCCATCATGCTCAAGTCAATGTAGAGCTGGAGTGCAGCCATTTCTCTTGTTCAGCTATATCCAAAGCCAGTTTTCAGCTCTGTGACCTGACTCTATCCACCTTTTCCCTTGGTAGCTTCCGTGACTCATCATGTAGTACTCCATACAGCAGCTTTCCATTTTTAATGTAGCCCTACAATTTGGCAGAAAACGGCAGTGATGAGACAGTATTGCTTTTCATTTTCTGGTAGCTGGTTATATGATGGGACTCTTTGGCATATGTCACCTTTTCCTCCTCTGATGATGATGATAGTCCGAAATCTTTGCCTTCAGGCCAGTTTGTGGTGTCTTCCAAGGTCCCTGGATGATCAGTTTTCCTATCCAGGCTTGCTGTGTGATCAGAGTGTTCCACTTACTCCACATGGCATCAGTGGCATGATGTGAACATTCATCCCAGCATCAGTAGCTGGGGTGCCAGAAGCAGCTGTGCTTCAGTGCCAATGACTTCTTAGGCAGCTCGAACCCCTTCACAAGCTGCCAAGATCTCTTTTTTGATCAGGGTGTAGCTGACCTCAAATTCTCTATAAGGCCAGAACCCCATGAATCAAGCTTAAGATACTTTTTTCCAGAGGCTGCAGGAAGGACCATTCTTCCTGGCTGCAGCATAAAGCACATTTTTCACATGTCCTGTCCTGACTGGCCCAAGGGATACAGCATGAACAACCTCCTGTTTAATTTGTTCAAAACTTGTTGTTGTTCAAGACTCCATTAAAGTCATTCTTCTTCTGGGTCACTTGACAGGGTTTAAAATCTGCCTGTAATCTGGAATATGCATCCTCCATGTCAAAGGAACCCATTAAATCATCATAATTTTGAAAACTTTGGTAAGTAGGCATTGCTTATATGTCTTCCATAGCTACGGTTATTTTAAGAAATAACTGTGATTCTGTTTCGAAAACTTTGTCACTTGAATGTATTGCAGTCCCACATTTTTCTGCATATTTTCAAATCAGGATAGCAGGCAAAAAAAGGTTTTGGTGTGAAACTGTTAGGCTTACCCAGAAGATATAGTGGTATGACAGGACTAAGTCAGCTAAACCTTTGATAGGGGCAGAGTGGATCTTTTCCTCAGAATTTAGTACTCCAAAACCAGAATAGTTTTTAGTAATAGATCATCTTTTATTTCAACAGATATTACAACAGTAATTTTTTTAGGCTACAGAAAATAGTATAAATATAGAAAAGGATTTAAAAGTATCTTACCCCTACCACTATATCTTTGCAAGGCACCTCTATTTTCAAGATTTTTTTTCTCAATCCCTGCTCACTGACTGTAAATTGTAACTCAGGTTACTGACAATCCTACAGTTTCTCCAGATGCCTAGGAAGCGTCTCTCTTTTAGCATTAAAAAACATTCGTACTGGGTCATGCCCAAAGCATGTCTTTTTCACTTGCCTAAAGCAGATAAGTGTAGAAAAAATGTACAAGAATGGGGGAAACTTTTGGTTGTATTTACCCTGTATGCACCCCAGGCTCCAGTCACACATAATACTGGGACTTCCAGAAATAACTTCTCTATATTCAGCAGCTCTCAACTGGTTTTTCTGCTATGCATTTGAACTTCTGAACCCCATTGTAAACTGCCAGCATTTACAGCTTCCTGCAAGAAAGGAATTCCTCAGGTTAACCATAACTGTGAATATCTCTGTCCTTTGTTTCTTTCCCACAAACTGCAAGCTCTATTTAGTATCTTCTATGAGAATAGAACACTGGAAGAGAAAGTGAAAACTTCATTGCATCCTATTGTTCCTCACCTGCCCCTTTCAAAGTTAGTCCTAGTGTGCTTCATTGCTCCTCACAAAGACATTATTCCAAACCTTTGCTTCTTCCTGCTAATCTTTGTTGATCTTTTCCAGTTGTGTTTCTAAGCGCACAACATACAAGAGGGAGTGAACCCTAGATTTTCACTGTAACTTACATTCCATTCTAGTTTGTTTATTTTCTTGAGTAATTCCTGACATCATTTTTGCTTTTTTCCCTGCTGATTAAGCACTAAGCTGAGTTTATAATAGTTCCTTGAAAATATCAAGGTCTCACATGAGAAGCGAAGGTTTGCTCAGATAATATTACATATGAAATTCAGGCCGGTTTTATCTGCATGCATCAGTTTCCAATTACCTATGCTAAATTTAATCTATTTTGTTGCCTTCTAAAATCCACGTTTCTCCAGAGTTTATCCCCATGTAGAATTACAAATCAGTTCATAATTCTTTTCCTTTTCTAGGTCACTTGTGACTGAAGTAGACAGTACAGAAAAGTCCAGGGCTGCTTACAGGCCTTAACGGTTTTGTTGAACTAACTTAGGATAAGCTCTCATATACCCAGGTTGACTTCTTTAACCAGATATCCTTTCTTCATTACATAATTAGGCTCCAAAAGAAAAAGAGTCAAACTAACCAAAACCTTTCCATAGATTCACATGACAGAATTTCTTCTTGCAAAGTGACGTCAGTTCTTTCCCTAAATATTTGACCCCATGTACATTACTTCTATCCTTCAACCAATATGGATATCAGGGCATCTACAGCTCAGCTGTAGGTCTGTATTCCCTTCAATCTCTCCCATAACTCTTTCATAAACTGCCAGCACTTCAGCCTCCTTCCCTTCCTTGAGTATGAAAGTAATTTAGCATGAGACTGCATGCTACAATCATCACTCACTTCTCCTTACCCACACCCCCACTTCTCTGGGTGCCTGTATCGAGTAATTTTCATGTTCTCCAGTGAAAATTATTAGCATGTACCTTGGCCACCTACTGCTCCAGATCAGTCATGCAGCATCAAGTTGTCTAAGCAATATCCATCTTTCTCTGCCTGTTGGCACTGCCTTGCCCTTTGGAAGTTTCTCTTCCCCTCAGGTGTACTCAGGTGCTCGTTGGGAATGAGGAATCATCTCCCTGGCCAGGAACATCCACCTGCTCTAATGACACTGAGCTTGGCCTTGCAAATTGTTTACATAAAATAAATCAGAAGTAAAAGATTTGCTGCCCAATTGCTGGTGATGTTTAATGCTCTTAATCATTCAAGACAGCTTTTTGGGAAGGAATATAATAGAATATGTAAGTCATGTGAGGCTCACCTGATTGTTTTTATATCTGTCTAACAATATGAACAAAGAGAAACAAGAACAGTATCCAATTCCTTCTGAGCTGAGCCATTTATCTTTTAGGTTTTTTAGGCTGTCTTTCTACTCTTCAAGTACAGCCTCCTATTGGCAGTGTGTTTTACCTTCCAGGCCTTTGGAAATAGTCTCAGGTGTCCAAATGGTACTTGATGTTTCTGTACGCAAGTCTGAATCAAAACAACACAAGGATTAAGTAGAGATGTATATTTTTGAGGCCATCCAGAACAGCAGTTTCTGGTTAGGACAGCAAAACAGATATGTGCTTAGTAAATTTATAGATAATACCTATCTCTGCCTTTAGTGGAGGGATTAAGTGTTTCCTGGAGGACAAACTACAGTTCAGGATGCTACTTAATTACTTCAATCTGAAGATGAGACCGAAGAAAAATGGATTTTTCTTCCATAGGAAAAGTGAAATCCATCAGAACTGTTTAATTACACAAATATAGAATATTGACTATTTTAGGCAGCTGCTTGTGGGATGAGCCATGAGATATCCTGTGAGATATATGGTGAAGGAATTTCCAAGAGATGTGCCATGAATTATGTGGTGAAGGGATTATGATGTCCTGCTGCTGGTGATCAGGCAGGTGCTGGCTGACCCTTAGCACTGCAATCAGACAGGTGGAAGAGGGCATAGTTCTAATATACCATGGTTCAGTTCCACCCTTGTGCAAGACCTACAGCCTTTGTACTGTCTGCCAGCGTAACTCTCGATATCCCACGTTTATTTGTGCAGTGGCTGTCCCCCCAAAACTTATGACACCAGTAACAGTATATTTGACTGTAGTTTCACCTTCACTTCTCCCAAAAGTATGAATTAGTATTTGAAATACTTCATGGCAGAGGATAAGATTACAGCCACCTGGCACACAAGATATTGGCCCTGCTCCTCTTTCCTCCCTAAAGGAGAGACTCTTCTTTGGTAAGATTTGCAGGTCTGGCTGCATCAGAGAAAACCCAGCATCACTTGTACATTGTGCTATCTAACAAGAGAGTGCAATCTAGCAAGACTCTATTATCTGTTACATCATTAAACTTCAGTATTTGTTAATCTGTGTTTGTGAAAGTTCTTTTTGAAATCCAACAGATTTAGAGGGTCATGTTGATAAATCACACCACCGGTGAGCTTGGGACTGTGAATGTGACCAGGCTTGTAGCCTCACAAGCTACTCACACTGTTGGTGCATCTGAGATCTTATTGGACTGGAGCAGATTTACTGTGCTGAGCTAGTCACAACCGGAGACTAAGCCCAGCTGCACCCAGCCTCCCTGGTCTCTGAGGACCAGCTGGAACATTGGAGGTTGTTATTCTGCCAAATTCCTATACCTTGAAAGGAATATTCCTCCAATGCAAATATGATGAGGATGCAATGTCCTCCTGAGGCAGAAGATGCAAGGTGTACACTGGAAGGCAGAATCCAAAGCAGAGATATTAATTTATGTTAAGCAATCCTTTTTCTCTTTTGCAAATGCTAGACCTTAGCTAAAATACTGTACTTTGGCATGAGTACCACACTTACAGAACGACTGTGTGCCAGCTGAAGAGAGTCCAGGGGAAACAAGAGGCAGGATATCAGGTCTACAGGAAGATCGAGTGAATTAGGATTGTTTAGTCTAGAAAGGAAGATTCTACAAACATCTGTAGATCTAGGAAAACAGGGGCAACAATGTTTGGATTCATAAGAGGTCATTGCAAAAAGGAAGGAGATTTTTTTTTTCTATTTCTTCCTCTCAGTGCCGTATAAGACAAACATAATTAAGTTTAAATCACAAAAAGGCAGATTCACATCAGACACTATGAAACATTTTTAGGAATGAGGGTAACTGTAACTGACCCCCTAGGGAAGTTTAGACAGAAATTCAAGAAGCATCTTTCAGAAGGATAGACCTCTTAAAATCCCTTCAAGCTTTCAAGTTCCTCATTTACATTCCTAAAGACAGTGAGTTCTGCTATGGATGAACAGAAGATACCAATTATTCAGTCACATAAAGCTTTACACAATGTGTTTTTTACCTAAATTTTGAATTTCTGGGTCAAGATTCTACCTCCAGTTCTCTCAAAGAAAAATAGTGAAAAAATAACCCTTCTTTCCAGTGACAACCAATAGATCTTTCTGTTTCTTTTGACTTGCTAGTCCTAAAATCTTTCCTGCGTTCACCTTACTGTAATAAATTTTAAAACAATTCTCCATATGTTGTTCTATGGGATTCACCATATTTGGTAACTTCATTATTGCTGACTTGATAAAGAAAACTTAGCTGATGAAAAAGAAAAGCACCTGTTTTATGTCCAAATGAAATGGTATCTCTGTTCCTGTGTTACTCAGGCCTGGATTTTGCTGTGTGCCTTAATCTGTACTTGCAGGACTTAATATAACAGAAATAACACTACTGAAAGGAAATAGGAGAGTACAAAATTTTGCTTCTTCATTGCAGCATTTTGTCTTTTCAGTTTTTCATCCCGGTAACTTTAATTTTAATATTCCCTTTAAAGACTGAGAACGTGAATACCTTCCATACGCAAGTTTTGTTGGTTTGTCAGCACAAAAACAGGATGATATCTAGTTTAGACCTCAGCTGCAACAGAAAGGTGTTCTACAACAGCTGTACTTGCTGTCTTCCAGGTTCATGTGTTTCCTATGTCAGCAGCATGAAAGAAACCTCTGAGTGCCGATTTATCAACCTTCTATCAACATGCTAAATTGTTATGTCTAAACACTGTAAACACCAGAATAATTTCCCTGAAAATAAACTTTTTTTTGTGCTGAGTTGATGGATCTACTTCTGTATAATTTCTGTATTGTTTTATGTCTAGAATTTAAAACCAAGTTGCTTTCTAAACAGGGCAGGAAGAGCTCTAGGTAGGACATAATGAAGTGGACAAACTCCTAGAAGAAGAGAGGGAGCATACTTCAGAGAAATTATGAAAAGATGAGAAAAAAATCTGCAAGAAGACAAAACTCTCTGAGTTGCCTTTCAAAAATAAAAATGACGATCTCATAAATCAAGAGCAGTTAACCATTAATATTTTGATAACTAGCATAAATCATCATTCTAATACCTATGTTCAATTTGGTTCTGATATTTTCAGTGTATGTGAAAAATAGCAAACCTCAACAGTGCCTGTTTCTTTGTAAAACTATAGCAAGAGACTTGTAGTGTGAGACCACTGGCCTTGAGGATGCCTTTTGTTCAAGGGCTGGAGCAGCACCAGGTATTGCTGAGCTGGCAATACAGGTGCCAGACATTTCCTTTCATAGCCAAATCACAGATCCTTTTGGCATGAAGGAAAGTGTTTGTAGTGCCCTCCAGAAATCCGTACAAAACAACTCAAAACTTATGGGCAGCCCCAACAGCTGTGAAATAATGCAGAGATATGTATTATCTTCCTCTGCGAGTCTTGAGGAACTACTCTCATGGCCCTATGGAAAGTGTAAATCACCCCTCAGTAATGCAAAAAACCCTTTACTTGGCTGGAAAGTTCTTGTTCACTTTGTCTCAACATGTGCAGGAAGACAGTTCTTAGTCCTTGTGAAACTTGAAACTTCCAATTCCAGCATCCTCAAATGCAAAATAAAAGCCTCCATGCATCACCTGCCATGAACCAAGACAATTCAGGTATCTTCCATGTTTATTTTGGGTTTGTTAAGGTTTATATACCTAGGCCTCATTTGGATTCTAACCCTAACCCTAACCCTAACCCTAACCCTAACCATGAATTCTAAGCTAAGCTTGGGAAGAGTTCATCTAGAGGTCTACAGCATCAGTTATTATCTAATCACAAAAAATGTTGATGCAATCACCACTTTTTTTGCTACTCTTTTCAGAAGAATGGTCAATATAGCTACCTCAACAAGTGATCCTGCTAGAGAGGTATTTTTCCCTGCTTTCCTGTACTATAATTAGTGTTTCTTTCAGTTAAATTTTGACTTATGATCACACTGTATTTCATTTCATCATTTATAAATAGAAGTAGTTGTTATACATTACTAAACAAATATTAATTAGTTGTAAATCTTTTATAAACAGCATTTAAGAGGTATGTCATACAAAGAGCAGAAATGTCACTTAAACCCTGTCTTTATCACAGGGAATCTAAGAATGAAGCTGACTATAATATCTGTCAAGAACTTTAGAAATTAATTCAAACATTAGCAGTTCTTGAAAGGTTGATATTCTTAGGTATTTGTTATAGTGAACTAGAGATGTAAGGTTCTTCAAATCTGTTCAGTTTCTCTTTGACAGCAAGTGGCCTCATTTCCCAGAGCTGAATGCCACTGCAAATTTCGTATGTGATCACACTGTTTCGTTACTTGACCATCTAGGTCTTCCAGCATGGGGCCTCTGAGATAAACGATGTGGTTTTTACTTTCCTAAGCACACATATTTCAAGTGACTCAACATAATGCTACCCTGGCAGCTTGAAGAAGTTCACATCCTGCAGCTGGAGAATTATTTTCACAGATCTATGCAACCTAAGGTGTTCTCAGAGGCTGTGAGGAAAGCCTAGGAATGACTATGAACCAAGGTGTAGCAACTTTGCAGCATTCCCTGTGTTCCTGCCACCATCTGCTTCCACTTTTTGCAACACAGCACGACTCTGGCAGAAGTCAGTCCATGTCATACACTAAGGCTAGCAGCTGTCCCAAGCTTTGTCTTGAGGCACAGAGGGAAAATCTTCTGTGGCCAAGATGAAAACAAAGGACTTCATGCTGACTGATTCAATTATTATAACACCAATCCCTCTGTGAAAATCCCAGCAGGGAATGTTTGTAGTGCTATGAAGCACAGTTAACACATTCACCTTGTCCTTTCCAATCCTGCAATTTTGCTTCACCACAGTCTCAACCACCAGAATGATAATAAAGCATTGTCTATGGAGTGAGAGAAAGGAAACTTTTACACCACACTGCCACCAGAATGACACGGACAGTAGCATTTGATCTGGTATTAGAGGAAAACTCACATCCTCTGATAGGAGTTCTCCTTTTTAATATCAAACAGCATTACATCAAAACAATCAACCCTTTAGAAAAGTCTCCCTGCCATCAGCAATTCTCCCTCTGTTATGCATAGCAGGAGTGCCACTTAACAGGGTTCTGAGTGCTTCACCTTCATGCTGCTGCTGCACTGATATACCTTATCATCTCTGCTCTCAGGGATGAAGGGGAAGTATTTGTTTGCCAGGTTCTGAATCTCAATCCTGAGAAGGTTTTTTTTTCTTATGCGTTCAGTTCTGATTCACTCTATAAATCATAGATTGAACACCTGAGGTTTAAAGCACTTTTGAAAATTCAGTATTATAATGTTAGTGGTTTTAAGTTCTGGCAGAGTATGCACTTTTGCAATCTTGTTTATTAACATCAAAGCTAACTTTGAAATGTCAAATTCCCTACTAGAAATTCAAGATATTCATTGAGTTTTACAAATGCCACTGGTGATTCTTTTACTTCTGAGCAGGCTGCAATTTTCTTAGTGAGGTATCAGATTTGAAGGATCATTTAGCTTCAGTATTATTTACGAGCACTTATAAAGCCCCCAGCTAAGGACAAACTTCCATACTACTTGCTGCTGTACTGCTTCCTTATTTCCTCTCATTATTTGAGAAAACAAGCAGACAAAAATATTTTAACTGTCTCAGTTAAAAAAGGGATAAATGTGTTCTGTGGAAGCTGGTATGCTCCATTTGTTTTGACTACATACCCAGACAGATCTACAGCTCTGGACCTTTCACTTTGTGGTGAATATCTATGGATGTACTGTTCTAGTGTTCTTGCAAATTGCCTCAGCAGACCTTATCATTTCAGTAAGTCTAAATCAGCAATATGAAGAAGCCACAGAATCTGAAATTTTATTTCTGTAGAGTTAAATTGGACAGACCTTTTGCCTTTCAAATATTTCTCAGAGGCCTACTTTTCCTCCTGTTTTCTCAGCTCTGACATGGCTGGAACAACTAATCTGCTCCTGTTTCAGACTGAAATGAAAACAAACTGAACCAAAATCAGCTAGGCAGCCCTTTGGTTGCAGCACTTGCTGGGAAAACAGGTCATTAGGTCTCCTGAAGGGACTCTTGAACTTTAATCACTGTCACTTTAACCCCCACTTTAACCCTGACTTTAACCATCATGATCCTGAAGGTTCAGAAGTCTCTGCAGTTTTGACTAAAAATTAAGTGCCAAATCCAGAAAAGTTTTCAAGCAAATGTTTTTCACAAACTCTGTGTGTGAAGAGTTGAGGATCTAGTGACCTCTTTGTCCGTGGGGGAAAATAAACCCAGGAAAAGCTCTCCAGCATTGAGAGCTTCCATGTATTCAGAACAGATCACACAGAAACAACTGTGTTACAGATCAAAACTGCTTCCCTGCCTCCCTTGTTAGCTACATTTCTCTGGACATACTGGAGATGACTGCCATGGAGTAATCTGTTATTTGTAGTAATTATATGAATTTAACAATCAACAGGAATTACACATTCACTGCAGTTCAAATTCATAGGAGAGCTCTTGATAAAGGCAGTGTGTTGGTAGAGTCAAATGAGTGGAATGAGGCAATACCCTTGGAAATGGAGCATATTAACAACTTGCCATGATAAAACAAAGCTAAATCAAAAACTATCAAACAATAATGACATCAAGACCACAGATACAAGTTCAGCATTTCTGCCCACACGACTTTCTGTTCTATAGAATTGCACTGTCATCTGGTGGCGCCAGGTTGGAGATTATCTGCTGTGAAACACCGTATCTTTTATGTGCTCTTTGGCATTTCTCTTTCACTCACTGTAAGTCATAGTGACTCAAATCCATTTGTTTTTACTATCCCTGCTTCTCTATCTTTAGTGCCATTCAGTGCTCTATCTCTTGGTAACTACTGGCCTCTAACATAAACACATGCATGAATTTGTTTTACCACAGTTCACCATACTTTTTCCCAATAAACTTCCTACAGTTTTCAAAATATCTGTTTAAATACTGCACTTTGGGAAATAGGTCGTTCAGTACTTTATCTGGTGAACCTGTGTCACTTTATACAAAATTTTAACAGGCTTGTATCAACCTCCAACCTCATTTTAAGCCAACTTCTGTTCTAACATCAGTGTTTTAAATCTTTAATTCTTCTTTGCTCTGCAGCAAAGCCATCTTTCTGCAGCTGCCACTAAGGAAAATAAAGGTTTTGCTTAAATTGGAGTAAAGAATACAGTCCGCAAAAGTTTTCCTGTTATATAGTAAAAACTGTCTTATGTGATATAGCTTCATAAATCCGCCTGCATAGATTACAGCACTTGTAGAGCTGTTCAGATAAAAGCCCATTATTATTTTGAGGAACAGTTTGAAGGTTTAATGAAATATCTAACACTTCTTTATTTTCAAGTTTACTCTACAAGGTCTTGATTTTCTTTTTGTTTTTAGAAAAAACAGTCAGTTTCATGAAAACCTTTTAACAAAAAAAAGAACATGTTTTTGGGGAAAGACACTTGTTTTCACTTGGTGCCCATCTTCCAGTCTTTTTATTGTTGATATATATATTTTTGTTCTCAACTACATACAAATATCTGCTGCATTTTTAAGCTAGCCATTTGCATGTATAACCACAAAATTACCCATATTGCATCTTTAAAAGTGGATTTAATGTCTATAAAGCTCATAGAATTATTTAAATACATATTATATATAATGTATGTCATGTACAAAATAAGATATATGATATGAATATGAATAAAAGTAACAAATCTACAAGGTATTTCTACTTAAAAGAAACATCTATTTTAATACATTATATATTAAACCTATGTTTATATGTGTATATGTATGTTCCATTATTGTTTTGTTGGCAGTTGGAGAATCGATCTGTCTAAAATTATGCTTTAAAATATTTAATCCATATAAAGGCTGTCCACATTGTCATTTTGGTACTGGTAAGTAACTCATTGTTTTTTAAGCACTTGGAATGTCTTCAGTCTGACAGGCTCAATATAAAACCAAATTCAATTCAATTTAATTTTTAATGTATCTGTATCAATCCCTGTGAGGTCCTATTATAATTCTTTCCTCCAGCATAAATTCTTCCTCCTCCTTAATAAAGTTTGCGGCTGTGTTACAAAGTCACAGATCCTAAATACTGTCTCATGGTACAGTTTTAAAGTCTCTTGGGCAACTGATTGTTCCTCTCTCCCAGCTGCAACACTGACATTATAAACACTGATATTTCAGTGATAGATGAATCTGTGCAGATCAAAACACAAATATGGGACATTTCCAGTTAGCCTGCTAAATCCCAATAAAAGAGATTTTCTGTATCTGGAGGCATAGTTGTGGATTAGTGGCTCACGGAGCAGTGTAAAAGGGGAATTTCACACAAAGGAAGACTTACAGATTGCCGAAAACAGGTCTATTCCCCTTTTTCATGCTTTTAACGATTTCCATGTCTCCAATATGCTTACTAATTATCAAATAAATGTGTTGTTTAAGTGCAAGTTTTCTTCAGTTGTGTTTTTATGCTAGATAATTAGCATTTTATCTGCTAATGAGTCTTTACTACACTGCAGTGAGAACTCAAATTAAATGAGAGTTGGCACCTTCATTCTGGGAATGCTGTTAATCTATCTTTCTACATAAATACAAACGTTCACTTGAAAAGCATAATGCTTTAAGGTCTTTAAAATGAAAATTGTCAATCATTATGACACACCATTAGAAGTATTTTGCTTTTATTTATAGCATACTTTGAAACAAATCATCTGCAGGTGTAAATATGTCAGTGCAGTCAATGGAGCTATACGAATTTACAGTCCCTGATGATCTATCCCTGTGCTTTGAAATCACTTCTAGGGAAGAATAACTTGAGTGTCTGGGTTAAAAAGTGACAACTGACTGATAGTTGTCAAATTCATATGGCCTCTACTAAAGGGTAAGAACAGCCGTACATAATAAATGACTGTTAAAAAAATCAGAAAAAAACACTTTATACAGGATGAAAGAGGGAAGATTCTTATTCTGCATTTCTTTTAAAATTTTTATTCATGTTTGGGTAATATTGCAAAGGGAATGTTTAAAGCAGATATCTATATCTTCTTTTATACATTGGAAATGCTGAGTATGTCAGGAGGGTTCACAGCAGCTTTGTGAGAAGTCAGTTTATTCTGCTAAGAAATAGACTGCTGAATTATTTTCCAAATCTCTTTTCAATATTGAGTCTTTTAAGAAACAGCTCATACTTGTTTTACTCTCTTTCATCACTGATAAGAAAAAAATCTCTCTTTAGAGTTATCCCATAAACAAAACAATAGTTTCCTGATTTTATCTGCAACATACAAATTCCTAAGGTATATTACCTGGAGCAGAAAACTAACAAAAGGTAATTTTAATGAAATTCAAGAAGTTCTAATCAGTCTCTGAACTTGAGAAGATTTCTGTTTTATGTGCAAGTTTTGAATAGCTTTTATGACAGTATTCAATAATTTAGTCTCTCCCACTTCATCTTCATAAAAGATTAAGACTCTGAGTTGTTGTACTGTCTTACTAGAACTACAACAGCATTACAAGTGTCAAAAGAAATGTTTTTATAGATGCAAAATATTATCTGTCAAGCATAGCAGACCCTATATCATTCACACACAGTAAACTGGAGAAAAATAGCTGCAACCCAGTGTTTGTATTACTTATTCCAGTTAGCTAGTTACCTCACTTATTGCAGCAGAGAATTTACCCTTCAGTTTTAAGGGGTAAAATTTCCAGAGGGGTTGCTTCAATAAACTGACTAAACATTCAAAGAATAAATGGCAAAGCTAATGCAATTTGTCTGAATCTTGACTACAGTATGTAAGATAAAATTGTTGATAATCAGTACTATGGATTGTACTACATAATCAATATTTATGTCTTATGTTAACAGTGAAAAAGATGATGTGATTAGATAAGAAATAGGGACAAAGGAGGAAGAAGGTGTAGATTGAATGTGAAACTGTTACAGGAAAGCAAACATCTAAGAAGACTTTTTTTTTCTAAGGGGATAATCATAATGATAATGCATAGTTAATCTGTCATTATGTCAGCTTTTTATTTCTATTACTAACAGGATAAATGTACAAAAAACTTCTATCATAACATCAGTTTTATGCCACAAATCTCATTTAATTAATTAGTCTTCTATATCTGACTGACTAACAAAATACAATTTCTCACAGTGAGCAGGGCAGTAAGAAGCAGGGACAGAGGGAAGAAGCGGAGATCCTCACTCCCAAGACACTGCAGAGGGTAACAATACACACAAAAGTAGTTTCAGAGAGATACAGCTGAGGTGAAGAGATAATTTTACTTGTTTCAATTGAAGATACTATGTTTGTGTTGCTATTTGAGCTGCTCCAGTGGCTCCAGTCATAATCTTGTCTCCACCACTTTAGCTCAAGGTGGGTCTCGGATAAGCATGTGGAAGTTATCAGTGTTTAGGTTAATGAGCTACGTTACAGACATTTTGGAGACAGAACATGGTGGCCGTATTTACACCAAATAGCAAGAAAGCCATTAGACACCTTTTTTATCCCAGTACACAAAGTGCAGTGCAGTGGTGTGTGCATCCACTCAACCCACCCACAATGGACTACAAATCAACAGAAATCATAAACCAGCAGTGATGGTATAATCAGTGCCCAGGGTGTTGTCCATCAGCAGCTTTATGTCAATAGGTGTGAATTACCTGGGTTCTGCACTACACGGCCTCTTGAAAAGCTGACTTCTTGAAGATATTTTTGGGGAAAGAAATGTTAGAAATCTAATTTGATTTCAGATCCCAAAGGTAGTCACAGTTCACTGTAGATGGCTTTCTCCATTGGAGATGTACCCTGTAACAAATTACTGTTGCCTTTATTCTTTGGTGTCCAGACCCACGAGTTGTTTCCCATTCATCTATTGTACAATATAAGAGAGACATTAAAAACAGTGCTATAAATACCATATCAAAATAAAACAAAATGCTCACAGCTAAACTAATTCTAACCATTTTTTTTCAAGTAGAAAATTCTGTCTTTAAAGTAGGGAATCCTAAATTTCTCTTCTATCTCTCCAAAAAACCAGAAATTACTTGGAACTAATGAAGGTAGAAGGTGGTGTTCATTTGGATTTTATTTTGCTTTGACATATGCAAACAAAGCCCAAGCTATTGTATGTTCTTCTAAACCTTCTTTTCTTTACCAATAAGCCAGATTGCTTGAATGACACATAAAATAACCACTCTGTGTACAAAGATATTTCAAACCTTAACATTTGTATCTCACTGGAAAAACGACACTGAGGTGCTGAGCATGTCCAAAGAAGGCACTGGAGCTGGGGAAGGGTCTGAAGCACAAGTCTGATAGGTGCAGCTGAGGGAGCTGTGGGGGCTCAGCCTGGAGAATAGTAGGCTCAGGGTCACCTCTATTGCTCTTTACAACTCCCTGAGAGGAGGTGGAGTGAGGTGGGGATCAGCTTCTTCTTCCAAGTAACAAATGACAGGAAAAGAGCAAAAGGTCTCAAGTTGTACCAGGAGAAGTTTACATTGGATATCAGGCAAAATTTCTTTACAGAAAGGTGGTCAAGCTCAGAAACAGGCTGCCCAGAGAAGCAGCAGAGTCGCTGTCCCCGCAGGTACTTAAGAGATGTGTGGACGTGGTGCTCAGGGACATGGCTTAGTGGTAGAATTTGCAGTGTCAGATTTATGGTTGAATTCAATAGTCTTAAAGGTCCTTTTGAACACAAATTATTTTATGATTCTATGATCTGATGATTTCAGCTTAATATCTAAAAATAGAAAAATATTGAACGACCGAGACAGTTTGGGATAAATTAATGGCAAATGTAAACTTCATAGAGCCTCTATACTTAGTGTTTTGACTGCAAGGAAGTTACGAGATTTATATATCTGTCTTACGTACATCAGAGGGGGTTTGTCTTCCTGACTGAGGATCAAACAGCTTGTTTCGTTGAACATTGGTTTATTTTTCCTCATCATAAATATTGACTTTGTCTTCCCCTTGTTCCACATTAATGTATTCCATCAATAAATAATGATATGCATCTCAACAGAAGTCACATCTACTTATTACAAGAGTTTTCCTAGTACCATAATAATCAGAAAGACTTTTTAGTCAGGATGAAAACAGGATGATTATGGCTCTTCATAGGGCAATAAAAAGTTCTTTTCATTTCTTATTTTACTTTAAAATGACTGCTGGGGGGAGCTTTTCTGGTATAAGGAATGCAATAAAAAGGGACAAATCCTTTTCATAGTTCTTTGTTCAAAACTTGTCAGACCTGCTTTGGGCCACCATATAAGTATGCACTGTACAAAGATGAAATAAGTGGAAAAGAAGAGGAAAAGATTGGTCTCAGTTCCTTCCAACATATAATAGCAGAGAATTTATTCATTTATAGAACTCAGTATCTAGCTTTCATCACTTCATTCATGTTGTTATATATATGGAGGTAGGAACAAAGCCACTCTAAACAAAATTTGGTTGTGTAATTCGGTGCTTGTATGTAAAGTGCGTGAGGAGGAAGCAACAGCCTGAGGAAAGCTCAGATTGATATTTCAGGTTCCTATTAGGTAACAATAGATGCAGTCTGGTTACACTATTTTTAGACTGTAATCTGAGCTTTGAGCTATACATGCTACCAACCACTGGAAAATAAACTGGAATGAAAATGTCACTTCACAGAAGAGATGTGGAATGGCATGGAAAAGACACAGGCAGTTAGCTGGCATGCTTAAATAATTTTATTTGTAGCAGCATATAATTTAAGAGAATGGATCTCCTGTAAAATGCACATAGCAATGCTACTGGTGTGGAAAACCAAATACTGTAGACCATATCACGACAGAAGGGCCTAATGAAACAAATATAATAAATAAGTTAAATAACGTCTTTTTGCACTGAATTGGATGGACATGGAAAGAAAGATAATATAGGGATTCTCTTTCTTTAAATGGTGTTCAAGACATGGACTTATATTTTATCTTCTTTTACTTTTTCAATATTCAGAAATGAATCCTTTGTTTAGGTATTTTACCATATCCAGCTGATCACTTTCTGTAGTACTTAGAAGAATTCTGGCCCTCCAGAGCAGACCCTCTTTTTAAGAAGATAACTCCAGATCAGATTTTTAGAACACAGTAATATCTGTCTCTAGTGTGACAGTGCTGTTTTGTTTCAAATCCAACCATGTTGTTTGGGGATATATACAGTATAATTGCAAGAGGGCTTTAATCCTTGTTCAAATAATCTTACAATTGCAACAGGCAGCAATACAGGCTCTGTGGAAAACTTTATGCCGTATTTCAGTTTCTGGGAAGTTTGCATGTGTCACTGTCATTTTAGTCTTTTAAAAACACACCCCAAAAAAGAAAAGCTCAACAAGAACAACAAACTCCTCAACAACAATAATTTTTAATTTAACAGAGAAAAGGGGACACAAAGAGTACCACTCTTATTCATACAAATGGTTGGTTTAACACACATTGAACAAATGGATGCATAAATTTGCTATGATAAATGCTTGTGCTATATGTGGTTATTTATTATGTGTTCCATTACATAAATTGGTTGCAGCATTACAACAAATGCTCTTTATTAATCTTACCTTCCCTGTGGCTGGAGAATGGCTCCAGGCAATTATCTTCAGTGCGGAACTCAATTCCATTATTGTTGACAGGCAGAAGAGGCTGGGCAGCTTCCTAATCCTGCACAGACAGCTCGAATGCTCCTGCTCCTGCTTTTTTGGCATTCTGCATCTCATCTTGCCCTTCCACACGGGCATGGTGTACCACAGCATTTCTTTCTAGTACTACTGTGTCTAGTTCAGAAACTTTTGAGAATGCAGATTCAAGATAAAAGCAATCAGAAATGAAAAAACTTGACAGTCCTTATTTTTACTATATATAAATTACAAGACAAAAGAAATTTGGCTTGGTGTCAGCAATTTCACCACATATTGAGTGCGGCTGAATTTTCAGTCATATTTTGTGTCCCTATTTCATCCTAAATTTCCCTGTGAAAATCTTTTACTAGAAGAAATCGGGACTGAAGGAGTGGGGTGCAGTGTGCTTAAAATAAAAACCTCTCAAAACTTCCATTCCTATTTGCATTGGTTGGATAAGAACTAAGGTAAAATCAAAACGCTACTCTAAATTATTAGAATGTGTAAATAATGTGGCTGAAGATTTAATGGCCCTGCTTCACAGGCCCTGAACCTGAGCCAAGTTCACTGAATGCAATTCCACTGACATGAATGAAAGAATTTCTGATTCATACTTTGTGAGAAGATACGGTTCTGCAACTTTGGCTTGCTGCAGAAGGGTGAGACTGTCACAAATTCTCAATACCCAATTCTCAATTCATAATCATAATGCAGATGAAAGTCCTGGGGAGCTTCTCCCCTTTTTCTCTGAAAAGTTTATTATAACAAGATCCATGGCCACTGTTGTCAGGCCACAAGAAAGACCACTTACCTGCTTTTTTCCTCCATAATAATATTTTGCTGTTTTTCTGAGGTGAATCACTATGAAAGCAAATAAATTTTGTGACTGCAGAAGGGGAGAAAAAGAAATGGCTTAGGAAGATCTATTTCCTAAATGAAGAAAAATGTAACTGAAAACTGACACACCCTTGGTACAGTTTTTAAAACACTATTTCTAAGGCTGCTACTGTTTCTTTTGAGCTCTGCAAGTGCAAGCCTTGTGCAACCTCTGTGCCAGCCTCTGTGTTGCCTAAGGCAATGGGGTTCTGCTACTACCTGCTTCCAGATGCCAGCCTAAGAGACATGGCACAAGGACACTCCAAGGCATTGCTGACACCTGTGCTGAGAACACAGCTAAGGGCTCCATGGCAAAAGCTCCAGCAGCTGGAGATCAAGGTTCTGTTCAGGGGGAATACGTTTTAGGAGAACCAGCCATGTTGCCTCCCTGATGAAAACAACAGGACAAGTGCAGTAAGGATGCAAGAGCAGTGGTGCTTGGTGCTTTTACCAAGCTGAAAACCATATTGCTTGATGGAATTTTGAAGTAAAATATCCTTTGGTACAGAAATAATGTGGCAAAAGCAATTAAGCCCACACACTTAGAGCTGAGTAAAATTTCACTCTCAGGGGATACAAAATCCTAGTATGTGGTTATAAAATTCAAGAGATGCCTCCTATATTCTTTTGCTTATATATATTTTCATGGTACTGTTTTCTAGCTGATCTGGTAGAAGGTGTCCATTCTCATGGGTAGATGATCTCTAGGGTCTCCTTCTACCTAAACCATTCTATGACTCTACGATTTATATTATAGAAAGATAAGGGGAAACTTTAGAGACTTGAATGCTCTGCATTTCATGCTTTAGTAAACAGCTTTGTGTACATCCCTCTGATTCATTTGCTAACATTTTCCTCATAAGCATAATTGAAAATTGAAAATGAAACATATCCAGCAGTGCGTTGTTTTGAAATTAACTGGGTTTTGTTCAGAAGGGTACTGCAACATGGCTCTTGGCCTCTTGGCTTAAAGAAGACTAGAAGCCCTCAAATACACTGGCCACTGCCTTCTCACACTTTTGCTGCAGTGTGACAGTGCAGGAACTTCAGTGGCAAAGTAACCATGAATATCTCCAAATATTCTACAATATCAGCATATCTGTCTATTCCAGGTGTCTGCAATTAATATCCTAAAATAACTGACGGAATTACCAGAATTACCTTATGGTTTCTCTTCCAGACATACAGAATGCCATTTGTATTTTACATAGTTGTAAAAGAGCAGTGAGTGCATTAATGTCAGTAAATGGAGGGAATTCCAGAAATTTTTTTTACAGATTGAAAGCAATGAGACATTAATATGAAACTTAGACCTATGAGGTAGAAGAGACTGAAATGGAAGAGGTACAAATACACAGGGAGTGCCTCTGGAAAGAGACAGGCCCTTTCAGTAGCCACCAGTTCTGTGTTCCCTCCATGCATTCTCCTCCTGCCTCTCCCACAGTCTCATTTCAGGTACTTCCTTTTTGACTGCAAAAGTTTCCACTAGGGTCTTCCTTTGGACCATGCCCATTCCACAGGACAATCACCATTGCCTCTCCATTATACATGGCAACATGGAAAAAATTAATAGTAAGAATGCTAAAGAGGTGAAACGACAGGGAAAATGTACATAATTTCATGTAACTTTCTGCCATTGTTAATCCTTCAAAATTCACTACTTAAGAAAGGAATACGAGCAAAAAAGCAATGCTGAACAACACCTAAGTCAGCTTTGGTGTTTACAGGAGAATAGCCTAAAGAACAAAAATGGATCATTCTAGGTAAGGTGGGTCTGAGAAACCTGTTAATTTATTCAGATAAGGAGACGGTAAAATTGGTAACTTTACTTAAGAATTATCCTCCAGTTTGTCTGTTCTTCATTCCATTATTATGTAACTAACACTGCAAAGCTCTTTATTACAGAACATGTAATTTATTTACATGAAAAAATATATATATAACACATTGCCTCATATCAATAAATTTCAGAGGGCACACCAAGAGATAAAATAAATTCTGTAAAAATAAATTCAAAAGCCATGTTCATGACCACATGAAATGGTTACCTTCAAGCAAGCTGGTGTTTGAATTTAGAGCATATCACTGACTTCGCAAAGATCACCTGGACATGCATTCACCATGTAAGAGGCAGAAGGTGGATTACAACACTCAGGGGAAACAATGTCTACCCAAATGAGCTTACTGCCAGGCTCAAGCCAATGGTAATGCCTGCCTGGATACTTTGATCTGAATGGATGCTGCATCAAGCTTAAAATTATTAGGTTTTAATATTCATGATGCATTGCGGGGAGAAAATCAAAGTCTAGCAGCTGTTAGATGTTCAACACGTGCAGATGGATCCAGTGTGGTTTTGAAAAAAGGTACAGAGACATGTACAGCCTCTAACTCCTCCATGAAGATCCTTCAGCACCTATTTTGACAAGGCTTTGAAAGGTGATATCGGTTCCAGTCCATGCAATTAAAAACAGCAATTCTGAAAAGTGGCAGATGACCATAGGAGGCAACCACTGAGAAATAAAAGCCTGTCTGCTTCCCCTAAAAACCTGCCCCTGGCCACTGGTCTATTACAGGACCACTTCCCTATCTATATAGGAGACATGAATCAGAAATTTGTATGATCAGAAATGCAAAGCAAGAAATCAGAGCCATGCTTGACAATTGTGAGATCAGAGGAATGGTAATCTTTGCTTAAACAGATATATTTGTCATGTATTTTTAAGCAGTTTACCACTGTTGGCTCACCTTTCATCAGATATCTCTGTTGTTTACCCAGCCCATGTAATATTCCCTTACTTTTATGTTGTCAGTTGATTCTTTTTTTTAAAAGGGTCCTTTTTGTTTTGTGTAGTTACAAGCTGGATTCAACAGGTATACACACATTGATCTTCATCCCACATAGGCTTAAATCCACCAGTGACTCTTCAGGCAGAGAATAGTGGGTGCCTGCATCAGGAACCTGTTTCCCTCAAGGTAAATTAACAAGAATTGAGATGAGGCCTGTAATGGTTTACCATTAGACCATATCTTTTAAATGCAACATGTTTTTCAAAATACTATAGCTGATTCTCCCTTTCTAATAAAGAAAACTCTGACATTCATTCTGACATTGTTCTCCCTTCTTCCTTTGACATTTCTTACCTCAAAAAAAAAAAAGGACACTTCATGTACCACCTGCTCTCTGAAGAATAAAGTGACTGCAGTTGAGGGCACA
The DNA here is from genome assembly GCF_009650955.1 of Corvus moneduloides. NCBI lineage: Eukaryota > Metazoa > Chordata > Aves > Passeriformes > Corvidae > Corvus > Corvus moneduloides. Next base: position 69,595,982 of record NC_045511.1, read on the forward strand.
GAAGCCACAGCTGTCTGTCCCCTCTTCATGCCCGTAGTCCCCCTAATCTGGAGGCTGGAGGCTGAATGCTGAATGCTGGCACAGGTTACTCCAGCCCTCCTGAGTTGAAGAGCCTTGCTGGAAAGAGAACATTCCCAAAGACGAGTCATATCCATTTTATGGTCTCCATGGCACAAGAAAATGCATCTGGGAAACCAGTTTGTTTCTCAGTCCTGCACTGTTCTCGGTATTTTATGGTTTGCTTTTATAAAATGCATTTACAGACCTCGTTATGCACAAATAATGAATTCTCTGTTATGCACTATTTCTGCCATGAGGGAAGAAGGTATTGCTCTTAGGATTACTGGTATATCTTTCCAGTTTTCTAGAAAGAGATTTTAGTTCATAATAACTCCACTTTGTCAATATTACCCTAGAGCCCGGACTTGCACTTTAAATGGAACACTTTATCCTGCAGTGAAATGATATTTTACTCATACCCAGGCTATTTCAGGGATATGTGGTGAGCCATACTCCATACTTTTAGTGGGTTCACATAAAAGGATAAGTCTGCTGTATAAACCTTTTCTGCGTGCTTCTCAGTGCAGCTCTATATATTATATTCCTGAAGTGCTCATAGAAAAGGGAAAACAGGTTTCCAGGCTTTAAAGAAACTACACTTGTTCTTTTATAAACAACCAATTTTGTAGCAAGTTTTAAGGGAAATTCAGCTTTAACATCAGAACAAAAATTTAAAATAAACTTTACATAGGGTTGTACCGGTCTTTTTATTTTCAGGATGCATTCAATTTATTAATTTTTCTATGATGTCAAAGTACAGAGGAAGGATTAAGAAAGTAAAGAGAGCAAAAAATTTATGAAATACAAAACCTGAGGAAGACGCAGACTTACTCATGTTGCAGACAACAGAATATAAGGGAGAAAAGAGGAAAATAAACTTAGGACTTTCAAAATTCTGTAGCAGAACCCCTTCATGTTAGCATTGCTATAAAAAATCTTATATGTCATTAGGAAAACTTTCTGGCTGGTAGGTTTTGATCAGCTCTTTTAAAACATACAAATGCTACATGAAAGGAGCCATGTAAATATATTTTTTTAGTCTAATATACGATTAAATTTTACTCAAGTACCGCTTGAAACCAAAAGCACATTACCTCTGAAGTTATATTATTTTTCATTGCTGTTTTAAGCACTAGGTCTTTCCAATTTACTTGAGGTATTTCCAAGTTATCTACTGCTGTGGTGCTTAAGTGCCAATATCTGATGTTTCCTTTTGCTGTAAATTGATTCTTTGTACCTAGTCAGATGTGTGAACCTTCCTACTGTGCATCTAAATACACTGAGAAATTGTGTGAGGACTCGTGACTGTCACAAGCAGCAAAAAATGTCTCAATCATTCTCAAAATGTAAGGAGTTAAGAAGCAAATTGGTTACTCCATTTTTGCTCTTCAGTCTCTACATGAAAATTAAGGGGGGACTTCTGCTCAGCCCTGAAAAAAATTCACACTCTCCACTTGAAACCAGAAAAGGTATATAGTGCTTAGCTTTAACCTTGTGGTCATTTTTTCCCCCATTTTCCCATTCTGTCTTCTCCTTATAAAGGCAATTTTTGTTGTGTCTTTAAAAATTCCAGGTCTTGGGAGGATGTTGCTTACTTGTGTTCACGTTTGAAGGAGGGCGTTCTTTACTTTCATTACCTTTTATTAGGACTGATTTTGAAATATTGCCAGTATTGTGATAGTTTGCTTACATAAAGAAAACAGTATGCAATCTTCTGTCATGAAAAGCCAGTTATTCCTATCAGTGAGAGCAACATTTTTAGATTAATATGAAATTACAATCTTGAGTACTAAACTCAAGGTTAATTCTGCTATCCACTATTATCATCTGAAGCATGGTGGCAATTCTTAATTTTCAGGACTGATATGGGCTATTTTTTGGTTTATTGTTTGCTATTGAATATAGAGTTATGTAATAAATGTGGCTCATTTATTTTGCTGCGTGGACTTTGAGCACCTGATTAATACAAAACATCTTTGTTGTCTATAGTTTTACTAAGAAATTATTTAGAATGAGGAACTGCTAAAATAGGTTTTTGCTAGCTAAATTCTGTTAGGGTTGAGACACCATAAGCAAGAATATTCTCTATACAATAAAAACAGTATTATGGTCACAATGACTATGTTTGACATTACAAGCAGTCTGAGGTTTTCACAATATAAATTATGTATATATATATAGATATAATAACAAATGCTTATACTATTACTACTACTTTTTTTCTGGAAAATTTTTTTTTCTAAAATAAAAAGACAACTTATTTTTCCTGCACTGAAACTTTAGGAACTTGAGGGGTCCACTAGGCTATTTCTCAGGTTTCAGTTCTAGAACTTCAACATTTGGGCCTCCAAGTTGCAAGCTCACATCTCTTGAGACTCAATAGCAAGAGTTATTCCAGCTCATGCTTGACTCTGTGTTAGCAAGACATGGGAGAAATGAGGCAACGGGGTATTTAACACTGAGCTGAGGAGAACCAACCATTGTTTAGTACAAATGGATCAGCTAGAGGCAGCAATAGCTGAGTGTACAAACTGGCTCATTTTTATGGGATGCTGGACATGACACGAAATCTTTTGCTCAAATGGTAAGAGAGATCAGAAGAAATAACCTTTGGTCACTAAAAAACTCTCAAGTTTTGAAACTTACAAAACTGAGAAGAACAATGGAGATGTGGAAAGCTCTGTGTCGTGCCATGAAAGCCACCTTTCAGTGACAGAAATGAATGGATCAGACATCACCTTGTTAGGTATAATAGTTCTCCTTTTTTTCCAGAGTCTGTAGTGAGGTGAACTGGAAATTTTGCCTGAATATTCATAACTGTGGCAAGTTAGAGAAAATAACTCAGTAGCCTTCAGAAACTTTCAACCATTAGACTTATTAAATGCTCAGAGAGTGAATTAGAACACAACATGAGGGTGAAAAGAAACAATGGAAGAAGTTTCAATGATGCCTATTGGGATTTAGTTCTACCTGTGAGATAGTGTGGTTGCTTACAACCAGCTGAACAGGTCAGCTCAGGTTTCTTCTCTTGTGTTGACACAGCAGGAAGTCAAGTTTATGGATTAGGATTTCCTGATGGATAAACAGAACAAAAACACACTCTGGTCCTCAAAGATTTACAGCTTTAATCCTACATGCATGACCTAGTGTGAATCTGTTCACTAGAAAACTTTCCATGGCTGCGGTGTCATCAGTGACTCCAGTAAAAACGTGTGTGTTTTTCTGTACACATCTCGTTTTTAATTAAACCCAATAAAGCATTTTGCATTCATTTTGTGATCTCAAGTGTGCTTGTGGGTATGTAAATGTCTGCATATGGATGCATATCTCCGTGTACTTATATCCATGAGCTCTTCCAGGTTTGCACATTAAAAGATCTGCTATTAAAATATTTTTCCTCACAGAAGTTAAAAAAAAAAAAAAAATTACACCATAATTATATAATTTATTTAAATTTATAATTTAATGAATATCTATCCTCTCTGAAGCAAATAATTTTACCACATTGTTATCCTCTAATTTCTCTAAGTAGATAACTGCTAGACCTAGTAACAGAAAAAAATAAAAGCATTTGGAATCAGACAATATTTTAAACTGAATAGAATATAAAGCTGGGAAAACAGAAAGACATTTCTGACTTCTCACATGGAGGGGGTTAGCTATGCTGTCAGCTTTATGCAGATATTAATTCAAAATTTCCACCCTAAAGAAATATCACCAACCAGATGCCACATATCTCTAAACAAGGGGATTGCTCATTTACATGGTAGCATGAAAATTGAAAGAAAAAAATTAGTAATTCTCATATGCAACACTCAATATCAACTTTGATTAAAATTGATCTTCCTTTAAATTATTTAAATAAGGTAGCTCTACTTTGATCATGAGAGCTCATTTTCAGAGTGAAGACTTCATTCCAGTCTTGATGCCCTAATTAAATATGATGGCCTGAATTAGCATTCATCTACTTTCTATATTTGTCACATCTTAACCAAAAATATATCACACCTCAAACCACCCTGACCCTAGAGCTGGGAAGTCTCACAGGAATTCAGAAAGAGAGTTCAACAGTTCAGCTACAAATTATTTGTGCTTAAAACCTGCAATGTTTGTATGAAAAACATCAGCAATACCAGAGCAGGGATCACAATGCTTAATTTTAAAATTTTAAGTGCAAGTGCACATGAACTTCTACAGTTCATGTAGAAGAACATGAGTGGAGTTTAAGGACTCTCTGTTCAGTACACAACACTGGCAGTCAGTTTTCCTGGAAAACTACTTCAAGAGTTTAGCTGGAACTTGGCTGTTACATCCCACTGAAGCTTTTGTCACTGAATCCTGAGCGGTTGACAGACACTGGAAAAGATTTCCATCTATTTTATTCCTTGGCTCTTAGTGCTTACTGAGTAACACCTGGCCCCAGAAAAAAGTGTCAGGCAAGGAATTCAGCAGACATGCAAAAGATCACAGGAGAATACCAAGTAAGAGTATCAAGTTCCACAAGATGGGACTTAGTTCTGAAAATATCTGATTTTGAAATATTTGAAATAAAATAATTTTCATGTAATGCACCAGATTATCTACCTGTAATAAAAAGATAAATAAAAACTAAGGCAACTGCACTGTCCATAGAAACAAGAATTACAAAAAAATATGCTAAAACATTATTTAAGCCTTTCTAGTGATTGATTTTTGAATTTGTTATACCAACACAGGCATGGAGACAAACAGGTTTTGTTCCACTGAATAGTGAGTTCACATGACCGTCCTGGCAGAAGAAGATGTGAAGTTCCCATTGTCTGCACTCGTGCTGTGACTGTTATCTAATACTGCTTTCCCCAATAGCTTCACTTAAGCAGGTTGTGAAAATGCAAACTCGGCAAAAGAAGACATGAAATTGAAATAGTTTCAAAGTCTCAAATCTGGGAACAGAAGAAGAAGGGGAGTGCGTGTCTTGTTAATAGCTCATAAAAAAGAAAGATGGAGGAATATACTTATGCCTGATCTTGAACCATATTCTCAGATAATGATTTTTCTTTAATTTCATGAGCTAATGAGGAGAATTCTGTTCTCTGATGGAAAGCGGGAAGTGTGTTAAACACTTCTTTATAACTGTCATTCTGTGAAAATGGGGTTTGTTTTCACTGGCAAATAAACACAGAAACAAAATGCCCTGTAGCTAATACCTAATCCATTAGTTAAAAGAAAAAATAAAAGCATTCATTTGTATTTGCTATACAAAATCTCATCATAAACATTGAATCATCAGCTTTTTATTTTTAATAACCACCACCAAGAGATTTTCCTCCTGTTGAAATAGTTCAAAACATTTTTTTGGAAATTATTTATGGGTTTTAGCTTTACATGAAGCAATCAAGATGAAATACTTTAAATACTATTAATTATATAAACTATAGTTTTAATGTATTTGAAAATAAATAAAAAACTGTAACATTATTCTGCACACACTGACCCCGAGTGCATGAGAGTCCTAAGACTGACCCATTAATTCTTTAGGTTAAAGCTGGCTGTACATTCTTCCTGAACTCCAGGAGTGTTTGGGCTGTGAGATTCTAAACTCTGTTTAATCTCTTCTATAGACAGCCAAACAGTGGTGGTGATGCCACAGGTAACAACACGTCCATTCAGATATCCAGGAAAAATACCAAATGAGAAACATACTTGATTTGGAGTCAAGAAATGTAGCAAGCAGGATATTATCTTCTGTAAATAGATATCCAGGATCTGCCACAGTTCCAACTCTACTCCACCCTTGAACAAAATTGGATAGTACTGCACACCAGGTGAATCTTGTCAGAATTTGGATTTACAGAAGTGGGAGCAGAGGAGAATGGAAACATTTCTCTTGTTATCTTTAAAGGGTAGCTCTGGAAGGGACCAATAGTATTGAGCATTCCTGGTAGGAAATCCTTTATGTTAAACAACCAGTACTTCAGATCAAAATATTAATACTACTTTAACAAATCAAATTGACAAGGTGATTTCAATTTGTTGTCAGTTGTTCTAGCAATTTTTCATCATCTCTTATTAATGTTATGTAAGAAAGCTCCTGGTGCAGCAAAACTTTAAAAATGTATTAGAAAAAAAGGAATTTTATTATGTTCTTACGAAAGCTTGATAACTTAATGCAATAGGTTCATCCAGAAGAAATTTGGCAGAGGATATTGGAATTTTCCCAGCCTTGATACCATGCAAAGATTCATGAAACCTAACAGGGAAAGAAAATATAGTACTAATTAGAAGTCATTACAGTAGACATATTCTGCATGAATTGTATGTCATCTTTGATGTTTGGGAGCCTGGATGTTCTCTACCGTGGCTATATTTATAGGTTTCATTTACTTCTCTGGCATTTTTTGAGTAAAAGCAGTATTCGATTTAAGAGATTTCTTACAGACAAGAACAGCTTTATCTTCAAAGTTAGATGCCAGAACCTCTCCATAACAAGCATTGGGTTCAGCCAATCAGGCCATGTATCCTTTTCAACCAATGCTACCCTCTTCTGTAGTCTGCATCCTGAGAAAACATAGATCCAAGAAAGTCTACATTGCAACAACTTTACACCACAGTCACACTATCCTTTTGATGATTCTGATATCAGGTGCTATTACCACCCAGATGAAATCAAGCCCTGTTGGTATGGTAATGATTTTGAGTGTTGGAATTAATTTTTGATTTGTACATTCAAGATGAATTTATGGTTTACGTCTAAAGTAAACTACTGATGTCTTCCAATGCCATTTTATTACATTTTGTCTCTCAGTTAAAATTGGACAATAAGGATATTTTGCTTTTCTGAGCTTTTTTTCCTGTTAGAATACAGAGAATGGCTGCTGATTTATAATCTTCTTCTTTTTTTTTTTTTTTTCTGTAGACTTTCTACAGAACTTCTGAAAATGGGAGGATGTTTTTCCCCGTTATTTGCTATAAAGTTGCAAGCTGAAACACTGAGCAAGTTCACATGTTTGGAGTGTCTAGAGGTCTGAATATTTTGGCTACTGAGATTTGAAGGGAAGAAATAATTTGAATAACATACTCATTTGTTAAGAGAATTAAAATAAGAAAATATGTAAATATTCATGCATGATTGGTAGAAACTGGAGGATAATCTGTGAGAAGGATTGTCAAGAGGCTTAAAAAGAAGAAAGTACTAGCTAACCTGTTTGGTTTAAAGATAAAAGCTGTGCAGCAATAATTTAATATCTCCAGATGGGACCGATCACTTCACCACACAACATATTCATATTTTATATTTACAGTGTACTTCTCTTTGATGAAAGTCAAGATCAGTAACAGGGGAGTCTATTTCATAAAAAGGTTGCCTTGTGGAAATATCACAATAGCTTCCAAATTATTTCCTAAGACAAAGTCTTTGGAAACCTGATATTATTAATTCTTATGCCTTGTATACAGAAATGAAGTGATATCTCCACTTCTCAGGGACAGTAGAAACTTCTCCTGAAGAGGTAAAACTTGTCTGAGAAGGTTTTTCTCAGGGATGGGAGGGGAAGGGAGGGGAGCAGCAAATTCCCCTCAAATGATAAGTGCAAGAACACTGTTGCATAAGTTTGCAGTACATAAAATCCTAGAGCATTAGATGATTATTAGAACATCATTTAAATGCACCAGCTCTTCTCCACTTTTAGTTTATATGTGGCTGTTAATCCTTTATTAATCTTTCTGCGTCAGTAATTATATGAAGGAGAAAGGGTTTTTTTCTGTACATTTTCTTCTCTCTTCTATGGCCACGTTTATCTGTGAGAAGATGGAACAATAAGGTGACTTTTATAATTCAGTGTCCTAGCTTCAATATACTACTGGTGAAAGTGACAAGCAATCTTCCTTGAGATTAAGGCATAAAATGCCATTTGGGGGTTTACAAGATTTCTCCATAAATTCAGTTTCCATTGGCTGTTCAGTTTTTGACATCTCTACACTATCAGAAAGAAAGTCAGTGGACAGTAAAGGCAGAGCCAGAAGCTCACAAGCAAACTTCTGAACAGCACTGAGAAGCAAATAGCATTAGTTCACTTTGGCTGAATATCTTATTTTTGTAATTTCAATGTGCCTCTAATTTTATTTCAAACCTGAACTCTTCATCTGAAACTAGATCTGGGGGGTGAATTTGGAATTAGCCTGTTTAAAGACCTAGATTTCCACCGAACACCAACGTGGATTTATTAGCTTTGTTCAGCGAGAAACCATAACATTTTATGTAACAGTATTTCTTTTTTCTGGGACAACGGTCCTTAGCTGAATTAGTCAAAGCTACTAAGGGTGATGAAAGATGAAATCATAGCTTCAAAGGCATTATACCAACAGAAATGTATAATCCTGCCCAGAGAGAGAAAGAGTGTGAATGTAAAAATTGATGGCTGGATTATACCTGGTTTTATCACCAGTCAATGTGGTTTCAGAGGGGAGCAGAAGATTCATAACCTTCTTTAAAAAGGACTGTTACTATTTCTATCAAAACTCCTCTAGCATTCACTGGGCAATCAACACAGAAGCAGGATAGGATAATAAAGGGGGCCATCCCTTCTCCCCATTAACTAGAAGAGCTGACTGGAGAGCGGAGAGTGAAGCAGACTGTCCAGTACTGCTCTACACATTGCATAGTGGACTTTCTTTTAGTACAAAAGGGTGCTTGCAAGAAAGATGGGGACAAACTCTTTAGCAGGACCTGCCATAACAAGAAGTAGTGGTTTTAAGCTACAAGTGGGTAGATTCAGACTAGACATAAGGAAGACATTTTTTACAGTGAGGTGAAACTGGTGCCTTCAGTTTAAACTTTTCTATTTTTCAAATCCTGTACTGCCTAGTGTGTAACTCTGAAGTTTCTTGTAGCCTGTTAACTTCTGCTCTCTCATGCTAGGTAGACGTAACAAAGCCTCTCCAGGCCTGCTCTCCAAGGACACTCTGACTGTCCTAGGCCCAAAAAGTATAAACCAAAGAGCCTCTAAAGGTGGGGTAAGCTGAGGGGAATTACATTATTGAACTGAAGCTTTAACTGGAGAATTAACCCTGCTATGCAAATGAACCAAACCTATAAAAGTGTGAACTTGTGACCTGGGGTCCATCTTGGGGTCCATTTTGGCAATAGCCTCTGGCTCCCCAGGATGTACCTTTGAAGGCCTTTCAAATAAATACCTACTTTTATTCCTTTACTCCTGTCTAGTCTCTGTTTCTAGGAGGCCTCTTAAGGCATCAAAACACTAGCACAGGATGCCCAGAGAGCTTGCAGATGCCCCATCCCTGGAAAAATTCAAGGCCAGAGGGGATGGGGACTCTGAGCAATCTGATCTAGTTGAAGCTTCAAAGGTCTCTTCTACCCAAACCACTCCACAGATACCTAACAAGATACAATATTTCTCTGAAATGGCTTGGTGCAGTGAGGCATCATATTGCCCTTTACTATTAAAGATTACTCAGTCTGTCTCTTCAGTCTGGGTATTTGGGAGACAACATATTTTTCCTTTACTTCATGCATTGCTATCAGGAAAACATGGTTGTATTTTAAAATATGTGTATATTTTGTATATGGAAAAATGTGAACTTTGTGAGTGACGTAGTTAGTGTGAACTTCCTCGTGAAATTGCCAGTAAGCATTCATGCAGAGATGAGCCTTTTTTGAGACACTAAATTGGATGTGTTTCAGATAATTTCTTTGAGGATGTTCTTATGCTAAAACAGTATCTAGTTTGGAGATCTCCTTGTCATTGAGCCTGTAAGCAAACACAGCCTATTTCCAGATAAAATAGGTGGGATTTTAAGGTGAGACTGCATTAATTCAAGGTTATGTCAATCTGTAAATGCTTTATTTTCACACAACTCAGTTAGGAATGGTAGGAATTCATAACCCTTTTCATTCATGTCTTTTGTCTCTACTCTCAAATATCAATAAATGGTTCATTCAGATTAAACTAAACATAATCCAAATAAAGCTTTAAAAACTGAGTTAAAATTTGGGCAACATATAGAAGGTTGATGACACTTCGACATTGAAATGATGTGGGGCAAGATAAGGCTCCCTAAATATATTCATGCAATGAGTCTCTTTAGGCTTGCTGGGGGGAAGGTGGTAGTGCAGTAAGTATGGGGTGAAGTAGGACAGCATCTGACACTGTACCCTGGTGCAAAGAGTAACAGAGACTCCATTCTCTTGTTCTGGGGAAAATGTCATATATTTGTAACTAAATCTTAAGTAAATACCAGGGACATTGTGTGCCAAATCCCAGAAATCCAATGCCAGGGGATTCCTCAGGCAAAGAGCAGAGGCTCAGGAATCTTTGCTCTTTTTCCAGTGAGTCCCATGATTCATGTACTCCTTTCTGTTGACTGCCTTGCCTTAATGGGAGTTATCCAGCCCTGAGACTGATGTTCAAAGTAGTGCAGAGACTCAGAGATTTGGAGGTAAATTCCTTCCTTACCCTGCTACATGAAGATGACAGAGGGACAGGCTTCCTACCTGAGGGCTTGAGCTAGATTATTATAGTAAAATCAGAAGAAACCAGCCTCCTCTTCCAGCTGTGAAAATGATGATGACTGCTCTATTTGATGCCCAAAACCCTGTGTGTAACAGATTGTCCTGAATGCAGTTAGCAGATAAGGTACTTTTAGTGACTTTGGTGTCTCCTTGCTCTTTTTCCACAGAGAGATAGGGTCCCACCTAATCAGCAGAACATTTCTGAGCTTGAGCCTGGGCCATCCTAAAGTAAGTAGGGACAATGGTTGACTTGGAGTATCTTAGGTCAGGAAAAGGAGATTGCACAAACCCAAGATATTTTAATTCAGAATTTCAGCAAATGATTGAACTGATACAAAATTCCTGGTAATTTGGAAGCTGCTACTCATCAACAGATACCTGTCTGTAGTGTGTGAAAAAACAATAATAGGACCAGAGGGAATGACATAAAAAACAGTCATAAAAAATGGTGTTAAAGTCAGCTATTTTTTTCCTCACAATACTGAAAGCTTCAGCTTTCATTTTAGGCTACCTAAAACTTTGATCAAACATGTATGAGTTATCCTACATGACATATATTTTATAACTATTCAGACCCCATAAAGGATGGGAGAAATGAGGGTGTAGCCCAAATTTTGCAGTATTGAGCAGGCAAATTTACGCTCATTATTACTCTTAATTTTTGTGTAGCCTCAACAAGCAGTAACTACAAAATGTATGAACACCAGAATGAAAAAATATAAACATAAAATAGAAATAAAAAGCAAATGTGCCAGAATTTAGGAGTCATAACCATGGCACAAATTAAAATTCATCTAATGGTCAACATTTCTTGTTGCTGCAAGGTGTTTACCTATATACTATGTAACAAGCAAGCAGAAGGATCATTTGTTTCTCACCTACACTTGGAGATTTCTCTTTAAAGTGTAAACATTCACCACAACTCTATTGAATTTTCTAGATGTGCAGCACTCAGATGTTCCTTCTCTCAATCAGATAACAGTGCACTGGGATGTATGGATGTTTTCATGACTCATATAAGAAGTCACCAATGGGGCAAAATCATTGTCTACAAAGTTTACATGAAACAGAAGTTTTAATTCCTGTAGCCACCAGGCAAGTGTTGGTTAATCAGCTTGGATGTGGTGAACCTGGTTCCTGCCAGCAAATGACACCGCTGTGGGACTGCCCCAGCTTACAGGCTGGGATTAATCTTGAACTCTGATAAAAATCTTACCATTTCCATGAAAGCAGGCTAAGCTTGTTCAGCATTTGTACAAAGAATGTGTATCTTTTATTGATTAAATGCAGAGGGAGTAACTTGATTGATCTGAGAGAGTTTACCTTTAAGAATAATGATCCTCCCATCCTGTGACTTCTTCTCTACAACTGAACCCACTGCTCAGGAAACTATTTCCATTTTTACCTTCCAGGAGAAGGATGCTATCGAGTTAAAGAAAGGCTTCCTGACTTTCTTAGAGAAAACAGCATCTTTTGCGAATGATCTGCCTGCAAATCCCACAGCAGCAGTCATCAAAGTTGTATACTGCTTGTGCTTTGCCTTGTTATTCAGAATGGTGCTGCTGTAGCCATGTTCACTAAAGACCAGACGCACCGAAGGACTTGAGGCTTTATTTTTGTTCCACTCCAACTGATCAATGAAGATAGGTAAGAATTAGCTGAATTAATATAGTGAACATACAAATGTGGATGGCTAGCTGTCATTGATTTTGTATATTAAACAGAGTATAATCGTGAAATTTAAATAGAACTATCCACTAATAGCTCCTCTAAGAAAATTCTGATTCCTGGCCCTTTATATATTTGCACTTCAGTGTGAAGTATCAACCATATTAAAACTAACAGAATTATGCAGGTTTCGTTGAAGAGAGTTAGAATTCATGTGGCAATAAAAGTCTGAATATTTTTCAGCATGGTGCATAAGTTATGGTTTTAAATAAAAACAAAGTATTGGTATCTTAACACCAAGAACTTCCTTTTTTGTTGTTGGCGCTAATCCCTAGGAGATATTACCAGCTGCCAGGATTTTCTTCAGAAAGATGGGCAAAAAAAGTGAAGAGTGGCAGGGAGCATGGACTGAAATGGTGTCCCCTGCCACTAATGCAATGGTGACTCAGCCTTTGTGAAATTGTAAGTTTAAAATCAACTCTTCGTAGAATTAGTTTATCTCAATTATATGATTCCTATCACAGACTAAGTAGGATGTGCTTATCACGAAGTCTGTTTCCTGCCCAATACTCATACAGCAGAAAATTATTGGAAGAATAGCCCTGTATCCAAGCTTCTAAGTACGTAATACTGCTTTGCAATGGGAAAAAATTTCAACTACATAGTTATGCAGACATACTCCCTATTTCAAGTCCAAATATATCAAAGAAGCCTATTTAGAAGAAACTAGGAGAAGGCATTTGGAGCATCACCTGGGACAATATAAGAATTCCCCCTGTGAGAAACCACAAACAGATTTCTGTCTTGGATGATTTTCAGCAGTTAAGTCTACTTACACTCTTAAAAGTCATCATCTATGGGTAAAAGATTCCCCCTCAATATGAAGAACCAGCACAAATGCTTCATAGTGTCAGGCTTCAATTGGTGAACATGGAAAATTTTTGTTGTGCTTTGGTGTGAATTGCAGTAAGATAGTGGAGCTTGTCAGTATAAAGACATACAATACTTTATTTTAAAAAGTATTATAAAAAGGGCCTGCTGTAGGGCCCTCAGGCTTGTGTTTTTCTTAACAGTTTTTTAAAATATGCAGAAGAAAGTTATTAGCAAGCACCTGCTTCTTGCTTGGGCATCCTGTTAACTGTTTGTCTTGAGCCATCGTACAACTAGTAGTTAATAAGCATGCTGAGACACATTGCTTATTTTAAACCTAGTATGTTTATTAAATAAGCTATGTTGAGGAAGAGAAGGGATATTACATGATGTTACCTCCTGCAAGAAAGATCAGAAACCTCAGGAAAGAAAACTTTAATATAACTTACCTGATACTTGGAAAACACTCAGTAAAAGACTGTATTCTGCAAAAATCATGGTTTTGTTTTGGCTAAGCTTTCTGCATTTAGCAGTAACATTTTCTCCCTGTGTTCCACTATGGTGCAATTATTGGCTCTAGAGTTGTCATTTTCTATATAGTAAATTACACTAAACTCCTTTTTTAGCTTTTCAACAGAAAGTGAATATTTCTAATTGATTAAGGTACAAATCTGACCTCCTGCAAAAAGGAGTCACTTCCTTACTCAACATATAAGCATTAAAGGGAAGTGCAACTCCCAGCGTGCAATGTTGGACCTATTATTCCCCAGTCCTGGGATACCATTTCTAGCTACTGATCTGTAAACCTGCTTTTCATTCCAGTCCTGGTATTTACCTCAACAGAAAAGCTATTACTCTTCACTTGCCTTCTCTCATATTTTCACAAGATAAAAAAATTCAAACAAGATAGCAAAATTCAATATGATTTTCATAGTTTACACAAGTACTTCAGATTCTATCGTTACATTTATGTTTTTGTTTTAATGTAATTAGCTACATCTTAACTAGCTTGGAAATAAATTAACTTTCCTCTTTCCTTTAAAAAGATTGCTCTTCTGCCTTACAGTGCCTGGTGTCTTACTTATACATTGTAGACAATTTATGATTCTAAACTACCAAGTTTTCAGTTTTCAGGGGCTTAGCTTCTTAGTTGTTATAAGCTTTGACCCTTGACTGATTCATTTTTCTTGGTTGTTTCTCTCATCTTTGCTGACTGTGATATTTTTGGGACTAGAGGCCACATCTTCACATCAAGCATTATGACAAGGCATTCTGTGAAACTGACTCTTAATTCAGACATGACTGGTCATACATTTTATTTTGCTTTTGCAGCTTTCTTCAGTAGCATTAGTGATTTTAATAGTCAGAACAGCTTTACTGTAAGGCTGGTGCTCTCAATTGTGATACAGTGACAGCTGAATTCTGGGACATTCATGTATCTGAGTGGAACGGGTAAGCACAGTTCTAACAACATTGTTATGCAAGCTATGTAGGGTGGTGGACACGTTGCAGGGAGGGGATGTCACCCAGAGGGACCCTGACAGGCCTGAGAGGGGCCTGTGTGAACCTCATGACGTTCAGCAGGATCAACTGCAAGGTCCTGCACCTGGGTCAGTTTTGTTAAGGTTAAGGTTTACAGCTGGATTTGACCTTAAGGGTCTTTCCCAACCTGTCTGTAACTCTATGATTCCATTTGTCTCTGTTGTCTTAATGTCCAAACTGTATTTGTACAGTTGTTTTGCCAGACTTTCAAATTTTTTTTTTCCCCCTTTCATATTTTTCTGCTCAATTTGGAGAGTTACTTCTTCAGCTTTGCACTAACCACTAGTCCTAAAGTCTCTTTAGGTTCTGCCAAAGTTAATGTGGGCTGAGTGTTCACAGCAAGATTCTGTATTCTGTTTCCAAGACATTTACATACCATATAGCAGCTTGCTGCAATGCTTGAAAAGCTTCAGGTCAATCTGTCTGTGCATTTTGGCAATGTATACCAGTTGATTATTTTACCAGACTCTTCATTAGAGTATGGTTTTCAAGCTATCAAAATGGTACAAATATTACAAAAATCCAAATGTCAAAATACTGCCAGAGTCTGCAGTAACCATTATCCATTTCATGGATAATATCACACTCTCACTTCAAAGTTGTCTTTTTTGTCCAGACCTTTTGCTCTTTCCTTAGTTCACCATGAGAAAACTAGAAATGTTTAGTTTCTAACTTGTGTCTTAAACTCACACATATATATTTAGAGGCAGGAGACTGGCAGATAGTCCATAGGCTATTACCTAGGTTTGAATTGGGGTTTTTGTTTAGATTTCAGATGCTGGCAGAAGATAACTCGTCTGACTCCCTGTTCAATGCTAAAGCCTAAAAAAGAATGAGTCAAACAACTACAATGTTGCTTTTTCATCTCTTTGCTATACAGAATAATTTCTGGTCATTAATAAGATCTTCTCCCTTCCTCCTAAGAAAGCTGTACACAGGTCTTTCAGAGGATGGAATCCAGACCCTTGCATTTTTGTAATTTTATATTTTTCATCCCTCTTTTGCAGTTCTCCTACAAAAGAAAATAGCAACAGATTTGAAGCAGCAACATCCATCAAGCACATACTTGAGCTAGGAGGAAGTTCAGTCATAAGCAGCACTGTATCTAGAGGGCTGTGATATGGAGAATCAGGAGCTACACCAGCACAGGAAGGCAGCTGAGGTCACGATCTCCAGCTTACCTGCGAGCACACCAAATTCGCTCTCAACTCGAGGGGTGAGCATCTGTTAACATCCATTCATGCTGCTGCAGCCAGGCACCCCTGTCAGAAGCCAGGATACAACCAGCTACAGCTGAGGAGAAATAGTTTCTTAAACTGCCTCTCAGCTGACTCCAACTGTGAGTGCTGCTCCTTCTGCTTCCCTCCCTTTCAGCACAAATTCAGACTCGTTAACTTCAAATGAGCAGTGTTTTGTGCTATACTGGAGCACAACAGCTTTGTTGCTGTTAATCACAGCCCCTAAGCAGTGCACAGGACTGAGTTCTTCCCTCTATGTCAGACCAAAACAGCTGAGCTGTTCATTTTTTCATAGAGACTGAAAGGAAGAAGGAGCACTCACATCCCACTGGGTCTGAGGGATGTCAGCTTCTGTGCTTCTTTTTCAATACAGGAGAGACACGGAGCACTGCTCCCACCTATGATGTAGTAGGTGGGAAGCTTTGTTTGCCAGCTTCAGCCGATATCATTGATGGAATACATGGATGACCTTAAGTCAGCGGCTAAAATGGTTTTTTCAACACTACTGTAAAGGATAATAAATGAGGAGAACTTATGCAATCAGGTCACTACTCTTAGGTGGGAGGTGGCTGATCTTGCTTCTCACATTGAAGATATAAGTTTTATCTAGTTCATCTGAAAAGGAGTAGGAATGATCACACAAGCTCTAATTAACCCATTTGGAGATTTACATTTACGAAACAAGAATTCTTGCATAATTTCCTTTACCTTGAAATGGCAGGAATGAGAAGATCAGTCTTGGGACATACACACAACCCTGATAACTACAGTAATCTGTGTAACATGCTGCCAAATACAGCATTACTCTACTTCCCAGTGTTCTCTAATGTTGGGGTGTTGAATTTTACAATTTAATGTGGACTGATGAGACCAGGCAAACATACTGTGGATATATGAAAATGTTTTTATTGCAATATTTTGCAACATTTCAGTCAAAACAATATTTTAATAGCGGTGTAGCATCAGAATATTTTATAATTTCATCTTCTCCGTTCTTAAGACACCACAAAGTTTTCTCCTAAATCCTGCCCTCCTGTGGTCAGATGAAGATCCTAGCAACTGAATTAGTATTTCTCCTCTTTTACCCTAGCTCAAATTTAATAGTTGTCTCTTTTACCTTTGTATGTGATGGGCTCCCAGGTCTGAAGAGGGCATGACCAGTGGCTGTAAGCTGAATTAGATAGACATTGCCCACACAATGCACTACAGTGACAAAGCAAAAATTTGGAAAGAACATTCATTTCAGCTTCCACTCCTACGACTTGTCATGGAGATATTATCTTGAAATTCTTACTGTTTCTACCTCCTAGAACATAAAGGTATTTGGGTGCAACGTTTACTACCAGAAATACTTTAGAACTGTATTTGCAACACAATGAAGCCAAACCATAGAAACTTTTGCGGTCATATTTTCCCAGTGGGGAAATTACTGTGATGGCAAACTCCGGTGACAGCTGGTGGAGTCTGCTGCACATGTTAATTAATTAAATTATGATGACTAAGCAAATAAAAGATTAATATACATCTTTGTGCTGCTACTTAAATGCTGGGCTGGTAGTGTCTGCTGACAGGAGAATATACACTCTGGGCTGACTTAAGCAATTAATGCAGTCCCATTTTCTGTGGCTGCACTTGCTGCAAGTGTGACAATCTCAGCTTCAGAGATGGAACACAAATTGGGGTCCCCAGGGGCCGCAAGAGGCCACGGAGCACATTGAGCAAAAGAGAAGTGTCTGGCAGCACAGCAGAACTGTTAGGAGTTACACTAGGTTTTTCTCAGCAGGACTCAGTCTCACACAGTAGAGTTTTCATACCTGAAGCTTTTAATGAGCCTTTTATCTTGAGCAGGCTCTGGCTAAATGATCATTATGGCTTTAGATTGCAAATAATAATAATAATAAAATGTATTTTGTCAGGTTCATGCACTTTCTTCCTTTCTGTCAAATCATTAAAACTGAATTTATGCAAAGTGGGGAAAAATAATAGACCTAGTGGATTCGTAATGTCCTCCTACTGGACCTTTCCCCAACTTTGCAGCTTGAACATGTAGAGAATGTCCTATGAAATGCATCTGAAAAAAGCCATGGAGCCCTTAGAATTTTTTAGTAATGCATTTTGCAGAACACATAGTCAATGTCTATTGCTCTTTCCCTTAATTACAGGGTATGTTATATTAGTCATTTTCAAGTGAAGATAGCCATACACAGAGAATGAGAATTCATTCTGAAACTCTTTTGTAGGCAAATTTAAAATCAGTCTTACAGCTGGCCAATCACTTTCCACTAACTGATAAATGTGCAATTTCTAGCTCAAATCATGTGATAAAATACAGCAAGCTCAGCCTAATACTCCTTAATTAAGGATGTTAAACTACTGGCATGCTTTCCTCATCTGGTGTGGTTATTTGAATGGAGGAATTACCTTACTGAGGTGCCAAAATGTCAAATAACGGACAATGTGGATTCCTCAGATTGCATGAGCAGCATTTTCATATTTGTCTTTTGGCTGTATTGTTGAAATTTTTTTTTCAAGAACAGACTGCACCCCACATTAGTGGATTTTTAGATTTTACGGCATAGCAAAATCTCTTCGCTAATACATAAATAGCTAATTCCCTAAAGACTTCTATGGGTAATAGCTGGTTAGATGGTTTCCCCAACAGACTCAAATTAGGTGTTAATAGCCAGGAGATTATCTCTTCCAGCCTTACACAAAACAAAGGGCAAACCCAGCAGCAGGATTAACACATGACCCAAGAAATAAGGGAGCTGCATGATTTAAAAAGGGATTATCATTAAGGAGAAGAAGATATCGAAATTCAAAGGGTATCCCAATCTGGATAAAGAGATACTAAAAGTGATAGTCAGAGATATCGTGAAAGGACTTCAGTCTATTACTGTTTTTTTATTTTCTCATACCTAGAGATAACGGAGGATTTCTGAGCTTCTGCAAAAGAGAAAAAAACAAGCCTTACACTTTCCTTTGGATTTCAGCCATCAAATAATGTGACTAGAGCATGTCTCAGAGATGACACAGTTCCAAATGGGTGCTCAGGTCACTGCCATTCACCTGTCTCAGCCTCCATACGTGACTGCTGAGCCATTAATAACTCAGCCGAGCAACTGGAGAGAGTTTGCACCACATCTCTTTAGGATGAAGCACCACTTTAAGTTAAAACACTATCCTGTTAACGACAGTGCTTCAGGAACATCTGCACAAATGTCTCAGATGTCTGACCCTGCAGGTGGAGAGAACAGGTGGAGGCAATATTTTCAGAGTTCTACCAAGCTATATTGTTCTTGCTTTAGAGTAGGAGCCATGAGTCAGAGGGTTTTCTACCTTTCTGAAATCATAATGTGGTATGTGAATACATAATTGTGCATATGTGAATACAATGTATATTTATCATCAAAAAATAATTATTAAATTCTTATGATGAAAAGTTACATCTATTTACTTGTATTACTAACTTCTACTTCATTAAAAATTGAAGATTCCTATTGCTGAACTATTCAGATACATACCTATATAAATGATTATAGGGGACATAACAATTCCCTGATAAAATATTAATCGTAGCTGGCATATCACATAAAAACAAAATTGATAGAACTTCACAATATAGATTAAACAGGAGATTAAATCCCTCTTCATGATAAGATATAATGTACTTTTTTTTTTCCTGAAAATTCTGAAGTGTTTACTGATGTTAAAATTATCAGAGTCAAACACAGAAAATGCACTGGTTAGACATCCTTAGTGCCAGTCAGCTATTAATCAAAATTACCAGTCTCTGGCCTGAAAGAAAAGCAGCAATATTTGTATTTCTACAAAGCTATAAAGGCTCCTCCACACTTAATGTAGGGGAATTAGCAAGTGCTTCTTCTGGCCTTTTCAAATCTCCCACTTCATTTGATTATCTCCCCTTCATACCTGGAGGACATTCCCTGCTGTTAAAATTAGAAACTCGAGTGTTCTGAGAAGAGGAGCCAATGCCTTGCAATTGCATCTTCAAGGATTGTGTGTTTGCTTATTTTGTGAAATACAATTTAATTATAAGCAATACTTTGTGCACTTTAGTTAATGGATTTTATGAGTCCTGGTTGACCTTTCTGAGTCTTTTCTGACTTGTGTAGCTTCTATGGGTCACTGCTATATATCAGGGGGAAAAAATGGTTCAGAACAGTATGCTGTTTCAGCTGATCTGTATTAACTTTCTGATCACACATGAGAAAAGAAGGGCATTTTCCCTGAGATCCCTCTGACCTTTGTGCTTTCTGGGTAGACTAACACAAATCCTGCAAGGAGAACACGGTTCACATAAACAGCATGAACAGAAAGGACTGAGTGGATGTGATGACAAAACAATGAACAACATACACCATGGGCTCTGATGCCAACTGCTTTAATTCCAGGGATTTGCTTAATGAGATTTTTATGCGTAAGATTAATTTTTGCCCTATTCTGTCAGCTTCCTGCACTAAAGGATTTATTTAAAATTTTGTCAGATTTTATTTATATTTGCCATAAAGGGGGTCAGAATCTTAATGAATGCCTTCATTGATAAGGATGGGAAGCACAAAAGAGCTAAGACAACTGCTGAGCTCACTTTTAGTTATGTTTAGAAATTATGCATGAGATACTACTAAAATAAATAAATGGAAGTCCATCCAGCCAAAGAAGTCATTTTTCCAAGATAAGGGTTTCAAATGCCATCCAGTCAGCCCCAGCAACATGAAAACAAAACATTTAACAACCAACTTCATTCATTCATTGTGCTCAAAATCTACCTTTCTCATTCTCTGAAACTGAGACTATTGACCTCAAAACGGCAGGCAGGTGGCTGTACTGGGTTGTTAAGACACTTGCTCACTAAGCTTTTCCCTTTTTAGTCTGAAAGACACCTAAATGGAACCATTGCTGCTGCAAGCAACTTGCTCTAAAGTGTATCCCTCCCCGCACTGCAGCTGGCCAGTTCTCTCCTGTTTCCAGCCCAAAGTAACCTCCCACTACGGGCCATGACTTTTTCGCATAAACCATAAATACTGAAAGAATAGGGGAGCAAGATAGAGTGTGCTCATCAACATTAGCAAAAAATAATAATGAAGGGTTTTGAGTCCTATTAATTGACATATTGTCAGAAAAATAACTGCCCTCTCAATCAAAAAATCCAGGAAGCATTATACCTCCACTGAAGTATAAGAGATCCTAAGGCAAAATTTAGGGGAGGAAAGCAAACTTAAAAGTGTCATAATATTGAGTGGCCTACAGTTCAAGTGCCTCCCTGAAGTTGCCAAACCCAATGGTACCAGACAGACTACCCACCAGAACAGCCTCACCAGAGCACATAGCAGCATAATGTTGCTGTGCCCCCTAACATGTATCCTTGATATGGCAAACACATCTATGCTGCTTTGGTCACACAGTTAGTGATATGAGGGAGCACAGTCTCCAGCCTGTTCTGTGAAAGGAAATGACCCCAGGGCATGAAATCCAGCTGCTCCATGAGACTTTTCCCATGCTTCCCATGCCTTTGGCTGAGGACAATCTGTCATATCATCTTCTGTGGCAGCCATACGATTTATTAGGCTGCCTTCTTGCCCTCAAAAATCTACTGCTTTTTAAAAGTAATGGGTAGAAAAAAAACCCTGAACATATTTGGTATTCTTCCAGACAAGGGCGCCAAAGGACTTTGATCGACTAAATTAATCTCTATTTATTTCAGGCAAAGGAAAAACACCCACTTAGGTTGAAAGCCATATGTCATAACTAGAAAGCTTATTTTAGGATCAGTGGATACAATCTGAGGTGTTTAAGTACAGGCACATGGTAGGTTTGATTTTTTTTCCCTTTTCCTTCCTAGTTGCCATTTTATTATAATTACTGGAGGCAATATGTGAAAAAGTGAAAGCATAAAATGATCCAAATGCTTTGGGATTAGGAACAGAGAGCAGAGGAGGGGCAGGATTAAATTCCGTGTAACTCCACCAGTACAGCACTGATGTCTCCTCTGCCTCTTCATCTTTGTGGTGGTGATGGAAGATGCCCATGTGAAAGAACATGTTATGTCAAAGAACAAGGTAGACTGAGTACTGCAATTCATCCTCTTCTTCTCACTCAGGACTCACTGAGTGCTTGTAGATTTATTCCTGTTGCTCTCACTGGAAGTAAGTTAATACATTTCTGAATAAATTTCCTCACAACTGAGAGACTCTAATATCCAAAAGCATGTACAACACCTGGTTTAAAAGGCACATTTAGAGAAAATTACAGCAAATTATTTCCAAAAGTAGCAGATGATTTAAATAGATGGGATTTTCTGTGCTTATCTTTGTAGTTAGAATTGAAACAGTAGAAATGAACATTCTCATAAGAATCCTATTTCTGTGCAAGTATTTTCAACAGCCAATCCCCAGGAAACAGGATTACTTGATAAACAGATTCATATGGAATTATAATTAGGTTTTAGAAAGATCCTAAGGGGATACCTGCTCATCTTCAGGGTTATGCTGTCTCATGGTGCAAGCCAATTCAAATTGTGTTGGATCAGTTCAAAAATGATGGAAGGACCTAATATCTGCATAAATGAAGTGCTGCTTTTAGACTCCAAATAAAGTAGTCAGCATTTCACTCACCACCAAAGTGCAGGAAAATCATCCCCTCCAAATGCTTAGTGGACAGTCTTGAGGCTCCCACGAAAACAAATTTTATAAGGAAACCTGAAAAATTAAGGTTGGATTGGTTGTGTTTCTCATGAGGGAGAAATACTACCCTGAAGCACTGCTTCAGCTGTATGAAACCTTCCATGGGGCTGCCAGGTAACAAGCATTAATCTGCTGTGCATTCAGAATAAAACATGATCATGTCAAGAACAGAATTGTCTGTCCCAGTGTGTAAGAAGCAGCACTTCCATACCACAGTACAATATCAAGTTTATTCTTTGATCTTTTTCAGCTATTTCACCTCAAACAGTAAGCCAGATTTTGGCCAACAGAACTCTCATCTGTATGAAACCACTGCTCAGAGCTGTCTAACCAAACCCATCTCTCAATGGCAGATACATCATCAAATGCATTGCCTTCTATGATATGACTTCAGGGCCTCAAGGAGGCTGATGTGATTTGCAGACAGGATAAAGGAGAACCATAAAAACATAGATAACATCACAATAACAATGCTGCCAGCTCTGAACTGAGGAATTTTCTTTGTGTGTGTGATTCTAACACTGATTGATAAAGTTTCCTTAAGTAAGATCATCAAAACAGAAATGTGAGTTTTCTGAATGTTACTGCGAATATTTTACAAATACAGTGATATCTATTCAGCATATACAGCTAGAGGCGTAGGCCAGACATAGGTGATAAATACATTTTTCAAAAGTTGTTTGGAGATAAGACACAATTATATCATCTTCTAACAGTAAAATGGACAAGCTGGAACGACATTACCCCCTGGAGAGCCATTCTCTTTTGAAACATGCATCAAGATTTTCCTTGACTGCTGCACTGCATTTTTTCCTCCATTGTTCAACTTCAAGAAAGTCTCTTCTGTGGGCATACTCTTATTCTCATTGGAATTCTCATTTCTAGCAGGGATTATGAAACCAGAAGCAATCTAACACTTTTCCATAACATGCTGGTATGGAAGCACAGTTACAAGAACAATTAATATCTTCTCTTTTCTGTACTTACAATGGCTGGGGCAGCAGTCTGTACACATCTTTATTTTATTGACATTTTACACCCCAAAAGTGAAATGATTCAGAGCAAAAATCACAGCTCTAACTTCATCAGAGCCTAAGAACTTCATCCAGCCATGAAACCTGATGGAATCTCATTTTATTTGGACCAGGCACAAGTCAAGTTCAGAAAGCTCTTGCTTGATTGATTGAGACACACAGAAATATACTCTGCATGTAAAATTGTTATTATAAGAAAGTAAACATCTTGGCAAACCTCTGGGAATATCTTTCAGGCACAAGGCCAGCTGTGTAACCTTCAGCCCTCACTTGCATGAAGTGTTATGTTCTAAATACTAGATCCCCATAGGAGGATGGAAGTTTCTTTTTTGAAATTTCAATATAATTGTTAATGGAGTTATCCACACTACTAGAGAGCTCATGCTGATCAGCCTCAAAACCAGCTGAACTGTAGAAAGAGATGAAGAACTGGGACTTTGAGGAAATTTTCTATGTTTGTGTATGTGAACATGCACAGACAATATGGACCAGAATCCTGGAATCAGATTTAAAGAAAATCAGGGGCAAAGCACTCACTGACATGAGCCCACATTAGCATAAGTTTTGGCAGTAACACATACAGACAGGTATATTCCTAAGTCACAAAAATATACACATTTAATAACCTTCTCTAGACAAAGAAAATGAATACTAAAAGGTTATTCTAAATTTGACGTTCTTTCAAAGCTAAGCTTTTTAAAAATGCAAATTAAATATTGATACACCCTATCTCCCCGGTGTAGAAAAAAATCCTTAGTTCAGTAGTAACTATTTCTGTCTGCATAATGCTCATCTAGAGTAGAGATATTACAGTCTAGTGATGATATAGTGCATCAGGAAAGTAGGACTCGGAAGTCAATGATGAGGTGGGAAAACAGCTTTGCCTGATACTCACAGTCAATGATTAAATTTCCTGAATTACCTCTACCAAAAAGGTTTTTAAATTCCCTCACAGTTATCTAAACAGTGTTACAGCTTATCTGCGGCAGGTTTTTACAAAATAGTAAGCAAAAGAGGTGACTGTGCACACTTTCTTCAGTCTCCAATACTGCAGGTGGCAAGCAAGAAACTGATGTGCAGACATCAAAGACCACCCTAAAGTGAGCCAGAAGGCAAGCTGGTGCACTGGGATCAGTGGAGCTGAGGTCTGAAGGAATCAAAGCTAATGAAGAGCTTTTCCAGCTGCAAAGATTTTGCTGGAATTACTGAATTAAGCTTTCCAAGGGTGAAGCCAGGCTATACAGAGAATACAATGGAGAATCATACCCCCAAAAACATTAGCTATTGGATTTCACCCTAACAAAAAAATCAGTTACATACTACAGTTACTATAAAAGAGAAAGTAAGTATTTAAGGCCACTTTATAGCACTGAGATACATGACCCTGGAAAGAAATTAGAGTACTCAAGGCCCTGGCTCTTACAACACACCATGTTTTGGTGGACTAGATGCAAGGGTCTGAAATATACTCCTGAGGAATTAAATCGTTATTTTTCCCCCATGACATTGCCTTTTTACATTTACTTACTAATGGCTATGTATGTATAAACTTATAAAACACCTAAGAATTTTAATTATATGTAGAATAAACACACTTCATTTTTAACTTTCACTGTGTGCATAAGAACGTGACACTTCAGCCATGGCTTTCGTGCACGTGTAATCAAAATATCATGTCTCCCTAGTCAGCAACAGAGCAGCTTATTACAACACGTGCATGATGTATTGATTGTGCTGCTGTCCCATCTTTCATGTATTTAGGAAGGCTACCAATAAAAATGCTATACTTTCCAAATGGAAAGACGGTACTAGTGTAGGAATGTGAGATGTTAGAATGAATGTATGAACAATGAAGAAATTTCTCTAATACCTAAAGCTTCATTATCTTGCTGAAGGGTGCATGACAGAAATATTGTGACAGAGAGAGATGATTTTAAGAGTTAATTTTTGAAATAAGCCTAAACATTCCATTCATGAAGACAATGACTAAAGATGAAGATGGATTTTACACATTTTTCTAAGAAACTTCATTATATATTACACCAAAATGTGTAACTTCTGCTGCAAAAAATTCAATGCCCTTGTTACTACACTGGTCCTTTCACTTGCTGACTGCATCTTATAAAGAAATCAAGAGACAGGAATTAATTATTTATTATCATTACTGTGTGTCTCCAATCAGATCTTGCTTTCTCACCTCAAGCAAGAAGGCTGACAGGGTCAGAGGATGATGTACATGGGTATAGTGTGAGCAGAGTCAATATTCCAGAAAGTAGAAAAGATAAGAGAAAACTGCAATGGTCATAGATCTAAGAAAAAAATTAATCTAAGAATGACCACATTGAATTTCTCCTGAATTGTCATAACAACTGCCGCCAAATAACAACTTGCAGGTAAAGAATAAATAATCACTGCAGTCAGTTATTTAAGCATTATAAATTATAAGTAATTTTCTGACTCTGCCAGTAGTACAGTAGTACTTCAGATGAATACTGAGGAGTGTGAGGGCAAACTTGGTCTATAGAGATGTCCATCACTACAGCTAGAGAGTCATTGTTACAGCAAATCAAGCAAAACATGTTTCTGATTAAAAAACCTGAAAGCCTAAACCATGTGAACTATATTAGATCTGTTTTCCTCATGTCCTCTAGTTTGTCTCACCTACAGTTTGAAAAAAACCTAAAACTAAAATATGTGAACTTGAAGGCAGAAATTCTGGGGGTGAGAAGCAACAAATATCTAGCTTATACTGCAAAAAACAAGGAGAAAGGGAGAGGAAACTTGACAGAAATAAGTAGGAGTCAGGAATTCCAATACAAGTCTGAAATTTGGAAAATGAAAACACACACACACACACATGCTCACACAGTAAGGGTATTTTCTGAAAACCCAGCCCAAAGTCATGGCATTCATAATGTTTCCTTTCAACTTAGCAGTTTGTATCTATGCAGCTAAAACTTTTAAGCATACTGGAGCAAAAGGGAAGAGGTATCATCACCTTAATTACTCACACCACGCACACCTTGTCACCTGCCTAAACAGAGATGATTTTCAAGAAACTGAAAGGGAAGGTTTAAATAAAAATAGGGAGTTGTTAAATAACCATAAAATCTTTCATTTAGTTTTAGCCAGAGAGAGCATGCTTTATAAAAATCGCAAACAACCAGGAGACACACATGAGGTGATCTGAAAAAAATTGTCAAAGGATAGGTTTTTAAAAATGGTCTTTTATTTTATGCATATTCTACTATAAGAGGGAGCAAGGCACTTGAAGTCAATAGCTGAATTTTCATTCCCCCGCTGACAGCAGAATACGAGTGACAAAGTGAAGTGCAAGAAAATTTGATCAAAATGGAACTGCTACCTTTAAACACATAATTTGAGTGCTGCGGTGGCCATAGGTAATGTGTACAGTAGGGGAGAAGTCGAGGCTTTCCGAGAATGTCAAATCCTGTAGAAGAAAACAAACCTGCTTACAGCTGCCGTCAACTGCATTCCAAGGATTTGTGAGTCTAGTTCACAGCAACTATCAGGATATTACATCATGTGTTGATACAACACTGCTGGAAGACAGAGGTTACTCATCCTCCTGGTATGAATTCATACACTGGATGCACGTTGCCCCTCCAAAGGGAGTGCTAAACACCATAGGCTTTCTGATCTTTTTCTATCCTACTAGTTGGTAAGTTTGAAAAGCTTATTTTGCTCTAACTTCCACATGCTAGTTTTGTGAAAGTTTATTTTTTTTAGCAGGAGCACAGCCTTCCCAAATGAAACCACAGAAATTCTCCCCCCACCCCAGCACTGTCTTGCTCTCTGCTGAATATTCCATACATAGTTTTCTGCAAATTGCTTTCTTGTGAGGCAAGAACCTGACAAAAAAAGGTAGCTGTTTCATCGTGAGTCTGTTAAAGGAACATTAGTATTGAACACAAGAGCAAAACAGGAAGGATGTTATCTACATTACATTAATTTAACCTTCTTTCAAACAACTAACTGAATAACCCACCTAATGCGGTCATAATGAATAGCAAGACTCCGTACAGTTTCATATCAGTTTCAATTACTACAAACCATACTTGCAGGCCAGAAATTATGAAGTGCCTAAAGAGAGGATGTGGAAATTTAAAAGTGCAAACAGATTCCAGGAAACAGTCTTTGCTTAGTAGTGAAACAAATTGATGTATTCATTCAATACACTTTCCAGAGAATTACAGGTTCTAAAAACTGCCTCTGGTGAGTGCTGCCCAGGTGAAGGTAGCTGGCAATACATTTTTTTATCATCAGTTCCTCCAGATGGGAATGGATTATCTGAGGCACTAAACTGAAACTCACATACTTTCACACCAACACAGGATGAATTTGAATATAGCATTGGAGTTTTTGTCTCAGTATCAGAGAATATAATTTCAGTTCTTCCCTGGGGAAATACAGAAAAAGGTATCTGGGCTGGTTTTCTCTTTCTTCACACATATCAGTCCACCAGATCGCTTAAAGAAAGAAAACAGAGAGAACAGAGTGAGCTGCTGGGATTATCACCCTGTGTGTAGTTCAGACTTCTCCTACTTAGTTTTCTTATTTAAATAACATGTTAGCATAGCCAATAGCCAAGGTTTCTCTCCTAGATTATGCACTCCTAATTTCTTCTCCTCACAGAATGCTTTCCTACTAGATTATGCACTCCTAATTTCTTCTCCTCACAGAATGCTTTCCTACTTTCTAAACAGCAACCATGATTCATTCATTTCCAGGCTAGACCTTCCAGCAATAGAGAGAATGCCTCTGAAGAATTCCAGATCCTGGTAGCCAGAGGCCAAGAAGAGAAACCTTGCAGTCCATCCTTTCTGAAAAATACAGCAGAAAACAATACATGAAATTGAAAAGCAAACTATGAGTGTCTGAAGGATGGTCATCTTGTGGAAAACATCATAACAATAAACCATAGCTTATAAACATAGTAAACAGTTTAACTTTTCATATGTTTCCTTGCATGTAGTGGTTTTCCCTAAACATACTGATAACCTAATTTTTGCCAAAGCTTACCTTGTTTTGGTGCCATTGGCCTCACTGTCAAAAGTGCATGGGACTTATCAATTGGTACAAAAAGCTATTTCCATATCCAAACTTATTTTTCTATTCCAACATTTCTATTTGTCCTAGGGTGAAATAAATGGCTTGCACAAACAGAACAGCTTTGTCATGTCCTTATGGCTACAATTCAGGGTCATAACCAACCCTGCAGACAGCTACTTACTTTCACTGCAGTGACTGTCTTGGTTTTGAGTCTCCGTTTCAGAAGAAACTATCAATCCCATCTTGAAGTGGCATCAGCAACTGCAGACAGCAACAGAGCTTTCCATATCTCATCCTTTGCTACTTCAAACACTGAGGAATATTCGTGAGGAATGCATCTACAAAGTTCTGGATATTTGGCTCTACAGTTGAAATTTATCTTCACAGAACTTACTTGCAACAGAAGCTCTAGCTGTGGGGAAAAACTTCACCACTCAAGTAGTTAGGCAGGCCACAGAGCCTGAAAAAAGAAGACAGAAAGGCAGGAGATGACCAGAATGTTTTTTAGATGCAAGGTCTATCTCACCAGTGACAAATAACTGATGAAAAAGAGAATTAATTAGATATTAGCAATGAAGTTCTCTGTTGGTTTTGAGAATATATGGAGTTCTGCTGACAGAGCAGCAGTAAGGGCAGCTGCAGAACTTTTAGTGTGCTCTTTGTCATCAGAGTCCTGCCATGGTTCACACCCTTCAAAACCTCAGCAGTAGTTCATCCACTTACACATATCTCTGCTTACAACAAATCAGCCCTGATGTTTCAATTACACCCAGCAACAAAGCACTTCAAAATGCTTTCTTATTTTTAACACACTAGAGGATTTTGGGAAGGTTGCAGCAATATCTGAAATTCCAACCATATATTTTCAAACACATTACATATCACTGTGCGTAGCAAAAGACAAGAAGGAAGTGTGAGGTATACCAAAATATGTTTCAAATTGTTGCCTGACCTTGGCCTGTGTGAATTTTATAACAAGTAAACGTTTCCTACATCCATTTTTCCAACAGCTATGAACAGCCAAGGAATATAACAAAAGCCATGGTTAATCTCTGATGAGTTCAGACTACTGAAAACTCTAAATATATTCTTTTCAACATGGAAGAAATTTACACCAGAGGCAACAGTGGCAGTAAGGTACTTGTAGCTGGTGGTTTTATTTGGGCTTGTCTTTTTTTATGGTTTTGATCACAGAAAGAAAATTTTAAAATGTACTAGAGGCTTTGGACAGCAGTGGTTTAAAACAACAATTAAATGAGCTGGCATATTTATGAGACACTCAGTGCTATCTCGTTGAATATAAGTTAACATTAGCATTCATACATACACAAAACCTATAGAGGATAACATTAGACTTTCAAATAATGCAATGATTTTTATATCTACTGTCAAGTTTGAATGGGAATTTCTTTTAACTGCCTCAATCGAATTAGTAATATAAGTTGCAATCCAACTGGGTTTTTTTGTTAGAGCAGGACTATATTGTTTATATAACAATAATTTATTTGAAACCTCCACATCTGAAATCTCAATGACTGTCCACATATACTTAGTATGGTGTACATGTTATCAGTTATTTAAAAATACTTGCCTGCCTAGTTATGTAAGACCCCTTTAACATAAGGAAATCAGTTATACTGCATTTAAACTATGCTTATAGCATCTGTCTTGGGTGACTTTATGATGTGTATCCCCTATCACCTGCTCTATGCCCAGACATGAATCCTGTGCCTTTCTGTGCCTTTAAAACTGGATCCAAGAGAAAGAAGCAAAAGAAGCCAGGCGAACTTTTCAAAGCAGTTTTGTGTTCAAGGACACAGAGATAGCTGCTGTGGCTGCTGCAGAGTGGAGGCAAGCACCTTCCTGCTTTTCCCAGCTCTTGGCTCCTTTTCTCAGAAGAGAGAGATGGAGAGTTAAAGTCCTTTGCTTCCCTGGGATTTCAGTTCCTTATTCTTCTCTTCTGGACTGTTCAACAATACCAGAACCCTACCGGGAGACCCTACATCAGTTGGCCTGGAGTGGCCCACGCCAAATGGCTAGCTTTGAAGAGAGACCACACCCACAGAAAGGACTCTGAAAATCTACCCAGGTTCTCTCCGCAGAGGGAGATTCTATTATTTAGCATTATTCTTTTCCCGTGCTTGTGTGCATTCTGTTTGTTAAATAAATAACTTTTTTTCCTTTTACACATTCCTCCAAGGAATTTTCTTTCTGAACCTGGTGGGGGAGGGGCAGCTGAAATCTGCCTTCTTTGGCAGGGACATTCCTCCCAGAGCGTTTCCCTTAATTTGTCTCAAACTGGGATAGCATCAAAACCTCTTTTTAAAAACACAGACTCACTTCTCAGAAGAGCTTTCATTTGCCCTCCACAGAAATGAAAACATCTATGAAAGACTTTTGCAAACTTTGCTTAATAATGGAATGCCTATTAAAATAATCCAAAGCGAAAATAGAAAATCCAGGCTGCAATATACCAGTCAGTTTCATGTAATCAAAAATGAATTAAATAATTTCAACTGCATCTTCTGATGTTCTGATGAAATTGTTCATCCCTATGTACTTAGTGTTCTGGGTGCTCCTAAGAAGAGGGCAGCTAACATTGCCAGATTTTGTCATGTTTTACTTCAGCCTTCCACAAATGACTTTGTGTCTGTGCTGGTTTTTGCTGGGGTAGACTTAACTTTTCTTACCATGAATGGTGGGGAGGCTATCACTCTCTGCAAGTTTCTTCCTGAGGTTACTTAGAGTAGTAATAGTGCACTTGCATGAGTGCAAGCACTAAAGGCATATTCTTAAAGTTCAGGGGAGCCTAATGTAGAGAGGTAGTAATGCACTGTGAAAAACAAGGCAATCAGTGCTAAATCAATCCTGTCTAGTCCAGCTTGGGATCTTAGACAACAATTCTCAGGGCTAGCACATGATGAGGCCACCAGCTTATCTCATACAAGTGTTGGTCTTGTGGTGGCAGTGATTCTGAGTTCATTAAATCTAAATTAAAAAACTGCAAAACTTTGGATTTGCAGTTACAATCAGTGTTGTAACATGTTTTACTTATTCATCATGTGCAGAATCGAGGCTCAGCCAGGTGTAGAGCCCAGTTATCAGTGTGTTTGAGCAGAATTAGGAGCAGTCTGAAAAATCAATCAACAAAACAAAGACTTTGGTAGTATGATAAGTATTTTCCACATTGAAAATGTGGCGTGAAAAACCGTAGATCAAAAATATGAGTGCAATTAAATGCTGCAGAAAAGAATATGCAGTGTCATAAACTGAAGGCTTGCTGCTCTTGTCTCTGCAGTCACAATGCAGTTACTATAGCAGTTCTGAAACTTTGCCAAGAGTTATCTCTAATGTAATACAATCTGCCAATTGACTCAAGTTAGATTTTTAAGAAAAGATCAGGAGAGAACTACATCTTTTGTCTTGAGGATCAGGCTTCACCCCACAAGCTCTCATATCAGATCTCCAGGGGTAATATGAAGTCTCTATAGGGATGTGAATTTAAATTTTTTTAACTTATTTTTTGTCTAAGCCTCTAAAACCAACAACAGTGTAAGGTGGGAGAAATAGGTATCATCAGATAAAAATAGAAAAATTATATGTCTTTCTTTCACAAAAGAAATATATAATGAATGTGACAAGCATTCATTTGACCAGATATTCCATGGAAAATTTCCATCACAATCTACATGACCATTAGCTGCAGACTCATGTACCACACTCAGATATGCCTGCACACTTTTAAAATATCTGCATGCATCAAACCCACAAGCAGTGAAGAACAACATAAAAAGGTCTTCTGGCTAAGGAACTGGATGGGGATTACATTGTAAAGATTTACATTCCTTTCCTTACCATAGATTCAGACGTGCCAAAACTCACTTGATATGTATGGACCCAGCAGAGTAGGGAAAGCGAGTCAAAGGACCATAGATCCAGCAGCCAGATGAGTCTGGCACACAGGGACTCAGGACAAGAAGGGAGCTGTGCTGGGCTATGCTGCATCCAGCTGTGTATATTTTCCACTGGGGTGGATGCTCAAGCTGTGATGGATCTGCACCTAGCCTCACATGTGCAGTGAGTATGAGGCCATAGCTTCAATGGCACAGATGTGTGCCTACCATACCACTAGTCTCAACAGAAATTTGTTCCCATAACAGGATCATGGGACAATACTGCACACGAGATAAACTTTAAGATACTGACCAAGTTAGAGACTTTTCCTACTTAGACATCCCTCTCAGCTTAAAAAATGATACTTTAAAGGCTTCTTTCATTTATCAGTATTCACTACTTATATATATATATTTTAATGAAAGGTAATAACATCTGGAATCTCTACAGTTCTTGGTCCTCATTACTAAAACAAATTGAAGGATGTTTTTATAACAGAAGTAAACTGTTACTGACATTAATTCATATGATATTTTCTCACTAAGAAATGCCAAATTTTTGTATAGATACAATGATTTTAAAATGTAGCAATATAATTTTACTTTTTAAAATAACACTTTTCAGTATTGCAACAACACAACAGTTAAAATGTAAAGCAACATAACATCACATTGCTGATAATAATATTTTATCCATTACTTTTAATGTCATATGTAGGAGGAATAACAAACTGCATGACATATAAAAAAAAAGATTTAAAAAATGGAAATCTAGGCAATTCCAAGTTGTTACTAATGGCAGCTCTAATTTTATCCACTTACATAAATATATTATCATAAAAAGTTGCCACATGATACAAGGCAGGATGACACTGTGGCATTGTGCTAACACAGCCCAGCACACTCATGCTGACACACAGCTGCTTAAAGATGACATTTGCCAGACAAATGCAAATCTTCCCTGCACCACGATGCTTCCAAACAACCCTCTCTCCTGTTTCTACCACTCCTTTATAAATGCCTACCAACCCATATGACCTGGGAAAATGAAAAGCTCTGCTCAAAACCTGCTCAGATAACACTGCCCTCAACATAAAAGTGTGTCAGAAAAGCAGTAATGCACTTCAAGAGCAAGAAGAAACTTTATGTTCTATCACTGTGAGGTATAAAATACACAGGCAGCTCAAAGAGCTAGTACATCATTCAAGCAGACTCCCTACTCTTCCTCAGGACAGCAACATGGCAGGAATACCCCCTCTGAATCCCTATGCCAGTGACAGCAGCAGGAAGGGTGTTTATTAAGCCTGCCTGTGTGATGGGGAAAGTTTAGACTTTGTATTAGGAAAAATTTCTTCACCAAAATGACTGTCAAGCACTGAAACAGGCTGTCCAGGGAAGTGGTTTTGTCACTGCTCCTGGGGGTATTTAAAGACCCAGAGATGCTGTGCTTAGGGACATGATTTAGTGATAGATTTGGAAGTACTGAGTTAACAGCTGCACTCAATGATCTTAAGGGTCTTTTCCAATTATTGATTCAATGTTTCTATGATGACTGCAGGCAGCAGCTTTTCCTAGCGCAACTCAACATAACCTGTTAACTTCCAAGTCCTTTGAAGAAGAAGAAAGGTGAGTTTCTGTGATGCACCATCTGGTCCTAAATTTTTGAATCAGTTGGAAAAAAAGTACTTAGAAAGTCAGGCAATACTTCCATGAGGCCTGGACATCATATCACTCATATCACTGGAACTCTTCTCAGAGTAAACATTCAAGGCCAGGTAAACAGTGGTAGAACAGTAATTTCACCCATTGTGCAAGAATCTTCAAAATAACAACAACAATAGCAACAGCAATAATAATAACAGCAACAGCAACTATGGTTTAGTAATTAAATACCTTGTACTTTCTGTTTATGAAAAAGTGTAAGCACCCTAATTTTGAAAACATTGCCTCAGCACCCATTTGTCAGTTAAAACATGTGTGACAACCTAAAATGATTGTTCACACCATGTGGACTTCTCTGTTTTCATTTAAGTACAGACAGAGCAAGCTACCATATGAATCTTTGAAATAGCAAAGACAAAGTGAAATAGGACTTAAATCCCCTGCCAGTACATCCAGAGATAGTTATAATGACAACAGTGTTATATGCTGTAGAAGGCCATATTAATAAAATTTTCACAAAGGCCAGAGAACTAAGAAGCAGACTGGGTGTTCAACAACTCCTTCCACCATAAGCAAAAATTGAAAAACTGAATATTGAAATTAAATATTATCCAAATGAACCAAACTTAAATGTTATCCAAATAAAACTGATTACATATATTAAAAACATAGAATGGAATTGTCAACTATTGGAGTAAAAATATCACCAAAAATGTATAAAACAAAAGCTTCATTAACTCTACTAACCGTGAACAGTACGTGTACAGTACTAGTGAAATCGTACCACATTACTAATCTAAAGGAGACAAATTTCAAATGTTTCTATTTCAGATCTTCAGATTAAAGACTTTCTGTACTGAAGTGTTCAGTCAATTGTCTCTAATAAAAAGGAAACTCCTTTGATAATGGAAAGGTATGATGATTTTGAGGCTACACTTCTTACATGAAAGAGGAAGATCAGAGCAAGACTGTCTCAGATATAGCTTGCTGTTTCACCTTTGTCTGTTCTGTACACTCTGGTCCAGTTCTAATGTCCTTTCAGACAACTTAGGGATTACAAATACACTATTTGATGTTTTTCTTCAAGTGTCTGTTACCTGAAACACTCTGGGAACTCCCAGAATGTCTCTGAGATATCATGCTAAGCATTTGTTTAGGAAGAGCCTTTCTTAAGAACTGAGACATGACTTTCTATTCAAGGAAGTGCGCAGTGTTGTGAATGAGCCTCTGAGAAATCAGAAGCCATGATCTGAAGCAGCGTGCTTTCCACTTCTGCTGTCTATACTGTGCAAATTTCTCTGTTTTGGCTGTGTTTTTTTCAATAAGGCCCAGGGAACCTGCAGTAACTGAAGTAATCCTAAACACTACAGATATTCATTGCTAGCAGCACTGAAAAACACAGGGCTTTGGCACTGGCAACTATGCCTCCATCTCCTAAATAATGTCAAATGTACCTGATGTCACTAAAAACAAGAAACTTACCATAGCAGAAGAGGAAATAAATATAAAATAAATAATATTTTTGCTTGACAGAAAAGACACAACAGTTTATACTCCTTTCATTTTCCCCGTATTTGACATTTTTGTGTTTTCCTTTTCCTTCTTTCCACCTGAGAAATAAGCAAATCTTCCAATGTACAAAGAGAACAAACAAGTTTCCCAAGACTTGTGAAAAAGCCTTGCAAATTATCTTTTATCCTGTGAAATTTTATTTGTGGCTTATAGAGGAACCTCAGAACCTGAGCAAAATTAGACATTTTATCTGACAGGGAAAAAGTACATCCTCAGAGCTTACTGATATTAAAACAAGCAGTAGCAGCTTAAATTAATTTAACCATGTCTCCAGTTTCATTTTTTTCCTACTACAAAATTAAAGAAATTGCTAGCATATCCTTAAACAATAATTTACAAAGAGATTTAAGCTCAGTTTTCAAGAGATAAGCAATTGAGAAGTGATAACCAATCCTTGGCATCTTTTGGCTCTCATCTTTGTTCTCCAATAGAGAAAAGATGCTCTTTGTAATGAGTTTTTTCCCTCCTACCAGCCCTCAGTGGTATCCAGGGAAAACAGTAAATTAAAGGTTGTTCCTGTGAATTATTGACCACTTCCAACCTGGCTGAGGCAAAAGAGATTTATGCTATGAAACCGTGGCTCTTTGCAGCTTGTCTTTACTGTATATATTTTTCTGACACAATAAGATATGTCTCTCAAGCTTTCTCTCTCTGTTATATAGCCTATAAAGGTCAGAAGAGCTAAATCCAGACATAATGGCATGGAAAAATGTCTCTATAGCTGAGTGACTTTTAGCTGACTATAACAGCATCACTTTAATAACACAAAATAAAATTACTCAGGCTATATAGCCAACCTACTTTGTTTCAACATGAAGCAAAGAAATAAGCTTCAAATTAGATTCTGTTTACTCTATGAGAACTCCAGTTTCATTTTGGATGAGGGAAAACAGTCAGCCTTTGTTTATCTCCTGCCTTTTAACTCTAGAAGGAAAATGTTTGGCTCTGATGGCAAAATCTTCTCTATCAAACAAACTGTTAAATCCTGATATGGATTGTATCATTGTGCTAGGTCATGTGCCATAAGCAAAGTAATTAAATTACGAGATTACTGAGGCCTTAGTACATAGCAATTATGCACTACCTCAAAATCCATTTTGACAAGTACTTTTGCTTTGTATGAAGTTTGAGAAACTACTTTTTCCTTTCTAATGGCATAAAGCTAGAATAATGTTGCTAATGTGAGAAGAGACAGCACAAATTGATATGTGCCAGGAGAGGGGCTTGGACTGGCTCCCCCCATGCAGAGTGTCTTAGTGGCAGTCATAGAAACATAGAATGGCCTGGATTAGAAGGGACCTGAAAGATTCAGTTCCAATACCCCTGCTGTGGGCAGGGACACCTTTCACTAGACCAGGTTGCTCAGAGGTCTACCCAGCCTGGCATTGAACTATGCCAGGGATGGGGTATCCACAACTTCTCTGGGTGACCTGTGCCAGGGCCTCACCACCCACACAGAAAAAAATTTCCTCCTAATATCTGATCTAAACCTACTCTCTGTCAATTTGAAGCATTTCTCCTTGTCCTGTCGCTCCGTGCTCTTGTAAAAAATCCCTCTCTTTCTTGTAGGCTCCCTTCAGGTACTGGAAGGCCACAATTAGGTCACCCCAAAGCCTTCTCTTCTCCAGGCTGAACAATCTCAATTCTCTCAGCCTTTCCTCATAGCAGAGCTGCTCCATCCCTCTGATCACCTTGGTGGCCTCTTCTGGACTCTCCAACAGCTCCATGTCCTTCCTGTGCTGGGACCCCAGAGCTGGAGGCAGCTCTGCAGGTGGGGTCTCACCAGAGCAGGGCAGAGGGGCAGAATCCCCTCCCTCCCCTGCTGCCCACGGGGCTTTGGATGCAGCCCAGGACACACTTGGCTTTCTGGGCTGGGAGTGCCCATGGCTGGCTCATGTCCAGCTCTCACCCCAGCACCCCCAAGTCCTTCTGGGCAGGGCTGCTCTCAATCTGTTCATGCCCAGCCTGAGTTGGCACCCGGCACCTGGCCTTGTTAAACTTCATGAGATTCCCATGGGCCACTTCTCGAGCTTGTCCAGGGCCCTCTGGATGGCATCCTGTCCCTCAGGAGTGTCAACTGCACCATTCAGCTTAGTGTCATCTGCAGGTCTGCATACTTGGTGAAATTGTACATCTGTATGTTGGAACGGAAACATGCACTTTCCTCAGATGTGAAGGATGATACAAGGTGTGAGGATACCAGAGTTAAATCTCAGCTTTATCCTAGGCTGTGTCACTGGCACTGATTTCTTCTTTAAAGAACCTGAAATCTGTTAGCTGAAATGTACTACAAGATGCATAAATGATGTGCTGAAGCTATTGGAGATCTCTTAGCTAATCTCAGATGCGCTAATTAAAATAGAAGACATGCATAGATATTTCAAAAGGATTTGGTATCCGGTGCACAAAAAAACGTTAATAGGGTTGCAATCCTTCTGGTGTCCGAGCAGCACACACAGCACAGCTCTCCACACAACCAAAATGCTGAAGTGTAGGTGTGTCGGGGGGGGGGGGGGGGGGGGGGGGGGAGGCGGTGGGCAGGGAGGGAAATGTTATCAAAATCTTCTATTTTTTTTCTCCTAGAAACAATTTTTGATATCAACACTAAAACAGGGTGTGGGGTATTAAACTCTCAGAGGTGTTTTAATAGCACACAAAAGACCTTTTCTTCTTTTGTGGCTTGCTACTGCTCCCAGCCTACATGCACACCTGATTTAATGGTACTGTAAAGGTTGAATAGTTACATGCTTCACAAATAACATATTAAACTACAGTTCTGGGGGAGAAATAGCCTAAAACATACAATCCCTTTTAGAAGAAATCTTTAACCTGTACAGAAAAACAAGTATAAAATGGAGAAAAAGATAGATTTTGTGTCCTAAAAATGTATGCACCCTGTTAAATACCTAGGTTAGGAATTGTATCACAAAACCCAAATTAGAGCAGCTACCCTGCTTTTGCTGAATGTCTTTAAGTACAATGTACGCCAGCTCCCAAAGAAGAAATAATAACACACTGTACTAAGAATGTCACAAGTGGACATAGAAAGCCCGTCAGACACAATGAGATAATTTTACACAACTTTGAATTTGTCAATTGTTGAAAGACTCTGTAAGGCTCTCTACATCGCTAACTTCCTAAATGGCACCTCATCAGAGCCTGACCCCCCAATACTCCGCCACGTCTCAAATTCAACCCAAGCTAAGCTCACAGAGAAACCACCAGTGCTGGTGAAGGACCCAGAATCACACCAGGTCTCTGGGCCTTTCCAATTGATTACCCGGGGAGAGGCTACGCCTGTGTCCAGCTACCATCTGCCCGAAGTGGTTCCCAGGAAAAAATATAAAACCATACCTAGGCCCTACAAACACCGCTCCTACAAACACCAACAAGAACTCTCCTGAATCAAATACAGGACCTCCCCAAAACCAGACCAGCTCTGCATGGAGACAGAGACATCGCTGAATGATGGCAAACCAGAGAAATGACCATCCCATCACATGGCAGCAGACAAAACAGAAAGCTGAACAACAAGCTACGGCAAAAGTCAAGCCGTAGGCCAGACGATTGATCCCTAGTCTATATGTCGCCACCCCCTTTTACCCCAAAATATCCCCCTCCCTCAACCCTTGCCAAACCTCCCTAAACCCTAGAACCCTCCCCTCTCACCATAAAAGTAACCAGTCTCGCTTATATTCCCTCTCAGAAGCCCCATCCCTGCCCAAAGATGAAATTTATCTAGGTTGATGCTGTCCTCATTGCTGCCTGGACACTCTTCATCGTACCACATGCCTTCAGCTGGCTTGTCCCACAGCCTAGCCATAATGTTTGGGTGACCCTAGCAAAGACACTCAATCAAGACAATCTATGCCTGTCCATGGGCAGCGTAGACAACCCACTCTCTACGTGCCTGGTAGGAATTCCTTTAGTAGCAGATGATTGGCCCATCACTAACTCAGAACTCCTCTGCACCACAGGTAAGAGGCCCAACCCGGTAGACACTTGGGATGAGTGGACAAAGATTCTGCCAAATGCTCGAGATGAACCCCAAGAATTGAACCTGCTGGGGTCCTCCAAAGCAACATATTGTGTCAAATTTTACTTTAGACAGCAAAGCCAGTGTTGGCCAGGAATTGACCAGGCAAAAAATACATACAGAAAAGACATATCACCATCTAACAAAGCCTATAATAGTCAGGATTGGTGCAATTACACCGGTCACGTACTCTCTATGTCCACTCTCCACCCAAAAGTGCTACCCCGGGGAGTCTTCCTTGTCTGTGGTGACAGAGTATGGACCAGGATCCCCTCACGCCTCCAAGGAGGCCCCTGTAGCCTTGGCAAGCTTTCTACCCTCACCCCAAATATCACATTATTACATAATTGGAGACAAACAAGCATATCAACATGCCAAAAGAGATCCTTTGCTGAATTTGACAATAATTGCGACAGCCGCATTTACAATTTGAATAGGGTAGAGAGAATCGCAGCTTTCGTATTCACTCCTTGGTTACCTGCACTCAAAGCCTTTGGTGATATCAATCACCTAGGGTGTTGGCTAAGCAAACAGGCCAATGCAACATCCACTGCCTTGAGTGACCTTCTAGAGGATGAGGAGATTACCAGACACGCAACCCTACAGAATCGAGCAGCAATAGACTACCTACTGCTTGCCCACGGACATGGCTGCCAAGACTTCGAAGGGATGTGCTGCTTCAATCTTTCTTCCCACTCAACATCCATCCAGGTGAACATCCAGAAA
Organism: Corvus moneduloides; assembly: GCF_009650955.1. Classification (NCBI taxonomy): domain Eukaryota; kingdom Metazoa; phylum Chordata; class Aves; order Passeriformes; family Corvidae; genus Corvus; species Corvus moneduloides. The sequence goes on from NC_045511.1 coordinate 69,636,567, forward strand.
CTACAAGGACTAGTAAAAGACTTAAAAGTAGGTAAGAGCCTAGACTGGGTCGGTGAACTTTTTGGATGATGGGGAATAATGGGATGGATTGCATCTTTAGTTAAGGGTGTTTTGTGGGTATTCATTGTAATTCTTATCGTGTTACTTATGTTCTCATGCTCCCTACGTTGCTGCAGAAGAGCTGCTGGAGACGCCTTTTTACTAAATACAGAAGGGGGAGTTGTGAGATATGCCCAGCCACTGCCCTAGAGGGAGGCCTGCTGATAAGGAGATTGCACAACGTCCCAGCAGAATCTCCTTGGAAAAGGCAGCACTTTTCAGTTACCACGAGAGAGGACACAGAACCATGATCCTCTGGGAGACCTTATGTAGATCCTTTGCAATCCATTGGCTTTTACCCTCTCTCACCCACCTCTGTATCCCCATAGAAGAAGCCTGGCTAGCTCAGTCGGGAGAGTGAGCCCATCACTGGTGACCTTTCACGGGTGTATGACAATAAAGCCACCTATGCAAGAATGCCAAATGGGCCTCTGGTCTCTGAGTCTGGCCTGGAGATTGCCTCACAGAGCAAGAGCTGAAATCACTAGCTGAAAATCACTAAAGAGCTGTTAGCCTGCTGAAACAGGCAACTCCCTGCAGAGGCACTCCAGCGGCTGAGGGAAAGCGGCACGGGCCCTGGGAAGACAGTTCCTCACGGGACCATCTCTCTGGACCGGTTACGGCTTCCCGGGTCGGAGCTACAGACCCCACACCAGCTGCTACAGTCAATTGGGTTGTAGTGTTCTGTTTTGGTTTGCTTTGATTTTTTAGTATGTTTCTTGGTTAGCTGGTTCATTGCTGGGTTTCTATTTTATTTTTTTTGTGATAAACTTACATGCTGAAGAACAGAAGCCCACTTTTGAACAAGCAAATAGAGAAAAATACACACACACACACACACACAGAATAGCCAGGGCTATTATCCATACCTTAACTAACCACTCAGCTTGCTGTAAGACCAGTGGCAGGAACAGAATTTTCCTATACCATTTATAACTTTACAGTAACTTTGACTAAACCATTTTTTTTTTAATACTGCACAGATAACACAGCTTCTTTCTGCTTGTACATAGATGTTTGGTTTTCTTTCATATGAAAATCAAATTCACGGAAGTCAGAACTAGAAAGGACACTGGATTGTACTTTTAGACTTGTCTTCCACATGTTACCCACGTATATGTGGCATGCCCAAAAAATTATCTGCATGAAAGGCTAGTGATTGCCATCACCCAGAAAGATTAAAGGAAGTTATTATTTCGCAGAAAGGCACTACTACTTAAAGTGCCATTGCTAATACAAAATTCAATTTTTAGGTAAAATACACAAGAATAAAACCGCTGTCTTTCAGAAAATTCAGTCTACAACTTTATAAAATAATTTAATTGGAAGGGCACAGATATAGTGATCTAATGAAGTCTTTTTCACCTATAATTTCTATTATCTTGTAGGAAAATAGATTTGTCTCTCTAAGGAAAACATTGATTTTCCACACATAGAAGTAATTTTACAGCATAAATATAATATTCAATGCTTCCATGAATACATATTCCCCAAATACACATTTGCCACAAGTTATTTTCAACTGACAACCATCAAAATTTCTCTGATTCTTATACCTCTGTGAGGGTTCTAAGCAACTTTATCAAAGGCAATGTTATTTGCAAATTCAAAAATATTTTGTGGGACCATTTTTTTCCTTTTGTCTTCAGAACTGCTCAGACTGAGACAGGTTTTCAAGATCTTTCCACAGGGAAGTTTTCCCCAAGATGAGCTTTCCTTTCTCTTGCAACCTCTAAGCAATGAATATTGCTCTGCACGATCTCTTCAAGCAATATAAATCACAAAAGCAAGGCACCGATATATCCTGAATGAGCACAGATTATTCTGTTGCATGACAAGACCTATTCTGTTCATGCTTAGAAAAAAAAATTAAATAAACAAATAAATAAATAAATAAATTCCCCCAAATATTTACCTTTTTATGGAAGAAAACCCAAAATTTTACACATTTATCTATTTAAACCTTAGAGATTTTTTCCAATAGAATCCTGAAATAATAATCATAGTTAGTATAAAATAAGAATTAATTTTTGCTGCAGGTGTTGTTATGGTGAATAGACCATGCATTAAGTACAAAATAAAGACGTTCCCATTCATTGACAGATCAGAGTCAAAAATAAAGTAAACTGTGGGAGGTGGGGACACTGCTATATATATTTTGATCTGCAGCTGGATTGCCCAGTAAAGGTTAATATTAAAAGAAATCTTCTTGTGAGAGTAGCAAAAATTGAAAATACAAGGAATGAAAAGCCCTGACTGTAGCACTTATATTGTCCTACTGAAACTTTGATAAGCTATGATTTTGCTCCCAGTAGAGAACCTTTCTCATGGTTCGAACCTTTTGAGCAACCAAGGCCTGAAGGTACATTTCTCTAGTATTGATTCAACTGTACTAATTGTGCTTATGGCAATGTTGCCTACATCAGTTTGGGGTCTCCCTTCTCTTTCATTTGGATGCTTGAAAATGCCTCCTGGTGTTGCTGTTTGACATACCTTTACTGAAGCTGAGTTCTTCTTTTTTCTTCTCAAATGGACTACTGCTGAGCAAACAGCTTTTTCTCTCTTGCTTGCTTTCATGTGTGATAGGAAAGCAGTCATTCAAGATGACAGATTTAGTTTTATCTTCTGCTGAGTGACAATATCAAATTTATAATTAACTATTTTTTTTTTTAACAGGGAAAGCATCTGAAGTCTTCTTTTCCTTACAGGGCAAAACCAATTAGCTTTCATATAAAATTACAATAGAATAAGGAAATGTTTTCCCTTCAATAGTGATGAACTCAAAGCAAGCACGCACTGGGTAATGCAGCTTGAGTTGTCATGCATTTTGTTGAATATTTCAAGAATGTCTTCCTCTGTCTTCAGTGTAGCAGGGGAAACTGAACAAAGGGGTAATTCTCCACAACAACAAGTTGCTTTAAAGGGGAAAAAGGCAGGAAAAGTACCACACACTTATTTGTAAAGACATCCACACATTCTGTCTACCAGGGAATCTCCTCTAAACTTGCTTCTTTTTATATCTGACCTCTGTTTCAAATTCTATTTCTGCTCTTTGTCCATTCATTTAATCTTTCTACTCATTATTTAATTAATAAGAATTTGGGGGTCTGTACATTGCAGGAGGGCTAAACAGCTATTGAAATCTTTCAAAGCACAGCACCTAACAGAGGGACATCTTTCTCAAAACAATTTGTGGACAAAATATTAATGAAAAGAGGAAAATACTTGTGAGTTAAAACAGAAACCAAAAAATATGCAAACACTTGAGCAGATGAGGTCCATCATATATAGATTAGGAGTGTTAAACTTTGACTTTTTACTGTAATAATAGATTCTTCTAGGAAGATGAGGTGGTAAAGTGTAATAATGGCTAGACAATTGGTCCCTAAGTGTCAGGATCATATCAGATTCATTTTAAGAAGCTGTAAAAGCAAGGATAATCAATCCTTCAACATGATGCTGTATTAACATTATTACTGTATGCCAGGTTAATAGTTGTTTGACCACATAATGGAGTTACATTTTTCATGTTTTCTATAGAATACTGCCCCCAATATATATAAAAAAAAAAATGCTGCATACTCTCAAAAATATTCTGGAGATCTCCTGAAGAGTGTCTATGAATTTAAGAACTATACTGTATTTACCTTGATTTTTTACATCAGTTAGATCATCTGTGGAGTAACATCCTTACCAAAGTCCATATAAAGCCCTCACAATCTTGCCCTTATAGGCCAAAAGTATTTGAATATATTTGAAGAGACTTCAGGAAAGTACTCAAGTGTTTTACTAAAATTCAAAGCAAGCTATGAACCATTTGCAATTTGCATATCATTGGTAACCGGTTTTAATTTTATAACCCACACATCCATCCCTTGTTTCAGAGCTGCAGATGCTCCTCATTTAGCTCAAAACATTTTGTATGACATTTTCTAGATGATATGCCAGAGAATCAGGGCCTACAAAAGGTACTCATAAAAACATATTTCCCCCTGAGATTGAAAGCAGCAAATTGCATTCCACATAAAGTGAAAATATCTCCAAAGTCAAAAGGGACTTCTTGCACTCATACACTTCAGGCAGACTGAAATTAGGAAAGTTGGAGGTTAAGCAGAAAAGGGAATGACACAATGCTTGTTACGGAGACCAGAGAAATTAGAAAATACTTCAGAACTTGCTTTACCCCAGCAAGAGCAATGTGCCTGGGAATGCTTGAAGACAAAATCAATAAGCTTTGGCACTAGTTCTAAGGAAGCACTGATTCATTACAGAAGAATCTATTTCATTATAAATTTAAGTAGGGAGTCCTTGCTCTTATGTAAAGGAACATTCATGAAAAAGCCTTAATTGTCAAAGTATTCTTCAAAGGAGGGAAGGTCCATTATTAGCCCTGCACACATGGAAAAAGAAACTATGTGGAGAAAAATCTTGGCAGACATTTTCAGAAGCTAAGGTTAATCGTGGGTTCCTACAGAGTTTAGCAAAATCCTGCACTTTCTGCTCAGTACACTTTTACTTGCTCTGCTTTTACTACAGTATTTGCTGACTGCAGGCTGAAAATTATCACACTGGTCTGACAATTTTTAAAATCCATCTGTTTACATTTGGTCTCAGTGCAGAAAAATGGTCCAACTGCTTCCATAGTCCTTGGCAGGCTGGACATGGTTCCTGATTCCATTGATCTCTTGCCTCAGGATCTCACCCAAGACATTTAGGAGAAGACAGCAGTGAGGCTATGCCACAGCATTATGCCCTTGCTCTGATTTGAGGGTGAATTTCAATATGAGTCCCCAACATGCTGTATTAATTTAGACTGGATATCAGCCCCATGGATTTATAGGAAAAAAAATATCTAGAGAAAGATCGTAGTCAAAAATCACTGTAATATGATCATCTCAGTCAAGGAGCTGATATCTTTCTTCCCCCCCTGAAAGAAATAAATGCTTTTTCAGGTCAGGAAACACTGATGAAACAACTGGCAGTGGCTACTATGGTGACATGCTCAGCTTTTAAAAGTTGCCTTTATTACAACTGATTTTCATGTGTAAGAGAAATACCAGTGACAAAATTGACTCCTATTCACTATTTCCCACATTCTCCTCCAAACCCAGGTACATTTTCTGTAGATTGCAGAAGTATACTCATCACGTGCTCTTACATCATCCATATGGGCACATTCTTCCTTGCATAGGAAAAGAGGCACAATTTATTAAATAAGAAAAATTTTGAAGACAAGGATGTATGAAGCCAGAACACTCCAATTTCTTCAGACAGCTTATTGCAAACAGTTGGCCTCAAAGACATTTTAAAAAGCCCAAACAACAAACAAGCACAAAATCTTTCAGAGTCAAGTAGTAGCTTCCCTCTTACTACACTTGGCCCTTGTAATAGAGATGACATAAGTACAGTGGTGATTTCTGTGTCTCCTAAGGATTATGCTATCATAATGCCATGAAATACGTGGAACACCTGTAGAAGAGAAATTTAGGCTTGGCACATGAAGATGCTACGCATTACCATTGCTCCTATCAGGCCCTAGGATGTATTTGAACATTTTAAATGTCATTATCATAACGCTATAATGACGAGATCAGAGTCCTCACAGCTTCATGGAAGAGTGAGAGCAAGACCTTCTTGGATGATTGAAACTATCATATCAATTTTCAAAACAGAAGAAGATCCAAACCAGGAACACTAAGGACTATTATTAACTTTATGTATGGATTCTTTTCAAAATTTTGTTCCTTCAAATGTCGTTGTTAGAGGAGGGTTCAAGTGGTCAATGCAAATCTTTGAGCTCTGCAAAACTGCTTTAATTTGCTTGCCAGATTAGGCAGATTCTATCACATAAACAAGCTTTGCCAGAAGTCACTTTTTTCTTACTGTCCTTATTTCAAAACAAGACTCAGCTCCTGCATCTGACAATTTCTTCCTGCTTCTCATATTCCAACATGCCACTGCTCAATTTTCTTTTTATTGCTTCTCTTTTTATAATCCTTTTCATCACCTGCTCGTCCCAAATTTACTTTCCTTGTAAAAACATGATCTCCAGTGACATTTTCATATACTTTTGCTTTGAAATCTGTGGGTTTCTGAACCCCCAGAAATGCATTAGACAGGTAACACTTGCATGAACACTAGACAGGTAACACTTATGAAAGTGTTCTGTGTAACTGGCATTCATAGAGGGTAGCACAAGCTGTCACAGGAAATTATGCAAAAGGTTAACATTTTCTGTATTTGAAGAAAAGTCCTATGAAGAAAAAAAGTATTAAAAAATATTTTCCTTTTGGAAACATCTAGAAGTTTTAACTTGGAATTTTCAAACTGAAAGAACTCTTCAAGTGTCCTGTATAAATTTTTTGTCATTGTTGAACCAGACATGGATGTTATCCATTCTCCACAAATCTAGCTGTTCTTTTTTTTTTTTAAATTATGGTTTTCCATCTCAGCAGATTGAATTAATTTTTTCAAGAACAGTGTCTGGTTTAGCGGCAGAAATCTAGAAATCTTAGAAGGTTCCTACCAGATGTTGTCCCAGGGGCTCTAAAACACATATTACTTCTCTGAGATTTTATTGAGAGCAAATTAAATTATCAATACAACTTGTCAATTAACATGTAAATCTTTCCTTTTCTAATAAGAGCCCTTTCAAGACAAGTGTATGTATAGCATCAACTAGTGAGTAAAAGTAGACCAATCTCTTTTTAAAGAAGAATAAAAAACTTCAACTGTTTATAATTAGGTAACTAAGAGGCTAGATTTTCAAAATTCCTAAGTATTCTTTTCCACAAGGAAAAGACAATAAGGAACAGGGTATTTTATTTCCCTCTTCTAAACATCCTAATTTTTGATTTTTAAATTTGTAAAGTTCACTTCTAAAAGATTATTAGTTAAATATGACCCAGAGAAATACGAGCAATCTCTTCACTCACAATCAGGGAATGAAGAGAGGTCTAAGGTAAAGAGAAACAAAAGATGACTCTCATTTTACAAGCAAGTAATCAGCTAAAAAATGTTAGGAATCTGTATCCCAGCCGTACTTCAATCCATGCTAGATTAATTTGTCTGGCTGAGTACCTGGTGCAGTGTGAAGATAACCAGGCTGGTCAGAACAAGCCTCTCTGCATACAGAGGTCTTGAGGTCACAGTAGTTCAGCATTTTACTTTGGCTTCAGCAAATTAATTAACTGCAGAAGAACTTTCCTCTAATGGAACTATTCATCTTCTGACATCACTTTGTTCAGTGAAGCTGCCTCTACAAGCAGTTAAATGTAGCTGGATGAGTACAGTCCTCTGTGAACTTCTACAGTGAGTAAAGACCTTCAGACTCTGGCCTCTAGAGAGAACCTTAGGCGTTTGGTGAAGAAAATGACAATGAACTGTCAGTTAGGCATGAATTCTTGTGTCTTTGGGTTAGTCTTGCATGAACAAGAGAAAATAATGACTTCAATGGCTTTTCAGAAATTCAGTAGAAACAATGAGAGAAGATTGAGCATTATTTCAAAGAATAAAGAGAAGAAGAAATAAGGAACCCGTGGCCATACATGCACACAAAGGCACTCAGAGAATTGTAAAAAGTTCTGTATTTCTCTTTAACAGTGTTTTGCTTCTGATGTGAATATTCTCAAAAAGTTTTATACAGTCCAGATTCTATGCTATATGTAATATTTGTGTGGCAATATTAGGCAACTAAACAGACTCTTTCATACCTTTGAGCCTATATTTTTCAAAGCTGTGTTTTGTAAAAATCAGTCTAGAGAAACAGTTACACAGTTATGAATTTTCAGAGGAACCCATCACTGCACAAAAGACACTGACAACTACAAATAAGCCCTTTATAATGGTGCAGAAGGAGTACAGTGCAGTAGCGTGAATCCTTCCAGCATCTGGGGAGAATCCCAACACATGAAAACCAGTGTGTTTTGGTTTTTTGTTTTTCTTGTTGCTTAAGGTCATCCCCCTAAAGGATTGTCTGCTGAAGAAACAGCATTGCTGCTGTCTTCCTCTCATGAAGACTCTGCTGAGAAAAGAGCAGCTTCAAAGTGAATTGAGCTCTCAGAGAAGCCCTGCCACCAGAGGCTGCTGAAGGCAGCTCTGGTCAGCCAGGGTTATATTTCACTACCAAGGTAAATGCCAAGTGTGCCCAGCCCCACAGCATATTCAGCATTGCTAGGAATTTCTGTCACGACAGCCATGCCACTCTTTTGTGGGCTAGCAGTAGACTGGGGCTGGTCATTCTGCCAGACATAATGACTTTAACTGCTCATTTCCTTTCAGCCCTTAAACATCTTAAAATATGTAGGTCAGACGACACCTAGAGATGTAGTCACACAGTGTTTTGAGTTTCTTTAAAGTCAGATAATATTTCACTTATATACTATTAGTTGGAACTTAACCAGACTCAGTATTGCAGTATATTTTATAAACATAGATAATGCATAAGATTTTATGGAAAAAAAATCCAAGCGTCTCCATAGAGAAGCATCTGCTCTACATTTCCTGTCTTGTAGACACTGCATAGGTGACACACCATCCGTATGAACACCTGCATGCATTATGTGCATTCAATCCTTTTGTTTAACCACTTGCTGTATATCATACAGATTATTTCATAGCCCTCAAGTCATGAAGCACAAATTACTGAGTGATTGCAGTGCTACTTGCTGAGACGCTAGACTGCTGGCTGACTGTAACTGTGTCAGACGGACAGCACCATTTCCTCTGAATTCCTTCAGGGGGTTCTCCCAACAAAGGAAAATGGTTTTGAAGTTTTGCCTTTACCTGCTTGCTGCCAAGAAAGCTTGTAATAAAATCCATGCTGTTAACCCATGTTCAAGCTGGAGCCTGCAAACTGTGAGCCAACAGTGCTTATAAGCTGGATCAACTCTGCTGAGTAAACGAAATATGCGCAAGTATAGGCACACCTGCAATAGATTAACCATAAGGTAGTTACTCTATCGACTACTCTAAAATTTTATCCAAGACAGCTTAAACTTATTTCTCCTTCAAAATTGTTGGAATTAGTGCGCATAGATTCAAAGCTTGAGCTTTTAAGTAGACAACTTACCTAACTGTTAATTGTCAAATAGAGTCTGTCTGTCTAGGTGCCCAGATTTCTCTTTTTTTTTCCTGAGTATCTGTGACTCCTACCACATTGCTGAGAAAGTATTCAGGCCAGCTGATATCAAAACATGCAGGCCAATGTTTTCAAAGGAAATTCTGTCACAAACCCCCATAGGAGTTATGCAGCTGGTTCTCTATGCAGCCTCCTATTAAGGTTTTCCATGATGTTTTTCATAATCATGCTTCTACTTTTATATATAAACACCTGATTTTAATTTGGTATTATTTGTGAAATATATTTTCCTTTAATGCATTTAAAAAAATATAAACAGCTAATGTTCTGTAAACATGTACTATCCAACCCAAAATCTTGCCTGACTGAAAAAAAAATCCCCAAATAATCCAGGATATAGAATATAACTCACGTGGCTTGTCTGCTTTGCAGCAATGAACTGTGATTTAGAACTGCATGCATGAAAAGTCAAAAAAAGAACATAAACGGCACCATTAAAAAAAAACCTAAAACAAACCAAAACATACAAAATATTATTTGAATTACTTGTTACAAGTGTTCTCCCATCAGCAGTTTTCCTTTCCACATTCCAGCCCTGTGATCTGGTGTCGTTTTTCATGCTACGTGCCTAATTCATTCAAACTACAGCCCCCAGACAAAGCTGGTCAAGAAATTTCCAAGTGAAGAGTTTTTCACTGAAAAATACAGAAACACTGAACCCGGAAGGTTTCACAGAGGCACTTTATTTTCAACAAACTTCCACAAGATGGCTGCCTGCTTTGTGCCATCTCAGTTATTGGGCTGCAAAGAAGCCTGACCATGCAAATGAGCTCCCAGCTGGGCTCCTCAGGGAGTCCAGGCTCCCAAAGCCAAGAGCCCCAAGAGCCTCCATCTCTGTCTGAAGTGTTTATTTCAGATGACTGCTTTGGCAGAAGGAGGAAAGGAATCTGCAGTCCTGAAAGCTGACATTTGAGATGTTCTCTCAGGCCTTTCCACCATCCCACCACACACTCTGGTGGCAATTTTACACTTGTAGAGTCCCTGCAAGACACATTCAGTCAAAGGTCTGCCAGCTACTGGGATTACATTTTTCGTGTTATTTGGTGTTCTTTTCCTAAAAATCAAGCCAGAATAGTTCCTTCTGTGGAAAAATTCAAAGTGTCTTTTCTTTTTTTTTCCTGAGTCAATACTCAAGCTTTCTTAAGGCATTAAACTTCCCTTGAGAGGGAAATTTGAAGCTTTGAAATGCCATCCTCCAGAGATAGTCTGATATTCAGGGAATAAGATGTTAAACCATGACAAGCACAGGCAGACCTCCTCATCTGAGCTGCAGCAAAAGTATTCTAAGTCAAAACAGTCCCCATTCCTTTAAAAAGGGATGAACATATCTCTCCAAACTGTCTTTCTCTGATTGTACTCTCCCTAGACAGACACACCACAGAGTCAACCTTAACCATTCAACAGACATATATGAGTAAAATAAATAATCATAAGGCAAATGCCTCTCTCCTGTACAGCAAAGCTTAATGCAAATGTATTAAATCCATGAATCTGGCAGAGGAAATATTTCTGGTCTGTGGCCAAATGTCTGTGTATTCAGATTAGGAACCTGGATGTACAAAGAGATCATATAACACATAATTCTTTAATTTGTTCATATAAATGCCACTTCTATAAAACGAATGTGGGGAGCTTAACCATGTCACAGGATCCACTGTAGCCCAGTAAAATGGTCCTTTGGCACTCATAAGCTATAAAACTTGCTTCTGATATTCAGAATTAGGAAAACATAAGTTTCCCTTTAATTTTCTGGAAATCAGATACTCATGCACACACACACAGACAGATAGATATTTGATAGGTAGGCCAATTTTAGGAAAACTGGGCCATGTCCTTCCTATCTGGTTTACATTTTCCTGCACTACGAATTTTTGTTTTCTTGTTACAGAAGAGTTGGCACTGACTGAATCAATACTTGTTCACAGGAAATAAGCAGTAAGAAGTGATGTTCACAAACACAGCACTGAAAATTTTTAGAGATAAAATGCCAGTCAGCCCACTCTCATTTTCATACCCAAATTTATTTTTTCATGTTTTGAGGAAAATATGCAAGTACTTATGTCAGCAATGTGTAAATATCAGAAAGTTTTCCTCTCAAAAAAGTAAAGAGGAGTTATAAACTATTTTCCAGTCAGACCTAACTATAAATTTCCATGTGGTATCTCAGTAATCCAAACGTCAGTGGTCATTAAGAAGCTATTTTCACATGTGACTGAAAAGGAAGTTATTTCAAATTTAAAACAATATTAAGAATGTTTGTAGCAAGTAATTATATGATACTGATTCATTCATACCTATTTCATATACAACGAATAGAATTCTCCCAGTATTTATGCATAGGTAAGCAGTGCTCTGAGTAAGATGCAAACATGGTAATTCACCAGACCCTTCTGACAGCTAATCTAATCGTGTATGACAGCTTCTGTTTGCACAAATAACTATGATGACTGGGCCAGACTCCTTTCTCAGCAGTCTCAGTGGATGTCTAATGTGTTCCATGTATAATTTTTAGGTAGATAAATTGCAGATTACATACCACCATGCCTTTAGGAAATCAAAGGGACAGCGTGGAAGCAAACTGCACTGGTACTGCTGCCCTTTCCTGGCTTTCTGGCAGCTGGGAAGCTTCTTGTCCTCTAAGCTTCCATGAAGGCTTTCTTTCTTCTCTTTACATGACACACTCTATTAAGGTATTTAAAGGCTTCACTTAGGTCTTGTGCTATTTTTCTTCCCAAACTTCAAAGGGAGTTTCATTGTAAGATCGATTGTTTTGCTGAGAGACTAACTTAAGCAAAAGACTGATTAACTACCACAGTAAACTTCATCAACTGACTCCTCTCTTTTTAAAAGATACGTTAAGAAAAAAGGGAAGAATTCCTCCAGTAAGACTTCCTTGAATGTGTTAAACATCCTGCCATAAAATATTTCCAAAAGAGAATGAACATTAATTAGTTCTCCTAACACCCTAGAAAATTGGTTAGGTCATTTGTCAATAACAAGAGTGTCCCTCTATTAATAATGAATTATTAATTTATCTGAGCCCACATATACATCTCCACAGATTAACTATGCACTCTGTGGACATCCACCTCTTCCTATTTTAAATCTTGTTCATGATAAAGTCACCTGTTTTTGGCAAGTTCTTGTACAAAAAGTGAGTAAACGAAAGGCCCCAAATCATAATGCTCCTCTGTTTGCCACTATTCCACTTACGATATAATGGGTTTGTTTTAAAATATCCTGAGGTATCCTTTTCCTTCCTCTTCCAAAGGAAAATCCTTACTCTATTCTTATCACTTCTCATACAGAAGCAATTCCATATCTTTGGATCTTCTATAAAATTTTTGTGTAGTTCTTCTAATTTATTTTTTTATCACTCCTTAGAAGAGGGAACAAATACTGCAGAGAGTTTTCAAGGCATAAAAGTACAGCTTTATAACTTCATGTGACAATGATCTACCTATTTTTTCCCAATAATTCCCTACTCACAGTTTGTCCTCCTCTGTTTATCACTTGGAAATGTAATTTGCCACTTTATTACCTGCTGCCTGCATATGTCTTCAAAGTCAGTCTTCTATTTACTTTACTGATTCATTTACTGTCATCCATAAACTTTGTCTCCTTCACGTTCATCCCTTTTCCCTGGTTATTTATGGACAAAGTTGCCTCAATGCATATACTGTGGGGCCCTATGGCCAACCTTCCCTCTCTGAGGATACTGAAGAGTTACTTCAACTCTCTGCTTTCCATCTTCTAAGCCAGTTATTTAAAAATATGATGGCCTTCCCCCTTACGCCATGACAGCTGAATTGCTCTAAGACCCTTTGAGAAGGGATCTTGTCAAATAACTTTGAGAAATCCAAGCAGAGTATATCAACTACAGATCCCCTGTGTATGTTCTTACAGTCTTCTTCAAAGAACTACAATAGATTTTCCAGAGCAAAGTCTGCTTAACTCTTGCTTAGTGTCTAGTATTTATTAAGATAATAATTTTTTTACAGAAGAACGGTGAGCAATATTTGTTGTACAAGTAGTCTGTCATTACCATGATGTCTCCCAGAACCTCCCTTAAAAACTAACATTGCATTAATCATCTTTAATTCTGTGACACTAATGCAGCTTTAGTCATTGCAGTGGTTTGGTTCAAAATATCCATTACTTACTTATTTTCCTTCTGTGAGATATGAATTAGGAGAAAGCAAACCAGGCACAAAACTTAAAAGAATACAAAGAAGTTTATTAGCAGACCTAAGAGAAAGAAAAAAAGTCAGACTAAACCTTCAGAACACTTCTCCTGCCCCCACCTTTCTCCCTTCTCCCACTGACAGCGTAAAAAGACAACCCTTGAGATTTTTTCAGTCAGTTTACCACCTCTATAATAATCTCTTCTTCAGTTCACTTAGGGAGAGGAGTCTCTCTTGTTCATGCTATGGAGACATCTCCACAAGAAACAGTTCTCTCATGGCTTCAATGTCACAGCAAGACAGCCGCCCGGGGTGGTTCTCTGCCCGCGTGTGAAAGTCCCTTCCCTCAACTTACAGCTTTCCCCACAACTGCTTTTGAGGGTTCGATCTTTAGCTAATGGGGTACCATTTTAAGGTTGAGCTGTTCAGAAACAAAGGTTTTCGTCACCCATCTCTGGGAGCATCTTCAGCTCCAGGAACAGAGGTCTTTTTCTTCCCTGGGAGCAAGGATCTTCATCACTTTCATCTCTCTCTGTTCAAGCTTCTCACCAGATCACAGCTACTTTAACATTTGCTTATTTCAGGACACATACTTTTGCTCACAATTGCAGTTTGAACGCTCCACCCCCCCACACTTTCATGAAATTACAGCAGGTACTCTGATGTATCATAGTCCATCACCATAGCTTTACAACAGAATTTCAACTTCTAAGCTTGAAGCATCTCCTCTTTCTCCTCTCTCAGGGTTTCAGCTCTTCCTTCTTCACTGACTTTGGTGTCTGTATGGTGTTGTCTTCACGTGCCTTCACCTTTCCTCTTCCTCTGACTCGGGAGACAGTTGATGTCTGCAGGCTTCATCTGTTCTGGAGGAAACTTACAGCACTAAAAGGGTTCATCTCACCCATGCCCGCAGCTGGAATTCGCTTATCGCTGTTGGTCACATTATCTTTGCCGGGCAGCAGCCTCAGGGCCTCAGATGAGGGTGAGGGTGAGGGTGAGGGTGAGGGTGAGGGTGAGGGTGACGGTGAGGGTGACGGTGACGGTGACGGTGAGGGTGAGGGCCGGCCTGGCCGAGCCGAGCTGCGCCGCCGGGCCGCCTGCTCGGAGCAGGGCCGCGGGTGGAACAGGGCTCCGAGGCTCCGGGGTGGCTGTGTCCCGGCCGGCCCGGCCCGCACTGAGGGGCTGCACCGGGTGTCCAGCGAGCAGAAGCGGCTGAGAGATCTCAGCCAAGCTGCGCCACGGCCGACCCGGCCGGGCAGTGCCAAGCAGGGCCCGGCTCAGCCCCGCTGGCCACGCCGCGGGCCCCCAGTTACCTGTTCAAAAACTGAAAGCAAGAGAGCTTTCCCGGGGTTCGTTCATTCTTAAGTGTGGATCACAGAGGCGTGTCAAGCTTCTTAAGAGGCTTAAAAAAGTTGGCAATATTCAAACTGGCCAGTTGATTGGTTCTATTGGGTCTGGAGGAAGCTGTAAGCACCTTTTTGCAAAGAACCAATTCTGTGGCTGATGGAGCCTTCTTTAACTAAAAACCCAAACTATGCTAAACCGCGACAGTCATGAAACTACATATTAGCTTACTAGCTTAGCTACTTGTGTTTTGAGATACCTTAAAATTTCAAGAAATTCGCATCATTTTTTACTACTCATTTTAGTGACTTATTCTATGCTGGTTCTCATAACAATTCAATTTGAAAACATTTGATGCCTCAGTACATCTGCAAAAGAAAGGGTTCTGGTGCAGAAAAAAAAGGTGTTTCAAGATGAAACAGAGGTGTAAAAAATTTCACTTTTTTTCTCTGGCCTGGTCTTATATATTTTATCTGCCTTTGGCTATACAGAGTATCTAGTCTATTTCCTAGTCCCAGTGTGTTAAAAAAGAATGGTTGGGGTCTTTTTACTGCTTTTTGTGGGTTTCTTCACATTTGTCCCCCAAAACAATTTTTTCTTTTATTTTTGCTTTTTGAAGGAGACAGACATCATTGTGAGCGCCTCACTGACTGAGTACAGCTTCCTGATAAACTTCCCTTAAGCCCCAGTGCTTTTAAAGCTATGTTAGTAATAAAACCTTTTTTGCCATTGGAAATACATAAAAACACACACAAAACAAACAAACAAACAAAACACAACAACAACGACAAAACAAAACAAAAAACTTCAAGACACATGAACTTACCTTGATCTAAGTGTCACTCTGGATTACATTCTGAAAGGTCCCACTTTCTCAACACACATAAGATTGTATGCTGCACTATCCTGGCTGTGTCATTTGCTTGTGATAGGTTTTGTGTGGGCAAAGTCAAACTGCATTGGCCTGCCAGTATCACTGCTCAAGAACTGTGAATGCAGGATGGTTTCTAAATACCAAGGAGCTACTTCTCAAGATTTTGGCCTAAAACATCTTTTACCACTATTTGTCAGATCAGAGACATAGCAAGAGCCAGGAATTTAATTAATTTCCAGTCTGAATTATCCTAAACAACAGCTTGAGTGAAACCATACCACCTTACTAGTCCTATGGCTTCTTTTGTGGCCAGTTCACCTACAAGAAGCCACTCCAGCCACTTAAACCATCCAGCCTCCTCTCAATATTGCTGTATTGTTAGCAGCATGCACTTTCAAAAACCCTCAACAACATTTTGGAGTGGGCAGAAAAATAGAAGGTCTGCTTCACCAACTTTCCTTATATGACTTCACACTTCAGCTGCTTCACAACACATGGTTTGAATCCCAAAGGTATGACAGCAATTTTCAAATGACAATAAAAGAACAAAAAAAAAAATCTCTCCAATATTGTACATTTGTCAAGCTGCTCAGACAAAACATGAAATGATTCTTAGGGGCCAGACACATCAGCTGCAATCAATACAGGACTCTCACCAAATCTGTCAAAATCTTATCTTTCCCCTTCTGACAGCCCTGTGTGCCTCTGAATGTATACAGCTACCTGTCTGTCAAATGCCTCAGTGTTCACTGTTTCTGTGGAGATTATAGTTATTTGTAGTCCTTACATGCAGAACAGTGGTTGCTGCTCAGTGTTCAAATGAGTCCCAGAAACCTTGGCTTGTCTCTACCAATGCCTGTTGCTGTGCAGGTTTTCAAGAGCTGTAATATCAACCTGCATGACTCAGTCTGTGAATCTGCTGAAAGTGATAACACTTCGCTCTTATCAGTTGTGTCCCCAGCTTGCAGACACGATGAAGAAATTCTTCAATCATTTATGTCTCATTGTTTTCCATCAGTACCTCTGTAGGGCCAACACTACCACTGAGAGCAGAATTCAGATGCCCTCACTCCTACCGCATACAGGCTTATCCTCCAAATCCTTCCAACTTGCTTGATCAGTGTAGAGAACAAATATTGAGGTAAAGAGTTTAGAAACTGTTCTTAAATTTGCTGAGAGGGAGAAAGAAAGGACAGGAAGTAATTTCTAAGAAGAGATCCATTACATCAGATTCTACCCAGGAGCTGAGGTTTCCATTTGATCTGCCCACTAACAGAAATAAGACTGATTAGCTTCTTCTTTTGATAGGACACTGCAAAAACTTTAGTTGCTCACTATTGTGCCATTCACCCATTAACTATCTACTGACTGTTTAAAGCAGCACAAGGGGCTGCCAAGCACAATACATAACAGATAAGTGAAGCAGCTCTTCTACTCATTCAAAACTGTAACTAAGCATGGCAAAGTAATCCTTATTAGCAGTGAGGCCCTGATATTGCAAACTCTCCCTGCACAGAAGTTGTCATAGATGGGGCTAATTCCCATGGGCAACTTCCAGCTCACATGAGGTAAAAAGCATCAGGAAAATGATATAGCTCATCTCAAAGCTCTAGTAGGGCTGCTACGTGGTAGAAATCTCCAGCCAGCACTGAGACAGAAAAATTCTCACATCCCAATTTGTAGTTGCAAAAAATTATTTTTTCACCTCCATATTTTTTATACACCCACCGTCTCCTTATAGAACCTTAATCTTTTTCTTGTTGGAGAAAATTAAGGATTAGGCTAGATAATTAGAATTAATTTGATCTTCATCCAAAGACCATTAAAGTACCACCTCTTTCAAGACTGCAGACTGTCCTCATTTTACATAACCTGTAACATGTTTGTCTACTGTTAGGTTTCTAAGAAAACTTTTATGTGTTAGCAGAGTGACAACAGGACACTTTTTTATATTATTACCAAAAAATCCCCTTGTATCTGTTATGTACAATGGGTATCTTTTAAGATTGAAAGATACAACATTATAAAAAAGTTTCTCTAAAACAAGAAAGGAAATTATTATAAATGAACGACAAATGTTGTGAAAACATCAACAGCTAGGCTTAGACAAAACAGGCTTCTCCAAAATAATGAAAGAAATATTGCAACTTAATATCATGTAAGGAGAAAAAATTCATAAAATCTTTCTCACAGCTTAGACATTTACTATGATCACATGACTGAAGGAAAGAGGCAGTCATATAAAATAAAGTCATCATACATTTTCAAGATGATGAATATCCATAACTTGCAAAGCTACTGTTTCAAGAAGCACATTTTTTTGAATAGTCCTGTTACATTTAGCAGACTGTTCATAGGAATATTTGCAGGAGCAGGCCCTATATTAATTTCAAAATAATACAATTTCGTTCACAGGAAGCTATATGGAAAATTGTCTTTAAAATGCCTCAAAATCCCCAAACATTTTATTTGTAGTGAATTTCCAATTCACTGTGGTCATCACAGTAGCCCCAAGATTTCTACTCAATTAGTGAATGCTCCACCAATCATTCATTGATATTTGACACTTAATAAATGTTTAATTGTGTTTAAATTACATGCTTCTATGAGATGTTCAAGTATTTAACATTAATAGGCTTGCCAAAGATTGATTTTTTTTCAAGTTGTTAACAATCAAGCCCTTCATCAAACAAATCACCAGTAGTAAAATAAGGGGAATTGGCCATCTTCCTAGCACATCATCACCCCATTACAGGACTCCAAGAAGACCATGTGCATCTGTAAGGCAACTGCACAGTTGAAAGAAATCCATTTACCCATTCTGCTGTCGTTTTCAGAAACAAAAACACTAGAAACAGTTTAACCACAAGGGTCTCTCACTTTTCATGGTGACAGCTCTGTGGCCCTTACTGAAGCAGTCTCTGCAGAGGTACAGAAGAAATTTCTAAAGGTTTGGCTACTGCGCTCGACCATTAAACCTCTGAGGCACCAAGGAAAACACAAAAGGATTGTCAGTGACAGGTCTGAGACAGGAAAAAAACCTTGAAATGTAAGAGGGGATAAAAAGCAAAGCCTGCACAGGTATGTCATCCCTGGTCAGATAAAAATACCAGCAGAATGGATGATAAAGCAAGATTTGAAAAGCTGCTGTCTCTGGGAGAAACCCAACTCATTTATTTTTACTGGAAACCTCACACTTCAGTTTGTTGCAATTTAGAGTAGTAAAAGACCGCTATGGCTAGAAGCTCAGCAATAAGATTAGGAAAAGTTCAGAGAAGTAGTAGGCTTAACAAGCTCTCTGGCTCCTGGTTTTACACACATTTCACCTACTGTATATCAAAGAGAAGATGACATGTTTCATTCAAGTTGCTGTTCAAAAGATGGCAAATTTTAACTTGTCCTAGAGGTGCCATAAAGAACATATAGACACAAATAATATCAGTGATTAAATGGTTTGATATTTATTAGATGCAACATGCATGATCCATGGACACAGTAGATTGCCATCAAAAATATAAAATATTATCCTCAGCCAGAGGCTCTTAGCTAAAAGAAAAGTAAAGCAAGAGGTTTATAATGTGGAGACACTCGGAAGTCTTTGCAGGCAAAGCACACACATGATAAATATACTGGTAAGAGTTGCTGTATGTGTGAAGATCACTGTTGGTAAATTATTTTAAAAAATGAAAAATGTCAACAATTCTTTATTAGACTGGATGTCTGTAACTGGGCAAATATCATATTCTCAGTGGGAAAAAAGACCCTCTTTTTGAATATAGATAAAACAGAGTGGAAAGAGATAGACTAGGTTACAATAGACAAGAATATTTCAATTTAAAGTGACCTACAACAACCATCTGAATGATTCAGGACTCATCAAAATTTAAGGTAAGTTGTTAAGGACATTGTCCAAATGCCTCTTAGATACTGACAGACAATGGACATTGACCACCTCTCTAGGAAGCCTGTTCCAGTGATTCACCACCTTATGGGTAAAGACATGCTTCTCAGTGTCAAGTCTGAACCTTTCTTAGAGCAGCTTTCGACTGTTCCTTCATGTCCTGTCACTGGATCCCTGGGAGAAGAGATCAGCACTTCCACAGTAACATTGGTTTCTCTTGTTTAACTCAGTTCTGAACATGCCAGTGCACACAAGCCTGGAAACATTGTTTTTTTTAATGCCTTCAAAACTCATCCCAGTTTGGTTTCCTTTGCAGCAAAATCTCAAGTGCCTCCGAAGCAGGCTTCTCTCCAATTCACAAGTCCTGCACAATTATTTTCAGGGCTGTATTAATTGCTCTAAATGTAGTAAAGTAATTTTACAAGGTGTCTGAACACAGTGACCCTTCCCTACATTTATTTAGCTTAGTCATTTTTCTTTGCAGCCTCAGTACAGTGTCCCACAAATCATATCCTGCTGGAAAATCCTTGACTGTACACTGTTTGATAGAGGTAAAGTTAGCATGGGAAAGACCCTGGAAGAGGATTCTTAAAGCTAGGGATATCTTCTTGGCTGAAGTCTAAACGTCCAGGCAGCTATGATTTTGCATTCAGCTGTGGTAACTTCCAAAATTATGCTAGAGGTGAAAAAGCAAATTTCCCTTTGCTAGTCGTGCTGATGACAAAACAGAAGTCATGTGAGTGGTCATATGAGGCAAATGTGCCTGCACACAATGTCCTCTGCATATGTGCACTAAATAGGTGATTTAAGGAAGTGAACTGCCTCAGTCCAAGCTGCAGGAGGTGGTACTGAACAGTCTTGAGCTTGCGTGACTTTGACAAGCCTCACTGAAGCTCCATTTTAGCCTCCACAACCTAATTGCATTTGCACAGAATTGAAGCACAGGAAGGGGAATTGTAAGACAGGTTCAAAGCACAGCCTGCATGCACATGTGAGCTTAGGAGCTGAGGTAACCATGTCTTCCTGTTAGAAATTTGGCATTAGGAGCCATTCATTTTTCTGTTCTCGAACAAATTCATAGAGATCTCCTTGCTTTCTATACCTTCTGATACATGGACTAAAAATAAATCTGTCGAGATTTCTCTGAGCAATAATAGGTCTTAGAGTAAAATTATTTTATTTGTTGATTGATGTTATTCTTTATTTGTGGAAGTCTAGACAAACATGAAAGTACCTCGATCCTGGCACAGTAAGTATTCATCTGAATACCTAAACCAGCTCTCCATTGTGGTCTTGTTTGCAAAAGTTTCAGTCTACCAAGGAAAACCACTGTCAATTAAATGACTTGTAATGCATGACCAATGAATACTTACTCTTCTGTATGCCAAAACAGAGACTACATCTGAAAACTAGTAACTGATGCTATTTATTGGCCAGTAGCTGTTACATTAACAGCAGCTGTTACATTTACAGTAGCTGTGACTGATATGTGAAGAATTTTACCTCTAAGGATGGCATAACAGTAAGTGAGTATTATTCTAAATGAAGAATTCAAGAAGTTTCTTTTTACTATGTGATCAACAAATTACTAGTTCATGACAGTGTCATTGCACTGGTAAGTTCTATCCAAATCAGAAACTAATTTCAGAAATAGGAATTTTTGATGTTTCAATTAAGTTAAGAACCTGTTATTAAAGTAGATTGCAAAATATGTGCCTTGTTAGCCAAAGACATATTTCAGCAGAAGAGGAAGATAAAATTGTGTTGGCAAGATACAAATCTGGATTTCCTTTATCAGGTTTTCCTTTATCATTTATAGACAACTTTAAGGAAATACGAAAACATTTAGTACACAATTATTCTTGTTAAATGCCTACTTGGAAGGCATACTGAAAACATGGTTTATAGAGGAGGAAAAAAAATGAAGCCAGGTTTACAGGTGGCATTAATGAGAACAACATGGTAACAATGCTGTCATAGAAACACATGTTTATAAGTATTTGTTTATTCAGGTTGTCTCTGCAAAGCCTTTTGAAAACTTTCAGGCTTTTATAGCCTGACTGCTATAAAGTCAGGCTTTCAGGAGGCCCAGAAAAAGCAGTCAAAAAATATCTTTCAGTCTTTGACATTGATCCATTATTGCAAAAGTACTTGGAACTGCTTGAAATAGGCTGAAGCTTCCAGTTCAAATTCTGTGCTTTCAGAGGCTAGGGACCCGTGATGCAAACTGATGTCAATGAACACATCTCTGACTTTTACTGCACACTGCTGTAATGCATGTGGTTTTTTTGGTCACTATGAATTAACACTGCTAGTTGTGTTTAGCAACATGAATTGCAGCTGACATAAAGACAAAATGTCACTGCTGAATAGTCACTTCTTTTTCATAGTAAATACATAAAATAAAGAAGCCAAGACAAAACCATATCTGGACATACTATCTTGAAACCTCTAGAAAAATAATTCAGAGTTCTACCTTCTTTTGCCATTTGAAGAGTACTCTCCTGCTGGAAGCAGGGGTACTAATCTTAAGGTTTTGGTTCAGCTGGGGAAGACTGCTCAGTTTCTCTGCCCCCCTCCCAACTCGGACAATAGTTTTGGTAATTTTTGTTGCCGAGGGAAGAGCTGTGGTCTGTAAAAAGTGCTAGAGTGCCTTTTCCTAATACACTCAAGGCTGTCCCAAGTTAACTTACTATATTAAACAAGCATTTAGTTTGGCTTCTCCAGCATTCTTTGTTGATTAAAGTGTGTGTTTGACCAGAAAGCTTTCAGACTTCAATTGCCTTAGCCCCTTTTCCTACTTATTCCACAATTATTATTAGTAATTTTCTAATAATTAGACTAGCAAGAGAAGAGCCGAGATTTTAAACAGAAGTGGGAGAGAAGTAGATGTTTAAGCTTCACAAGTTCCCATTTAATACAAATGAAAAAGGAACAATTCATATCATGTAATGGTTTGGGTTGAAAGGGACTATAAAGATCATCCAGTTCTAACACCCCTGCCATGGGCAGCGACACCTTCCATTAGACCAGGTTGCTCAGAGTCCCACCCAGCCTGGCATTGAACACCTCCAGGGACGGGGCATCCACAGCTTCGCTGGGCAACCTGTGCCACTGCCTCACCACCCTCAGAGGGAAGAATTTCTTCCTAATATCTAATCTAAACCTGCTCTCTTTCAGAGTGAAGCCATTCCCCCTTGTCCTGTCACTACATGCCCTTGTAAATAGTCTCTCTCCATCTTTCATGTAGAATCCCTTCAGGTACTGGAAGGCCACAATTAGGTCACAACAAAGCTTTCTCTGTTCCAGGCTGAACAATCCCAATTCTCTCAGCCTATATCCCTCCTTACAGGAAAATACACACAACTATGCTAGTCACTATGTGAAATTATCACAGAAAGCTGGAAGTTCAAGTATTTATAGACTCATACGAACATTCAGAAAAGAGAGTATAGATATCAATACTGTTTGACTCAACAATGTGCCTTGGCAGGCAGGAGGGCCGACCATGTCCTGGGGGCATCAAGCAAGGCATTGCCAGCTGAGCCAGGGAGGAGATTGTCCCACTCTGCTCTGGGCTGGGGCAGCCTCACCTCGAGTCCTGGGGGCAGTTTGGTGTGCCACAGTATAACAAAGACATTAAGCTGTCAGAGAGTGTCCAAAGGAGGCCATGAAGATGGTGAAGGGCCTCGAGGTGAAGCCATATGAGGAGTGGCTGAGGGCACTTGGTCTGCTCAGCCTGGAGGAGACTGAAGGGACACATCATTGGATCTGCAAACTTCCTCATGAGTGGAAGAGGAGGGGCAGGCACTGATCTCTTGTCTGTGGTGCCCAGTGACAGGACCCAAGGAATGGCCTGAAGGAATGTCAGGGGAGGTTTAAGTTGGATACCAGGAAAAGGTTCTTCCTCCAGAGGGTGTTTGGGCACTGGAACACACCCTCCAAGGCAGTGGTCACAGCATCAGCCTGACAGAGTGCAAGAAGGGTTTGGACAATGCTCTCAGGCACATGGTGGGATTCTTGGGCTGTCTTGTGCAGGGCCAGAAACTGGACTCAATGATCCTGATGGATCAGCACATTTTATGATTCCGTGATTGAGATTGCCATAAAATTTTTTTAACTCAAACTGTATAAAGTTAGTTCTGAAGATCTCTGCTTGTCCCCATCACCTTCAAGTGAGCTTTTTGCATTTATTTCAGCGAACTTTAAATAGTCCAAACTTGTAGCTTGGACTATGCTAGAAACTATGGTTTCCATTACATAAAGCAGACAGCAACTTAGAAATGTAGCCCTTATAATAATAATTAGCTCTGAAAGTTTTTACACAGATATTTGTGCATTTTGTCTTCTTTTTAAAAGAAATAAAAATAAGTATGCCATACTGTAGATTTTTATCAATAGTTAAGAAAACAACTGCTCCTCTCGTCATCCTAGATGTGAATGCTTATCAATCAATCAATTCAAAAAAATATCAAAGGTATTAATTTTGTCATAAAATATGCATTTTTTTATTTTAAAAGAAAGAGAAAAGTCAATTTTAGTTTGAAAGACACATTAAAAATGTAAGCCCAAGAGTATGGAATACAACATTGCAACTCCTAACATTTTTTTTTTTGTCATCTATCAGAAGAAATCAAATTAAACCAGTTTGCCTCTAGGGCTTTAAACATTATTACAATTCATCTTAATAATGAAGTTAAAATTAACTGAAAGAAGACAAAATTTAAAAAAAGAAAAACAACCACCAATCCTCGACCAAAAGCCTTTTCCCCTGTCACCACATGGGTTTATTCAAGAAAAATGGATAAAAGTGTGTCTGCTAGACATATTTAAAATGAAATTTGAGGTATCAAGACCATAGGTATCACTGGATTCATGAAACACAAGACTGTGTATACATTCTGAAGATACATTTTCAAAAACAATAAATGTGTGTTTTCTAAACAAGACACAAAGAATATAAAATACAAGAACTAAGGTATGAAGCTTTGTAATAATTGTGTTAATAAGCAAACTTGCTCTGAAAATATCTGGTTCCAATGAAGCCTTTTTATTTATTTATCTTCAGAGAAATGAAAGTATAGTGCAGAGGTCAGTAAGGGCATCTAATCTATCCAGGCCCCCCATAAATGCTTTAATGAGTTTACTTGCATTCACTGACCTTGATCATAAACCGTGCTGAAAGCTTTCAATTCCTGCAGTGTGTGAGAAGCACCATGCAGCCTTAAGCCTGCTGTCTCCCATTCCCTTGGAATGTGTATGAAGCTTATTAGGAATGTTTTCTATCACAGATTAAGTCCTTTCGGAGAAAAAGGTTGTCACATCCCAGCCATGACAGTGGTGCTGACAATATTGGATAGTGCTATAAAGCGGAGCAAAGAGAAAGTGCTGGTTGTTTCTACAGCTGTCAGGAAAGATCCCCATGTTGCTATCTCGTTCTTTCTTTTTTTTTTTAATGACTTCAATTTTTGTAGCACTAAATCATTGTGTACCCATTCTAAACATTCTGCATGCTTTAAACAGACCTATGGAAAAAACCACACATGTACACTCCAGCTTGGTGGAGTGTAAACAGAAAGGAGTCTGACCCTAAGAGGTATTTCCACTTGCCCTTCTGCCCTTGAAGCCTAGAAGAAATTTTGTCAGCTACAACAAAACCAGCAGGGATGACAGAAGTAGAAGTTTATATTTGCCAGAGGGAGATTTCACTCTCACAAGTTTCTCCACAGATTCTTTCTGCCTGAGAGTTGCTGAGTTTCAAAGTGACTGAGTCAGCCGAAATAAATCTGAAATTACAAACTCCAGAGAGAGGCATGCTATAGACAAAACAACACCAGGGGCAATCACTGGAACTGCAGTACACTTTCTATGCTTCCTCCTCATTTTGCAGCAATGCCATATACAGAAGCAACACAAAAAGCTTAACCCCACTGTAAAAATGTAGAGATCCACAAAGCTTTGCAGTCAGTCAGTGCAAGTGCTCGTTCTGTTAACACCTCCTCACAGTCTGATTATCCTGGAAGCTGCTATGCCATTAAAGACTGTGGCCAGTCTTCCCACTTGTTTGCCTGCTTCACATCTCTCTCCAACACACCACCTTACTCTCTTTCAAGTCTCTTTGTAGGAACAGTTCCTTTCACTACGCAGGACAGGTAGTGTCTCTGTGGAATTCCTTGCTTCAGAATGGTTTGAATGCTACAAGCTTATGTGTGTCAAAAAAACCCCCTGACAATTTTATGAAAGAATAATCCACAGTCTGTTAACACCATGGCACCACATTAGGAAATCACTGAGTTGAATTGCTGAAGACCAGAAAAATACTCTGGTCTTCAGAAAAATACTGGGTAAGCATTTTTACACTTATTCCTTATACTTTTCCCCATTCGTAAGTGACTGTCTACTCTCTGAAACAGGATAAATTGCAGGATGGGCCCTCAATTTGACTGTAGCCAGTTGCTTTTCTTTTTGCCTGTGATTTTTTGAATTGTTGCTTACGGTTACTAATAAAAGTAGAATTAAGATAAGTGAAAATTTTAGCTGAAAATTATGCCCATAAATAATCACTGTTCGATTTGTCTTCCCTGGCTAGCAGTTTAGGTATAATGCTATCATTACTTTTGCTGAGATATTAAGTTCTTCACAACTCTGAGGTTTGCTTTAGTGATACATATGCCCAGCAACTACAAGGGATCCCAATCTGATTCTCACATCTAGATGTCATTATACTAGAAACAAAAAATATGGCTGTAAATTTGTTGTTGTTGTTCACTAAGGTGAAAGTCTAATTTTTCTCTTCTGAATCCCCCTTGAAACTGAAAATTAAACTTCAAGAAACACATCACAGGTTTAGACAGTTTCCCTCTTGAGAAGGTGGGCAGGCTCTTATGGTCCTCTTCGAAACGTCTTCTGTCCTTTTTGATTATCTACTTGTCCACTGTACTTCTGACACCTTTGTGGTTTGTTTCACTGAGTGAATGTTTGGAACAGATGTGCAAATCAATGAAACACCTAGGAGTATAAAAAACTGTTGCATTTCAAAAAACCCTAATCTGCCTGGTTTTTGTTTTTTTTTTTTTTAATTAATATACAACTTTTCTTGACATTTTCAACTTTACAAAAGTAAACTGGAAATGTTTTTCTCTAATTAGTTTTTTTCAGAATTTTTTTTCTAATCCACATTGCCCATGGCAAAATGCTACCTGAAAGATCTGAAGAGGCAAAGCAGAGACTGAGCTGTTAGCCAGAAGAGTATATCTCAGTGGACTCAGACGCTGGGTTTTGTTGGGACTAGCATAGCAAATGGAGATGTCTCTACAGATCAGGTACTCATTTGCAGTAAATATCCAATGTATTGGTGTTTGCAACTGTTTGGCAACATTGCAAGACCAGGAACTCTCAGTAAATAGAGAAAAGAACTGCACATGTGGAACACCGTGTCAGTAGTGCTCATGCTAATGGCAAAAGGAAAAATAATGCTGCTTCATATTTACCAAAACTTCCTAAGTGGATCAGCATGATTCTGCCACAATTTCCCACTAACTTCATACTAACATTTTAAATAGTCAGAAAGGAGGAAGAGTGGATACACCCCATGACTGCAGGGAGGTGTAATTTTCAACAGAAGGATCACTTATTAATTTCATTCATCTTTTCCCAGGCAGTTATACATGACAAACAAAGCAACAGTAGTGTGTGAATCTATTTCATGTCAACTAGTTTATTGCTGTTAACTACTTTGAAATGTTGGAATGGAACTTGTAAACTTATTATAAGATTAATTAAGGACATAAATAAAACTAATGAGAAGTGATGCTGTTCTGGACACTTCAGAACAAAACCTATAATGCTTTATTAGCATCACAGAATCCTTTATGTTGGAAACAACCTCTGAGTTCATCAAGTCCAACCTATGATCAAATACCACCATGTCAACTAGACCAGGGTGTCGAGTACCACATCCCTTAACCACCTCTGGGGACAGTGACTTCCCCACTTCCCTGGGCAGCCCATTCCAATGTCTAATCACCCTTTCCAGGAAGAAATTTCTCCTAATGCCTGACCTAAATCTTGCCTGGCCGGGTTTGAGACAATGTCCTCTCATCGTCTCTCTAGATCCGTGGGAGAAGAGATCAACACTGACCTGGCTACAATCTCCTGCCAGGTAGTTGTGGAGAACCATAAAGTCACCCCTGGCCCTCCTTTTCTCCCTCAGCTACTCCTCAACAGACTGGTGCTCCAGACCCTTCTCCAGCTCTGTTCCCTTCTCTGGAATCTCTCCAGCCCTCAATATCCTTCCAGAATTGAGGGGCCCAGAACTGGACACAGGATTCAAGGTGTAGCCACACTGGTGTTCAGTGCAGGGAAAGAATCCGTTCCCTGGTCATGCTGCCCCACTATTGCTGACATGGGCCAGGATGCCCTGGGCCTTCTTGACCACCTGTGGACAGCTGGCTTGTGTTCAGACATGACTGACCAGCATCCCTAGGTCCTTTTCCACCAGGGAGCTTTCCAGCCACTCTGCTCCAGCCTGTAATGCTTCAGGGGTTGTTGTGGCCTGGGGTTGTTAGCCTGACATTTCTCTCATCATTGTGTGTCATCAGTGATGACCTGCACAACCAGCAGTGGGTAGTAGTCAGTGGGCTGGATTATTCCAGGGAGTCTCCTGGTAATATCCCTAACTCCAGGGGGGTAGCAGACTTCCCTGTGGAATGGGTGTGGTCAGCACAGAGGGCCCTCAGTTCCCCTCAGAAGGGAATCCCCCACTAAAACCTTTTTCCCTGTTACCTGTAGTAATGATCTGTCTGGTTGCCTGTGCTGATCTGGGAGACCTCTTAGATGGACCTTTTTCTTCACTGTCATCTGCCTGACCCTCAAGTTCCAGGGCCTCATACTTATTTTCCCAGGGCTCCTGGGAAGGCAAGGGAGACTGGGAAGGGATTCTTCTACCTTCCTGAGCAGGGACTTGTCTCTGTTCCCCACCATCTTTTATGTCTCCTCCTTCAGTCTGATGGCAAGGGGGTTGGGGCTCCTCCAATCCGTGCTGAGTTTGCATCCACAGCATTTCTCTCAGGGATGGAAGGGTGTGACTTCACCACTCTATTTCTCACTCCCTGACACTTCTCAGTCTCTCCACCTCTACTTCAAGTTCTGCCACCGGGCAGAGCAGATAATCTGCTGTTCACACTACACAGAGGTGTCTTTTCCATTGTCTTCCAGTGCTAACACCAGGCTTGAACACTCCCTGCAGCCACAGAACTGGGCAGCTCTTGCTTCTTGGAGAGCTCTGTCTGAGTCACCATGCTCCCTCTAGCAAAGGCTTTCAATCATTTGTAAAACACTGCTGGGTCTGTTCTAGTCAGTTCCAAAGGCAGAGGGCACACACCATTCCTTGTAATGATCAGTTCTTCTGGTACTAACACATGTTTAATTGTGGCAAAAGGACATACTTGAGCCTCCAGAAAAGCTGTATCCAGCATTATTCACCTTCAACCCAAGCAGTTCAATAAGCAGAATAGAATAAAACCAAGTAATCAGCCAACCAATATTATTACTTCAGCAGGCTCTGAGTTTTCTCCAGGCTACCAGAAGCAAGGAAGATGCTGGTGCAGGAAGGGAGCTATTCCCATATAATTACTGAAACCTGGACTCTGTATGACCCAATGTTATTTCAGAATACCTAGTTACTGCTACATTTCTAATCTTAGGAGAGCAGGGTGCTCTGTTTGACCAGTTGCTGGCTCAGCATGACAACAATTCTGACTTGAGCACGTAACAGCTATCATAATATAAATATCCAATAAAAATAATATAAAAAATGTTTAGCTTTGATTTGATAGCTATGCTGCCCGTGTATGACATACCAATGTTCTCTCTTCACCCTCCCAGTAAAACAAATTGTTAATGCATGATAACTAAGGGCCTGCTTCATGAAACAGACCTGATTATTCAGTGAAAATTGACTTTTCTTATTAACAAACCCAAAGAATCCAAGCTCTTTGTGCTACAACCATCATTTCAGACATAATATTTTAAAGCATTATACACAGTGCAGTTCAACACCTTCCAAGAAGCACTAGTAGCATTTTATGTAAGAGTAGCAGCAATCACTGCGGCAATAATGATTTGAATGTTCCTGTTTCAAACTTGGAAAGGGCTTGTACACCTAAAAGTCTCTACTTTTACTGGTTATATTGCTTTTTCTAATAAAATATTTTTCCCTGTAAGTCTCACCTCCTTTTTAAGTTTTTTTGATATTCACTAAACTAATATTGGTCTTGTGGACCTTAATCCACATTATCAATGCAAAATGTCAGGTCAATCACAAATGGTAAATAAGACAAAAGAAGGCAAAGAAAGGTAGCAAGAATGGGTCCCTATCTACATGTTATTTGGAGTCTTAAGGACAACATACATACATTTATGCATATTTATGTATGTGTATAAGAAATAAATGTGACTTAACTCCAGAAATCCATGATCCCATGGGCAAAAAGAGTGGAAAAAAACCAAATCCTTACGGTCAGTGGGGCCAAATAATTGAATCCAGTGAACTATGAGAAGTTTTAATGCTGAGGCTTTTCACTGCTCACTGATATATTTCTTTTATTATAAATGGCCAGAAACTATGGAAAACCTTTACTACACTGTGTAGTGATTGCTCACACAGAGAGAACTTTCTGTATTTTCTATTCCACAGAGGGTAAACCTGACATTATAATCAACGTGTCTGAAGTCAGTTGTTTAATCCCTTGACTTACGTTTAGAAAATATAATAATATAGCAATAGAAAGGAGTAAAAATGGTGTTTATTTTGCTACACATGAATGATTTCTGCACATGCACATGAGTCTGATGTGCATTTGATTTTTTATTCATTGCCAGGGATTTTAGAGTTTTTCACTGCACCATTGTTTTCAATCTCACCAGAAACACTGAAGTAAATTATCTGCCTTTAAAGTGTGAAACATTTGCAATGCTACTTATTGTATTGAGCAAAAAATTAGGGGTTTGTTCCCTGAATAAATTAAGGCATGTGATCAGTAGGTAAGAGAGAGAAAATCATTCAAAGAAGGAAAAGAACAGGAAGAGAAATTCCAAAAGTGCCCAGAATCCCTCCTCAGTCTACCCTAAGTACGAATTTTTAAAAAATAAAAATTTATAAATGTATCTAAAAATATCAAATTGAGTGTAATCTGGTCAATATTAATTTGAGTGAAAACTACATTTCACTGTATCTGAGTTAGTTATGTGTTTAAAATAACATTCTGAAGAAACAATGTTACTTTCAGCAAATGCTTGTTTTTGTTGCTAAACTGATAACAGTAGTTTGTAATGTAATCTGGTTATTTTTCCTGCAGGGACATAAATACTGGGTTTTGTACTCTATATACTTGAAAATCAATGATGTTACTTCCAGTATGGGAGTTATTTACTGATTTGAATTCAAATTTTCTTGTAACTTATGTTCCTGTATTTTTAAATCACTTAAAAATTTACTTACTAAAAGGAATCACATTTTTGAAAAATGAACATTGTATATATGTTTTGGGCAACTATATAAATTACTTTATGCTGTAAGCAAAGTTTTTATGTGGAAAATAATTTCATTGCTTTGATTACAGATTTTTAAGCACATTTATTAAGCATTATTCTTCTGTTTAACATACATTCTAGAGTCGTATTCATTTTTTTTTCTTTAGCTGTTGTTTTCCATTATCAAAAGTAGTAATTGATACTGATTATCAAGTTGCATTGGCTTGGAAGTATTTTAAGTATTGTGTTTAGGCATATTCTTCAACTTTTGTTTGAATTTACTTACCATCTGCAGGAGAGATATACATCCAGAATATATTCCTGAATGAAAGCTGAAGTATTATTCTTTTGTCTTTTGTTTTGCTTTGTTATAAGCTTACAGATATAAACCCCATTCATTACCTGAAGCTAGCCTTCACAGTTCATTATTCTTAAAATACAGACCACAGATAATGAGTATAATTTATCTAGAACTTTAGACAGAAAAGGACAGGTTTGCTTGGCTACTGTTGTGTTGGATTACATCCTCAGGTATGTTGTTGAATGTTAAATAATACATTGAAAGATGGAGAGTACTAAATAATGCAGGTTTGCAGGTATGAGTTTTCTTATGCTAAGCAAGAGATCATTCTTTGAACAGAAAGTTGTAACTGGAATAAAAATAGGCCCTTTTGCTAAAGGATTTTTTATTTTAGTCAATAAAACCAATTCATTAAGTTTCCAAATTAGCTATCACATCTATATGCTAGATAAATATTCAGGCAACTCTTAAAAAATGCATTATGTATCCATTATGTATTATATATCAACACATGAACAAACACAGGAAAACATAATAATTTATTTTGTGCCATACTTGAATAACAAAATACTTATGGGAGAATTTACCTTCTTTATAATTTGGTCAAGTAGCATTATATTGCTTAAAAGTAATTTCTTCAAGACCTTTGAACTGCTCTGCACTTTTTTACAAATTCAGTGTCATATCCCTGCCTTGGTTTGTAACTCAGATAAAATACAATATTTAGAGAGTTAACTGCATCAATAATGTTTATATTTTTATTTATGAATAAACAAAAACATTCAATATTGTACCTAAAATATTTTTTTATCCTTTTAGATAAAACTATATAAGAACTATAATGTAGGAATATAGGAAACACAGTAGCGGTAGATCGCTGAATCATTATTTTTTTAAACATAACACCTGGGAGCTCATCATAGTGGACTCCCCATACCTGAGAGGCCAGGGGCTCCACGTGCTGGGCCATATTTAATCATACTATTAACCCTTTAGGACACAGCTGTGTTTGGATGTCCTGTGGGACTAGGACATCCCTGGAATGCCAGGGATCATTCCAACATATCTTGGTGTGAGCAGTGTTTTACAGCCTGATTTTGTGATCAGATGATGACCTCTGCCTTTTGCTCTTTAGCAGCCCTTGAGTGTCATGCATCCATTCAGCATCTCCAGCTCTTTGGAGCTGATTCTGCGGCGTTTTTAGTTACCAGTTACCACATGCTGAGCCATGCAGTCAATGTTGCCCCATCCCAGTTAGCTCCCAATACCAGTATAATCTTTAGTTCAACATTACTGAAATATTGATTAACTTTCTGCAAATGTTTGATTAACCTTTAAGGTGTCTCACTGATATTCACAGCTGGGCTCCAAATTCTGTGTTTAAGCTTCTGATGACACTTATGTCTCTTCCAAGTTTTATTTTCTGTTTGCACTTTACACTTCCCCGCCTAACACCTGAATTTCAGTCATTTTCTCCAATATTTTCCCATTCATCTGGCAAAAATAACACTAAATATTTTGCTCCCACATGCTTTACTTTATTTCTAGGAGGAAAAGTTATTCAAACATGCTTACCCAAATCAAGTGTCATAACTTACAGTTCAATACATAAAAATTTTCCTATTAGTAATTCAGAAAGCACACATTTCTAGACTATATGGTGTTGTTTGATAAGACAGCAGGAAAGAAGTTATTTTCTGATTTAAAGATAGTTTATCTTCTTTGACAGTTTTCTTGCCAGTTAAAAAAAAGTCTTGGAAAATACTGTCTTTTCAAATTCAGCACAGATTGTGGTAGGCAGATAAGTACCTAAATATTATTGATCTCCTAACTTTTTCTATGTTCATCAGGCTCAATTAGCAGAAATTAATTCATAGGGTAACACACACATCGCAAAGTTAAGCCTTAAATTTAAAATGTTGCTTGTATGACACTGACAAAATATAGATAAATTTTGTCTATGCTGATGATGAATCTTCAAAGTGTCAAAGTACTTTTACCAAAGAAAGGATTGCCAAAAATCAATGTAATCTACTTGTCATGGGCATGATGACTATTTCAAGCAATGTCCTGGTGCACAAATGAGATCATTCCTGCAAACATCATTTTCAATCTTCTTCCACTTCCCCACTCTCCTCTGGGCACAGTCAAATTAAGAATGACACAGATATGGTGCATTTCTTAGAGCACTAAGAGCATCCAGTGACTGTTAAGACAATTGAAGAACTAGATCCAACTAAATGAATCGTTTTTTTCTGATAAATGTTGCTCAATTTTTTATACATTAACTATCCCAGATCAGATTAAAGCAGCAAATAACAGCTGCATAACCATTATTTTTTGATTGTTTCAAATCATGAAGACTGATAGGTTTGCATTGATGTATTTGCAGTAAGTATTTGCAGTACATACCATTTATTTTTTTCTTATACTAACTCACAGGTATGTACTTACTTGTGCTTCAGATTAATCTTCAAATTATTCTGTGCATGTTTGGTCACAAAGTGGTAATACTTGACATTCAGCTACTGCATATTTTAAGACATGTGGGAGCTCTACTGCAATGGGCTAGTGCTGCCTGCTTTGCTCTCAGCTAGAAGCTGCTGGAATTCATTAAAGCTGCACTGCCAGACAAATGTAGCTATGCCCTGCATGCTGGAGCACTCGGTTCCCAGGACATCTGCATGTCTCCTTCTTACTGATGGTGTTCACACCAAAAGGGATATCACATAGAGCTTTGAATAGGGTTTCATGAACTATTTTAAGGCCACTGAAGATGCCAAACAGCTTTGCATTTTTTTCCTGGTGCAAAGTGTTTTAGGGAGAAACACTGATGCTGCTATTGTTTCCGTTAGATGTTTTATATCTGAAGTCACGCATCTGATAGGGCATCCATGGGTAGCAGGAAATACATCTTAGTTAAGGAACAACTGATCAAGGAAAAGTCACTGAGGTTTATTATTGTTAGGTATACCTAATAATTTATTTACTATTTACAAGGGTCACAGATGATCAAGAGCATGACGTTGAGCACAGTTTTCAGAGAATGTAGCAGCTGAGAGCTTGCAGTTTGGTGATGGGGCAAGGGGACTGTGGGAGCTGTTCCCATACTACACAATTCTGGGAGCTCGGTTTTATTGTGATTTCATAGAGACGATAAAACACAGCCAGTCAAAATGCATCAGGATTCTTCCTGCTCCCCACACTGACTGACAGGAGCAAAGGACACACAGGTAGCTGTTTTCCCTAAAAAGCTGCTAAGCCTGGTGGTAGCCTATGAAGAGCAGAGCAACTCTTGGTTCAGCCTGCCTTATTGCTATTTTCTGTAAAAGAATGCATAAATACAAATGTTTACATTTTCATTGTTTTTTAGTTAGGTACATGCTTAAATATGTCTGAAACATATTACTGAAATGTTAGCAATAATAACTGAAAGAGGGCTAATTTCCCTAATAACTTACTGAACAAGATAGGGATTTTCCCTAGAAAAAGACTGAAAAATTTACCCTAAGATATAAAATGATCTTGTTAAATTGTCACTAGATTGTCTTTTTTGTGCTGTGTTTGTCATTTCTTTCTAACTCAGTTAAGCTTCATGGCCAATGAAGGGACTCAGTTTATATGCAGTGGAAGTCTTGCCTCTGAGCTTATAGATTGTCTTCCTCAAAGGGTCCTCTTCCAAATCAGAATTTCAAATAGGTTCACATTAAAGACAGAATTCGAACTGGTGAGTCTTCCTGTAATTAACTGTGATAACACAGGGGATGTGGAATGCCCTTTAAAACATAGCTGTAGGCTTGCAGCTGTCTTTCTGGGATGTACTACAGTTCAGTCACTGTAGTGTGCATTATGATTTAACAGACCAAAAGCATTTTCAAGAGATTGACATGTGATGTGGCAAAATTCCAGCTGAGAAAATAAGCAGCTCTTCTCAAGCTTTTTAAAAGCATCAGCAGTCATGTTGACATTACCAGAGTTTGGCTAAAAGGTTACAAATTTGAATTTTGCTAGCCATGAGTGAGGTTTAAAAAGACATAGGAATAGCCAATCAACTTCCACTTAGTACTTCACAGACTGATGCACCAAGGTAAAAAAGTCTCATCAGTGATTACAGGAAAATGGTTCCATTGCCTCCCAGCTTCCTCCTCCACTACTTACAACAGAATGCCCTCAGCTTGTGCTTCAGCCTTATTTCTTCATTCAGAATAAATAACAGCCTGCAGGATGAACTTGCGATTAAAATGAAAGGTGAACTTGTTTATTTCATCAAAGAAGCACACAGCTGTAATAATAAAATTTCCAAATACCATCCACAGGGAGATCTAGACAGTATGCTGAAGATTCATAAGATAACATAAGGAGTTCTCACAACGAATTTGGTGCTATTCAAGCCAAAGATATCCTGAGCATGAATCTTTAAGAGAAGAAAGTATACATGCTTTCCTGGACACTGCAGAGGGAACTTCACAAGACAGGAGCAGGCTGGTAGCAGAACAAAAAGTGTCAACGGTAGATGGATTAATTGGCCATAACCCACTGCCTTGTGAATGTCAGGGGACACCAGTAATGTCGGAATTGCCTTGAGGTTCTTGCCCTAATGAGGAACTGTGGAATAAGTTTCCTGTCTGCATTTTCCTCACAGGAGTACTTCACCCTCTAATGCTTCGGGAGGTTGAAAAGACAATGACTGATAATGTCTGACTCAAATTTAGATTCACAGGTAACAAAACCAAAGCTAAGCCTATTTTTTTTACCTCATTTGGATTGCAGTCTTAATCATATTTATTTGTAATTTCTAGAAAATAAACACTGAGGAGGTCTATCTTCTGTTGCATACTTATATATAGGATTATAAACACTGAGGTAATAATG
Organism: Corvus moneduloides; assembly: GCF_009650955.1. Lineage (NCBI taxonomy): Eukaryota > Metazoa > Chordata > Aves > Passeriformes > Corvidae > Corvus > Corvus moneduloides. The sequence continues at coordinate 69,672,813 of NC_045511.1, forward strand.
CTTTCCTTGGAGAGAGGTCAGAAAAATGAATAGAAAAAATCATGATGAGAATTGTCTGCCTGAGACTCCTGAGGTAGTTTTTTCTAACCTGAGATACTGTCTGGCAAGACGCTTTCCTCGGTCACTGTGTTAGTGCCTTCAAAGGAGCAATGTTGAGGACTGCTCTGCCCACCTGTCTGTGAGACTTTTTTTCAAATCAGGAGGATATCCTGCATCTTTAAGATAGCATTAGTCTCTGACGTGAAGTTCAAATTGCTGTGTGTAAAGAAAGAAAATAAAATGTCATAGATACTATCTCATTCAGGCATTCACTTCAGAAGAATATCTAAAATTAGTTTTCCACTTTATTTTGTTTATTTTATTCACTTCAGGTCCACAGTTGCAAAAGTACTTATAGGTAAGCTATCTTTTCTGTTTGTTTCCCTTTTTCTTTTTTGTCTTTTAAATCCCTTGTACCCCTTTTACTCATTGAAATGCTGTCATAGCTATGATTAATTGCAACAATATGCATTTTTTCCTCTGTTGTACAATGTTTTTTAATATTAAACTCAGCTGGAACAACAAGAATGCAATTATGTATTTTCAATATTTATTTGAATAGAGTTACAGCTTTTAATGACAATTTTCAGAAAGATTGGACATCTGTATGGACAAAAGCAGCACTTACAGAATAATGCAAGGAAATTAAGCATTATTCTGCATTACAGTGTTTGGCAAGTTTATTATACAGAAAGTACCTAAGAAAAGGTTACATGAAATAAGCTCTAATAATCTAATAATGCTAATTTGTACCTAAAAAGTTTAAACAAGCATTTTAAAGAGAACCATAAAGAAATATTTCTGTCTTTTTTCACTTACTATGTGGCAAGAATAACAATCTGTGTTTTTTTAAACCTTTATTTGGCTTCAATGTGGCAAGTTGTTGGTGTTTTTTCTTTGGGTTTGTTTTTTTTGGTTGGTTGGTTGGTTGGTTTGGGATTCTTTCTTTGTGTTTTTTTTTTTAAGCTGAAAACAATAGAAGTTGACAAAGCAAAGCATAAACAATAGAAAATGTTGCAACTCTGGATGAATAAACAGATCAATTTCTTAAAGGGTAAGACAAACCCTGTGATGCATTATCCATTACTGTTCTAATATCTCTTACAATCTATCATTGTGACAAAAGTACAAGCTGTCTTCTTTTTTTCTGAGCTGTGGCCACTTTCTACACCTAGTGAAATCTGGTTCACATCTTAGTCTGTGCAAATTGCAAGCACTGCAGAACATGAAATTGAATGTTGGTGTCACAGAGAAGACTAATAAAAAATTACAGGAGATTCCATGATTTTTAAAATATCATTTTAAATATTTAAATATAATGATATTTAAATATCATTATTTTCATATAAAATATGAAAAATGAAAACTTCAGTGGGAAATTGTAAATACAGGTAAATGGAATGGCAATATAAGTGCAGAGACTTTTCAGCACAGAGGTGTTCAGCTGCATCCCTGGAAAGAGCCCTGTAACCCCCTTCCTTGAGGGGAGGTGGAAGTCCCTCTGCCATCTTCAAATGCACCATTCTTTCACCTATTAACAGGGCTGCAATATGTCCTGAATTCTCTTTGTCTTGACAAAAATGTGAGGCACTCTTTTATTTTCACATTTTTTATCCCTTTCAGTCTTATCAATTTCCTTATCACCAAGTCACTGTAGAAGAGGCAGCGGAAAAGCGCTGTGGAAGAAAGAGGGCATCTGCGTGATAGAAAGGAACTAAGAAAGAATTTGGAAAAAGGTGACAATTGGATTTGAGACGGAAAGGGGAAAAAAAGAAACTTTCCCCCTGCAATCTATCAGAATTTTCTCTAAATTGCTCACTTACTTCCTTCTTATTAGGGCACTCGAATTCATCTTGTGTCTCACATGACACACCCAATTCATCACATATGTGGGTGTATGCGTTCACAAAAATCCACCTGCATATATGTATGCAGGTGAACTCACTTTCTGCTTTTTATCTCCATTATTATCACTAAATATTCCAATGTGAATTACAAACACTTCCATAATTTCATAAAATGAAGCCAATACTTTTCATAAATTGATACATAAAGTCGCACCCAAGAACAACTCTTAATTTAAAAAGACATTAATGTGTTTAATATCTTCTCATAGTTTATAGAGCTCCTAATTTTCCTTGATGGTCTCTTTCAATGGCTCATAAGTTATTTGTACTTTTATTAATTGCTCAATTTTAAAAAATCTGAAACACAGATTTTCTAAAGCCCTGAAAGCCGTATTCATACAAAATCTGATGTTTCAGCCTGTTGCGTTTAAGTGTTGGTGATCCAGGTATTCAGGAAAATTTAAATGCCTAAAGATGTATAACAGTCTGAAAAGTATTGAGGTATAAAGGTACAACTGAAGCAAAAGCAGTGAAATAGGCAGCTATCACGCTTATGCATTTGTGTCCATCCTATCATGGATAGCTAAAAGCTTTTGAAATCTAGTTTTGTAATCTTAAACTTAGGGGTTTTTTAAGAAGAATCTTCCTAAGGGAAGCACAATTATAGTATATCTCCACAGATCATGAATATATAATACATGACATTGTGATTCTCATTCTTAGTCCAAAAGAGCTATTTTTACATTTATTACTTCTAGTTTGTTAAAAACCATCAGCATTACATATTAGGTTGCCTTTTAATTTTTTATCACAAAAACACACAGATGTCAGACTGCGACGCAGTAAGTGACTTACAAGCTACTAGCAAAGCATTGGTATAAACAAGATAATAGGCATTTGTCCTCTAAGGTAAATTTCAGGACATTCTAGTTGAATTATATGGCAATAATATCAATGGCTAAAGAAACTATTTCATATCTGCTGCTGTGGTTTGCAAACTTAAAACAAGACTGAAACTCTCATGGCAAGTCTATTTCCATACACAGAGAGGTAAGCTTTGGCTGGTTTAGGCCATTTATTCAAAGAAAGAATTTATGGGAATATCTCATCCTTTCCATTAGTATTTCAAAGTCTTAGAATGCTTTCAACAAAAATGTTGGAAGAGGATCTGAAATATAGCAGGACCAGTACTTTGCTTTAATTTTACTCTTTTTGCTTCCCACTTTCCCTTTCTCTGACAGAGGGGAAATATAATTAGTAATGTTTAAGAGCATGGAGACTGATGAGGGTTTTTCAAAGACTGTCAACAATCACATGTTCTAAGTAGAACATTCCCCACCTAAGCACAAAATCTCATCTGCTGTTGTCTGTTGTGATCCTCATGGACTCCAACTCTGGTACACGTTCTGCCTCCAAGACAGTGTGCAAAAAAACCACGCAACTACAATTTAAATCAGAGATGATGAGAAGCTTCTTCAGAGAAAGACAGAGTAGGAAGCCAGAGATTGACTCCAGAGTGAGGAGATAAATATTAAGAAGAATACCATTTGGGAACAGTATCATTTTAGAAGCTGGTAAACAAAGAAGTCTAAGATCAAAGTAGAAGGCTACTCTAGAAATGGGGGAAAGCAAGAAAACCAGTGCATTAAAAGGTTTGACTGTCAGAGAAAGAAATTTGTATAAGAAGTCTTCAATAGGATGAGAAGTTGGAAAGGACTGGTAAAAGAGTGTAGGGAAGAAACAGAAGTAGAAAAACAGGTTCATCTAGAATGGGCAATAAGAGCTCAAACTCAGTGAAGGACACTTTCCAATATCTAATGGATGTCTGTGCCCTGGAACAGACATCTCTGTTCTTACAGTTTACTATTGCCACGTTGACAGTAGCACCTGAGAAAAGCATGGAAAAATCATGGATGTAGAGTCAAGTTGTGTTTCCTACCTCTCAGCTGTAAGGCGTGACACGCACAGTGCACTCCAGCGTCCAACAGCTCTGCTGACATGTCTTTCTGGAGACTGAACAGGTTCTAATCCTGCTGATGACTTATTTTTTTGTCGCTATCAACCCCAGGAAGACATTCTTGGAGGCTTTTTTCCATTTTCATTTTCTTAAAAAAGAACAGACTGAAAAACTGTATTTCCTATCAAGAAGTGGGAGTCAGAAGTAGCATGGTCTGTGCAAACTTCATGCAATTTTTTGTACCCTTGCATTACATACCTGTATCTTGCATCAGCACACAAAAGGATCAGACCTGTTGCTGAATTTTGTGTAATGAACAAAACTGACCTCTAGAGCCCCAGTTTCTTCTGTTACAGAAGTAAGATTGTGCTGCAGTGAACGGGAAAGAAGAACTCATAAAAGCAGCGATAAGAACTGAAAGATGAAAAATGTGGAAAATAAGAAGAGGAAAGTAAATGGGAAATATATTTACATGAGCAGATAAGATATGGGGGGAAAAGCTGTGGCTGAAACAAGTTAAGGCAAAAACCAATGAGCTTTTAAGGTATACAAGGAATAAAGAAATGTCATGACTACTTCAACAACAGGTATAGTAAATTGTAAATCATAATAGAGAAAAAAATAAAGCAAATACTTCTACTCAGGGTTTGGAAAGAAACACAGTGCTTTGCTAACAACATTTTACAGGGATCCAAAAATATCTATTGCTATCTGAGGACAATGTTAAAGAGAATCTATTAGAATTATTTAGCATTACATCGACAGGTCTGTGTAACTTTATCCACAAATTTTTAGTAAGCTGGCTGAAGGATTTTCTGGACTTTTCTTACTGGTATTCTATTAATTATCAAATCAAAGGCATTCTAAAGGCCTCAGAAAATTTAAGATTTCTCCAATGGGAAATTGTGGATATTTATGTCATATGAGGATGACACATGGAAAAGCTAGCATGAAATAAAAATAAAATGAAAATAATATAATCCAGGTCATCTAATATCATCTAAATAGAAAAAACCAATTTTTTTGTAAATTGTAAATTTACAAAATTTTGTAAATTTGTAAATAAAATCAGATTCAGTCTTTGGTGAGATTATAACTTTGCTTTGTGAATGCACAGATAAAATTTTTATGAGGCTTTTGACTTAGCATCTCTTATCCTTTAATTAGCAAATTAATGGTAAACAGTACAACAAAGCATATATTAAAAGGACAGATAATTAGATACTTGATTAGTTGCAAAAACAACCGACAATAAAGATTTCTTATTAAATAGGGGCTGTTTCTAGAAGTGAACAGTGTAAATCACCATGTTTCTAAGTATGATGCAGAAGTATGTATTACATTAGCACAGAAGCCCATGAAGGTTACACACACCTACTAGATAAGGGTAAGGCAAAAGGGAACAGATCAGGAATGGAAAAAAAATTATTTTACGGAGGAATAAAAATTCTTTCCTTCTATGTCACCCAAAGCCAAAATTTAGTATATGTTGCACAATGAAAAAGCATTTCCTCATAGTAGGAAGTCTGAAAAAGAAATTCTGGGTCATTACAGAAAAAAGAAAACTTCCCAGTAAAATATAGACACTACACGGTTTAATGAAACCTAGAAGGAACAAGCAAGGAGGAGGAGTAATGAAAAGCAGTGGTGATTTTCTGCCTCTAGATAGCACTGGTGAGATTGATACTGGCAAACTGCCTCCTGTTCTGCATACTGCACACAGTTCATTTTTTAAATGTCACTGAAAAAATTGGAGATGATATAGAAAAAAAGCTGCAAAATTATTCCAGGCTGCAGAAAATTCAGGTGAACAAGGACTTAAAAATATCAGTCTGTTTATCTTAGCAAAAAAAAAAAAAAAAAATCCAGATGGCAGGTAGCTTGATTGTTATAAGCTCCCTCACAATGTACTAGAGAAGTCTTTAATCTAGCAGGGAAAGACAGAAACCATGGTTAGAAAGGGAAGGCAGGAAAATTCAAAATAGAAGTAAGATAAAAAATTTAACAGCATTGGTGAATAACAGCTGGAACAAACTCCCAAAGGGAGTGGTAGATTGTTCATTACTTGGTGCTCTCAAATCAAAGCTAGTCATCTTTCCAGAAAACGTGTTTAGTCTCAAGTCAGTGAAAGAAATATAATGTCCTGTAAAACGCAAGACATATGTGACTGGATGATCTAACGATCTCTTTTGGCCTTAAAATCTGTCAGTCAGAGGTTAGGCTGTAAAATATTGCTGCTCAAAATTGGATTTTAACCCTCCTTCTACCATACAATATGCCTGGACAATGTCTCTGAAATCACTCAATTCAAAATGTTTGTAGGCAGTTGCTGACAGTATTTGGTCAATGTTTACTGCTTGGATCTCTGTTGTATTCTTGTTTACTGATGATTACGTTCACAATCAAAGCCAATGAAAACAATCCAGAGAACTTTTCAGCATCTTTATTTGAATTAACCTCTGGGAATTTCAAAGTAACAGATCTTAACTAAAAACCTATGAGGAAAGCAGTGATTTTCGTACTATCAGGAAAGTATAGATAGATTTCACGGAGTAAGACATGAAAGTGTACATTACATAATGACAGTTTAATGACCAGAAGTCTTTCAGTTAGGTTGTAGATGATTTTGTTCAATGATCAAGGCAATGAATCTATGGATAGTGTACATTTACAAAAGACTCTGTAAAACATATGCTCAAAAATGCATAAAAATACTGATGTTGCCTCACTTCACAGTATATTTTTCTACTTACAAGTAATACAGGCCCATCTTTGTTGGATTTCACACTGTCCTGATCATAATTGGAGAAATGTCCTCTTCTCCAAATCTTCACAAATTGTAAGTCATAAAGAGATAAATACTAAATGGATCCTATTATGCTATCTGGACAAAATGTGAACTAACTACTCCAAATAAAGAAGTATAAACTGGTAAAAATTACAGTACTTTGTGCACAATAACATGGCACCTAGTGACCTATACATCTTGTGTGAGAAAAGTGTTGTTTGAGAAACCTCTGGGCCTCTCTAACCAACTTCCCATAGCTCTGGAATACACAGCAGTGGATGAGGATAAGGCTTGAGAGGGTGTCAATTGCCTCAGGAAATAGCAATTTAAACCCACGCCCACTGCTCTGTCTGAACATAAGGAAAGGGGTAAGTTACCAGGTGCTTGTTCTTTAGATTTACTTAGCATGGAAATCTTCAGAAGATGGGTAAAACATCCATCTGTTGTGCTTCTGTTCTGGACAGAATATTCTAGAGATCAAACTCAGCTTCCCAAAAAATGGGATAAGCTGCATGGACTAATACAATTTTACAGCTCCATAAAGAGTTAAAAGTAGTGTCTTCCATCCTGCTCAGACATGAATCTAAGGTAAGCCTTAAATTATTTTCTCAATGGATATTATCCATTTTGTATGCAGATAAAATCAGGCACAGAAAATCTTTACCTATCACCTTGCAAGTGATTTTTCCTGCCATTCCTTTTTCTAGAAATGAGGTTATTAAGGGACAACAAATAATTGTTACTTTTTCATTCAAAATGATGCTATTTTTAATGTATCTGTGCATATACTTGAACGTTTTTGCTGGAATAGCAAATTGCATTTAGGCAGCACTATTACTGAGACTGGGTCTGTTATTCAAATTCAAATATTCTAGCAATCTTCTCTTAGAAAGGCAATGGTAGACTTGGCAGGGAGCCTAAGGAGATATAAGAATTGTCCTATACTCACTTTTCAGAACAATCAATCAAATTACGGCAAGCACAGGCAACACAGACTGTTAGCACACACAGCAGAATTTCAGGGATGGTCCCTACACGAGTGAGGTGAAGAAGAGAGGGCTGTGAGGCAGTGGCTCTTTTCAGTACCAGAATAACAGAAGCTTTTCATTATTCCTTTATCAGGTGCAATCTCAGCTTTCATCACTAAAATAATTCTAAGTGTGGGGTGTTTAGTCCAGAGGATTTTTGTTTGTTTTATTTTGTTTTCTTGGTTTTTTGTTTTTAACACGTATTACTGCTTTTTGTGGCTTGACAGCCTTATCTATGCTTTGATTGTAAAGTACTCTTTGTTTGAAATGGATCTGATTGACTATGAATGTAACTTGGAAAATTTTCTTGAATCAACAGTGTAATATCTTAAATTTTTTTGCATCTTGACAGGCTAGAAGAGAAGATTTTGCCCACCAGTTGTTTTCTCTAATAATTTTTCTCTTCTAAAAAATATTTTGACTCATTTGTTACAATTCATTAAGTCTATTTTTTCATAATGATCATCCCAATATTCCTGATGCCAATGCAGACAATGCAGTATGGGTGAGGCGTCATGTGAAAGCTTAGAATAATAAAGCATTCCCTTGGAGGTTCAATTCCTAGGAAGACAAAATCTTGACAAGATTGCATGCAAGTCTTCAATTACACATTTCTAGATTGCATAGCTTTGAACATATCTAAAATGCATAAACCATTAAATGTTTAGAAATGTACAAGATAAAATTAGTTTCATGTAATCTGTCATCTGGGTACCACAGAAACCTCCCCTCCACTTCCTTGTACTGATCCCCTCCTCCCACATGTCCTATACCAAATGGATACTTATTCTGGTTTATCAATAAAAACTGTCTTAAATTAACAATTCAGCCTCCTTTCATCTTTTCTGAGTAGAAGAAGCCAAGGCAGTATCACTTGACTGCAAACACATTGCAACCTGCTTTCTTTTGTTGTAGCTTTTCCATTAGTACCTCTAAACCAACCTTTTGTTTCCTTTTTTTTCACGACAACTGTGCTTTAAGTAAGGGCTCCAGCTATTAGAGACATAAGCTGCAAGATGACAAGAATGACATGTTTCAAACCAAAATATTAATGACATTATGTAAGAGACTCACATAACCATTTTTCCTTAGCAACAGCATGCATACCCTTGAAGTAAGAATTTAGTGGCTGAGCCTGTCAAAGAACACTGGTATGTACTACGTTCCCCATCTTTATTCTAACAATCACTGAACAGCTGGCCTTCCTTTGATATCATTCTTCTGCCTCACTCCTTTTAAAATGGCATCATGTAGCAGAGGGAGAGATAGGAATCAAAATAGAAGTCTAATGAAATTAGTGCTCCAGTTTCCTGGTATTCATAATTTTTATTTTCATGGTAGATGCATTACAACAGTAGAAAGTGAAACCTCAGAAGGATAAGTCTTCCATTAGGAGCAATGGTAGTATTTTATCCTAGGCAGCCACCAAGCATAGACATATAGGTCTTGCTCAGTCTAAGTAACAGGCACAAAAGCCAAGCACAAAATACCAAGCCCTAGTGCCCCTTCTTGCCGTTTAGGTTGTTACCATTATGACGTGATAAAACACACTCATGCGGGAACTAAACACATAATCTTGTTATATGAAATAACATCTGGTTTGCCTTGTTCTCAGGTCCCAATGGGTTGATTTGTTTGCTTTTGTTCAGGAGTTGAAGAAAGACTTGCATTTGAAAAGGCAGCAGGAAAATATTCTTCTGGATAGTTACAAAAGTAGCACTAGTAAGTAATCACTCAAAAATTCTTGTTTCTGAGACCTCAGTGTTCCCGGGTATCTCTATCTGCCAACAAGCATTGACAGGCTGCAAATGCACTTGGCTTGAGACCTCCCCCTCTGGAGAGCACAAGTCATCGTATAGTTCCTCCATAGATATCAATCTTTATTCCCGAGCCCTTGGCATGTTACGCTGCACACACAGCCCCGTAATAGCAAAGGCATGCCCCAGGGAAGAGACTGTTCAGTGAGGGATATTAAAAAATCTCCAACTATTTCTGAAGATGCAAATTCTGCATCTATTACCAAATTAAAGAGATGCGGTGAGAACAGAAATGAGAATTCCAAAGACATGCCAGAAAGTGCTGCAATGCCTATGCTGATGCTGTAGACCTACATATAGGGAGCTGCTGAGTAGCAGAAGAAAATAGAGCTGTCAAATCACTTCCTGTTTTTAAAATAGTACATTTCGTTATTTTAATATCTAAGGAAGCATGAAAATGAAGATAAAAACCACCTCCTACCACACATGAAAAGTGTCTCTTGTTTGTTCTGACAATCAGCATTTAAATATAGAGATTTGAAATATTCCAAACCTGAATAAACTGTTCAGAGAAAGAAATACTTTCATCTGTGTCCTAATATGCTTAAGTTGTAGAATATTGGGATATTTAATTTTCAGTTTTAAATGGTACAACAGGACTGCCAGCCATATGGGGAAATGCTCACCTGCTCGTTTGTCCTCCTGCAGGATCCTCCCTCTTCTTTACTAGGCTTGTGAAGGCAGTAGTAAGTGAAATGAAGGTTCACAGCTCTTTTGCTGTGTTAGTTGAATGTACGTGTACATTTCTACCTGCCTGCCCTGACAGAGGTAGCATAAAATATGAGGGGTTTTAAGTTGTCTTGCCTAGAGTTGGTGAAGTAACACTGCAGAAAAAAAATCTGCAGGTCTGGTGTTAATACCAGTCCTTCAAAATGAAAAAAAAATTATGTCTCTTCCTTAGTCAGACTGGTAATTTTTAGACACCCAAATTTAAACTCTTCAGACTTTTCAGATACACTATATAATGCAGCTACTTAAAATGTCACACTTCACACTGTCAGAACTAAAAAGCTCCTGCTAGTTCTGAACTTTAAGATCTGCACTTTCAAGAATTATTGCACTACCTCTGCACAATCTCTAATTTCATGCTCTTAATTTAAAAACAACAGTTTAAGCACTTTTTCTCAAAATCTGTAGCTTGAGACATAACTGTGGTACAAAAAAAGTGTTAAAAAGAAAGGAAAAAGCTGGCAAAACCCACAAGGAGCTTCAAAGGTTAAAAAACCCTACCAAATTAAAACAACGCCTCCTCAGCATCAGAAACCCCTGTTGGTCTTTAACAATAAAGAGCATTGTCTCTGTCCATAGCAACATACCTAGTAGACAGGTACATACACCTAAAAATTGCCATCACTGAAGCCTTGGAAGACACTGAGGCTGCCTACAGTAAAGACTGTCTTTTGCAGATAAGTGATTAGTGCATTTTTGAAGGACAGAGAGGAAAAAATTTGCAAAGCTAAGCATAAAAATATGTCTGAAGACACCGGCCTAGCCCAGTACATAATCAGGCTGAAGAGGATGTGGATAAGCCATGGTCTGAGACATTCCCAGCCATCAACAGTGTCCTGATGCTCTTTAGGAAAACACAGTGCAGACCTTAAGACTACAAGTGTACTGCTAACAAAGAGAGAACTGTAACTGTGTTCTTCTGAATACACAAAACCCACAAGTATGAAGATACGCGGACAGTTTTTGCAATAACAGCAGACTAATTGAAGGTTATTCCTGAATTGTCTGGATTCTCTCTTTGCTATCAGCTTTTTGTAAAGATCCACAGTAATTGTAAGCCATGCAAGGAAGAAAAAGATGGGTGTATTGGGAGACGACTATGTAAGGTATTTGCCAAATGGAAAATTGAAGTTGGCAATGAACTTTCTGGCTTTTTATTCTGAATAATAAAAAATCAGGGCTTATAATGTTTTGGCAAAACTTCTTTTAGACCAAAACAGAACCCAAAACTCCCTGACTTTTCCAGTCTCTTGAGCCATTTTCATGTGCAGTTCAGGTTGAATACACTGTATATACGAGGTTTGACTTTCAGATAAGGAAAAGTTATCCCCAGAACGATGAAGGAAAGAGATTCAGAGGTACAGATCAATGCACTGAAATTTCAGAGCTCTTGGCATTTCTTTAACAAGAAATAAAAAGCTTGCAAACAAACAGGAAAAGAAGTTAATGTATCTCCAGGGTATTGTACTAAAGAAAAAGAGAAGAGAGGCCTTCCTGGTTTCTTGTGGTTCATCTTCATTTTGCCTTTATTTAGCTAGTCTGGATACAGTATCATACAGTCTGAAAAACTAGCACTCACCTTTATTACTTTAGTACATGAGTTTTTCTCCCCTTCATACAGAGACTGAACCAATGTCATTATGGTTACAGTCTCAGGTGAAAGATAACTAAATATAAGCATTGTGTTTTCACATATCCATTAATCAAAAAAAAGTTTAAAAGGATTTTTTTTTTTTTACTGTGAATATCCCCCTACAAAAGCACAATTATACCAAAAAAAAAAAAAAAAAAAAAAAAAAAAAAAGTTCAGTCCATATTAGGAAAAAATATGTAAGAGATCAAAATGCCAAAAAAGTGTAAATGTACATATATGGGTTCAGCACAACAAGCTGTGCCCTGAATGGAGAGCCATTCAATGTCATTTGATGTGACATACCCAGCACCTGAAGGGCTGCAATGTTGCCTACACTATCCTCTCTTTCCTTAGCTTCAATAAGTGGCATTTTAAATAATACTTCACAAGGCCCGAGCTCTTTTATCATTAGGATCACAAAACCCCAGTGTAAAATCTGTGCAAAACACCTTCCTCCAAACTTCCTGGGGAAGCTGCTTTTCCAAAATTTACACCTTTAAGGCAACCAGCTATAGCTCCAAAGCTGTCATCCAGCCATGGAAACTACCCCAGCACCAGAAACTTGGCCTTTCATTGTTTTCACAAAAAACATATTTTCTTCAGAATTGCTAACCCAAAGACACACATCTCTTACATTTAGTACCAATTTTTTACTCTAAGGCAGCTCAGTAAATTTATTCCATGACCATATGTTACTCCTTATGAGAACAATAGTTTCTTCTAACTTCCTCCTTGCCAATATCTTGTTGAAACACAAAAATATCAAGATATAAATCTTTCCTCAAATACTGACAATCAAGAGAGTGGTTAATAAACCTTTGAGAAAAATCTCCTTTGTTTAGCTCTTCCCATTGATGTGCGCAGTTTTTTATCTCTTCATTTCGTCATCTGCAAATGTTCTTCAGTCCAGGGACTCCTTTAGTCAGGTTCTTCTGCATGTTCATCCAGCTATATGTTCCATGATACATGCTTCTAATTCTTTTAAAACCCAAACTGTAGCTAGTTCCATCACGTGAATAATTTAGAAATTCTCAATAAGTTGAACTCTGACAATGTTTAGTATATTTATAAATACATTCCACATGAAAAGCAGTATTTTTCTCTGGGATATTTGCATTTTCTGATTTACTCAGAGATGCTCAGATGCATATGTCAATTTGGTGGATTTGAGGCTTTCAGGTCCATATGGTTAAAAACAAATAACATGTGATTTGAAGATTCATAGCCTGGTCTTCAAGTTATTGACTAAATTCCAAGGCCTTTGGAAAAACTATAGGAAGACAGGTTTCTGCCACATTCAGACATTACGTCCTGCTAGATATTTACACTGGCTTATCTTATTGATAGATGTATATCTAGTTTTATTTGCCATCTTTTGTGATTTCCCAGATAGTTGAGAAAACAAGCACACCCATATGCACATAAAATCAGGAAATATGTAATAGATGTAACAATTGTGATTTGAAGAGCTTACTTCTTTCTTGTTTTGCTGTTACTCATAATCCAAAAGTATTGTCATAAAATGTTTTAAGTGCACGCATCTGCTGTGAGTGAACAGAAATACTAGAGGTATTAGCAAAAGAAAAGAGTTTTATGAAGAAGGCACACTTGCTTGAAAAGATATATAATTTTAACCTTCCTTGACTACAAACATGCAGGTATTTGGTTATGGAAAAGGAAATAAATCAAGTTGCCATCCAAAAAATTCAGGGTACAGAAGATGAGGGAAACAGATTAGCAGAATCATCGGTAGCAGCTCTATAATGAAATTGTGACATAGAGGCAATGAATGAGACTTCTCTGTGCTACTAATGGGGAACTGCAGCAACTTCCAAAAAGATAATTCAATGCAACTGCTGAAAAGCAGTCAACAGTCACTCCTCTGTATGTTCAGACACAATGTCTTTCACAATGCAAATATCCTGCCAATAATGAAAAACACCAAAAGTAAAAGTGACCCCTACTTGGTGTGCTCCGAAGACTACGTGTGACTCTATGAAGTGCCTTTTTCTATGGAATTTAGTCATCCATTTTGAGCAGAAGACAGCTGTAATTTAAGGCATTCAGTATACACACACTATTACTGTGATATATCTATGGCTATCAAGGACCTCCACATTCGAAACATCTTTAATGACATGACATTAGGTAATTGACAGGATGCTTTAAGTGCTCTCTAGCTGAAGGTACTTTGGTGGAGAAATAACTGTTATGAATTAGCCATCCTCAGGCTGATGTTCTATCACAGGCAGATTCTCTGTGGCAGAGATCTGAAGACAGTCTCTGTCCACAGTACTCAAAGAATTGGATTGACAGGTAACTTCCATGTGATGTGTGCAAAATATTTTTCAAAACTGAAGGCAGGTTTGATTCATGAAATAAGTGATGGCAGGATTAGCTTTGACCCTTTTCCAGAGCTTTCCCTCTCATTAAACTTACTGTAGTCTCTGATCAGAGAACTGAACTGATTTGTATGTTGAGTTTCTGAAGGAAGGAAAAGTAGATGGATTTTTTTTAAGGAAGGAAAGACACTTCAGACTTGATTACAAATTTGTTTCTTTGTTGATCAAATGCTGTTTCATAAATACTGCTTCTTCTCATTCATTAGATCAGTAGTTGTTATTTGTCATGCAATGGTAACAATTGCAAACAAGATAATGTAAGTGCAATAGATTTGATTGAGTGCTTAATCATAGGCAACTTCTCTCAATATATTTGTATTGTACTCACGTTCATACCAGAACGTGATATCATTTCAGGCACAGAAAAAGTAAGGTTGAGCAAATCCATAACAAGATTTCAACAACTCATCTCAACTTAGTGGCTCTGAATGAGAAGAGATTTAATCCTTTAATTACAGTTTGAATTCAAATTACCCCTTTTGAAACATTCTGGTATCAATTATTTGTATTTAATACTTTGTCAATATGATAGGGACTGTATTTCTTAAGTCACTCAGTAAATGTAATATTTTAAAACAATGTGAGCCTGAGGAAAAATTCTATCAGTCTAGGTCGTATTAAGTATAGAACAGGTTTATATTCTACTTACTTTTGGATTATCCAGAAATTTTTAGACCAATAAGAAATTAGTAGCTTCAACTTGAATCCCTTCCTCAAGAAAACTTCGTGAAAAGAAGGTGAAGATTTTGTTCAATTCCTATGTTACAAGCATAACAGAAGTTTGCAGTGCAACTATGTCCACTTTTGCCTGAAAGGAAACATTCTGAAAAATTTTATGGATTAAAATAATATTTAATTCCTGTATTTTAGACCATATAAAGCATGAGTAAACACAGAATTCCCTGTGAAATTTCATGCATTTTTACATTTCTAATTTATGATTGAAGTTTCTTAATAGTCCTGTTTCATATTCCTTTGTTTAAAAGTCTACTTGGTAGGATTTATACTTTCATATAGAATTTAAAATTCACTATAATGAATTCTGTTAAAAAAAAATTTCTGTAGAAGTGATTTGTGTTGAAGTTCAACCCAAATTACAGAGTTATTTATTGCCTGAATGCCATAAACGGCCAAGTGGAACAGAGGTGCACATCTTTAAGGAAGCCTTCCACAGCACGTCAGAGTTAGCAATTCCCAGGAGTAAGAAATTGGGCAAGGGAGACAGGAGAGTGGCATGGCTAAGTAGGGAACTGCTCGTTAAACTAAAGAGAAAGAAGTAAATGCACAGTTCTTCAACTGTGGATAGGTGAACTGGGAAGAGTATAGACGCGCGGTACAGCTGTGCACAGGTAGGATGAGGAAGACCAAGGCAAAGCTAGAACTGAGCCTGGCAAGGGATGTAAGGATAAGAGGAATGGCTTCTACAATTGTGCTACCCAGAAAAGGAAGGTCAAAGACAATGTAAGCCCCCTGATAAACAATGCTGGTAAATTGGTAACAGTGGGTGAGGAAAAGGCTGAGGTGCTCAACAACTCTTTTTGCCTCAGTCCTCTCTGGCAACCTCTCTTCTCACACCTCTTGAGTGGATGGACAGCAGGATGGGGAATGGGGAGCAAAGTGCTCACGGTAAGAGAAGACCAGGTCTGTGATCACCTGTGGAACTTGAATGTACATAAGTCTATGGAACCTGATGAGATTCATCCCAGAGTCCCAAGGGAATTGGCTGATGTAGTTGCCAAGCCACTCTCCATGATATTTGAGAAGCTGTGGCAGTCAGGTGAAATCCCAGGTGACTGGAAAAGGAAAACACTGTACCCATCTTTAAAAAGGGTAGGAAGTAGGACCCTGGGAACTCTGACTTCTCAGCCTTACCTCTGTGCCTGGGAAGATCACGGACAGATCCTCCTAGAAACTCTGCTAAGGCTCATGGAGGACAGGAAGGTGATTCCAGACACCCAGCACAGCTGCACCAAGGGCAAGTCCTGCCTGACCAACACAATGACCTTCTCTGATGGGTTGGCTGCACTAGTGGACAAGGGAAAGGCTACAGTTTTCACTTTCCTGTAAAGCTTTGACGCAGTTCCTTACAATATCCTTCTCTCTAAACTGGAGAGAGATAGATTTGATGGATGGACTGTTAGATGGATAAAGACTTGGTTGGACGGTCACATCCAAGCATTGTGGTCAGCAGCTCAGAGTGCTGATGGACATTAGTGACAAGTGGTGCCTCTTGGGGGTCTGTATTGGGACCAGTTCTATTTAATATCTTCATTAATGACACAGATGAAGGGACAGAGTGCACCCTTAGAAAATTTGATGATGAAATTCTCACCTGTGGAAATGTTCAAGATCAGGCTGGGTGGAGGTTTGAGTAATCTGGTCCAGTGGAAAGAGTTCCTGCCCATGGCAGGGGGTTGGAACCAGATGATTTCTAAGGTCCCTTCCAAACCAAACCATTCTGTGATTCCATGATTCTATTAAAATTTTTCTTATCATTTTCACTTCCCTGTTTTCAAAGTCTTACCATATCCAGACTTCACTCAACTTTAACAGTATGGACAAAGTTCTCTTTAAGAAAAAAGTGTTTTATAACAGTAAACAAAGAGTTCTTATCTAAGTCAAGGCAACTGCCTTGAAATGCTTGTGGAAAAACATGACTGTTGCAACCAGTTTGAGCTAGCAGATTCCATACAGATTGCTAAATCATAATATGGCAATTTTATAGAGATACAAAAAAAATTTCAATTAAGTTGTAAAGGAAGTACACTTCCTATCTGACTATTGTAAAAAAAAAAAAAAAAAATCTGTGTTCTTTTAAGGCACTTAGTGATAGGTAAGCATGGAGACTTGTTGTTCCTTACAAATCTGTTTTCCCTTCTGTCTTATGAAACTGTTCAATTAAGAAGATACAGAACAGGAGAGCCAAAGAATGCCTAAATAATGAGAATCTTCACAAACTACTCAAAAACTGGATTAGCATGGAATATATGCTGTACATTTCATACTGTGATCATGTTTATTATTTAAATTTTACCATATGGCAGCAGCAAAGACGTTACAGAAATCCAGAGACAAGAACACAGATGTTTCTTCCCATCCTTTAAGCCAAATATAAATTATATTTGCAAAAGTCTACCAATTACATCTGTGCTAAACAATACTAAGTTATGCGTGACAAAAAGACATGCTATAAATAACAAATCAGTTCTATTACAATGATTCTGTTAGTATTTATAACACACTAAATACCTTGCAGGAGTAAGAGCTTCAGAAAAACATGGGCAGTTCCTTCATGACAGCTCTTTTGCTGCACCCTCACAGTCAGAGTCAGGTGTTCAGATAGCTAAACCTGGGAGAAAATGGTCTTAGTGATCTTGCTTTCTGTCAGGGGCAAGGGCCCAAAAATTTTAATTGCTTCTTAAAAAATAAACTCTATCATTCAAAGGTCGATATACACTGTATATAAAATACTGAATAAGATCAGTCTCTATCTATAAAACCCTGACAAGCTTCAGTTATCAAACTTTTAAAACGTAAAGTCAAAGTCCTTTGTGGCACTAATTGCATGATCCATGGAGAAGGAAAACTACCTCTTGGCAATAACACTGTTCAAATTTTTATCAGAATAGGCTTTGTCTTGTTTTACCCAATTAGAGTTTGGATAAGTATGTCCTGAAGAGCACCACTGAACAGACTTGCAGCAGAAATGACTTAGGAGGGTTTTCTGTGTGTTGATTGCCCAGAAGATCCCCTACAAAACACAGACCAAGCTGGGCCAAAATTAGCTAAAAATGTGCAAAAAGCAGTGCCAAGATGTGACCTTATCAGAGATTCACACCAGAGATGCCTGGCTAGAGCTGTTACAGGTGTTGTGTTAACCTAAGTATACCAGCCGCAACTCATAGCACTTGACAAAAAATAGGGCAACAAAGTGTGTAGAAATACAGTCATCTGTACATGACTTAGATGAAACAAGTTAATTCAAATTCTTCCTTAGACACAGAAAACAAAATTACAGACAATAGCCTTTGTGAATATGTCTGTCACAGAGAAGATACCTGAGTCTTCACTGTGTGTTAGGAAGGACTGACTGGAATACACCTCCTGAATCATCTAATGCACAGCCCTGGTGTCACAAATGCTTAATTTATGTTCTGCTTTTTTAAAAAAAGTGGTGGGGGGTTTGCTTCACTGTGGAAGGGTGCTCTAGAAATGGAGGCAATTAATTATTGAGGAGCTTAACATAATATTTAAAATTAATTCATGGTCCTCTTACCCTCTTTATCTTCTAGCATAAATATATTTCTCCTCTAGGATTAAGCCTTTGATGTCATTACATCCATGCCTGGGTATTGGTAGGCTAAAGAACATGAGCCCTTCTAAAATTTTTCTGTTCTCAAAGAATTCTTCTCCCATCATCTTAGGTTCATATTTGTGTTTTTCAAGGCTACCTCCTGCTGACAGTTCACAGTTATTCTCTGATTAGTCAGAATATCTGCTGTTTATTCACATCTTCCTTTTTTTGTTACCCCTCAATTTACAAAACTCTGTTATATGGAAAAATCTTCTGTTCTGAATTCCCAGCACAGGTATCAATAAAGGTTCTGTGATGTTCAACTGGAGACACTAATAGATATTTGGGTCAAGAACATATGAAACTGGCTTTGGTAAACAAAAGTTCTTGCACATAGTGCAGGGATAAAGGAGGAGATGGTACAGGAATGCAAACAGACAACATGCTGAGCTTTGGGATCCCAGAGAAATCTAAGAGGAAATGTTCAAGTTTAATACACATGTGAAATCTTCTTTTCTGCATGGGCTTATGTACCTATCTTGAGGCTGAAAAAGAGGGCCCTGGGTAACAGAGATGAAGCCTAAATTCATTGAGTACACTTTGCCAAGTAAAACTACATAGAATTCGAGGTCAAAGGAATTATTCACATTTGCCTTCAAGAAGAAACTCTGTAGATTCCATGGAAGATCCTTCTGTTGTGGATCATTCATCACAATATCTGACTTTTTAGTGAAGTAAGCAGCCATGGTGCAAAAGGGAAGTTTTTGTTTGGCTAAATAAAATAGTAATAATAATAACAACAAAACCAGAAAAGCAATAAAATATTGGTCAATTCTTGAAATGGAGGGAAGTTATCTGTTCCACAGGTATACGTGGCTCTCCAACATTTTTGTATGTGTCCTGAAAAAAGGGAGATGGAATGGAATAGGAACTTTTGCTGTCAGCTTAGTTATTTGGTATCATAAGGATGAGGACTGACTGAGATGAATGGCTGCATGACCAAGGAATCGGTCTAAAATGGTAAAAGAGATTGAATGTGACTAAATGTCACCTAGGCAGAGGCTGGTGTGGAGGAAAGATTTCTACATGTGAAGATATAATTGTTCTCAATTGTCCAGTTAGCCCCAAGACCTTGCTCCTGAGTAGTCTCATAAGCAGTTTGGTGGTCATGAGAGATAATAAACGAGAACAGATAAGCAATTCAAATGTCAAGAAAGGATTAGCAAATAAAGTAGAGAACGTGTTGGGGCGGCTCAGCCTGCTCTCGGGCTGAAACCACCAAATGTCAGTCACCAGAAGAGATCACTGAGATCTAGGTTACCTCCCCCTGGGTGGCTCCCAATCCTAAATTACCTCCCCCTGTTCCAGAAAGTTCTCCCTTTTGTAGTTATTAATTGGTTCCCTGTTACGACTCCTGCCTCCCTGTTTTCCCCATTTGTTCTGAAAAATTGTATCCTCCCCTCTGCTTGTACCCCCTTGGTTGTTTTCCCTTTCCCTGCCTTGCTCCACCCCCCCATAAAGGGGGCTAGCCGGCGTCTCCTCAGGGCTTTTGCTGGTCCCTGGTCCCTCCTGCAAATAAACCTGTTGGAACTCACACCAGAAGCGCCTCCCGCCTTCTCTGCCTCCGGGCTAACGCGAGCCATTCCACCGGCTGCCCGACAATGTGCTTCCTCTGAGGAGGAGCCAGCGCACGCACCCATCTCACGCTGATTCCACAGAGCCGTCCAGCGAGGACGCTGTGGAGGCCAACGCTGCGTCCCCTCTGCCCGAGGGCACGCCGGGGCTTGTGGTGACAAGCCCCCGGTTGCGTTAAGAACGTTACTGCTTTGCTATATAAATTCATGTTGGATATGCACCATGAGTGTTATCTGCAGTTCTGGTCTCTCTGTCTCAAAAATGATGTGGTACAAGTGGAAGGTACTCAGACTTCCTTGTTGCTTAATCTAAAAGCATAAAATTATTTCCTTTTAAACAACAGCTGAGCAGGCTCAGACTTCTTAGACAAAATAGAGAACTTGAGGGAATATGACAGAAATCTGTAAAACCCTTAGTGGGTCAATCAATGATCAGAGAAAGTATGTAGAGAAGACTACTAGGAGAATAGTGAATGCCAACACAGTACATTAGTATTACACTGACAAAATAAATGAAAGATTAAATGTGTTATTAAATACTCTCCCAGGTAACAATGCCTCCACTTCTGCAAAACAGCTTACATGGTTTGGGTCCACAGAAAACTAGAAAACAAGCATAAATGCCAGCATTAAAACAAAAAAAAGTATTATTTCTAAGTAAAAATATCATAAACTGATCAAGGAAGTATATGGATAATAAACAAAAACTACTTAACTTCCTGTGGCTGTTTGAGCACAAACTAAAATACAGTATTTTAGCTATTTTTCTCAAGGTGAGGAGCACAGACCCTGATCTTTAACAGTGACAGACCTCCGCGTTCTGAGGCACAATCCAGCAAAGGTTCACTCACACACTGGCATAAAAGGTACATTTAAGAGCTATATATGTTGCAGTGGGAATTTCTGCAACACGTGTATCAGACAATGAGGCCCATGGAAAAGAATATATGGACCGATTCTTGGTAGATATTTTCAGAGATGTTTATTTTTCCAACTGCCTGGTCGGCAACTTGCCCAAGAACTGAACAATCACAGGACCAGAGGGTCCTTCCCAGGCAGGGGAACACAAAACAACCACTGGGGAACGAGGTTGACCAGGGATCAGGGAAACCCTGTTGGCCCTGCCTCTACCCCAGGGCCCCTCTCCCAGGATCACATGCCAGGGGGGAGCCAACACTTCACCCATTTATTTTTAACAAAAAGAGATTTAAAACTTAACATTGAAAACAACTGGATAAACATGAGATAACAAGAACAGTTTCAAAACAAAACAAGCCACCCTCCTGAGTCTTAAATGTCCAAACGGATTTTTTTTCTGGAATATCTTAAGGCTGACAGAAGGGAGACAGGACTCTCTGAGCATGCTTTGTGGGGAAACTGAGGCAGGAGAAGGTTTCTTCCATATTTATCTGTTGGAAAGCTAAACAATAGTTAAATTCTTTCCCTACCCTCGTCATCCTCCACTTGGCATTGGAAAGGGACTTTTGGGGAAACAATTGGTAAAGGTATGGTTTTGTGAGAGAAACCATGGGTGCATAAACTGATTGGGAATACACTGGGAGTAATAGGATATAGGATAAAAGGGAAAGGTAGGATTGGGAAAGGGAGACTGTATGAGTTGCTTATAATGGGGATATTTTTCTAACATGACTATGATTTGCAGTGTATATACTGCCTTTCACAGAAACACCATCAGGCCCAGTGACCTCTGCTGCTTGTAACCCTTTCTTTCCTTGGACAATTTTGAACTCTACTACTTCTCCATCTCCTAAGCTTGGGATGTATTTTTCAGGGTTATTCTTTTTAATAGCAATTCTGTGAACGAATATGTCTTCCTGCTTGTCACATCTTGTTATAAAACCATAATTTTGTTCAACACTATACCATTTTACTATTCCTAAAACCTTAGCTACGATGATTTTTTCCTTTTTCTGAGTGGCTGCTGCTTTCTGTCTCGCTGCGTTTTTGCTTTCGCTCGCTCCGTGTTGGAACTGCTGGAGCTGCCAGGGCTGCCGGGGCCATCAGGGCTGCTCGTGCCTGCGTGCTCTTGCCGCGGGGTTTCGGCTTCCCGGGGTCGCATTTGGGGCCACGCGAACCAGACCGGGCCGTGCCGCTCAGCTCCCCACGTGCTGCCGCTGCTGCTGCCTGGAGCCGCGCCCACATCTCGGCCGGGCCTCCGAGTGATGGCCCCCCGTGCCTTGCAAACGGCGCCGTCCTGCGGCGTGCCTGGGCTTCATGCGGCTCCGCTCTGCTGCCATTGCCACCGGCCGCCGCCCACGGGCCGCCCCTCTCAGTCGGACGTTCATGGGGCTCGCTCCACCACGCGCTGTGCGGGGCCGGGCGGGCACCAACCAGTCACGCCGCTCCCGCCGCACCTCGCTCTGCTGCCAACACTACAGCTCGCCTCGCTCCGCCCGCGCGCGGGAACTGCCTCGCTGCTGCTCACAGCACACGAGGCACATATGGCCTGGGTCGCACGGTCCCTGAGGCACGCTTCCCTTCACCAAGACACAGCTGACATTGCTCAACAGTCTTGGTAAATAAATAATAGTCACAAAAATATTCTTCCATCGGCATATATTTTGACTGAGAAATTAACTGTGTCTAAACAGTCTTATAAAAGTCTTTGGTAAGAATCAAGTCCCAAGAAATGTAGAAAAAGTTCTTAAACAACCATGCCAGGAAGTGTTTCAGTTCCTTTTGAGCTTGAATTAAGCTAAAATTTACAAACCATTGTTCAAGAATCTTTTCAAGTTTAAGACAAATGTCCATATGCAGTTCGGAGAGACACGTGTTTTTCCACGGTTCCTCCGTAGTTTAGAGATAGAACAGCTAAACAAAAAGAAGAGAAATCCAGAGTTTACTCACAAATCACAGTCGCTGTTCCCAGTGATCGATGTCTTGCCAGCATTCTCCAACCATTTGTTGCAGTGGGAATTTCTGCAACACGTGTATCAGACAACGAGGCCCATGGAAAAGAATATATGGACCGATTCTTGGTAGATATTTTCAGAGGTGTTTATTTTTCCAGCTGCCTGGTCGGCGACTTGCCCAAGAACTGAACAATCACAGGACCAGAGGGTCCTTCCCAGGCAGGGGAACACAAAACAACCACTGGGGAACGAGGTTGACCAGGGATCAGGGAAACCCTGTTGGCCCTGCCTCTACCCCAGGGCCCCTCTCCCAGGATCACATGCCAGGGGGGAGGAACCCCAACATATATGGTGTGGTGCGGTGTGGTTCTCCATTTGCAAGGACAAGATGAGTCATAAATGCAACCTCATCCTGCACCAATAAATAAGACTTTTAAAATCCACAGAGGTGCTTACTGCCAGTCTGCCTTTGCGCTGTCAGCCAAAATAAAACAGGTCAAGCATTGCATTCACAAACAGACAAATGAAGAACAAACATGATATCCCATTCTGGACAAGCCATAAGTGGTGTAAACATCATGATTGCAGGAAGAAATCACTAAAATAAGCCTCACAGTCAAGCAATTAGATGTTGCTTCACAACTTTTTCAAGAGGGCATTAGGCTAGCTGCTTGTAGATGTTTAACCAGTGTGAAACTTATACACAGTAAAAAAGCAGGCCTGAAGGAATAATCAGATTCTGAATGACCCTCACAAGTACTAGAAGTACCATCCTGAGAGAAGAAGAAAAACCTTTTCTCTCTTGCAAACTTTTCTTCTCCACAAATAGTGTCCTTGAACTAACTGATTGAGGGCACGCTAGCCAGGTAACAAGAAGCACAGAGGTCTGGCTGCACTCTCTGTGTCTGCGGCTGCAAGGAAGAGAGCGAGCTCCTCACCTGAAGGAGCTTGTCCTGGGCTAGGCTGTCAGGGCGTGCAGGTGGAGGCAAAGAATGGAGAGGACTCTCTGTGTAGATTCCACAAACAGCTTTATTGCAGGCGAAGGACTAGGGACAAACCCCCAAATTTTTAAGAGGGTCCAGGGATTTTGTACCCAGGGCAGGAAAGGCGGGGATAAGGGATCCAGCCTATAGGGTAGTGTTAAGGAGGTGGGATTAACAAGGACATAACCAATGGGAATAACTCAGAGGAGGGATTACAGGAAATAGCCAATGGGGGGGTCTCGAGTATCAAAGAAGCTTCTAGAACTGATGCATATTTAACTAAGGGAAATTAGTATTTACAAACTTATACACAAAACAGGAAGGGGAGGACAAGAACCAATCAACATAGAACATGTAAATAACCACACCAAGGGGTGATGGGATCTCACCCTAACCAGAGGCACTCTTTAAACATTGGTGCCTAACCCACCAAACACTGGGTTCTAGTGTTTCATCTGGGGTCTGGGTGGCTGCAGCCACCTGCTCCACCACAACTGATGACAGGTACATACATCCAATCCAGAACAGAACAGGTCAACCACAAAAATGAGTAAACTGAATAAGTAAATTAAAGGTTAACCCAGTAGGGTAAGCACTATCTTGGAGTGAGTAGGTAGCATTTTTTTTATTCTTTTGTGTGCTATACCACAGAATACAATTTTATAGTCCACAAAAAAAAAAAAAAAAAAGAAAAAAAAGAAAAAGGAAGCTGCATCACATTTCTTAATAAAAGCATTCTCAGATGTCCTGACATACTCAGGGAAAACACACAATTTTTTTTTTGTGCACTCTCTTTCTGGAGAGTTAAAAAAAGAATTCATGGCAATGATGCTTTATGTAGGGAACAAGTAGATATTTGATGATGTGGGAACATGAGAAAAGGCAAAAGGACAGGAGCTTGTGTTGTCCCTTTGGTTACACATGGTGAGGATGAGCATACAATTGGAAAGAGGGAAAAAATATGTACATAAAATAAGTCATGCAAACACAGAGCTGATATGCTGGGGAAAGAAGAGAAAGAAGAGAAAAGAAAAAAAATTAGAAATATTACCTAGGGCAAAAAGCATGACGAAAACCAAAAAGTAAGGAAAGTTAAAAGGACAAGAAAAAAGAGAAAGAAGGGGAGCATGGTGGCTAAAGTGCTAGAATAAGCAAAACCAGGTATCTCCATTAGCTCAGACAATAGAGGTTTATACCTTGATTGCTGGAATGTTCATTCATCTCTGTGGACAATTCTCTTATATGGAATTGTGGTGTGACTATATTTGCACGTAATTTGAACAAAAAATATGCATGTCTGTAGGAGAAAAGAAAGCAAGAATAGAAGCTTCACTTACACCAATAAAAACCACAGGGATTGGGAACTATATGCAATTAAAAACTATACTAACAAACAAAAACAAAACAAGAAAAACCCTCAGTGAAAATACAGAGAGAGATACTCAACCTTGGAATTTATAAAGGTAAGCTGTTTCATATGGCATATGCTTTGACTTTTGTATTATAAGAAAACATACCAAACATCAGACATTATCTGGCTACTGCTGTACATGCATATTTATTTTAAACTATCTCTGCAAAGCTATTTTATCTTCAGCTTTCTTTTCTACAGCAGGAACATCATCAGTTATTTCCTAGTGGATAAAGACACATGAGCAGTCACAAGTAACATGCAGACATATAAATGATCTGACAATATGCTTAACTCAGGCTTAAAAAATTTCAGATCCTCCTAAGAAGCAGCCTGGTTGCCAGTTTGGACAATGCGAGTAATGTGAGGGTTAAGAAATGGATTTTAAAATGACAAGTACTCAAACACTACTGAATTATAAAAAAAAGATTCTGGGCAGTATTGACATGACACAAACACAAGCACTGTCAAACATGACAATAAATCACTTGTCACAGGGAAAGAGCAAGAAATGTTTAATGCAAGCAGATGCTTCTGTGAAGGATATGCAGCACTGATCTTCTTCAATACAGTGAATATGAAACAACATGAAGTTTGCTGTCATCAAGAAAGAGAACACATATCCTGCAACTCTGAATGAAGCAATTAGACCATCTATTGCACACGCATTTATGGATAGCAGCTCTCTACAAATACTGGCAGGACTAGTGCTGTCTTTAGAATCACAGATCTTCTTCTATTTTTTTTTCACAGATTATGCAAGCAGGATTTCATTTAAAATGTGAACACTGATTTTTGCCTTTTTTTTTTCTTAATTTTTAAAATGGCACATTAGAACCACAGACAATAAATAAGATAATTTAAAATGACAGAAATGTCAGGAAACAAGAGAAAATTCTTTTAAATGGTTCAATATTATCCCCTTTGATACACACAATTTCTTGAGCTGTGAAAATATTTCAACTATTTCTCTCCTCCTATTCTGTCACTTCACTTTACCTCATACTCATTTACAGTGTTGCTGGATAGTAGTTCAAAAAATTATTCAAACCAGAAAACAAGCCTGAAATTTTCAGGCTAAATTAAAAAAGCCATTTGTCTGCATTACAAAAAAAAACAACCAACCAACCAAAAAAACCAAAAAACAAACAAAAAACCAAAAAAAAAAAAAAAAAAAAAACAACAAAAAAACCAACAAAAAAAAAAACCAAAAAAACAAAACCCGGAGATACCAAGCAGGATTCACTTAGTTTAACTCTTTGTGGTTTTGACCTTAAATAATCGGTACTTTCCATCCATCTGAGGTACCAAGATGCTGAGGAAGCCTACAGAAGAATAACCCAAGACTGATTTTATCAGCTACCTAGTAGGGTGTGTTACAGAGGCAGACAACAGGCAAAATCTGCATTATCCAAGGGCAAAACAAGGGAAAATTTTCCACAGAAACAGCAAGTAAGTGCAGGGACACATTGCTCAGAGAGGTTGTGGAACCTCCATTCTTGGACGCTTTTCAAAATTCTGTTATATAAGGTCAGGAATAACATTCTACAACTTGAGAGTTATCCCTGCTTTGCATTGGCTAGATGGCACCCACAGATGTTCCACCTAAATGAAATCATATTGTGATACCAAACAAATCCTAAAAACAGAATAGGCTACTAACTCACATAAAAATATTGGGGTTTTCTCCATGTGTTTGTACAATATATAAGCGTGAAGCTTCCTGAATCTTAACTTTGAAACTAAAGAGACAAACATTAGTAAAATAATCAAAAGAGTTCACTTGTAATTCTGCTTTTAAAAAAATCCTGGATTATCCACATGTCCAGACATTAATAATTAGAAAATGAATGACTCATGAGACTGGATGTTCTGCATCATCATTTAATTCTTCAAATTTAGCTTAATTCAGTGGTAATTCATAGATTCTTTCCATGAGATGGCTGCTTAGCAGCCTGAAGAAAAATGAATTAGCCGCACAGTTACCACACATCCAGGCCAAATAAATACACTTTCCTTGGTACATTCAGCGCTCACTCCTAAATCTCAATGAACTCCTAAATCTCAAAAGAGTATCTCAATGATACTCTGATTTAGAGATTGCAATTTCAGACCTTTATTTATTTGCACAAGGAAGACAGACAAAAATTTAAACCTTTCCTGCATTTGGTTATGTGTTTTCAGTGAACAGAGAGAATTCCAGTGAACAGTATTCCAGCCTTTGGGAATACTGATCTATTCAGAAGCACTAGATTCATATATTAAAAGACAGTATAAGGGTTTTCCACACTGGGTACGTATGCAGAGTTGTGAAAATCAAAGAAAATTAAGTGTAGTAGAAGAGTAAAATATCTCTTGAAACATGTATTGTGAACTGCCTACACAGATTTATTCAGTAAAAAAGATTTAGTAATGCAAAAATCACCACATTCTCTTAAAAAATTAGATATAAGCAGTCTTCTCAGTTAAATGAATATAAACTCAGAATAACCCTAGTCAATGGTTATACCAGATGATATAACCTTGTGTAACCTTGATGTAAGAACATAATCTGCCCCCTTGTCAAAATCAGGTATTCATAAATCCAAACTTCATAATTATTTTTCTAAATCTAACAGAAATTTAAGACACACCCATAAATACTGATTTTTTTTAAGTTTTGGCATATATTTCCAAGAAAGCATAAGGTAGACAAAGTAAGTTATAAGTGATTGTAACTTCAGGTGCTTAACTTCAGGGTTATTTTATACAGTTATAGATGAAGCACAACTTCATTAAAAAATCCCAGTTGTTTACATCTATTGATTGTATGGAAAAAAACCCAGAGCAAAACAAACCACCTTTTGATAAAAGGTGTAATACAACATTCACAAACCCAGCTGAATTTGCAGCATTGTCAGTCTGGAAATTAACCTCATTTAGTATATAATGTAAACATTCTAGCTACAGAAAAACCAGACAGAATAAAACTCCAGATTGTGTGTTTCACAGTGATTTTATGATAGAAACCTGCAGTATTGTGTTACTGCTGGAGCTGAAATAGTAGAATTCTATGACACACCTCAAGTTTAAATTATTTTCTGGAGTTGGCCAGGACCAAACACCAAGCAGCTCTACAAGACTAAATCTCCTATCAGAGTAGGAATTAGATACATTTATCAGAGCAAACATTTTTTTGCAGAGATCACATTGTGAAAGTTCATTCCACCTTTGGAGAAGTCATCATTTTCAGTGATATTCACCTTTTAGCTATGTGGATTCTCTCCCAAACCTAGGGAAGCACCCAAAAGAGAATTACTTTTTAGGTTGCAACCACTGTACATCAAATCAGTCACCTTTCAGTGAATTACAATGAGTGTACCAGCTATTGAATCAAAGTTATCACCTCATAAATCATACCAGGATCAAGTTCATGTTAGAAACACTGCATGGTTGAGTAGTTATTTCCCTCAGTAAATTAAAATCCCAATTTCCTACAGCAGCTAACATTTACAAAAGCAATTATACTCGAGACTGGCGTGGTATAGCTCATTAGGAAAAATCCCAATATGGTAGTCTTTTAAGCAATTATTATAATTTTTTTTTTAAAGGGGAAGACACAAGCACTGAAGACAGAACACACTGGAGACATAAAGCACTGGGTTTTTCACTTGTCCAATGTAATACTAATTCTAACATGGTCACCACGCCTTACAGAGCAAACCTTAAGTAAAAATTACTGCAGTCATACCTGGAACATCCTTTTGCTTGATGTGGTTTACCCTAAAATAAAAAGATTAGCAGAAATTTACTGATTCTTTGAAAAAAAAATAGACTTAATATTAAAAATAATAATTTAGTATGATATAATGAAGTTGCTCCACCACACACAAGTAACCTTGTGCAATCAGATGGCCTATAAAGTCTTTGTAACATCTTTATAACACTTCATGGTGTTTTCACAGATGGACAATATAAAATATATCATTTGATTTATAATTGTATAATTTGTGATATTTATATTTTCAAGGTAATATGATTTTTCAGTTAATCAAAAGAATCTAAAGCAGTCAAAATATCCCACTTTTGGGAGAGTGTCTTATTGAGAATGTTATTCTTCCTTGGCTTGAAATTTTAAATTTATTATCTTTTTACTTTACATTGTGACTTGCAACATAAAATTAAACTGGCTTACTTCAACATATTTTACAAAAAAACCCCCTTGTTTCAAAATTAAATGTTTATTGTTTCCAAATCAGAAAAAACCCAAATGTTTAGAATGTACCGTATTTTGAGGAAAAACCTCCAACCTCTTTTTCCTGTGTTACTATTCCAGAAAAATCCATTCAAAAACAACAGAGTAGTTGTCAATTACTTCCTGCACCGCTGTTAAAATATTGTACTTTCAAAGGAAAAAAAGTGAACATTTCAGAGTGATAATTCAAGTGACAGAGAATTGATGTGATTTTAAAAAATGGAATTTTTTAGACAAATTTCAGCTGTAGAGGTAAATAAAAACACAGCAGGAAATATTGATGCATGTCTTTTGGATGGAATCATGGGGGAAGGGATAAATTTCAGGTAGAACATCCCATTATTTAAAATGGGATTTATAATAAACTGAATTATGAAGTTGCTCAGAAATATTTAGTAAACTGCTTCCTCTAACATTGATGTGATATCTGTGACAGTGAGAAATGAAGAAGACTTCATGTAAATAACTGTCATCTACCTTCCAATTATTCATACAGATAGTTTTAAAAGTAAAAGCATAGAACTTTATAACTGTTCAGACCATAGTGAGGATGTAATTCCATGTTTTCCCAGACTTCTAAACCTACAATTTGAGAATATTTCCTTAAGTTGTAACTTTCACATCCTCTGTTGAACTAGCAGCATATACTTCTGTTCAAATCCCATGTAAGTATGATAGAAATGGTATTCAATCTTACAGATTAAAAAAGTCACTGATATGTGATTTCCAGGACCAAGCTGAAGTCTGTAGTAGTAGGCTGTACTATCTCTGTTGAGATGTTAAAATTAAAATCTTTCAAACCCTTACTAGAGATTTTTCTGGTGGAATCAAGATAGGTCATGGGAAAATGCTAATAAAAGGTTCTAGTAAACCCTAAAAAGTAGTGTTTAAATGCCATATAATAACAAAATCATAGAATCATTTAGTTTGGAAAAGACCTCCAAGATCCTCAAGTCCAGCAATTAATCCAGCACTGCCACATCCATCACTAAGCCATGTCCCTGAATACCATATTTACATGACTTTTCAACAGTTCCAGGAATGGTGACCCAATCACTTCCATGGGCAACCTCTTCCAGTGCTTGGCAACCCATTCAGTGAAAAAATTTTCCCTGATACCCATCTAAACCTCCCCTGGTGCAGCCTGAGGCTGTTTCCTCTTGTCCTGTCACTAGTTGCCTGGGAGAAGAGCCTGATGTCACCTCACTACAGCCACCTCTCAGGGAGCAGTAGAGAGAAAGAAGGTCCCTCCTGAACCTGCTTTCTTCCGGGATAAACAGCCACAGCTCCCTCAGCTGCTCCTCATCAGAGTTGTGCTCCAGACCCTGCCCCAGCTTTGTTCCCTTCTCTGGACATGCTCCAGCCCCTCAAAGTCCTTCCTGAATTGAGGGGCCCAGAACTGGACACAGCACTCAGAGTGTGACCTCAGCAGTGCCCAGCACAGGGGGACGGTCACTGCCCTGCTCCTGCTGCCCCACTATTGCTGACACAGGCCAGGTGCCCTTGGCCTCTTGGCCACCGGGGCACAGCTGGCTCGTATTCAGCTGCTTTCTTCCTGAACCCCCAGGATTCTGTCGGCGATTGAATCTCGGACCCAGACGGGCAGGGAACCTGAATCATTTATTCAAACGAGTGAGTTGGTTTTGTACACTTTTCCAAGGCACAATATCTCCTTATATGGCATGACCTATCCCATGTTGCTACATCAGCAATGCACTTCCTAGGGCTGTGCTGTGTGACGCCTCCTCCCCCCAGGGCCCGCTGGAGACAAGCCTCTCTGTGCTGCCATGTGCTTCTTTGTGCTGCCATGGGCCTCTGCAGGCAGGTTTTACAGCTCACAACCCAATTCTCTCTTTTAATTCCCCATAATTCCCCCTTTTCTGTTTTGTACAAATAAGAATTATGTCACTGATTGAACAGATAGAACTTGGAGAAACAACATAAAGTTGTCTAAATCTTTTACCATCACTCAGAGTCTGCAACTGCTGGAAGGTCCTGTTTCACAGTGAGGACTTAGAAAGACTTTCCCAGGCAAGACTTTTAAGTTTACTTTGAAAGAGGGTCCAGCTTTTTTAAGATCAAATTAGCAAGTCAAAATGATTTGATTACACTTTTAGAGCAGAAACACTTGGGCCTGTTGATATAAATCCCTAGTCAGCCAGGGCTAGGGCTTGACCAGAGCCTTAAGCCTTGACTGAGAAAGTTTCTCTAAAATACTTACAAAATTGTTTAAAAACTTTATTAACATCTTGTGATTATTTTGAATGTGATTGAAAAATTAAGAACATGTAAACTTTTTTACAGTCCTTTCACGGGGGGCAAACCCGATCCCTGTGCTCCCCTTTTTCTGTTCTAACAATATGTAACAAACATCTTTCAACTTGCCGTAACATGCAGTTTTCTATGAACAGTAAAATGATACATCTAATACAACAAGTGCGCACCTAAGAATAAGTAAGGTAATACCATTAACTGCTTAAATACTTCACCATTTCACAGAACATATATAAATCTAGGCCTTGGAAAATTACAGTTCTATTAACATGAAGTTTCTAAGAGGTTTTAAAACATAACGAGCTTAATTCTTGCTTAAAAAAATAGCTTACAAATTATAATTATTATCTATCACAGAAAGCAATCAAAACAATGCAGGCTATTACAAGGGGGTGTGGTAAACAAAGCCGTCTTTGAGATTTTATGGACTAGCTGCAGGGACGACATACTTAGCTTGCAGCTATTCTCGCACAAGCTGGGGCAAAATGCTGCATCCCCTCCTCCCACCCCCAAGGGAGGGGCAGGAGGCGGGAGCTTGGCTGTAGCAGCAGGCCCGGCGGCCGCGCAGGCGTGTGGGCCCGGTGGCTGGCAGCGGTCTGCTGGCCTGTCTCCTCACTTCTCACATGCAGAGAGCCGCTCACAGTCCCCGCCATGCGCTGGGCGGAGGTGCGGCCTCATCAGCCTCCAGCACCGCCAATCTCGCCCGTCTGCAGCGTGGGGGCGGCCGCCGGGCACAGCCGCAGTGCGGCTTTGCCACGCGCTCGCCAGCACGTGCTCGCCAGCGTGTGCTCGCCAGCACGTGCTCGCCAGCACGTGCTCGCCTGCGTGTGCTCGCCAGCGTGTGCTCGCCAGCACGTGCTCGCCACCACGTGCTCGCCACCACGTGCTCGCCGACACAGCACAGCTCTGCCACATGCTCGCCACTGCTTTCTGGCTTCACCGTGTGCTTGCCCGGGTGTGCTCCCTGGCGCCGCGCCCTCACCGCCATGGCACAGCTTTGCCATGTGCTTGCCAGTGCGGCTGCTCACCGGTCCCGCGCCCTCGCAGTGCTGCATGCTCTCCTCTCGCCGCGTCTGCTGCTGCCGCCGCTGTACTCTTGCAGAAAGCAAATGGAGAGGGAATGTGCTCCCCGCTGGCTCCAGCCACTTGCCGCGACCTGGCTCCAGCTGATGCCGCATGGCGCGGGGTGGCATGAGTTTTTTTACAGTACTGACTGGCTTCCCTCCGGGGTCAAATGGGTCTTCTGGTTCTCCTCCCACAGTCCTGACAGACTTACAGTTCGCTGGTGGCTCAGAAGGGCTTGGCACAGCTGCCACAGTGGCCCAAGTGTCTTTCTTTATCTGGTCTCTGGGTGCTGCATGCTCTATGAGCGCTTTGCACACTGTCGTCCACGGACACAAAAGCTTTGTCAGCCTCGGTCCCACAACGCGTCCCCTAACGCGTCCCATGTCTGAGGATCAAAGACATTATCTAAAGTTGAATCACAGTTCTTTGCCCAGAGCAAGAGTCTGTTCAAATCTGAAGACTCAACTTTCCTGCCATGTTTCTTTAAAATCTGTTTTAATGTCTCTGGGATGTCCTGTTCTTGGGATACTCCATCCCCTCCGTCCCCCGTGGCTCACCTACAACTTGTAGGGATTATCGCTGGCTAGCGTTCCTGCTTCTTGCAGCAGCACTTCAAGTCCCACGGGGCTCACTGACAGATGCACAGATAGGCGTATAATAAATTCCTCACACAGGGACACCATTTTGATTGAATAATGGACCCAGACCGGCAGGGAATCTGAATTGTTTATTCAAAGGAATGAGCTGGTTTTATACACTTTTCTAAGGCACAGTATTTCCTAAAGTTCTCACTGTTGCTACATCAACAACACACTTTCCAAATGTCCTTCTGTGGGGTGATCACTCGCTGTTCACCCGTCCGTCAGCTCCCGGCAGGCTCTGCTGTGTGACACCTCCTCCCCCAAGGGTCCGGTGGAGACAAACCTCTGTGTGCCGCCGTGTGCTCCTTTGTGCTGCCATGGGCTTCTGCAGGCAGGTTTTACAGCTCACAACCCAATTCTCTCTTTTAATTCCCTGTACTTTTCTGCTGGGCAGCTTTCCAGCCTCTGAAAAGACATATAACTCTATAACTACACAATAGTACATAATATATTTCTATATATTACATTCATGTTGTGTATAATAGAACATATAATTCATATATAGATCTATATTATATACTTACATTACATGCTTTATTAAAATATCTCAACATGAAAGACTAGCAATTCAAAGGAGTCCATAATGCAAGCCATGAAAACACATGATTCTATGAAATGTTTCATATATCTGATACCAGAATATAATCACTTGTCCTTAGAAACTAGTGCTAAATAATCATTCTACAATATCTGTTTCCTTATAGTTGTTGGGAGGTGAAACATCCTTTGAGTTTTATAAAATCTGTCTTCAGGTAATGTTAAGCCTGACGTCTCTGAAGTAGTAGTAGACTGGTAGTCTGAGGGAGCTCAGGGATTTTCAAAGGATGGATTTATTGAAGCCAACTGCATATGCAAGGAAAACAGACCATATGATTTATTGTAAGCCCATTTGTTTGATAAATTTTCCTATTTCTTTGCAAATTGGCTCCTAACAAATGACAAGATTCTCAAGCATCCATTATGGAAAATTATTGGTGAGCATGGTGAGTTAATAGTTTCTGGTTAGTACATTTTTTAAAGCACTTAATTTGTACTGTTTTGCTCATGACTAGTGCAGACATTATAGTGTGTGCTTTCTAATGGAACAACTTATGTGAAGGATACAGGATGCTTTGTTCACTAAATAGCAAGTAGCAGGAAACCAGCTGCCTATACCTAGATAAGAGCCAGAGACAAATATGTGCTTGCCTAATCCCTATCTGTACTTGCTTAATCAGCTTTTAGTTCCAGGACCTTGAGCATAATGACCATACAAGGAGAGGTCAACCAAAAGACACCGGAGGATGACTACTAACCTTCATTCTGCGACCACCAGGAGGAAAAAGACCCCCTAGCAACAAGTCACACATGCGCAGAATACCATAGAAGAGGCACTTCAACTGGAAAAGAGACTGTATAAGAAGGAACTGGAACTGGCAGAAAGTGCGGCAGTTGGTGGGGCAGAGACTCCCCTGCCGCCCAGCGCTGTAATTGCTTTTGCCTTGCTTGCTTGCTGCTAATAAATAAAATTGTAATTAGCAGATTGAGTCTCGGAATTTATTACAACTTATATCAGTAATCATTACTGCTGTAAACTTTTAGTTGCTCACCTGTTTTAGTCAACGTACAGGTGCTACTTTTGCAGACTGAAATCAGTTTTTTTGTAATATTCGGCTTCATTTTTAAGGTTTCCTTAAATATTTGTGGCGGTGAAACTGTGGTGCTTTTGAAAAATTCAGAAAAGAAAACTAAAAAAAACCAACCAACCAACTAACCAAAGAAAAAGACCAAAAAACCTAAAAAAAATTTCTTTTACATCCAAAATTGCTTAACTGAAAACTAGTATTTATCAAATACTGATCAGCAATTTTACAGCATGTACCACTTTTCACATGCAAAATTGGAAACAAAAAGCCTGTTCTCCTCAAACTGGGAATCTTTATCTGAGAAAGTGCAGCCTACATCTCAAAAAATAAATTTGCATACATATATATTTTTGCCTCTACAGAAGTAAATAAACATTAACATAAATTATTTCAAAGGTATACAAGTATATTGAAAAATTACAGTTAAATTAACATAGAAAATTATGTCCATATTACTCTCAAGCTTCTAAGGAAAACATGAAAATATTCTTATTTATTAAGAATGGAGCAAAATGTTTCAAATAACTCTATTTACCACTAATGCGTTATTCGCTTTTTATTAAACCATTTTAGGGGGAAAAAAGTTTAACTTTTTGGGGGATAATCGAAAACAAAATTTTTTTGAAAGAATAGTTTCTCAGTACAGTTCTTTTCATATTTTCCTAAAATTTCTTGCATGATGACTACAACTCTTTAATTTAGATAAGTTATTTTATTTACAAGTCGTTGTGGTTTTAATTAAACTGCTGCATGGATGGCTTGTATCTCTCATTGGTTCTCAAAACTGAATGCAAAAACAAATAGACTAGGTACAGAATTTTCTATTATTATGTTTATTTTTCCCTCACAGGTCCTCAAAGAAAATTTATATTTCAAAATTACTTCTTTTTGGAAGCTTGTAATGCAAGCTTCTGATACACCAAACACTTAACTTCATTTCAAGATGAAAACAAATGTTGACCTATCAGAACTTCAGGAGCATCAAATGTTCAAATTTACAGTCAGCTTGCATCAAAAAGATCCACAGCACAAGGACAGACACTGCATTGCAAATACGTGAGAGCATGTAAATAGATATAGCAAAGCTAAGGTTAGAATGTTTACAGAATCCTATTTTAAGTGATACACTAAGTAAATCTGAACAAACCTAATAAAAGAGATGCAGTGCAAAGCATGAAATTGTGCTTGAGCACAGAAGGATCAGGGCCTTTGTGCTTCACATCATTAAAAGCTCCAACAAACCTTGTTAGGGCTCTGTATACTTTTGGATAATTTAGAAGAATGTTTCTGTTCATAATTCAGAATCTCTGAGACCCTTCTGATTAATAATTAATTATAACTGCTACTGAATTTCATTATTTTTATTTTGCATGCCAATACAATAACAGTGCATTACATACCCAAGAACACCATTTCAATTTTCATCTTTTCATGAAAATATTGCTGGATTTTAAGGACATAGCAAACAAAACCC
This sequence comes from Corvus moneduloides, assembly GCF_009650955.1. Classification (NCBI taxonomy): domain Eukaryota; kingdom Metazoa; phylum Chordata; class Aves; order Passeriformes; family Corvidae; genus Corvus; species Corvus moneduloides. The sequence goes on from NC_045511.1 coordinate 69,709,561, forward strand.
ATTTATAATTGCTTTAGTTTTGACAAGTTTAACCACTGAAATGGAAAGATTTTAAGCAGATTGTCTGCCTTCAGTCAAACAGTCTGAAAAAATTCAGATACACATTTGCTAAGAATGAAGTTAGCAACTAGGGTAGAGAGGACAGAAGAGGGAGAGACATGCCAGAAAAACGTGGTGGAACAAACTAAGCAGAAATACAATGAAAAATGGCAGCAGAGGGGTCAGCAAGGAAGACTGGTGGGAGATGTGGGGTGGGAAGGAAAAAAAAAAAAAAAAATACAAGGTTGGAGAAAGATATTGAGACTGGAAGAGATGTTAGTGAAGTTCTGCCTTGTGAAGACCCATGTGGAGAAAGGATGAAGGAGGAGAACAACTGAAGTGCATACACAATTTGCAAAGGCAGCCTTTATTTTTAAAAGTAAACACAGTTTCTGAGCATTCACAACTGGAAGTGTTCAGCATTTATTCTGCCATAAACTGCACACAGACTAGAGTCAGGACCTTTGTGGAGGATTTTCACTGAAAATTAACTCTTCTGACTGCACAAGTGTTAGTCAGGCTCTTACTTATCATTTGGATGGTGGCACCCTGTGCTTTAATAATTCTGTCATTCTGTGGAGATGCAGACTCTGTATGGATGGGAGTTTATTCAGTAGTAAATGACCAGTGTTTATGACTGGCTACATCACATGCAGAAGTTTGTTGACAAAAGATTTGTATGAGATGAAACTTTATCTCTTTTCCTTCCTCAACAGCCATTAAGTCACCAGCACTCCTTGAGACCTCAAATCTTTGCACAGCAGGATAAACACAGCCTAAGGTTACTGGCATTTGCTTCATTCATTATATATCTCTCCTAAAACTGGAAAATGGCTTCAGATTCCTGTAGCGCTACTATATTTTCCTATAGCATTCCTACAGGGTCGTCGAGTCTGCCTCCCCACAAACCAGGAAATGTTTCCTTAACAACAATTAGATTGGCACATTAGACTCATGTCTTAATTGATTTGCAAAAGGCAGTATGGCAAAAACCCCTCAACCATACTGCAAATAGCAAATATGTTATCAGTCAAGTGATGATATTGTACAGTCTAGCAAAGCCACTGAGCTGCAGCTACCAAAAAAATTTGTAGAAAAATATACATTGCTCTTTCATGCTGGTTTTAGTCTTCTAGCATACAGTGTATTTCTTAATTTCTTAATTATTTCTTAATTTCTTAACTTGATTGCAAATTAAGCAGGCCCTCCAGGCAGAATTAGTTCACGTGCAATGTGACGTCACTGTGAAAGCCAACTGAAATGCTTTGTGATCTGTATGCCCTCTGACTTCAATCTTTCAACACTCAGCACTTCACTATGAACAGCCAAACCACAAGTTTTTATCTTTTCCAGACAAGCACCTCACTTTAGCTACCAGTTTAGTCACAATCAGATCTCAGCAGAGATAGTCAGGCTTCCTGTTTTCCAAATATGTATATGTAGTGTGCCATTTCAAGTCCAAGTCTTCATAAAACTACTTGGCCTCAGCCTATACAGCCTTGTTTTGCTCTGTCATTCCTGAAAACTCTGGGCATTCAGCCCCACAAAAAGCCCAGCTGGCCACTCTTTGGTAGCAGTTACACAAGGAAGAAAACTGCGCCGTTACCTTGAGTGCAGGCTTTTGTTTGTTCAATTATTAACTAAACAGGCTGGTACAAATTTTAATAAAGACTGAAGTGATTAAAGTGTAAGAAAATTGGTATTTGCAATGACAAGATCAAATGACAATATGGATTGCAATAATAAATTAACAAAATTAGTAGCTAACCTTATCGAAGAGCAGTTCCTCATCTAACTACAAGAATATTGCCGTTTTTCCAGACTGACCTCAAATTAATGTTTAAAGGAGTGAATTTGCATAATACATTACACAGCACATACACAGAGTTACTAACAGCTTGTTGAAACCGTCATGTTTTCTCACTTAGGCAGAAGCAGAACAGCAGCTGCCTGCATAGTAAACTCCCTGCTTGGTACTCTGTTACTGCAGCTGCATGTAGGGAACTGATTTAGCTTCCTCTGAAAGGCAGAGGTAGGGGTGACCTGTTGATTAATTCTGCTCATTTCGAGGTATATTTGTTTCAGTAAATGTGTATAAGCAATGACATTTGTGCACTTGATCTATTAGATGATAACAGTACTGTAACATCCATCTCATTTTATGTTATTACTGAGATGCAATAGACTGTTGTGTTGCTTTTGGCTGGAATAGAGTTAATTTTCCTCACAGTTGCTAGCATGGGGCCATGTTTTGGATTTGTGCTGGAAGAAGTGTTGATAGAGCAGGCATGTTTTAATTATTGTTGCGCAGGACTTGCATTGAACCAAGGCCTTTCCTGCCTCTCACCCCACCACAACAGTGAGCAGGTTGGGCATGCACAAGGATTTAGGAGAGAACACTAAAGGATTTAGACAGGATTTAGACAGGAAGGCTGATCCCAATGGACTAAAGCAATACCTCATACCATATGGCATGAGTGTTTAAAGCTGGGGGAGAAGGAAGAGCAAGACATACAGAGTGGTGGCAACTCTCTTCTCAAGTCATAGTTAGGTCTGATGGAGGCCAGATTTCCTGGATGGCTGAACGCCTGCCTGCCCGTGGGATGGGATGAAAGAATTCCTTCTTTTGGTTTGCTTGCATGTGTGGCTTTTGCTTTACCTGTTAAACAGTCTGTATTTCAATTCATGACATCTGCTTTTTTTCCCTAATTTTCTCCCCATCCCTCTGGTGGCAGGTGTGAGTGAGCAGCTGTGTGGTGCTTAGTTGGCAGCTGGGGTTAAAAAAAATCAACTGTATTCTGCAACAGGAAATACAGAAATGTTCTTCACCATCTCAAAACTTGTGATGTATTGTTTTTTATACCTTCCTGGGTATTTTTTAGCATCATGTTTTCTTCATTTTCCTTGAATACTGTTGGCAATTCCTTCTTTCCTCTTAAAATTTGTTCTTTTTTGACGCAGTGTTCAATGTTGTGAACAGGGCCATGCTGCAGACACAGAGTGGCTATAAGGGCAGCATCCATAGATCCTCATTTGCCCATCACGTAGGGACCTGGTACTTCAGAGCTGTGCTAAGAATTAAAGAAATTAAAGAGGAAAGCACTTTAGATTACAACTTTCTGCACAGTGTTAATGCTACAAGGAATATAAAATAAGAAAGGTTTTAAACATACAATCTTATACCATCTTTTTCACAGGGATCCCTGATTTATTCACAGCACAGAATGGATAGTACTTTTTTCAAAAGCAGCTGCTTAAATTTTTTTTCGTCATTGTTTTCATGTACTTATATTATTCAAGCCCTGCTCTGAAGACAGAATTTCTAATTTCCTTTTGGGCTCCTTTAGAGCAATAATCACTAAATACCTAAATTTTTGGAGTGAGTGAATTTATTTATTTTCGAGAGGTCTTTATACAGTGAAAGCCTGGTTAATTTTATTTAGCAGACAAACCAGTATCTCAACTCTGCTGGTGTTTAGGTAGCCCATCTTGGTGCTGCAATCCCCCAGTCACCCACATGCACAGTCTAGCTCATGGCCGCCCATTCCTGCCTTCTGTCTACTTCTCTTTCTGGTTCAAGTGTTCACACAGGGATTGTTCCTTAGCACATGCAAGTGGCTGTGAAGAATCTGAGTGTAGCAGATCTAAAGGCTTTTCCAGCAAAGATCTGAAAACAAACGGCAGTTTGCCATAAACTACTGAAAATATGCTTTCTTCTGTCAGAAAACCAACACATTCAGAACACAATGCCAAAACCATTGCTCTTGCACAGGTTTCTCGTGGGTATGGTAAAGCAAATTTCTCAAAGCTGCAGCATTAAGTTACTTTGGAGCTAGAGGCACTTAAAATTGACTTTCTAATAACCAGAAGGGTATGAAATAATCTATGAAGCAGTTTTTTAATGTATATCAAAACAGCAAAAGAAAAGGCCATTTGCAGGCAGGCCGGCCATATCCTGGCACTCTGTCATCCTCCCTAAGATTTAAATTTTGAGAGTTTTTCTTATTCAAGACTGGAAAAAATGAACCAGGAAATCTGAGTTTGTGGTAAGAATTTATTCGTAATTTGTGAGAAAGCAGCTGCGCTCTCTTTCATACCATTAAGCCACAACTAGATCCTGCAGTGTTCAGTGAGAAGAGGTCAGATTTCAATTGTCTTTAGAGACTTAGATAATGTCTTATCTTATTACTGCTTTAATTTTTGTCTGGGGAGTGCAGAATGCTGAAATATTCCCATAGATATAACCCAGTCAACATTTCAGTCTTTGGATTTTTCCATAAACGTCTCACAGGCCCACAAGACAGATCCAACTTAAACCCTGCTACCGGTCCCATTAGCACATCCCTGTGTAATGTAAAGGCTAAAGAGCTTTTTAATTACTATTTCTTTTCCTAAAAAGAGATAGTTGTAAAAGACTTGATATGATGAGAGTTGAGTTCCCCTGCACTAAAACCAGTTCCTTAAGAGCCTCCATGGCTTGAACTTTTCACATAGGAAATTTTCATTAAATGAATACAGACAAGAGAGTCACTGTAACATAAGTGCCCACTGTACTGGACGATTAAGGAGTGTTCATGTATCATGTGGCTTTTGAAACTGAGGAGGGACATGGCTTCATTGTGATGAGATTATTTTGAGTTCTTCAAGGTTCTTGCTGCCCCTCCTCACTTGGCACTGCTCACAAATGTAATAATTATGCTTTCACTTCCATCATCTATATCAAAATGTGTCGGCGCCTTATTATCCAAGAGATGGGACAGTCACAGTTGTCGCGATTTATTACTTGAAAAATCAACAAGGCATCAGTCTCAGAGGCCATGATTTAGTAACAAGTCACCATAGCTGCAGATAGTCACAGGTTTCCGAGTTACATGGCAATTTATAACTTTTTGGTCCAATAAGCAATTAACAAGATACTTTGTTTTGACTTTATAACCTATCAGCTTTGGTACTTTTTACTGCATTTTGTCTTCCTAGCTCATGTACGCACATATACTTCTATTATAACACCTAAATTCTTAACTTAAACTATAAAATCACATAACTATACTTAAGAACCTCACCATATCACCCAATGCATATTCTTACTTATAACTATAGAAACCTAGGTTTATAATTTTTCTGCTTAAAGTCTGTATACCTTTCCTGTTACATCAACCCAAGCTCTTTCCAGGGCTGTAAATCAAACATATTAATGCCTGTGGAAGTTTCTGCTCCTCTGTTTCCCACAAAAATGAAAATATTAACTAGTACATCAGCCAGGACATTCCCTGGCAGAATCCTACTCACTACATCCTTTCATTTAGACTATGAAATATTAAATAATTTTGGCAATCTTCTTGGCCAATCAGGAAATCCCACCTTTCAAACAAAGGACTGTCAATAATTTGACCATATGTTTACTAGAGGCATTACTTATGTTCTACTTCTTGTAACTCTTGATACAATATAACTTCCATCATTATAGCAGTTATAAAGAAGTTCTGGATGTTAGGGACCAGGGAAGTTACATCTGACTGATGCACAGAGACAACAGGAGCCAGAAATGGTTGTTGTGTGCTATCCTGAGCCGGGCTGTTTTTCCAGGGTGGAAATCAATACTGTGGAGTAGGATTCCTCTGTTGCAAACTGGTGACTAATCTGCCAGTCTGACTAGAAAAGTGGGCAGCACTGATCTGCAGCAAAAGCACTGAGCAGCTTGTGGCTTTTCCATATTCACATACTTTAAATTCATACTTTCCTAAAAGCACAGCTGCCAGAATGCTGAGTAACTCCTACTGATGCTCACTGTAGCAGCAAGTCCCAAAGCTAATTCTCAAGGTAGTAACATCATTCTTGGCAGAGTGGAGCTGCAGTTCCTGGGTGTGCTCAGGATCATCTGGGAAGGTGGAATGCATGTCCATCCACTTCCCCCTGTTATGTACACTGTTCCTTCTCCAAATTAGTATAACAGTAATCAATCTGTATTAGTAAGCATATTTCCATAAAGATTTATTTCCATAGGTATTTACTACCACAGAGGAGAACAATGGCACTAAGGTTCTGGTTTTTATTTTAAATTATATCAAAAAATATTGAAGGGTTTGTTCAGCTAAAGGAAGGAGACTATACAGATAGCCAAGTTGAGCTAAACCTGTCAAAAGAAATTAAAACACTGATTCCCCCACTCACTCCATTCCTACAATTAAAAAGAATAGAAGCAAAAGGGAGAGAGAGAAGAGAATGCAAGGACAGGTATGAAGTTTATTAAGCTTTGAAGATTTTCAGGGTCAGTGGCTTCAGAGCAGAATGTAGTGTCGCTGCCTGAAACTGATGCTAGAAATAATGGAAGTCAGACAAAAAAGATAATATTCTTTCTGAGTTTGTTACTATTAGTAAAAAGGTTAAAGTTCTATTCATAGGACATTACCAGAAAAACATAAGGGTGTAAAGTAGGTATGATTCCAAAAGAGAGTATTTTGCCTGAGTTTGAGACATATAATAAGTTTTAATGCATAAACAGAAGAACAAATAAATTATGTAGGGTTTTGGTTTGGGTTTTTTTTCCACTAGAGAGCAGGACATTTTTTTATTTCAGAATTCTGAAGGAGCTGGGAAATGAAACCACTATCAAGCAGTGAGAATTTACAACGGATCTGTCATCCAGAGAAAGGTACCATCAATCTGGAAACCAGAACATGGCTCAACAGAATATTAATACAGGTTCAATAAAGAAGCATTACAAGGGAAAACGAGTTGGGAAAACATGTCATTTAAGCAAGAGTTAAGACACTGTAATAGACAGGGCTCAAATTAGTCTTTACTGAAAAAAAAATGCGGGTAAGTTGAAAATGTCTAAACATGCAACAGTGTGAGAATGGCAAGTTGTCTCATCAAGGGTTTTTCACAGAAAAACACAATTAGTGTTCTAGGCAAGGAAAGTGTTCCACATCTCTTATCTTTGGAATGCAGTGGAATTTGACACAATGCCATGTAGGAAGTTAGTATTTCAGGAGAAAAATTTGCACAAGAAATTTGGGAATTCGTACAAGAATAAAGGGACGAAGCTTTGCCTGTAGGGAGGTTAACAAAACTAAAATCATCCCATGAGGTGTGTTTTAGTGGACTTCTCAGAAATGTTAGAAGCTAACCTGGGGTCAATATTTTTGCTGATAATATTTTGCTGATAATTCAGCTGTTGTGTGTTTCTGAAGCAAGGTTCAGAGATAGTGTTGTAAAAAAGGGGAATCAAATAGAGCCCAAAACCTAAGATAAAGTACAAGAGCCTTTTGTTGCTTTAAAACTGCCCACAGAATTCCAAACGATCTTGAAGTTACTGCTGAGCCCATCAAGAATTTGCATAGGTCTGATCGCTTGGGGGGATAAGGGAGGAGTGACAGGATTGTGAGAAATAATAAGAAAGTGTATTTTAGAACCCTGTTGATAGATTAAAAAAAAAAAAAAAAAAAAAAAAAGATAAAATCCTAAACCAGAAAATGTATGCATTACTATTCACTTTTAAAAACAAAGATTAGCCACATGATTTTTCTGCAGATTTTAGTGCAAACTCAAGATTAGTCCTTGAGGGACAAGAAATGAGCATGCCAGAAACATGAATCTATTTACATTTCTTCACATCCACCATTGGAGATATGTGTATACCTCAGGCTAGAATGACAGAATGATCAGCAACATGACTCTGCAACTCTGATCTGGGTAAGTATTTGGAGTCTTTGTAAAATTAGGAGCCTTGCTGTTTGCTTCTCTCCCTGACACTGCAAATGCACTTGTTTAGGGTTTAAACATACTCTTAATTAGTTCTGTGTATGAAGAAGCAGTCAAAAAGGCCTTTTCTTGGCTCTAAAAAAGGGGTAAAGAAAGGAAGTTATGATTTTACAGTCTTCACTTATATAATTTCCTTTGCAAATGTTGTCTTCTTCAATTCAGCTAGAAATTATGTGTACATACACACACACACATTCGCAGGGTGAAAAGGTCCAGAGTGGGTCTCTCACTCTTGATGTGATCATGCCTTAGTACACTAGGCTGCATGCAGGAATCATCTGGCACCCCACTGCAGAGCTGTTATTATGTTCTGTTTGTGAAGTTAAATCATAGAAATTGTTCAAAATCTGCAGCTAATAGATTTGAGATATAGTTTTAACCATATTATGGCTTAGACTACAGGAATATTCTAGCAAATATGAAATCAAATTTAGAAAAAATAACCATTTACCATGGTTGGCCCGGCACACAATGTTATATGGAATTCATTAGCATGGGTGTTTGTAATTCTGCTGCTTCTTCTCTCATGCTGAAGATTCATTGTGAATTATTCTGGTTTAAAACTAAAATTCTTCAAGTTACCTAAGCATAAAGATACAAGCCAACACGTATTGATAGCTTCAGAAGTTAATAATTCCCCAGGAAAACTAGTTATTTGAAAATGCCTGTTGAGCCTTAATGGTTTTTACATGAAGCATCATTGTTTCTGTTACCTTTCACCAAGTCCAAGGAGAATTCTAAGAGAACCTGCAAGAAGTTCTTTCACACTACTTGAATCTGGAGATGCAGAGAATTTGTAGGGTCCCTGACAGAGAAACAGTCTGTAGAGAGTGGATGGTTGCAAAAGTGAAGTTGAGACTCTCTGTTTTGGTTTGTTTGTGATTATTATTTTTACTGTTATTGTTATTATTATTATTACTGCTGGTAAGCAGAGTAGAGTGGGGGTTCACTGGAAATTAAAAGAAAATATTTTATGTTTATTTTGTTGTGTGGAAACAGAAGCAGTGACCATCAAACAACCTGAAAGCCTTACTTCCATACTTGCCACTTTTAGTTCAGTCTGTGACTGCTTGCTTCAGTCAAGTTACAGTTTCAAAGAGGCTGATTTGAATGTATTACACTAAAATCACACAAAGATCAAGAGAAACACCACTGTCATCTGCTACTGTATTGTTACCCAACATAAAAATACAAAACAGTATGTGAGCAAGACATGAGAGTAATTAGGTATTTAATACATTATTGCAGATAGGCCATGCTACCAGAATATATTCTGGTGGACAGGTGAGAAACACCTCCAAGCATATATAGTCACTCTTCAACTGAAACTGAAGGAAAGAAATCACTCTTTGATGCTGTCTTACTTTTTGAAAAACAACCAGCAAATCCAAAGTATGCTTCATTGCTAATATTAAATTTATATCAACGGGAGTTACATAGTGCTTTTCTGCTGTGATCTCTGTTATAGAGGAACTGCCTCATTGCTCTAAATCTTTTGTTTGTTTGAATCTCCTTTCTCTATTTTTTTTCTTCGTTACTTCTTTTCCCCACAGGTTGTACTCTCAGATATTCTTTAAATGGAATTTCAATTTTCCTTTAATTCATACAGAAGAATTTCTGCTGTGTAGACAATTACTTTCATACTCATGACAGGGGTTTTAGTCCTCTGTTCACACAATTTCATTTCTTGATCTGTCCTGCTATCAATATTTTCCTTTAATAAGCCGTTTTAATGACAGGAACATCTATACTGTTTAGTATGTCAGCTGTATTTAAAACACAAATTCATGAACACTATTACAAAACTACCAAGCGGACCATATGTTATAACCTGTACTGTAACAATACAGTCATTTCTCCCATTACAGTTTGCATGTATAACATGACAGTTCAATGAACTCTGAAAGCTGGAAGAGATAAACATGAAATGACTGCACGGTCATGTCCTAGGAAGTAATAGAACAGTGCCATAAACAGGCAGTCAGAAACATGCTCAAACAAATTAAGGGAAGTATCTACCGCTTCGCTTCCATCCACAGTATTATATAGTATGTAGTTTAACTACTACAAAGTAAAAAATTCTCCCAGAATTTCTGATCATATCTGAAAGACCATGTGTGAGAGAACACTAGGTAAAATGTCAAACATGAAGAAAGGAGATATTCTTCTTCTCACTTTGTTCTCTGCCACAGAAAACATCCTGTATTTGATCCACAATTTGTAAAGCTCCTTTGACATCTTGGTTGTGAATACGAGCTGTGAACATCACAGCTGCACTCAAGACGCAAATTAACACCCTCGAGGTCAGGCAGCTGTGGGGACAACACATACACTGTCATTACTTACCTGCAGAGTAGCCCTCTAAAAAATATTTATTCTTCAGATGATGTGTATAAGCAAGTCATTTTAATTTCTTTTCCAATCTAATATTTCTAATGCTACTTGCCATGTTACACTTGAGCCTAAAACTGCCTCATGCAGTAAAGGATTTTTCAGTCACTCTGGCCATGCTTTGAACAAGGTCCCCAGGCTGAACAGCTGCAGAACTTAATCTGGCTTCTCAGTAATGAATTAATTCACCTCATTCATACGCAAGTCATGCATAAGTACCACAACTTTAAAGTAAGACCAAAACCAATCTTTTTAAATCAAGTGAATGTACAGTAGTCTTGAACTGAAGAACCTGGCACAGAATTCACAAAGGATTTGCTGTGTTAGTGAATAAGCTGCACACATTGCAGTTAGAAAAAATTCCTTTCAGTGTTGCCATCTAATTCTCTTTCTCACTTACAAAACTGTATCAGTCATTCCTGTCCCTTGGGAAGAGGGATGAGCAGCTGATATCCAACAGCACCCTTTAAGATGGGGCCCTTTGAGGAGGCCTGTAGTGCTGCCGTAGGCGTAAGGACACCTTTCTTCTTGCTTGCCTTCTAACCTGGATGTTAAGGTGGCAAATTAGCCCTTTTCTGGGAGTCTCCCAGAAAGTTGCCGTGCATCCTGGCAACATCTGTCCAGCACAGTGCATTTGAGCTGAGCAATCTGCCTTGTGGGTAACCTGGGATTGGTGCAAAACAGCCAGTAGCACAAGGAGGATCTCTGCAAGCAGCATGCTGAACTGCCATGAAGCTAGAGTTTTCCTATTTTTTATTAGTAAGGCAGAGAAATTTGAAGAAAAGAAATGTTGGAAGTAGGTAGGAAAATGATGTCACTGTGGACAGTCCAGTGCTGGCATTACACATTTTATATTTGGGCTTTCTGCTGGGGTTTTGCTATGTCATGTGCCACAAAGTGCTTTGTAATGGTCAGATCAATCAAGAGTGTATTAACAGGGACTGTGGTATAAATAGTCCGTCGATGCTGTTCTGTCTGCACTAGAGATACAGCTGAATGTATCTATGTGAAATGAATCTTTCCTCTTTTTATTGCTGTCAGTGGTTTAGAATGAAAATCACTTAAATTGAAAAATCAATGAACATGAGTTCTAGATCATTCCTTTGTCCCTCTCACAGAGCCATATTGTGTGGCACTTCACTGTTTTGCCGTGCATTTATACTGGACTATCTATGAATATTCTTAAAAGAGCATGTAAAAGCCTTGTGAATAAAATTCAGATGTCTGAATGCCTTTGTCGCTGTAGATGCTAATGCACTAGGCAAGACCAGTGTTTTACTTTAAATGTAATTTTTTGAAGAGTTGTAACTTCTTGACCTTGCAAGTATTTCATTCTGCAAATTGGGGTTTGTGCTTTGTAGGAGACACTCTTGTCCAATTTTTATTTCACAGCCAAAGCTATCTACTGAAAAAACTCTGAATTGAGGTCACCAACAAGGCATTTGAAAAATGATGCTTGTTTAGTCCATTCCACATGTGCAAGTGTTGCTTTGCCACATCTTCCAAAATCCTCTAATACATTTCTCAGCAACATATTTTTTTCATCTCAAGTGTACTGCCTCACATATTTAAACAACTGTTTGAACAAATACTGGAATGGGAAGTAATTGTCATTCTGATGGGATACAGCAGTGTCTGTGTGGCTTTTGTTTGTCAGATGTGTCACTGTTGCCAGGAGACTCTGAGGGAAGATGACAAAAGACAACAAACTGAAAGGACAGACTATCTGGACTATCCTGAAACCTGTCCCTTGCATGCTAACAAATTTAGGCAGTGTTCCTTTCCTCACTGACTTCAACGAACAAAATTGGGCTGCTAGTTTCACTTAGGGACAAGTTGGAAAGGGTCCCATGAGGCATTGTTAAATTTCTGACACCAAAGAAGCAGCTAGCTATCTCTGCTTCCAATAGCTTTAACACTTTCTTTGGATGTAGCTAAATCATCCTCACAAGAAGCTTATAAATGCTGCTTGCCTTCTGAACAGACTCTGCTGTATGGTGTTTTCCTAAGGCAAGATCTCTAGAAAGTGTAGCTGTAAGACCTTCTTAAATTGTGCAGATATTGATCAGGTTTGGTTGTTATAACAGGATACACTGTTATAACACACTTTAATGTGCAGGCACACCAGTCTCTTGAAGACACAGTGGCATTATGAAGGAAATCACCCAAATTCAGATGAAAAATATGGTACAAATTTAACTGACAGCAGTGTAACTCTAACCGCAACTTTAATAAAAATGCGTGTGAAAGCCCCTTTGACTGAAAGAGGACCACTGGATTTCATTATCAAAGTGACACCCAGAGCTCAGAGGCAGCCAGCTGTTTTTGTTATTGATGCTGGTGAATCACAGTATAAATCAGTGCTCCAGATGGCCTTCCTTGCAGCTGGCACTCAGCAGGGCCACAGAGAGGATGTGCCCAGCTGTGCTGTCAACCCACTGATTTATATTCGGCTGTATATACTGTGGATCCTCTTTCATTTTCTCTTTACCTACAACTCATCTTTTCCATGCTAAATCTCTCTGCCTTCATGTGCTGCTCCTTCACACACTCACACAAAGAACCCCCTTGCAAGCCACTCAAATGAATTCCCCCTGCCCAGATCTTTACTGCAGACCTCACACCTAGATCTGCCATACACGGTCCCGCAGCCTGGTTCTTTCAGGGTCTGAAGCCACCACATATCCCTTCAGTGCTGGCACAGCCACATTTTACACTTGCTAGGTATGAAGCATCCACATTGCTCCTTCCCCTCTCAGAAAAGGAGCTCCTAATTGCTGGTGCTGCTGCACTCTCACTGCTCTCTGCTGAAGGCTGATGTTGGCAAGGGCAACCCAGAGCTGCCTGAGCAGTGGGCTGGTTCTTGACAGTTTGGCTGCCGCTGCAGTCACCAGCCACCACAGACCTGACTCACACCTCGCTCCTCTGTGCCTTCGTTGTAGGGCAGCCATTAGGGCATTTGTGCACCTCTGTTACTGGCTGAAGGCTGAGGGAGTGCCTGGTGAGCACGCTGTGCCAGCCCCAGGCTTCCCAGGCAATCGAGTGCTCTTCTTTTGCAGCTTCTTTATGAGTGGTGAGGGGCGGACGCCATGCAGTGTTGTCAGTGTCATCAAAACATATTTCAGAAATAGACTACAGATGTTACTAGATGATGCTCTAGAGATTACACTGTTTGCTTGGTGGGAAGGCACCTTTTCCTGTTTTGATCATAAGAAAGTATTTTTTTTCAACAAGAATCCACGTTTCTTCGTCTTCTGTAGAGAAAATACAGTCTGAGGTACAAGATGCTTATCATAGATTAAGTAAAAATGTTTAAGGGCACATGAAGTAGGGAAAAAAACCTAGACAAGAACAACGCCAGGACTACCATGTTTTACTGTCTATTTCCTGTGGCTGGTAGAATAAAGCAAATCTATTTATTTAAATGAGAGAGGGAGAAAGAATCAGTTGTTAAAGAATAAACAATCACAGCTTCAAAACAGAATGTCATCATAAAGCTTCATCTAAACCTCACTGAAAACAGTAGAAAGATACATTCTGCTTACTGAGTTTTGTGTCAGATTTTGTAATAACCACCCCCACACACACTTCTTAGACTTCCTACTATGTGCTATTCAAGCCTTCTTATACAGTTTATTCACTATGAAAAAATTACGTTCACAATGTGACAAAAGATCACAATGCTCATATTGGGGCCATTTATTGACATTTTAAATGACTTATTTCATATATGCATAACAGTGCAAGATCTGGTGTTGCTAATATGTGGGTTTGAGACATTCAGAGTAGGTCTGAAAGCTGATAAAGCACATTTAAAAGAACTCATTTTTCTCAGTCTTAATTGAAAATATAAGATGTCTGTGTGTAAAATATAGGCTGGTAGCTGTATAGTGGTGCATTTGAAACTAAAATTGGAACATACCCTCACGACGATTTCTAGGCTATCATTAAACAACCATACTATCTAGAATATTAAGTCAGTTTTGAAATGAATATTCTGTACACTCTTGTTGTTTCTCTGTAATGGCTGTACAAAACAAGGGACTTCACTTCTACTGCTGTGTCAATAAATTCAGCTTCTTCCTGCAGAATTCCAAGGCTCCAGGCTGCTTAGAAGTTGCAATTCTTTTTGGTAAAAAACTTAAATATTAATTAAAAGTGTGACATGACAAAAATTACATAAGATACTTTGGGGAACTGCCATATTGACTGAAAAGCATCTGAAGCTGAAGTGTATGTGAAATTTAACTTACAAAATGTCAGTGTATCTTCCTATAAAAGTTGGAGCAGAGCTATGTACTGGGCATCTGGAGTTTAAGATCCTGTCTTTTACAGGCTCTGCTATTATGATTGCTAGATGGTTACTATCCCCCTTGTAAATGTGAACATTTTCAGGAACTGTGATTGCACATGGCAAAATTTATTAGTATTGGAGGCCAAATTACAAAGATAAGAGAGGAAAGAACAGCTTTGAAATTCAGAATCTCAGATTGCTCCGAGGTCACAAAAATAAATAAATCATACCTCAGCCACCACCCTAAAGGAGTTTCAGTGCCTCATTTCTTGCAGCCCCAGCTATATTTAGAAATTAAATACAGAAGGAAAACATTTTGTCAGTATAGACCTAAGGGTATGTCTGTGTCATGGAAAGCAGCATGTCCTGGGCAAATGTGCCATAAACTAACTTCAGAAACAACTTGTGCAGTCCCTTCAGATTAAGACTATGCCAAAGCTCATGAGCATTCTGCTGTGCTCTGTTGGCAGTCCATCAGGCACTGAGCTGGCAGCTGGAACCCTGTGCTTTGCACTACTGTCCTTCAGAGTCACACCCAAAAGGCATCCACTGCCTTAAAGCATCTACAGATGAAGATATAAAACCTGATTTTTATGCTAACATCATTCTGCCAATGCTTTCAAAGCCAAAGGGTGTTATTACCATTCTCAAATTTTAGTACATTTATTGTACAGTCAATTAATTACAATGTCTCATTGCTAAAATGCTGTACAGGGTGAGATGGGCACAATTAACAGAAAACATATTTTATGTGGCTTCATATCTTAATTATTTTATTTGACCCTAGCCATTTACAGAATGATGTCAGTATGATAATCTGAATGTGGTGTATAGAAAAGTGGATTCCAGCTTCTTACATGCTCAGGAATGCTCAAGACTCTGCACCATGGGAAGAATAAAGAAAGAAAAAAGAGGAAAAGAAAAAAGAGGAAACAGTTCAGAATAAAAGAAAACAGAACTTCTTAATTTAAACGCACATCTTGAGAGAAAAGCTTGAAAGCTTATGTTATATTGAAAGCTTGTGTTATATAGAAAAATGTAACATATGAAAAAAATTAGCTAAATTTGCTGGCTGACGTGTAAGTTAGTGTCAGATAACCTGCTATAATGATGATTTTTGTCTGAATCCCCAAGGATACACATTAGTTTTCTAAGTTTTCTATTAAAAATACCTCATGAAACCTGATTTCTGGAAACAACGATTAAGCAGAAAATGAGAAACCTAAGTTTTTATTTTGTTTACGGTCTGTAATGGATCTTTGCAAACTTAAAATCCAGATCAAGAAGAAATTTTACATTGCATAAATGCATGCCTTTGAGCATCGTTCTAGCAGCTAAACCTAAGAAAGATTAAGAAGCATTTGCAAGAGTACACACTGTCACACTGGAAAGAGAGAGATGATTTCAGCAGCATGGAACAAGGCATAAGCTGCCTGGATGAGGACAGGAAAAGAGTGCTAAGCTTCCACAGATGCTGACTTTATAGCACTTTTTAAATGCCACTCAGAGGGTTATTTAAGTATTCTCTGCAGTTCACCTGTGCTTCTTACCAGTCTCTCACCGTTTCCTTGATTTTTTTCTTTCCTTTTTGATCCTTGCTGCTTTAAAAGCTCACAGTCTCTTTTCTTCCTTGCATTCCAGTTTCCCTTTTCAAATACTAACAGGTTCCAAACATCACCTGCACACTTTCCTGTGGATCTTGCTCAAGGCCTGGGCTGACACTGTCCCAAAACTGAACTTACTGCCACCACATTGCTTCTCCATGCAGTTGCGTTCTTTACTTTCTTCATTCCTTTTGCATTTCATCCTGTACCCTTCTCTCTGAGTTTTTGGACTGCATGCTGCATCTCTAACATGATTCCTAATTGCTGTTTCTGAAGAGTTGAGATGTTCATGACCTTTCATCTTCCTCTTCATTGCCATTCCTGGATCACTGCGTCACGTAAGCTGACATAGAGATGGCCTTAGTTTTTCTCTTACAGAGAATAATTTAGGCACGGGGCTTCTCAGTCTCTTTCCCTACCTTGTCACCTCTGGATTCGTAGCTTCCTCCCTTCTTAGATCAGTAGCCTCAAAGCCACTTTCCTCCATTTGTTTTCATATCAAATGTACCCAGCCATCAACCTTTTTTCTGGAGCTAAGCTCTTCAATTGCTTTTGTCTTTTCTGATAATCTGTTGAATTCATTTATGATGATGCCAGCCTTCAAGTCAATGATCAGTCCATCCCCTGATCTGCACATTACCTCATCCTCTTATTTTAAAATAATGATGAGTCTTGGATCTAAATCCAGCCTAAAAAGGCTATTATTTAATTGCAGTCTTCATAATGTGCTATTTTAACCTGTCTTTTGCTGCAGATCTCCATTCTAATAATCCTTCAGTCTTTAGGGTTTTTTTGACTACCTGCTATATACCACCCATGACTTTTCTGTTCCCAGCCCATCCTTCCTTATTTTAGCTCTTAAGATGACAACTGGGTCTCCCAGTGCTCATGTTTCTCTGTCCACAACTCCTGTTCATCTCACCTGTTGGATGATCCATAGGAAGAGCCACCTCACAGACCTGTCATGTGCTCTGGTCTTGGTCCTGCTCTTGCCCTTGCTGTGGAAATCCTTTAGCCAATGTAGATTCCTCTATGTCAGCTTCATTTTCTCTTCTGTTTCTCCTTACCCTTTTCCCTCTGGATGATGGGCAAGCTTCCTGAATAAGGTGGTAATACACATAATGAGTAAAAAAAAATTATTTTTGAAAATTATCGTAGGAGGTGGACGTAGATCAACATAACAAAGCATTCTTACAATCACTATCTGTCAGTAATATTACTTGCTCGTCAAGACACATCTGATCGTTTATTTAAAACTTTTTCAAAAGACCCTGCTTTTGGTTTCCTGTGGAAAGATTACAGAAGATTAAGAAGCTTGTTGGATATGGAAAAAGGCTTACTAATAGTTGTTGGGTGACTTCTTATTATTTCCAATAGCACTTAAATCCTGAAATAAATATATTGTGAGACTTAATTATCCCTACAGACAAAATGAGTCCTTTTTCTTGCATTAAAAATGGAGCTAAAACAGCACTGTTTTTATTCATATACACACTTACTGGCCTAAAAAGTTGTCCCTTCAAAATCACTAGTATTAAATTCTTATCAGCCTTTGATGAAGAAAGAATTATGGCTCAACAACAACCCTGTTAACATGTGTGTGCAATATATATTAAAACCCCCCTAATTTACTTCCAGAAGTAAGATGGAATGTTTTTTTTTACCACAGAGTGTAAGACAATAGAGAGATTGGATTATGCTTTGTAATATTTGGAATTGAAATGGTTTCAAAACTCTTGATCATGGGATAAGGATTTTGAAAACAGGAAACTGTCCTGGTATTTTTATTGGACAGCATCTTAAGGAACTTAGTTAAAGGCGGATCTCTGCCCTCTCAATTCTGTATTATCATAGGCTGCTAAATCTTTCAAAAAACTTTTCTAAAATGACCAATGGGTCAAGACAAGGCTCATGGTAGTAATTCTCTATGAAAGATCAAAGAAAACAAAAGCACTGCGTTTTGCCTGCTTCTGTTTCCCAGTTACTGGTATCATAGAAATAGGGGCTGAACCCACTGTCCAGCCTGCACGGTGAGAAAGCAATCATGTCAATGACTTATGAGGGAGAACTGGTTTTTCTCCTAATAGAAGCAAAATAAGTAATTCAGATGGAAAACATGAAAATGCTGAATGGTCTGACAAACCTGCAGAATGTCTGTGACCAGGTAGAAAATGCAAGTTCAGCATTAAAAACAGAGTCTGTTCTGCTGAAGGTAAATATAAAGGATGTTAGTTCTGCCCTTTTCATAAGTACCATTTTGTGAATCAGCTCAATTTTTTAGAGGAGATGGATGTTCCTATGCACCTAAAACAGTAGGTATTTTTTGGACATAAGGGACTCATCGATTCCAGTGATTGTCTGGAGCTGAGTATTTGCTCACAAGAACAGATGCTCCAAGCACCTGTGATTATCTTCAAGTGTCTTGTTCCGACATTGATAGCAGAGACATTCACCTTCTCCACATGTGGCTGATGATATTTGTCCTTGTAGCTTTAAGTGAGTGTGGGGTATTTCTGAGATCTGATCAGGGATCAGCTTTGCTGACATACTTACTCTGGGTTCCCATTCAAGAGGGAACTCTGGGTGTGCAGCTCTGTGTGCTTTGGATCCCATGTCTCACTGAGTCTTCTGTGACTGGAGCTAAGGCTCTGGTTTCATTACTGTTTTGAACTTATTTAGCCTTTGCTAAAGCTTCCTAAAGCTTGCCAAGGCAAGCAGAGTTAAAGCTCAATTAAAAGCTGTACATGCACTAAAGGTTTTATAATGACTTTTGACAAAAAGAATCTCCACAATTTTCAAACAGGAAGAATCCCGAATCTTATTGAGTATCTTTTTTGAAAATGATAATTGTAACTGTGTCACCTGCTGGGTAGCTTGTACACATCAAGTTTATTAATTTCCATTACTTTTCCCAAAAGCGGGTTGCTCTCTCATCTCAGAGATGCACATAATTTTGTATTTCATTACAAATCTAATATGCACCTTAATATGATTTCTGAAGACCTTTCATAAAAATATGTTTTTTGCATACAAAATATTTTCAATTCATCTCAGAACACTGATAAATTCTAATGAACCGAAACTCACAAACTTAATAAATATGAACTTTTTGTTTTGCAGAGGACATTATATAAGAAGTTTAGTGATTTGACAAAAATCCCAAATTCAATTCTCAGTCCCAATTTTTACTCTTTAACAATTCTTCCCTGTTCTGATCACTGTCACTTCATGGGCTATGCATTTCTTCGCTGGTGCTTTAATTTTCATCCTTCTGAAATACTGTATTTCTAGCAGAAAAGAAGATACATACGTTGTTGAATACTGCTCAGTTCCTAGGAAGTCAAACCCTTAAAAATAGATATGTATAAGAGCAAAAGAGAACATAAAGAACGAGGTTTTAGAAAGCCTCTTCAGACAACTGAAAGGTCGTTGTCATCATCATCATCATCATCAACATCAATCATCATAATTTTGGAGAGATAAGCCATTCTTTTGGTTCCTCATAATCTTCTGCAAGAAACAGCCTTTTTACAGAATACACTGTTTCTCATAATTCTTCATTAACTCTGGAAAGCTCTCCAAAACAGGATAAAACAGTACACCAGAAAAGCCTGTGTGCACCTTATCTGATCTCTGTGAAACGGCCTGATTTTCGATTCTGTCCTGTCTAGGGTACAAACATTCAGACTGTTTGGCAGAAGAGTGTTGTCTCTTCTCAATTCAGTTTAGAGAACACAAATTTCCACATTCATAAGAGATTTAAAGTTGATAAGGTATCAATTAAATTGTGGTAACAGGTTTATACAACATTAGGCCGTTATATTTGTTCAGTTTATCATCTTTCCTTCCCTCATGAGCAAAATACCCAAACTCTACAGTTGATGGTACTGTTTCATTTATTCAGCAAGAGAAAAAATCATGCTTCCATGTAATTTACAGGAAATAAAGCTTTTTCACACAAGAAAAGTCAGTTTCTGGTCCAGTTAGTGATTAACAGCATATCTGAAAAGAAAAAGAAGAGCTTTATATGCACTTTCCAGATTTGCAGTGCCATCCATAAAATGCAGATGTCCCTTATGGTAATTAGTTTGCACCCTGAAGCAAGAAGCCTGATTACCCCAACATAATTAACTATGACTACAAATGTAATTAATGACCTGAATATTTTTCAGTACTTGGGAAAAAAAAAAAAAAAAAAAGGCAACATTGTAAACCAGTGATTTCCCCAGGCTGATTATAGTGTATATAACATAGGATCATAGGATACTAGAATCATTTAGGTTGGAAAAGGCCTTTAAGGTCAAGTCCCAATCATCAACCTGCTAAGTCCACCACAAAACTCTGTCCCAATGTGCAACATCTGTGGATCTTTTGAATACCTCAAGGAATGGTGACACCATCTCTTCTCTGGGCAGCCTGGTCCACTGTTTGACCACCCTTTCCAGCTTCAAAACAAGCCTAGTGAGTTCTATTAAGAAAATTAAGTGGAAGGAGACAAGATTTTTCTTGGTTGCCTGTGCTACATCTAGTTCTTTGGCAGCTGGGGCAAGAAAATTAATATCATCATAATAAGTATTCAGGTGGAGCTTAATTTTAGGACACCAAATCATAAAATCCCTATTAGAGGAACTGTAAGTGATTTATTAGCAGTAACTTCAGACATGTAAATATTGTGTTGCTTCTGGAGCCACTTATTGGTCAAAAAGGGTTTGCCAAATCTATTTTAAATTATATAACCCTGGATATTGATCAGCTGCAGGAGTCTTCTCTAAAAATATTTAGCTGATATACATTTACTAGTGATAACTCCTTTTGATACACTATCTTCATAGAAGGAGATAAAATCAAATAGCCAGTCTTTCCAAGTATTAATAAAAACAGGATCCAGTTAGGATTGTTCTAAAATAACATATGAAATTGTTTACTTTTGAAATTATCTTTCAGGTAGGAACTATGTACTGACTTATTTGCAGTTGTTTGATTCTCATTTTCTAACTTGATTTTAGTTTTCAAAGGAAGCTAAAAAACCCTGAGAGCAGGCAAGCTGCCTGCTTTAGTTTAGCAAGGGTGCTTTTCATCAAAGTTTGATTTAATTCATCAGTCTTAAAACTGCAAACAAGCATAATTGATGCCATTAAAATATTCCATTTCTTTTTTTAAAAAAACCCTTCCCTTGCCTTCGAGGAGTGAAACTGAGTATCCACCTCTTTGTAAAGAAAATCTTTGTTAATTTGATTTTAAATTACTGGAAAAAGTCCTCTGAGTCATCATCTTTAAGAGATTATTCTTCCTGCAATATCATAATACAACCAAAGCAAGTGGAAGGTTAAATTACCTTATTATTTATAAGAGTTTACTTCAATGAGCAGTTGTATAGCATGGAATTTAGTGATGTTTTTATTTTTTCAGCAATAACTCAAGTAAATACCTTCAGATCTAGCAGAAATAATGTTGAATTTTAGTCTGCCTGTAGATTTCCAGTATTTAATAGTGTTTGCTTCACTACCCTGGAGTAATTTTTTTTTTAAAAAAATAAAGATCAGAGCTTTGTGGGTATGGTTAAGTGCTTACCCTGGGCAAATTAAATTAAACCTCTGGCATATGATGAAAAGTTTGTTTCACCTAGTTGAGCATCTAATGAGTATGGATGAATTTAAGCTACTTACAGAAATTTTGTTTTTCTAAGCGTTCCTGGTTAGCATCCATTCAGATGGAGAAAGAGACACATTGCATTTATGTACACATAAGATTTGAAAGAAAGGTTCTGATAAGATTCTGATCTCTTCGTAAGGTTTCACTTCAAGTTGTTCTGTCCTGTATTGATAACTGCAGTTATTACTGAAATACGCTGGCTCACTGGCTTTTGATTAATACCATTGGCTTCTTCTTATTTCTGTGGGCTTTTCTGTACAATAGTGTGTACATTCACTAGGAAGCTGTGCTCTTCATTAGCTTTTACTCTGAGCAAACTAGCATGTTCATTTTTTCCCCCTAGAACATGAACCTGGAAACTAGATATAGAATTTTTACCATTAAAATGTCAAGCAGCTGGGGGAAGGGGTGGATAAAATTTTTGGATTCTTTTGAGATTACTGAAAGCTTTATACCTTTGACCTTGCTCCATTTGATGGTATTCCTTTATGAATTCTTCATCTTACTCCATTGCAAAAGCCTGAGATGGGCACTTTATTCTTTTTTTACTCATTATTACACATGAATAAAGTTCTGGACCCACCTTGTCTTTTGGGTTAGGATAAAGGAAGAAATTTTTGTAAAGTAAAAAGTCAAATATATTTATACTAGAAATATTCTATTTTTGTGGAAACCCACAGGCTTTTAGACAAAGGATTTTGAATGAAGAGATTGTGTCCAAAGAAAGTTCGCAGCCAGTTTTTCACACCACACAGCTTGGTCACAGTTCTGTTACTAAGAGCTCATGTGGTTATCTACACTTGTTTCCTTCAATTCCACACTTTAAAAGCCCCTCAAAAAACCTCTTGTACAGCAAAAACCTGATTTGACCATGTCTTTTTGAAGTTTCCACCAGCTTTTTCCCTTCAAAACATTTTGTTCTGCCTTCCTCTTCCTTTTAAATCACTACATTTTGTGATCCTGCCTACATCCAGACCCTAATCCCTTCTTGCATCACCCTACTGCTTTTATTTGTTCAGGCTTTTCTTAGTATTTCCTTTGCCTAAAACTAGGTGCTTTCATTTAATGCCTTTATACCATTTATCCTATGCCTACAGTGAATTTGAAGGTGTAATTGATGTACAGGAAGGCATGGTCATGCAAGCCTTAATCTGCCTGATTCTGAGATTTTTCCCTTCAGTGCGAACCTGTCTGTAACTTGAGTGACCTGCTCAAGATGTGAGTCTCTTCACCTTGAAATCTACTTCTCCCCTACACTGCTCCAAAATTGCCTGGTTTAGTGCTAGCACAGATATATATCCTAAAGTGTACCAGTCATCTTAATTCTGGCAGCATAGATCCATTTATAGTGAATTTTTAGCCTAGAGCAATATGTGCCTTATTTCATTGGAACGGTTGTGTTCCGCTCCCAGAGAAGAATTTGTCTCTGTGTGCTACTTCCACTGGGTTCCAGACTATGGTTTCTTTGGCTAAGATTTCCTCCAATTCATATACACACTTACTGAAAGTGCCTCATGTCATTTGCTGACAAAAATAAGGTTTATTTCTATTCTGAAAAGAAATCAGATAATACACACTGCTCACTGTTGTCCCATGTTTCTGAGATTCAAAACATTTGGTAGCTGAAGACATAGGTGTGAACTTAACCACTTTGCTGCTGCTGATCTTTGCTGTGATGAGTTCTGTAGACAGCAAGTTGTGCTCCACCTTCTCCCCGTTATTGGTATGGTCTAGGGAGTGGGAATATTTTCACACAGAAAAGTGAAACAATAAATCTAAATAAATTTTTATTTTCTTTACGATGGAGGATGATTTCCCTATGCAATGTGAAGTCTGTGAGACTAAGATTATGGCCTTTTAAAATTTCTACTAAGCAAGTTATCCAGTACTGTATTTGGACTTTTCTCCACCATATAACTCATATTCCCAAGGGCTCCAGCTCCTCCCAAGTGTCTTGTATCCTTTCTGATATTTTAAATGATAATATTTGCAATAAAAGACATACCATGGACTAGGAAGGATTTTCAGAGATGGAAATAAGGCTTCCAATGAAGTAGATGGGAACCACTTACATATTTAATGTTTTTGTACTTATTGATTTTAGGAATCCTTGTCAGCCTGTAAAGATGGGAGAACAAAGAGCAACAAGCCCTTTCCATTTTCTCTAGGGGAGTAAACAGAGAAGGGTAAGAGTGCCAGTCTCCAAGACCTCTGCTGGCAAAAATAGTTTGAGATATTTGTTCCATTTCAGGTAGTGCTTGCTTCCCATATAGACTGAAAGCCTTATGTATTTAGAGAGCTTCTCCTGCACTGAAGATGCCTCTTTTCTGTTGCTTGCCTCACACACAGACAAATGGTCTGCAGTTTCAAGCAGCAGTTTTGACATTACTGAAAAGCCCCTAAACTCCCTTTGGAGTCACCTGTTGATAACTGAAATTGTTCTTCCTGGTGTTGTTCCTGACCGTTGCTGCTTCCCCAAGTAACTTCTTCAGCTTCTTTTATTTTGTGGCAAGGTTTTCATTTAGTGTTCACAGTCCAGAGGAGCACTCTCAGGTCACTGTGCTGAGCAGATAGATTAGGCACACTTATTACAAAGCATATTACTCCAAGGGATATTTGCTGGAGCAAAAGTATTACCAATGGCAACAACTGTACTTCCTGTTACTCCCAGGCTTTCTTCTTTCAGGGAGATTTTTGTCCTTTGTGTGCTTTGCTTTATAGACTTAGCTGTGCAATACCCAGGCTGTTTTGTACATCAGTGCCTAGCTTAAAATAATTTAATAATTTAATAACCTGTTTCAGGCCTTTATGGAGAATTTGACTGTGGTGTTACTGGGTTTTCACAATTTTGTGCATTTTATGCAAGCCCTTGCAAACTCTTGCAAAATGATATCATTAAATTTCTTGCAAAATTTATACACAAGCTGAGCTTTGTCTTGGCTCCAGTATCCTCCTGAGCAGTTGTTAGAGCTCTGCCCTTCTAAATTAGGTTCATTTGCATGAGATATTTCAGATTTATTTATTTATTTAAATCATTCTTATTGCTCTGGACTGATGCTCACATTTTATATACTTCATTCTGGTCTGGACTATTTCTGATGCAGGCCAAATTTCTTTGTCAAAAATCAGGGTGAGATTTTTGGGTTTTTCTTTCAGTTCCTTTCCCCTAACCCAGTTCTCTTGTTCCACACCTAATCAAAGTCAGGTCCTCTTTATAGATTATTGATCATCTTTTAATTCTTAAATAAAGTCACTGGCTTTTTGAAGTCTCATTATTTTTAAATACAACACCCCCAAAGGCTTTACTGTTACATTAAATTAAAAAGTACTCCTTGAACTAGTGTTGTGTATCAGAGTTAGCCATTTGGTAGAAATATGATTAATAATAGAAATATTTTTCGATTCTTGCAGATACAGAATGCATCACCAGTAATACTTTTCCATCCTCCCTATCTCCATACATTCTATGGCTATTGAGCTCTTCAGCTTTTTGTTCTGGCTCTATTTCATTGCCCTGTGGGATTCAGCAGCTGCCCAGTGTTTCTAGTATTTTATCCTCTGTGGGCTAATCTTCATGACTGAAACCAGGATGAAAATTTCTGCGCTCAAACCACACAATTGTGCATGCAGCCAGTTCCTTGCTTCAAATTCTTTAACTTTGAAGTGGGTCGTGAAGAGCAAGCTACCATCTTCACGCAGGGATATCAGCTGGTGCTACACCTATCTCAGTGCTGTGCACTTAAAGGTTCAGAAATCTCCCAGGGTTCTTCCCTGCTGGGTGCAGCATAGAAGGATCTCACCTGAGACGTCAGCAACCCACATCAGCTCATTCATAAGGAGAAAATGTGTCCAACATACTTCCCTGCAGAGGATGGTCTCTTTGGTCTCTTGTACATTGTTTTTGGATACACAGTAAAAACTAACATCTTTTAAAAAACAACCTCATTAAACAACCATGATTAAATGAAAATGAATACAAATTGCCTGCTTCTTTCTAGACTGGAAGCTGGTAGGTAGAAAAACAATTAACACTGTATCGATATTGCTGAATCAGCACAAAGAAATATTGTTCCTCTTTCAAGAACTCTTTTTGATTGTATTTCTGTGTTTCAAATACTTGTGGAAATACGAAAAAAGATAGCTTTCTTCTCTCAAATGAGTAATTTCATTAACAAAGATCCAGGGAATATTATCTCCTAAATAAGCTATGAAACAAGTTTGCCTGTAAATTCCGAATTACCACTTAAATGTCAAGTCTAAATCAGTGAAATTTGATTGAGTATACCACAATATCTTTTTAAATCATACTTAAATTGGGGCTTAGAGAGCCACCGACTCACTCTGCTAGGGGAATTCCTTCACAAAAGGTAAGAAAAATTAGGTTCACATGTTCTTATCAGGCAATAAATCTGATCTTATAAAATATCTGTGAAAAGTGCCTACATTTTTGTTCCAGAACATTTCTCTGTAAGAATCTTTTTTTTTTTTGTGCAAGCATATTGTTTAATGTAAAGTATGCCTGCTTTAAAAATAAATTTTTTACCTTCTTGCACAAAATAGTGGTAAATTTTTGAAGGGTTAGGATTCTGATTTTAAAATTAGTTTCTATGAATTGGAGCAGAACGTAAACTGATTTTCTGTTTAAATCTTAGAAGAAATAGCTCTTAATAAAAAATGATCACTCTTTATGTAAGATAAGATGCAACCAGCCTCCTACACATTCCTCCTACAAAATGTTCAGTTTAGATTTTGCCACTAGCTTGCACTCTAATTTGAAGACTTCCATCTATGCACAGAAGAATCCCCCAGTTTTGAGGGCACTATTTTCAGCACAAACTGCACAACTACCAGCCAAAGCTGAGAAGGTTCTGGCATGGTTTTGCTTATAACTACACCTCTGTGTGTTTATACACATGTGTACAGAAAGAAATAGGTTTTTGTATTTAGTGTTTTACATGAAGCCATTCATTATTCCATGAATTTCAGTCTGGGGCTCGCAGTCCTTTATTAAATGATTGACAAATATTTGAATGGTATTGAACAGAAACCTTAATATAAAGACTAATCTGTTTCCGTTCTCATATGACTTTAATTTACAAAATTCCCTTCTTCAAATACTCTCCATGAATTCATTGTTTAACGTATAACCAGTTTTGAACATGTTCTTCTCCTCCTAACAGGAGAATGAAAGTTAATTTTTGTGTTTATGTTGTACATTTATCAAATGGTGATATTTTCAAAACCTGTACGGCACATTCTCCTCAGAAACACACAAAAGTCAGTTTTATTTATAAGCATGCAGACTTCTACCCTGTTTCCTGTGAATAGAAAAACCCCAAACAAACATCTCCATCAATACAAGATTTTTTTCCTCCTAGCTGTAGGAATTATGTTCCCATGTGTTGCATTAAAGTAGGTTAAAACATATCACTTAGGTTGGAAGGTCTAAGCTTCTGGCAAAAAGGGATAGAAAACCAGAAACAAAGGATTCTTTTTCTGTAGAAGGCACACAGAAAGAATAGATGTAAAGGTCTGTGATCTGTTTATTTGCTACAGGAGTTATATTTTAACCAAGTAGCCCAGTATCTGTGCCGTGCAATTACTTGAAATGTGTCTGAACTTCACTTCAAGGCCTTTCGGGAATACATGACAAAATCGTCCTTTGGTAGTGCCCTGGTTCAAGATCAAGATTTCCAAGGGAATTTCTCTCTATAAAGCACAGGTGAGAACGATGGAGTCATTCAGAATATACTTGCAACTTTTGTATTTAACTTCCACTGACTTTCAACAAATCTTTAGTTAAAGGTTTACCAAACACAAAAATCATATTTAATATGCTGGAGTTGTAAAGTGAAATGAAGGGATAAAGGTGAAAACAGTCATATAAACAGTATCAAGTCCTTGTTACAAAATCACAGGGGCTGCAGATTCTCATCTACAGACAGATATAGATTGCTGACCATATGTAGAGCTATAACATAGCTGCTAAGACAGTGACTAAGAAATACCATAAATTCAGGCTATTGCACCAATTTTGAAAGGATTTTTTCCTTCCAGATGTGCCCAATCCAAATCCCTCCAAGCCTACCAGGATCACTTCAGTCACTCATACTATGTTTTATTCATGTGCCTATGTCATGGGTTTGTTTCACTGGATGAGGTGGAGATGGAATCCGCCTCTCTCTCCTGTGCCAGCTTTGTTTTTTGCCCCAAGACATTGCAGAGGTCATGTGCCAGCAGGAGGATGGAAGATATTCAATTCTGTTCACTCAGGTTCATGCACAGAATTATTCTAATGTTCTGAGCACTGGGCTTTTGATGTCCCAATCCCTAATCTTGACTACTTTGTGTTAAGTAGGTAATATCATCAACTATAATGAACTGTATTTTGTGAATTTCCTCTCATTTGAAGAATAGAGGGGTGGCTTTTTTCCTCCTTTTTCTTTTGCTTTACTAGTGAAGATTTTTGGCAATTACTAACGGGTTATATTAAGTTTAGTTAAATCCCTTGACATGTATGCTCAAGCACATAGCAATCTTGTGTCTTAACGTACTACAAAGAAGCTTTTGTCATAATTTGGGTACAGAAAAATAAATACCAGTGTATAAACACCTATAATAGATGAAATTAAACAGCCTGAAAGTACACAATATTAGTGAGCACTGGGAATTAATATATGAACTTAAAAAAAATGGTTGAGGAATTGCCTGAAAGGGAGATGGCAAGGAGCTCTGATGAAAGAAGAGCTAGTGTTCTGGAGACAGGCAATTAGGGAATTTTTCAAGTATTTAAACTGATAGCATTTAAATATTTTCATCCATGACCTTGGCAAACAGAGTAGGACTATGCTGTTGCAATGTGCCAATGCCATGTATTCAGTGTTTTATCAGGTCATGGCTACGTTCCAACTAAAATATATAAAAGGCCATATGGATTTCTTTTCCTTGCATGATAATCTGCTACTGCCAAAATAGGTTGGCTTTTGGCCCACTCTACACCACTGTTCTTCCCAAGCATGCAGAAAGAGAGCAGGACACAAACCTGTTTTGGGAAGACTGAGTGAATATCCTGGGAAGGCTAGAGCATCTTCCCTATAATTAGTGCAATTAATGGGGCTCTTGCTGTCCTCATCTTAACATGACCAGGTGTCTGTATCACATAAATAAGCTCAGTTACTTAATTATTACTGGTTGCATACCAGACACACCAGTTAAGGAATGGGAGCATGCATGGATTCAGGACACGTGGGTTTAAAGGGCATGGGAGTCCTAATTTATGACCAACAGATGGGCTAGGGGAAGATGCTAATGTCAAGGCAAAGGAAGAAATCCTGTGTTAGTCTAAACTGCCTCTGTTCCCAAAAGTTAAATAAGGTAAGCTACCTAGGAAGACTTAGGGAGATCTCTGAGGACCCAGGAAAAACATATTGCTATTTTTTCAGATGATGGTTTTCAATTTTCCAAGTTTAAAATTATGAATAGTCAGAAACCGGAGGGGGAAAAAAATGGTCATTCTTTCTTTCAGGATTTAAAAATAACCACATATGTTTTTTCCTCTGCATTTTTAGGTATTTCATTTTCTTTACACCAAAGATGCAGAAGCATCTAGAATAATATCTCTGTTCTGAAAACTATTGTTTGCACTTATTCCAAACTTCAGCGGGCAGCTGGGTGAGGTTGACTGACATGATGCACAATGTGGTTACTCTACATTACTTCTCTTCTGCTTATTTGTAATTTTTTATCCATGTATCTGAACTGCACCTATTTTCTTACAACCACCATTTTGGTAGATTCTTGCCTGAGAATTATTCTTCATAATTCTGCGTTAATGAGTGCTATTGATAAGAATAGTCGTAAGTGGTCTGGGGAAAGAAATAAATGATTTGCATATTGTGTAGACAACTTTGCACAATAATTGATCAGACTGGTCAGATTTGCACTGTATGTAGTGTAACAAACAGTGAACAATATATTATTTTTAACAAGAGTAATAGCACAGGACCACTATTAAATAATCCTTACCTAACTTTACTCTCCTGTCTTCCAAAAGCATAAGGCTCAGGGATTTCCAGATCTGTGGGTTTGCTCAGGCTCTTGTTTTTAACAGCCAGCAGATTCCTTTCTGAATTCTTCTGACATCTTTGTGAAGCTATTTCTTCTTTTTGTTGTTGTTGTTGATGAGTCTCAGCTTTTTACTCTTTCCTCATATGGAAGCCATTCTAATCTTCCCTGTTCTGCATCCATTATTTTTTCCTAGTTCTACTATAATATTTTAAAGATGAAATAAGAAGAACTACTGACAATATTCAATAGGAAGACATACTGTTGATTTGTGCAAATTCTCAAGAATATTTTCTGGTATGTTTGGTGTGGTTTGTTTTTTTTGCCTTGTCTCTCCTAAGAATAAAGTCCAATGCTGTGATTTTCTTATTTGCCACTGACCACTGAATCTGACATTTTTCAGAGACATGCACAATTTTTTTGTGATAGCTACTTTATAGCCCATAATTTTGTATATATATAAAACTTTCCATATTCTGAAATTCATTTCCCAGTCCATTTGTCCTGTATCTTGTATATGTATTTCAACGCCTAATCCTGAAAAGTATGTTTGGTGCTAAAAGAATACAAACCCATAAAAATGAAAGAAAAAACTTCAGTAGATGTACATGTCCAGAATTAGACATGTTTCTGATTAAAGGCATTTACATGTCAATAGAGAAGATATGTTTGAGGGGAGAAACTGAAGCATCAAGTCTACTAAAATTGTTGAAACCTTAATTAAAGCCTGGACAAAGTATTACAGCAAATGCCAGAATTATTTCACAGAAGAGACTCTAGTCTCAAAGACATCCAAAGACTATGGAAACATCAATAGGATTTTAATCTTCATGCAGGCCTGAAGCTACTGAAAGCCAAGAACATTCAAATCAGAAGGATTTGATACCAGAGGAATAACAAGAAATCAGAGAAATGAGGGAAAGGTGTCTTCCTTTTCAAGACAATCCAGAGAACTTCTTATACCAGAAGAGCTAGTTGAAATAAAAATCTTTCAAAAAAATTACAGTCAGAAGAGATCAGTTCCATCAAACTTTAATCTGCTTGCAGGGAAGTAAGTGTACCATCATAAAAACCACTTGCTTTGCAGTCTCTCTGTTGGTCAGGTGATTCAAATGTTGATATGAATTATGCAGGAAGCCTTCAGGAAAATTAATGTCTGTTTCATACGATAAAAAAGGTGTTACCCTTTCTCTTCTTTCAGATCTTTTCCTAAGACTAATTACTAGCTAGATGCCCAAAAAAACATTAGCAGATATGTTTTGCTAGGTTACAGATCAATCATAGACAAGTGCTATTGCTTATTTATGATTCTAAAAGGATGAACTTGGAAATAACCAGTCATGAATCTAGCAGAAAGAAAACTGCCCTGTAATAATTTCTGAATATGATTAATTTGGTACCAGGGTCCTTTCTTTTTGAACATAGAAATCTTGTCTAATGAGAAATAGACACAGAGTTTGAAAGAAACAGGAGAAAAAGAAAAGGAAAAAGAAATAAAAATAACTTCTTCCCATGTCATTAGAAATAAACAATTAAGAGGAAATCTTAGGAAAGGATGAGGGGGGTGATAAAATAGAACAGAAAGGCTACTGTAATCCTTTTTTGTTTTCTAAAGGAGAAATTAACTGCTGTTGATAACTTTTATAGTAGACTAGACAAATGCATAGACACCTCTTGGAGGATCTGAAGTGGTAAGACTTCCAGGGAATAGGAGGACAGATGTATATACAACAGTCTCTGTGCTTTGTCCTTACTGTTAAAGTAAGCCAAATCTTGTTTTGTACCTGTTTATATATATTTGTGTTGTGGGTACAAGTGTACCGATACTGTAGAGTAGTTTTACACTCTCATCCTGGAGCAATCCAAGCCTCCTACTCTTATTTCCAATGTAAACAGAACTATAAATGGGTAGATTTCCCAATAACTTCCTCTCAGTCCAAGAATCTGGAGTTGGGACTCTGAGGAAGAAAGACAGAAGGTAAGTTATGAATGTACATATTGTAAACGTCTCTAAAGAGAGACCAGCCATTCTCATTCTTTTCTTGCTTTGAGTGGTCATCTCTGGGTGTACTCACATCAGAGAAGATCCCAAAATCTCCTAGGCAGAGCCTGGATTTACTGGTGTTAGACCACTTTTGTTAGAAGTTATGGATTGCTCTCAGTCTCCCAAAAAACTGATATTGGGGGATTTTTTGTGGCAAAAGACAGGCACTTGTTGATGCTATCTAGCATATCTTCAAAAGCTTGATCTTATTGTTGATCTGATCTATAACAACAGGCTGGTGGCAAGTATAAAACCGTGGAGAAAAAAAAGAACTACTAAGAAATAGCACTTAAAAATTAGGAAAACCTGAAGAAAGCAAAAAAAGTACGGCATCACTTGCAGTACTGGTGATAAGAGTGAGTTTCAAGCAAATATCTAAGGACAACTAAAGGATGTCAACTAAAGGGACAATTTTTAATTATGCATACTCTGTAGAAAAAAGCAGACCAGCCATCTAGGCAGCTGATACCAGGCTGATACGTAGCAGCTCACTTTTGGGTGTTAATCATGTCCCCAACAAGTCAGAATCAACTGTGTTCAGTAGCAGCTCAGAGAAAACCACTTGAAGCAATCATCCACATTTTAGTGTAGTAGAGAATTAATTTTTCATCACAACTCAAGCAGATTATCAGATGTAATGACAGAGGTAAGTGATGGGCACTGGGCCCTTCTGGGTGGATCCCCTTTGGCACCAGAGATTAGCCATATTCTGTCACTTTTACCTATGGCAGAAAAATCCTACTCACCAGTCTAGTAGAAGGTAAATAAAAATTATTCATTATATTTATCTTAATATCCCATCATCAGATTCTGTCATTGTCTCAGACTCAGACATTCAAGAACCTGTAACACAAACATTCCACCTAATTTGGATAGCTGGTAAACAGGTGCAAATCTCAGCAATCCATGTCACCTCAGCTAAAATGATAGTAAATATAATTTACTAATATATATAATACAAGGCATACTTGGGCTGCTGAAGAGGACACTCTTGTTGTAAATACCTACAAATATAATACATTTATAAATTTATTTTAGCTTACATTGATTTTCTATAATATATCCTACTTACTCTATTCCTCCATCACCATCCTGCTGACCAGCACAAATTGTCATAGAATGGAGTTTTCAATAATATATCAATATTGAATAAAAAATGTTTCTGAGAGCCATACAACTGGCTGTTATTTCCAGCCCTGCTCATGTAATTTTTGTATTTCATTGCTTTCAACAGCTGCAAGACAAAATGAAGTGGGGACATCCTGACATTTTTCACATTTTTAAATTTTATATATTTTGAAACTTCAATCCCAGGAAAATATTCATGAGACAAGTATCTCTTTTGCATGCTTATCTAAATGTAGTAAAATTTGCAAATTTGGATCTCTGACCCAGCCATTTGAGCCAGAATGCCTCCCACAGTTGTGCTACATGTGCATATTTGTTTGTTATATTACCCCCTTTCCCCTGAAACCATAAAGCAATCCTGTGTATTCCCAGCTAAGGAACAGATGTGATTTGTCATCTACAACAGGCAATATTCTAACTTGAACTGACAAAAAAATTAAAGCTCCACTGTTTAACAGCTTAGTATTAATAGATATTAATTACAAGGGAAATAAGAAAAAAAATACCAAGGTTTGCAATAGATGTCAATACACATCTGGTTCTGCAAAGCCAGAAGCTGCCCTGTTTTGGAAAGTAGGATGTTCCAAGAAAGAGAAGAGTCAATTGAATCTGCAAAGTCATCGGTACTTTCCAAGTTCTGTATAGTTGCTTTCTGGTACCAGACAGGCTAACAGAAGTGTTAGAACGTGGTATACTGGAATTGGGGTGGTATTGTATTGATGTATAGAGGAGGAACCTTGAAATTCACAGTCAAACATCCTTTCTCCTGACACTAGTGGCTCACTGGAAACCAGCTTCCTCTAAGTGTGGTATTTCTGTCACCTTGCTTATCTTAATGTAAATCAATAACTGTTTAAGAATGTTTATTAGATAATTATTACTACTTGCATCAAAAATGAATTCTTCATAAAATATAAAAATGTATTCTGCATCTAATGTATAACAGAAAGATATTGTTTCTTGCTAAAAAATTTTTTTTTTGAAAACCCTAAATCAGTTTTATAGTGTGATTTCCTTTGGTATTCATAAAGGAGATTAGCAGAATTAGACTTACAGTAAAGC
This sequence comes from Corvus moneduloides, assembly GCF_009650955.1. Taxonomy (NCBI): domain Eukaryota; kingdom Metazoa; phylum Chordata; class Aves; order Passeriformes; family Corvidae; genus Corvus; species Corvus moneduloides. The sequence continues at coordinate 69,743,603 of NC_045511.1, forward strand.
ACACAGAAAAGCAGAAGAAATAGTGAGAATTAAGTTTATGAGACAGCTAAACTGAATTGTAGGGTTTTACGGTTTATTTACCGCTACAGCCCTTAAAGTTAAGAGTGTCCACATGTGAATCCCTAGAAATTCCATCAGGTATCTTGAGAGGAAATTAATACCATATATCTGTTTCAAGATCAGCTGAGACAATCTTGTCAGTCTTCAGCTAGAGAACACTAAAATCACAAAGGATTGGTTGAAATAGGTGAACATTTACAATTTATACTTATTACTGACTGATGTGAATATCAAACTGGAAAGTGACCTGAAGCTTCTCACAAAAAACCCCAAACCACAGAGTATACACTCTTTAGGGTAAGGAAAAGCAGACATATTCTCCCCAGACCGCTTCCATAATGACCCAACCCCACAGTGCGACCTCCAGCAGATCTGCCAGTGTCAGCACACAAGTTTTACACTGCTTGAAAAGACAGCAATGGAGGCTGCATCATCTTGAAAGACTGGGATCTGTAAGAGAAAACAAATCTAAACTTAAGAGAAAGAAAACCTTCATGTCAAAGAGCAATGGTGTCAGCCTCTCATTTCTTTGAGGGGCAGCATGTTCCATTCCACAGTTTATGACAGATTACATCAGACTTAATTTTGGAGAGAAAAATACAACTTGCCATCCCAACGTACCATTTTTACAACACAGGAAATGACAGAGCGGTTTGCAGGACACTGAATGGATGTGCCAAATGCTCCCAGCTTTCTTTGAACCAGAACTGACCCATTATAATGCAAGTAATGCAAGTGGCTATGATCATAATGCACAGGACTTTTCTGGCTTTATTATGGCAAGCTATAGGTTTTAGCTGTATTTTTCCATCTAGGCAATCAGATACAGCAATACAAAATAGATTTGTAAGCCAGATTCTTCTGTTTCTCTTGGAAGTGAAGAGAAGGTTAATGGCATTGTTTTTACACTACATATCCTCCCTGTGAATCCAGTGTCTCGTGGCGCTAGCTGCAAGAACAGATTATTAAACTCTCAAAAAATTTCTAGGATAATTTATACCTAAACTACATGAAAAATTTTTACGTAGATGGTTTAACTTGTAAAATTTTCTTATGCAAATTTTGGCAACGGATAATAAAACGCTGGATATTAGTCTTTGTATGCTAGTAGAATAATTGTTAACAGACAAGATGTGGATGTGGTCCAAAACTGCGAGAATTCCCATTATTTGCTACAGAAAGGTCAGTAATGGTGTTACATGTACTGAATGCTACTATTGAGAAGACTCAGAGACTTCTGCCAGTGAAATGTTACACTACTTGATAAAAGGTAGAGGACTCTGAAATAAAAAACTCTTAAGACAATGAAGAAGAAATGGTGACACTTTCTCTCCTAAACTCACAATTGTATTTACAGCCTTGTAGTAAACAACATGGAAATAATTGGAGACATGTTTTTTTCAGATGCAGTGATGATGCACTAGAAGATTGATTATGCAGATAAACAGAGATATTTAAATAGTGAACAATGGAGAAAATTAGCTGGAATAGCAAATTTCTCTGTTTTCTGAAGTGACAGGACGCTGAATTTAGAGCTTCAGGGATGTAAATGGCATTTTATTTTGGCCCACTTGCTTCATCATGTCCAAAATTACAGTGAAAACTGTATCAAAATTCACACCTCCTCTTCTGAACTGTATTATACAAAAGCAGAGATGTATAGTCAGACAAGCTTGGCCATGTGTAGGTCTCTACTTAAAGAAATCCTGCATTCATAACTTTCCCTCAATTGTATTTGAAGCTATACTTACAATCACACGTTTTTTGTTTGTTGTTAGTCTTCTATTAGTCTTATCTTATCTTTCTTCATGTAAGGAACTTGGAGCAAGCTGAGCATCAGGCTTGGAGAAAGAAAGCAAGCCCTTCCAAGCACAAAACACAGACTAAAGCCATTGTCATGGCAACAGGAATGAGATGTGAATGCTCCTGTTGCCTATATTCTAGTACATAGGTAAAGATAATATAAGTTTGAACTGGAGGTGCAATACTACTTGATTCCACCTCTAAATTATAGATTAATTCATATACATTTCAAGGGAAAAAATATTTAGACTTATTTGTGCACTAATCAATCTAAAGATTGTATAATTTTCAAGAATGTGAAACAGTGTGGAGGTATAATATAAAAATCAATATTTTTTTCTTTTCAAATAAAACACCATGAACAGTTTTTTCACAATATTTTATGCTGAGAAAATATTCTATTTTCCAGAGTCTGTCCTAAATAAAATTATTTCCTGAAATTCAAAGTATAAACCAAAAATACATTCCGTTGCACCCTACAGTATGCACACCCGTAAATTGAAATAAGATCATTGTAGTCAATAATCTAATAGGTACATGATTTGTAACTGTGTTTTTTCCCTTACTTACTTTAAAAGAGGATTAAATACATTTGAAAAGGCTTTCAGAAGAGCACAGATCCAGTGGTCTTGTACTATAATCAATATTTGCAGAGCGCATGAACGTTGTCCTTACTTGTACACCTGTGCATCATCTGGGAAAACAACCTGTGTAAACACATGTGTTAGAATTCTTATACATAGTCTTCTGGCATTGATCTTACAGCTTTCCCTGATGCTGAATTGTTATACCACAACCTCCCAAAATATATATTTTTGAATTTGTCTTTACATCCTGTTATACTTTTTTAAAATTTAAATTATTTTTTTAGACATCCTTTTGGCTCCAAGACTGCTGTGTCCAATCTGTTTGATCTCTTGATGTGAGATCATATTCCAGTACTAAAGCTGAGCCCCAGACGACTAATCTCCATATAAACACCTTGGAAAGGGCTGTGCAGGGAGTGTTTCAGTGAACCTAAGAGCAGAATTCTCTGAGTCACTCTGAAGACCTATTTGCTCCCCTTGAATGCAGAAAAACAAAAGTAAAAGCCTCCTGTGGCTACAGTTTCCCTTTCCACACTGGTCTGCATGGTTGCTGTCATTGAGTATCCATCCTCCTGAATGAGATTACTGAATGCTTTTAATATTTCTGCTTTTTTGACAAAGCCTGCCACAAACACATCCAAATGCATCTTCTGCTTTATGCACCAGTCCCTTCTATTACAGAGAGACATATTCAAGGTCTCAGTTCTAATTTTCAAAATTCCAATGACTTCAAAATATTTATCTAAATAAATTACTGCATGGGAATATGATGGTATTAAGAAACTTACAATTTCAATCAAGATGAAACATTCAAACACCTGATGGAGACTAAACCAAGCTCCTTCTGGCTTTAACTACCAATCTAAGCCATCACTCAAAGTAAAACTGAGGAAGATTTAAAAAAAAAAAATCTCTTTTTTCTGTCTTTTCTGTTTGAATTCACAGGTACAGATTTTTGGCTTTCGGTAGCATTGCCCTTATGCTGAAAAACTGTTTAATCAGACTTAAATTGAAGACATTTCGATAAACCATTGAGATCTACCTTTAATTTAGACACTGTTTTGCTACCTGGATGAGAACAGTTAAGGTTTTTTATCTCCCATTTTCAGATAGGAGCTTGTATTTGTTGCCATTCTCAGAGTGAAACAAACAAATCTTTTTGTAAAGGGCTTCTCCATTTGGCTTGCCAGAAGTCAGAGTCACATTTTCTCTTCTCAAACTGGAACCATTATCAGCTTGCGTTGGTGGGACCCGCGCACTGTTCCAATGACAGAAATCCACATGTGCTTCCCAAGACCTCTAAACAAGAGTTTTGTAGGGTTGTCTGATGCTGCCCAGCTATGAGAAATGTTGTTGTTTGTCAGCCAGAGTGACACTGGCTGGTTTTAGGCAAGCAGATGCTGTAAACTGATCTCATCTTTATATGAATATCTCGCAAAAGCCATCATGCCAATCCCCACTGTCCCCTCCATAATGGTAGAAGACTGAATGTTTCTTAAAATAGTATGAATTTTTAGATTCTAAATATTTTACCTTGCCAAAGAACTGTAGGTTCATATTTCTCCCTTGATCTCTAATAGATGTGAAAATTCACTATAAACTTGCTTTATTCTTGCTAAGTTTCAGTCCACTTACACAATTCCAAGTCACAGTTATGTTGACACCACTGTACTTTGGTGTTCTCCAGTGACCTAGCCTTGGCTACATGCTCTCTCAGTCCCATTATTTGCACATGTCCCACTGCCAAATTTCCCTTTTCCCTAGTTTAATTCTGTCTTGCCTTTACTGAAGTTTTTAGAACTGTAGAATATCCAACAATTTACAACAATGAAATAATCTTAAAAAATTCCTCTGCCTGTGATGAGCAGTGGAGCCATGCTCTGATCATCATCTGTTGTTTCTCTCCCCTGTCAAATACTTTACTTTTGACATTCAAGCATTCTCTATGTGATCAGGAACACTTTATTATGGATTTGAAAGTGAACTGTATTTCTAGAATAGATCCTTTCCTGTTGATTTTCCAATTCCATAAATCCACTTAGTTGTCTCTTTTCCTTAAAAAAAATCAGCTATCTTTGAGTGCAAAGCATCCTATAACCTTTTACCATCAGTAGAAATTTAAATATTTATATTTCTTCTAATCATTGGAGCATAGACATAGATCTCCTAGAGCAAAGCAAACCTTTTCTCGGGAAATGCGTTGCTGTTTTCCAAAGTAATTCAACAAAGACTGAATTAAAAATGAATACAGCAGAATTTCAGATTTGCTGATTAGCAAGTGTTTACTTGTCCATTGGATTGAACCAAAGAACTCTGCACTAACTGCAGACTTTCTCTCACAGTAACTGCAATACACACAGTAGGGAAAATTACTATGTACTTGATCCTCTCAATAAGTTCTTAAAGTAAGTTCTCTGTTCCTAAACCTATGTCCAGTGTGAAAGACAAAATACGTAGATGAGTATATGAACAGCCACTGTAGTTTTTCCAACCCTGACCACTAGAATATACATTGGTGTTTCTCTTCTAATCCATAAAGTTCTTCTGGAAAACTGGCAAATCCATAAGCAGACGATGTATAATTGAAGCAAAGTCCAAGAAAACTCCTTTCATTTATGGCTGTCTGGGAAATTGTCTTCTAGGGCTGTCTGCTTTCTCACTTCTGTTTCTGTCCATGGAGATTTCTTTGTTTATTGCCTGGCTATAAAAAATTAATTTAAAAAAATATTCACATTTCTTCTCATTTGATCATACTGACAACCTTGTGTTTTCACAGGTCAACTAAAACTGTATTGATTCTTATTCAGACTGCAACACATACCAAGACAACATCTTTCAGCGAACAAGAAAGAGCCTTCAAACCTGGTTTGAAGCATCATTTAAGACAAGAGAAATCACTTTTTACTATCATAGCTCTGTCATTACCACAAAAATGTTTTCTCTTTGCTCTCTGGATTAGTTTCCATTTACCAGTACCTACTTTTAAAGCCAAATGTAGAACACAAAATTAAACCAAACACTGATGCCAAGTTACTGTGCATCAATGCCAATTGTTAAAAATTCTTTTAATCTCAGTTTTTGACTTGATCCATATGTAAGGCAGCATTAAATTAGTGATTGCTCTCACTTTTAGAGGAACTGTAAACTCGCACCCTGACCACCCACAGTTCCACACCTCCCATCACAACACAGCCAGCACCCTTTCAACCCTATTCCTCAGTGACCTACATATCCAAAATAGAGCCTGTCACCACAGTCACAAGGCTTTGGGCACATAATGCTTTAGGCAGTACCACTGTGAAAACACTGTGACTAGAAAGCCCAATTAAACTTGTATTTTTATCACAGTTTGCAATAGAAAATGGAACTGGAATTCTATAGGCATCATGTTGCCAAATTTTAAAAATCATGACAGAGATGACATGGCATTCTGAGAGTCTAGATATGTGTTGGGAGTGGTGAGATGTGGGCTTGCTTGGTGTTTTTAATTTTTTAATTGAAACATGGGAAAATTACAAGGACTGCTGTAAGATTCCACACAGATTTTGATAAAGCCCTGTGGAAAGAGATCTCAGTGCGTCTTCTTTTCTTTAGCTACTGATGTTTACTTAGGTGGTGCTTAGGCCTCTACCAAAATCTCGCTAGGTCAGTGAAACACAGACATTTTATTTCTTGGATTTAGAAGAATGCTCTTGAATCCTATCTTGGAAAAGCTGTTTTGTTCTCCCCAGTTAAATGTATATCATCATCAATGAATGCTTTTCTGCATCAAGGACCGAACACTTTTTCTTCTTGACTAGCACTTAACTTGATTCATTGTTTCATATATTATATATTAAAACCAAAATATCCCATTATCTGGGTAAGAGTTATCAAAAACACTTAGAAAATTTACAGAGATCCATTTCTGATCCACATCTGCAGGAGCTTTAATAGCTACAACTTTCCAAACTATAGGTTTCCATTTTCAGCTACACCTCATGTGTTCTCTCTCAAAAGCTACTAAGAGTTGCTAATCATGTTTTGCATAGACTGTATCTTTAAAAATGAACTTCCACAAACTCAAATTGTAAGGTACCTTCCTTATCAGCCATTACACATTGATTAGCTATATTAAAACCCAATGCAATGTAATTATTATCATCTTGGCTTATCTTTCAAACTCCCAATATTTGATGAATGAAAATTCACAACTCATTTTGTGTATTTGAATACCAGTTAGGCTAATAGGTTGTGGATCCTTCCTTGTGTCAAATCCATTTGAGTAAGTTTGCCTTAGAGTTACGTTTGAGCTTTCACAGATTCTTTCCCATGTCTACTAGCCAAGTCAGCAGATTTCACTTACTAAGATACAAGAAAAAGCAATGGAACTGATTTGGTCACGGTAAAAACAAACAATCCCTTTTGGCATGCAAACCTGAATCCTTTATCTGGTTGAAGGACTTTTACTAACATGCTCTATTAAGAATGTTTGTAACTGCTGCATTCAATCTTTTGACACCATCACTGTCAATCTGAATTGCTTCCATTAAACTCATACTGTTTATTTTAGCTTGTAAAATAAATACTGTTTTAAATAATTCAAAACAACAGAGAACACAGATAATACTTCTTTTCACTGTCACATGTATTAAAGTGTTTTGTGAAAAAAGGTCATCTTGTGTTTGCAAAGCCGTGTCTTTACACTACTACAAGTGATTCAGACAGCATGGCTCATTTAAGATCTATTTTGTCTTCATTAGGCATTTTAAACTGCAAGACAGGCAATTATTAATTCTGAACATATGCAGGACTTCTGGAAGGTAGGTTACAGGTGAACTTGTGGATGACCAAAAGGTCCTGAAATGAAAAGTATGTTATATCATGAAACTGAGGAAGAGAAAAAGGGATAACAGCACTGAAGCCTGTTCAAGTGGATTTTCAGAAACAAAGATGTGTATTTCTGAGGAGGCAGGCCAGTGATGTGAGGCGGTTTTGGCAAGCAAGTAAGGCATGTGCATCATTTGCATGAACATTGATGTAGACTTAAAATATGTAATTCTTGAACATTCATCACATGTCATGCTCTGGCTGACCCTGCAGGTAGCCCAGCTCCAGCTCTGTTAGTGTGCAATGGGCAGAGCTGGAGGGCTGTGTGGATGCTGGAGCCTACAAATGCCCACACATTTAGCTGCCATGCCAAGAATGGAGAAAGGACAAAGGGAGTAAGTTAAGATAGAAATAAAAATAGACCAGCTATCTGGGGAGACCATGAGACTTTGGAGATCATGATTTGAAAGGAACAAAGGCATGTGCTTTCCTGTATGGTGGATGCATCTGGTGCATAGGAAGTGGCAATGGTGGAGGTAAAACTGAGACTGAAGTCTCCAGTTTACTAATACCCATAACATGAATGATTTTTGTAGACTGTCAAAGGGCATCATATTAACAGGCACTGCATATCAGGAAGAATGTGTTATATGGAAAACCCGAACCTCTGAAATGTGTAATCAAAAATGTCCTTGCCTTTACAGTCCAAACAGCACGTGTTTATATAAATGATGGATATTTTTAAAAATTTAATTATTTTCTTACTACTCTTAGTGCTGTTAAATCACTTGCCTAAAGGAAGGGGAGTAATGGAAATCATGCATTCCTGATGCTTCACACAAATTCTGTCATACAAGGATTAGGTGATGCAATATGGACTTGAAATATGTATTAGTTCATAAAATATGTATATTGGAAGACTGACAGGTCCACAATTTAATATTTTAATTAACAGACAAATTGGAGACAGACAAACTTTGTGTCAGTAACAGCACTGTCTGAAAAATCCCAATAATTCTCCATTGACCTGAGCTTATTCTAGACAATATATTATTTTTATATGTTCCCTCTTTTAGAAGACAAAATTAATACCTTTGGCTGATTTTTGAAATTCACTATATTATGACAGAGTAGTTATCCTAAAATAAAAAGGGAAAATTATTGAATCTGTGTTTAATATTTTATCACATATATATATATATATAACTCACTGCAAGTCAACCCTCTAAATCTGAGCAACAGTGTTGCAATCAGTAAAGATGTAGGGAGAGATACAGCATTTTTTTTTAAAACACAATGGACAGGCATACATCAAATACAGTAAGTATAATTTCATATAGCAAAAGAATACATTACTGTTTACTGGAATTAGTGGAATATGTTTTGTCCATGTGGCCATGCTGATATTAATTGATACCAAAATAGGATGACCTTAAAATGATGAAGGGCTACTGTAAATTGGACCCAGAGCCATTGTCACCTGTTAGATGGTATACACTTTCATCTTTTATCTTGAAACATCAGCTTCAAAATTGTGGGGATTTACTCTGTGTATATGTTTGCTTTTATATTTATAGTTAAGACTCCCCAGACAAACATCAAATAGCCTCAGGCACTGACTGAAATTTATACTTTATTGTCTTTGCAAGTCATTATGCTCAAGCTCCACCAACACTTTGGGAAGCAAACCTGCCAAACATCTATGCCTGTTCAACATGCCCTAAGCAATTACAGAACATTATATTAGCATTATATAATTTTTTAAAAAGCATTCAGTCTAATTACAGTTGAACTTTTATTCTGACTTGCTATATTCTAATGGTGTGTTTGTTAATTTACAATAACAGCTTCCATTTCATTGCTCCCAAATGCTTCAAAGATAAACATTAATTCAAGTAAAAAAAAAACTCTAGAATTTTAAACCTTCTAATATTTTCTACAAAGTCAGTGCAAGAGTTCCTTTGCAAAAGAGCTGCCCATTTCCTTCCCACACTGTGCAATCTCACATGTTTACATCTCTGAAGTTAGTATCTATCCTCTTTTGTTTGGCAGCTGTGAAATAGCTTGCACCTTTGATCAGGAGTTCATCTCACTACAGATAACTGTTATTCCCAACAGATACTGACGTATGAACTTTTCAAAGAAGTAATCTTTTTTGTTTCTCTCATTTAAATTTTTTTTTTAAATTTCTTACAGCCAAGGCATTAATGACACTGACCATATCTCACAATAACATTACCTTTTATTAGAGATCTTATTTTACATATCCCCATAAGATATAAAACCTTCCAAGAGAAAATATCAAAAACCTTCAGCTGAAATC